>NC_088603.1:133595648-134875648 GCF_036013475.1 Columba livia
GCCTTAATGGTTGTATTCTCTCTCACACACTGCAAGAGCGAGAAAAACCTAGTTTGCTGAGGTGAGCGCAATTTAAGAAAATACTATACAGGGAGTTTGCAAGGCTGTTGTGGACGTGAATGGTGACTTTCAGAAGTGATAAAGAAATGACAAAATGAACAAAAAAATTAGTCAAACGTTAAGTAAGGTCCCCTATCTTAATTCTCTGGAAGAAGAGAATTATCAATTCCAAAAGGTTAATGAAATCACAGAACTTGATACATATTCTCTAAAATATTTTTGGATGGAAGGAACATGCCAGCTTTCATGAAGTGATCTGGAATTCATGAAGACATTTCATGTTGATGTCAGATGCTCTTTTCCTGTGGTTCTCAGATAGACATACAGGCAGAGTTTCTGAAACAAACAAACAAACAAACAAACAAACTTCACCACAAACAAACAAAACAAAACCAAAACCAACCAACCAAACAAAAACCACAAAAAACCCCAAAACAACCTTCCCTCTCATGATCAACAGTGTGTTGTCTGTGCTGCATTGGGACTCCTTTTCTGCTCTCTACTCAGGGCTAAGAAGGAATATCACAGTGGATCAGGTAGGAGGGGAGAAAAGAGTGAGCTGGGAAATGGACAGGAATAATCTGGAGGAACAGAAGGATAATTAACTAACATAATTATTTGTCATCACTTGGACAATTATATTTCTTGAATCTGTATTTCTTGAAGTAATTGGGTAATTTATATCCAACAATTTATATCCAATTAGTAAGAATCATGCATAAAATGAGAAAATTATTTTGAATAAGTGGAATCTGATTGTTTTGAAATACATATTCAAGAGATATAGTTATTGCTCCAAGAAGAATCAGCTAGAGTGGGATTTTCTAAAGATTTAGCAAGGAAGTGGTTATATATTCTCTCTCTGATTTCTCTAAATGTTTCTTGAAAAATTGCGTGAAAATTACTGCACATAAAGAATGCTTTGTGTTTCTTGGAAGTCACAGTTCATTTTCCAAAAGAGTTGGTAGAGGAAACACAGATTGGAGTTAGATGTGAAAGGAAGACAATTAAGGCAGTAATGATATTATCCTGTCTTTTACATAGCTGAGAATGAATTAATTTCCATTTTAGTAAGCCAGGAAGAAACATGTGATGTTTTTGTACATTGAACTCTTCAAAGTCACATACAACAACTAGCAGAGGATTTAGGGGCACAGGACAGTCATAAAATGATAACTCAATACTTTTTTTATTTTCTGTAGCTGACATTTCTGCTTAAGATTTGGGTAATAAATGTTAATAAAATTTTACTGATTAGTTGGTTTCAATTGGAAGGAAATATGGTAAAGGGGGTGACAAAGAATTATTTCTGTATGATAACTCTGACATTACAAAATAGTTCAATTTGATTATACAAGGCATCTCTGAAGTTTAATGTATTCAGCTCCATCTCATACAGTCTGTGCAATCTTAAACTGATAACTGCAGAATGCAAACTTCCTTCTGTTGGTGGTACCAGAAATCCACATATATAATCATCCAGACGCTCAGTGCTCATATATCCCAAGTGAATTTTCTGAAGGCTTCTATGGGATTCCTGTAATGGAGCAGTGGTATCTCTGAGCCTTGCACCTTTCAGGAACACAGAGCAGAGTGTTGGCAAAGTGAACTGTTGCATGGCATCAGTTTAAAATTGTACAAAAGAGCTCTATATCTTTGTGGAAGACATCTGAATGTTTCTTGCTTACAATAGATCTGACATTACTTCTTTCTGGTGCTAATGCAAAATTTCATCTCACGTTTGAACTGCGGAATTAACTGGGAAATGTCAAAGCTACTTGAAATGTCTCTCTTTGTAGCAGAGATTTCTCTCAATGGGATTTTCATAAGCAGTCAGAGTCAATTAAATGCTTGGGATAAAAATAACAAAAAATCTTGAAAAATAGTGGAAAGTTGTTTGGAGCCCACCTTCCATAGCTAGCAGATAATGCCAGTCAGTGGCAATTGCTTCTTCTGAGCCTCTGGGAGGAAGAAAATTAACATCAGCAAGCTGAACACCTTACCTACGTTTTTGCACATTTTGAGCTTCAGAAGCTTGGGCTTTTAATTTAAAAGACCTAACAAATGCTGAAAACTTTGTGAAAAGACCCCAGGATGACCCTTGCTCTGTGCTAGAAGAGGCTGCAGCTTCCTGCTATAGGAGTGGTTTCAAATGTCCAGACCTGCAGAGAGATTAGGGAGCCTTTCTTCTGTTCTAGCATCTCATTTTTTCAGCACATAAATATGCATGGAGATAGAAGCAAAATTAACTGTGTCATTAAAACAGTTAATTGAAACTATGTGCCAAAGAAAGGGAGTAACTACTTTGTAGTTACAGGGAAATATAGGTCACTTTGGCCAGCTGATTCAGTTTTCATTTCTGACCCAATTAAAAAATACTTGTGGAGAGTAACTGTTACTTGCAAGTTAGCAATCCAACATCATATGTCTTTCAATTAATTAATTATGAAAGATTCTAGGTCCTATGGTAGGAACAAATCTCAGCTTCAGTGATATATTAATGAGCGGTGCCAGAACATGTATTGATTCATTACTTTCATTTAATGACTTGGAAATGTTTGATAATCTCGAAGTATTAGGAATGCTTCACCATCCCTCCATACTCAAGTTTCTGTTATGGTTTAAAGAAAGGATCTTCAAACTTGGGATAAATGTTTTTGTTGAAACTTGAGATAAATATTTTTATAAGCTTTAATAAGAAGCTGAGTGTCTTTTCAAGGTTAAATATGACTGACTGGATTATACAACGGAAAATGTTCTTTTACATTTTCTATTTCTTTACCAAGAGGTTACTTATAATGTGCATGTTATTTCAAACACAATATATGGTTAAAACTTTCAGTTATACAGCAGTGCTATCATACATATCTTTTTGCATTTCTTGCATGTCTTGAGGGAATGCCTTCTAACTGAATATGTGAAAAGTGCTGATGATAGAAAAAAAATTATTTGGTATTTACAATGTGTGTATATTTAGTGGTGTTTAGTTATTAACACATGACTAATATTTTGTGCCTATGGCCTTATATACACTTTACATTCTCTTAAAATTATTCTGTCATAATTTAGATTTTATTGGCATGAAGCACCAATACTTAATAGAATCGACTAGAGATGAATAGCAATACTTAGTGCAATGAACAATATCAGAATTTAATTAATGTTTCTAGTAAAGAGAAAAGAACGTTTTTAATGTGTTTATTTTTTTTGTTCTTCACTATTGAACTAATGGAAAAAAAGTATCTTATGAAAATGGATTGTTGGAACAAAGTTTCAAGTCATAATTTTCTAGAAGAACAATCAATAAATAGTAAAACCACCATAAATTAAAATACCGATATAACAGGTTCTGGAACAAAGTTAACTTGAGAAAAAAAAAAGGCACAATTTTAGAACTCTTTCTGTTGGCTGCTATAAAAGTTTATCATTGATAATGTACCGATCATTGTTCTAGTTATTTTTAGATCTTTCTAATTTTTGCTGTTTATAGTGGAAATTTTGCAAGTTTTTTTTTTTCCCTGGCTGTAACTTTTTACAAACTTTATTGGTTTTAAGTGTTTTGTAGGACCTGAGGAGTTGTATGTGATTTCACTGGATTTTATTCTTACTTTATCAAAATAAGCCTGGCCTTTCAGGGATGGGGCATCTACCACCTCCCTGGGCAATCTGTTCCTGTGTTTTACCACCCTCATTGTAAAAAATTTCTTCCTCATGTCTAGCCTGAATCTCCCCTCCTTTAGGCCCTTGTTCTATCAATAATAAAAAATAAAAAATCAATATATTCAGTATCTCTATTTTCATACCTTACAGCAGCAACAAGCCTCAGAATTAGTATTTTTTTTATTTACAACTATAATGTCTTTCATCAGTGAAACTTTTCTGTTTCTTCGCTGGTTTGGATTTATCTAACATATCAGATGAAAGAAAATGTTTTTCATTACAATTTATTCATTTGAAGCTGAAGGACAAAATAGAGGAAAAAAATGCAGGAAAGATTTTTTTTTTTCTGTTTTAATAGACTATTAAAAACAAACCAGATCAAACAAGAAAAAAAAAAAAGATGGGAGAGGGTAGAATCTATTAGAAACCAAACAAGCCAAGAAAGGAGCTCAGAAAATCACTTAGTCCAAGCTATTTTCCTGAGCTGTGAGCTCAGCCAGGCTGCTCAGGGCTGTCCCGTATTGGGGCCTGGAAACCTTCAAGTGTGGATCCAGCACAACCTCAGTGAGAACCTGCACCCCTGGCCAGCCCCGTCCCCATGGGGGAAGCATTACGGTCAGTACTCCTGTCTCTGCTGTGAGGAGGTAGCGTTGGAAAGAAGGGAGCAATAACATATAACAGGAATAAAATTATTGAAGGTCATAGGTAGGAGTCCTGAGCTGCTTCTCAGTTTAGCTCCTCGCACATCATAGGAGCAAACCGAGAAAGTATTGTATAGTGAAAATCCAGGACCCAATGGAAATAATTTTGTCTCATTCTTCAAATTCACTATAGAACTAGGAAAAAAAAAAAACAGTTGGCTAGAGTAGTGGCAAACAGCTGTGTTCAAGGGCAGTATCTCCTGTTTTTCTCTATAGAAACAAGGTAATTAATATGTAAAGGAATTATGCTATTGCACATTAGGACTAAACTGCAAGACTTAATATGTTAGATTAAAAAGCTAATTGAATTGGAATTTATGACCCAGTGTCCATTTAAGCAATGACTTATAAAACACTTTCCATTGTACCTGCAATGTATAAACTAAGATTCCATGGAATATTTGTGCCAGATGCATTTACAAAAGTATATAAAGTGATCAGTTTTATCAACCAAAGGGAAAACTTACCAAGTTTATTATTAATTAAAAGAACAAGCTTAGTTATGAAATCTTACTTCATGCTATGAGAAAGAAAACTGTTGGAGTTTTGCCCTTTTAGCATTACTTTAGCCATGTTGTTTAAATTCTTGTGTAATTATAAACCACATTTTGTCAATAACAGAAAGATTCGGGTCATTAAGTTTTAATTAATAGCACAGAGTGATTAGCCATGGTTGAATACCATGAAAGTTACTTCTTTAATCTATTTAATGTGTATCAAGCACTCTTAATTATTATTTTTTTGTACAGAAATCTAGTACACTTAAGCAATACAATGTCACTGTTGTAATGTCTTTACAATATTATTTGGAAAATATGGATGATCGGATGATCACCAATTAACTAGTATTTGTTTATCAATAATTGTCGTAGAAGTGGTGATGATCTATAATGTTACAAATTAAACAAAAAACAGCAATGCAGAGAATTTACTTCAACAGAATCTAATTAATAATAAAGAAAGCTATGTAATAAAGGATCAAAATAAACAAAGCTGAAGTGAAAGACAACAAATAGTTCCAGTGATTTTTGTACAGAGTTACAGTAAATTATGTTATGTCCACAGAACTATGAATCTGTGAGAAAGTTTCATCCCAAACCTACAAAAACGTTTTGATATTCTGGAAGAGTTTTATGCACAAATCTGTCTTCATGTACTGAAATCTGAACACATAATGTTACTGATTGGTATGATTCTTTGTGTGCTTAATTTTCAAGAGTACTTTAGTAACTTTTTTAGAAGTTTGACGCATTAATAATTGTGTTCAGAATTAGCTTAAAAATTACACAGACACAACCTATACTCTTACATTATTGCAGATTTTCAATGTCTGTGCATATAAGATTTCTATGGAAGAGGTCAAAATGGGCCCATACGAACCTCCTGAGGGTCAGCAAGGCCAAGTGCGAGGTCCTGCACGTGGATTGGGGCAACCCCTGGTATCACTACAGGCTGGGGGAAGAAGGAATTGAGAGCAGCCCTGCAGAGAAGCACTTGGGAGTACTGGTGGGTGGAAAGCTGGACATGAGCCGGCAATGTGCACTTGCAGCCCAGAAGGCCAAGCGTATCTTGGGCTGCATCAAAAGGAGAGTGGCCAGCAGGTCAAGGGAGGTGATTCTGCCCCTCTGCTCTGTGCTGGTGAGACCCCACCTGGAGTCTTGTGTCCACCTCTGGAGCCCCTAGTGCAGGAAAGACATGGATCTGTTGGAGAGGGGCCAGAGGAGGCCACAAGAATGATCAGAAGGCTGGAACATCTCTGCTGAGAGAGTTGGGGTTGTTCATCCTGGAGAAGAGAAGGAGATGTTAGTGCAGCCTTTCAGTATCATTTTATCAGTGCCTGTTGTGAAAGGACAAGGGGTAATGGTTTTAAACGGAAGGAGGGGAGGTTCAGGCTAGACATGAAGAAGAATTTTTTTACAATGGGGGTGGTGAAACACTGGAACAGGTTGCCCAGAGAGGTGGTAGTTCTCCATCCCTGGAAACATTGTGTTGAGTCTTTATACTAACAATCTGTTACATAATTTCATTATAATTCAGATTCTTCTAAATTTTGGTGGCAATGGCTGTTGTATACAATCTTTGTTCTTAGTTAGAACATGGTGGAAGCTATTTACTGCCTAGTATATTAATAGAGATGTAATATTGTAATTTTACAGGTAGCTAAAAAGAATAAAAGTCACCTTTATTTTGTGACTCTTTCTCCTCTAGTGTGCTCTTGTGATGAGAATAAAGAAGTCTGTTAATTTTATGGGAAATCTGTTTTTAGGGAAACAAGACTTTATAGAATACTTGACTTAGTTTGGTAAGCCTTAACATTTTGGGCTTAATGTAGGATAAATTAAGTATTTCCATAAACTGACTTATTTCATAGTTCAGTTCTGGGGTTTAATGTAGAGAAGGGAAAACTACTATCATGGTAATGAATATGTTTTTGTTGAAATCATTTATTAAAATTCAGACCCAGGGTAAGAGAGTACCTCTTATTTTATAATTATGTTCCCTGCATCAGAGCATACTATAACCACCAAAATAATCTGAGTTCTCATTTAGTATTATGATTGAAAAATATTGGATTCAGTGATTAGGAATTCACAACTTGAAGCTATTTGAGATTTCTTGGAAATTGAAATGCACTCTGCAGAAAAAATATTACCTCTTTTCTTGAAATGAGTTCCTTGCCATTAAACTGATGCAGTAAAGAACAAAAGGAATAATACCTGAAAGAACTTTATAAGGTTTAGGATACTTAGGGCTCTGTTCTTATATTTTATTACAAGCAGTCATGTGTAACTTTGTATTATTGGTTGTTTATGGTTCCACTTCCTCAGCCCCCAGGCCCTGCCACTAAAATTTTCAGAAATATTCTGTGAATACACTTATCATAAGATATGAGACATTGGTATCCAAGCATAAGTCATAGTTCTGGTTTATGCTTGGATAAAATCACATGACAGGGAAGGGAAGAAAGGGAAGAACATGAAATAGACCCAGTTGGTCAATGTTTTCTAGATCCCTAAGGCTTGGTCTAAATATGAATTGTGAGAACAGCTCTTGGCTCAGTGCCCCGTGAGGCTTGGCTGTGTGCAGTCATCCTTTGGTGCACTGGTGTGTCAAGAGGCATTTGTACAGTTGGTCGGGTCCGTGAGCAGGACACTTGCAATTCAGCCAGGTGCTGAAGGTCTGTGGCTTACTGTGTAGATGTGGACTAAGGGACTGAGCTGAGATCCACTACACAAAACCAGCATGCACTGAATAAATGTTCCCTAGGCAGCATTTGGGAAGAGTTAAACACAGGGCTGGATGTAGCCAAAGAGGTAATAAAGAGCAGAGCAGCCACTTTCCCAGTATAAGACACTGGATGTTGATGACAGAGAGCTGCAGGTCTCATGGGTCCCCCTGGTTAGATACCTCAAAGAGGGACACATAAAAACTAGCCCAGAGAAACACTCCCTGATCTGCAAGGCTTCCAAAGGGGGCAGACACAAAGACAGAGGAATATGTCTTATGTTTCATGTCTCTCCTAGGCCTCATTCAGAATTGTAGGTAGGCACACTCTGAATTCAGCTTAGAAAAGATACTAGTAATGCATTTTATTAAATAACTTTTGACAAAAAAATACTGAACTAGAAGAATAGACTAGACTAGACTAGACTAGAATAGAAATGAAATAGCTCTGGTTGGAAGGGACCTTGAAAGATCACCTGGTCCAACTTTTTGTAGAAAAGAGAGCCTAGATATTGGCCCAAGATTGGCTGGGAATTCATAGTTACCTCATCTTAAGTAAGGGCACTGGTGATATTTACAAGGGAAAAAATATTATTATTATTAAACCCATGTTATTGTTGAAGTTCTTTGTTTTTGTTTTTCTAATTTCAGTTTCCCTTCTTCCAAGGAATAAGGGGCAGTGTGCTTCTAGGCTGTGCATGGGGGTGGTATGAGAGAGCTGTGGGCATTTATGGTGGTCTTCATGTTGAAACCAGATCTAGTTACAGGAGTTTTTGCATGACTTAAAAACAGCAATCAAGGCTTGATAACTGCTTTGAGTATATATACTTATATTCTGTCAAATTCACATTGTTAGCCCTCTTCTGGATCTGGCTGTCACACCCTCTTCCAGATGCCATTTAGATTAAAAATATTCAAGGACTTCATTTTTGAAAGTACTTCGGCAAAGTGAAACCAATAGCAGAATGCTCAAAGTATCTGATTATATTACTTTTCTTATTCCTTCTTGTGTTCAATCCATATCAGCTGATTCTCACATGCCATTATGTATCTGATTTAATCTGTGGCTGCTTGGATGACTAGTCTGACTACACTACTCCCTTGTTTTTCTTTAATATTTTACCTCAGTTTAAGAAATCATGCTGATGTGGACATCAAGAAACTTTGAAGAGCCAGGTGACACATAAGGAGAGCTGATTTCAAAGCATACCACAGCTGGCAGTTCAGTTTCATTTTGCATTGTGAAGGTCTAGTTTTCCTTTTAATCATGCTATAATATCTTGTGGTAGCGTTCCACAAGTGAATTATAACTTAAGCTAGTGTGCTGCTTTGACATGAAAGTACGTGTGCTGCAATAGCTCCCTACCTAAGCATGGGAAACTCAGCCTTGCAGATACTACTTTGCATATGCAAAAAAAAGAAAAATGTCTGCTCATCTTTCAGGCAATATGATAATATGTTCCAGATACAGCAAGATTAACACTTAAAAAGAGATTCAACAGTATCCTAAATTAATAGAAATACAATCTCCAGACTTTAATATTTAATGCATGACAACATTCACCACTGGTAATACAGCAGTGACAATGAACTGCAGTAACAAGCATGTATTTTTTTTCCCTACTAATAAACCTTTGCAACCCAGGTTGCAATCTCTCTGCCTCTTATTCAGTTTTGCTTTTGTAGCATGACATGTAGTATGTATAAACTCTATTTAGTGAGATAATTTGCCACAAAATTTTTTGCAACGTGAAAGGTTACTTATTCACAGAAACTCAAGCAGTAAAGCAGAAAATGTCTGAATGAGATTTTTTTGTGTGTGTGTATAATGTCATATTCTCTGCAGTACAGGAGGAAGTAAATGGCATTAGAAGCAGTAAAACTCATTTCTCCTTATTATTGTAACACTGACCTTGGCATTTTGTAAAATAACTGCCCTATTTAAGAATAAAAAATGAACAAAATAAATGAACTGTTCATATTAGGAAACAAATGCTTAAGAGATACTTTGGGACCAGTAAAGAGAACTCTAATTTCCTGTGTTTTTCTGTCCTCTAAATGGTGTTTTGAAGTATAACATCATACACAGCCACTGGGAATTTCAGATCCATAGCGCTCACTACCTTCTTTCAAGCAGTAGAAATAAATGTTGAAGATTTTACAGCAAAGATGATAAAAAACCAAGACCTCCTATTTAATACTGTAACCATTACAAGGCATATCAATATGTAGGAAAACAGGAAAAATATAAAATAATTTTAAAATAAGTAAAAACTTTAAAAATACCCTAAATACAACATTGCAGAGCAAAAAAAAATACCCAAACTTGAAACACGTTCTTCTTACAAGAAAGTACACTGTGTTTTCCTGCTACTTATAACCCTTAGAAATGACTGGATGTAGTCTCATGAGGTGGGTTGTGCTTATGTCATGGGTGTATCTCAAAAGACTCAGAGGACTTATGTCAACCAAGACAACTAGTGTGAGTGTGGAGAAGGGTAGAATAGTTCCTCCTAACCCCAGGTATATTTGCAGAGGTGAAAAAAACATAACTGCAACAAATATACAAGTATGACAGACATCAGAAGGATTTTTTTTTTTCAAAGGCAACTCCCATGCTTCAAGGGTGAGAATAAGAACTTTATTACACTGTTGGTCTATCTGAGAAAATTGGTAGCAACTATATATTTCACATGTTTTATGTTAGCCTTCGGCACTTCGCCACCGTATAAATGAGATAAATCTTTCAGGGAAGAAAGTCTGAAGGAAAGCTGCATATGCAGAGTAAATCCAAGTGTAAAAATTTAGTCAAACTGAAGGTGAGCTTCACCTTGCAGATTGAGACACTCAAGATAGTCTGCATATAGGATTGAACATACTTGCCTGAACACAGGCATCTTGAGACATCTGAGCTTATTAATGCATATAGATGCAAGCAAATATGGGGCTTTGAGGAAGCTGCACCTTTCTGGTACGAGACTGGGGTACAGGAGGGATGCTGCTGATGGTCTCCTATGGCACTATATACCTATGTTTAAGCAACTTAATCATTCACTAGGTGTCTACATAAAAGCTGCTTGTCTAGTCCATCATTATATCTAATGGTGATGCAATCATTGACAAAATGTACGTCTGTTGTAAGATTAGATTAACACAGTTCTAAGCTCCACTGTCTGTGGTTACTTGGACTAAGCTAGTGCATAAACAAGACCTACATATAGGCACCTCATTTACGTGTCTTAATTTCTGAGTTGAATCCTACCATTTACCTATGGAGATTTATATAAAGTATTCTTCCTATCAAAATGCAAAATTAAAGATTTCAATGACATAGATAAAAAAGGACAACATATTCCTGAATAAACAAATATCCAGATCTAAAAGAGATATCTGTCAACTTAATAAAGGCCCAGTGATTCTATTTTATTTTATTAATCAAATGTGAAATTCAGATAATGTTTGTGAGCTTCATTTGGATTTAAAAGATCAAAGAGGAAACAATTTCATCAAGTCTACATAACATTTTTTATGTAAGTGTGGGCTCAAATCCAGTGCTAAAAGACCCCTTATTTCACATGAGGAGAATCAGGGTGCAAGGGTTCTTATTTATTGTGAAAGAGTTTTCTGAATGATGCATTTTATCAACAGCTTCTTGCACCTGAAAAAAAAATGGGAGAATGTAGTGATGCTTAGAAAACAAGATGTGAGGAAATGTCTGGGGTTTAGGAAATGCACAACCAGTCAACTGATTGGAAAGTTCACATGAAATACGGGAGAATTAAGTTAATGTTTCACAGCTGTTTAGTTCAGACTCACACTTTTCATTCCAGATGTCTTTCAAACAGGCACAGTTCTGCAGCATCTCATATCATAGGCCAGTGCTTCAACCCTCAGGTTACAGAGTAAATAATCGATTCTTACTTAGGTCTCAGCTATACTCCAGGTGTCTGCTCTAGACATTATGGAAGATAAAGCGGGATCCAGAATGAATACACCTATGCAAGAAAAAACAAACAAACAACAGAAAAACACCCACAAAGAAACAAAACAATCCCCAAACAGAAAACCACCACCAACAAAAAACCACTACCTAAATTACACCATGAACTTCTACCTGTTTTCAATAGAATGGTAAAGTACAATTGGTACCAAATTCTGTCAAAAAGAATAGTTTGCAACTGTAGCATAATTTTGCATTAATAGAATACCTTCATTGTGCATATACATTTCCTCCCTCCTTTCAAAAGCTTCTACTTCATAGTAGTACTACTTCATAGTAGTACTACTTCATAGAACTACTCTAATGTTCACTGGATGAAAGGGAGAGGGACTGACATTTGTCACAGAGGTGAGAGTAGTAGCCTCAAATATCAGAAATCAAGATTTCTGTTGATGACTACCTTAGAATGCCAGGGTGAAAATACCTGAGTTTGGGTTTCCCACTGAACAACAAGACAGTGTCTGTCCTGAGGTGCTTCCTCTCACTAGCTTGCCCTATTTCTCCTTTTACTTTAGTCTAGAAAACCAGAACTGGAAGTTGTATTCTATTGAAACTGGAGTGGGCATTGGAAGTGGCAGTGGCAAAAATGGTCTGGACTCTTTCTGTTTCCAGCTGGTCTGGCAAACACCTCTAAATCATACCCCAGAGGCAACACCTGCAGCAGTGGAACTGCTTTGTTCCCCTGGCTGAATCATTGCTCATGAGCCTTATCTTTAGTAACAATTTCCCTTTCTCATTCTGTGCAGGCCCCGTGGATCTCAGAAAATATGGTTTCAGTTTGGTACAGCACTTACATGCACATCCTGTGTTACATTTATTAAGATACAAGAAAATGAATCTCAAGGGTGGCAAATACAAGCCTGGGCAAGTCTCTTTTATGGATTCCCTTTTAATGTTGTAATTTAAAAGTATCATCTTTCATATCCAGTCATAAATTTTCAAAAGACTGTTTCATAAAACAAATAAGAATTAGGTCAAATGTGGGATTTTGGTGCCCAGTTATTCCATATACAACATTCCTATAGTCTGATGTTGGTTATAAAGATGGTAAATTTACTGGATATCATGGACGTGGAAAGGCAGGGTCAGGGAGTTTCATGTGCAGATGTAGTAGTGCTACCAGCTGTTATATAGCTGCTTTTACTTTGAATATTACTGTGCCTCTTGATACTGTTGTAAAAATAATAAGGATTTTCCTCTTGATAATTCATTCTGATTAGAATTTTTGCTTTGGAATATTATTTCTGGTTGAATAAAACTGGCTGGTTTTATTGCTACTATTAGCCACCAATCCCATTCTTTCCCTTCTCTTGTTCCCTGCTCCCCCTGCCCCTCCCCACGCACCCCGCCAAAAAAAAAGAAAAAAAGCCAACACAAAACATAGAATTTTTAAAAGTTTAAATTTAGAAATATAAAATTCAATAAGATATTTGTTAAAAAGTTCAGCTATCATTTTCTGATAACTTTTCTGACTGGAATAGTGAAACCATGTTAGCCAATGCTTACAGATTTAAGCAGTAGCTTTTCTTTCCAAACTGCGGCAGAAGCTGCTCAGGTGAAGCCAGTTCCTGTCTAACATTATGAGATTTTCATAAGCCACAGCTATCCAAATAAAAAATCTTCAAAAGCTTTTAAAAATAGAATAATTTAGATGGCAGAATAAAGGATGCTACTGATACTGTATAGTGTAGAATTTTTACTTTGTTTAGAAAGTAATAGAAATACTAGAAACCTGTGTTATGAAACATGACTGACAGCCACATGTTGAGGATAAAAAAGTAATTTTACTTATATGTGTTTTTTCACTTGTGGGAAATATGTGAACTTATGATAGACAATATATTCAACCCACTTCACAGTAAATAATGGGCTGATACAAAGAATAATGGGAAGGGTAGAATTTTAATCATTGTCCTTTTTATTCAACATGGAGTCAGTCCTGAATGTAATTACATGGATAAAGAAAGTCTGCCTTTTTGGCACTGTTTGGCATTTTTGGAAGTTACACTCCTGAAATGAGTTCTCTTCTACAAACAGAGAGAGCAGTATTTTACCATGGAGACTAAGGGTTATTTGAAGCACTGGGAATTGTTTGTATTTCTGTCAGGAAATGAAAATGGTTCTAAAACTAGAATATCACCTTGAGAAGGTGAATAGACTAACTTGTTAATAACCACCTTCAAGAGCTGGTCAAAGCAGACAAGAAGGGTGCATCAGAGCCAGAGAAATCCCCAAGGAGAATTTTAGCCAGTTCTGACTTTTTACACCTAATATCTCCTCATTATAGCACTGTTTCCACTGCAATCAGCCTGCTGGCCCACAGGAACAGCAGAGCACAGAAACTGGCAGAAGGGTTAATTATGTACCTTATCTTCCCATTGCTTTTAATAGCTTAACAAGGCCAAATATGTTAACTGTTATTCTAATATAGCAATGAGTAAAGAAAATTATAGGGTACTTCCTTAAGTGCTTAGATATGTAAATGAAAAATCAGTCCTGACTGGGCTGCTCATGTAGCATGAGACTTTCATCTGTAGAAGTCAGAGGTCACAGCATTTCTCTGTCTCAGTTTCCCCATTTTTACAGTGAGGACATGATCTTTATTTATTCCTCCCTAAAACTGTTTAAATGATGACTTGACTAGTAATCACAGATGACCATGAACCGCTGAAGAACTATAAAAATACAAAGTTCTTGTCCCTGTTATTGTGTTGTATAAAACATTGTTCTCTCATCCTCCCTACTATTAAGTATCAAATGCAATTTGTACAATAAATGTCTGGCCTTAATCCACGCTATTATGACTATTATGAAGCCACAACGGTGTGCTTTACTTGCTTCATAAATATACATGGGTAACTAGATTTAAACTCATTCTTTTAATTAAAGTGAAGAGGGGCGTAGTTACCCTTCAGCTTTCTGGTTGTGTGCCAGCACAGAGCTTTGCTGGGGCTTACTCCTGGAGTCAAAATGTTCTTAACACTTGACTCGGGAGCAGAATTAGCTCCCAAATAAGTGCGTCTTGTCTGTGAAACCTCTAGACCTCCCTTTATTCTCAAAATTAAGCAGAATCTTCCTTCTACTGGGGTTAACAATTCCTTTTTATTTAGAGATAAATGAAACTCAAAGCCATAAATGTCACAAGCAAACAACATAATGCAGGCTTATTTGTATGTTTATAGCTTCATATAAATTTATAGTTCTGCACAATTTTTTTAATTACTTCTTTTATTAAACCTCCTTACAGAAGCAATAAGAATTTGTGAAGGAAAAAAAATGTTTAGCATTTCATAGCAAAAATAACCTTCAGCGACTATTTGATATTTCTCAGCTTGCCTTAAGTTTACTTCAAAGGAAAAAGTCAGTGAGCAGAACTTGGAATTCTCGGATTTCTCCCAACCTTATCCCCAACTGAAGACTTCAGATAGCTAGAAAGGTTTCTGGCTTTAGCCGACCATTTTCTGTGCAAGCAAAGAGAAAACAGCGGGAAATAAAAGTGAAAAATATCATAATAAAGTTGGATGACTTTTTCTTTTTTTATCTTTGTTTGCTTTGTGAGAACTGAAGAGTGCAGAGGGCTATAAGCTTGCCTCCTACCTGTGAAAGGCAAGATTTGCGATTGGTAGCAGCCTGGCATGCACCAAAAGGGCTTGTCAAATGATACACTTGTGCTACAATCATTTCCAAGTGCTGGCCACGCTGTTTCTGATGCAAGCCAGGATGCTGTTGGCCTTTTTGGCCACCTGGGCACAAATGAAAGCTTTTATTAGATACCTATTATTGCATTAAGGAATATCACCACTTTGACTCACAGACCATACTCCAGGCAAACTTTCATACAATTTTTGTGTACGTATCTTTCAGAAGAAATTCCAATTCTCAGATGACTTTCTTCATCAGATTAGTCTAGAACTTTCTATATTTAAAGTAGATGAGCAGTGATATCAGTTCTTTATATATACACTAGAACTTCATTCTTACTGATTTTAAAACTATCAAGACCAAAAAAGGTAGATTTTTTCTGTACATATTTGTAAGACACGAAGTTTTGGGGTTTATTTGGCATGCAAGGTGATATTATTGCTGTTTAAATTGTGTGTCTGTTGAAATGCAGATAATAATGGATCAGCTGCTAATTACTGATCATCATCTTCAAGATATGTGTGAAGAAGTGATATTTCTCCTTTCTTTGACCTAAAGGAACTCTCTCAGTGAGTGCTCTTACTTAAGAAGTTTGTAACTGAGAAAAAGCTATTAGGGCAGACTGTACTTAAGTACGCATTTGGCAGCTAAGAGTTCTTGCATCTGACGGTTAGGAGAATCTGCAACACAGATCCCTACAGATATATCCCCAAAATTGCTGAAACAATGGGAAGTCTGTCATTATCTACTAGCAGTTTGGGCTCCACTCCAAATGAGAAAAATATCTTTCAATTATTTATACATACTGCAACTGTATTAAGTTGATTGTGTGTCATGGAATTTGAGTACTTGGTTAAAGCTGCTTGCCCAAAGTTACCTTTGTCACATGAAAAAAATAGTGAGAGAAGAAAGGGACTAGGATTTGCGAGGTAAAATGAACATCCAGTGATAAGACAGCACGGGAAAGGAAACTGCTGTGCCAAGGAGGGGCCCATGGGGAGTTATCCAGAGTCAGCTTTAATTAATGTTCCAGTCCACAACTCTTGTGCAAAATCTGAGATCTGATAGATTGCTAATAGCATAAGGCTATCCTTTATTATTTTAACTCAAAGGAATACATCATAAATGAAATTAATGACATTGAAGACTGGAGTAATACAAATGGCCTGAAGTATAACACTGTAAAAAGGCAAGACCAGGAATGTGTGGCTACTTAGTGAAATGTCTAATTATAAGTTAGGTGTTTATCACTGAGAAAAGAGGGGAAGCTCAGCTTCATTGCAGAAATACTACCAGAAATATTTTGCAGCTATGGGAAAGGCAAATATGGAACAAAAATTTATCTGAGATGTTTCCAATATAGCAAGGGTATAAATATATCTTCTGACCAGCACAGGCAAAGCCTCATGTTAAATACAATACCTTTGCTTAGGAAATATGATTTCATATGGAAATAGGTGCAGAGAAGGGCTGCAAAACTGATGATAGGGACACAGAACCAATGATACCAGGTGAGTGTGAAAGGGATTGTTTCATTTAGCCTACTAAACTGCGGACTGAGAAGGGAGAGAATTGCCATGCATAGGTAGAAGAGTATGTGTAAACCCTAAGGAAAGGGAAAAAAAAGAAAACAGAGGCATCTGAAGTATAATTTAATCTGGACAGTAGAACAAATGCATCTAGAATGTCCCAGAAGAAATTTTGATGGGAAGTTAGATACTGGATTATTAAAGTATTCTTGTACTGGAAATGCTCCCCAGAAGTAATGTAAGGGAAAAAACTAACAACTCTCAGGATGCTGGAGCTGGCATCTGCAAGGGATGTCGCTTGTCTTCTCTTGTGACCAGCAGGAAGCTGCTTGTGCTTCGAGAATCTGGGGCTCAGCCATTTTCATCTTGATGTGGGAACATGTTGGTGGGGGATTCACACACAGATTACAAAGTCAGTATATAATGTATCTCTTGGGATAGTTACTTGTATGTTTTAATAGGGATTGAGAAGAAATTTAAGGTTAAGGTTGAATTTTCTTGTTTGCTTTCCTCATAGTATCAAGCATAGATTATTTTCACAGTATTTTGCAAGCTTGTGATACTGCACTGCTCCAATGTGTTCAGAAGTCCTCCAAAGTTAAACATCTGCTTCTATAGTGATAGCACACTGATTTCCCAAATCCCAGAGGTTTGATACAGCAGATGAAGACTGCCTCTCAGCAGATGAGATCACTTTACCTATCATGGCCCTTTTTACTTAGCAAGATTCATAACTGCACTGAAAAACTGATTTTTAAAACCAGTGTTTTCAAAATGCATTAAACTGTCTAATACTGAACTTAGCTTACAAATGAACAGCTATTTCTATAGATGAAAACTGTGAAGTGATACCTAATTCTATTACTTCAGTGGTTATTTCATTTATAACACAACAAAAAGTATACTGAAAGATGGTCATGGGACTGTTAGCTGAATACAGCAAGCTGATCCTGGCATGGCCAGACTCGCATATCTGGAAACTTAAGTAGTCTCAACAAAGGGAAAATAGTCCATTAAGGCTTTGGTGGCTGTCATTATGATAAAATAAGTCTTCAGTGTGGTTCCCTTTTATACCTTTTTAGATAGTAACTTTACTTCTCAATGACAGTTTAATTCCTGAGACTTAAAAGTCAATGTCAAAAAATGCCATTTGAAATTTTTGAGAGTCCAGTATCACTGCCTTTTAAGTTTTCTTGACTAGCACAGAAAATATGGAACAGATATTAAACTGCTGTTCCCCTAATAAACATTAATTATAAGACAGCAGGTGATTAATCACTGATAATGAGCTATAGATGACTTTTAATGGTCAGCTAATAGTGTCATGGGCCTTTAATACTGAAAATAATTAAAATTAATAACATTGTATGCTGAATATGCATGATAAAATGTGCTTAGAATACAAAAGCAGGCACACAAATATAGGAGGAATATTTTTCCTTGTGACCATGACATTTTGTCTCAGTGCTTAGGGTACTTGCAAGGGGGGAAAGACCTGAATTATTGTCCTGGTTTTAAGGACCATTTGAAACAGGTCTTGAATTTGTGTTATGACTTAAAGACTGTTGTTTTTTCGTCTGAAGGTGAAAGTCCTAACCAGCATACTGCAGTTATTCTCACTTGTCGTTCTTCCTGGCACAAGAAATCTTTAATTATAGCATGGAGAGTGAATCCTCAATGGGAGAGAAACCTTTTCCATCACCTTTTCATTTCTGGAGCAAACTATAGATGAAAACTAAGACACTCTTTTGAAAATGGAGATGTGACTTGAAATCTCTCTCTGGCTACAAAGAAAATTTAATCCTGATGTTTCCTTCCTAGATGGCGCCATGTGTGATACTGCTCTGAAAGGTTCTGTCTTTTGGGAAGGAAGAGCCATTCTTTAATAGAAACAGAGTTATGGCCCTGAAAGTGGTTTCAAAGCCATTAATGTTGAGATAGTTTTTGCACCTTAATATTGTTCAGATGGAAAGGGCTGGTTTGCCTATCCTATCCTATCCTATCCTATCCTATCCTATCCTATCCTATCCTATCCTATCCTATCCTGTCCTGTCCTGTCCTGTCCTGTCCTGTCCTGTCCTATCCTATCCTGTTGGGTCACTTCAAAACCCGTTCAGCTGGCTGACTGCTGGCAACCAAACTCTGCCCACTTGCGCTGTAGTAACCTGAGGATTTGCCAGTTCTGGTACATTCTCTCTGGCATGACAGACACACAGCACAGAATGGTTTGCATCTCTAGGTCTAGATTTTCTCCTGAAACAGTCATAAACTTTGTCCCAAAACGTGTCTCATTTAAACAGACTGGTTCCTTGAATATATCAACTTGCAAACTGTGTTTGCCGTTGTTGAGAATGTTTTTGTTTGCCCAGGCCAAAACCATCTCAAGGAGTGTACTGATAATTAAATAGTACAGGTAATTGTAGAATGGTGCTTGAGTCCATGT
This sequence comes from Columba livia, assembly GCF_036013475.1. Lineage (NCBI taxonomy): Eukaryota > Metazoa > Chordata > Aves > Columbiformes > Columbidae > Columba > Columba livia. The sequence goes on from NC_088603.1 coordinate 133,614,909, forward strand.
CCTGCCACTCTTCTTTGCTATTAGAGAAATAGTCTTTTGGTGTCTAACTTGGGACTGAGGATGACAGATTCTGAGACCAGGATCTACACATTAGGCCTTACCATGTTGGTGTTAAAACAGTTTTTTCAAGGCTGCTACTCACCATTAGTAGCTAAATTACTAATTAAGAATTCTCATGTGAAGGCCAGTATAAAACAGTTTGCTGAAGGTGAGAAAATTCAGGACAATTTGGTTAATAAAGTTTTGTGAATTTGCATTTTAACGTATAAAAGCCACTGATAAGTATAGAGGTTTATATGTCAAAAGCAAAAATACCAGTTCATCAAGGTGGCAACAGATGTGAATTCAGTCTCTAAATGGTTTGATTTTGCAATAATTTTCCCACTTTATGCTGTCCCCTTCTATTTTTTCATCCCCTGTCAACATGCCATGTCATCATGCCATGTATTAAATCCTGGTCAGTCAAACATTTACACAGGTGAGCAGATTTATGAATGCCAGCAGCCACAATAAAGCACATTTGACTGCCCATGTAGTCACTTGCATTTACAAGCTTTTCTGAGAATTCACCTGAGATTGCAACGTCTTTTCAGTTGATATAATAATAGTGAAACTTTGGATTTTGTTCTAATTTTACTTCAGGGTTATTCCATTCACATCACTGGTGGAACTTCTGCTTCACGTTTATGTAAACAAAAAGGGCATCGGTGTTCAGCATTTTTCTGAGTCCTTTTGAAACAGATAACATAATAGACCTTTAGTAAAAACCTCAGTCATCTACTCTAATTAAGAAATCACAGAGAACACCATAGAATTCATATTATGGAATTTTACTACTACCTCTTTTGCTTTTTGGATTAGCAAAAGATTCCTAGTAATCATAAATGAGTAACCTGAAAAGGTCGTAGGAAGTAGGTGAGGAAATGAAGGAGGAAAAGAAGGTCTGGGGGCAGAGATGCAGGGAAGAAGGAGTAAGAGTGAATAATAAGAAAAATATTAAGAAAATCAAGAAACAGAATGGGAGACTAGGATAAGAAAGGGAATAACATAAAAACTGGGAAGAGAAGCAACAGAAAGATGCGATCTGGAGTAATCACCTTTCAAGTTGTCTTGGACTGGATTTCTGTGCTTTTAAAAAAAAAAAATCAACGGACTGTTTACATTTCACTAGAATGAAACAAAAAATAAAAGGCAAATATGAAATATTAAAAAATATTTAATATCACCATGCAACTGACGGTATTGACAGTTATAGCCAATGTCCTTAAAGTCAAAGAATGAAATGAGAATGTTGCATTTCGACATGCCTTGACAATAACAAAAGGATAATTTTAAAAAAATTATTTTAAATTACAATTGTGCATAAATGATAGAAAATCAATTTTTGCTTTGGCAAAAGCACTACTTTCAAAAGTCAATATTGGGTAGTATGTAATCTATTATTATTACTAATAATAATAATTTTTATTATTCTTTGTAATAAAAGATTATTCCTTACAAAAACATCTGTGTCATCTGAAACTTTCAGAAAAATTGTAATGTTTTGGATGAGTGTTTGCTGCCACATTTCAGATGAGACATCAAATCAGCCTCCTGGCTGCATGTAGTCATCAAAGAGCAGAAGATACTTTTTGGAAGAGTTGCACCTTAGAGCACCCACTGTGCTGGCCAAATTCCAATGTGGAAAATTACATTCTGCCTACTGACAATCGCCTCTTCTATTTCAAAAGGCAAGTCCTGTTTTTTTACCTGCTGTCCTAGATACTAGACATGTGGCTAACCTGGAGCGTGGCGCTAAATCCATCACATGCTTATCTACCTTGCTGAATTGTCACCTTGTTCCATTTATTAACTCTATTATAAAGAAGTGTCCCATTTTTAATCAGTAGGATGGCAATTCAACTCCTTTATAAAATACAAGAAAGTACTACATTTATTATCCAGATCAGAATTTCAGAAGCTAATAATTCAGAAAAGTGACATGCTAGGTTTCTTGTACCTCTGTCTCAATATACTTTTCTTGTATGCTGGGAAACACATTTAAACACATAGATAAGATGCCCTTCCTTTAAACAGTTGAATACTTGCACAGTTTTAGACACCTGCAAAACCCCATCAGCTCTAAGCTGCAGATATATAAATTGCATTTTTTATTTATAAAGAGGAAGAATACAAATTTTAAAAGCTCAAATTACTTAATTGGTTTTCTGCCAACACTGAAGTTGGAGCAGATTTAGAATAATGTTGAACCCTTCCACAAATACCTTAGTTGCAAAGGTAAAGTGATTTGAACTTCCTTAACTCTTTTTAAAGACAGTCTTGTTGAAACAGAACCTAAGTCTTTTCAAGTAATAAGGTGAAAGTCAGTGGAAAGGATAGTGCATATCTGCAAGCCAACATAGTAATGTACAGCTCCATCAATCCCAGAGATCAAGAGGCAGCAGCTACAATGGTTCATAAAAGCACCATGGGATCCTGCAGGAGTGATGGCAAAGTACAACGAGATTATCGTCATTATTTTAGTAACAGGGCTCCAGTTAGGACCGGGTTGGCTTTTCCTTGTAATTACATATAACATCCTTGATAAAACTAACTGCTTCATTTTTGCTTAGCTTAAAATAGCAACTGTACATGTTTTCAGATAAGCAAATAATTTAAAATCTCATCATCAAACTCTTGTGTCAGGACTTCTTCAAAGATCAGAATCCACTGGATTCTGTTTCAGGCATATGATTTTTGCAATGGAAAGAAACGTAACGCATCTATAGCAACCCATTAAATGCATCAGGTCCAAGGCTTGAGAACAAGGTTTTTGTTTATGTTTCATATACATACACAAGCTCAGCTGGTATTTCTTATTGATGATTGAGACTTACTCTATACACCAGTGAAGCTGAAGACAACCCCCAGCCCCCACCTTATGTATTGTACAAAATCTATTAGTAGATGGACATTTAATAGCTGAACAAGTGTATCTTAATGAACCTTAGGATGGTATAGCTTTCCTTGTAATTGCTGACAACTATGTTGCTTTAGGTATAAGATCATGCATGCTTATCAGAGGTGCCATTGACTTGTACTTGTTCTGTTTATTGATTGCTTAATTAGTTTCCAAGATAGCTAATCAGAGACAGATGCAAGTGTTTAAGCATCTCTTGCTGTGTCTTACTCTGAGAACAAAATTGTGGAGCAGCTGTGTGATTTGAAGAAATAAATTAGCCTCCCTGTACTAAACTAGCTTGAATCATGGTACAGCATACAATGTTGGTGTAGCAATACCATATATCATGTGAAATGAATCTGGGGGAAGCTGGTATGCTAACTCATCCCATAAAAAGTAACTGAAAAGAATACTTTCCTGGCTTTCCAAATGGTAGTGAAAAGAAGATATTTTTTCCTTTTCCTGCTATATGTGGCTTCCAACAGTCAGAATAAAAAGGTTTTGCTCACAGTAACAACCTCGAAGGATTTATCTGTCACAGAAATAAAATCAAGTAAATGTCAACATTCTTAGTAGGGAACATTATACATCACTGGTGAAGCTGGATAAATAATGGACTGTGGAGGGTGGTATCTGTCTCAGAAATTTAAAAATGCAGTTTAGGGTAACACAATGGTTTGTTTTGATGAAAGCAAAATTCTCTGTTGGAAATTCATTCTTTTAAAGTGGTATCGAGTATTTATCATGCATAAAATTACAGAAAATAGTGAGAAGAAATACAGTTTCAAACAAACAAATCCAAATATCTTTGGACTAAAATCTTGATATACATTTACAGATTTTCGGAGAGACTGTATTCCTTAATGAATAGTTCAGCAACACTGAACACACATTATTTGGGCTTATTGAATCTGTTTTATTAAACAAAGTACTTGATGTAAAAGGCAGCACACAGCTCTACCCATAATAATAATAATAATAATAATAATAATAATAATAATAATAATAATAATAATAATAATAATACCATATATAAGAATAGTCCAGTCAACATAAGGGTACACATTCCATTTTTATAAATAGGTATTGCTAATAATTTCCCATGCTGTTCAAACCTAAAAAAACCCAACACCTCTTTTCCAGTTTTGTCCTCATAATAGAAATGAACCATAGACCTATTCAGAAAACCCTTTTTATCAGATTTTAATGAAGGATTTGATGTTAATATGGGAAAGAACATACACTGCTGCATAACTGTTTACATTGAATTAATGCCTTCCAGTGACTTGTATAGTTTTACCAGTGGTTACTTATGCTTTCTACAGTTACTTTAGAAAGATGGTCAGGAAGGTACCGCACAGCAGCACAGAACTGTTGAAGTTTAACACATGCTTTTAGCCCTTTCCCCATATAGGCTGAAGAGTCCAATACTCAGAAGTGTGTCTTTATTATCTGAGAAACTGCTCTGCCGTGTTACCCATAGCTGTTTAATACAAGACCAGAGCAATGGTGTTCAAGGCTCCTATTGTATCCATAGGCAACTTAGAGGACACTGAAAGAAGACAGCACTTCTAGAAGTCAGTGGAGAAGAAAAATAAAAAAAAAATAAAAAGGAGAAAAAAAAATCTAAAAATCTTTATTAAAAATTATTTGTCACAAATGAGACTTTCAAATAAGGAACATCTTAGCTATTGTTAGAAAATGTATACATCGTTTTTATTCTCAACAAATATATCAGCCTACAATTAACTTACACATTTCATTTTATTCTAATGCAACAGGTATGAAAGATTAACTAAGCACTATTTAGTGGAAGTACATTACTACTAAAATATCAGTTTCTGTATCAATCACCATTAAAAAAAAAAAAAGAGCAAAATTTGGAAGAGAGCATGCCTGAACCTATTGCCTGAAAGAGGCTCTACCTGCTACTTAACACTCACCAGTATTTTGCTTAAAATTCTGAAAAGGACAGCAAAGATGATTAAGGGAGTGGAGCATCTCCCTTATGAGGAAAGGCTGAGGGAGCTGGGTCTCTTTAGCTTGGAGGAGACTGAGGGGTGACCTCATTAATGTTTACAAATATATAAAGGATGAATGTCATGAGGATGGAGCCAGGTTCTTCTTGGTGACAGCCAATGGTAGGACAAGGGGTAATGGGTGCAAAGTGGAACACAAGAGGTTCCACTTAAATTTGAGAAGAAACTTCTTCTCAGTGAGGGTAACAGAGCACTAGAACAGGCTGCCCAGGGAGGTTGTGGACTCTCCTGCTCTGGAGACATTCAAAACCCGCCTGGACACATTCCTGTGTAACCTCATCTAAGTGTTCCTGCTCCGGCAGGGGGATTGGACTAGATGATCTTTTGAGGTCCCTTCCAATCCCTAACATTCTGTGATTCTTTGAAATCAGTCACAAGTTAATATCAAGACAGTTCATGTTTTTGAAACTCCTTAAGATGGCTAGTGATGCTTTTTTCTTGAGTCCTAATTTTTCCTGAAGTGTTTTTGCTACTGAAACAACTAAAGATTCAGATTCCATTCCATTTTTTTGTTTGCGTGATAAAAAATAGCCCTTTTATTATGCATTCATATAAAAGGACATAGCCAGCATGGATATCCGATATATGGACAGTTTTATATTTTACAAAATATGTTATTTTATTATTTGAAATCAGATTTCTCATGAAAATTTTATTAGACTGAATTCTGCAGCTCTTACGATAAAAATGCTTAACCATTTCCATTTACATACAGCAACACAAGAGAAGTTAAGATGCTTCCAATGAATATCTCTGCCAGTTTTATTTCCTTATCCATTTCTGCTTCATTATAAACAGCAATTATAATGCTGTAAATATTGTGAACTTACATGCAAATAAACATAACTGAATGTGGGACATAAAGCAAAACAAAAACAGGAAATATTACTATTACACCATTTTACTAGCTATTTCTTTTTTTTTTTATCAAAAGAACTATGATTCTGATTAGCAGAGCTAGAGAAAGAACATCTTGCAATCATATATTTGGAGAAACTGAAAGTTAAGCATCTCCAGAGGAAACTCAAAATACGTGTTGAGTTTTCAAAAAGTTTACAGTAATTTGCTAAAAAAATTTGTTGGTAGAACACAAAGGACGCAAAAAAAATGTCATGGCATTACAGTCTGGCAAAGAAAAAGAAAAACTTCAGAAGCTTAAGAATAACTAGTAATAGTATCAGAAAATTGGAGGACTGCAAGATTTACTTCATAGTGTTTGTGTGACTTGCATAGCCAGATCTTATAGCAGTTTGGGGACATATAATATTAATGCAATAGTCAGTGCAGTATCATTATAATCCTCTTGCAAACCTTAACTACAGACCAAAGGAGTAAAAATGACTTGTGGTAGTCATTTGTTCTCCTGAGTACACAGTGAATCCAAATCATCATTTGCTGTCAATACCAAGAGATTTCACAACACAGCAAGAGATTCTATATTAGCATCAGGCTCTCCAGAAGTCATTGGATCTAAAGGATGAATTTAATAAGTCTGCCTGTAGTCAACACCAAGTCTCAACTCTTAATAAAATAAACCTAGAGACACGTGGAGTTTAGAAAAATTTAAAATGACAACTGGAATGTGGATGAACGTTTGATCATATTATTGCTATGGCTTGATAGCCGTTTTCTAGAAAGGCATCCAGACAACACATTGATTTTCAAAAATAGCCTGCTATACACTTCATTTCTTGATGCAATGAGATCACACAGTAAATGATATTCTAAAAAGCTGAAAAATAGGATATTTGTCAAAATTCTAGTCTAAGATGCTCGGTGTTATCCTAAGGGACAAGTCAGTATTTCCCTTAACTTTATAGAATCATCTAATCATAGAATGGTTTGAGTTGGTCAGGGACATCTTTCACTAGACCAGGTTGCTCAAAGTCCCAACCAACCTGGCCTTGAACACTTCCAGTGATGGTGCATCCACAGCTTCTCTGGGCAACCTGTTCCAGGGCCTCCCCACCCTCATAGTCAAGAAGCTAATTGAAGCTCTTCAAAACCACCAGATTAAAATGGACAAATAAATGGGTTACTTAATAAAGCTTCAACATTTAATCAGCCTCAAATCATCTTGAAATGATAATATTTTTTTTTCTTTTTTTTTTTTTTTTTATTTTTTTCTCTTCCCCCCCCCAGCCCCTAATCTTAAACAAGCTACATTGCTAGAGTATGGATGCACATTTGCTAAGCCAATGACTTTCTGCTCTCCCCTGTGCCACTCAGGAAGCACATGGAGGTGACAATAGCATGAGTGCTTCAGCAAACATAGGAACAGCCAAGAACAAGCAGTTCCTGGAGTCTCCAGTGGCACAGGCAGTAGCAGGATAACATTGCCTCCCTCCCTTTGCCAAGAGCATCTCAAAGATGATGTTCAGTATCCTTGGAAATGTCAGGATTAGTTTACTTCCATCCCTGCAAGCCTGTTCTTTACAAAAAGTCTTCTAGTGTTGCATATTTTAATTTAAAATCCTCCCCAGGTTTCGTGTACCTGATAATAGATGTGTGCATAGATTAGATAGCTCTGCAAGAGAGAATTCATGTATGTCTGGTTTTGATTGCAAAAGTGTATTTATTGGTGAACAGCTTTTCTCAGTATGATAGTTACTAATATCTCCACAGCCTCTGGAAAATATTGCTGTCTTTTATTTAAGGCAAAAATAACCATCCAAAAGCAGATGACTTCAAAATTTATTAGACTTGATAAATTAAAATTCTTCAGTTTACACCTGAACAAGTAAATAATACACTTCTAATTCCTCAAACTTCTGAATTTTAAGTATTCAAATAGATTTATTTGTTCAATGGGATTCTTAGAGTGGCATAAGACAAAAAACTATTTGCAATTTGGACCTGTTTAACAAAGAGTTAATACTGAGAAAAATAAGAAACAGACAAAAAAACGACCCCCCCAGATAGTTATAAAAGGGACATCATACTGTGGTTTCTTTAAAATCCCAACAATTTTTTTACTTTCCTACACTGGTACAGGTAACTAGAAATCTATTTTGGTTCTAATGGAACAGAAATTTTTCTCATGCCAAATCCACCTTTTTGAAAATAATGTAAAATTCTGCTTATTTACTGGAGTATAATCATGTTTTTCTTTTACGCACATGCGTCACAGGTGCATTTACCTAGTTAAGAAAGAAATCTCATTAAAAAAAAGTAAACTCTTTCTTGAGAACTGTCCTTGTTGCGCTTTTACTTACCACAGTGGATATGTGGAAGACTTTGTTTTCAAAACTTAATTCCATGAATGTATTAAACTGTTCAGCTTACCATGTCTGGAATCATAAATGTTTCTACGGTAATGAATATAATTCTTTAAGTTTTAGTAATGTCGTCATCTGTATGTTCAGAAAGAGAAAAATAACAACCTGCTTTTAATGTTTTGTACTTAAGACAATTTCATATATTGCTTGCCAGGTGAGAGAAGAACACTGACGTATAAAAATTAAATGAGCTCTCCAGTCGGCTCAACAAGAAATGCAGAAACAGCAGAAGCAGCACTTGGTGTGCAGGTGGTCCTGAGGCTGTTCCAGTCCAACTTCAGGACTGCTCAGCAGCTGCTGCTCAGAGGACTCCACAACACCTAATGCTGCTTAAACAGCATTAACTTTGGCCCAGTTACCATGCACTGAGCTGCACTAAATATGATGCTGTAGGGAAAAACTGATTTTTGGCTGTTAAAGCTCTGTCCTCCATTACGCTAAGAAAGCTCAGCTGAATACCCATGGAGATGCTTCTAAGGTCTATTAAGAGGGAACAGCATGGAGCTTGCAGTTACATCAAAGATACTGTATCAAATCAGTACTACTTGACAAATTACCACAGTCTTAAATGGTGAAGAAAGAACAGCGTGAATATGGGAGGCTGATATAATTAATGTTTCCACTTTAATAGTTATCATTTGGAGAGTTTTAGTTTCACAGTATGAAAGTAGCTTGAAGAAATATTTCTGTTGGTTACTGTGTTCTTAGTGTTGGCTTATAAGCAATCATTTGCGAATCAAGTTCCAACACTGATAACAATACTCCAAACTGTAAACATGCCAAATTAATACATTTGAACTTTTTTACTTGTCAGAGATCTATTTTTCTGTGTATTATACTCACTGATTGATTTTTGAAAAGCTTGTTGGTCTCTGTGGAGTCCAGCTAATATTAAGGGTTCTTAAATATATATATATATTTTAAGTGATAAAATAGGAACAATCAATTTAGAGTTCAAAAAAGTTCCTTTCTTAGTCTCTGCTGATGGAAACAAATACCCATCATATTCCAGACAGTTCTGCCTGAGCTCTTTTCAAAGGAATTCTTCCATTCACGCTGTCTGCATGCCAGGCTGTGTGCTGAATGCTCCATTAATGCCAGACCCTTCTCACTGGTGCCCATGGACAGGGCAAGAGAAATGGGCACAAATTAAGAAATGTGAAATTCCATCTGAACACAAGAAAAGAACTTCTCTGTTATGAAGGTGGTCAAACACTGGCACAGGCTGCCCAGAGAGGCTGTGGAGTCTCTGACCTTGGAAGGATTCAGAAGCGGTCTGAACATCAACCTAGGCAAATGGTCTGGCTGACCCTACCTGAGCATCAAGGGGTGGATTAGATGGACTCAAGAGGCCCTTCCCAACCTCAACAATTCTGTGATATTAGAGTATCATGAAGAACTCTATCTCCATGCTATGATAAAAGAGCTGTGAGCTGTGTAGCTTCTAGTTTCTGAAAAAATGCAATGAGTACTTGCTTGGGACTGCTGCACCATATCAACCATTCATTTTATTTCATTTCCATTCTAGTCACATCTGAAAACTTGCTTGCTTGTGAACTCGTGTCTCTCTGCAGACTTTACAAGCAGCTGAGAAACATAGCAGTATTTGTGTTGAAACTTCATTGATATGAGTGCAAGGTGGTAGCAAACAATACTAATCTGAGGCTGGCAGTTTTTAAAAGGCACCCACAGTGCATGTCTGTTCCAGGGAGCATCAAGAGTCAGATTGATCCATAAGGGAGAATGAGCCAGGAGTTGAGAGCACGTATGGCACAGGGAGGGCAGTGCCCTCCCTGGTGATACATTAGGGGAGGGTGATGAGAGAGATGGGGTCCATCAACAGTCCCACGCAAGGTGAAGTAATGAGTGAAGTCCAAGGTGAGCCCAAGTACCTACCTACCGTGTAGGTGCAAGGTTTACTCAGGAAACACACAAACCAGGACAGCTGGAAACAGGTTTTGGCTCAGGGACACCTACAACTGAACTCAAGGCTGATCTGGGTGTCCAGGCATGATCTTGAACAAAACCCAGAGGGGATGGGTGTCAGCAGTATGTGCTACTTTTATAACATGCACTGTTCATGTGTTTCAATGATCTGGCGCAATTTCATTGAACAATTTTTTTTTTTTTTTTTTTTTTTTTTTTTCTGTGATCATGTTTGCTGCTTGTGGTCAGAAGTATTTATCAATCATTAATGCTATGTATTTATCCTTTACTTTACTTTTGTACTTTTTGATACACGCTATCTAGTGATTTTCACTTTTCCTCTAACTAGCTGGCAGTTCTATTGCGTATGTGTAATTTTAAATACATAATTTTTTTTATTTTGAAGCACAGAAGAGGGGAGGTATGAATGAGCTGATAAATGTTTGCTTGTCTATTTGAAGCATCTTTTTTGAGCTTCTCAGGATCCCAGCCAAAAGAGGAGCCCTGGCAATAAGAGGTAGGATATTCATGAAACCAAACAAAAATCAGTTAATTAAGCACATCATCATTTTCTATGTAGCCACCAAGAGCCTAATAGAAGTGTGAGCCTAAATCCTGTTCAGTAAAAGCAAGTCCTTCCTTTCACTTTAGTAGACATAGGTCTCGTCGTGGTGCAGCACAGTCCGAACAGAGAGGTCTGTTGGCAAAGAGACGTTTTGATATACAGAGTCCAATTAATCCTTAGATAAGAACTAAAAATTAATTTGTGGGTCGTAGCCTCTTCAGTCTGATTTTTTATTACATATAAATAATCTTATTTTTTTTTTCCTCAGAACCAGCTTTCCAAGAGCTCTTCTTCTAGTTGTCGTGCAGTTTTAATACACAATGAACATCAATTACAGCAACATTAATCTGGCAGACATTACACTTCATATAATTGCTGCCTGCCTTAATTCCTGGTTTGTCCTTTTGTAAGCATTAATTACATGTGTCAACAATAATCAGTTTAGAGTAAGATGATTGTAGGTATGGAAAAAGGTTACTCTTAGCAAATGTGTACTTGAAAGATAATGTCTTCATAGTTTTAGGATTTTATTTACTTCAAAATCTTCATGAATTTGTTGGAGTCCCATTAGCTTAGCTATATAAACAAAATGAACAGTCCATTATAATTTTTTCTGTATGTGTTTATCACACTAGCTAGTAGATTTGGGATTTCTTTCTTTCATAGCAAACAAATTATGCAGATATTTATTGGTGATATGGAACAAACTTACAGATATTTATAGATATTTCTTTCACTCCAACATTTTGAAAGAACTACTCAAAATTATGCCTTTTTGAAGATACACCTAACAGTTTTAGACATATTGCCTTGATTGCAATAATTTCAATAAAAATTTTCGGTGCCAATGCCATTGCTCATGTATTTAATCATATAGATGCCCAGCATTCTGTTAGCTGTCGATCCTGTGTGTTTTTCAGGGACTGCAAGCATGCTCTTGATGACAATTTTGGCATGACTTATTTTTTTAGATCCCTCGTTTTCATTTGCTTTACTTATGAAGTCAAATCAAGTGTTTCTTCATCATCCATGACAGACTTGCATAAATATTGTTAAAAACAGGAAGTGAAAGTGAACCAACCTACCTAGTTATCTTGATACGTTTCATTATTTTTGCAGACAAAAAGACTCTTCTGATACCTTATATCTTTGCAAACTAGAAATTTTCTTGTGGTATTCCTACTGGGCATAGAGGAGAAATGATCAGTATTTTGATATAACAAGAAAATTTTATATGCTGGAAGACTGCTTTCATGTAACCAGTTCATCTCTGTCACAGTGGACAGTTCCAGTTTTTTCATTCTTCTTTCCACAGGTAATGTTTTATAAACTTCTGATAATTTCATGCACCTGTGATTAGTATTAACCTCCCACATCCTTCCAATTTGTCTTTGGGAAAACTGGGACCTGTTTCCTGGCTGAAGCTTCACCCACCAAAATCTAGCGGAATGGCATAGCACCTCTCTGTTCCTCATAAAAGATTTCTCTTTAAACCTGTCAGAATGACATCGATTTCTCTTGAAACAGTAGCACATTGCTATTTTTTGACCAATATGCGGTTTGTGGGCCAATATAACTTCTAGGTCATTTTGCACTGCACTGCTGGATACCTACTTTTCCCCAAAAATTTTGCCATCTGCTCCAGCTGCCTAGAGCTGATCTTTTCTTCTTGCTCAGCTCAGCCACTTGCACCGCATAGTAAGTCTCCAGAAGGCAAAGAATCGAAAGTTGTAGACCTAACATGCTATCCTTGAAATATGGGAAAGCAAGTAACTCTTACGTGTTACTTAAAAAAAAATCTGCAAGCCAATCTTTGCTTCAGACTCTCACAACTGCCTTGAGCCATAATTTATAATCTTCTAACAAAGTAAATGATGACTTTTTTAACCATATGTGATTATACTTAGGAGAATGCGTACTTTTTTTTTTTTTTTTTTTAATACACTGAATTCAACCTAAAACTCCAGGAATGACCATAGGGAAAACTTGCTTTTGAACTGTAGCATATTCAAAGTCACAAACAGTGAGATTATGAGATATATCTTTCAGCAGCTGGGTGAATACATTATACATCACTGGTACAAGTCGTATTTTTTATTATCTAGAGTTTCCAGAGACTGCTTTACTCAAATACTAACTACATAGAGAGGAACATGAATTACTTGTTTGACTGTGCCTGTCCCCCCCCATCAGTGCTGTATTTGGGACAGCTGGTAAAGGCTGCTTGAAAAATTTCTTATAACTTACGTCAAAATGTCTTAGTCTGATTCTGAAGAACAGAATGTTGATTAAGCTGAAATGGATAGCAACCTTCTTGTATAAGTTGCTTAAAGCATATAAATGTATAGAAGCTCATTATTAAGACCTTATCAGATTTAAAGTTGTGAAGAGCTTTTTTAAAAATTGAATGACTTTTTATCTACTCATGTAATCTACCAATGCAGTGCATTAATAAAACATCTAGCACTTTCAGAAAAGGTTGATAATTAGTTGTTGGCACTTCACTACTAATGACAGCTGTAAAGGATATATTCTTTACTTACATTTTATTAAGGTACTAATGGTTAAAGTTAGAAACATAATTAGCATACCAGGACATGATGATTCATGCTGTTATTGATTTGGTTGCAGCCAACTTTATACTTCCATGCCAAAATTGTCATATTGTTATTTGTGGCTACTGGTATGCAACCCTTACTTCAGATTTCTGTCTAGACAGTAACAAGTTTTATAAAATATTTAGTAAGAGACTCCACGACTCAGGAAATTTCTTGAAGCTTAGTTTTGTTTGCTTATTTTCATTTTAAAGACTGTCAGCAACTAGAAATGCAGTGCGATTTTCTGATTTTGAGACCCTGAATTATCTTCTTCTGGAGGCTTTTTCTGAATGTTATTCCAAATTATGCAGAGTATATTATGGAGCTGAAGCATTTTATTAATCATAAAGAGGGATACTGGAGGCTGTTAAACTCATGTTACATGAAGTGAAATTTAGCTGGAACAAAAAAACTCAAGCCACACATCTTGAATATAAAGAATATGTTTTTTCTGGTATAATATATCCATCAGTTAGCTCTGAGGAACTGAGAGCTAGGTGTCTTTTCATGTAGGAAATACCCATGCAGAGGGCACCAAAATTTGTCAAATTCTAAATAGATTTTGATTTCAGAAAAAAAAAAAAAGTGCCTATCTATGTAGTTGAATATAGTTGAGACCCAGCACAGTCATCTTTCTTGAAATGGGAGCTCAGGAGAGTAATTACACACTCCCCTCCAGGCTTCTGGGACCACCTAATTCCAGTGTGATGCAAAGGGGCTCAAGCTAGAAGCACATGGAGAAAAGGAGAAAGAGAGGAAAGTACATCTTGAGATCTGAGGCAGCTGACTTGACATCTAAAGTAGGAGAATGTTAAGACCATGGACATTTTCTCCACAAATCTTCATTATTTGATATCTTAGCTACATCTGTCTATGTGCTGATATATGGAGGAGTTGCAACACAAAAGGGTTATTATATGGGGGTCTAGTTTGCATAGGCTGTTGGACCCATATTTGTTCTGAGTTCATATCCTCGAATTTCAGAGGAAGAAAACCTAGATACAATGCAGGGAAGGAAACCCAACGTTCTAACAGGAGCATATGGAATGCTCACATCCCACCCAGGAAAAAAACAAGCAATCAGGACTTAATGTGGGTTATAAGACACATCTGCTATGACTGTTAGACATAGATGTTGGCCAAGGAACTGGAAAACAGAGCAAGGTTTCACCCTGGTTAAGAAATAAACTGTGGTATGTCTAGAATAGGGGGATTTTCTTAAATTACTTTAGGAAAAAAAGACAAGAAGATCATTATCAGGAGCAGAGAAGGGAGTGTTAAAGGCTTTCTTTGTTCATGCAAGATAAACTGTGTCCAGGTAGGGCTTGTTACAAGAATGAAAGCAGCAATAAGATAATGCTACATGTAGATTTAAAGTAAAGGGAAAACATCTTCCAATTTCATATCATCTAGATATATATGAGATATTGTTAACACAGTGTTTGTAAGCATTTGTTACAGTTCAAAATACCAGCTGAATCAATACCAGCCAGTGTGCTCAGTATTTTTGAGCATCTGTGTGGATATGGCTTGCCTTGTTTATCCTTTTTTGGAAGGTCTGTTTGAATTAGTAACCTTATATGCATGCAAACGCATATATTAGAGGGAACAAGGATATTTGCTATCAGTTGTTCATCACTTGCTATTCTCCTTTTTAAAAAAGTTTCAATGATCCAGTGAAGGCACAAACATTGCTATGTGCCTAAGGAGACTAATCACACAAGTTAATGACCAACACAAAGCTGAACTGAATGACATTCAAAGACCTCATAGACTGAAATTTTTTCAGTTATTTAATGAATACTTGCTGTGACCACACAACATGTACAGTAATGGTGCCATATTTTGTAATACTTTATTGACAAAAAGAAAACTATCATTGTCATTTTAGGGGGCTGAGGTTTTGTTCTTTGTTTTGTTTTAGTTGTTTGGGGTTTTTTTGTGAATAATTAATTTGTCTTTGTGATTTTCTAGGTCAAAAAGTTTTCCTCACATTTCAAACATATAGCCACTGCTAATACTAAATAAATAATAATGGTAATCAGAGTACAAATAGGGACAAAGTCAATTGCAAAGATGTAGAGAAATATCTTTTTACAACATTGTCTGTAGCTACAGAAAGATAACTCCTCATGGTGAAACATGAATGCTGAACCACAGGAGAGGGTCTGAGGTCAAAAATCATATTACTGGGATATATGTAGATATACCACCAGCTTTACACTTCAATCAGATGAAAAATAAAAAGAAAATGCTGTACATTTGAATTCTAGTTTATAGCCAAGTGGAAGGATTTTTAAAAGAAGCAATTTTGTTGTTTTTTAATTTCAAGCAGATCTCTGTCAAAGGAGCTTGCAACAAAGACTTAATGAGTGGTATTTGATCTTGTTACTACAGCCTTCATTCTAGTATTTAAAAAATAGTCTGACCAAAGGACTGAACTTCCCAATCCCACCAGAACTGGTTTAAAACAACATGATGGTGGGGAGTCCCCATTTATGCATGTTTTGTTCTATGAAATCAAAATACACTATAACATTTCTGCTAGGAGTCAGTAACAAAAAGGGCTATGCTGTGAACAGCTAGAGGATCCTCTATAAATTGAATCAATAAATGTTCTTCAGCCTTTACTAGGAAACCTGGAAAAAACAAAATATCTCTACTGGGCACCGATGAAAGTGAGTGGTTTCTCCTCTTGTGAGCTCTCAGTCTGGAACAAAAACCCTACTGATGGGAAAGAAAATGGATCTGGGAAATAATAGCTACCAACAAATAGAGGAGATTTATTAAGAGCCTTGAAGTTTCTTGGACAGTAGGTGTTTCCTTAGAATTCCCATCTGTCAGGGTAAAAAAATAAAACAACTTTCATGTGAACTGTGTGAAAAAACGTTTGGATTAGAATACTTTTAATCCAGTCTCAGTTCAAATGAAAGTGAATGTTGTTTTTCCACCACCCACTTAAAAAAAAAAAAAAAAAA
Source organism: Columba livia (assembly GCF_036013475.1). Taxonomy (NCBI): domain Eukaryota; kingdom Metazoa; phylum Chordata; class Aves; order Columbiformes; family Columbidae; genus Columba; species Columba livia. Next base: position 133,631,233 of record NC_088603.1, read on the forward strand.
GAAAGTTAAATATTAATTTCTGAGGCAGGTTATGTAAAAATATTGAAGCATACATTTCCAAAACCAGATAAGTTTATTTAGTTTGCTTCATCCTTTAGGGATGCAATCACATGTCAGCTTTACCACTGTGGTATAGATGAGTTTAGATGCATAGCTGTAGTGTATCCAAGAACCCTTGGCAGATGGCTCCCATGGGCTGCTCCAGGGCCACAAGATTGCAGGCACCTCTTCAGGCTGAAAAATTCCTGGTCCCTCAATCTCTTATATGGCCCAAAACCATCCCACTTCTCCACTGGGCTCATTCCAGTTTGATTGCTCCAGTTTGTACTGAGGAACTCCAAGTTGGACACAGTATCACAGAATCACAGAATGTTAGGGATTGGAAGGGACCTCAAAAGTCCAATCCCCCTGCCGGAGCAGGAACACTTAGATGAGGTTGCACAGGAATGTGTCCAGGCGGGTTTTTAATGTCTCCAGAGAAGGAGACTCCACAACCCCCCTGGGCAGCCTGTTCCAGTGTTCTGTTACCCTCACTGAGAAGAAGTTTCTTCTCAAATTGAAGTGGAACCTCTTGTGTTCCAGTTTGCACCCATTACCCCTTGTCCTACCATTGGTTGTCACTGAGAAGAACCTGGCTACATCCTCATGACATTCACCCTTTATATATTTGTAAACATTAATGAGGTCATTCCTCAGTCTCCTCCAAGCTAAAGAGCCCCAGCTCCCTCAGCCTTTCCTCATAAGGGAGGTGCTCCACTCCCTTCATCATCTTTGTTACCCTGCGCTGCACTTCAGGTGCAGCTTCACAAAGACCGAATAAAGGGGAACAACTACCTCCATTTACCTCCTCCAAACATTGATATAAAGCACGAACTTACATGAGCTGGTATAACTTTGATGCTGCCTTCAGCAATTTGGCCTCTGGTGTGCAATTCAAGTTGTTTGCAGACCCCTAGAGGTCTTCCAAATGCAACAAAACCACTCCTCACCCAAAGATTGAATATATTTTTTAACTACTAGATTTTTTCCTTCAGAATGCTTCAGGCTCTCCCTCTGTGATCTGTTCAAAACTAAGAAACCAGCTTCTCTCCACAACATGACTGAAGATCTAAATAAGCACTCCCCATGCTGCCCCACATGCTCAAATGAGGTTGTTTTATGTCTTCTATTTACAAGAAATCTGTGATGGTTTTTGTTGGTTTTGTGGGTTGTTTGGTTTGGGTTTTTTGTTGTTTTTTTTTTCTTTGTTTTTTTTTTTTTTTTCCAGGAAAGTGAGCAAATAGTATATACTGAGATACTATTAATTTTTGACTTATTTTGCTTGTGGTAGCAGTATCCAAAATGAACAAACAAAAATTAACAAATTTTTTTACCTTCCTTCTAGAAAAAGAAAATCACTTAAAGATAAGATAGTTCATCGAGCTTTTAAAGTGAAAAAACTTTCTGAAGACTTTCCATCTATGTAGCTATTATACCTGGATGCCTAACATTTATGTTATTCTTTTTGCCTATATGATACCTGTCTAGAATAAGAGGGAGGGAGTTTTCATAACTTTTCAGTACATTGGATGAAAAAGAAGTATGACAACAAAAACCATCTGATAAATTAAATTTGACATGTTTTTTATCTATATAAAATGGATACTGCACAGCTGGTAATTGCAAATATTTTAGCAGTCATTTTTGATATGGAATATTGCTTCTGTGCTCAACGTTAATGAGATGTGAGTTATACTTCATCAAATTGACAGCTTTTAGGGTTTTTTCTGATGAGCATGTGATACATTTCTCAGAACAGTGGATAATGGATACATTTACCTGTGAAGACAATAAAAAATTCTAAGTTTCATTACCTCCTAGTGACCTATTTTGGCAATGCATTGTACAGCTGTGCAAACAAATATATGGGTACATATAAATAGAATAGATAGAAAAAGTGTGTGTAAAAATAAATAGAAAAATCCATTCAAAATAATACAAAACATAGAACATTTTCTCTAAAGGAACAGGAAATTAATTGCACGTCTTAAAAAGAATGAGTAGACCTAGAATCAATTCTAGAATTTAGGAACATCTACCTTTACTGAATGGCTAGGATTTCCTCTTCTGTAAAACTTTTTGCTGCTGTATTTATTTTATCGAGTCTGTATTTTTATGATTGAAAAAAATCAACTGTGATGATACATGAAAGTAGCTGTTGTCTCATTAGAAGTTTCAGAGAGAAAGCAGAGGGATTATTCAAATATTTAATGTTATTCACCCACATAAGCAGGATTAGTGCCTTTGATTGCACCATGAAAAGAATATAAAGAAACTCTGACTGTCCATATTCATATCTAGGGAGATGATTATAAAGCCATCCACAGTTGCCTCAGTCAGACAAATATATGATTTTTACTAGATCTACATCAGGTCGGTGGGTGAACTGTCATGTTCAGCATTACAGTTCTTGGGGTTTTTGGTTTTGGTTTGTTTTTTGTTTTGCTTTGGTTTTTGTTTTGTTTTGTTTTTGTTATTTTGTTCTGTTTTGTTTTTAATTGTGAGTCATGGTTACATGCACACACGCTAGCATGGAAAATTAATCTTACCATCCTTAACTGTTCCAGGGGCCTAAGACTTGGAATTTATTTTTCTGGTGGTGAGCCTACAAAAGTCTAGAAAATCCCAATAGAATCAAAGGGTGAAAAGGCTAGGCATTTATAAATTAACTTACCAGCGCTGCTGGTGGAGACTGAAGAGGGAAACATTAGATGATAATGTCATGCTCCTGATTTCCAAATGTAAGAACATAATAATATGCAGGTATTCACATTCTACCAAATTAATTTGGGAGTGTTGTATGGTGGGTGATGGTCACAGTAAAAAAATGGTGAATAAGCGGCTGCTAGGTTTGAGGTTCTGCAGTACCAAACTCCAATGGAATGAACTGAAGGTATTTTTAAGAATTTACTTTGGGTTTCTGGTCAAAGGAATTGCTGTACTTCTCATCTCTCTGAACTTTACAAAATAGTACATGAAGAGTATTTTTGTAGAATGTAATTCTTCGGAAAACGATAGACAAACAAGAAAAATGTGTTAAAGAGACTCATCTGCTGAAAACAAAAATAAGGAGGTACTATACAACTGCAAGGGACTCAGAAAAAAAAACAGAAAAATATGGCTGTCATTGAATACTGGAGTAAAAAAAAAAAATTGGATAAAATTCAATAGTGAAAAATCATAACATTCTTCTCTATTTATTTTCTTTTTTCTTTTTCTTTTTTTTTTTTTTAATGTCCTTAGTGACATATCAGTTTTAAAAGATCTGTGTATGTTACTTGATCACAGATAATAAGCAGAACCCAAATATTTTCTGCCTCCTCCTTTGTTCGAGATGCAGACATATATGAAGGTAGCCTGCCCCAAGGCATGCCACAGTGCAGTCCAGAAGATTAGAAGCATCCAGTTTAACATATATCAGGAAAATACTTCCAATGCAGATAAGACATTGCTTGTGCTATAATGTTGTTGATTCCAGATTCCCAAGTTTAAAATGTAGATGTTCAAACAATACAAGTATACAGAAAAACTGCCTCATGAATTTTAGCCTAAGTAAAATTTGATCTTATTGTCCATATATCCATCAAGGAATTAAAAAAAACATTAACATCAGTGCTGGTACATATAAAAATCAATTTATTCCAGAGAGATTTTGGAAGAAGTTTCCTAAATATTATTACAGCCAGGGTTTGGATTAGCTTCTCCACAGGAGGTCTGAGGATCCTGAACATGTTAGGAAAGGGACCACTAGCCTCTGGTGACAACAGAGCATACTGCATTTTATCAGCCAGAAAATTCTGTCTCTTTTAGAGTTCTTCATTACAAAGATGTTTGCATTTAAAATAAATAAAAAAATAAATAAAAAGAAAATGGAAACCCCATGTTTCAGAATATGAAGAAAGAAAATACATTGGGCATTGGTCTCTTGTCTATTAATAGTTCTAACTATTGTCTCTTAATAGTTCTTGACATAGTCATTCCAGCTGTGTCTTCTAAATTTTGTGTATTCACTACTAAAAGCCAGTAAGCACAGTCCTGTCATTTTATAGTATTTCTTTTTTGTTATCAGTAACATTTAAAAAAGGAAAAAAACCACAAAAGATCCTGGAACAACAACAAAACAATTCTATCTGAAAAATAATAATAAACAAAATTCTTTCTCACTTATACAGTGAAATTTTTCTGGAAATATCTGTAAATCCTACATAACAAAATAGGATTAGTCAATTTTCCTTGTTATTTCTGGCAATGACCTTACTTACCGGAACAGCATCATACAAATCTCCAAGTTAATAAGCAGGAAAAAATCCTGGAGCCTGAAAGAGTCATAGGAGAGAATTGGAAAGTGCTGAAATCAGAATAGTACCTTATTAGCCACCAGGTCTGAGGATGAAACCACAACAACATAACAAATGTTATAGTTAGGCGAATGTAAGCTCTCAGGATCTCATTTCTCATTTAGGATCTAATAGCAATGGATGAAAAGCATTTATGCTTTAAACTTGCTAAATACCAGTCTAGGTTGACACAAATGCGAAATCTTTATACCTTACATGACATTTTTTCTCATCTGTAATTAGAAAAAAAAAAAAAAAAGCTTTAATTGTCTCCATTTAGTTTAGGTGAAATTTCTATCCACCTTCTACAACTTCACAAAGATATTAAGGACAAGAAAAAGCACTGGAGTTCTCTCCTCACCTTTGATGAGGATAACAATTAAAATTATTTGTCAGTACCAAAACGCTGAATTTAATTCCTAAGACTGAGATCTTCCTTGCAAAGAACAGAGCCACCATCTAAAAGTTTATTGCATTTTTAAATATGTTCTGATTTATAGGCACAGTTCCACCCCATGAGGACCTGACTTGAACCTACCTATGGAGACAGGTTTTAGTAAACCTGTACAAGAGCTGATGAGTGCAAGTAAATACTTTCCAAGTCTAACATCTCTTCAAGCATAACGCTAATCGAACCTGGGTTCATTTTTTAAACAAATGTGAAAACTATGATGATTTTACAGGTTTCTGCTACAAATATAGAAGAGACAGTAAAAATTTTAATTACTGTATCAATAGCTCAATTTTAACAAGGCTTAAGGAGCATAAATATTTGATTCAGCTCCTGAAATGAATGCAGCTAAATAAGCAGAAGCAATGATTATTTTGTTTCTGAACACGGATTTGAAGGACCTTGAGAGGTTACAGAACACAGTTGCAGACTGAAAGGGGACATATGATCTTAATGAATCTAAAGAATCTACTGTAACATTACCTTGATTATAAACCTGTGGTTTTTTTTAAATAAAATCACAAATCAGGCTTCCAAAGTCATGAACTTTTTAAAAATTCATAAATATTGAATGTTTTGATTGGTCTCTTGATGTGAGTTTGTAACACATATTTTGCATACAGCTCAGCGACAAACTGTAAGCATAAACTTCAGACATATAATCTACTCAAACTAAAATAAAAATATTCCAGTAATTTGCAGATCTTTGTGGAGCAGGTTTTAAGAAAAACATCATATATTTTGAGACACGTCATATGGCAGTGCTGCACTCTTTGGGAGCATTTTCACTTTAGGAGGCTGACAGACTCCAGATGATGCACAGTTTGTGGTATTTCTTTGACTTCATCACATTAACTTTGGAACTGTGCTGTAGGAAAACACTTTCTGGTTTTACAAGAAAATAAATATCTAATAATTTAGCACTACTTACATTTAGTGTTTTATGAAGCAAAGATCAAAACTAGGAAAGTGGAAATATTTTCAAAGTGTATATTGTGAATTATGATGATGAGAACAACACCTAGCCTATTGATCAAAAGTGAGTGAAAGGTCTCTTTTATGGATTTTAACATTCTTATGAGATCACAAGGATCTTAAATAGATCTTAGGCATGTACAAATAATTTATTTTGGTTATTTATACTCAAAACCTTGCATAATTATTATATTTTTCATTACATGTGATTCTCTTTCAGAATTGTTGGGTTTTTTTAGAGATAATTTAATTAGGAAGATAGAGAGGAGTCTCACTTTCAAATAATGCAGTTTGCAATTGTATTCAGTACAACTTCTTTGTCCAGTCACAAAGTCCATGCTATTTAAAATCTATTGTGTCAATTTTGAAATTTGATATCTGAAAATTTTAAACTTTCTGCTGTTATGCTACATAAATCTCAGAGATTTGACCCATTTATCTGAAAATATTATATTGTGGTCAGCATGACTGTGTGATCTCAACTCTATATTGCAGAGAAAAGTCCCAGCAGAGTTCCAGACCTGAGCGGACGGAGGAAGAAATGCAGCCGACTCAATATGAGTGATAAAGCATACTTCAACTTTATTGCCCGAGATAGCGTGCATTTATACCAAATACCATAATTATGCATACTTGTCTCTATCTAATAGGCTAAGCACATTTACTTACTCCACCTACTTGGGTTTAGCTAGCTATGCGCATCCCGCATTCTTCTGACTCTTATCTCTTCAAAAATATCCTTACCCTGCTTTAGTTAGTACTTTTCCGTTCCCCCCTTTCCCACGGCCTAATAGACAAGCTAACTAAGGCCTACTTATGTCAACTAAAATGGGCTCTGCTCGTACAGTTGCTTGGTGGACTCATGTCTGTGCTCCTTGAGCCAATCCCCGACACTATATAGTGCTGTGCTCCTCATATTTTGGCTGAAGTTAGTGAGAACTATAATACCATTTTCCTCTAAAGGAAAATGGTGTGCTTAACGTGTATATATGACATAATGTTCCCGCAAAAATAAAAGTTAAACAATCACTTTATCCTTTCTCTTGCTATATTTCTTATATTTTTCTACAAATTCATCTCGAGATTTACAGCAATACACAAAGAGAAAGAATGTCTCAGTATAGTAACCTACAATCCTGCTAGGAAAGCACATATACAGTATTAAATTTTGTAAGGGTAGAGATGAAAAATAATTTCCAGAATATGCTTACAGTGTACATCCACCAATTTTTCTGCTGGATACATTAGTCAGTGAAACTGATGATGGCATTCTACATAACACCAAAACCTAGTAAATCAGCCACTAACTAGTCAGTAAATATGCATGACTAAATAGATGAAAAAAAAAAAAAAAGTAGAATATATATGATTTTGAATACATTAACACTCACTTTTCAATAATTTCATAGTTAGAATCAACAGGGTACTGGTGTTTGACTTATGTCTTTTGGTCATATTATCATTTCACAGATATACTATCTTAAAATATTATGGCAATAGTTTTCTTTTGCAGGTTGAAACGGATATCCTCAAGTAGAATTTAAACCCAGTCCTTTATTTTTTCCTGTGTGTGTTCTACTTTCCACATCTTTATGTCATAGCCAATTATTTAAAAATGAAAGTTCACTATGTCATTTTGCCTGAGTCTATTAACTTGACTGCAATCCTGCCTGGTTTATCTGCAAAAATGTAAATCTTCCTCAGGGTTTCCAACCAGATGGACTACTGCTAGTACATAGAACTGCTAGCCAAGAAAGTTGATTTCGACAGGCATAAATAAAGGTTACAAAAGGATTCTTCAGATACAAAACTAAACAAAGTTTTTTAACAATCCTGCTTTTCCTACTAATTGCTCTCAAAACTAGGCATCTATTCTTTATTTTGCTTGCTAGATTCATAAATAGAATACTATAAGAATGAGCTTTATGTTTGAAGAAGTCAATTTAAATGCAGATATTTCCAAACCTTTTTCTCTAACAAAATCTGAAAAACGTGAAATATTATTTTATTTGCTGTTGCAGTCTTACTATGCTAACTACATCTGCATCATATTCTGCCTATTGCTAACTACATCTGTATCATATTCTGCCTATCGCTAACTTTTAAGCCTCCCAATTACTTGCTTGTGAGGCTAGCTGGCCTAATTTTGAATGTGAAATAATAGTTATTGTTCTAGAATGTTCAGTTGCGTTTTTTATTATGTGTGTCACAGAAAATTTCCTGTTATGACAAATACACCTTTACTTTGACTTTCAGAGAATGGAAATTACATCCTTACGGCTTTTAGAATCTTGCCTTTTAACTGAAAAAAAAATTGTGATGTAGTGCAGTGCTGACGTTTTTTCTTCCTCTTTTTCTTAGGCATCGCCCTGTTCCTAAGTAGCTTAAATGATGGAAGTCAAATTACAGAGGGGATATGGAAAAGGGTAAACTTTTTTCTTAGCGCACAGCAACGTCTTTACTTTTTTGAACACAATCACAGTAGGATATACATATTTCAAGGCTTAGTAGTTTGACACATCAACAATATTGCTGTTTCTTTAAGAAGCACCTCATTGTTTTTGTGCCCAGACAGCTGAACAGGGACAAGAATCAATATCTAGAAGGGACATATGATAGTACATTCTCTTCAAGGCATGGTCTCAGGAGTAAAGTGTGCTTGCTGATATACTGTTATTGGTTGGCCATATGTTCTGATTCTGTTTATGTAGAAATAAACATCCTGGATGTTCATTGACATTTGAAAGCTGCTTTTCCACTTAACATGCAGCATATGCATTTCTCTCAAGGTATATATTCAGGGCATTTAGAATATTCTCATTCTGAAGCTCTTAAAAGAAGATTCAAAGTCTAATTTGATTCCAAATATTGTTTTTGCCTACTTTTCTATGTATAATTATTTTATATTGATGAGAAAGACTGATGCCGAATCAAAAAAATAATGAAGGTCAGTGTAAAATTGCTATCAGATTTTATATGCTTTTCATTAAGTTGCAGATGACCAACTGTAGTGGATTATGTGGAAAGAGGCTAAACTTCACTGAGAATTAGGTAAATTACAAGATCATTTGCTATAAACCTGTCATCGTGAGTCATAACAGATTCATACAGGTGGCCAGGACAATGCTAACATAATTTAATAGGTAGGCAGGACTTACGACACTGAATGCCAAAGAAATTACAACATACCAAAAATAGACATGAAATCACTATTTTGCAGAGTGGAGGTAAATCCCTGCAGTAGGAGAGGCTGTCATTAAGATTGTGAGTAATATATTAAAGATCTGAGAGGGAACTCTATGGTCAAGATAATGCCAAAGTTCTGTATTACAAACATAAATAAGGAGTCTGACTTAAGACAGCAAATAAAAAATATTACAGATTTAATTGTCCTTTAAAAAGCAAACAGTGCTTGGACTGAAGAGGTGAAATAAAGCCATCACTCTACTTGATCAGATGAACTGCATTCAAGAGTTAATCTAAGGGGTTCACTAAACTTCTTAAATGGATTTATCTGTGTATTTAACTTTTGTGAAAATGATCGCGAGTAGCTAATGTTAAAATTAGAGCTAAAAGACCAAAAAAGATATGAGAGTCTTGGCTCAAGAGGTCAATATCTGACACAAGTGAAGTTAGAATTTTTTACTGATTTTCACAGCAACAGAGAAAGATGATAGGCAAATAATATACTTACAGGTACTCTTCTGTAGGACACTTTCATGCAAGCTTATGGTTTGCTAGAGGTAAAAATGATATTAAAAATTATAACCACAAAAATAAAAATTAAGAGACTGAAAGAGCCTAATGAAAGTGCATGGAGTCATTGTTATTGGCAAACTTTTCTGAGACAACAGTAGATGGTGCCTATAAATACTTTCTGTCTAGTGTTCCACTCACAGAGTTTGTAAGAGTCTAGGAAAAGAAACAGATGATATAAGCAAGCAAGAAATGGTGAGTACTTTAGAAGAACCTATACTTCTCTTTCTCAGCTAAGAAGAAAAGGGAAGTTTTATGACTGAGATGAAGCAGCAAAGCATGTAGAAAAGTTAGGACTTAAGGAGATCTGTGAAGAGGTGAGATAGGTTGCAAAAACAAGTGAATTGAAGAAGATGCTAACTGTAGGAAGATACTAAGTGCATAGGAAGTGAATAGATGAAAACTAAATAAGTCAATAAAAATTACCATTGACAAGAATGGGGCATTTATGATAAGGCTGTCAGAGACTGAGTTACTTTTTGGCACTGTTTTAAATTTTTGTATATGTGCTTTTCCATACTACATAGTAAATAAGTAATAGAATGATTGCAGCTCATGCAGATCCAAAATGGAAAAAAAACCCACGACTGACAAGAGGCAGACGGAGTCAAACATTAAAAGTGGGAAGCTTTACCACTGCAAATAGTATAAAAAACTCCAAACATTAAATGTAAAAAACATAAAATCACAAATACTGTAAAAATTATCTATAATAGGTTAGAAAGCAGTGCAGAAAATATATCAGACTACTGATAAAACTGTTCTGGATGTTTCATTTTCAGGTGTCCAAGTGGATACACATTAATGACCTTTTAATAATAGTAAGCAGCACATATATCTCAGATCCTTTTAGCACCTCTCTAGTTAGTTATTTGAAATTTGAGTCACTGTATTTTCCTAATACACTCTGACAGTTTTAGCTTGTATGTCTTAGCAAGCAAATTACCACTGGAATTCAAGGAAATGAGATAGTTGAAATAAATGTTGCAATCTGAACATTTATTCAGACAGTTTAAGACCGGAGGAAAATTTCCAACCTAAAATTTTAAAAGACTGATAAGTATCTACCAGGAGGAATTAGAAGGAGAACACTTAGAAAAGGCACTTCTTATTCCTACATCACTTTGCCTGGCAAGATATATTTCAGATCATATATTTTAGCTATTGAATTAATGCAGTAGTTTCAGAATACAACTTCTTTGGTTACAGATCAATCAAGACAGACTCATTTCCTTACTGCACAAAGTTCCTGAAAAAAGCTTCAGCTATATCCTCTCCTGAAGCAATATGCTTCTTCTACCCTCTTGTTATTGGAAATAATGGAAGCAAAATGAGAACAGAAGAATAACAAAAAAAATGCTGCTTTGTCTGGTTTAGAGTACCAGTTCTGCACAGGTTGAAATCTGAGTCTGACTAAAACTACCCCGGTGTGCAAAATCTGTCTAGTAGGGTGCTAAATGACTTTTCTTTTATCTCCAATGCAGAGATTCTTTTCACATTAATCAGATAAATGTGCTATACTCTGAATTAGCTAGATATACCACCAAACCAATTCCACATCCAACATTTTCTGAGTGAGAACGCTCCCGGTGATGCCCCAAGGAACAGTAATGTGCTCAGAGTGCAGCTGAGGCACACAGGTTGTATACAACAGATGGTAACAAGCCTGTGTTTTAGACAGAGCTGCATGACATTTACTCTGAAAGTGTTACTTTCCCTTAATATCTTTTCTTGTTGTTTTCACTGTGCTGTCAATCCTCATTCAAAAGCTGGGGAGTGTTTGCCTCAGACAGGAAGCCTGGGAAGGAGACACTTGTTCCTCTCCCAGTTGGGCATTAACACACTGCAAAGGCCTTTTCCTGAATCATAGCTTGGAAATTATCACTTCTTATTTCTCACTAATGGGACATTAGTTGAAAAGAAGAAAGCTGTATAAAAAGTTGCTGGAAAAATAGTCTGCCAAATTCTGTGCACGGAATTGCTTTGTTACTTGCCCTTTAGAAATGCTTCTTAGTGAGCTCTCTTAGTTCAGGCTCCTATGTAAGACTTCCCACTGCACAGAATAAGAAAACCATTACTTTCTGAAACCATCACTGCATTTATGAGACTGATCAGATGGTGAGGGCAAACGACATTCGACATCCCAGCCAGCACTTCGCTACTTGTAAGCACCGGGTACCTCTGCAGTGTCAGGTGCAAATGATCTATTTAGCAATCTTGTCATACCTGCACTTAATACACTCTGAGTTTTCTGCAGATATGCTACTGTGAACATAGCCTCTCCTGCTTTATGTTGATGCACAGCCTGCTTTCTATACATATTCAGGGGATTTTAGATTTGATTTTTGGGGAAGATTTCCTTTTAAGGATGGAAATGGTGATGGATGTTAGGAAAAGTTGAGAACAACAGTAGTGAACAGAGCATGGTCACATCAACACTTGACCTTCCAAGACGTCAAGTTGCAGTATATTTTCATTGTTACATAAGTGTTTCTTGCCAACATCTCACAAAAACATTTATGTGTGAAACAGCTCCCTAGGGTGGAGATGCATGAAGCTCCATTAAAAAGGAAGCCAGCTGTACTGTTTATAGGTATATTAGATTTTTTTGATTATGAATAAAGTTTTATGCAGTAGATGGGAGAACTTGGCCTTTCATAACATAAATATGCCTTTAAAGTCAGGGACTTTAAAGCAAGGGATTTGCAATTTATAGATTTTTTTTCTTCAAGCTTCGGGTCTTTCATTCATGTTATTTAATAATCCTTAGGTTTCACTACTAATAAAAAACCAAATCAAAACAGAACAGAAACATCCTCTTCTGGAGAACTGGAAACATCAGAGGAGAAACTTAAAATCCACTGACAAAATGAAACAAAAAAACAGAACAAAACAACAATACAAAATAAAACCTCTTCTGAAACTTCAATACCTCGTAAGCAAGTGAACACTGATCAACATGTCAGCATGCTGTGAGCATAGATATAAGCTTATTCCTCTAACTTTGTGTTATTAAAGAATTCAGAGAACAGTTCAGCGTCTTCTGTCTTTGATCTGTGCCACAGCCAGGAGTGGCCCAACTGGGACAGAGCTGCCTAGGGTGCAGGAGCTGAGACACGTCCATCCCCCTCTCTGCAGGCTTCCCAGGCCACCGCTCTCTTGCTTTTCCAAGCGAGGAAGAAAATAAACCTCACCAAGGTCTTTGGAATTTTTTCCTCAGAATAAAGTTTCAGTTTTCAGACAAAATCTTCAATCAACAGTCTGCAGGAACCCTGAAGTTTTATGTATCTTCAAGGACTAACTTATTTCTCTGGTGAAAACTTTCCTTTCTTGCTAAGCTTATTTAGGATTAAACAAAGCACTGTCCCAGATGAGTCCGATAAGCAATCGGAACTGCCTGAGTCCACAAATGCCTTATTACGATCTGCCTTTTATTTCTTTTTCTTCCTTTGAGAAGTAGATGATTGTCATTGGAACAGGGGCTGAAGAAAGGTTTCTTTTATCCTTCCTGTGAATGTGGAAAGATGGTAGAGAAATTAGGTTTTCAGTACTAAAAAGTTGATATTATGGATTAACTTCATGCAGAAGCAAGATGTGAGGAATTGGTATTACAGATTATGTGCTGAGGACGATGTCTGTTGCAGAATTTTTTCTGTGCATGCCCCCTAAGCTGAGGCCAGTCCTTTTTTCCCATTAGTTGGCTTATTTGTTTTCCTATGTCAGTAGAGGTTTGTTGGATTTTTTTTTTTAATTATTATTAACAGACATGTAGCAAGAATGTTCTGTGCTTAGATGGTTCTTATGCTAACTTAATTTAGTTAGTATTTCCTATTTTTCCTTGTTCTAAACAAAATCGGGAGCCCCTGAAGTCTCAATGAATATATTAGTATGTCAAATAGGAAAATAACCTCTTTTTCACATCCCACGCACACAAATTCTTTTTCTTTTCTTTTCTTTTCTTTTCTTTTCTTTTCTTTTCTTTTCTTTTCTTTTCTTTTCTTTTCTTTTCTTTTCTTTTCTTTTCTTTTCTTTTCTTTTCTTTTCTTTTCTTTTCTTTTCTTTTCTTTCCTTTCCTTTCCTTTCCTTTCCTTTCCTTTCCTTTCCTTTCCTTTCCTTTCCTTTCCTTTCCTTTCCTTTCCTTTCCTTTCCTTTCCTTTCCTTTCCTTTCCTTTCCTTTCCTTTCCTTTCCTTTCCTTTCCTTTCCTTTCTTTTCTTTTTCTTTTTCTTTTTCTTTTTCTTTTTCTTTTTCTTTTTCTTTTTCTTTTTCTTTTTCTTTTTCTTTTTCTTTTTCTTTTTCTTTTTCTTTTTCTTTTTCTTTTCTCTCAGGTTATTTAACCTTGCTTAAATCATGACAGAAATTGAGGTTAATTTAAATGAACTGCATACTCCTATAAATTAGTAAATAAGACAGTCAATTAACCAAATTAGATCTTAGTGGAAATTGGCTGCTGCCATCTGGAAATTTTTTATTAGACTTTATAGTTGGCATGACCTTTAGAGTGGAGCTAGCAGGATTTTTTATTTCTCTGAGAAATGCCTGGCTTAGAAGAATGAAGTATTTGGAAAGCATTTTTAATATTCCTGCATTTGCTGCATAACTATAGTGGGATATAATATATTCCTGTCAGTGATGAGGCAGTTGAATTGGTATGGAGTTTCTTACTGCAAAATCTGAATTACATATCAATGGACTGGAATCTTACTCTGTGGTTGTTCTTTTCTCTGTTACATTGTATGTTCTCCTAATACACCATGGAATCTATCACAATAAAATTGGCCTTTATCTGTCAACCTGTAAGCTGCTTAACTCCTTTCTTAAATTGCCAGGTTTGTTTTACCTTTAAAACTTCCAGGGAAATCAGATGCATTCTTATATTGAATAGTGATGTTTTAAGATATTTTTTCAGTGGTATCCAAGCCATCCTCTCTGTGCAGCCTTCTGTACAGAGTGTTGCATATATGTCCATGCTTTCCCTTGTGCTGGGAGAAGAGCAGGCGACCCAGTTCCATGAGTTAGTTTGTTCAGTGCTGGCTTGGGGATCACTGCACCCTGCTTTGTTGCATGATATCATTTTGGGGCAGAAAAACTCTCTGTGTTATTGCATTCAGTTTCCCTTACCTTTAGTTGGTGGGAGCTTTTGTTGCTTGCTGACTTCGTTCAGAATTATTAACCTGCAGCCTGTATAGGTTTGTAGACACCAACTTACAGTGGGGATGTGTCCTCCTTCTGGTAGCCCTGTTTCCTCAGGTAGTTTAGCAGCAAGTGACAGACTGCTCAAGTGGGTTCCCCAGAAAGGTTGTGGAGTCTCCATCTTTAGAGATATTAAAAAGCCACCTGGACATGGTCGTAGACAACTGGCTGTAGTTGGTCCTGAGTGAGCAGAGGTGGGCAAGGACAAGACGATCTTAAGAGGTTCCTTCCAACAGCAACCATTCCGTGATTTTGTGACTAAATAACCCATGCTTGTGGCCACTGCAGCTCCTTATTAGTTGTCTCAAAGTGCCTTCTCTATCATAACATAGGTCCACATTCTGCAACACGATCAGGTGACAGACCCTCACAAATAAAGCAATGATAGAAAATAGTTGCCAAACTCCTGAGTTGTTGACCTAAGCCCTGGCCTTTTGCCTGGCTCTGAGAAGCCCTTGGGATAAAATGATTTGCTTCAAGTCATAAACTGCTTTTGCCTCTGTCAAGAAATGTGCTTCATGATGCATGACTAATATGCAGTAAAGCTGTCACTGTACTATACCCATATGCATGAACAGACGGGCTGTGGTGCCCAGATGCCACAGAAC
This sequence comes from Columba livia, assembly GCF_036013475.1. Classification (NCBI taxonomy): domain Eukaryota; kingdom Metazoa; phylum Chordata; class Aves; order Columbiformes; family Columbidae; genus Columba; species Columba livia. The sequence continues at coordinate 133,646,590 of NC_088603.1, forward strand.
TGGTCATACAGCTGGGAAGTTGCCTTGTCTGGGAGAAGAGTTGTTTTTTAAGCCAAAGAGAGCACTGGAGTTCTACAAACACAATGGATATGCTTGCATTTTACTATATTTCCAGCAATGTCCTATGTGTGGGTATTTCTCTAAAATGAACTTTAGACTTTGTGCTGGGCTTCCCTAAAATAATTGCCACCAATAAGCATTGCTTAGTAAGATCTCCAGCTTTTCATATTTAGGGAACTTGTTTGAGCAAATCATGGACAGTTCAATAATTATATTGAATGCTTCAAATTACTGGGAAACTAAACAAATGGGTTGAGCAAAATCTTAATAGTGACTGAGGTCCAGAGTGTAAAAGCCTCTAAGCTGTCTTCCCTAACTGGGTCTTGACAAATTGGCAGCTGCTGACAAGAAGTAGAATTCATGTCACAGTTCCTGGAAATGTATCTGCTACCAGAGTTATGTCTGGGGGTATTTTTATGTGATGCTGTAAGAGGTGAAGAGCTCCACTCTAGAAAAATTGTATGCCTTCCTGAGGGGCAGCAAGTGGTTAAATGAGCAGAGAGAGAATATCTGCTGCAAGGCTTTCATATGACCTTTCCTCCAAGGAAACAAGGAATGCTAGAACAGTTCTGATCCTCAGGTGTTATCTCCTTTTCCTCAATTCCAGAGAGTTGTCAGTATATTGCAAGAGAAACTTGGGTCTGGAGGCATTTACAGTGCTGAGGTGTCGTAACTGTATTCCTCTTTCTGAGAAAGGCTCAGACTTTTGCTAAGTCTTCAGTGGTCAATTTTATCTTAGTCCCGTTTAATTAAGAGGCTGAGTATCTAGGGAGCCTCGAAGAATGAAATAATGTGAAAACAAAGCTGGACATGGTGGTGGAAAGGTTTGTTTCTAGGGAGGCAGTCATCTATTTCATTGCATGCATTAGGTGGTATGAAGGCATAAATATTGAGTGTCTGCTGCATTCAGTCAGGTAGACCCTTGGGACTCCTGTTTTCAGAGGAGGACTAAAAGCTACCTTGTCCTGCCTCTGTCAGAACACAGAGTGATGTGCTATGGTTAATATGTACTGTGTTGTTTCCACACTTACGATATGACTTTGTAAACCAGTTTTGCAAAGCACTCTTCCACAACATAATTTTATGTTTATTTGAAAAAATAGGGTGGTGTTTTATTTCTAGCCTTTTTTCACAACAGAACCTTTATTTCATTAGCTTTGTTCAGAATGCCTTCTATGTAATTTTATTTATTTATTTTTTTTAAATGATAGCTAGCAGAGAAGAGATTGAAGAGATTTTTTAATTCTGTTGGACCACTGAAAATAATAATTGGAAATGTCAATAATTTATATGGCTTTCTTGCAAGTGTTTCCTGTATAAACATGAAAACTAGGTATTAGTCTGGTGCTCTTGCACACTATACTGGACAAAAACATTAGCTGATCTCTCTTGCAAAGACATGCTTAAATACATAAAACACACTATATTAAGGGTAGTGTGAAAGTACACTTATTGTGATTACAATAAAGTAAAACATGTGTCTGAACTGTGCATCAAAAGCTTATAAATTCTTAATGTTATTATCTCTGCCCAGAGACTCTAATTTCTCTTGGTCTCAAACTGAAGCATTTGTTTGTTTATAATCATAGCAGTATTTTTGCCTGCTTCAGAATTTTGCCTAATTACCTGATTTGATAGATCTGTGGAAGTGAATATATTTATACTTCCACCTCCATGCCTGGGAGCACGAGAAAGCAGTAAAAAGATAAGCTGTCTCTCCAGCTCCACTGGTGCTTTGCAGTGCCTATGATGCTGTATCAGTGCTCCAGAATATTAACTGACAGTCATTAAGTCCTAAAAACTGGATATACTAATTGGGTATATTAAATATTTGACTTAAAATGAAGCCATATGAGCTGTCTTTGTCCTTGTCTTTGTTACTAAATTTAACTAATATGAAATTCTAATGTATTTCTCTAAGAATATATGCATAATAAATGATTGCCCAGCAAGGGATGAGTTTTGGGGATGAATGAAACCTTACTGTGTACTGACCACAGACAGTTCCTTTACTCTTAAACTAAACTATCCTTTGCAATAGGAATTGGGCTTCTCATGTATCTCTGTGCTGTTCATCAATCTTGAAGTAACAACAGGCTATTCTTCAAGGATAAATTGTGTGAAGTCACTCAGATTTTTCACCTCCCTTAGTATAAAATGCCAAGCTTATGAATATTTCTTTGTCCGAATGCTTTCAGTGGTACATTAGTGTAATGGACAAAGTTTTGTTGACTTCCTCTTTTCTATGGATATTCATCATAATGTTGCAGTTCCTCTGTTGAAAATAATTTAGTGTGAGAACAAAAATAAAACAATTGACTGGTGTTTTTTGGTTTTGGGCTTGTTGGTTGGTTTTTTTTTCCTTTTTCTTTTTTTTTTTTTTTTTTTTTTTTTTTTTTCCTGTCATTACTGCAGAAACCAAAGTCAAAATATTGGAATAGGGATAGGAGTTTTAACCATAAGACATGGGCTCTTTGGCTTTTTAAAGGAAACCCTACTGGCGCTTTCTACAGGAGACAGTTCTTGACCTTCTTTTTCTGTAACTCTTTCCCTTTGGCCAAGGAAGAGATTTTAAACCATTTTGCTTTTTAATTGAATTATCACCAAAAGATGATACTATGTAGCTCAGGAGCTTGTTGTATGTTTGGATGTTTGGGTATTTTAGTGTTACGCTATAGCAAAGAGAGAGAAAGCCTTCTGAAAAAGGGACAGAAATTGCCATCTTTTGTGCTATGGTGAGGAAATTTCATAGGAGACTCAAATTCTCTTCCCATTAGGCAGGTAAGTAATTATTCAGTGACTCTTTTTACTCGCTAAAATGAAACATTACTTGCTTTAATTTCTGAAAAATCAGGGGAGGAGAAGAACAACCCATCAGTGTTGAATGTATCTTTCTGGTATATGTTCTGAAAATGAAAAGTTAAAGTTTTTGATGAAAGTGACTGGGAAGCCAAGACAATTTTACTAGTAATTGTACTCACAGACCTACAGAAGACAAAGTCATACTGGGAAAAAATGTGCCAATTTTTAGTTAATTTTCTCATGTGTTCATGTGGACCTTTTATTCTAGCATTTGTGTTAAAGTTACTTAGCTTCTCTGTATTTCATGGTGTTTCAGAAAAGCTCATTCACTCTACAGATTTGTTTATTTTTAAGAAAGAATTATTTCTTTTTATTTTAGCTATTAGCCAAGTAGAAGGCAAGTTATTGAAAGTAGGTACAAAAAATCTTAAAACCATTTTAGATACTAAAGAGGACAAATATTTTAAAAGCTACATAATTATCACTTAATAGTCTTCAACAGACTATTCCAGCCTTTCTTGCAGGAATATAAATTGCAAATGTTTTAAATTATTGAGGGCTAAAATGCTATGTGTGGCATTTAAGTATAGGGTAAAATATTCAGTTGTTTAGAATGCTCTTTATCTTTTAACTTTCTCAAAAACTTTGTATTTTATGCCTGTATTATCTCAGTATAGCTATTTCTGTGAGGTCTTAACTGACTAAAGTTATATGGAGAGAAACATGCATGTTTCAATAAATAACCCTTGTACCATATTTGCCTCAGTGTTGTACAGAACAGGTTTTGCTTTCTCCACATATTGTAATTTGTTTGTCATAGACTTCATGAAACATCAAGGGAGACTATTGTAGCTGACAGAAACGGCTGCTGCACCACTGATTTAAATGGATTTGTGCCTGCCTACATCCATCATAGATTTGGTTGTCTTCCAAATTATTCTTTTCTGTCAGAAATGACAATTTCAGCCTGTTCCACTGGTAACATTGCTGGAATTAATGGTAGTATTATGCAGTGAAATGTAACTGGCCAGATTCTGCCCATTGGTTTTCTTATTCAGCAATCTTATTTTTGCTTTTATTGCAATGTTTCTATTTTATGACAAATGCAGAATTTTTGAAATTAATTCCAGTCCTGAGAAAAAATAAAACCTTTCTGTTTGGATGCTCCTACCCAACCTTCATTACCGTGTTGATATGCATAGAGACCACTGCTGCAAACAACACTGTGCTAGTCAGTGATTCTGACAATATTACTTTCCCTTTGCTGCATCAGATGTTAGTCTCTGCTTTCAAGGCCCTTCACAATATCACTTTTCCCTGCTTATTTCCCACTTGGTGTCAAATGCATCTCTCCTGCTCCCAGATGGCTCCTGGTGTCAGCACCTTCCCTGCTTCCCACTATGTGTTTCAGCAAACCCTCCTTTCTGTTGCACGGTCCCTCATGCTTGAGAAGAGATTTTTGTAGATGCCTGTTAGGCTACTTCATTATCCCCTTCAAATCCCTCTGTAATTCCCCTTTGCTCTGATGCCTGCAGGGATCATGCCGACAGCCGGCCTGGTGATGTGCTGTGACTACTGCCAATATGGCCCCACCGTTTCCCTGTGCTCCCTTGTCTGCATCCATCTGTTCCCTCTCCTCTTGTGCTCAGGATATACTTATGCGCCTGTCACTTTTGCTGGGGGAATGACAGGGAGAATTGAAGTCATAGAACCATAGAATGTCCTGAGCCGGAAGGGACCCACAAGGATCATTGAGTCCAACTCCTGTCCCTGCATATGACAACCCCACAGTTCACACCATGTGTTTGAGGGCATTGTGCAGTCTCTTCTTGAACACTGCCAGGCTTGGGGCCGTGACACCTCCTTGGGGAGCCTGTTCCAGTGCTCCAGCACCCTCTGGGTGAAGAACCTTTTCCTAATGTCCAACCTGAACCTCCCCTGGCACATCTTCCTGCCATTCCCTTGGGTTCTGAGGGAGTAGCTAAGTTCACATTAGCTACCAAGGACACAAGGAGCTGGGAGCTCAGCATGGGTGGACCTCACCTGGTCCAGGGGTGCAGCATAGCTTTAGCCCTGGCCTAGGTATCAGGCACTCCTCATTGGCTGTCCTTCCTAAATGTGTACGCAGGGATCCTGGCCTATGGTCATGATTCTGTTCTGAACTTTGCCCCTCTCCTGGTAACTCTCATACAGCTTTAAAAATCTAACTTGTATGAGACTATACTTTTTGTAATTGCTGCTGAATTTCTGATAAATCATATAGAGGCACACAAAGTAAAAAGTATGGGCAACATATCAAATAGAAATCAGAAGTTTTCAAGCCCAAGCTAGCGATATTGACTAAAGACTGCAAAGAAAATTCCATGTATTGCTGCTCACAAGTAATATCTCAGGAAATGGGAAAATGTCACAAAATCAGCCACACATAACCAAATTGTTGATGTTTTTAGAAGTTGTGCACAAATACAAATGGAACAAATAATAAATAGGTGATGAAAGGGCCAAGTTCTACATCATCGAAGATATTTTAATATCTACTGTACTGGATGGCATGTCTTGGCTGTGATCTGAGCATGATCCAGTCTGTTTTGGGATCCTTTGCCACAGTCATGCTTATTGCCTACTATAATACTTTCAAACTATAAAGTAACCCTGTGTGTTCTTGGAAATTAAGTGTTCAGGTATCTTTACCTGTGCTTAGGAGTCCTAAGCAGCTGTTTAATATCAGTACAATTTGGTTTATTTTGAAGATTTGAGGAACAACTATCCTAAAGCCACAGGGCTTATATGACTCTCCCTAATCACGTAAGTTAACTTCTGAGTAGACACTGTTAAGAGAATTTCAGTTTACGAGGACAGTGTTCAAGGCTTTCCATGGGTTTAACTGGGTTACATTTTGTTCAGAAGGTTTTTGATATATTGTGAAATGGTTATTTTACTGATTTTCCCTAAAAAGAAAGATTTTTATTTGAAAAATATGTTTGACCCTCAGAGTAATTTCATTTAATATAATCCAATGTGTTTTTGTAGAATTTTTTGTTATATAGGGGACCAAAAATAATTTCTTGTTTTGTAGACATATAGCTTTGGAGTTTTCAGGCACAAGTAAATTAATATCCTTGCCTACCTTTAACAAAACTAACAACCAAAACCAACCAACCAAAACTCCCCAAAACACCTCTCTCCTCAACTTTAATACTTGCATGTAATTTAATATCCTTGGCCTTCTCTGGGGAAGATAAGAATACTTTTTTTCCTCTTGAGTAATTCTGAAGTTCTGCAATGCTTGTATGACTATCTCAATTAGGAATGGAAAGAAGTTGCAATCAAGTATTGCTTCAAGTGAGAGCTAAGCAAGACAATACATAAATTATTCTCTAGAAAGATTATGAAATATCTAGACAACTGAAGTGTTACATAAATTCAGAACGTAACCCTTACTCTTAGCAAGAATTATAAGAGGAAACTATTTTTAGATCATCAGTCTGAAATCTGGATTTAACTGATACGGCTGTTATTACCAATTAGTAACTTGTGACATATGGTGGTAGCATCATTAGACATAATAAAAGGTAAAGACTCTTAAACAATACTTGCAGTTCTGCAGTGGTAACTTCTGACCCAAGTGGGCCAAGAAATTTTTCCTAACAGAGCTAAACATTCTGCCTAGGAGAATAAAAAACAATAAAGTATATATATGGGCCTTTGTCTTAATCTGGTAACAACATTGCCATTACCGATGTATTGACTTCCACATTTGTTTATTTAATTAATTTTTTAGAAAAGTGACTATAGGTGGAACTGCAAAACTTCAACGTGTTCAAATAAAAGCAAGTTTTGGATGCTTCTTCCTGTGTTTTTCACTGGGATGTGGATGTTTGTCTTGTTAGTTAAAGGGCTTTTGGGGAAAAGTAATGTATTAGATGGAAGTTTAGGACACTAGTAACAAGAGAGAGAGCTGAATATGTCTGACTACAGGCATTAGTATTTTTCAGGAATCCTTATTAAATATGAATGATTGCTGGAGTTAAATTAAGCACATAACTCAGTGAAATTGGAAGTCTAAAATGGGCAAGTCTTTCTAAAACTGTGGTGGTGAAAGGGGCAGCACCAGTACAGCGACTGGAGACACTTGTTGTAAAAAGACTTTTCTCAGAGAGTCCCCGTTTGCCCATCCCTCAGTCCCTGTCTCAGAACAAGTGTAACCAATAAGTTATTTTTCAAGGGATAACAACTCGGTGCTTAGCTGACTTCACTGTCACATTGGGAATACTTCCTTTCACATGACAACTTATCTCCTCTGCAGTTTAATTAGTAAACATAGACTTCCAGAGTTCATAATAGTACCCTTTAATACCTATTTTACTACTTAGTTAAATTGTTTTCCTTCAGCAAGTACACAAATAACCTGCATATAATATTCCACCTAGACTTTGTTCCTGGGTGGTATCTAGAAATAACACTAGCATCTTCAGCTTTTACATCGTATTACATAATGATTTCAAAAAGAATTTTTGAGATATTGGACACATGTAAACATGGAGACAGGAAACTAAGAGCAAGGTTTTAAAAATTTGTTATTGCTTTTAGTTTGCTTTTAAACAAAAGTGAGGTTTTTTTGGGAAAAGTAGCTATATGTAACCTTCAGAAAAATGACCAATTCTTATTTGAAGTCAAGTTGTCCTATACATTTTTCTACATTTTTTTATTAGTTACAAATAACCTCCAGAAGTGATCCAAAACTAGTCATCATAAAATCAAAACATTATGTACACTTTCATTCCCATTGAGATTTTTCATTTTTCCTTTCAAGCAAATGGTGTAATTACCTCTTACAAGAAGCACTTGATTTTATGGGCCTGATCCAAGACCTATTAATCCTAATGTGAGTCTTTCCACTGATTTCTGTCAAATTTCAGTAACTCTTGCACATTTAATTAATACTAGAGGTTACTTCTAATTTTTGATAACTTAGTCATGCTGAGGACCTCAATATATACTGTTGATATGCTTTTCAGCACAGTATTTATTGCTATAATTAGAATATATTACTCTAATACTGAAAAATATCATCTATACTGTCTGAATGGAAAAGCAGCCTGCAAAACATTTCTGAATCTCTAGATTCAGTTATGTTATGTTATAATGCTATTTTTGGGGAAATGCATGCCTGGAAAAATGTGATTTGAAGGGAACTTACAAGACTTTTCAAGATGATCACACCAGGAAAGAATATCCACTTTCTCCATTGATTGTTTCAAATGAACATTGTGGCTTTCTGAAAAGCATTATTGTGAGTGAAGCGGTTTCAGTTGCTTAAGACAAGGGGTCGTGGTCAGTATTTGGGAGAGACACATCTCAAAAGTAGTGTGGGGGAGAAACGGCCTGCTGCTACAGTCAGAGGTGGCTCTGACCACGTGTAGCTCAGGCCAGCCAGAAAACACTATGATCTCTTTCAATTGACAGCTATCCTCTAAAGCAGAGTGGTTAAACTCATTTTCACCAGGGGACGCATCAGCCTCATGGGCGACTTCAAAGGGCTAAATGTAATATTAGGACTGTTAGGACTATATAAATATAACTACTCCTACATTTATACAGTCCTAAAACTACATTTGGCCCTTTGAAGGCAACTGTGAGGTTGATGTGGCCCCTGGTGAAAATGAGTTTGACACCCCTGCTGTAAACCTCCTCATCTTTGAACAGGTCTTCAGCTGATGCAAGATTTGTCACAGTAACATTGGCTACAGGTTTAGCCCTAGCATTGCTGACCTGCCAAACTTCTACATAACTAATGTTTGTTCTCTGTTGCCACTTGTCATTCTCATGAATATTTTTGTTAACTCCTCTTGCTCCTTCTGCTTTTCTTAGACTGATGATGGTACCTTAAATGCTGCTTTGCTGATATAAATAGTTTAAACTTTTTCTTTTAACACCTAAAGAACCCTCTATAGATGATAGAAACAGCAGCTTTACCAAAACTGGTACAATTTTTACTGTATGCTTTGGACCTCATACCTAGGAACCTTTTAGCATTGGGATTCCCAACAGAATACCTTCCACTGCTTCTGGCCAGTGTTGATGATTTCCACTGGATAACTTACTGTTGTACAAGAAAACTAAGTATTGAGAATGTGGTCAGGAGCATGAATGGTACAGCAATTCAGTAATCATGATGAAACTTTCCATTAGGGAAAGAATGCTGCGGTCTTGCCTCTCGTCTTGCTGTGATCTTGCCACTTAGAGCTTAGGAAGGTCTTCAAAACTGTAGCTAAAAATCAGTAACAGTTTAATTTTCTCTGGAACTTCGAGATTATAAAAGTATAACTTCATTCTAAACCATATTTTTGGGGGTGAAGAATAGATCAAAGGAGTGATGGAAAAAGACATGATGCACTTGCAGGGAAAATGAGAGTACAATATGTGTAATACTTGTTAGTCTCACTACCTGTACAACAGCTTTGCCATGATTGTAACTGGAGAGAAGGTGCTTCAGTGCTGGAAGGCTGATGTGTGGGTAGTCTTGCTCTGGAGCTTCAAAATCAAGGAAGGAGCATAGGAAGTTTACTTGCCATAAGATCTTTCTCCAAAAGACATCATAATGAGCCAGTGACCAACAGAGGGAAGGAATTTTTCTTTCTTCTCCTTTCTCCTTCTTTGTTCCAAGTTCCGTGTCACAAACATGGGTTTATATTTGTATCCCAAAATCCAAAAAGCCTGGACACACAGTAAAGACAATCCAAATCGCATATTGATTTGGATGGTCCGATCTTGCTATGCGATGATAGCTTGAAGGAAGAATCTGTGCCTTGAGGCAACATACGCATCCTTGAATCATCATCTTTGCATACCCTAAATACACTAACCCCTATTTTATAGAGATCACAAAAGTTCAAGTCTTTGGATCCAAAAGAGTTACTTAACTTAACTTAAAAATCTGGAACAAAAAATTAGGTTCTGATATAAAAGAATGATATTTCAAGGGAAGATAGAATTATCAGTTAGAGGTTTTCTGGTGTTTTTGTTTTATTTTGCTTTGTTTTGGTTTTGGTGTGTTTTGTTTTTGTTTGTTTCTTTAATTTGGCAAGCTTAATTTGGAGAAAGTGTGAATAGCAACAACTAATTGAATGCTCACAGAGTTGGCTCATAGGAGTAGTCTATGTGGAGCTGACAACACATTCTTCACTAGTAAAATTCACTTGTATGGATAATGTCTCTAAAATGTGGGGAAAATATATTTTGAAATTATTCATCAAAAAATATATTTAAGGATTTTTTTCCCATAAAAAATTCATGGTTTATGGTTTTGTGCCCAACTAGACAATGCAGCAAAAAACTATTCATGCGATGTCAGTGGAAAAAACTAGTTCCTACAGTTTGTCCTTCTTTCAGCACCACCATGAATAAAATGCAGGTTCTGTTCTCATTATTTTTTCCACAGAAGTGCCTGTGTCATCCATTAAGGTGGAAGTCAGTTATGCATGATGTCATTGATAAAAATGAAATTTGTTTTAATAAAACTCTTTCTTAAATATTAACAAGTAAGGGCTTTTATGTTTCTATCATGCTAGGCTGTTGTCTGAAGGAAATTCCTGCTCCTCTCTCCAGTTCTTATGAATTATTTTTTCCTTCCTAAATGATACATTATTCAATAAATTTTGGTAAATTCTGATAGCAGAACTTCAAACAGTAGGATAGAGACTCACTTCTGTCCTAACATTTATCCATAATTTACCGAAGGTTTCATGTCTAGCCTCTCCTCACTCTGAATCATAAATTGTTTAAAAACAGAAAATCTTACATCCACACAGTGAGCTAAAGCTTGTGATAAATGGAGAAGTATAACTTGAGTGTTATGTCATGTCATATTTTATCTTAAAATACTTTTATTTCTCTAAATTCAAGGAAATGTAGATACTGAAATTTTCAGCATCGCAATCATTTGGCTTATCGTAATTTTAGATCTCTTCAGACAGCTTTTATGTGATTACAACACATTTCCACATTCAGCTTTCAGACGAACATGTGAGATGTACTACTCAGTTACAAAGTGGTGTGACCTTAATGCAATGTGCATGAAATAGGCTTTTCTGATGGGTCCCTTCCCTTGCTGCTTCTGCTGAAGGGATGACATGGTAGCACTGAGTTTCTCTGATTTCCTTCTGTATTTCAGGTAGCTCCCTGTGAGTGGTGCTGGCTGAGCGAGCGTTGCCCAGCTCTCTGAACTGGCCAAACGGGAGGCACTGCCAGACCTGCGGCGGGTCTGCAGCCCCCGGCAGAGCTGAACCTTCCTGCCCCTGTTCAGAGCAGAGCTGCCTTTGAAATCCAGCTGCTTTGCTTCTGGCCACTTCCAAAAGTGGGACATAGGACCTCTCTGTGTCCAAGGATTAACTTTTAATGTGCCTTCATCATCTTCAGGGCCATGCTTTATAGGCTGAATTTAAATTCCAAATGTTAAGCACTAATTTAAATCAGAATGCAAAAAATCTTACCTTAAATAATTGATTCTTGAATTTTTATAGTCAGTTATTTTTCTTAAGCAGCTATAAAACCCTCTCTGTTTTAAAACTGTATATTGTAGCATAATGCAGCACTGGAACTGAGCACATACCACTTTTGAATGACCAGGAAAATATAATATATTGTAGAAGGACTAAATACTTTCACCCGAATAAGTTATTCTTTCATCACATGCCAGCTGAAATGAAACTACAAGTACATAAGCTGAAGCTTTCATTTGCCACCACACACATACACATGTGCATACACATGCACATACATACACTATATACATATATATGTTTCGGATGTAAAATATCAGCATTCATGCCACTTGCAATCAGCTCAGAGATCAGGGCCAGTACTTAAATTCTTTTGTACTTAAATTCTTTCTGAATTCTTTCCCAATTCTTTCTTAAATTCTTTCTGATATTTCCCCAGAACACTGTCCTTATTTCTATGTGAGTAGTAGAGGTGCATGTAAAACATACTATATTGGCATTTCTAGTGTTTCAGTTAGTTAAAAAAATAATATTTTTTTCTGTGTAATTAGGGAAGTAAGCACTTGACCTGTACTATTTTAGGTGGAATTTCTGAAGATCTTTTTAATATTATCTAGTTACTTCAACAATGTAAAAATCTATTTTAAAAAGATTTAATTAAACCAGAGTTGGATGTTAATATATATTTTAATCAATTCCACCTATCCATGTTCTTGTGGAATACTAATATGTATCATTCTGCTGCTGAATCAAAGTCATTCTTAGAGAAAACTGTTTCATCTTTCAGAACACTTGAATAACACATGTCATTATGCAAATACATACAGATTCAGCCTCTTGCTGAATATCCTGTTATGGACAGGAACAAACACTTTACCTGTCTCAAAAATGGACCAGATATTCCACTTTTTGATAACTGTAGGTTATCAGATTTCCCTTTCATTTGTTGATGTGTTTTGCTGTTGTGTGTATTCCAGAGAGAAAACTGAGATTAATGAAAATAGGTCAGACATGCAGAAAATGTAAAATAGCAAGGAAAGAGATGCTGGATTTCACTTTGGTGAATAGTAATGCATATGATGCACTTAAACTAAATAAATTAGCTAGGAATTAATTTGAATCAGAAATTTGTTGAATAAATGTACTAGAATTATAATGTTCAGTAAAGAACTTCACATGCGCAGGTATTTTTAGATAGCTTGCACAGAATAAATAGTAGTCTGCTCAGCATATGTTTTCCTTTCTGAAGAACAAGACAGCAGAACCAAAATAACACAAACAATATTTTGAAGGCCCTTGAGCCACTTGAAGCAAAGTATTAGTTTCTAAATATTTCCATGTATCTGTGTGTGTGTGTGAAAGGACAAAATATTTTGCAGCCCTTTCTCAAAAGTTAGATAGTAGTAATTCCAGACAATTCAATGAATAGAAATGACAAGAGTTTTTATTTTATTGTGTGTTTCAGTCCCATCAGGCCATAGAAACATTAAAGGAAAAGTTCCTAATTTTGAGTCATCCAAATGTCTTTCTCTTCTGTTTTAAAAATTAATAGGAAAAAAAAAAAATGCTTGAGTGGATGCATATTTTGTCTGGATTTATGAGTAATTTTCAATTTATATAATAAACCTTTATAAACTTCTTTTTTTTTTTATAACTCTAGGGTACTTGATTATGATGTATTAATGTTTTTCCTGCTTCTAGTTATTAGTTAGATTTGATCTTGGGTAAATGTGAATTTAACCAACAAAAAAATACAAGGTGTTTCAAAAAGCTGGACCCAACTTGAAGACACTATATCTTTAAAATGGGGTCCAGCTTTTTGAAACACTCTGTATAACAGAAGTAAAGTATCAAGGTCATTAGCAGCCTATTCCAATTCCATTTGTATTTGGTGACTGGATTCCAGTAGCCTGTTTGTATGTGGCATTCCTTGCTGACAGCCATATATATGTTATGTTATTCAGATTTTGTTAGGTGGTTCATGTCAAAAATGATGCTAATATTATGTAAACAGTATATATTATCTTTACTTACTTGTAAAATGCTGTTTTTGTTTAGCAGCTGCTATATACTAATACATTCTTGAATTTAAATCTATCTTATATTATCCAGCATGCAATGTTGGTCTATTCTGGAAACAATAATGACTTAAATGGGACAAAATAATAAAAAAAAAATCCATAGAAAACAAAATTCTCCACTTGTTTAAAGAAGGAGGTTTTATTGGAATATAGCTATTACAATAACTCCAGTAGGATACCACCACTCTGAAGAATTAATGCCAAGAAAACAAGGGTTTTTTTTGTTTTCTTCTCTGAAATGGTATGTAGTAAAGTGAACAAAATATTTTTCCTTTTTTTTTTTTTTTTTTTTTTTTGATGTTCAACCTGAATAAGATGGCTGAGAAGCAACTGGGAGCTATATTACCAAAAAGGAGTGAGGTCAGCATCCTGTGGCTTGGATACCAGTATGTCCTATGGCTCATATAATAAGGAATTGTGAGAAAGTATGTGGAAAAGAATGTGTAGCTTATCGCTTTGTCCTTCAGGTAGCAACCCAGAAATGCTGGAGAGGTTTTTATGATAATGCTTTTAGCCATTCTTGCTGTGATATCTCTCACTACACTGCAGAATTCTTCATGCTAGTCTAGCTATCTCCCTTACACTTTATCCTCTCACTCCCTTCATTCTCATGTTCCCAGCCAGAAGGTAGAAAGCTTTGTTTGTGAAAATCTGTGTTAGAAAGAAAGTGTTCTGGCAGCAGCCTGGAATTGGAAGATACGCATATGTGTGTATGTGCATATAAAACATATATGTGTGTATGTGCATATATGTGTATATTATTTTAATATTTGTCATTCCTGCAGCAGTTGACTCATGGATAGGAAGAAGGTTGAGGGCAGAAGGCAGAACTTAGAACAGCTGTCAGTGAGGATTATAGTTAAAAAGGTCACAATCTAAAATAATACCCTGCAATGCAAGCCACGGCTGAAGAGCACATTCCCATGGCAGAAGGGAGATTCGAGGACACATGAATCAGCTGTTGACTGGACCACATCTGTAGATTAATTGGCCAGTAACTAGAATAACTAAGGATGCAACTGAGCCATAACCTCTTTATTTTTTTTTTATTTTAGGGATAAACTGGCTAATTGCTGCCTGGAACTAAACCCTCTCTTGGAAGCTGCTATTAAGATCAATTTAAGAATATGATTGTAAAAGATTCCATATTATCTGTAAATGGATGGCTTTTAAAAAATAAAGCAGTACTTTCTGTGAATGGTATCATGACTTTGGGAAAGCTGTTCCAATGGCCTAAAAGTTATACACAGTTTCTGATTATCTCAGGATGCAAAAAACAGAGTAAGCACATAGAATGGGTAACCTAGAGAGCTTTGTGCCTGGACCTCAGTTTTTAAGACCTGGCAGGCACAAAGCGATACAGAGGATTTTTAAGTTATACAAGAAAGAAATTCACATAGATCTGTACTCTGCACTTTAAATCAATTATCTTCTACAGCTACTGGGTTTTCCAGTTGAAGGAATAACTTCTTACAAATCTCCTAAAAGAATTTTTGTATGGATTTTTCCTGCGACATCGGATGTGATGCATGTTCCAGTGCTGTGCATCTCTCCATACATGAAGGAATATTAGATAAAATTCTGATGCCATTGAAGTTGATGGGAAGTATCCCACTGGTTTCAGCAGGTAAAGGTTTTCATTTTTTTAGTCTGTATTGAAGAAAAAGAAGCCAGTGAACCAAATTGTTTGACATTTTCATCTTTGGAACTCCAAGTGGTACATTAACGTGCCTTGACTGACAAGTTTCTTACTCTTTCTTAAAATAAGTCTCCAGAGCTTGAGCTGTGCCCTTTTAGCATCAGCCTTAAAGAACACAGACTTCATGGCTGCAGCATTGGTAAAACAAAAAGTAGGTTGACTTCTCGTCCCCGCTGTCTAACACTGGTTTTGCTTCTTTCAACAACTGTTGCCTTACAATCCTTCTCCTGGAAGTGAAATCTTACGCTGCAAATGTTATTTCCATCCCCAGCTTTCCTCTACAGAAACGCAGACAGGATGTGACTGCAAACAATGGTTTGTCACTTATTGTCTCTCAGCTTTCTTAAAAGTATCCTGAAGGGCACCACAGAAAGTGGGGCGTGTGCTGTCCTCAAAACTTGCCAGTGTTTTAGCTGGAGGCATAGTAAGGTCTGTGATATATTTAGGCCACCAGTCTGAGGACAGCTATTTTCAAAAAAAAACCAAACAAGAAACCAAAAAACAAACAAACAAAAAACCCATGAAAAAACAAAAACCAATCAAAAATAAAACCTATGTAAGGAGGAATAGGAGGTAAAAATAAAAATACACTCACAAACTCACAAGCACTCTTCAAATAATTCTGAGACTATGAAAACTGATGGAATATAATAGCCATTAAAAGGTTCCATCTTCCCAATGAAATGTCATGGATTAGGTTTTAATAAGTGCTGATATTTACTACGCAAAGAAATCTGGCTAGCATTATAAAATTCTTGCTGCAGGGACAGCCTTATTTGATAAGGTGTGGTTGCAAATTTACTGTGCTTAAAAACAGAAAGACTGCTCTGAAGATGTTTGGCATGCATAGACAGGCTTACAAAATATACACATTTGTTGTAGATGAGAAGGAAAGACACTGCAGCTAGCAGCTTTTTATCTGAACCATTTTATTTAAACCATTAAACTTTAGGGTTTATTTGTTTAATATGTAATACAATAATTATTATCATACATTAAATATGTAAACTATTTAAACTTTAGGATAAAGAGAGAAGTCTTTGTTATCGATTTAAAGCCTTACGTAGAAGTTACTGAACTGACTGTATTGGCAGTACTGTATGCCAGGTATTTATCTCCTAATTTGAAAAATGATCTAAAATCCTGGAAAGGCAAAAAGTGAGTAGACATGTCAAAAATACAAATGGATGTATAAGTCTTCTTCACACAACTGTAACTATATAGTTATGATTATAATATTTATATTTTGATTGGGAAACATAAAGTAAGCAGGAAGCTCTGTATGTCTGGTCTGTCCAGCATCTCATCCTAAGTCCTCCCCTTCCACTCAACACTATTTTCTCCAAGACTCTCAAATACTGATCACCATATAGGAAACTTCTAAATTACCATGGCACTAAGGTTGATTGAACAGACTATCAAAGACCAAGGAGCAGTCTTTGAAAAATTATAGTACATTTGAAACTTAAAAGGTGAAAAAACATTACAAGGGATGGAAAAAATCTTTACAGCTTCTATAGTTATTGGACTCACAAACAGATGGACTTTTTGGTGTTTTGGTCCAAAATATTACTAAGCAACGGGATCAATGAAATCCAAGACTTTACAAATACTTGGACTCTTAATTCTTTTAGTGCTTGAGAGGTTATATTCTAGTTTCTAGTAATATCAACTAATGCATAAAATAACTGATCTAATTTTTCCTTACCCAAATTAGCTGTAGAGTTGTTATAGAAAACATGTATTAGGTAAACATAAGAACATTAGCAATGTTCACAGGCAAAATGCATCTTCAGAAAGCAGTATTTCCATGATTACAAAGGTTTACTATTTCACAATTAATCCCATCAAATTTTTCAACTTGTCAAACCCCATACATCTTGTATACAGATGAATGGAGAGAATGCATTAATGAGGCAGATCGCCCTGAAATTGATAGAATTGACAACATCTGTAACCTGAAATCTTCAGTGATACTGAATCTAAGAGTTATCACATGAGCCATACATAACTTATTTGGGTCCTTAGTGAATAACAAAATCTATTAAGGTAAAATGTACATACAGCTTTACGTTAGAAGAATTACCAGTTCACTTTAATGCATCTCAAAGTCAGCAGTCCCCCAGTGAATAGTACACTTCCAATACACACAATTAGAAAAATAGTTTTTATGGATCTTCTGGAGCCACAATTGATGAGAAAAACATTTTTTTTTAATGTATATGTATTATGTATATGAGTTTAAGACTCCTAAGCCATGAAATATGCATGGATTGTAATATTTAAGCAGTGTGTCTTACTGTGGATCAGTAAAAGATCCAATTATTTTTAGAAAGTTTAAAAATAAAGTTTAGTAAAATCACTATTAAACTTGAATGCAGAGGTAGAATATCATTGTTACTACTGGAATTTGGTTCACAATGGCAGCCCTAAGATCAAGAGAGCTTTTTAAAATACTCACAGATTTGCAGCAAATCAGAGCAAATAGATTAACATCTGTTGCTTTGAATTACTCACCTATATATAAGTGTAGAAGATTTCAGTCCTGAAGGGTTTTACAGCATGAGTCATTCGTGTGAAATGTTGGGGAGGAGAAGGAGGAATGTTTCAGAAGGAGAAAATGTTTTGTGTTGAAGCACTCTCAGATTATGCTGTTATTTGTTTGAAAGTGGTCTTTGTTTCTAAGGTAATTTCATTTGGTATTCTTATCCTTTGAGGTGTTGATGTTTGCTCTGCCTTATTGAATCTGGAACAGGATTTTTGGATGCTTTCTTGATTTTTCCAGCGATTAAAGAGTCTGTGCCAGTGAATAGGATTTTGTACCTATTGCATAAACTATTACAGAACTCTCTGATTTCATGTTGGTGACAAATGGAATTTGCTAAAGTTATTTCTAACCCTTTTTTTTTTTTTCCATTTGTTTAACAACATGGATTGAAGATTCAGAAGCCAAATCTTGAAATACATTTCAATGATCACTTAGAGCATTAGCAAAAGAGATGTGTTGTGACCACCAAGCAATCATTAGTGCTGCATCTACAGCAAAACTGATATGATAGAAAACCAGTAAACATTGAAAGTGAACAGTCGGGAAAATTATTCACCTTTCATGGGGAAAGGCTCCTACTTTGCCAATAGATGGCTAAGAAAAGGTTTTAAACTTTAGTGCAAATCACGTTAAAACCAAAAGTACAAGATAAATACAAGTAGTGGCATGAAAGCCTTTTTATTTTTAATTATGCTGTAGCTTTTCAGAGGAACAAGAACTATGAATGAAAGGTGGATGGCACTGTGTTTATACTTTTTTTCACCCAGGCTTCTCCTTGTTGTTCTATTAAGACTTTTTATGCTATTTAGCAGAGTTTTGAGCACAGTAGTCTTTTTAAGTAGTTTGTTTCCCTTGGCTCTTAAAGCATAGCTACTTGGTGAGTTATGCTTGCCTCTGCCCAGAGCAAGAGGTGGCAGGAGCCAGTATATGAGAGACTTCCCATATCGTAAACTGGACAGGAAGGAGTGAAAAGTAGCAATACATAAAGCATTTTCTGAAGTGGCTTATAAAGAGTACGTGAGCATGCCATACTAGAATGCAAGGTAGATTCACAAATGCATCTCTTTGTCGACCTACCATAGGAGACAGAAATTTCTAGCATAGACTGGATAATTTGAGTGGCTGTGTTTTAATTTTAAAGGAGAAAAGCAGTGCATGTTGAGGAGCCAGGGATGAGAGTATCAAATTAGAAGTCATAATTATCAGAAGTTAGTCAAAATTTCTTTTTCCTCCCCTTTCTCTCAAGCAAATTCCAAGGATACATCATTCATCCACTGCCTACCAGCACTGCACTTTTTGTTGTGTTCTGACCATGTTCTGCATTGGGTTTTGTTGCTGCTAGGAATAGCAATTCCTTCATATCAGGAGTTAATCATGGAGATTTGGTAAGGAAATAGTGATAATATGACTCCTTCAGGATAGCAGAATAAGTAAAACTGAGGTGCAGTCCTTCCTTAGCTGTCTGATATTATTTCCACCCCGTAGAATTATATTTAGTTCTCCAGTTGCCAGACATCAAAGCATAGACCAGGTTCTTAATGTGAGACTTTTTGGTGTTAGCACTGATGTTCATTTTTCTTGGTCTGCACCAACATGGATGAAATGTTTGCTGTAATATTAATAGTTGAGTGGGTTTTGGGGGGTTTACAGGTAGTTTGCTTACATTGGAATAAAAGGTGTGACACTTGCAGATTTGGATAGGCATGGGGACAGATTCAGTATTGATGCATTCCCAGTTACTCTGCAGTCAAGGTGAATTCAACTACCTTTCCTCCTTTGAAGTCCTAGAGAAATACTCCTCTCTGGCTTTGGTCCTAGCACTGGCAGCTAACTTCTATCATCACAGCAGAGGAAACAGAGACATATTTCAGTTCTCCATATGTAATGCTGATTCTACCCAAATGTCTTAAAAGTAGGGGGTAAAAGTTCCTAAAATTCATTTAAAATAATAGATAGCTCTAATAAGATATGTTACGAAAAATCTCCTTGATAGTAGAAAGAAATGTTTTTCCAAATGGTTGCTATTTGTATATGGTACTGAACAATTTCAGTTTTTCTATGTTTAGAATTCTTGTCTCAGAACAGCATTGCTTGCCATGGAAGCTATGTGAATTTTTCTCGTATGTATCTCTAGTCTCTGTTAACAGATGTATAGGAAAACTCTTTATGCTTTCAGCATTCTGAGAAATACAAAGGAGAGTGGGAAATAAGACCTGAAAAATATAAGTTATTTGCTTTATGAAAATCTTTGATCTGAAAACTGAGTTTAGATGTCCCAAGTGTGAGATGTCTTACACAGAAACCTGCCTTTTTCCTCCAGTATGAACTTCTGTGGGTACTTTGCTTCCAATTGCAACACTAATCAATGAGCAAGTTTCATACATTAATATTCTAAATGTACACAAATGTGTTAACTAATTTGCGTTACTACGGTTGAGTCAAATGCAAATCGTATCTGTTTCAAAACTGAAAAATTCTTCTCCAGTATGCCTTTAAAGTAAGTAGTAGTGTAGATCTACACATTCATTAGTGTTGTCTAGAAGAATACTTGTTTCTATGATACTTTTATCACTGCCATGCTACTCTGCAAAAGTAAGATATATGCTCTTATTATTGAGATAGAAAAGTACTTATACTCAGCAGTCCAGTTTACAAAGGAATGCTGTCTTTTTTTTGATGTGTAAAACCAGGGGGAGAAGAAGAAGAAAAAAAATAAGAAAAATTGCTGCATAGACTATCTCAAGTATGTGGTACTACACAACAAAACTTGAATTACTTATTCCAATTAAAATAATCACATTGCTCATGCACTGATGTTTTTAATCAGTAACACAGACGAATGAAGTAATTGTTTACCACCAATGCAGAGAACATTATTTGAAGATATCAGTTTCCCTAAATTTCTGGAAGTTAGTGCTACTGCTGAATTTTTAATTCAAAAGTTCTCTCTGTCCTCTTCACATTTCTGTGGATAAGTGATTAAAATGAACCAAATTCAGAATAAGTCAGCAGTCGGTTTAGAAGACAGATATTATTTGATGACAGTGCCAGCTTGTCACTGATATCCCAGAAAAATCAAGCAAGCATTTTAGCAGTATCTATTCTATAGAGAGGATTTTCTGAAACAGGAAAATATAAAACCTTGATTCCCACAGTGAAATGACCAGCTATGATACATATTAAGTGATATTTTTGCCTAGTATTTAAGAGTTGAAAAATTCTTGTTAAGTAAGTGCCATCATAACACTAGCCCTGCATTCAGTGTGCTTTCTTGACTTTCATACTTTATTCTAATTGAATTGCAGCTTATTACAGCTATTTTAAGGATCAATACTTCTTCACAGGGGCAGGATGAATAAGAATCAATCTGAACACTTCAGATCCTTCGTCAGGAATTGCTTCAAATAGCAGCCCTTTCTCTGCAGTAATCTGTGCGATTCTGTTACCAGCATCAGTCACTGACAACAAGACACCTGAACTGTGTTTCTTTTCCTGTTCATTGGGATCTTTCATTGTTACAGAGACTGATACTCTTTCTTATAAGGTTAGAAAAGATCCATAATAGCTTTTATACCATTATATTTGAAACTCTAGACTTCATTAAAACACTCTTCAGCTCCTTCTCTTCCAGCCTCCTTGCTGCTTATGAATTATTCAGGGTAGATTTCACTTGAGGTAAATAGTTTGATTTGAAGGTTTTTGTATCTGGATTTAGATGCATCGAGAAGTGTTAAACGCTCAGAATTTTAAGTGAGGAGAATTGCAGAGGCTCGGCTATTAAGATGGAAGACATTTGCCGTTAGTGCTCTGGGGCTGCCATTGAGATCTCAGCGCAGTGCTATTTGTCATTCTGAAGTAGGTAGGCATTATGATGCCTGGAGTATAAATCAGCCTTTACATGGTGTCGAGTCCTGAAGCACTTTGAACACTCTAATCCACTTCAGAGTTAACAGAACATTTTTGGTTTTACAAGCTTTAAACTTTCTCTTTTTATTTAACCCTGTCATTGAGTTATTAATCATCATTATTTTCTAGAATTTTATATAACTCCCCAAACACAGTTCTTAATGTTTTGCTTCAAAGTTGTGGCGATGTCACTGAGATGAGCTTTAGCTTCAATCATGTAGGAGAGATGCAGTTTCAGCAATACTAATTTTATTAAGTCTCCTCATGTAAAGAGTAATACTGGGTTTTCCTACTGGCAGGCTGGGCCCGACAGCATTACTCGGCTGCTGAACCAAAGGAGCTGTCTGCACTTTGTCTCTTTTGCCCAGTTCTGTATAGTATCATGTTGTTACCTCCTGGACAAAGCTGAAAGAGTAGCAGTTTCCATGTGGCTGTTTTTACCATGTGTGCAGTCCGGTACTCAATATTAGCTCATCACAGGAAAGTCTTTTAAATGCTGATTTCCTTCTTTCATCTTGGCATCTAGCCCACATATGAAGGGTCAGATCAGAAACTATACATACTGTAGGATGCCAGTTCATTGAATCTCAGTTTCTGTTCTGGTGCTGCCTGACAAAGTGTTTAACCATCAGAAAGCATTATGTTTACTGCGTATTGCTATATATAGTTTTATATAGACTTTAGTCACACGGTACAATTGCGCAATCAGTTGAATTTATAGCATTTTTGCAGGTGGAGTTGTTAGCATTAATGAAGTCTACTAAAATCACTTTATTTTCCTGCCAGGCAGCACGGTTTGCATGCGCTGGCTGCGTGCCTTCCATTGCTAATATGCAGCGATGGAGTCAGTGTTATGAAAGAGCCACTTACTCCCTGTGAACTCACAGTAACCCCAGCTTGGCTGGATGTGTTAGTACCAACCTACTCTGTGCTATGCACTCAAACCTCACCCTGGTGCAGTGATGCTAGGAACCCTCTGCCACACCAGTCAGCTTGGGTGGAAGGAGAAGAGCTGGTAGTGGTGTCGTCTGGGATGACCATGTCTATTCTCACTCAGTTCAAGGTATTACCACTCATTCTGGAGCAATGCAGGTTATACTTTCAGTTCTTTAGTCTATGGAATGGAATCTCCTGAAAAGGCGGGGAGATCACTGAGGACAGTGTTGTCAGATTAATTAATTTGTTTATTTGTGTATTTATTTAATGCTGCTGCTTAACTTTCATACAGTGGAACATCAGTGTTCCAGATCTAATTAATCTAAATGATTGTAGTCCGAAGTAAAGTTACTGCTATTGCTGCTAAAAAGCTTCTTTTCCTATACAGCCACTTAAAGTTGTTTTCGTTGAAGAGCTCATGCTCAGTAAGTGTAATAGTTCAGCAGCAGAGTGATTGCTTGTGTTAGCAGTAGCACATTGAAGTTATATGACCTCTCATTAATCTGTACTTTGATAAGGTCCTGGAGTAGTAGGATTAATGACATTCCCCTGTAAATTATTCAAATCCCTGCCTGTGCAATGACTGGCTCTTTGGAGAAACATGCAAGTTACAGTGAATCTTTTACTGCCTTAGAGAACAACTACAGTCATCCAGAGACAGAAATTTGCTCATTTGTATTGTGGGTCATGTGAATCTGCCTAACAGTAAGCACACTTTTTATTTTTCTACATGTGATTTTACTTCTAACAGTATTCTACTCATACAAAGGCTGCTTTTCCTGTTCCCTTATCCTTTTCGTTTCAGTTTTTGGGCACCATACAGCGTTCTGAGACCGAACTACCTAGACTGCCTTGGTGACATTAAGTTCATTTGGTCCACGAGGCTTTCCTATCTGCTTATGTTTCCCTTGTGCCATGTCAGCCTCATCAAATCCTGTTTTTCCTCTTGGCTCCTTTCTGTCAGCCTGCATTCTTCTGAGCGTTGTCTCTTCAGTCATATCTCATCCCATGCAGTGCTTTCAATTCTTGTTACCAGCATTACCTCCCATGTGAGTATTATGAAGCCTGCTCCTGGTGCGGCAAAACTCTGTGGATTTCATAGCCAGGACAACCTGGAAAAGAAATATGAGCTTGTCCCTCTCACATTTTAAGATCTCTTCCAAAAATGCATGGACCTGATTGTCAGAGGGACTGTTAGTATTTCTGGATACAGTCCTATATTTCAGCTCGCAGAATTACTTCCTCTGTCATCCCTCTATCCAGCTGAGTAAGCTGTGGTTAAAAGGTATCCTAGATCAATTTACAGGAAACAATACATCTAGCAATGGAAGGTTTTCCACATCCTTTAACCTTCATTGATTAAATGTTTATCAAGTGTTCAGTTGGGAGTCCACCTCCTACTCATGACTCTTAGGGCTGTTTCTTACACATAGGAAAAATAATCTATTCTAGTAACACTCTTCTGTGTACTACTATGTGCCATAATTGTGTCTCTTGGAAATTTTTGTCATTTCAAAAGCTAATCCTTAGGCATGACAAGTTAATGCTAATCTCTTTCAAATTTTCCATTTTCTAAGTGAGTGTAGAAACTGAATACAGTACAGACTGTTGTCTCGGTGTTGTACACAGTCATCCTGTGTTCATGCATTCTGTTCTCTATATTGAAGAGTTGTGCTTGCCATTGTTGTAGTAACTTTCTGTTGAGACGTTATGTTCAATAGAGGAAAGCTCAGGTAAAGCCAACAGGAAATATTGTCAGAAAGTGAACTTTCTGCAGTGGGGTGCACGGTTGAGCAACATCAGCTGGAAGACCTCCTTGATTAAAGAGCATTCTCTCCTCAGCACAGTACCATCCCCAAGTTCTATTGATAATTTTCACTGATAAGGAGTTGTCCTTTAGTTTGGTTGTGTATGGCCCTAAGGCTGCTGTGCTTTTCTTGGTATGAGTATCACTGCAAGAGAAGGGATTGCTCCTCAGGGACTCTCCCTCACCTGTTGCCACTAACTACCTGGGCATCTCTGCATCATAATTTAGTAATCCTATGCTGAGTTGCATTTTGGTATACAGCACATGTGCTACCTAGGCTGCTTCTCAGTACTTTGCAAAGCACTGCTATCCCTTTTTCCTGTCCATCACAGAGTGACACTAATGAAGAGTTTCACAAACCCTATCTTTACTCCTTCTCACAACTTTTAGACTGTTAGTAATTAAAAGAGAAGCTCACTTCTTACTCTTTATGGCCCATTGTTACTGGAAAAAAATATAAAAAATATTTATTTTCCTGTCGCAAAATAATCTTTAGAATTAACCATTTAGGTATCTGAAAGTTGCTGGTAGACTTGCTACACCAGTGCCTTTGAAGTGCTCAGTGTTCTGCAGCCCACAAAGAATACTGCCGTTTGTTGAGCTCATATTTATCGAATTACATTAGCCTGTTTTAGCAACACAAAAACAGATTTCAGGGACTTTGCTTAAAATCTTTTACGGCAGTTTGCCTCTGAAACTGCTACAAAATTGTAATGGGTTTTCATTTTGATTTACTGGCAAAAAGCAAGTTGACTGCCCTTTCTTTGGAAAACTTAAAGGCTGAACAGAAAGTTATTTTGCTGACACACCAAATGCTTTTTGCGACTGAACTGATTTTGTTCAGTAATAAAAGTTGATTGGTATAATGAAAGAATGTTTTGTGTAAGCATCACACCACTGCAGGCCCCCAGCCTTCACTGAAACACTCAGCGCACACTCTGAAACCGTTTTAATCAACAGGCTTATCCACATGGTACATATTGCAGAACAGAAAACTCAGAGCAGAAAATGTCAGCATCCAATTACTTATATTTTAGGGTTTTTATATGTCCAAAATAGGTAACATCCTGTTCCCTTTAATCCTCTCTGAAATGTATGCATATGTATAGATTTATGTAGAAAGAGACATATATATTTACACATAAACATACATAGAGGTATGTATATATGTATTATTTGTATGCTTTCAATTTATTTTCAGCAGCCTAGTTTCTGTTTGGCTGGTGACCTGTAGCTGCTTTCTCACTGTTAGCATTTTCCAGAATACATCATTGTCGAAATTGAAATCTCCTTTCTTCTCTTTGTTTCCCAAATGTATGATGGAGTACTCTGGAGAGGAAGAACATGCTAGGATGTTAGTGGCTGGTAGATTCCAAGCAAGCTTTCTGGAAAAAATATAAAATTAAAATAAAAAGGCACTCTTATATTTCCCAGGGTTGGGTAGGAGAAAAAGGAGCCATTACACAAACTATTGCTGTTTTCTTGCTGAAACTCAAGAAATCACTGATGTTTTATATTGCCAGCTCTGTACTAAGTGATATAAACTTAAACTAAAGATTGATGCCTTGATAACTGCTTGTTCACTAATGGTTTCTACTCTTGCAGTTCAAGATTGCTATTCATTCATTTATTTAGACACTCCTCTTTTTTATCTACAGCCTTCCTTGTCTTCTATTACTGAAGTATTTAAATCTAAGAACTTGTACTCCTGTATGCCATAATTGAGTTTAAATGTTAATTTTCCCTATTTCCTGAAATGTATGGTTAAAAGGAATTTCATATCTTAAGGATGGGTTTTTTTCCACTGGAACAATAGAAAATGCTCATCTAGCTTCTGTTTCAAGTAATGGAAGCTACCATCTTTGCTTAACTACTAACACACCCCTCATTTTCTCCATCAGCCTGATGAAATTCATCCGACATTCCCACATAGCTTTATAGAAGGTTTCCATTACCTGATGCTGTTGACCACAGAGGTACCTACCACTTCTCTTACTCGTTATTCTCTCAGTTCCATTTTTGCTTGAAATTTATCTTAGATTATTGTATACCTCTTCTTTTTTTTTTTCTTATTACTAAAAAATAATTTCTACAGTTTGTCAGCTTAGAAACACAGAAATTGAAAGATCTCTGGGCTAAACAAATCTAGTCCTTTGCTGTAATATAATTGTATAATTGTATAATATATAAAAACCAGCTCATATAACACTCTTAGCAAGCCAATGAAGCTGGTAAAATCCATATATCTTTTGCTCAAGGAGTTCTGATTTATTCAGGATTCCTGTCATGCAAGTGTCTGTACTTCCCTTGACCATGCATGCTGTCTTTTGGCATCATTCCTGGTTGTGGCTAGTTTCTGGCTTCAGAGAAGAAAGGAAAGATGTCTGCATGAGCTTAAGAAGGTTTCTTGATCCAGGACTCTTACTCCTATGAATTTATCACTAAAACATAGATTTTACTCAGAGGAACCTGCCTTTCATTAACTTGCTTACTCCCTCCACCTGTTGTGATACGCCAGATATGCCACTGTTGCTATTTCACCCTTTCTAAGGACACAGCAGCTGCAACAGTGTCTGTAAATGCACAGTGGATCTATTTGGTTTTCGTGCTGGTCACACATAGTAGAAGGCTTCTTTAAATAGGGCTGGCAGAGGTCCATGCTGTCCCTCACTGTGGGAGCAATTAACTCTATTGCACAGATAACCAAGCTCATAGAAATGAGGTATGGGTACCATTACATGCCCCTGCAGCATTTGTTTAATTGCTAAAGCACTTGTTTATGCACTGCTTTGCTGGAAGAAAATGTATTAAACTATAAAACAATGATCTGTCAGGTATAAAGCCTGCAACCTTGGGGCAATCATTACAAGGCTCAAATCAGAAGAATTTAAGAAACTTTGTCATATATCAAATGTCTGAGATGCAAGCTTCATCTTGCAGTTAGCTATAAGGCAGTTTTATGGACTGTCAGTATGAAGAGGGTATTTACATATTTTTATCAGCCAGTAATTGGGTTTTTTATCATTTGTGTATTCTGTCTTCTTGAATTACACTATATCATGTTGTTCATAAAAAACTGTAGCATTGTCATGTTAACAGGCATTGCTACATTACCTCAAAGCATCTGATTTACTTCCTTGTAGTTGTTTGGTAGAACAATGAAATTAATGAATTGTGTTCAAGCCAGTGGCAGCTTTGATGCTTTTTAACTCGCAGAGATATCAACAGAAAATTTTATGGTAGGTGTGAGTATGCAAATAGGTATAATGCAATGGAGGTTTAACAGATCAATATCGTACAAAAAAAGGAATAGCATGCTATTCATTTTCAAGCTAAAACTAACTAAAGAAGAAAAAGTGCTACACACAGGTAAGATAAGAAATGATCAATACCTTCTAGTTTTCTCCTATATGTTTCTTTCTGAGATAGCCTTGTTTGCCACATGTCTGTTCTGAAGGCTTGCATATAGCCAGTGAAATCACCACTGAAGGCTACTGCTCAGATTTATAAAGAAATTAAAATATGAAACTTTTTGCATATTGTGACACTTACATTTCACAATTACTTCTGGAGACACGTAGGAAAAAATATCCAATCTAAACCTCCCCTGGTGTGACCTGAGGCCATTTCATCTCATCCTGTCGTTTGTTAGTTGGGAGAACAGATCAGCACCCACCTCACTACAAGCTCCTTTCAGGTAGTTGTAGACAGTGATAAGGTCTCCCCCCAGCCTCCTTATCTCCAGGCTAAACAGCCCCAGTTCCCTCAGCTGCTCCTCATCAGACTTGTGCTCCAGGCCCCTCACCAGCTTCATTGCCCTCTCTCTCTAGTACCTCAATGTCTTTTCATGTAGTGAGGGGGCCAAAACCGAACACAGGATTCACGTTGCGGCCTCACCAGTGCTGGGTACAGGGGGACGTTCACTTCCCTGGTCCTGCTGGCCACACTGTTTCTGATACAAGTCAGGATGCTCTTGGCCTACTTGGCCACCTGGGCACTCATCTCTCCTTGAAGCCTTATTAAACCAAAAGCTATTCATTCCTGCAGATGTGTGCCAAACTTGCATCTTAAATTTATGCGTGCAATGTAATAGCCTATGTATGTATTTGTAGTGAGATA
Organism: Columba livia; assembly: GCF_036013475.1. NCBI lineage: Eukaryota > Metazoa > Chordata > Aves > Columbiformes > Columbidae > Columba > Columba livia. Next base: position 133,675,049 of record NC_088603.1, read on the forward strand.
CAGTGGTCTACCTTGCATTTATTGTGTTAGCCACATAATTTTAATTGGCACAAAGCAAACTGAAAAAAAATACTGGTTTATGATTTCTTATAAACATTTGTGAAGCATAAGCTGCTGTATGCAAGAGATCTGGCCCCTAGTATGTGGTAGTTGCATCTGCTTTAGCATTAGCTGCTGTTTAAGGCTCGAAGTTCTTTATTAGTAGTAGTCTGCTATATTTACTGTGTGTTACATTTGTTATCATGTATTTAGATGTCAAAAAAGCAGCACACTGTCAGTACTAGTGGGCTTCTTAGAGTAATTATGACTCCATAAGTTCAAACTTCTGCAAAATAAAAAAATAAGTCTAAAAAATTGTCTAAATTATTATTTTTAAGACTATTATATAGTGTGATTTTTTTAAACACTGTTCCTTGGAAAGTAGATGCAGAAATTAGTTCTACTGGGAATCTACACCTTCCCATACAAATAGTATTCATTTTTTCCACTCCTCTTAAGGTATTAGACCTGAAATCTGTCAGTCCTTGAAGGTTAAGTATAAAATACCATTTTCAAGCTATCTGAAGACACCTGTAGGTGCTAATGATTTTTGGAATGGAAGAAGATAGTACGATCACTTATAGAGGAGGGCAAAATCTGAGAATATCTGTTTTAAATTATGGCATGTTCTGTTTTAGAATCTGTTTAAATATCATCTGAAGACTGTAAGCTTGTTGTTGAAACTCCAGCACACTTCTGAAACATCCAGATAATTTTCCATGTTGGTCTGTCACTCAAGTATTGATTCTGGCTGCCTCTGACACTTTGAAATCTAATGAGCTCACAGCCCAAGGTCTTGTAGCTGCAGGCTACTTCTTCCAGTCTCTCATAATTTTCCTGTTTGTTTTTAGAACTAGCTATATCTATTTCTCATTTTTGGTCAGATGACCTTGTACCATCAGACTGTAAGCTGTTGTTAAAATGAATAGTCCTTTGACTTGCACACTGATTTTCTTAGAACTTTCAGCATTGATGATATGCCACTTTGCTCGGTGTGACTAACTTTCTTTGATTGCAGGTTTTAATTATACAGATAAAAGATTTAAAAATTCATTACAGACTTTCTTCAATCCAAAAGAAAAAAAAAGTTACATACACAACCAGGGTTCTTATTTTTTTTACCATCTTTTTCCCCCTTCACTCACAGTACTTTTTTAGAGAAGGTAAAAATCTGCAGAAATAGCAATAGTCAGTGTTGGTATCAACTGTCAATTTTGGGCTGACAAATGATCCCAGATATTCCTTACAGTTGGAAATCTCAGAATAACTCATTCAAACACCTTTAGGAGGTAAAATTGTAACTGGGGAATCCTATCACATGTACCTGAGGCTTTTCTGGTTCTCTAAGCTTCTTGCTATGCTTTTATAACAACCACATGTGCATTAAGCTGTTTCTGTTAGCAGAAACGTATCTCTGCTACCTGGGAGCCACTTGGACTTCATGGATTCTGAGAGCTCTCTGTCATGGGAATTGGAGATGCTCCATCTGCTATAAAAACTTCTGACTGAAGTGCTGCAGCTACAGGACAAATCTGTAGATCTGCTGGCATGCTTTTGGAGCAGGAGAACAAATGCTTCTCAGGTCATACCTGTAGAACAGGGACTTCCTTATCCAGAAACAGAGCTTTTTGGGTCTGAGTGGACAACCTTTTCCTGTGTCACAATACAAGCTTCCAGAAACAGGCTGCTCTGTACAAAAAACTACTTCCCCCAAACTGCTTATCATTGCAGTGGAGAAAGTAAAGTTTTATGCTGACCTAGAGAAGCTGGGATGTAGTTTTTAAATGGCATAGGCTAAGCAAATGAGCAAATACACCAGAATAACTGATTTTTTTTTTTTTTTTTTTTAATAATAGTAGGATTTAGAGTTATTCTGGGGAACCTCATGCACTATCCCTCTATAGCTTGTTCTGAGGTATTAATAACTGAGTATGACATGAGTATTGCTCCTCAAATTCTGTGTGCTTTGGTAGCCCCAAAAGATAGTTGAAATTTAATATCATACTTAGACATTGTATAAGACATTGCTGGTTAATGACATCTAGACCAACGAGATATTATTGGCCATTGTTTTGGATGACCACTGCCAAGCTGTTCATGATCAATTAGGCCATAACCTGAACACCTAACCATTAGGAAAACAGAACTTAATTACTCACCTATTAGTCACAGATTTTTAGGTGGAGTGAGCTGTTAGGAGGCCAAAGGCAATAAAGAATTGCTCATGTTGTTGTTTGGATGTCAATAGCACAAATGTCATAGTGTCAGGGTGTACAAGACCATGCAGGCCAGTGTGTGACCAGAGTATTTTTCTCAGGGAGGGGATCCTCAGCATCGCTGCCTTCCAGAGTTGGTTTCCACAGTGGCAAAGCTGTTCTTCAGAACAGGGAAGCTAACCCAGGGCATGGCCCTTTTTCTGTACTGTCAAAAATGAAATATTTGCTTAAAGATCCTTGTGAAGCTCATCACCCATGCTTTGGTATATTTACCTTTCAAACTAAGTTAGGAAGTAAATCGCGACTGATATTTTGTTATGTATTGATTGATAGCCTCTGTTGATTTCTATAACTGTCCTTGTGGCAATTCATGTCTGCACATTTTTTGATTGTGGGATTCTGTTTAACTAGAAATTATTATGATGTTTGTTGGTTTTGTTTTGTTTTGTTTTTTCCCCAGACTTTAGTACCTTAACAGCCAAGCTATTTTCTATTATGTGAATGGGTTTTTCAAGAACAACAGACATTTTAGGAAGCTCATATCTCTGTAATCAGTTTTCAGAGTATTTTCTTAGAAGTATAATGCAGTGCAAAACCAATAACCGTCATCATAATCATAAACCACAAAATATTGAGGAAGAGTCCATCCATATAGACTGATGAACCAGCAGCTGTGGCTGCCGTAGTGATTGTTACCTTGATAGTCTTGCATAAGTGGTGTAATTTACAAAGAGGTTAACGCAATCATTTCTTACTCCAAATGAATAGAAACTGGTGGACATTTGACTTATGGATTTACTCTCCCAGTGTGGTAAGAAGACAATTCTAAATACCTGTGGTCACTGCCACATTTTTACCTTTTTAGACTGATTTAAAAAAATCTCCATGAAAAATGCTGTGAGATGCACAAATATCCTTATTGACTTCACTTAGGTCTTTGACTTGACCTTGCTGAATTCACGTTCATTAATGAGAGAAAATAAAAAACTTGAAAATGTTAAGGTCTATTAAATCAGACCAGCCAAATGAGGTTGTGTGTAGATTACAGAAGACTGAAACCCACAACTAGTGAGAAGTTAAAATCACTGGCACAGCAACATTTGCCTGCAGAAAATTTTCAAATAAAATCTCTACTCTTTTTTATGGTTATGACCTATACTAACATATAATAGAAAGATATAGATTCTCATAGCTTAAAGGAAAGCTTGTGTATTGTCACAGACCCTTTGTGGAAAACAAAATTAGATAATTATTCAAATAGCAAATGAAAAATCAATTAAATTAATGCTAATTAAATTATTAATTTCCTGATAATTTACTGCTTTTTATTTAAAAATAAATGTCTTCCAGGTCATTGAGCATAATTGACAAACTCTATTACTGTAAAATGGATCTAGGGAATTGTTTACTTTTTCATGGGTCCAAGTCCTTCGGAACAAAGAAAAACAAAACAAAACCCACAAACAACAAACAAACAAACAACAACCAGCCAGATGTCTGACTGTGCCAAGAGAAAAGGAAAGGATAAATTTCAGCATAAATCTGTCCTGCATGCCCTCTGTGTAATGTCTGGACCATAGATTTAAGGACTAAATTATTTTTTCCCAGACACTTTGCTCTTCTATCTATTGCTCTCAAGCCAAACAAGAATGAATGGTGAAATAAAATTCTGATCCTAATATACTTGCATAGAATTGTGTAATCTTACCCATGCAACAAGATTAATTGTGTAAATATATATGTTGTATATTCATTCAGGCTCTAGGAATATAAAAAATATCACTGCTCTCAGCTTTCCTATGCAGTACAGTGTAGAAAAAAGCCAATATAACAAAACACTATTAACAAATGACTTAATTTCCACAGAAGTAGTGGAACTGAGACCTTAGGTATTTTTGTTTATTTCCTGTTTCAAGGATTAGCCAGTTCTAGAGCAGGAGGAGAGAAATTAATATCAAAACCAGCTCTTATGTTTTTATCCTCATTTTATTGATCCAGTATGTTTGGAGGATGAATTCTATTAAGCAGGAAAAGTCAAGGGATTTACAAAGGCGCTCTTGGAATGATTTCACCTTTTGACTAAAAATTCATAGTCAGTTTACTGAAACAGTCATAAGAGGTATGAATATTCCTTGGAGGAAGAACAAGAGAGGACCTTGAGCTTAAATTGTCATGAAGTCATGGTATTTATTAGAAGTAGTATTTCACTTTATCTAAAACAGAGGAAGAAAAGATGTTACTATGTTTTGACGGTTTTCTCACTTCACAGAAGAGAAGGGAGATGAGGGAGAAAAGAGACAGGAAAAAAGAGATGAAGGAGAAAGGAATTCAAATGGGGAAGAAAAAAATCCTTCTTTTTCACTGTTTCATAATCTGACATAAGGGGCTTGGACAAGATGGCCTCCTGATGTTCCTTTCACCCATAACTATTCTGTGACTTTCTCTTTAAAAGTGAGGCACAGAAAAAGAGATTCATAATTTTCATTTTATACAAAAATTTCTTTTAAACTGAATTTTTCCTTTACAATATATTGGTCTGATCAATAATTATTCCAGGTTAAAGACATGGCACACATTTGGGAATACTGAAAATATTACCGACTAGAATATTTTCTGGATTGACTCGAACAGAAATATGAGTACCCTAGTATAATGATATATTCTAATCTGTTTCAGAAACACCTGTGATTAGCTAGTCTTGGCTACTGGGACAGGGAAGCCAGTGGTCTAAATCAATACAGCAATTTTATTAGGACCCTGCAGTACAGAAGCAAGGTGAGAGCTGATGTCCTTCAGATTAGGTTACTTTTTGCATGTATTTAACTTCTTCCTTATCTCCTGACTATGACAAATTAGAGCACAGAGATGCTTATTCAAAGGTTTTAAAGATGACAGTGAAATAAACTAACTATATTTTGGTGCAACCTGAGAGGGATAACACTCATAAAGGTATATTCTGCCTAAATTCACACTTTTGTCATGTTTAAAAAATGGAGCAGTAAGATATGGGATGAATTGTGTTATTCTTGTGGAGACAAGAAATGTCTCATTTCTAAGTCCATACACATAGGCTTTCTTTTTCTCTAAGTCAGAGAACAGTGCAAGCTGGCTATTGAGAGGGGTTGGTGTGCACATGCTTATATTGTTTAATAAACAATGCTATATGGAGAGGAAGCTAGCAGCTTTCTTTTTCCCTTCTGCCCATAAATCTACCACATCACTGAATCTGACAAAGTGAAACTCTCTAGCTTTCAGTTTGTTCATAACACTGTTGCCAAACTTCATAAAGATATTTTATGGCCTGTTGAAGTGCTAAGATGCTAGACTTCATGAAAAATGAAGTCCCTAAATGGATTGGAGCTATATCACTTGAGAAGTCTGAAAAATATCACTGAGAGTCACAGCTATTAGTGGCAGCACTGTGGGGAGATCTCATCCTGCTTATGACATAGCTTTGTTATAAATATCAAAGCACATGTTGCCACTAATGATGAGCAATTTTCACGCAGGCACCAAATTATGGTGTCAAGGTCTAAGCTACCTGGGTCATTAAAGCTTCCTTCGTATGGCAAAAAGTAGCGGCAAGGGCTTTCTCACTGCTTTGGGCTGTATGATAGGCAGGGTACAAGGTACAGTTATACAACAGCACAAACTCACCAAAGCAGGAGCTGCTGTAGTCCCCTGCTTTCTATGGCTCTCTCTCAGGCATTTCTATTTTTTTGCCCATACAGATACTGGTTCTGCACCACCTAGCAGTGAGCTATGTCAGAAAGATATGATCAAAAGGTGAAATCACCTTTTTAATGAATTATCTTCTGAAATTTCCTTGTATGCAGTCACATAAGCATCAGGACTTTAACAATGGAAGGGGTAAGAATTCATATTTGGAGAAGTAATACTGTGACAGTCCCAGTATATTTTACCTAAGCACTCTAAAACCTCACTAACAGTATCTCTGTTGCTATTTTGCAGTCTCATAACATCATGTCCATCAGTCCAAGTTATCCAGCACTGATTTCCACCCCTCCATCCCCCAGGTACACATTGCCAACAAATAACCACTGTCAGAACTCCAACTTTGCAGGAAGTTCATTTAGAGTTCACTTCTTCAAGAACACACACAAAGCAAAAAACGCCTTTGCACTCAGACCTAGCAAAAGAATACACTGATCCAACAAAACAAAATGAATGTGTTCATTTATTTTTTTCACTCAAAGAGCTTTTTTGTTCGAGTCAGTCCTGCAGTGTGCACAAGTCTGATTCTTCTCTTACTTTTCTGTATGGACATTTCTATTCTAGGATGTGGATTCAGCCAATCCTGAATTTACCACCCAGCTAAAACCTGTTTTTCTATCCTTACGTCCATTATCTCATGTAACTGGTTGCAAGCAACTTTGTTCTAGATTCTTCAGTAATCTGTCAAATAAGAATGTTGCTAAGGTCACCAAGGCTCCCTAATGAGGTGATTAATTGCTGTTTTACTTGGGATTCAGGATGTGAGTTAGTAGCTGCCCCTGAGTCCTTTCACACATCCCTGTGGGGAGATCATCTGCCAAGTTTAGTGTCTTAGTTGTTTGGCCTGCATCAAATTTCTTGGGAAGCTTGCTTTTGTCTGGCACAGATATTCTTATATTAAAATGAATAACTTCTTTTTTTTTTTTTTTTTTCCCCTATTAATTTGGTCTTGTTTTAAGAAGTCCTTTGTTTAAGAGGTTTTTTGTCGTGGGTTGGTCTTGACTGGTTGTAAGGTACCTACCAACTGGCTCTGTCAGTCTCCTTCCATCAAGAGGACAGGTATGATGAAAAGCTGGTGGTTCAAGATAAGGACAAGGAGATCACTCAGTAATCACTGTCATGGGCAAAACAGACCTGATGTGGGAATGATTAATTTAATTTATTGCCAATTAATAACATAGTGGGATAATTAGAAATACAATCAAATCTAAACCCACTATGCCCCCACTTCCTCCCTTCTTCTAATCCATCTTGGAGCCAGCTGGAACTGAGTCTGTCCAACATGGGGGCATCTTCTGGTGACTTCTCGCAGGGGTGAGGTCCTAACAGCCATGACAGCCTAAATGGGCATTGCTAGTGTTACATCAGTCCTTGAAAACATCAGCTGATAGGGCAGTAAAGCCATAAGGAGGGGCAGACTTGAGGAGAAATAACATTCAAAGAAAACTAAAGGTCTGTCAGGGTTGTTACTGGCAGCTTCCACAGAGCGCTGATGGTTGATGCAATGTATTCTCTGCATGGTTTAATGTTTAAGCAAGAAAAATCCTCACATAAATGATGAGGTTTCAGGTGTCCAAGTTTCTAAGCACAGTCATGTGTAGAGAATTCTGCAGTACTCTAAGCTCAAGGCAGCAGTGGCTAGGACTATATGCCCATGCAACTGGGAGTACTTTACAATGACATTGCAACTCTCACTCAAGCGTGGTAGTGAAAATGTTTCTCCACCACTGCTGTCTGTCTGCCAGTCAGAGGAGCAAAAGAAATAGTCATGCTGCGAATTAGGCTTCTCAGAGGTTTTCATTTACCTTCTAGGGGTGTATGTTCTTTTATTTTCTCTCTTCTGTCATCACCATGTTTTGATTTTCACTAGACTAGCCATCACATCAACATTTGAAAATTCAGATTCTTTTGAGAAGCTGTGTTAACTTGGCTCATACCAATGGCTGAGTTATGAGGGAGACTTTGTAGATGATAGATCAAAGAGGAGCAAACAGTGAGGATATTTTGTTCATATTTATTTTTTCTGTCTGACTTGACTTCCAAAGTCCTCTTATTTCCTCTTTTTTTTTTCCTGCTGCTTAGGTTTCACTCTGCAAATATCAGTGTATCATAGAATCATATAATAGAATCTGTGCATATTTGATTTTTCCCTTACAGGAAGAGAAATAAAAATACTCTTCAACCTCAAACTTTTGAACAAGCTTGTATGAAGCTACATGCAGTGCTTTTGACTTGTATTTTTCTTCAGTGGGCCAGAAGTTCCTTGGGTTTGTTGTACTTGCTCTCCTCCTAGGGTTTAAAACCTACTTCCTATGTATTAGGCTTTCCTTCTCATCACACTTGATGTTTGTGTGAGGAGTTTTTCCCCATTTTCCCCCTTTAAATTACTGTTTCAATGGAATATTTATACTTAAATTGAATGTAATTATTCTCCTGTTTTCTATTAACTCATTCCTTAAGCTGGTTTCAGCTGTTCCAAATTGGATTAAAAAACTGAAAGAAATATCAGCTGTCATGCTTCCAGGCATTTGGTGACTTTGCAGGATTAAGAATACACTTATTTAATAAGTGTGGGGTTTTCTTCCATAAAACTGTCTGATACAGCAGTTCAAAACTTACCTGGAAGCAGTTACTATTAGGCAACGCTGAAAAGAGGATAACCACACTTCATATACCATTGATATTATCAACATCACAAATCCCCTCTTCTATGACTCTGCTTCTTGTGCCTGTTCCATTTCACATCACAGCTGTACAAGTCTTCATTTACAATTGTACTCTATGTATATTTGAGAGAATCATCTGCTTTAAACTTGTTTTTTGATTTCTTAAATTTAACAACAGATAGTAAGCAGAAACCAGTCTTCTCTTAAGATAGCTCTGAAATAGAGAAGAAAATCAAGAAATATTAATCCTGATGGTGAAAGGGTATTTTAAAAAAATTTATAATGATAAGGCATACTGTTGCAGTTGGTATAATGCTCATTATCCAGTGTAGGGAGTGATCTGCATTCATTAATATGTTCACAGGTTCATATTTGAGCAGCTCTATGAGCTGGGAAAGTTAATGTACAAATGAAACAATAAAAATATGTATTTAGAAGAAATCCTGTTAGGGGTTAGGTGAGAAACAAAACTACTTGAGGGAAGGTAGTATGATTTTTAATATTAATTTTAACTGTTTGTGTCTAAGCTGCAGCATTACATGTGCTCAATCAAAGGGACTTTTTACTGAGTAGAAATAGAGACAGTTATTGATGATGATTATCGGCAGCAACAGTAATCAAAGTCAACTATTAAACTCTTATGATGAAATTGGGAATCTAATCATTATAGAGGGAGAGGTGGGGTAGCCTCTAAAATAAATAAATATAAGACAAAGTATTGGAACCAGCAGTGTCTCTATTTGCATTAGATACCAACACAGACTCAGCACTACAGAAAGACTGGGCCACTGTGGCAATGACATTTTTTCTTTTTCTGCCTCCAGCCTTTCTCTTCTTCTCACGTCCCCCCCTCACCTTAAGCTGGCGAGCAAAGGAAAGGCTTCGATGACCTTGATATATTTCTATATCTGTTCTTTGGAGATGAGAACAGACCTTATAAAGTTCACATGTGCATATTAAGCCAATAACCATCTGCTGCAATTATGAACAGTGTGGTGGTTAAGTTTAGCATTTGGAGAGGAGGTCTGAAGGTCAGCTGTGCTTCAAGTGTAGTGAAGTATCTCAGGTTGACTTGAATAAGTGAAAAATAACAGCAATAAATGAGCAGCTAATTTTTTGAGTGGGTTAGCTTGTAGGGTATTTAAGATCAGGGATAGCACCAGAGGATGGTATGCTCATATCTCAATCTAACAGGAATTGGAGCATTCTTAATATCCTCAGGATACTGAACTAGCGTCTTGACAGTTGTTTGTTTTTTCCTTCTTTTAAAATTGTGATGCCATGGAAAGAGTAGACTTGTACAATGGCATGCATTTTCTGTGTTTTGAACAGAATTCTGTTATTTGGAACCCATCTCTCCCTTCCCTGTGTGAGGAGATGGAATACATTAAATAGCAAGTGCTTCTGGTGGGCTGTGGGAACAAGCAGCTCTCCAGAATATGAGTGCCTGCTGTGTAAAATCTGAGTGTTTATGATTCATATTTTAGTATTCTGTGAAAGCATGCATCTAGGTAGATCTGTGGGCTTCCAATATTTGTTTTCTCTATTTAGTTGCTCATTGCCTAGGTGGTAACGAGTTTTTGTGAAGTTTCAAAGCTGAGAGGTGCCCCCGCATGTTTTTTCTAGAAGCCATAATTATGATAATGAAGTACATTATGAGAATGTTTCAGTTACTTAGATTAAAGGGTATTGAGAATTAGAAAGCCCTGTTCGGCCAGGGTTTTCTGTGTGTGACTGTTTAGAGTATCCACTCCGTTTTGGCAGATGAGGGGAAAGTAAGCCTATCTCCATCATGACCTGAGAAACACTTCTTTGAAAGTGTTCTGTGCTCTTGTGAACAGGCAATCAAAGTCTGGGCATGCAGCCCAGGGACTCTGGGGAATGCTGAAAAGCGTTGTAAGTCCAAACAAGTGAAAGAATGATTTAGTACAGTGTTTAGACTCATCCTGTTGCACGCCCAGTACTAGAAGGAAACAGTTATGCATGAGGAAGGGGCAACGTATAGCAGGTGACCATCCTGAAGGGTTTTTAAGTACCTGAAGTACAGTAGGGGAAATAATACTGCTGCAGTAGCTTCTCTGACTTGCCAATAGTGTTCACTGACATGGCATGAAGGAGCAGAGAAAGGTGGAGGGCTTGAAGCAACAGCCTCCCCTATAAATGTTTGTTTTACAAAATGGAATACTTAGAAATTAGCACTGACTTTACTTAAGTGTTATTAAAACCTGCTAAAGTTCACTGGAAAATATTTTGACTGTAAATGCCAACCCCCCTCCCCCCCCTTTTTTTTTTTACCCTGGGGGATGGGAGAAGACATGAGGAAGAGATGGTTGTTTGAATTGTTACCCCAGCCCTCCTAATACCTATTGAACTTGGACTCAGCTCCCAATGTCTTCATAAATCAGAACAATCACAGATTGTTAATAACTTCAAAGTATTGTTTTTATATGAGTTTGACACCTGGTTGTTCAATGAGTGAGATTCTGCAGGTGTTTCTTCTTTTGCTTTTTTTTTTACTTACATATGGAACTGTGTAAATATGACTCTATATGAAGTGTTTTATCTGGGACTTAGAGAACTTTTGATACTTTGCAATTCATGCCTTTCCAATACTGCCTTTCTAGAAACTTGGTTCAATTCAACTCAAGAAATGCAGTTACTAAATTGTTTCATGTGCCTTCAAATCCAAAAATAGAAAAATACATTAAATTTCTGATTATATAAAAAGTGTACTTGAAATAAACTTTTAATACAAAATCAGAAAATGCATCCACAAATCTTATTCTATGCTGTTTGTTCAGTACTGAACCATACTTGCAGTCTTATTTTATATCATAATGAATGATGCTGTATGTTTATAAGTTTCCCTTTAAAAAAAATGCAAATACAACTCCCCAAAAAACTTTTAAGTACTTGACACTTCTGCACATTTTCAGAAGTCCTTTTCAAACCATGATTTAAAGGGAGGACAAACATTCATCTGAGCTATTTTATGTTTACAAAATTATTTCATTCTCAGTGGGTCCTGTTCTGGTCTTTTATAGGTTGTAGATGGTCTTAGTTCTGATGTGAAGAGTAAACAAGACGCTAAGTTCTAAGGGTATAACTTGGAAAACATTGCTTAGGGTTTTAATATTGTTTTTTAGTGCTTCTATAATGGGTTCCAACTCTGTCACAATTCATAGCAGAGACTCACTAATAACTAGTTTCAGCTGTTAAGATTTTAGTGCTTGCTTCTTTATTGAATATTCATTTCTGTCTCAGCTGAGGTCTTTGTGTTGATCTCAAGGGAAGAAAGCTTTCAGACCATTACTTCATAGTTTTTATTTCTTCCAGCATAAAGATTTAGGGCCTAATGCCAAAATACTGCTCCATGAGTCCTCATTAGGATGTTTTACTCAGCTGATCCCTCCCACAGCTGTGCTACTTTTGCACATTAATTTGCTGTGTACATTTAAACTGATCAAATACTGTATTAGCTCTGGAAGAGACTGTGGACTGGTCCAGTCCTAGAACTGAATCATAGCTGTGTTAGACAGACAGCTCTGCCTTGTTCTGTCTCAGCACCAAGATGCTCACCTAATTAAAAAAAAAAAAAAAAATCCATCTGCGTAATGATCAAAATAAGGTTAAATTATAAAATAAATGTTAATTTATATGAGTAACAAATTTTACTCTGATATTCCATGTTTAACGTCAAATAGTGCCTTATGTTATCTGGAGCTTAGAACAGGAGGAAAAGGGAGAGTCAATCTGTTATATCTACTAACTGGCACTAGGTTATATGTTTGACTTCAATCCCATAGAAATTGTAACAACTTTTCTGCAGTCCTCACAGGTATACCACTGGATTATGAGAGTATCTGATGGTATATATGATGAATAGTTACACAGCTTTTCTGCTGTATTGATTACAGATGAACTATTGCACTTTAAATTATTCTCTAGCTGTGTAAACCAATAGCTGTGTGTGGACTGAGGCTGAGACAACTGCTAATTTTTACAGTTCTGAGGATTTGGTATTTCTTCTGCTGGGATGGGGTGTTTGTCTTCACATAAAAGGGAGCAAGAGTCAGCTGAAATAATGCAATGAACTATTTGTACATTCTCAGTCTACTATTTAACGGTAAATTTAACTCACTGAATTGTTTCTGAAAGATTGTTTCAACTTCTAAAGTAACCTGGGAGTGATGTTCATTGTTAGAACAGTTTAAAAGGTAACAGACTTAAAACGTATCTTGTAATTTTTACGCTTCCCTGCTTAATTTGTGATTCTGTTTGTATTAAATGAGTGACATCTTACTCTTCTCAAAATGCCCATTTTGCACTTCTCAAAGTGTTCCAGTTACTCTGAGCAGAGAAATCCACGTGTGTCTTTTAGCTGACTTCAGCGATGTCTACAATGATTAACTGTAGGATTGTCCCTTTTGTAAACAGGCCAGCTTCTTCTAAGCTTGTGGTGGCTTTTGATACTGATTTACATGCTTTTCTATAGTATGATTAATAATAATAATAATCATCATCATCGTGTTCTTCACAAGTCCTTCAAAACTGTGCTTTGTAGTTGGCATATGGTGTTTCTTAACTAGTCTATGTTCTAATTAGCTGATTCAGTGCTTGAAAACATAAATGCGGTTTTTATTCAGCTCTAAGTTACCCTTTGGACTTCAGATTACTGAAGTTCTTTGGGAAGCATCTATTGCCATTCTTCCAGTTCTGTCTTGGAGAAAAACCTGTAGGTAACATGAATGCCATACAAAACATACATCAGAAATATAAACTGGTGGGTTTTTCGTCTTCAAAGTAACATATAAAAAAAAGCATGTAAATTGTATATTGTCTAGTGCCATAAGGCTTTCTGCTTGTTTTAGCATCTGACTGGAAATGTTTGGTGGGGAAAGGTGAATCTTCTGCATATTTTGTGTACAGTTACCAAAAAAAATGAACAGGGTCATCCCAAACAGGAGTCAGACCTTGAAAGTTTATCACCTTCATGAATGAGTGTGCTCTGTTTAGTATGGAACTAGAAAAAGGGACTAGTGTTAGGCACAACTGCAGTTTTGCCTGATTTCCAAAACTCAAAATACTACATATTCTCAAGTTTTGAAACTTTAAACTGCCTCTTTCCAGAAGTTTCAGCTTGCAGGTGTTTTCATTCAGTCATGAAACCTAAACACATCAGTAAGTTACTCAGTTAAAAAAAACTGTGATTGTCAATGGCTCATGAAGGGAGGAAAATTTCAATAATCTAAATGTCATAATTTTCCAATAAACTGTGTGTGTCTAGTATTCTGTGATTTGAGTATTTTTGAGTAACAAACTTCTGACAATTGTGGTTAGTGTATTTTTTAATAAATGTTTCTTCTCTTTCTATCTTCCCATCTATTTCAATTGCACTATAGTAATATAGTCAGAGATGGAAAATGAAAATAGTTAACTTGTTTTGGAGGAGAATTCTTCAGTTTATTTTCAGCCTTAGCAATGTTGTCTATTCCTTTGAAGCTTCCCTTACTTATTATAGATATTAAAACCAAAACAAAATAAACCCAAAAAACAAACAAACAAAACCAGAACAAACAAACCACAGCAAAACCAAACCAAAACAAACCTCCACATCCAAAACTTCAGTGTAGTTCTCTAGAAAACTCAAGTATTAAGCTGTTTGTATATGTGGGGATGGGATGTGGAGGAATTTTCTTCAGAAAGAAGTCCTGCAAGTCATGCATATAAATTCTCAGTTTGGTAACTAGAGTTTCCATTAATTCCTCAGTTCTCATAAACCAAAATCACACCGATATATCAGTTGGGTTTTTCTATATATTTTTTATTCCAGGACCACCAGGAGCAATGATATGGGCATTCTAATGCAGCATCTTTTTCAGGTTTCTGAATCTGATACTTGAACTTTCTGCAAAATTAAACTCAAGTTCTGACAATCGCTACTCTTTAGCTATTCTTTTTAAAATCTACTGTAAGAGCGATTGTTATGAGCACTGAAATTTTCACTGGAGACAGGATTCTGAGGTTATGGTCAAGAACAAAAAGACAATCCATCATTTTCAAAACTTCTGGTAGATCAAATTGTATACAAATACTTTTTTTCCTCTGGGGAGGACATCTGAACCTTTTTACCCTAATCAGAAATTAACTTGCAATATATCTTTCCAAGAGAGAAATTGTCTGGTGCTTTTAGGATAATCTAAATCTGCTAATAAAAGCATAATTACCCACTGTTCATCTTTGATTGCTTAGGAAAATATTTAGATTTTTCTTCCTTTTGTATTATTGTGGGTTTTTTTGGTCAGCAGTCAGTGCTGCAGACATCAATGATAATATTTGTCTCCAGAAGCTTGAACACCATCGTGTTTGCCCATGCTAGACATGTTATACTAAATATGAGACTGCTATCTGCCAGCAAGCCTTACTGTTTTGGAGACTGCTTCCTTGATTTATCCTGAGCTGGCTGCTCTGAAAATAGCTTCCTTGTGCAAGGATTGATCCTCTCTGGAATGCTCTTGATTTATAAAGAAGGCAGAGAGATGGGAAGAAACTGTACACTGGTAATATTGATATTGCAAATTTCTGCTGAGTTTATGCTAAACCTAAACAGGGAAGCCATAGATCCCACAGAGGCAGGTGGCCACTGAAATACATAGCGACAGCAGTCTGTTGAACTGCTGAGTTGATGTGCGTGTCAGTAGCTCAGAGCAATTAAATCCTCTTTTTGTGAATATTGTGCTGGGTTTGTCTAAGCCTCTGACATAAGATTTCGTTAAGGCTCTCTAGAACAAGAAGTTTGATAGTTCTGGTGCTGTTCATAAGTGAAAACTTCATAAACTAGTAAAGTTAATTGAGGACAATTCTCCCTTTAGGGTCCTGTGCTCTTTCACCTGCTAAGAGTTTAACTGCAATTCTGTCTTCTCTTTTACAGAAAATACTCAAAGAATCCCCAAACAAAACAAAACAAAAAAATCACAACACGTTAATTCTGTCTAGGTTTCATTGTATCATTTTGCTTATAATGTTTTTACTAGGACAATGGGAATGAATAATTATTTGTATTTAGAAGCCTTACTAACTTTATTGTGTCTTTGCTCCATATTTTCTACCAATATATACAAAGTGAATATTTACCTTCCAAAACCTGAAAAAAAAAGAATGCTGTGAAATCATATTCTAATCAGAATTTAAGAGATTAAAGTACTGTGTCTATTTTTTATTGTGATCATCCATTCTGAAATGGAGCAGGTACACAAAGACATTTTCTTTGAAGTATTTTGAAGTTGGAAATGGTGCTGGAAGAAAATATTTCAAAAAAGTATACTGAGCTTTCCTGCAGTGCCTGCTACTTCTGCATGTTGTCGTTAGAAAATGGATACATTACTACTTTTGAAGGATAGTTGTTCAACCAAATAAATGTGCAGTCAGATGTGGAACTTGAGAAAGTAGATGTCAATCTTTTGCTCTCATTATGATGTTTGGAATAATAATGACAAATCTTTGAAGCAATGCTCTCATCATGATGTTTGGAATAATAACAGTAATTGAGTTCAGAGTTGGATTTAGGTGTCTTCTAAAGCAAAGGTAGTGTCTGTCATAAAATGACAATTACTGGAGTCTTCATGCAAGCTTTTGTGTTTCTTTCTGTGAATTAAAATATAAATAGCAGATAAATTGGTGTATTTTGTTTAAGCAGCACTTGAAATCAAACGAAATGAGGTTTTACGTGGAATATGTATGAATCTTCACTTCTAAACACAATAGATTTTAATCTATTAAGATTTTTAAACCAGCCTCAGAAAAGGCACAGTTACAGTGCTGGAACTTCAGAGTTTTTGCATAACAAATACTATACTCAGATGTGGAGAGTATGAAAGCTTGGTGACATGGTGGTAAATTCTAGACCACTTAGAGAGAAAAGCTTCCTTAATTATTCAAACCAAATGACTGGAAAAAAAATATATATTTTAAGTTCTTTATCCTTTTACAAAATAAAAATATGATGCAGACCAATGGTTAGCTGTAGATTAAAAACCTAGTATACTTCATAACCGAAAATTTAATCCATAATCTGTCTTTAATTACTCAAAACCAATAAGCACTGCAGAATGGTAAAAATAAGTGCTATTTACCTTTAATATAAGAAAGGAAAGGTATTAGTTTTATCTAGAGAACTGGTTAAAAGCTTTTGTTGAATTTTATGTTGTATACAATTATATTTATGTTAAAAATATTTTAGTTTAAAAAGCTGGATTCTAATCTACTAGATGCAGCTACTGCTCTGTCAGCCTTCGTACTGTGCCCCCTTAGCATCATGTTTAGGTGACCCCCTTGAAGGTTATGAGACTGTCCTTTATTTTACTTCTTAAGGGCAATTTCTGCCTTCAAAACATGTACTGGATTCCAGATGCTGAAGTGTGTCTGAGGGCATAATTTCTGCCTTAAGTGTTTGTCGTTGGAACTACATATTTAAAACCTGAGAGGAATTCTGCTTTCACTTGCAATCATGTAGCTAAATTTAGTCCAGGAGGGCACATTAGGAATACAGATGCTTTTTAAAAGTGTGCTTCAGAAAAGTGCCTTTTGTTGTTCCTTTCATTATTTTGCTGCTCTGGGAGATAAAATAGATGTGACATGTACCAGTTTTAGACAAAGAATGAAACCTGATGACATTTCAAAAAGACTCCGCAGAAACTTTGGGACTCTGAAAATGCATCTTAAAATCTGCCATCAAAATAGACAAGTTAACTTTTCCAAACCAACATTGTTCTCTGTCAGTTATTTTAATCTCAAAAGGTTAATCTTCAGTCCTTTTATCTGACTTCTGTTCTATAAGAACCTTTTCTTTGTAGCTGTGTATAATGTACGATTTCAAGAGTCCATATAGTCCATATAGGTCCCTCTCTCCAAATCATTTGCACCCTTTTCAAAGAAAAATGTGATTTTCTTCCTTTTTCTTTCTTGTTCCCAGAAAGCAATGGGACAGAACAAGCTGCATCTAAAAAGACATTGAATCTGCCTTTTTTGTTTTGTTTTGTTTTTGGTTTTTTCCACCCAAATATTTAAAACCCAGTGGGAACTTCACCTAGTAGGAATTACACTTCCAAAATTTCTTTTGTGAGTTACGGTATGTTGCTCTTAAAGCAATGGAATCACAGGTTTCATGTACCCAAAGCTCTTGGGTGTCAAAGCACTCAAAAAGATGAGGTTTGTTCTCAATGAAAGGCTGAGTATTTTATCACCTGAGGTTTATGTATTTATGTAAAAAATGGTTAAATGCATGGAAAGATATGAGCAAATGGTTGCCAATAGACCTATGTGCTCAGTGATTGGAGAAATATTTAAAGACTGATTAGGTAGTAACCTTGGGAATTGAGACAGCTGGTTTTATCACAGTGATATTTTGTTGTAATTGTGATGGCATAAGGATGTGGGTAAGAGAACCTGAGGTTTCGACATGAAATTTAACCCATTTCCATGTCAGGTTAGAACCAACAACTGCTGGCAGTGTGGAAATAGAAAGCAAGGAACATTTGTCTTGTTCAGCCATAATGAATCTCAAAGTTCAGTTTGATATTTGAATAAAGGTTAAGGCAGTGCTTTAAATGATAGTTTATAAAATGAAGTTCACACTTAGGAACAATATTTAAGAAGAAACATTTACTTCCATTTATGCTCTCTGGCTGCTTTATACAAAGATGCATCTAGAGTGCAATAAACCACAGTAATGTGATGCTTTCCAGGATTAAGAGAGGCCACAGGCAACAGAACAATTAAGGGTGAGTATCTTGCCAACAGGACCAGACTGGATGCAGAGGCATTGGTCAAGCCACATACAGTTCTGGAGAAACCACAGGAGTAGAACTAGAGCTCGTAGTCTTCTATATTCTAGAGTATTTCTATATTAATTTGCTTCTACTAAGATGGTTAAAACATTAACAGTTTCTTAACTTTTGTGGATTTGTTTTTATGTGTACGTATTTTGTAAATAAGTCTGCATATAATGCCTTTTTAAACTTTTTTTCAGGATACTATTTGTCCAAATTTAAATTGCAAGTCAGTGTTTCTTCTTAAGGCAGTCAAGACTGACCTTTTAAAATATGTTCAAATGAGGGAAAATAGCTATTGAATAGAAATAGTTTTCTGACAGAGCTCTCAGATATGAAATCTACTATCACTTAAATGAAATGAAAATAAGTTTAATAGAAAATGTATAGAATAAATGAAGATACAGACCAATTAAATCCTCATACTTGCAGAAAGTGGAAACACGTAGATTTTACATAGTATCAGTCACCAGAGATAGGGAAGGGTGGATAACAACAAAGCATCAACTGCAAAGAAAGAGGAAATCTGAATGCGGTTAGTAAATGTTAACACTCTACCTCCATTTGTTCAAGGATGTGCTCCTGGGAATAGTCCTGTTCTCACTAATTTCAGTGAAACAACCAATGGCTGCAGGACTCAGATCTTAGGAAAGAATTCTTTGATCAAAAGGTCTGAGAGGTTTTTAGGAGATCAAAGTGGAAAAGCTTTAACTCAACTGTGTGATATGCATTTTGAATCAAAATGCACTAATTCTCTTTTTTGAAAACAAAAAGAGAAGGCAGGATGAAGTGAGGAGATGAAGAGAAAACAGGGAGCTTCACGTTTTTGAAATAATATTAGCTTTCATAATGACCACTTGACATCAAAAAAGAATGCTATAAATAATTCCATGGAAGGATTACATAAAGATGAATTGAAGTGAGAATAAAGGCTTGACTTTCATGGCTGCACAAAATCAAATTGTGCAGTGAGGAGAATTGGTACAAGTATAATGACAAATTTTATCTATGATCCATTTGAAATTTGTTTCTGGACATCTGCTTTAATCTACTCGTTTAGTAATTCTACCTTGTTAATATCTCTTTTAAAAAGAGATCAAAATTTGGATGCTTGGGAAATGCAATAAACAAAAATATGCAGGTGAGGTTGAATTTGTAATATTCCTTGAAGATGTGGATGACAGTATGGAAGTTATATATATTCCAAATAAAAATTATATAGTAGTTTGCAATCCTAAACTTGGTTTATTATTTGCAGCATCTCATTAAAGAAAAAATTCAGTAACTGTGCTGGTTTGACTGAAAATGAGTTAATTTTCTTCGTGCAGTTAGAAACCTTTCCTTTTCATAGCTAACACAGTCATTATTTGGACTTAGTTTGAGAACAAGAGATAACACCCCAGCACAAAGTTCAATTGCTCTGGACTGAGAGCCAAGGACACTCTGAGTGCTCTGCCCACAGGTTTGAGGCATCGAGGAAGGGGGGCATGGATGGGGCAGAGCTTGACTGACATCCAGACTAAGCAATAAGAGTATTTCATGCCATTAGCGTCCTGCTTCATATTTAGGAAGAGAAGGGCCCTTCTGGTCTCCCCCTCCCTTGGGCATCCTTGGTCTTGCTCTCAGGCAGTCTCTCTCTCGAGCTGGGGGAGTTTGGTTCAGGACATTTAGCCCAGCCTTTTGCCATTTTGCAGAGGCCTCTGGACCTTTCTGCCTTTCTCTTCTCTTTTCTCTCTCTGGTATCAGCTTTAGGACCAGGTGCCGTTTCCTGGGAGTGGGTGCTCAGCAAGTTCATGAGAAATTGTCTTGAGTATCTTTTATTTCTATTACATATATATATATATATATTTACTAGTAGTGTATTAGTATTTCGTTATTTTATTAAACTGTGTTTATCTCAATCCAAGTTTCTCCCTTCCCTTTTGATTCTCTCCCCTATCGGGGTCAGGGGGTGGAGGGGTGAGTGAGCAGCTATCGTGGTTGTATTGCTAGGTCGGGTTAAACCACAACTGTAACCTGCTAAAAATCACATTATTTTTTTAAATTAAATTGAAGAAAAATTATCATAATTCAAAGTTCCTTTTTTCTCTGAATAAACCAGCCCAGTTAAAACTAAGTGCTTTATGACATGCTATGTTTTTATTTCATAAAAATAGCCAATAACCTGATTTATTTTGCATGTGCTTAGCCTCAATGCATGTATTCAGGATTAGG
Organism: Columba livia; assembly: GCF_036013475.1. Lineage (NCBI taxonomy): Eukaryota > Metazoa > Chordata > Aves > Columbiformes > Columbidae > Columba > Columba livia. Next base: position 133,695,746 of record NC_088603.1, read on the forward strand.
GCACTAGCATCTTAGATACTATCTAAATGTAAAGACCAATGTAAATCTGCAGTCCAAAGCCATGAAACTGTTAGTTAACAGTGCAAGGAAGCCACTGTCATAACTCCTGAAGACCTTAATTCAAACACAATGCATCTACAGGAGTACTTGACAAAAAAAAGAAAATACAATAAATTATTTTCAGCCTACGGCAACAATATGCACATTTAGATGTTTAGGAGTGAGCAGTTTCTTGAGGGTGGGATTTTTTTCAAATATAAGTAACAGATTCTGGAAACTAGTGGAACAGACTCAGATTTTCCTCAAGTCAATATCAGCCTATTTGGGGAGGGGCTGCTACTGGCAAATGGGTACTGACAAAATAGTATGCAGCTCATAAAATCTCTATCCTGCTTTTTAAATGGAGCAGCCCTGATGTTGCAGTTAGTGTTGACTCTGCCACGAATTCTAATTTGACACTAAATTATGTTAATCTGTTTTTGGGAATGTGGGCCAAACTGTTATGTGCCAAATCCTGGCTTTCATAGAAGCACAAGAGTAAGCAAGCAAATGATGTGATGAAGAGCCCATCCACAGGCAGGCTGGTCAGTAACCCTGCACTGCAATTCTCCCTTTCCTTTCACCACAACAGCAAACATTAGTGTCACTTCAAGTTTCAAAAAAATATATTTGAGTTGGCGGGAAAGGGCCTTTACTCGCACTGATACGTAAATTATAGTATTTGTAGAGAGGAGGTATCTTCTTGATAATAATTCCAATGACTTCTGTGTTGTTACCGTGTTCTGTCAACTCATTCCAAAGAGTTCAGCCTTGGTAGCTTGGTATTAGCCCAGATCCATACAAGTAAGAGGTTGATCACTTCATAAACACTTGATAAACAGCCAGATCCCTTGACAGCTGGTGGATGGCAGAGGAAAATTTTGCCTGAAGCTGAAAATGAGGAAAGAACGTTTGAACATTGACACCTAAATGCTCGTAAGTGAATACTATTTATAATTATATCTATTATTGCCATAATATATTTATAATATTTTAAATTCTGGAGTTTTTATATCAAGGAGTAGTACTTCTTCCTTCACTACAGCATCCTGCTTCCACCAGTTTTTGTAGTGATAAGTTTCTCTACTGATGCATAATACTAGATGGTCCTTGAAGTGTGCAAGAATATTGGTAGAAACTGGCTTTCATAAAGAGATGTTCTACCAAACTCTATGATAGACATATTCTTGAGTATGTTTATGTACAAAAATTTAGAGCAAAATGAAAGACCATTAGTAATGTGAAGTTTTTGACAATAAGGCATTGTCTGGCTGAAAATAAATTTTGCATTGAATGACTCCAAACAGAACATATTAACTGACTTATCTGGATTCTCTCTGTTTTTTTTTTTTTTTCCCAAATAAAAGCAAAACTGCTTGGTTTTTGTAGTTTTTATTCCTTGTTGTGAAGTGTGGATGGTGAACTCACTAGAAAAAAATTGGGTTTTCTCCAAACTACGTTTGATCAGCAGCATATGTGGGTTTGCACCTTCCTATATGAAAGGTCAACATTAACAGTCTAGCTCCCCTCTATGGTCTCTGGATATACAGTTTTATAGAAGTCCTCCCTTTTACACTTCATATAAAGTCCAAGTGCTACAGGAAACATGGACTACCTATAAGAGGCAGTATATGTTCATAGGCAAGAATATAATGAAAATAATAAGGGCCATGTAATTTGATTACGTTGCAGTTTACACTTATGCTAAGGCCAAGGAGGAAACTGTGAAGATGGTAACTGCTTAAAAGGGCCCATGAGATCAGGCAAAACTTTGACAGGAGAAATCAGAAGCTGCAGTCCAGTGAAGAATTAAACTACTGGGAGTAATAATACGGGCTGATGCACTCAATATAGCAGTAATGCCCTCTGAGAAGGGTAGGAAATAACTCAGTTCCTCTAGGCTGCACAGAAGCTAAATACAGTATGACAAGAAATAGTAGCAGTACTCATTATGTCTGATTGCTAATTACCCCTTTGAATGATTCAGTTATGCCTGCTACTAGATAATTAGTTTAGTAATTTATGGCTGCAGCACAAACTAGTATTTTAATTTTCACTGCACAGTTTTCACAACACCTACAGTTCAGATAATATCTCGCTTTTAATTCAATTTCAAATTGCTTTTTTGATAGCCGATGGAGGGGGGGAAAAAAGCAAGCATTTCTTTCAATTTCTTAGCATAGCTTTAATGTTAAATTACATATTTTTATGTAATTTTATTCAAATGAAAACTATATAAATATAGAAAACAACTTTTCCTGGGCTCTTAACATGGTTTCTTTATAGATTTGGGAACTGATCCTAGAAACACTTGCACAGGAATATTTGCAATTTGTTGCCTCTACTCGGACTGGAATGAAACTACTCCTGTGTATGAGTGTTGCCAGGATTAAATCCTTGGAATACAATAAGTTTATTTTTTGCATTGTTTTTGTGATTTCACAGTTATTTCTGCACTCCCCAATTATTTTGCTTACAGGAGTTGATTCTTCTGTGTAAAAAAGGTACAGACTGCAATAAATGATATTTAGAGTGCTGCTTGTAGTGAATTGGTTTGTGGGATTTAAAAGGTTCAGCAGTTTTTGCGAATAGCTTTCTATTTCTTATAAAATCAACTACTTCTTAGTTCACTCAAGCATAAAAGCTAATTCTGAAAGGTATTCAAAGATATATGTTTGGTAATCTGTGAGCTGTGTTGTTTTTCTAATAAAACTACCACATGGTAATTTGGACTGCCAACAGAAGATGTGTATCTGAGAACTACTGTGGATCAAGGTCATATTTTAATTATTTGTAAAGTGTTTTAAATCTCAATCTCACCTTGTTGGTTTAACCAAAATACTTTTGTCATTATGTGATTCTGTGTGATTCATCTGTTTCCTCCCTTCCTATGAACAGACCTGTGTTTGATTCACACCACCACTTATGATCTGTAAGTTTATTTTGTTCATATTTCAAAGAGGGTAATAAAATCTTTCATATAGACAGGACACAGTCTGATCCTTTAAAACTAATAAACAAACAAAAACACCAAACAAAGCAAAAAACCCAAACACATTTCTAAACTCGTTTTCCCTGTGCCACTGGAGAGACATACTCTGGTATTGCCTAGGGACTAGTTAAAATGAGGCTTTCCTGTGTGGAGCAGTTCCTAAAGTAACAGACAGTTTACCCAAGACACTTTAAATAGAATACATAGGTATAAAGTTTGTTTTCAGGTGGGGAAGGGGCAGTAACTGAGCCACAGGGAAACTTCATGACTTGTCCAACGGTGCATAACACAGCAGCAGCAAAGGTTCTGTGAGTAACATGGCATGCAGAATAAATGGAGGGAGGGAGCAAACAGCCAACTAAATGAGTGAAGAAAGTCTATTTCAATGTCTACCACATACAGCTTTCCATGTCTGAAACCTCTGCTTGTTTGGACACCTCAGCAGTCTTTGGTTGCTGTTGCTCCCTCTCCTGTTGCAGTTGCCTTAGTTGTAAGTAAACCACTGATACTTCACTTCAGAAGACACAGTTTTTCCTGCTTTTCCTTCTGCCTATCTCTCTTTTTTCCACTCACCATTTTTCTTTCTCTACCAAGATAGCCAGATTGAACCAATCAACTTTGCTTTTAAATTCCCTATTAATCTCCATACTAGCTAAGGAATGGGTAGATAGAGAAATGAAAGATGGCTCTGTAGGATACACCTCTTCTCTTTTCAAAGCATGCAACAATTTGTATGCTTCTCCCAGCCTTGGAGGAATTGTCAAGTCTTTTTTGTCCCCAGTGATGCTATATTTCTATAGTGTTTTGTTGTCCTTTGGAGGCAGATTTCAGGGTCAGCCCTCTTCTTTTGAGGAACAGAGCAATGTTGGTTAACCTTCAAAGGCAACTTGGGAAAGACATCCTTTAACTTGACCTGTAAGGTCCTACTTTTCAAAGAGAGAACTGCTTTTTGAGGTTTCTTCCCACAATGCCCAAGGAACCAAACACAGGGCCATGGCAGAGTCTCAAACACAGCCACAAACCAGTCAGGACCTCTTAGACAATGCCACGTGCCCTGCTGTGCTGTGGCCTGCACCAACCAGCATCTCATCACTGGGTGCAGTCCTCAAGGAGCACAACATAGCCATCGCAGTTTTGGGAAGGGAAGGAAGGCATTTAGCCATAGCTCTGCGGTGCCTCTCGCCTTCAAGGTCAGAAGGCAAGCCTTGGCAACCTGTAATTTTAATATACCTCTAGCCAGTAATTCTTCAAGTATGAGATAAAGCTGGAAAAAATGTGAGCCCGTGCAGGATTTGTCAATGAATTCTTCTTTTTTTTTTTTTTGCGCACAGAGTTTATTCTTTGTTACGTTGGGATACTTGTTCCTTCTAAGTTTTGGCTTCTCACACCTGCCTATGTGTCCCATGAAGCTATGCTATTCTGTGTCTTGGTATGCCTTATTGCTAACTGTTGAGTTATGGGTAAAAAATGTAGTCATAAACAAATTAATCTTATCTCAAGCCTTTTTACTGTCTGGCATTTACATATAGTGTGAAACCCTTTCTTCACCTTTAGTATATAGTGGGAAAATTTACTTTCTGTAACACATTTTGGTCTTAGGTTCAGTGCTTTGTTGGAGGTGAAGAGCCTGGAAACAGAAAGTAGTGAAACGAGGAGAAATTGGTGGTGAGAAATTGAGTGGTTCATGTTTGTGGATTTAATGTAAGAGACCAAATAATTTGAAGGGAGACCTTAAGGTAACCTATGCAAATGAAAAACTTGATAGGAAAGTCGCATTGTTCATCTTTCACATTCACATCTGTCAAACCAAGAAGTGCATTAGCAGGTTATGATTTTGTCAGTACAGGACCATTTCTGTTGAAAAATGTGTGTGTTTGTTGGCTGTTTCCTATTGCATTTAGCATTTTGGAATTCACATTCTAAAGAAATAAGAAGCCCATACTAAACATTGGATTATTACAAGCTTCTTTGCAAAAGTAATTATGTCATTTTCTTGTTCAGAGACAGCAACTGAGACACTTGGAGTATCAAAGGAAGCATAAAAGTGTGTTCAGAATCATTGCATTACCATTCCATTAACACTGTTACTGACAAATCAGTTGGGACTAGTGGCTTAATATTTAGATTATCAAAATGAGATTTTCCTTATGGGCAGCAGTGCAGATTGTTTGCTGGTACTGTATCGCTAAGGAAAATATTTGGCACTATGAGTTTATCAAGCTTGCTTTATTCATGTTTTCACTGCAATTCGATAACATACCGTCTGTGGCTTGTACTTGCAGCAAGCTTTCTGTCCTGTTCATGGTGTTTACCAGCACTGGATCAATGTTCTAAAGGGCAATTCTGACAGTGTTATTTCTGTGAACATCAAGCTTGTGTTTATTATAGAATGAAACTACACCCTTTATAGCCAACGGTCTAACTTTTGAAATATGTATTCTCTGACCCATTTAATAAGTGGTTCCCTACAGACACAATGTAGTGATTCTTTCCATTACCGGCTACACAAAGAGGCTGCTCCCTGTAAGGCAAGCTGTCTCAGCATCAGCTTGACCTTCCTAACTTTGTTTGGAGACATGGTTCAAGTTTTTTCTACCTGGCAGATGTTTCCACTTCCAGGGTCATAACAGCCTATCTGTCTGTTCTTTCTGTTAGCTATCTGCTGCTAGCTATCAATATTGCATGAGAATAAATGTATACACAAGTACTTCAACTGGAATTTTCCTTGTTGGTGCCAGATGAAAGCACCCAAATAGCTTGTCAAAAAACTGCATCCACTGCATATTTTCTGTGATGGGGAGGGATGATACAGGTGGATTTAGACTGTACATAAAGAAAAAATTGTTTATAATGAGGGTGGTAAGACACTGCAGCAGGTTGCCTGGAGAAGTGATGCAACATCACTGAAATTGTTCAAGTCAGGTTGGACAAGGCTTTGAAAAACCTGATATAGTGGAAGATGACCCTGCCCATGGCATGGGCAGTTGAACTAGATGATATCTAAAGGTCTCTTCCAACCCAAAACATTCTGTGATTCTATGATTCTATATGGATGCTCCTTGCCAGTATCTGTAGTGGTACCTTAGAAACTTTTGACGAGCAATGAAATTTAGACCTGCCTTAAGAGTGAAGTCAAGCTGTTGCACAATAAATGTAAGGTGGTAAAATGTCAAAATATTTAAAAATGCTTCCATAGTCCTGACTCATACTTAAGGATATTGATTCTTCCTGCAAAAATATAATAGAAATGTTTTATTCCACAAAACACAGAGACTAGTGAACTGTGATTTCTAGGACTGCAGTCTTCATTTTAGGTAATGTCTATACACTTGGAAACCCTCTTTATTATGATAAGAAAGTGGTATTTTTTTGGTGGTAACTCAGCTGAAAAAAACAATATTATTGGTATTTCACATTTGGGGAATAATTGTTACAATGACTCTTAAACTCATAATTCTAGACTGGATACTACCTCCACTGGAATGGTGGCTATAAAACCTGGTGGTTAAGCGTGTCTTCAGAGGTGCTTTAATGTAATTAATTAAAAACAGTGTTCTTCTCTAAACTGAAGTGTAGGCTGTGAGTGTGGGATTATTTGGTCTACTGGCCAGGTGATTTGAGTGCACTGCAGCTTGATCCTCTGGAGGCTCTGGGAGTTCTGGACACGGTTCAAAGTCAAAACTTCATAGACAGTCACCATACTTGGAGCCATAAAGGGATTTAAGGGCTGGTGACTCACCATACCAACACTTGGAAGTCAAACACCAGAGAAATGGGTAATTTTTTGCATGTCAGCTTCAATTCTGTCATTACAAGGAATAAACTGTAATAATTAGATTAGCAGTCACTGTAGCTGGACTAATAGCAGGTCTTTGATTTGTCTGTACTGGTACAGATGCAAGAATTATTATTCTGCAAGATAGTTCTGTAGCCTGCAAGTTACGTGATTGTATGGTGTAGTATGTTGCCCTTGAGGCTTGGTTATAATTTAGATGCATGCTTGATTGTGTCTATATTATTATACTTGCATTGCATGCACCTCTCAGCATGGGCTGGCTTCCTGGTCCCAGTTTTCTGTGAACTCTGGTTCATAGCTAGGTTGGCATAGAAATAAGCACCACCTACCCCTTCATTTAAGCTAAGCACTCTCTTTTCTGCGTGCTCTCGGTACCTTCTGACAGGGTACTATAGGAACACTGCAGCACAAAAGAATTGGTTGTTTTGCAGTTTGTCTGCTTATGGTATTCTAGAGTAGACACAAATAAGAAAGATTTCTCAAGATTGTGTTACTGGGCTAATATAGGCATAGCCTTTCAAGCCAAAGAAAGAATGTGAGATGGGATTTTTATAATGCAGTTTTGTGCTCATATATCATTTGTAAATTTTATTTTCTGAGTCATGTGGCTCTGGGCCAGATCCGAAGGGTGGTCCTAAATTGGTGACTGCTTATAAAGAAAAATACAAATTAGAAGAGGAAAAAAAGTAGCATGATACAGAGAGGCTTCAAAATTCTGTTGTTTTTTCTTTTGACATGCTTATAGTAGGGTGTTGCATAGTAATAGATAGCAAAACAGGTGGCTCTGAGTAACCTGTGCTGAATTCCAAATTGTATTATGTTTTTGGTAGTGGCCCAATCACATAAAAATTGCCAGGGATTGTGTGAAGTATCCTAATAAGTGAGCAGGCTAAGAATACCTAAATTGAAAATGTTTTCAGTGATTTTCTTAGGAAATACCTTTGTATTGATATTCTACTGTCTTTTAGCTGTGGAAACAAAATCCCTAATTTTACAGTCATTAAAATGTTTGCTATGAACCTTTAACATTGAGAAATTTATTTCACAATCAGAAATTCCACTGAATTTGAATTTCATCTTGTTGACTTATATGCAAACGTTGTAATGAAAGGTAAACACAGCCAGTAAGGTGTTAAAGTCATCCTGGCTGGTCTAAGGCTGCTGGAGCAAGAGGGAAAAACAAGACTGTTGTAAGAGGGGAGAACGTGACCCTCTGTCCTGGCTGACTGGAGCTCAGAAAGGCTCTGGGGATCATTGCCATGTGTTTTGTGCTTGACTTGCAGTCGCTTTGTGGATAATAAACAAGCCCTGAGGAGAGGGCTCTCAAAGGCTTGCAGCTTGGAGCCCCGTGCTGCCTCCTCAGCTGTGGTGAGTGCCCACTGGCAGGGCAGGATGCAGCGGCACCAGAACGGCCTTGGTGGTCCTGCCCAGCACCTGGAGAGCTTCTCACCCCAGTGGCTACTTGGGAGTAGGGGAAACCAATTAGGCTGAAGGATCAGGGCCTGAAGAGGAACTGGGTCAGAGATAAAAGAGAGGTGTGAGAAAAAACAGCAGTGTTTCGTGTAATCCTGCAGAACAGGGGTGCTTCAACCTCAAAGGCTTATCTAAGATGCCCACTTACATCTCTTCGAAATTGAATTAATGTATGTGCCCTCTTTGTTCAGCTAAATTGTTCTCTTTGTGATCTCAAAAGAGTGTTTGCATTTGCAGTACTGTTGTTCCATAATACACTGAAAATAGTTGTAAAGAGCTGATAACAGGGAAGGCTTCTGAGATCAGGGCAGCTGAGGCATTTTTGAATTCACCAGTGAGTAATGGAGTCATCCAGTCTTTCATGCTGTTTCAGCTCTTCTTGGAAATCAGACAGGTCTGGTTTAGTGAGTGTTTCAGGATTATGTAAAAGGCAATGAAAATAAACATGTGAAATTAATTGATGTTGTTGTTACATCTATAATAGAATACACTTTCTGCTTATCATGTTATTGCTGAGTGGTAACAGAGATGGTTTTAACATTGATTCAAAGATTTTATTTTCTAAGCAGAACTCTTAAGGGCATTTGTTTTTCAAAGTCAATTACTCTAAGAATGTAAAGTGGAATGATAATTCCTTTAGATGATGAATATTTCAAACTTGCTTTTGTTCAGCCTGCATTATTCTTCATTACATTTTTACTTGTAGCACTATCTCTACAATATTAATTTCATTTAGATCAGTGAATACAAGTTATTTATAATTTCAAATAAAATCTCTTAGTAAGTCAGTCTGTCAGCAAACCAGTCTTTCAGAAAAATTAAAGGTATAGCAGGAGAGAATCTACATTTATCTTTATTACATCTTTATTGCACACAGTTTATAGCCAGTGGTATTTGTGTGTATGTGTGTGTGTCTGTGAGAGAGACACAGAGAGAAACTACTGTGCAGTGACATTTTGTTAAAAGCATTTAAAAATACAAACAGGAAGAAATGGTTTGGAATTTCACTAAACTGGAATTATTTTAACTTACTAAGAATTAGAGTGAATTCAGCTGGAAGCATATTTTGATCTGACATTTGATTTTGGGAATCAAAACTGTTTGTTTCCTCTTCACATTGTGGACAGGAGCAAAAGGAGAGAGCTACCAGAAAAGTGGAAAGTAATGTATTGTAAAAAATAAAGAAGGAAAAAGGGCAGTAAAGTCACTATTTATTTTGTTTCATGGTAAAGGTTCTGTAAGAAAGCACTAGCATAAAGGAACTTCAGTCAGAAGTTAAAGATCACCTAGTCTGCAGAAAGGATGCCAATCACATGGAGTAAACCTGGACAAAAGCTTGGGAGTTTACATTAAATTTAAAATTCTTTTCCTCTGAAGCCCAAGTGTGGTCCCAGCTGCAGTGATGCAAAGTCCTTCTATTGAGGACAGGGAGCATCCAGGGTACTGGTTTTATATCTTGTGCTGTGAATACGTCTGTGCTTGGTGTAATGCTATGCCCTGGATGCTCGCCTTGACTGTGCCTATGGCTGGAGCTGTGAATGTGGTGATTCTCAAAAGCAGAGGTCTGTACCACAACAGTTTTAAGTTTCTCTTTATGCAATAGTTGCAGTGCCCATTCTGTCATTTTGGGGTGATTTAAGGACCCAGCATGGAACCACTTAAACTGTATTTTATTCAGTTAATTGTTGTCTCTCTGTGATTTTTCTAACCCAGACAAGATACCAACCTCCTGAACTATTGATACCAGTCATGCCCTTCACCTGAGCTTATTGTACTGAAACAAGCAAGGCAAAGCTGAGCCTTTTCTGTTGCCAGTTTCACGTCTAGTGGATTTCCATTCTGAAATATGTTAGAAGATTGTTGTTAGAAGCTTCCTATTTAATCATCAGCAAATTAATTTACTGTATGAAGACTCCTGCAACTTAAGATTTTTTCCATCTGATCTGATTGATGGTCAGTGTCTCTGCCATCCTATTTCCATTTGCATAAGGTTCTGATACAGGACTGAGGATTACTCTGAGACCGTGACTGGATTTTAAATGGTAATATCTGTCTACAGCCTTCAGGCAAGGAGTTGGAATGGCTACTTCTTTCCACCAGTGCCCAATTAGCAAAGCAAAGTACAATGGAATCTGTGCTCTGGAAGGTTTTTACCTGCTTTGTCTTTTCATTCACACATAAAAAGAAAATGCTATCCCTTTCAAAGGTGACATACAGAAAATGGATTCACTCATCAAATGTCTCTATACAAGAACACAGAATTTTGCCTGTGTAGGTGCATTTAATCTTCTGCATCTTTTATTTCTGAAGGTCCCCAAAGACCAGAGTTTAATTTCTGCAAATATATTCCCAAAGCAAAGACACAAAGATACCTTTCATATTAGAAAAATCCACACATTTGTATTCATCACAAAATATTGATATAAGTGTATCTGAAAAATGTAGACACAACATTATTTGTACCAAGGCTCTACTTTGGACATTGATTACTGCACATTAACTGCCAGCTTCTAAGCCAGTAATGATGGGATGTTTGCAATGTAAACTTAAACAAGCAAGTCTGAAATTTAACTGATGGCTTTAATATGAACACTGTATAAAAATAGATGGAAGTAATAAAACGTTAATTGCTTATTTCTAGTAGAGTTATAGCTGGTATTTGAGATGTGTTCACCTACTTCACCACTCCCCACAAGAGATCTTTAAAGTATAGATCTTCTAAATCTGTGATTTTGTCTTAATTTAATGCAGAATTTCAGACAGAATTTGCTCTGCTTATTGCTTTTGGAGACAGTTCTTTGAACAGGAAATCGAAAGTATTTCAGACTTGGTCGGAGTCAAAGATATTTTCAGTTAATACTTCTACTATTGTAAGCTTTTCTAGTTTACTAATATACCTTCTAATTGATTGTGTACTTTTTGCTCGGCGAAGAACTGACTGGGTGGCTGGGCCCAAAGAGTTGTGGTGAATGGAATCAAATCTACTTGGCAGCCAGTCACAAGTGTTGTTCCCCAGGGCTCAGTATTGGAGCCAGTTCTGTTTAATCTCTTTATCAATGATCTGGATGAGGGGATTGGGTGCACCCTCAGTAAGATTTCAGATGACACCAAGTTGGGTGGGAATGTTGATCTGCTCGAGGGTAGGAATGCCATACAGAGGGATCTGGACAAGCTGGATCATTGGGCTGAGACCAATTGCATGAGGTTTAACAAGGCCAAGTGCTGGGTCCTGCACTTGAGTCACAACAACCCCAGGCAGTGCTACAGGCTTGGGGAAGAGTGGCTGGAAAGCTGCCCAGTGGAAAAGGATCTGTGAGTGTTGATCAACAGCCAGATAAACATGAGGTGGAAGTGTGCCCAGGTGGCCAAGAAGGCTAACAGCATCCTGGCTTGTATCAGAAATCGTGTGGCCTGCAAGACTACAGAAGTGATTGTGCCACTGTACTTGGCATTGGTGAGGCTACACCTTGAATACTGTGTTCAATTTTGGGCACCTCACTACAGGAAATACATTGAGGTGCTGGAGAGAGTTCAGAGGAGGGTGATAAAGTTGGTGAGGGGTCTGGAGCACAAGTCTGACCAGGAGCGATTGAGGGAGCTGGGGCTGTTTAGCCTGGAGAAAAGGAGGCTGAGGGGAGACCTTATTGCTGTCTACAACTACCTGAAAGGAGGGTGTAGCATGGAGGGTGTTGGTCTCTTCTGCCAATTAGCAAGTGATAGGACAAGAGGAAATGGCCTTAAGTTGTGCCAAGGGATGTTCAGATTGGACATTAGGAAAAATTCTTCACAGACAGGGTTATCAGGCATTGGAACAGGCGCCCAGGGAAGTGGAGGAGTCACCATCTCTGGAGGTTTTTAAAAGACGTATAGGTGAGGTCCTTAGCTACATAGTTTAGTGCCAGATTTATGGTTTGACTTGATGATCTCGGAGGTCTCTTCCAACCAAAATGATTCTATAGATATACGACCCCCCCCTCCCCCCAACACATGTGCACATGGCTTACTGCATTTCACTAGAATGTAACCTATTTAAAACAAGCCAATGGGAAAATAAAGCACAACTACTTTCATTCTATGTGCAGGAAAGCCAACCTTGAACAGATGACCTTCTGACTCAATACAGAAAGTAAATAAAATAAATATGTTCTAAAATAGTCCTGAAGAGCTCTTAAGACAATTTGTCATTTCTGTGGTTTGACTTCTGATTTTTTTGACTATTTTGTGGTGACTTTGGCATTTTAAATGTATCATATTGAGGCAGAATTCTGGAGAAAATGGTTAAAAGTCTGGATTAGTCTCTTTGGAGATTACTTTATTTCCACCTCAAAACAAATATTTATTTGAAGTTAATTTTAGAATATATATATTGAATTGGTAGCAAATGTATGTATTTATGTTAGTAATGAAACAGAATCTTTTCCTTCACTGTGATCTTTATGTAAGCTTGTGCTGGAGAGTTTGAAGGTTGCCTCCTGGTTAATACTACATGCCAGTTGCAGTGATAGCCCCACTATTCTTGTACTTTGTGCATCACTGAGGTTGGGCAATATGTTACCCTCCTGCCTGTACAGGTCCATTACACAAAATGTCAGCCTGGCATTTGTATTGCATCTTATTGCATTCAAGTTTATAAACAGTTGATGCTTCCTGAGTGGAGTAATTTTCTTTATATTGCAATTCTTCTTAGTTGGACCTCTCTATGGGAGATCATCTTTGCCAAAATGAAAAGTGAAATATGTCAGATATTAATAACTCTAACTCACAATTGCGATTTTCTCACTGTTTTCCCCAGAGACTCAGATATGATGGTAATGACTAATCTTAAAAATAATGTGTACCAGTTTTATTATTTTTTACAGGACTTCTTTTATTCTAATTAAACCTTCTTTAAGACATCTAACTTGTCAAAAGATATGAAGATAGAGAATCAATAACAGTCTTTCAGATAGGTCCATCCATAGGTTATGGGAATTCCAGAGATACAGACATGTCACCATTTCTCTCCCTTTCCTATACTGGAAAAAGAATTTATTCTTCTGACTGCATGTGTAGACATTGTTCTGAATGAATTAAAGAAAATATACGTTGAGTGCACTCAACTCTGTACCCTTAATTGGAAAATGAATATGGATTGTCTTTGCTCTAAATAGATTATGAAAAACTCCATTTGAAAGTAAGGCTTTTAATACTCATTGCTATAATTTTAATTTTCAAATTAATTTCACAGTTTATTCATACAGATTGTACATTTCTACTTTGAACTGCTAATTCTCTCTCTTTTCTGGTTTTTGGGTCAAACAAACCCAAATATTTTAAAATACAAGTTCAAATAGTCCACATTAATAAATTACTTGTATGAAAGGTATACATCTGTCCTACAGTTTATACTGCTTAGGCTTAAAAATAATTGTGTCCTTATCTGCTTATATTTAGTATATATGTATAAATAAGCAAACTTTGTTTGCTATTGTTTTTTAATTGCAGTAATTCAGGAAATATTCTTTACTTTGGAAAACACCTTTGGAAAGACAAATATTTTAGCATGGCAGCTTTGAAGACTTTGTAATACCAGGACTCCACAATTAGATACAAAGTGAACCTGTCTCATGTTTTTATGGAAATAGGACTGCATGTCTGCATCTGTTGATCCGGTCTGGCGATCCAGGTGAAGCTTCACTGTGTAGCTGCACTCAAGGGGGAGCAAGGTGTTAAAAAGGCAAAATACTTTTCCTTCATGTTCATGGTTCTCTCTTGGCAGCTTTGCTGTGATTCTTCTAAGCAATTCAAGTAAATAAACTGGCAGTTTTCTGGTTCACCCCATGGGACTGTCATTATGCTTAAAAAAAGACTTTGTCCTTCTGAGTTTGCATGTCCTCAGGGGCAATATTAGTTTTGATTCTTACCAAGGCATTTTTTGAGTTTGTGCATCAACATGTGCCCACTTTGGAACCCATTTCTATGTCCGATCCAGCAACGAGAGTAATGAATCTCTGACAGGGCTGTCTAGGGGACTGAGCATTGTCTCTTGGCTTGATGGCGTTCCCTAATTCTTCTGCCAAATGTGCAGAACTCAATGGGAACTTGCTCCATGGTTCAGCATCAGAACTGCTGTGGCCATGTAATCAATGCAAGCAAGACTAGAGAAACCATTCATCAAAAATGAGTTTCCACCTCCCTTTTTGAAATTGTAGTTAAACTCCTAGTTTTCTTGACATGTTTTAAAGTGTGATGGTGGTTCTGGAATATTCCATGTGATACTTGCAGAGAATAATTCTAAATAGGTAGAAGAATGTATAGTAAAGCCTGCTGAACATGAACAATGCATTTCATAAACCTCAGGGCCTCCACAGGGATCAAAGTGGCAGAGATACTATCATACCAGCTACCAGTGAAAAAGGCAGTGAAAAAGCAAATATTTTTCATGTGGTAAGAAAAATCTCTTAGTCATACCAATGGATGAAAAGAGATAAAGGTAACTTTCTAGTTACAATGCATTCATTTTGTAAATGAATGACACATCAATTGAATAAAGCTTTGGACTTTAAAAGTGAGGTAGCTGACAGATATGTGAAGTTAGCTGATTTTGTTTGCTTTGTATTTAAAAACTGACTCTCATAACAATTGCCAAAGATAAATTCAAGTTAATACTGTGTGCCTCCAAGACAAGAGTGCTGCAAAATCTCTGTCCTACCACTGCAGATAAGTATCAGCAGAATTGGATAGGCAGTTACTCGAAGATAAGGGAAACAGGTGATGATCTGATATATTTATTTCAGATCACTGTGGAATGTTTTGCTTTTTGATGTGTGTATATCTGGTGGTGCTGAGAAACTCTGCTATTTTAGGGTCAGGAAAAAAAAAAAAGGAAAAAAAGAGGTGTTCAGAGGTTTAACTCCCTTTCCTATGAAGTTAATTAATATTCTAAGTCAGAATGTATATTTTTGGGCAAGGAGTATGAAGAGGGGAATGTTGAGCTAGCAAGAGAGATTAAAAGGGAAAAAATATATGAAAAAGAAATGGAAAAGTATTTGCGGAGAGAAATCCCATCAGAGTTCCAGACCCGAGCGGACGGAGGAAGAAATGCAGCCGACTCAATATGAGTGATAAAGCGTACTTCAACTTTATTGCCTGAGATAGCGTGCATTTATACCAAATACCATAATTATGCATACTTGTCTCTATCTAATAGGCTAAGCACTAAAAGGTTACATTTACTTACTCCACCTACTTGGGTTTAGCTAGCTATGCGCATCCCGCATTCTTCTGACTCTTATCTCTTCAAGGATATCCTGACCCTGCCTTAGTTAGTACTTTTCCGTTCCCCCCTTTCCCACGGCCTAATAGACAAGCTAACTAAGGCCTACTTATGTCAACTAAAATGGGCTCTGCTCGTACAGTTGCTTGGTGGACTCATGTCTGTGCTCCTTGAGCCAATCCCCGACAAGTATTTCTTTCTCCACAAGCTGTTAGAGAAGCAGGGAATGATGGAGTGGGTGTTCAAGAAAAGCATCAAATTGGCAGAATAGAAGCTAATCAAGCAGGAAGGAGAAGATTATGGATGATTAGGGACCTAGGCAAAAGCTGCTTATATTGCTGGAGGAGGGGGCTACAGAACAGATGTGGCCTATAAATGTCCACTTCTTTAACCTTCCTGTTGGACATAAAGCAGCAAAACTGTAGGTGCACTGGGTGCGAGAGCAAGTCCCGATGGTACGAGTGGTGATGGCTGTGGGAGGGAAGGGAGCTGAGTGCTGCTGTGAGCAGCGGAGGCGTGGGATGCTCCAGGCCTGTGTGGGGATGGAGCTGCTTTGAGTGACACTCTGCAAAAAGCAGGAGCTCTGGCTGAGATGTCTGTCTTGCCTGTGGCAGAGCCAGGTGAAGGCAGCCTGGTGACAGTTTCTCTGAGAGGCCCAAAGTGGGGAGGAGGTTGCAAATATGAGAGGGAGATTCCTCCCTGTCCCACCTACTCTGCCAGCAGTGGGTGTAGCAAGCCAGACTCAATG
The DNA here is from genome assembly GCF_036013475.1 of Columba livia. Classification (NCBI taxonomy): domain Eukaryota; kingdom Metazoa; phylum Chordata; class Aves; order Columbiformes; family Columbidae; genus Columba; species Columba livia. The sequence goes on from NC_088603.1 coordinate 133,712,049, forward strand.
TCTGGCATCATAATTTTCTGCCCTGATGCGTCTTCAACTTCTTTTCTTTCTTGGGACAGCAGCAGCAAGGTCTGTCTCTGAGGCAGCAGAATTCAATGTTGCCTTCATCTGGGTCCTGCAGAATGAAAGGGTAGGGGGAAAAACTGATTTGGTACAAGGTATAGAGTAGGAAAGGGTTGAAAATGGAGCTGTGTGACTGGAGACAGAATCATTGCAAAAATGAGCAATAGTCCTGCTTTGGGATCGAGAAGAAATGTATGCCTCAGGGGGAACGTTTTCACTCTCCTACGCTAAATATTCCACTTTTTTTCCTTACATTCCTCAAATGCAAGTTTGACTGCACTGTTTACTTTGAAAGCTCAGAAGGAAATTGGTAAACATATTTTACCAGTTCTTTTGTGACTTCATATCACCTCCAGGAGTTACATGTATGATTTTTAGTTTGTGTGTGGTTTGATCTCAGTTATAGGCTGCTTTTCACAGAGGAATAGAAATTATTAACAACTACAATAATATATAATATAATAAATATAATATAATAAATATAATATAATATAATATAATATAATATAATATAATATAATATAATATAATATAATATAATATAATATAATATAATATAATATAATATAATATAATATAATATAATATAATATAATATAATATAATAATATACTATACTATACTATACTATACTATACTATACTATACTATACTATAATATAATATAATATAATATAATATAATATAATATAATAGTACATATAATAGCATAGGTTGGGAAATTACATATTAGAGAGCAGTGTAGGGGAAAGGGACCTGGGGGTCCTGGTGGACAACAGGATGACAATGAGCCAGCACTGTGCCCTTGTGGCCAGGAAGGCCAATGGCATCCTTGGGTGTATTACAAGGGGAGTGGTTAGTAGATCGAGAGAGGTCCTCCTTCCCCTCTACTCTGCCCTGGTGAGACCACATCTGGAATATTGTGCCCAGTTCTGGGCCCCTCAGTTCAAGAAGGACAGAGAACTGCTTGGAGAGGGTCCAGTGTAGGGCAACAAAGATGATTAAGGGAGTGGAGCATCTCCCTTATGAAGAAAGGCTGAGGGAGCTGGGTCTCTTTAGTTTGGAGGAGACTGAGGGGTGACCTTATTAATGTTTATAAATATATAAAGGGTGAGTGCCATGGGGATGGAGACAGGCACTACTCAGTGGCAAACAATGATAGGACAAGGGGTAATGGGATCAAGCTGGAACACAAGAGATTCCACTTAAATTTGAGAAAAAACTTCTTCTGAGTAAGGGTGACAGAACACTGGAACAGGCTGCCCAGGGAGGTTGTGGAGTCTCCTTCTCTGGAGACATTCAAAACCCTCCTGGACATGTTCCTGTGCGACCTCACCTAGGTGTTCCTGCTCCAGCAGGGGGATTGGACTAGGTGATCTTTTGAGGTCCCTTCCAATCCCAAACATACTGTGATACTGTGATAAGATATTGATATCTGTTTCTTAAATGTTTTTAAACAGATGAATCAAGGGGTTTAACTTAATAATTAATATTTTGCAGTCTTACACCTTTTGGAAAATATCTCCTTCTGTCTTCATTGTAACCAAGACTTTCTGCTGAAAAACCTGCCTTTTGGACATTAGTATTTGTCACGGAGGCACCCAGTAGGTTAATTTAAGGGACAACAAGGTCCAAAACCAACTTTTATTAAACCGGTGAGAAACAGGGTTTTAGCACTCCAAAAGTGACTTAAATAAAGGTTCGGATATCAGTTGAGGAAAATTATTGAGGCAGCAACTAATACAACAGGCGGTCCACAGTGTGCATGCACATGGCTTTACCCAAAACAATGCCGGAGCCGTCCCTGAGGCCCGGAGGAATACACACTTGCCTAAACACAGTGCAGGATTATTTTTAAAGTGATAGGCGCACTCGTAGTGAGTACGGGAAGCGTACACTCGCGGTTGTGCGAGGGTAAATTTATAATACACCCACAATCCTGCGAGAGTTAATTTACTTACACGTGCAAGTGTGCACGGAATCCTACACGTGCTTATGTGGAAGCACGGGAGGAAAATACACTCGCGATTGTGCGAGGGGATAATTTATACACGTGCTCATATTGGGCACGGAAAGTTACGCGTGCAAGTGTGCACGGAAGGAAAATACACTCGCGATTGTGCGAGGAAATAATTTAAAGTACGCGTGCAAATGTGCACGGAAAGTTACTCGTGCATATGTGCACGGGAGGAAAATACACTCGCGATTGTGCGAGGATTAATTTTACATGCGCTCATATGGAGCACGGAAAGTTATACGTGCATATGTGCACGAAAAGTATAAATATACTCACAATCCTGCGAGAAGTTTTACTTGCACACATGGCGGCAAGGCAAGCGGAGTCCCTATCCCAGGGAGAGGGGCTCTCGGCGGCAGCATCTTGCTCATGCTCCAAGAGACCCACGACAATGGGCTGAGTCTCGACGAGAATCCCGTTTTTTATCTGATCAGATCTGACTGTAGGCACTCTAGAAGCTTCTCTGCACCCCCCACACTGGCTGTGGGTGCCCCTGAAGCCTTACACTGGCCGCTGGCGCCCAGTGGCTCGGCACTCCCCTCTCCCAATGTCCCAGGAGCCAGGATGCTCTGGGCCAAACAAAAGAAGCTGTTAGCCTCAAGTAGCAGAGAAAGGGGGAGATGTGCCATACTGAAGGAGGGAGGGGGGTTTGCATTCTGCCACAGTATTCTTCTTCCTCCATTCTCAGCAAAATTAACCTGGGCTTAAAGATGTCAATGGAACGTTATGTAGTTTTTAAGCCTTGCTTATTACAGCTTTAGATCAAGTTGGAAGTGAAGGCAAAAGCACATCTGTTGTGAGTGGGCACAAGTGAAAGTAGTCGTTCAAGACTTAGCTCTCAGCAAAAGAAATAAGGCATGAGGTAAAGTCAAAATTTTTCTACAGTTCACAAAACTTGCAAAATCAGTTGTTTATGTTTTGTTTTTTTTTTTCTGAAATGACACACTGCTTGTCTGCCTATTTAATGTGAGCTGTGTTCCTGACATGGTCTTCATTTTTTTCTCAGTAACTCTCCAAATTGTCATTTCCTTTGATCTTTTTATGGCATATCAGCAATATTACAATGAATCACAGTTCTCACCAATCATCTCACCTTTGGCTTGTGCTCAATAGCCTGCTTTTCCAAGTCTGAAAGTTATTTCATGTTCTTTTTCTTTGCTTCTAATTCAACACACATTGTGTATAATTGCAGGGTAGAGTGATGATTACTCTCCAAAGAATTACAATCAAACTTGGCTTGTTAGTGTATAAAGCTCTGGCTGTTAATCACAATCATTTAAGCAGTAGCTAACCCTCACTAAAACACAGATGGCATGCTGTTAGCATTTCAAGCTACCCAACTCAGACATTGTTGATGTATCCCAGAGAGGACTTTGTTACGTTTTTCAATACTGCTTCTCTTCTGTAACGCTGAACAGTATCTGCTGGGTTTGATACCCTCTCAGACTCCTATGATGAACACATAAATACTCTACAGCTGTAGCAGCTCATGCAAATAAGAATGCATATTTTTTTTTTCCACTGTAAATGAATAATTTAACCATACAACCTAGAATGAATACAAAAAGGAATTCTGTGAAAGAAAAAAAAAAAATATAAACAGGAAGTTGCCTTGATAAAACTAGTAATTTAAAATATGTGCATGTTTGACTTAAGGAAACCTTGGCAAGCTTGATAAGATAGGATAATTTGAGAAGGTCCCTTGTTCGCTGACTGAGAATCCTGAGGTCTGGTAATTTTCAACAAACCATAAAATAAATATATAACTATTTTTTCAAGTGATACTGACCTAAATAAAAACTCAAATACTGTATATCAGAGAGTAGAACTAATCATACCACCAGTGCCAAGCCCCTAAGCAAGGATTTTTAATAAGAATGATGAAGTGTTTGATACAATATGACAACCTAGTTTATAAGATCCTATATTTCTTCCAAAACACGTGTTTTGCAAAGGTTTAAAATGACTACATGCGGAAAAGTTGAATTCTTACACTGTAGAGAAGGATTCTCTGAAAGGCCAGCATACAGTAATGTGAGCAAAAAACAGAAGACAAAGATTCTTTCTACTGCACAGACTCTGTACGTGTTTTCTGTCACCCTCTCCTTTCAAAATCTTCCCTATCAGTAAAATAAGATTAAAATTGCCTTATTCAGGAGATACCTTTGGGAACTGTGTTGCAGTTTTGAAAATAAATCTATTTAGATAATATTAAACAAACAGAAAACACCAAACACCGAACAAGCAAACAAAACACCATGGCTCTCAAATGAAGAATTTATTATTTAACTGGAACTAACTGTGCATGACTTTTTGTGAGCTCAGAGGTCTGAGTACGTGCATTCCAGTGTTGCCAGAGTACATGAGTGTTTGTACCTTATACCACCCATGGTGCTGCGACAGGGGTTGGCTTCACTGAGAAGCACAATCATGGAGACATCCCAGCTTGAAGACTAAGCCATGTATGAAGTCATAGCAGGAGAAGTTTTGCTTGTGAAATAAATAAGGCTTTTATCCTTGCCTTGTACCAAAGTGGTTATTGTTTTGTCTGCATAGATGCCATTCCGTGGTGAAATATGGGCTTATCAAACCAGAATTTCAGAAAAAAAAAGATGTAGGATTCCTATGTTCTTTTTGACATGTAGTTAGATAAGAGGCAACTAGTTTCTACCCATGCTCAGTTTCCTTCTGCCACCTGCATCCTTTGTGTATCCTTCCATAGAGACTACTGCTTAGTTTGATCAGGCAGAGAAGATATTTGAACTGGCATCTGGATCTAGACATATCACTTTTGTCATTGATGAGACACATTTTCTAGTAGGTGGCATGTCTGCTGCAAGAATGGTAGAAATTTAAATTTTCATTATTAACTCCTTTAGCAGATACAATGTCAGAGACATCATTCACTTAGCATAAAATCTAGTGAAGTCTGAGGTAAATTGGGTTTCCAAAGCAGTCATTCTGTGTTCTTATTAGCCATCCTCCAAAATATTGCTCATATCAATGAAATTCTTTACAAAGTAGACACCCATCTGAGTACTTTGCAAAGATTTCAAGATCAGATGCCATTTTCCACTTGTCTTTCATCTTTAAGTTTTGGATAAGTGTGTATTGTCCGTAGTGAACTTTTTATGGACAAGCATTGAAAGAAATGCTTGCCAGCTCTGAAATTGTGTAGTTAGTTGGGTTTGCTACATTGACACAAAAATTTGTTCTCTTTTTGGTCTAGAGTGTTACGTGTGTGTGGTGAAAAAATCGCGTTTACTGAGAAGCTGTGTTTCCTGGTCCTATATTGCATGATTCTTCAGTGGTAGTGAAATGGTTTCAAAAGTTGTCATGGAGGCCTTACTGATGAAATCCACATTCCAGCCATGTTACATAAATAATTCAGGAACTTTTGTCTCAATACAGTGTCACCATACAATGCAGAAGGATGTCTTCTGTTATTTACCAGAGCTGATATGCTTTCAGGTTATTATTTATAGCATTCAGCATCAGAAATACACCGCCATTTAATTTCAAATAAGGTGTAGTACCCATGTTAGTTTTCTACAAATAATATATTCCGTGTCATATGTAGCTGCTTTTCCACTTGCAATAAGTGTGCCATTTCTCTGTTATGCTCAATGTTAATCTTGATTTCTTTGATCTGAAATGAGGGGCAATTTGACAAAGGTATGTCTTGGCTTACCTCAGCAATCAGGAAACTGAAGTTTTGAGACAAATTCTAATTCTGATGCAACATGGTTTTCGGCATCAAACACCTTGAAATTGACTTTATTTGTACAGCAGCAAGTTTAATGTCAAGTGCTCAAATGAAAATTGAATAAATTTGTTACTTTCATTAATTGACCTGCTTTAATTTTCAAACTTTACATGTTTGTTTAATCTTAATACCTTTTGATTTATTCATGAAATGTTGCTCTTCTGCGCTTCGTAATAATCTCTGTCTATTCAAGCATTTTCAATGTGATATTCTCCATCCCCAGTTTTTAATTAGTTTTCTTTTTGAGGTCTATTTTTTAAACAAAAATCATGGAGGAGTTTTGGTTTTAAAATATTCATTAACTGAGTATTAGAAACTATGGCTGGTTAGGAATACCTCATCAATTTAAGATTCCAGGATAGGTCACCAAGTGTCATTCCAATAAAAATGAAATTTGCATGCAATGCTTCAGGAGTGCTTATTTATCTTCCCTGGCATTTATTACAGTGATCAAGCAACTGAAATAATATGCATATTATATAAACAAGTCCTTTTCCCAGGACTTTTTCAGGATTTTTTTATTAAGAAAAAAGTAATGCAAAGGCTTGTTGTAAGACAGCATGAGAAAATAACTGGGTCTTGTCACAAGAAATTCTTGTTACTGTCATTTCAGTTGGCTAACCTAATTTGGGAAATTAAGGTTCTGATACTATAAGTTACATCATAGAAGTGTTTTATTGTGTTCTTAGCAGCATGAAGGATTGTTGTATTTGCTTCCTGGATAACGGGATTATTGCCCATTCTACCAGTGTAACCACAAAGACGACTAAAATAATTTGAGCTTTAACTAATGGAGATTTTGCAATGAAGTGGGTTCTTAGCCAAAGAGATTTTCAGTGGGAAAGGTTAGGTCAGCTGGGAAAAGAAAGCTAACAGTACCTGTATCTTTACAATCAAGAGCATAAAGATGTTGAAGAAGGAAAAGGTTGGTTGTAGCCAATTATTGAAAATCACTGTCTATAAACATATACAAGGCTCTTTTTAGTCTTGATTTGGAAACATCTTTTGAAAAATCTTTTCCTACCAAGTAAAATTATTAGCTTTAACTTTATATAAACAAATCTTACAAGCCTATCAGAAGAAAGTGAACACTTCCCTAATTACATGTTTTGATGTGGGTGTTCAGGTGATGGAACACGTTTTGGGCAAGCTTTCTGGAATCGGGCTCCTTTTAGTAGAGTACTTGCTGCAGAATCCTTTTTAACTGAGAACTGTGAGTCATGGTGGCAAATCATGTAATAGGTGGAAACTTTGCAAACGAACAGAGTGTTACTAAGTAAAAGCATACTTTTTAACAAAACACACAATTCACACGGCTTTAATTACAACCTGGGAAAGAGCAATCTTCTTGAAGTGAAACTTTAACAAATACTGAAACACTCGTTGTCATTCTCTTAGTTTATCCATTTAGTCTTCCTCACTTCTCTGTGGAGAAGGGAGAGTCCCCTCCAGAAAGCAACTAGGAGCATTAGAATTGAGCTTCTGACTGAAGCTGCTGTCAGGACTGGGTAAGAGCCTCAGGGAAACCAGCAAGATGTGTGGGAAGGAAGAACAGGCACATTTCTGGCTTTGGGATGTTACCACAGAGAATGAATGAAAATTATTCCCTCCTGGTGCTCCACGTTCCTCAAGCTAACAGAACTGTTTGTCAGAATAGGTGCTGCTTGCATGGATTTTGCCAGAGTAACCCATCATTCAGAGGGACATGGTTGGCAGATCAATGGCTGTCTATTTCACGAAACTGTATTTTTTTAAGAGCTTTTACATGATTGAAAGCACAAATTGCACTTTGAAAATAACAAAGTGTAAAGTTATTGTCTGTCACTGTTGTGCCATCCACCATTCCTTCAATAGTTATAACCTGTCCTTGTGTCTTATCTGAAAGGAGATAATAAATTCTCCAAGGAGGGATTTGTCTCTTAAAATAGCACTTGTACAGTGATTAGCACTTTGGGGTGCTGAACTTCAATGGAGTTTTCTGATCTTGCTATAACATAGAAAATAATCACCGAAGTATGGAAAATAGATTCAGAAGGGATTTTGAAACCATATTATCTGTTCCCTGCTCTGAAACAAGGTTAAAATATATCTATCAAGAATCATATTGATATATGTCCAACCTCAAAGACCTCCAGTGATGCAGGTTTGATATCTGCAGATCACACAACCTCACAAGACAGGTATATTTAGGGGCTTTAGTGTACATTTATGTTGTCTTTACACATTTTTCTACTGTTTTTACCTACATGTCTGCTGTAATTTAATTTAGCATTTTTTTTTTCCTTTCCATCAGGGATATGGGGAATACATTACTTCATTTTATAGCAGAAACATTTTAGGTATTTGAAATCTGACCATCTTCCCACTTGGTGCTCTTCACTTGACTGTGAATTAACTGAAAATAGTACATAATAAAAATTATGTATATTTGAAGCCAGTTAGGAGATGTAAAGAAGTCTAGGCATAGAAATTTTCCGTCTGACTCAGCAAACTCCAGATCCACAAACTATGTGGGTAATCGTTTCACTTGCACAGCTGCATAGAAGGTGCCTGACAGTTCTTTGTGGACTAAGAGGATATCACAGGCATGGTCTCAAGGGCTTTAGAACTAATGTGGATGTTTCCACTTCATTACTTTCAATGGACCACAGTCTTATCTGTCTGCATTAATGAATGGTTACCCCTCTGGAAGACATGCTACTGGTTACATTCTAATGATGACATAATTAGGAAGCAGAAATAGATCTCAGTGAGAGGACTGCCTGTAGCCATGACCCACAGGCTCCTTGGTTTGATTGTGCACAAATCCAGGATTACTGAAGCATGGAAAGATAAACTGTATAGTGTTAGAGAAAGTGTCAGAGCGATAAGAATTATTATCTGTATTTTTTTGGAATACATACTTGTATTGCAGTTTTGGAAGGAATACAAATTTTTGGATGCTCTAGCATTAGAAAGATTTCCTTGGGTTATTCCAAATTATATTTAAAAGATAATTTTTATTAAAATATTTAAATAATAGAAAAATAACAAATCACAGTATAGTATAAAGAAGAATGTGTGGGTTTTTCAGGAAATGAAGTTATAAATTGGAAGCCAGCATCTCTGGATATTAAAAACGTAGTTGAAAGCAAAGTCTTGATTTGAGTAGGGCTTACCAATAAGCATTGGAATAATCCTGTGATTGACAGGACAAATCAGATAACAGGAGTAATACATGAACTATCTTCTACACTGGTTGTTAAGACTTTGGCCTGAAAGAAAGCAAACATAAGGCAATTGTACAGATTCTGCCGTATCTCCTGTCTTTTTGTTTGCATGGCCATGCCAACCTGCTCATAGTCATTACTGTTTACAAAAAAAGAACAACCCAAACCCAGAAAATGTACCCAGCGCAGTGAGTACTTGAGACTGAAATTTCCTGCTGTGTGGTATCAACTTTCATATGTAGCAGATCATAATTCATAAATTGTCTTATATGTACCCATATTCTAGTTTTCTTTAATGCAGTAATCCAACAGCAATTTAATTGACACTATGGGAAGTCTAAAATATGCTAATTCAGTAAACTCGCCAGGTCTTCAGTTCCAAGGTTATTTTTTCTTATGATTTTTATTATGGTAACAAGTTCATGTATTTGCAGCTAGACGTATCTGAAACAAGTTACACTTCCTTCTGCTCAGACACTTTGACTTTTCTGCTGTGTATGGGAGTAGGTGGACTAAATTTCTGCAATCTTTGTGAGTGACGTGAACCGAATAATTAAAATGCTTATGTGATAAGATGTGTTAAAATACATTATCCAGAATAACTGGCTACTTAAATAATGATTAAAAGTGATTTAAATGGCTGTTTAAAAATAAGCAACAGAAGGTTCCTACCAGAAGTAGCATTCTAATAAAAGCAGTGCATAACAGAATGTTATACTAAATTGCCAGTTCTTTTCAGATTCTTGTGTAAAGTACATGTCCTGACTAGCTATCCCATTTGCTACAATTAACATATTTGCTTTGGATTTGAAGTTTTTATTTTTGTACTTATAGATACAATGCCATTAGTTGAATAATGTCAGTAGAATAAGTGAAATTATTTCATCTCTGCCTTTATCTTTAGAAATTATCAATGTCAAAAGAATTATTTTGCTTTTTGCTGTGATCTCTGTGTTCACATATGGTACACAACCGTCCAAATTATTTATTGCAGTTTGTGAATTTCTATGGAAGTCCTCCTGAAACCTGAAGTTTGCTGTTCTTAAATGACTATTTGCTTGAACTGGTTATTGTAATCACATCATGTTGTGTTTGCTGCTGACTATCCCCTAGTAACCTGAGCAATTTCTGAGCAGGGCGCTGTACTCTGTCAGCACTGATCCTCAGAGCAGCGCACATTCATCCATATATTGATTAAGTTCTTTTGGTGGACAATGATCGCAGAAAGAAAATTGTTTTCCATCCAGTTTTGAAAAAGCAAAATAATATTAATATATTTTTTATGAAATAACAACTTGATTTTTGTAAAATTTGTTAAATTCTAGGATGTCATTATGTTGTTGCTGTTCTGTATTTGCCACTTCTGTATCTCTGCATAGTGCCTTAGGATCTTGTATGTTTTAACTGGAAGAAATATTCTTTCACCTTCCTTTTATCCTCCACTACCCCCTCCGAGTTGTTAGACTTAAGTAATAGATCCTGCAGCTCATACCCAGTTTAAGTACCATCATGCTCTGTGGTGCTATTGAAATAACAGCTATTACTTGTGCAGTAAGCTTTGATTCAGCTCGACTGCAGGTAGCAGAACCGATCTCCTAGTTTTTATGGAAAAGGCAAATTCATCTACAGATGCACTGGATTTAGTGGTAGCCTATACAAGTTATTGTTATCCCTTGTTACTTGCAGGTACGTGCAATATCCATTTGGGTCACTTAACCTGAGACAGTTTTTAAAGTAGGGGAGGGTGGTAATGCCATCACCCAGGATCAGTGATTAGGGCACTGTGCAACTGTTGGTGTGGCCCACAGGCTGAATAGAGACAAGAAACTGGATATGCTGGAAGATGTTTTTAATTCACACTCAGTTACTCAGAGGACTAGTGGCACCTGCAATATCACATCAGCTGATTTCAATCTTGTCCTTTTGTAGCTGCCCTGTGGTCCCAGCATGAGGTATGCACCCTTCTCTCTAGAGCAGGCACTACTGGCAGGTCTAGGAGATTAATTTTTTGTGACTGTAGAGCCGTATTTTTGTTGCTTGCCTTCATTCTTTTTTATAAAAGCATTATAGTAGCTCTTCTATGGATTTGCAGGTACCGTTATGTTTGCTACATACTATGTGTGTGTCCATTACTTCAACACTAAAAACCGAACAATTTCTGTTTCCCCTATTTTTCTGATATAAACGATGAAGCAGAGGGGAAGGGAATTTCATTCTCTTCCTCTTGCAGTATAAATTTAGCACAAATTAAAAGCAAATTAAGTACTTTCTGCTATGACTTCTGTGATTTTGGGGAATACCTAAGCAGTCATCAAGGTATGTATGTGTAAATTTGGCATAACTTCATATACAAAGGCAAAAGCACAGTAAGAGTAAGTGTGCTTTGTTCCAATTACAGATGAGTAGCTCTAGTCGGTTCCTACAAATGCCTTAGAGAGGGTATGCATTTTATTCTTTCCCAGTTCCCACTTTGCCTTCCTTGGCAGGGTAAATGTTCCAATAATAGGGATTATTCTGAAACAGAGATCTTTAATTTTTTGTTACTTTTTAAACTAACAAAATGGGAAATTAATTAATATTCATACCTGAAATCTAAACTGTGTATTAATTTTTGAACCAAATTCTGCTTTCAGTAAAAAATGTAGTGATCACCCAAGGTATAAAATGAGTAAGAACAATTGTGCAACTGATTTTTATGTGACAGAATACGAACGCGACTTGAATGGAGTCTGAAGTCACATTGTGGACTGGTTTCAGCTTCCCATAAGTTGACATTTAAAAGTGAAAATTAAAATAGAATGTAAGCTGCCTATGTAATTATTCTAATCTGCAGTATGGAAGTACAGCTTTCAAAGGAGCAATTGCCTGCCCTGAGCTGTGTGCCCGAGCCCAGGAGCCCCAGCTGCCTGCCGTACTCCCTGGCCTGGGTTACCTCCAGACTGCTTGGGCTGGCAGGACACCCTCTGACCAGCCCTGAGTAGCTACACTGGGGTTCGTTTCAAAGAGGTGCAAAGCAACCAGGGATACCTAATTCTGTCATATACGTTTCCATATATTCACTCATTTTAGTCTTGATTGTCCACCTCTGAATTCGGCTTTATTCAGTATTTTGAATTTGTACGTTTAGTAAGCTGCCTGATGCCTTATGAAAGTGGCAGATGTAAAAGGCATATTGCAGATTATTCTCTGATTGTGCTTTGCTTCTGTTGGCCATTCTCAGAAGAATGAACTCTAGGACTAGATATGGTTTTGCACAGATTTAAACAGTTATTTCTGTAGTTTGCTGCACTTTCAATGAGGCAACTGATAGAATCTGGAGCCTAGAACACAAATCAAGGATGCTTTTTTTCAGGAGAAAGGAATTTTGGGTAATAGCAAGATTTGGAGAAACTTACATAGGACCTATATTCAAAAATCAAACTCGGGTGTTTGTAAAACAACTATCTATGGCAGTGAAAATTTTTCTGATGTTTTTGTGAACATATTCTTCATCTCAATGCACTGATACACAATATCTTAAGAGTATCTTTCCAGTTCGGTCTCATTCTCCAGAAATATAAACTAAAAATAAGAATATAAACTAAAAGTATTTCCAGTACACTGCTTTGTAAGTACTGGACATATTTCTAGTAGATGTTTTGCTTTATTTCTCTGTGCAACAATAGGTAGGAGAGGTAGGAACATGGAAGGAGTTATAAACTGAGCTTGTGGAAGGAGCTTCAAGGAGATTTAAATAGATAAGTGATGATTAAAAATAATTCTTATACTATGTAACTTGATTCCAAGCAGCTCTTCTGTCCTCTGTGAAAGTATTATGAATTTTGAAGATTTTCTGTTTGACATCTATCCTGAACACTAAATGTACTTAGCATTTAAAATTACCAGAACGAGGTCAAAGTCCACTACACAGCTTTTTCAAATTAACAAGGTTCATTTTGACCCTTGTTAGCATACATAAGCTGTGACCTGAAAGATTTAATTACTGTAAATCTTTATAGGCTTGTCTTCTATAGCTGAGAAACAAAAACTTTATCAAAAGTTTAATATTATGTTCTTAAAGACTCTGGTTTTCTTTGTACGTCAGCTTATAGTATGATATGATTATGTGAAAACTTTTCTTTTATCTTTTGATTTTATTTTCCTTAGTCTTTCAGTCCTTCATCTTATGGGGAAACAAACAAACAAAATCACAACCCATGTGTTTGACCTGGAAAAGGAGGAGAAATTCTCCAACACAAAAACCCATTGGCCCACCAGCAAATTAGCACAAGCCTAAACTTTACTGTATATGAAATGAGAAGCAGAGAATTAGAGATTATGTTCCAAGAGAAATTTGGCTGAAGTACTACCTTTCGCATTACAATGGAACAGGTAGAGTGGAAGAAATAGATTTTCTGGAGTGGCATTACTTTTGTTCTGAGTGTCCACATTCATACTGCAGCCTCTTATTTATGTTGCCAGTTCCAGCAAAGGATAAAAGGATCACAAAAGGAATGATTTTTATTATAAAACCTGATTCTCTCAGCCACAGATGCATACAATGCACTCCCTGCAAATGAAGCAGTGGTTTTAGTATCTTTACTGCTTTTCTAACTTAGGATTTTGTTTGCACATAATGAATGTTTACAAACATGTAATATTTCTCACCACAACTGTATAGTCAAGCTTTTGAATCTATTAAAATAACCTTTTCTAGGGCAGGGAGAGAGCACCTAAGAATCTTGTTGTGAGAGGCATTTCTTGTTTTCACACTCCTGAGAGAAAAATTACTCAATCTATAACTGTTTTTTTTTTTTCTTCCTGAATTCCACTTGTTTTTCCACTGTGCTTTTTAACCATTTTGATACTCTCTTGGTTAAGCATTCTGTTTCCTTTCAAAGTTAGACCCCTAGTGTTTCAAAGCTTGAATTCAGTATATCGTGGTTTTGCAATTACTTGCTTGAAGTCCAGAGCTTTTGCTGGTGGCATTACTCAAGAGAAACCACAGAAGTTTCTCATGAGGTCTACCCACTCTGAGGCTGGTTTCATAGTCTGTCTAGTGGATGACACAGTGACATCTTTCTGCTATTTAGTAAGAAGAGTTGCTGGACTGCAGCAAATTCTCTTGCTTGATAACTACCTTGTTTTGTTGGGTGCCAGGGTGGGAGTCAACTGAAAGGTTAAACATCTCTAAATAAAAAGGTTCTGTCTGTTTTCAATGGGAGAAAAGAGCTCATAAAAGAAAATCAGAGAAAGAAGCTATTACTTCTGTTAAAAATATGAGGAGAGAATGTAGGAAGTGACAATGAGAGATCAAAAAGTTGAATCTTATTCAGCTTTCAGAAATCTTATTAAAACAGCTATTTCTGCCAAATATGGTCATGTTTCTCTGTGTTTATTTTCATTCTTTTATATTTACCAGGCAGCATTCCAAACCCTCACAGAAATCAATAGGGGCTTTGGGTATAAGGAGACTGTCCCACTGTGATGTTAAAGAACAGCCCTTTTCCTCTGGGTGCCCATGGCTGACACTGTGCTCTTGGGGCTGTGAAAAGCTCCTGCTCTGCTCTTCCCTGCCAGGGTGAGCAAAAGGAATGAAAGAGGGAATGAGAGCCCAAAATAGCATTGATGAGAACCCCAGAGCAATTATGTTAGAGCTTTCTACACTGTAGATCCAGTGGACTCATTTTCCGTATTTTCTCTTATATCCCCTTAATGACATATTTGGCAATACCAGCCTCATGAAATCACAAACATTCTCTGAAAACATTAGTGGAAACATTGTCAGGAAAATAATTCACTTGGAACTTGGGAGAGGCTGGACAATGAGGAGAGTCATATAGATATGTTCTCTACTTTTTAGTTTTTCCCCTCTGGTCTGTCATGAAAGGTTGTGATGGGGAACAGGAAGGCTTTTTGCTGTACTGAGTGCTGTTGGAAGGAAAAAAAAAATCCAAAATGAAATAAGCAGTGGGTACAATTCGTTGGACTATTTCAGTCAGAAATTGCTGCTACATGGACTCAGACTTTCTTATGGCTTTTCACAATCAGCCATCTGTAAGCCTGCAATTGGTATGGTGTCTGCAGTATTTATTTTGAAATGCTATATAACCTCACAGCATCTGGAAATAGCCACAGTACATACTGTGTGGCCACAAACTATGTAAGTGTTGGGGGGGATTCAGTAGACTCTTCTATTAAAAGAAAAAGTTGTAGAAACATGCAGAAGCAAGGCCAGAATGGAATAAGGTTCATCCAAGTGTAGGTAACATTGTGTTTATCCATTTAAAATTGTGGCCATTCTCATCCTTTGAGAAATAATAGAAAAAAAATCTGAGTGGCAACTTTAGCTGACAGATATTTAAATAGAGTAAAACAAAATATACATGAGAGGTTTTGTGAGAAGGTGCAATGCATTAATTTCATTATAGTGTTCTCTGTTCTCATGTAACTCTTTCTGTTAACCACTTTGGCTATATTTCAAATGGAATTAGATTTGTGTGTAAGCACTTGATCAGAATTTAAGGCTAAGTTCATGTGTCTATAAAGATATTTTGATAAAATTATTTAAATTTTAGAACTTCGTGAGTTTATTGTTATGCTTGGATAGAGAACCTCCTTCCCACCAGGAGACATCATGAAAGCGAATTTAATGTTTGTGAGGTGATGCCACTTGGCAAATGTGGAACAATTACTGAAAATCTACAAAGTTTTCAAGCAGCTGCACTTAGATTACGTAGAATTTATCATAAAAATTCAGCGTGAAAAACTGAGAGAGAATAAAAATCAAACCATTTTAGATGGACACAATAAAATAGCTTTGAGTTTTCCCATACACTGATGTTTTGAAATGTCTGTCTTCCTGTTTTGTTTTGTCTTCTAGGTTTTACTCATGACATTGTATTTTTCCCAGTTTTTCACTTTGGTTTTAAAAGGGGGAAATACATATATGTGTATATATTTTTAAAATCGACCTGAAACACTTATTTTTTCACTTCAGTCAGCAGCAAACTGAAAAATCTACTGTCAACAGCTTTTTCATGGAGCAGAATCTGTTAAGAGCAGGTGGAATAGGTATTCTCTGGCATCCTTTATGTCATTTAGTTGATTCCATAATTACAGACTTATTGAAAATATATCTCCATTTGCAAATTGTTAGTTTCTAAAGATTTTTTACATATTGCTAGCTGGAAAAAAAAAAAAAGTTTGTTATGCGTCTTTTCAACATTTGTATAGTAAACTCTTTAAAGTGTATATATTTGAATTCATAAACTATATATTGAGAGAGACAAGGAGATTTTATACAATTTAGAGGATCATTTACCAAGCTCGTAGAAGTTGCTTTCTAATCCTTACAGCTGGGTTGTCTGAGAGTGCACTAATATTTTCAGATTGTAAGCAGAATTTTTCTGCTATTTCCCTTAAGGATTTGTTGAATTTGTAGCACGAAGGAAAAACAAACAAACAAACATAGTCTCGAGATCTTTCTGTGATAGTAGATAGATAGTAGTTCAGGTATGTGGCATGGAAATCTGCTTTTCTTTTCTGCTTTTGGACAAAGTTTGGGCTACAGAAAATTATGTGGATCTATTTCTTGATTCTTTACCTACTGAAGTGTAGGTAAGAGTTGTGAAAGTATTTACGGTATCACTAACATCATGAATCAGATTATTTTATACATATATGGCATGCTTTTGTCGATGACACTTTGTGAAAAACTTGACTATATAGTTCGTAAGAAATTCCATCATCAAACTTAACTTATGATAAATTTTGTAAAATAGAGCTTTTCGTATATCAAGGGTACAGAGGCAGAGGTAAATGTTTTTCTAGCATCTATGATACTTTAGTCGAGCAAGTTAGTAGAAATGGCCTGGTTCGTGAGAAATCAAATAAAATTTAATATAGACATGGGTAATTCTATAAAAGCATGTAAATGACCATTTGATAAGTCACCTTAACTGTAGGCTAAAAGTTATATTGTCAACAGTAGAATGTATACAGTATTGTTTCCAAAAAATGGAGTAAATAATTTAAAACATTTGAAATCAGTACAAAATAGGTCTGAATAAACCCTACTTTTTTTTTTTTTTTTTTTTTTTTATTCATGTGAAAATCCAAGGCTAAAAGTAAAAACATCATGTAATATAATAGCTTAGGGGTCGCAATAAAAATACACTTTAGAAAGAATCTCTTTGAATTCTATAGAATGTTTCATAAAATTTGGTTAAATGGAGCCTGTATGCCTCATAATAAAATTAATCCTGTATTGCATATGCTGCCAGATGCATCAGCCTGGTGGAACAAGAGAGCTGAGGAAAGTCCTTTGTCTGAGACTGACACCTATACAAATAGATGATGTCTACAGCTTTCCTCTCAGTAGCATTAGGAAACCTGTGAGTTATAAAATCTTGGCAGATTCACTCAGTTCTCTCAAACACAAGGGCATCTCATTTATTTTAATCACATTCATTCTTTTTTTAGTCTGTCTAGACTATTATAACAACCACAGAGTTGTGCTTTGCTCATGGTGGGTGGTGTGCTTCTATTTGCAGGTTGTTATTTCAGGTTAAGTTTTGAATTTGGAATCTACCAGAACTTGGATGCAAATATCTGCTTGATTTTATGCTACAGTACATCCTTCTATATAAAATATGCAGTTAGAAACTGTAACTACCCCAGAATTAAAGACCTAGTTTTCCCTTTCAGTCAGAGTTCCTTTAACTGAGAAAGCAGTATGCTTTCCACTTGCAGAGGTCAATTGTAACACCCTGGATGAGTCCCTAGGGAAAAAAAAAAAAAAAAATATATATATATATATATATATATATATGTAAATGTCTGTTTATGTGTATTAGATACAGATCATGAAAGGATATTTTAAGATGTCAACAGCACTTCTTTAAATATTGATGGAAATTTATTTAGAAATATGTTTTAAAAAGAGAAACCTAATAATCCCATTTGATTTATCCTAAACTTTACAAAATTAAAATATTTAAAGAAATCCTGTAAGTAAATAGAAGGAATAACTTTTCCGTATTTTACAAAGATAGAACAGTACATATACAGATAAGAAAGATGAGTATACCTTGCATTCCCAGCCTGTGTTGTAGCAATCATTCTTTAAGTTAGGGGAGTCATGAGTTGTTTCTCTGTTCTTAATTATTATTTTAAATTCCCCCTTTCTACCATATTTCCCAAAAATAAAATTTACCTGGAAAAAGGCACATGAAAATGAGTTGTCCTCTAAATCTTCAGTGAGCAAAAAGCTTCATTTTCTAAAATACCATTGTTACTAATAACAGTACTTTCTATTTAATTTCATATATTTGCTGTTCCAAATCTTTCAGTGTTTCAGGATTTCACATCAAGGAGATTAGAATATGAATTATTTCTGAATACTTAACACTGCCCTTCTTCCTAAACCAAGGACACAACTAAAGACATAGTTTCGCCTTTTTTGGAGGTGTTCTTCAGTTCTTAGTCCATTTTTGTTTAGATGAGGATCAAAGTCACAAAGACATTAAAAAAAATAAAAATAAAAAGGTATGATACACTTTCACAGAGTTCTGGTGATGAGGGAATAAATTAGGAGGTTCAGGACATTATATTTTTAAAACTATTTTGCATGGCATTTAAAATTCAACCGTAATTTAGCAGACTAGTTTTAGAGTGAGAGGATAGTATTTTCTCCATTTGTGGAGATCTGCCAAGTTCTGCCTACTGTAAAGAATAAGACTTGTCTGAAGATTTTGTACTATGATTCTCTTTCCAATAATAAATTTGGGGTCAGGAGATAATTTTATACATCCAACAAATGAATAGATTGACAATGTTATGTTAGAAAGTTTCCCATTTTTCTATGGAACTTGGAGAGTTTGTCTTGGTAGCCAGAGACTGAACTGTGCAGGAACACTTCTAAATGTTTATGCTTTGCAAAGCAATTGTTCTTCTGGGCAAGGTTATTTCAAATCTCTGCTTTAGCTATTATAAATAGACTGCCTGTATTACTCATACCTTTGTGCAGATTAATGTATCCCTACGTATTCATGTCAAGCAGTCCAAATGTGTAAGCTACGCATCTGAGGAATTATTAGGTCAGACATCAACAAACAAAAGGAGAACAAGGTTTCTGACTCTGTCAGACCCCTTTACTGTCCTTAGATCCTACAGTCTACACTCTTGGTATTAGTCACAGCATTTCACAGGTCTCTGGTATAGTGCTGAAGCAAAGAAAGCAAGAATTAATGCAGATCTACATCACCTCCTCCTGTTTTGAAGATGTGTGTACACACAGAACTGCTAATTCATCTTGGACTGGTAGTAAAGACCTCAATTTCCAAAAGAACTTCAGCATTTCAGAATGTGTGGCTTGATCAGAGCATTTTCCAAATAATCAGAAGACAGAAAAATGCATCAAATAGTAAGCTGTTATTTTTAGATTACCAATATATAAAAAAGAGATGGGTGCAATTTTCCACTCTTTCCTAAATGCATTTCTTTTCACTCATTTTTTATTATAAGCTTTAGAGGACTGGACAGACAGAAAAAGAAATAGCTCAATAAAAACTACTGGAAACATCTAAGGAAATCACTTTTGAGAAGTACTTATCTGGTGAAATTTGTCCAGATGCTTCTCCTAACCATGAAAAACATTTTTGTTGTGAAGGTGCTTTTTCTTTTATAGAAGCTGATAGCACTTAACTTTCCTTTATGTAAAAATTAAATATAGGCATGAAAGTCACATATTGATTAAAGTGAAAGAAATAAAGGTCTAGTAACTATTTCCTCAAACACGTTTTCTTCTTCAGGATCCCAGATCTTTCTACAACAAAAAATATACAAACAGAATAATAGTAAAAAGGACTACATCAGTACCATTTGAAAGTAAATACAGAGATAATTTTAAAAGCAAGTTCTTACTTAAATTGTAGGTGGCCTAGTTAATTTATGGAAGTAGGTGAATTCTAGTTTCTCTTCAAAATGTTACCTGTGCCTATTGATCTGCCATTCTGGTTTCTTACTCCACAACACCTTGTAAATTTTCCCAATTATCAGCATTTGAATAGCTTATCAGAACATCTGTAAACAACACGTCATCAGTTTTAGAGAAAACATTGCAAGGATGGATAAAATAATAAAAGGCTATTTTAAGTGGCACAATTTAATGATGATGACAGTGATGTTACTCAGCTACAGTTTACTCTTAGAATTTAAAATAATTCCAGGAATTGATGTAACATGTGCAAGAATTGCAGTTCCTTCTTTACATGACAGTTCTCATCACTTACACAAATGAGATATGTAGAAATTGGTGTTGTAACTGAGCAGCTATACACGTAGAACAGGAATAAAATGCTCTTTAGCAGGATATTTTTTTTCCAAACGAAATATAAAACTACATAATCACATTAGAAGAATAACAATACTAATGGAAATCAAAGACTGTATATTGTATATGATGTGGTTGGGGAACTGAGACTTGCATGTTAAAAGACCAGTGTGGTCCCTGCTGAGCATGTTTTATTCTCAAAATAATTAACTCTGTCAAATAATTAATAGTTGTTGACAAGACCAAGTTAAGTGCATGCAACATCACATGTTATAATTAGTTGGGATGATAACATAATATGAACTGAAAATAATCAATTTGAGCTGCCAAAGCTGATCACATAAGCCAAGTCAAATAACACAAGCAACTTTCTTCCATAGATTTCATACAAAGAATTAGCTATGCCTGTTTCTGTGGTCTTTATATATTTCAGCTCTGAGTAGCTGAGTTTCATTGGTGTGAATGTTTTTGAATATTTATTTGAGAGCTTGGAGGCAAACTTGGTGAAAGAAACACACTAAAAACTAATTTTAAGCAAATGATAAAGTTTGAGTTACTAGATCGAATTAGATCTAGGTAAACTAGATAAAGTGAAGGAATATTTAGAATATTTCATGTTGAAATGCAAGTGTTATCAAAGAGCTCTTTGTAATTGATCTATATTTACAAGAAAAAAAAATCCTTACTCATTTCAAGCTGTTGAATAACAAAACTAAAAGTGCATCTGTTCAGATTCACTAGGGGGAATAACATAAAAACAACAGCAAACCCCTTCTCCTTTCAATTTAAACCCTTTCCTGTCCCAGTTAAGACAATGAAAGATACTCTGTGGTATAGAGCAAAGTTACTTTAATAATTAATCATTCTAATAATATCATCTATTAGACCAGACATTAGATATTATGGCAGAAAGCGCTATAGAAAAATCTTTACAGGGTAGAAAATTTGAGAGATAAATTATTCATTGTAAATTATTTGCTCTAACCACATTTTGCTATCCGATATATTACAGCTCTACAGCATGTTGTTGGAGATTGAGTATAATCAATCAAACAAAATATTTAAATATAAGATTCATAACATTTTTCCAATCTTCCATGTAACAGGGGCAATAGTACAAATTATATTTATGTTAAACATCCCGGTGTTCAATGTTTTCTACTGAGGTTTCTAAAACTTTTCTTTGCAGGCTTGTATTTTTTTTTTCTTAAAAATAAATCATAATCCACTTTGCACTTTGAAAATTTAGTGGAAATGTTTTCCTTTTTTTGGTTCTGTCCCATAGGTATCTACAGTGCAGAAAGAAAGAGAAAAAGCATTGTACTGCATACTCAGGGTTACTAGAATCGTTGTTTTATAGTCTTTAAAAATGCTATTCAGTTGAAAGATCTAGTGCTGTTCCTTCTGAAGCACATTAAGAGTCAAAAATTCAGTTAAATTGCAGTTAAAATCCTATTTTTTGTCACTGACTTTGGCAGGGCCACCGTTTCACTCAGAGTAGTAATACAGCTGGTTCCAGACACAGAATGAGATTCATCCACTTCAGATGCTGCTGGTCCCAGTGCTTACCAGATGATGCTCATTTAGTTACAAAGTTAGTTGCAAAGGGTTAACCAAAACCAGGAATATGCAGCCAGCAACAAATTCTAAAGGATTCAAATGTACACAGATATGGATCCCAGAGGCCAAGTTACCTGCTGACACCAAATTATTAGGTGCTGTCATGGAAAATCATCATTTGCTCAAATAAAATACTGCTAGAAAAGATACATTGACAACAGGTTTTGTGTTTGCTTCAATGAGTCTGTAAAAAAGCATTAAATAAGAGAGTTTACTGAGTAGGGGCTATTATCATTGTGTTTGCGTGTCAGATATCTGCTAGAGTAAAATCACAGCTTCTCTAAGATGTCTCAAACTAAATTAAAATCGCCCTTGTGTCTACTTGCTGCAGCAAAAAGTTACTGCTGAGACTACAATGATTGTGAAATGTTAAAAAAAAAGGCTTCTAATCCAATTCTTTTTTTTTTTTTTTGCTTTTCACTAAATAATAAAGGGGGAAAATATAACAATTTTTGTGTTTATACATAATGCATTTTAAAGAGAAAAAATAGAGTATCATTTCAGCAGTTCTTAATGATACAGTGTTTGAACACGGTTTTAATACCTTTCTTAAACTATCTAGCAGATTTTTATATGGTATGGGGCATAGTGTAGGAACTGCAGGCTTTGTGATCTCTCATAACAATAAAATGTTACTATTCTAAGTTTCATTTAATTCCCCTGTCTCAGCTCAGAACTGAAAAACAAACAGCCAGATATTAAAATTATTTTTGCATTAAAAGATAAGTACCTAGTCAGGCTTTGGCATGAAAATTCCCAGATTTAACTGCAAAGTAAATGTCAAATGATTTTGAAGATAAACTAGGAAAGGAGATGTCGGGGTAAGACCCTGAAGCAGTCATGCTGCAGTGATTGCTAAGAGAGCCAAGGCACATGCTCAGGAGACCAAGAATGCACATTCTAATTTTCAGCAGCAGAGAACTGAATAAAGCTTTCCTTTGTCCCAGAGAATGTCCTGAATGTCAGACTCTGGGAAAGGCACCACAATTGAGTTTCATGTTTGTAATAGTCATGACAGAGGAAAATCACTGAAATAGTCTCTTTAGGCAAGACAGGTCAATGAATGTGAATGTGGGCAGTTTTAAACATGATATATATATCAAGCCACCTAGTCTTGAAAACTTTTAAAGAGAGTTCTGCAGAACATTAGATTACTTGTAAGCTTTAATGAAATATACTGTAGTGCAATTAGACTTCAGATATCTTCAGGGTGAGAGGACAGAGGACGAGTAGTTCCATGGATAGCTTTGGATTTATGTTTCTGAAAAGGTGAAAGCCCAGGAGAACATATGGATCTAGTTTATAAGTGCCTTGGTCATGGTTGCATGATTGTGCTGGAAAAATGAGCTGAAATAAGACCCAAATACAAGACCGACTTCAAGACTCTAAAGCCACAATTATTAGATCCATATTCAAATTTTTTATTTAAGTTTTTCTTAATCAGATGCCTGTACACTGTATATATAGGTGATGGAAGCTTTTATAACCCCATGCAGAAAGTTCCATTGCCACATTGTGGACACAAAGAACTATAAGGTTCATCAAGGAAAGGAATTTAACGTCTTGTTACATATCCTCAGTTATGAGAGGATGTCCTGTTTCTTAACGAACTTTGTCATCTTACACTTTGATATATGCACATGATATTCATAACGTGAAAAGGTAGAATAGACTTTCTAGATAGACCAGAAGGGCATTCAGGTGTTTTGTGGTGAACGATAGCCTGTTACCTTGGGTTCTTGACTCAGGATGTTGTGTGTTGGCTAAGGAATAAACCCAGGGCTCTACAGGGATGTACCAGTCTACCACAAGTTGCCTGGAGATGTACTTGAGTTTTAAAGATGCAGTTGAGGCATGATTGATATAAAAATCTAGCCAGGCTGAAAAAATGGGGTAAAATAATAGGATGGATAAAACAAAAGTACAATATGCGAGTGATTACTGCATCATTTTGGGAAAGTTACTGGCAGAGCTAGAGGCAGATGTCAGGATTACTTGGTTGTCAGTATTATAACCTTTCTTCCTGTAAGTCAGATGTACAGTATGGTCTTCTGGCATAAATCACCAAGACATGCATCTAAGAGGGACATTTTGGAGCAAATGTGATTTTAATTTACCTCTGATTATGAAAATCAAGTAGTCTTGAGCACCTCGCTCCATTATGAAAGATTAAAAAATTATATTGATTGATTAATATTAGAGATAAAATGTAAAAATTCCCCATGAACAGAAAATACATAAAGATTCTTAGAAATATACAGGTATATATGGTGTGGATAGGAAAAACAAAGATATCCTCAATACAAAGTCCTATGTTTTCTATTAAACTGCATATTTTCTATTAAACTTCCTAGTGCCACAGCATTTTTGCAGTGTTTTGTGTTCTTTCATTTCATTCATGCAACAACCCACTGAACCGGAATACCATCAGTATTATTGCCAGTTTCTGAAAGAAGAGGACAAGGTGGAGATATTAAGTGATGTGCATAAGTCCTCTTATCAAGTCTGTACCAGAACTAGGATTACAATTTGGAAGCTTTTGACTTCTTGTTTCCTATTTGGCAGCCTAGACCATTACATACCTCAAATCCAGTTTAAAACTCTCATAAGATAATAGAGGAAACATAAGGCACTAAGATTCTAGTCAAAATAATGTTACTGAAAGTTTTCTTGGAAGCTTTGGTAGAATAAAATTGGCTGAAATAGTCCATCTACGGGTCGCTTATATCAATTCCACCAGCAATAAAGATTAGATGCTACTTTAAAAAAGCATGACAAATTTGCCAACAGAATCTTCTTCCCTTATGAATCATTTGAAAAATTTATTTATACCAGCCTAGCTATATTTAATGCCATTTGTCCCCAAAAAACAGCCTAATGCATAACAGAAAATATTTGGAATAAAAATTGTGTTGTTGGGGAAACATCTGATCATGCCACAGATATCCTTATTAGACCTGATTTTAAATAATGACTTTAAATTCTAAAGCATTAAAACAATTCACTGATTAAACTTTCGGAAGACATTGTACTTTGAGACTGTAAACTCCCTTGAGAAGAGAGAAAATTGGTGAAGTCTATTAGGAAGCTTAGAAATATAAAAATGATAGTAGAAGACTGTCTTACTTGCCAAGGCTCATTTGATTCTCACAGTGACATGAAGCTGAAGAGAAAGCAAAAACACAGAGGAAACAACACTGCCAAATGAGACCAAGCAGTCCTACTGGACACGAGATTAGCTTGAAATGTCATATGACAGCAAATACAGCTAAAATTGGTTTTAGGCAATCCATAGTATCATCAAGTCCCCAAGTGAAAGGAGAGCAGTCCTGCACCTTTTACTGTCACTATACCTAAAACTGAAGACTGAAAGCAGATTCAGGCCACAGAAACTTTGGAAAGTCAGAAATGTATTAAAAATTATTAAGAAGCCAACAGGAATGACTGATGAGGGAAGATTAAAATAGCTTCTTTGTGTAAATGATAAATGATAACTGAAAGGAGATGAGATACCTGGCTACAAATGGATCTGGTCAAAATATTGGAAGTGAAGGGAAAAGTCACCAGCTTTTGTTTACCTCTCTTGAAAATAAAATAAAAATATAAAAGAAACAAACAAAAAAAGAAAATGGTATTCATTTCCATCTCCAAGAGCCTGACTGATAGCACATAAAATCAGCACATTCCAAGCTTAAAAGTTTCTGTTATTAGGTTCCTGGATAGACATATCCAATGCATAGATCATAACCAACTCATGTTAAAGAAAATTTTGAAAATTACCCGTTTATTTTGCTGCCTAGAATTAGTGTCATAATACCCTATTGTAGATGTTTTAATAGGTGATGCATTACCTGAGGGCTAATATCAAAGGTCCCACTCTGGAATTTGCTAAGTAACCTCCATTTCCAGGTCTCTCAGGTATTCCCTGAAAGGGCATATCTGTTTATGAGATTAGACAGTTAGGTAATCTAACATCTTTACCCTATTTCAACTTCCTCTTTACTCAGAATTCCAAATAAGTCTATTTTTTTTTTTTTTTAATTTTAATATTTTTCTTCTGAAATCACTGTATTATTTACACAGCTATACTGGTCTGTGTTATCATAATTATTTTCTTATCCTAGCCAGCAGGATTATGGTTTGATTTTACCACTGATAAAGAAAACCTTGTATTTAACAGGGCTTAAGTGTGATGGGGGAAAGGGAGCCATACCTGAGTGCTCATCAGTTAGATATTTTCTTTTATTTTCTTTTATTTTTTTTTTTTTAAATAGATACATTTTCTTCACTTTCCTCAAAGAGAGAGTATTTGTCTCTTTGAAAAGAGTGACAACAGGAGATGAAGTGCAATCTGCTACATCACTTTATTTTTCGGTCCTTCATTTTCTACAAGATGTGGCATAGCAAGTATTGATGCATTTTGTCATTTATACAGCTCCAGAAATGTCATTGTGAAGAGAGTGTTTTCTGTGTTATAGACATGATATGTCAACCCCTTCTTAAAAATAACTGAAAGAAAAACTTAAAGCTAAACCATAAAAAAGAAAATAAAAATTAATGTAAAAGACACGATATCTTGGAATGAAAGAGGGGAAGCAGATTCTTGGACTTTAATGAGGACTGGAAAAGTCCAGAATATTTTGATGTGAATTTAACTAACCATCTTATGAATAACTTTTTTCTTTATTTGTGTGACCTAGATATAGTAATTCATTAAAAATGAATTTAAAATACAAAGAAGAAAGTTTTTCCAAAACAAAATATATTTTATTTGATAGCTTTCGGTTCTCTCTCTTCTCTCCTTCCCTCTCTCTCTCCCTCCCTCCTCCATGATATATCCAATAGTCTTAATTCCAACAGCTATGTAAAATTTGGTGCAGGTTTATCAAGGACTGATTTTAGCTGAGATAAGATAGTTTTTAATCACTGCTGATTAAAGGAATTAACATGAATAGTGAATTTTCTCCATGAAATATTAGTACCAATGCAAGATAAATCTATGCTGTAGGACATTTCACCCACAGAAGAACACTTCCAGTGTTTAAACTTAAATTTACACCACAAAAGTATTAAAGTTGTCACTGTTGCTAAAAAGTAATTCAAAAGGAGAAAAAAATATATTGTGGCCTTAGATTCTTTTACTTGATAAACATTTTAATATTTATTGATTCTTAAACTTTAAAGACACTAAATCACATTAAAGCAAGGATTGAATCTTGGTATTTATAAAAGTTCAGCTGTTAGCTGAAGCTGGATAATAGAAGGGCAGAGATAAATTACTTGGAAATGCCGAAGAAGGAACCATTTGTTTTAGGACAGACACCACATGTCATAGTGCTGCTTTTTGTCCATCTAAGGACCGATAACATGATGTTTGATATTAGCCAGAATGCACATATTCAGATCAACCTCCAAACATCCTAGCAATTAGTTTTCTACAGGCTGTATATTTTACTCCGGATTTCATTATGGGGACAGACTTCACTGTCCAACCACATGTCTGTTTAGGTCTTTGTCTTGAAAGTATTTGTAATTTTAAAATATGTACTATGTATCTGACTATGCAAAGTTTATTATTGTAAATAGTAAAAATTAAGATTTGGCATTTAATGGTGCTTACAATAAGCTGCCAATGATGGGAATTTTAATATTTTAAAACCTTTCTCCACATAATTAGTCTTTTGTTATCATATAGATCTAATATATGGAGTTGATTATTTTCTGGCTCAGCTCTAGACATGATCTCAAACTGAATTTATGTCTTTTGGGAGAAATGAAAACATGTTTTATTTTTGCTAACATTTTCTTTGTAAAAATAATGTGTACATAGAAGTGTGATGTTAAATCTATATGTAACTAACATGGTTCTAATCTGTTTTCAGAAAGCTTTTCAGTTTTCTTTAAAGATTTTCAGTTTTCTTGTTTCAGTTTTTCCTCAGTAGACCTTAATTCTTCTTAAAGTCACTGCACGTAACATTTAGTTCATTCAAATATACAGACTTTTTCTATTTGCTTAGAAGAAGTAAATGTTCCATTTATAAAAGCAAATAAAAGAGCCTCAGGACAAAAGCACATGGAAGCTCCTGAAAATACTATTAAACTTGTTGAAGGCAAATTTTTTAAAAGTGAAACTAAGCATAGATCTTATTAAGAAAAAAAAATCCCCAAACCATCAACATGAATCTTTCCTAATCTCCTTTAAATATATTTATATGAGATTTTAATTCTAGCAGCGTTGTTACACATTGGCCTCACCTATCTATTCAACATAGGAAAATACATAAGGATAATTTCAGAGACAAATTCTCAGTATGCGGTAGAAATTTCACTGGGCTGATAAGTTCCAATCAGTCTTTTAAGAAATAGTTGTACAACTAGGAAGATGCTGAAGTGAATCACTCTCAAAATCCCTTTAATTGCCTTAGGTCCTCAAGTCTCTGTGTGTCCCAAATTGTTTTGTAGTTTGACCAAAAATGCTGTCTCTTCCAAGACAAATTTTGCATTTTGCTGTGAAGAGTCATTGCTAAAATGCATACACAGCATTTGGAGCAGAGGTCCAATGAGATGGTCATGGTACCCTGTCCTCGCCCCCCAAAGAAATGCCTGGGAGTTACTGGGATGTACCACTGGACAACTTGCTCCTTTTCCCTTTGCTTCAGGTCCTGTGCTCTTCCCTCTACTGGGACAAAGCTCTACTCTAACAGGTGTCATTGTCTTTACTGTTCTTTTGTTAGCCACAGAGCTCTAGGAGGAACATCTCATATGAAATGGGAGATGTGGGTTCAAACATTCATCCTAGGGACTGAAAATGAGTTTCATATCCACAGAGCAATGTGTTGTGGTGCTGGTGCTTAACTGAACTATGTCAGAAAATGCTGGAAAAATGAAGGAAGCCAGGGCTTAAAATCTGGGCCCTCTTCAGCACTTCAAATTGACTGGTTTAGACTTATCCCATGTGTGTGCTGGACAATAGGAATCTCATTTCAGTCATTTACATTTTTAGTCCTGTTTAACACATTAGAAATTTCAATGTTTAAAACAAGTTTGCAAACTTTGCTATTAGAACCAGAGATTTGTGTAATAATGGAAAAGGTCTCATTTATGACTTTTATGCTCAAGTATATCACAACTTAAACTAGTTAGTCCTTTCTGGGTAGAATAATTAAATCAGCTACAGCATAAAACAATGCTGTCTGTAATTAGGTGTATTGAACAAATAAATGTAATGAAGTGTATTGACAGCTAGATGCTATTCATAAAGCGTTTCTTAAAATATATGTTTGGCATACAGAGGATATTTATTACCAAAAGTGGTCACTGCAATAATAGGAAATTAAGAAGATACCTTATTAAAGGCTGCAAGGAAATTAGATAATTTTAGATATGTTTCTCTCACTATTTCATTTTTTTCTGTGGTTGTACGAGTTACAATGTTTGTGATTTTGCTGATAGATCAGAGAAGATGAGTATAATTCAGTGTTCACAGATGCAAATTGTAAGTGAGGTCTAAAAGTTACCATAAGTTCTTTCTCATTGCAATAAAGATCTTTGATTTTTACGAAATATTCACAATAGTATTCTACATCGACCAGCAAGGCAATCAAATCTCAATTATTCACATGTTAATATTATTCTCACTCTTTGAATTTCTGCAACACGTTTTCCTGACTGCTCATTTGAATATGAGAAAACCCACCAGGCATCTACTTTTCTTTGTGTTATAAAAATATCATAAATTTGCATTGCAAAGAACAACTACAAGAAAAAAAACATTCAATGTCCTATTCAAAGTCTATTTAAATTAGTGTGTAGCAAAACTGGGTTAAAAGTAATTTTTTGTGAAATAAAAAATTAATATTTCACTAAATCCCATGTTAAATGGTTGAAGAATAGAGGAAATACAGAGTGTAGTACTCTGCTATTTTGAAAACAGTTGTGATGCTAATAATTAAAGAGGTTTTTTATGTACGGTTTTCATGCAAGTCTTTTCCAGCAGAAAATTTTCTGCAGAATTTTTCCCATTGACATTTTCATTAGTAGTATGTTGGTTGTGCCCAAACATACCAGCTGAGATCTCATCATTATCATTGTGTTCAAAGCTATATAAAAATACACTGACAGCCAGCTTTTAGTAAAAAAAAAAAAGAAACAAAAACAAAAAAAAACTGAAGTCTAAAAGTGGACATGAAGGAACAAAAAAGTGTCTTACTGGGAGTCATACAGCAGTCTAGTGGAAGAGACAGGTCTACTCACTAAGTCTCCTGCTTTCTAGACCAGTGGTCTTTGAAACATTGTGAGTTTAGTAAAATCAGTTCAGTTATACAGCTGATAAATATACACAGACAGCATTAAAAACATGCTAAGAATTATATAAGGACAGATACAGCTCTTATACTGGATCTTCACAAAAATGAACACAATATTGCCCATGTTAAGTTTTCCCAACAGAAGTGGTGTTTGCACACTGAAGTGTTGTGCATTTTCACGCCACAGGGGATACTGACGGTTCCCTGTTCACCAGCTGCCTGACTGCATTAACTTTTCTCCTTATAGCCAGCTACTCTGCCATGTTACCTCTTCAATTAAGCTATAATAACATGGCTATGCTATTGTCACTTTGACTCCTTTGTAAATACAGATATATATCTAATATGGGGTTTAAAGTTGCTAGTTCTAAGATAATTTCAGCAGTCTACTTTATGCCAACATGGAACTCAATGTGCATGATATTTATGTTTTGTAGGTGCTTTGTCTTCTAACTATTACGGTGCCAAGTGTACTATTATGACTGTTGGCAATGTTCAAGCTAACTACATATAGACATTACTTCAACATACACTGTCTCCACAGAAATCTAAAAATACACAGTATAGAGCCTGTTATATAATAAAGCTCAGAGGCTTTTGGTCAAGGCAATTTTCCTGGTTTTGTATAATGAAATTTGTGTATGTATACAATATCTTGTGTTTCCAGAATGTGGTTAAAATTGATAAACTTATAAGAAAACGTTTTTTCTTTTCTACAGTGTTTTCTCTAAGCATCATAGTATGAATCTGTCATATTATGTTGTTAAGCAAGTGAAAGCTATTTCACTGATAGCTCCACTGTATGCATTCTTTTACTAAAGCAGAGGACTTTTACTAAAGCCAGGACTCAGGAGGACTCGCCACACGTCTCCATTGTGGGTTCTTACCTGAAGGGTGGGGTTTGGATCCTGCGTGATGGAGACGGTCAAAATGTGGATGGCTGCAGCTGTGGCCTTTTTGTTCACCACGAGCTGTGTGGAGTTCAGTAACAATGGTTTCTTTTTTCTTAGTCTAGCTTAATATATGGTAGCTTTTGATGGAAAATATGAAACTTCTGGTAGTTAGTGTCAAGCTTTAGGTGTCCAGAATAGAGGTCATTGTTCATTTTCATCTTAAGAAATGAACTGAGCTTTAACTGTGAGCAGTATTTAACTGGATTCTCTTCTTGCCTGAGCTGTTACTGCGATATGATCAAAAGCATGAACAGGTTAAAAAATAGTCACATAATTCTTAGCTGTAAGAGATGGCCTGTATTTGACTGCTGTCTAAATGACCTGCTTCTTAGAAAATAAGTTTTCACTACTTAGAGGTATGCATGTTCTTCTGTTGTCTAATATATATATAGAAAACCCAGCAGCCTCATGGGACAATTTCTTTCACTTCACCTCCATCTAAGCAAATCAATGTAAATGGAAGGAGCTGTTGGCAGGCGTAATTTGCATACATGTTAACAAAATCAGGTGCACTTCATAAGTGGGAGGCTATATGACCACAAAACGTTGTTTTTTTTCTTTTGCCAAGTCTTTCCCAGGAATAACATGGATATTTCCATTTGAGATATGCTAGGATGCATTTATACTTGTGACCTCAGAGGAAAGAGCACAGCAGCAAGCAAATCTGTGTTCCTGTAATTAAGGAAGATTGTTTTCATACTTTTTAATTCTAGGAATACAAGCCACTTGTGCTTCCTCTGTCTTTTCTCTTTTCTTTTTTGTATCGAATTAATAGGAAAAATTGTTCTGATAGAAACATATTGATTTCAGTAAAGAACTGTATGTTATTTGCTCTGCACTCCTCACAATGGTCAATGAAGTTTAACTGCTGAGAAACGTGCCCTGGCTGACACTTACCAAACAAAAGCAGAGTTGTCTTTCATTGTTAGAGTTTGTTCTCTACATGGCCTTGAATGTTCATTTCTTTGGCGTAAGATAATGATTGATCCTCTTGCTTTGCCATTTCTAGATGGTTAGGTACTTAAAAAGTCAATACTGAATTTCTAAGCAGAAATCCATGTATGATTACAGTAAAGCTCCACTATCACAGCATTATATTAAGAGATATATTGTTATATTTTGGATATATAAAAATAAGAAGTTTTAATATGACTTATGAACAGTATTTTAAAATGTGCCACCTTGGTTTTATTGCTAATCATTTCAAGAAAGTATAGCTCTTATGAGTCTAGATTCACCCTAAGTGAAAAATGAAAAGTGAATTATTGCTGGAAAAATCATCCATAGTGAGGGGTAACTGAATGCTTTGAAACATAGTTCTTTTGTTCTTTATTTAAGGGTTAAAGCCAAGTGATCCAACCATGACCGGCAAAACACAGACCAGCAATGTCACCAATAAGAACGACCCAAAGTCCATCAACTCGAGAGTCTTCATCGGCAATCTGAACACAGCCATTGTCAAAAAAGGCGATATTGAAGCGATCTTTGCAAAGTATGGGAAAATAGTTGGCTGCTCAGTGCACAAAGGTTATGCGTTTGTACAGTACATGAGCGAGAGGCACGCCAGGGCTGCAGTGGCAGGAGAGAATGCCAGGATCATCGCAGGGCAGCCACTAGGTAAGGGCTTGTTCATACCACTGAAATATTGTTTTGTCTTTCCTTTCTATTTGAAATATCATCTGCTGATGGTACCTTGGGGGCTAGTAAGTTTGTTTTGCCATTGTTCCATCTATTTCCAGGATGTTGGGTCTGGCAGAATTTTCAAAGTACAAGATGCTACTTATATATTACAAAATGTTTTCTACTATAAAATGCTGTTTTATTAAATACATTACTTCTGACTACTTTATACTTCTCTATGTAATCTCATTGTAGTGAACACAATGACTTATGTGAGGAAAATATAAATATTTTCTCTTAGACTCTATTTGGTATATTTAATATAATACAAGACCAATCAGATAGATGCTCTTATCTTGCATTCCATTAATCTAGAGTAACATCCAGCCCAACTGTGTGTTAGATTTTATACAGTAGCAGAAGGAGGAGTTTTGTTAGTGCTTGAAATTCTACCAAATCAAACTGTAATGCTGTTATTCATTTAGAGAAGTTTATTACTAAAAACTTAGGGTGAAGTCATTCCCACATACTGTTGCAGACATTGTTCATCTGAATGCCAAATTAAAAAGCAAATGTAACATTTTTGTTTTCTAGTGCTTTGTCATGAATCTGGTTGTTTCTTATTGTAAGTGTTACCTCTGAAAGCTATTTGCAATTAGATATGGTGTCTGTCAATGATAAAATCATCTGGAGTACAGTACTAATCCCACCTGTCATATATATATAGTAATGATGGATAGTACAGCAAGATGTTTGATAGGAGCCAGAGATCTTTCACTAGACCTCTGAACTGTATTTCTCAGATCCAAGCTCATGTGTGTAATGGTTGTGTCAGGAAAAGGTGAAGGGTAGCTGATGCTTGGGCTGTAACAGGTCACAGGCTTACTCATTTTCAGTTTCTCAGGCTGTGGGTATCTGTTTTTCTGATTATACGTAGAAATTGAAGTATTTGTGTTAGATGGGTTGTTGTTTTGTCACAGTTGCTCAACATTAATTTTGAGTTTTATAGCCTGTTTAACCTGGCAGGCAGCTAAACACCACAGACAGCCATTCGCTCACTGCCCCCCTACTCAGTGGGGTTGGGGGAGAGCATCGGAAAAAAAGAAGTTAAGCCTTATGGGTTAAGATAAAGACAATTTAATAGAACAGAAAGGAATAATAATAATAATAATAATAATAATAAGAAGAAGAAGAAGAAGAAGAAGAAGAAGAAGAGGAAACAAGTGATGCACAATGCAATTGCGCACTACCCATCAGCTGATACCAAGCCAGTTCCCAAGCAGTGATTACCCAGCCAACTTTTCCCTAGTTTATAGACTGAACATGACATCAGATGGTATGGAATATCCCCTTGGCCAGTTTGGGTCAGCTGTCCTGGCTGTGCTCCCTCCCAGCTTCTTGTGCATCTTTGGCCTCCTCACTGAAAAGTCCTTGACTTGGTAAAAGCATTGCTTAGCAACAACCAAAATATCACTATATAATCAACATTCTTTTCATACTAAATCCAAAACACAGCACTATAACAGCTATTAGGAAGAAAATTAACTCTATCCCAGCTGAAACTGAGATATAACCCCTGTATTTTGTATTCAAAAGAAAAACAGATTAAAGAAATCCAATTACTTTTTTGGGAAGATTACAATTTTTTTTTTTAGGAAAAGTTACATATATGAGTGAAAAAAAGAACTCAAGTGATAAAAGCAAGGCAGCAAAGTCAGTCTGTGGGATGGCATTATTATAAGATGTTTCCTGGAGCGGTGGTCTCTGAGCAATAGGCCGTATGATGCCATCAGTGCATTATTTACAGCTCCTTGCACACTGGTCTGACCAGATTTTTTAAACTGTGTTTTCCTAAGGCAATAGATCTGTTATTACTATGACTACTGTTGTTAGTATTTCTTGTGGCATCTGTAATATGGCAAGTGCTTTGGAGATGCCCTTGCTCTACTCATAGTACTTTTATACTTTGTATGGAAGGTAAGTGAAGTTGTTGTAAAAGAAATTAAAGGACCAATAATTATTTGGTTTATTCAAATCTTTTAATAATA
Organism: Columba livia; assembly: GCF_036013475.1. Lineage (NCBI taxonomy): Eukaryota > Metazoa > Chordata > Aves > Columbiformes > Columbidae > Columba > Columba livia. The sequence continues at coordinate 133,746,965 of NC_088603.1, forward strand.
ACAGGAAGTTTATTCAATACTAAGTTTTAACTCCATAATCTTAAAATACTTTGATTGTTCTGCCAAATCTTGTTGCATCTGGGAAGATAAGGAATAAGCGGGGTGAAATTTTCTTTTAGCTGTTCCATACCTCATTTATTCTTTCTGTGTATGAAATAGACTTGTTATTGGTACTGTTTGACAAAGGAAATGACTTTGTAAAAGTGGTTCTTTTTGTTACAAAAACTGTTTCTATGAACTCTTTTTATTAGCCATAGACATTAACTGTCACCTCAAAATAATGAATGACCCAGAAGAATAACTTATGTGCAAATTGTACATTTGAATGGAAGGAAGTAACAGGTAGGCTCATTAGTGTGAAACTACTCTCTGTCCTGAGAGCTTTGCATTCCGAATTAAACAGAACACACGTGATTTTGTATCACCAGTCAAGGAATGGAAAGGGGACAAGAAAAAGCTTTTAGAGATGTACAAATAAACTTGATTAGCATAGCTAATTTTTCTTTTAAATGGAATTAGAATTTATTAGTAATATAATGAGGGCTGGATGGTAGCCAGTTGTGGAAAGTTGTTTGAACAAAGGAATATTTCAAAAATATTATCCTGTAGTATGTGCCTGATGCTACTGTATGCTCTAGTACTAAGTACCTCACAAAGGAAGAAATAATTTAATTTAGACCGCGTTATTAATCTACATTAGTTCTTTCATAGTTCTTTCATTCGTTCCTTCAGTTTTGACAAACTAACCATTAATGTTAGCTCCTGTCTTCTATGGAGTCCTGTCATTAAAAATTATGATATCCTCTACAGCAGCTTTACCTGTGAATCAGAAACTGTTCCCATGTATGTAACTTCGATTAAAAGCTGAACTTGTAAATTCCTATAGCTCTATAGAGTGCTGCCCAATTCACTGAAGATACAGCTTCAATTCCCATCCAGTTGTCATCAACTTACTTCAGGCTGGAGCCAAGAAAATGTTCAAGCTGGTCTATGGCAAAACTGCATGTTCCAAGTTATGGGAACACAACCACACAATCCCCTCTGCTGTACCAGCTCAAAAGTTTCTCGTCCGTTTAAACACACATACAAGTTACAAAACATTTCCCCATATTCAACTCCTTGCCGCATAAGGCAAAAAGGTAGAGTGAATAGGCATTATTTTGAGAAAATACTGAATTTGCCAGTGAGCTTTACCAAGAGTGATGCCACCGCTCTGCAGTGAGAGGGACAAGAGACCTTTTTGCTCCATAGCAAATGGCACAAGCCCTTCATCACAGCTGTGGGCTGAGGACTGAGCTGTAGCAATAATGAAACTTTTGAGTACCTGATGGAGAACACATTTCTTCACCTGATGTTTTCTCCTGTCTTTCTAATTCTTCACAAGGGTTGCAGCAATGTTATGTAACTCTTGTCCATTCCAGCACATATGAATTCTGTGAAGCCAAATACCATGTAAAAGGCATTTAACTTTATATTATCTACTCCTGTTTACCTTATGTATTTGGCAAATGTATGTAACAGCTTCCACCTAAAATTCTGGTATAGCTACCACAGCAACTTCTACATCATAATGTCTCTTTGATTTGTTTGGTTTATATTTTATAGCCTTATATATTATAATTATTTAACCTATTTTTTTTTCCTCTTTCACTCATATTTTTAAAACAACATAATTCCTTTCACCTCAGAATATGTTTTGATTTGCACCAGAATAGGAGCCAAGCCACCTCACTGGCACTTTGAGAAAGCAAGTTAAATGCTGCAAAGCTTGTACTTCGATGTCTTGTGTTGCTTTCTTCAAGGCACCATGGAATTTCATTCTTGGATGCTGACAAAAAGCAAAAAGAATACAGTACCAAGAGTATGAAATACATGTTAGTTCTTCAGTTGATTCCCTTTTTAACTAATAAATTAGTTCCACTGTAGCTTCAGTCCTGTTTTGTTGCTGTAAATATTATTCACTTATATCTGCCTTCAGGTCTAGATTAGATGTAGTTTCAGAGTACCAAGTGGGTGCATACTAACATGCAGCCTAAGGTAAGATGGTGGTTGCAGATAATTATTTTGGGTGACATATTCTATTGCACATCCTTCTGAGAAGCACAGAAGCCCTGCAGGGGCTTTCTAAGTGATGACTGCCCAGTAGAAAACATCAAAGGACAACAGCAGGTAACAAAGAGAGCCTTTAGAGAGCCTCAACGTATACCTTTGTTATAAATTGAATTGACGTGACAACAGGACTGTTTCTCCTTTTGTTTCCCTTTCCTCTACTCAAAACTGATCTTCTCTGGTTTATATTTGTGATGTCTAGCAACACTGAGAGACTTAACTCCATATTTCCAGAAAAAGGACTTTCAGAGTGAATAAATTTTTCACCTCAACGTGAAAACCAGAAAACGGGGATTAGGTCATGAATGTTTGTATTTCAAAATAATAAATACTTAGCTTCTTTAGTGAGGTCATTTGTGAAAAATGCACTTTAGGTTGAAAAATTACACATCTATAAAAATTTTCTTGATGACTGAGCTTTCTTTAAACCAATGGTACACTAAGAAAGGAAATTCAAAATTAAATTAGTGATTCAGTTTTAACTCTGCTATCAGCCTTCATTCAGTAGCGTGAAATGGTTTTTGACACTTAAACATTGTACCTCAAAGAATTTTGTATTCTTCTGGTGTAATAATCCACTTTTTTTCTGAAGAGTGTTTAAGCAAAAACACAAATGTGAAATGCTGAAAAAGGAATTACCATTATCATGTAAGTTTAAACCAAAAAGATGTTTAATAAACAAATACTTGAATCAGTGGAAATTATCCATAAAGCTATCCACAAACCTATAAAATAGGTGAGATGCCATAGATGTTGGCTTATTGTGGAGATTACTTTTAAATTTACTGAACTCATTTAACTATTTGCTAAATGCTTTCTCAAAGGAGATCAATGACTGTTGTAAAATAGCTGACAATGTCAAGGCCAAGTTTATTTGATCCAATATTTTTTATGTTGAACATAACATAGAGTAGTGATAAAGAATATGTTTAAATACTAACTGGCCTTCTTACAAAAGCAAACAAACAAAACTCACAAGAATCATATATATGTAGTCATGATAAAAATAATGGCTTAGTCATCTCAGGAACCTAGAGTCAAACTAGGAATATAAATTTGTGCTGTCATTATTAAAGTTTTTCTCACTAAATCAAATCTTAGTCAATGTCCTGACTGTGCAGGCCTCAGACATGAACAACATAATAGAGAACTTCCGAAAAATTATTAACTAACCTTTTACAGCATATTTCAGAGGTGGTTAAATTTTACCTACTAGAACTGACTCTTTAATCCTATTTCAATCTGTTCCTGTATTTGGGAACCAGCGTCATGCTGTCTCAGCCTAGTCCTGCATGCAGGAACAGAAAACTTGTCTAAATCTACCACACAGGTCTCCAGCTTGATACCTACCCATGTGCTTGTGGTCTTGGTGCAGCCTGTGTAATGGCAGACACGAGTGTCAAGTCTTACTGTAGAGGATCTTGAATACAATAATGGGATTCTTCTGATAATAGATAATTTCCATATGTCCATTTCCATTTCATATTTTGGCATCTCCCAATATGTTTATACCTTCTGTTTTTACATCAGGAAGTTCATTGTGGCTGCAGTCTATAGCCATTGCAGCAGACTCTGCTGCAGCAGTAAAATGCAGTTGTCTTTCCTTATGCTCTTGAACACAAAAAGGTGATTAACCCTTGTTGTCACTCCATAGTCCTGTGTGTTGTGGAGGTTTTTAATCAGCATTTTCTCATCCTACAGTCACGTTGACATGAACACTTTCAGGTACTATCCATGCATATAAAGAAACCCATATAACAGAAGGAATGGTTATTTTTAACAATCATCATGCTTCCATTGAGGGCAGGACACCATTGCACAATTGATGTATGTTGGTTCCAGAGGAGCAAGCTGAAAGTTTCATTGTGTCACAAAAATCCATATTTTAATGAAATAAGCTATTTAATAAGATTGAGAATAGCTAGAATAAGAATGACTGAATAATCTTACAAAATGTTCTGTTTCCCTCTTAGTAGGACTTCATTATTCTAACTCATGAAAACTAAAGCTACAATTTTGATCAGACTTCTGACAGAACTTAAACATTTTCATGTTCAGAAAAGTATAAGGTGTATGTTAAGGAAATAGTTTATCTATGAGATGAACTCACGAAAGCAAAGGTTTACTTTTTATTCCTTGGGGTCTCCTCCTGTGAAATTCTTCGTATATTCCTAAACTATGATAAACTAAAATTTGCAAGGTTGTGCTTGGCAAAAGGTTTTGTACTCTGAGCATCTCATGTCAGCTCATGCAAATATTAAGTATTTCTTCCATTGTAATGCTCAGAATAATGATCTGATTGCTTGCCATTGGCAAGTGTTATTGTAAGAAAAGCTTTCCTTCAAGGCTGTATACAGATGCATACTAGAATTCACTTAGTCTTCTTCACAGCCAGCTCATCTTTAAAATCATTGACAAGGTGTCATTATGGAATCTTTCTGTGTCCTTCTCTGCTGCTTGATGTCTGTGTATGGCATAGGGTTTCATCTGCATTAAATGCTACATTTTTCATTATTTCATCCTGGGGTTTCATAACACACTGCATGTAAGTCCCTCAAATCTGCTTGCAACAAATATTTACATGTTCATAGGTCTGTTATATCCACTGTAATTTTGTATGTACTTTTCAAAATCTTTAAACAATGTTACTTCAAAGTTCCTAGTACTTCAGCCTTTGCTCCATGTGTACGGTGATTAGATTATTTTTTAGCAAGCAATATCCAGTACTTCTTTCCTGATGTGAACATAACTATGCTCTGTTTCTGTTGCAGCTCTAGAAGAAGTTACAAAAACTATTTTCTTTTGTGGTAAACAAAAACATGTAACTTGTCTTAACTTGTCTTAAATATACTTGTTTTGATCAGTGACTGCTGGGATCATTAAAATTTGTATGTCTATTCTATAATGTTTCATTCTGAACTGTCAGAGAATCATGCAGTGATTAAACCAATGTCATGATAGGTTCTCTCATAACATTTGTCTCAGTGTCTTATGTGGGATGTACTGTATAAAAGGAAGAATTATCTTCAGGATGCTCTGCGGTTTTTGGTTTTGTTGTTGTAGGAGGTCTCATGTTGTCTACAGCTTCACTTCTTTGCTTGATCTAGCTTGATTCAATTTGATAGACTGTCTTTTGTGCATTTGGCTTCTTTCACTTCAAACAGAATCTTATCTGGACTGAGTCTGATATTTTCTTCTTGATCATCTGACAATACTTTCATCACTATCTCATCATTTACTGCTGGAGTTGTGCTGCTAACATCATGTCATTTGGATATGTGTGTATGCCTGCCATATCTCCATGCTTTCTCATTCTCATGTGAAAACATTTCACTTGCTGACCTTATTCCAAAAGACACGGAGAAATTCATATCAGCTCCAGAGTGTACTGAAAGTGTACAGGTCAGATGGTTTCTCATCTAAATGTGACTTGCCAATATTTATATTTCTAATCTGTAATTGGAAGTATGGTGGGTTTTTACCATTACCATTCATCACTAAATGTATAACAAGACAGACTAATGATATACAGCTTTCCCTCCCAAGACACCACTCAGCTGTTTGGAGAAGAAAGTATAGCAAATATTCTTCCTGCCAGAATACTGATGTAGAAGACAAAAATCTTTCACTCTATCATATCCTCAGTTCATGGAGGCAGCTCTTTAGCTCTTTTAGGGTCACTCTTCCTCTACTCTTCCTCTATTTCTTTTCCTTCTTAACAGCAAGGTCAGCTAACATGCAAATGTTCCTTTTTTTTTTTTTTTTTTTTTTTATGTAGCTTAACTGAGAAATGCTTGTAAAGGCATATTTACTATTTCAGATTTGATTTCATGTCTTAAGCCTACTTTCACTTCACACCTAAGGAAAATACAGTGGAGGAAATCTGTTTCTTTCACACCAAGGCCCTACCTCAGGTTTCACACTTAATCCTACAGTTCTTTCAAGGCTAGACAATTTCATCAGCAAAACTGTGTGTATCCTGTATATGGGGGAAAAATAATACTGACACCTTATAATAACTCATTTATTTTTCATCACTTCATACAGACAAACTGAAATTCACAGCTAGAAAGAGGGAGATTTGACAAATGAGGTGCTTAAATTCTATACTACTGCTCCCCCCTCTCGCAAAAGAATATTATGTATTACTGAGCTCTGCCACACTAATTGAGTTTGGAATAAAAATCATTTTCTAGGTAGTGACCCAGAACTGAACACTGTTTGTGTTCTTGATTCTTGTAACTATTTAAGTGACTGACTTTAGTCTCATCTAGAAAATTCATGGCAGCTGAACGAGAACATTTTTGTTCATGGCAAGACTTGTCATTTTCAAAAATCCTCCTGAAAGGATTAGTCTGTTTTTAAATATAAAGCTGGATATTTCCACTTCTATTCTGAGTTGTGTGAAGTCCCCCTATACCTTGCAGAAAACCTCTTACTACTTACAAAATTTTAAGGTATTTGTGAGAAGACACTGATCTTGTTCAAACCCAGCCTGGAATTTCTTATTTGACATATATGTAAGCTTAGATATATTGAGCACTGAGCTTTCTCCCACCAGGTGATAACAACCAGACAGCAAAAAGCTGAGAACATATACTAGTTTATTCCAGAAAGAAGTACAATCATATCCACAACAAATCCACACTAGAGGTACCTAGAACTTGTCTCCCAGCTACCAATGAAGTTATCCTCCTTCATGTTTTTTCATCAGCCTGATGACAATTTCCTTTATGCCCCACTTTGTTGAGCATCTTTTATTACACTTTAAAAAAAAAAAAATTAAAAGGACACATTTTATTTTATATATCTATGAAAGCTGGACAGAATTTGCCTATTTGCTTTAATGTCTCTGCTGGCATGAGTAAGATCTCTTTTATTTTCCTTTTTTTATTCTGAGATAGTGAGATGGTGTGCTTAAAAATTTAAACTACTTCATTTTTGTTTGTGTCCATTTCTGTATTTTAATACTTTTTTTTAGTCTATTTCTGTTGCTTGTTTATTTAGTCTTCACCCTGATGGAAGTATGGAAGTGTTCACTGGTTTGATGTTATCCAAACACTTTTGTTATGATTATAGTCATTCCTAAGAGTTGTTAAAATCTCATTGAAAAGAGATCATTGACAATTGACTGCTGTGGTAATTTGTTGTAGACATCTGTGCCATCTCTCATACTGTTTGCAGTTACATGGCAAATTTTAAGTCCCTTGTGCTTTCTTTCAGTGTGCTCCTGGTCCTTCATATAAATAAGAAAGAGAGAGGAAAATAATTCAATGAGTTTGTAGTGAGTGTGATGGTAACTCTCAAGTCTTGAAAGTAATTTGGGAAGTGTATAATGTTTTCTAGTTCTACTATCTTAAGTTTCTAGACTCAAGGTCACTGCTCAGTTTGTGAAATCTATGTCTGTTTAATTAGTCTTTCAGGCGAGGAACACAAAATTTGACTGAAAATAACAAGTGTGAAACAAACAGTAGATAACAAACAAATAGATACTCAATGACAGGAAAAACCATGACTGGCAAAATCTGAAGCCATTTCAGGACATAATTCACTTCTCAGCTGTACACTGTGATAATTCAACACCTTGAAATTTGAAGAGACACTTAAAAATATTTTCTTTTAAAATTATTTCTTCAGATAAGATTTATCCCTTGATTCGATAATATCCTAGAATTGTGGAATTATAGAATAGTTTAGGTTGGAAGGGAACTCTAAAGCTCATCCAGTCCATCTCCCTGCTCAAAGCATGTCTGACTCAAGGCAGTGACAGTCCAAATTGTTTTTCAGCCACTTTATAATCCACCCATGCAGTCTGTATTCCCCTCAGTCTTTGGCTGCAAGGATGCTATGGGAGATCATGTCAAAGAGTTTGCTGAAGTCAAGGGCACTTACACAACTTCTTCACCCATCCGCTAAGCCAGGAGTGTCAAACTCATTTTCACCAGGAGCCACATCAGCTTCTCGGTTGCCTTTGAAGGGTGGAACGTAATTTTAGGACTGTATAAATGTACCTACTCCTCCATTCGTCTGCTCATAGAAAGCACATTGGGTTTCCCAGACTTCTGTGCCACCACTTTTGTGGAAAACAGGCAAGTTGTGTGGCTAAGAGGATGGTTGCTGTTCCAGTTTTTTGCTTTTTGAAGATTTGTTTTGTTTCTTGGTCAGGTTCTGTTCAAAATTATTAGACGAAAGTTAAATGAAAACAATCAAATTACAGCAAGATAAAATCAACACTCAGACTAGCATTTCAGCAGCCGGAAAAGCAGTCATGATTTTTTACAGCCTCACTTTAAAGGTCTTTATCTTCTGTTAATTGGCACTTACTGCTGCTTTATTTGTTTCCTAGTCTTAAATTTGGGGTTTGATGTATTTAAATCCACAGGCAGATAAGGAAGAAAAGGCAGAAAAAAGTTGGATATTTTAGATGTAACTAATCAAAGCAGCTATGATTTTTTTCTTTGGCCTTGTGTTGTGCAAAATGAAGTAGGAATTTCAATCCAATTAGCTGGAATTTAAAAATTGATTTATCCTAGATAAAGTCCTTGTACATGAGCATGTATTTCCATAAGGAATGTATTGACCATAGTGAAAAATAACAATATCAGTTTGCCCACAAAATCCTACTCTTTTTTTTTTTTTTTTCTACGAACAGTAGAACAGAAATGCATTAATAGCAACTAAGCTAATTTATGGACAAAATGGTCCCATTATGTCACTTTTTCCTTTCCTTTTCATCCTGACATCCTTGATTTTCATCAACATTTGCCATACTTATGAAGAATAACTTATTTGTTCCTTACACTGGTATCATCACTTTGCTCACCATCATACAGTCACTCAACCTGAAATAATATTTTGAGTCATTCTATAAATCTCTCCATTACTAGTTTTTATTTACCACTTCCAGAAAAATCTACTTTCTTACCCTATTAAGTATCTATTTAATCAATAGCTCTTGCTATTGCTTCGGATGTTCCCTTCAATTTCTAACAGGGAGCTTTGGCAATTCTGAGCACTTTCAGTTCACGCTGAGGGATCATCATCCTGGTAAGGACGGAGCTGCAGGACTGCATGGTCATACCAGGTATTGCAAAAGTGCTGACAGAGGATCTGGGTTGGCAGTTCCCTGTTGAGTTGCTTACCCAAAGCATAACAAAGGACACATGAAACCAATTTTTATTGTAGTAATGGTGTCATAGATGCTATCATTTTACAAAAGCAAAAACTTGATTCATTCAGTTGTTTTTTGACAATATGATTAAATCACAGAAGCTACTGGACAGGAATGTTTTGTAAAAAGCTGAACTACAGAAGTTTATCTCCCCATGATTCATATTCAGTTGATTGGAATTGTGCACACAGCAGAATAATAATAATAACATATCATAATATGTTGTAACTTCATGTCTTTTCTCTCTGAAATTGTACACTCACTTGGAAGCAATGCCTGACATGGACATAGGTTCAGGACCTGGCCTGGTATTGCAGTTACTGTCACAGTATCACAGTATCACAGTATCACAGTATCACAGTATGTTTGGGATTGTAAGGGACCTCAAAAGATCATCTAGTCCAATCCCCCTGCTGGAGCAGGAACACCTAAGTGAGGTCGCACAGGAACATGTCCAGGCGGGTTTTGAATGTCTCCAGAGAAGGAGACTCCACAACCTCCCTGGGCAGCCTGTTCCAGTGTTCTGTTACCCTCACTGAGAAGAAGTTTTTTCTCAAATTTAAGTGGAACCTCTTGTGTTCCAGCTTGATCCCATTACCCCTTGTCCTATCATTGTTTGCCACCGAGAAGAGCCTGGCTCCATCCTCATGGCACTCACCCTTTATATATTTATAAACATTAATAAGGTCCCCCCTCAGTCTCCTCTTCTCCAAACTAAAGAGACCCAGCTCCCTCAGCTGTTCTTCATAAGGGAGGTGCTCCACTCCCTTAATCATCTTCATTGCCCTACGCTGGACCCTCTCCAGCAGTTCCCTGTCCTTCTTGAACTGAGGGGCCCAGAACTGGACACAATATTCCAGATGGGGTCTCACCAGGGCGGAGTAGAGGGGAAGGAGAACCTCTCTCGATCTACTAACCACCCCCCTTCTAATACACCCCAGGATGCCATTGGCCTTCCTGGCCACAAGGGCACAGTGCTGGCTCATGGTCATCCTGTTGTCCACCAGGACCCCCAGGTCCCTTTCCCCTACACTGCTCTCTAATATGTAATTTCCCAACCTATACTGGAACCTGGGGTTGTTCCTGCCCAGATGCAGGACTCTACACTTTCCCTTGTTAAATTTCATTAGGTTATTCCCCGCCCAACTTTCCAGCCTGTCCAGGTCCCACTGGATGGCAGCACAGCCTTCTGGTGTGTCAGCCACCCCTCCCAGCTTAGTGTCATCAGCAAACTTGCTGATAGTACACTCTATTCCCTCGTCTAAATCGTTAATGAATATATTGAATAATTTTTGCCCCAGTACTGACCCCTGAGGCACTCCACTAGATACTGGCCTCCAACTAGACTCCGCACCATTGACTACCACTCTCTGGCTTCTCTCCTTAGGCCAGTTTGCAACCCACCTCACTACTCTATTGTCTAGACCACACCTCCTCAACTTAGCTGTGAGGATGCTGTGGGAGACTGTGTCAAAGGCTTTACTGAAGTCAAGGTAGACCACATCCACCGCTCTGCCATCATCCATCCACCTTGTTACATTCTCATAAAAGGCTATGAGGTTGGTCAAGCATGACTTACCCTTGGTAAAGCCATGCTGACTGCCCCTAATAACCCTCTTATCCTTGATATGCCTTGAGATGACACCAAGGATAAGCTGTTCCATTATTTTCCCAGGGACAGAGGTGAGGCTGACTGGTGTATAATTACCCGGGTCCTACTAATGAATTTAACCATGGTCTTGGGAGCAAAACAGCATCTTTTTTTAGTGACTGTGTAAAAAACTGTCAGTAGTACTCCAAGCAATCTGTTTTAAATTTTGATGGTATACAGCGTATGTGTAGTGAGATATGTTGACGGTGAACTGCAACACCACTGTACACAATACATTTATTTCTGTAAATGCTCATTAGTATTCACAGGAATCCTCTGGCTCAGTAATACTGGCAGAAAATGTCAAATTGTTCTTTGAATTTATAAGAAGTTATAAAATTCATGAGCTGAGACAATGAAAATCCCAAAGAAATGATGGCTACCATATTTTGTACTCATTTTGGAATATGATTTCTTTATGTCTACAGAAATGAAGGCTAGTCACCTAACCTTTCATCCAGTAAGCATTTTCTGAAATACATAGACAGGAATAGTGCTTACTAATGATTGCTTAGCATCCATCCTAATATATCCAGAATGAGACCAGCAAGAAAAAAAAATACGACAAGTTCCATAGTATGGCATACAGATCCCAGCTTATTCACTTCCATAAAGCTTCCTTCAGTCCACATGCCATTATACTCTTGTCATCTGGGTAAGAGGAGAATGTCTTAGTGACATTCAGGAATCTAGAAATTTAACTTGGATTTTTATTTTTTTTAAATAAAGTATATAAAGTAATGGGAAAAAGAGAAGGGTACCAAATCTGTGTAAAAAGACAGAAAATAGATACTTCACTGAGTCTTCTTGTGCTTAATTTGCACTCAAGTCAAACATCTAGCTATTACAAAATGCAGTTTCCTAATTCCAGAACCTGTTGCAGAAGAAATCCGTATTGATAGATAGAGAAGAACCAATTACGGAAAGAAAAAAAAAATACAGTGGTTGCTTAGGTACAGATGGTCCCAAGTATAATTGCTTCTCATAAAGACCAGTTTTATAAACCTTCAAAGTAGACATAAGCAAACTCAATTTATTTAAAGAGCTGAAATAGGTAAATATGAATCTGATCAGGAATGATTAAACTACTGTAATTGTTGCCAAAAGAGAAACAATAATGAAAATTCTGCTTAAAAACATACCATAAAAATGAACAATCAGAGAAAGCTGTAGGTAACTGCAATGGTAGAATATGTAGAAAGATTAAATTAGATTAGATTTATGAGTACTATAAGTATGAAAAACAGCAAGAATAGGAAGGAATGTTATCAATGCATTGCTGGGAAAAATGTGGGATGGTGGTTGTTTTGTTTTCAAAAGAGCTCTATAAAGTTTTTTCTCCTGTATTTGGAAATTGCTAAATGCATTCCTATCACAGAATGACGATGACTTGATTGCCATTCCAGAATTAATTACAGAGCTATAAAATCAGTTATGTTTAAATCGTGAAAATTAGTTTTCATCACAGCATTTCTAAAAAAACTATCAGGGATATTCTCCAAGGAGTTTTTCAGTTGCTAACGGTTGGGGAGGTTAACTTCACTACAGTCTTGAACTGCAGTAAGAATTTCAGACAGGTGGAATTTTCACATGGATAAATAGTTCAGTTTGCACAGTTTAAACCAAGACAGGATTGAAGCTGTTTATTGATTCATTAATGACTCAAAATTAATTGGAATTAATGACCCATAACAATAACAGAAGATCAACCTCAATGCTAAGCACTTAAAAAATTTTAGTAAAATGCTTCCAAGTTTCCTAAATCCTGTTCTAGAATTAATCCCAACAGAGCACACCCCTGCTATGGGACATGTGTGCCCCAGCTAACCCCCACATCCTCCAAGGGTGGGTGGCAGACTGCAGGAGGGGACTGTGCATCCCCAAGGCACAGGTGCCTCAGTGCCCCCTTGTTGGCCGTAAGCAAACAACAGCTGGAGGCAGCGGCTGGGGGTGCCCATGGTGAGGCTGTGCTGCTGGGCCCAGGCAGAGGGCCTGGGGTATGGGACTACATTTGGAAGGGTCACCCCATCTGCCCTTCTCCTATCCACTACAGATCTTTGTGTTTGACTTGCATTTGTCTTTAGCCAATTTATAATATTTTATTCCCCAAAGTCTCTTGGTAATTTCCCAGTTATTGTTTAATATGGCCAGTGGTTGTTTTCCTCTTTACCTGAATCAGTTTGGGGCAAATGCCATCTTGTGCAGTTTGGCCATCCCAGTCAACCATATCCTTATACTCACTCCTCTCCTTTTGACTGGTGTTATGAGAACTCCCACTAGAAAAAAAATGAACATTATGTAAATAATTTTAAATGGTAAAAGAGCCAGGCTGCATAACAATGATCCTGTCACAACTGTTTTAAATTACAGGAAAAAAAGTGAAATTGCTGGCACGTGGCTTGACTAATCAAGAATGATAATAGGGATAATGTTACTAATGTCAGCATGACTTTACTGAAAATAGTGATTGAGAAATTAAATACATATCATTTTTTTATTTTTTAACACCATGTATTGTAGTAAGGTTGAACTGATGTAACATACTTCTGCAGAGCACTTGATTCATTCCAAGTGGAAAAATTATCAAGAAACTGTCTTATGACATTTGTGTGATGCACACCAAATGGATTAAAAACTAATCTCAAAAGACTGGTAATTGGGAAGTAATCATAGAGCAGGTGTGTGTGTTTTTTGCAGTTCATGGCAGAATCAGTTTTTTAATCATTCTTTCACTCAGTCTGAAAGACTGACAAATTCTATAGATAGCACAAAGATGTTCATGAATGATGAAGAAAATGGGACATTGATATCAAAATAGAAAATAAATGCCAAAATAGGGAGTCAAAATATGACTAAGTATAATATCTAACACATTGATGATTAGCGCTTCAGCATGGAAGAGAAAGGTGTAACAAAATCTGAAGGCTGGAAGCTGAAGTGAGAAAAAGCAAACCTCAAAATAGAGCATATTTTTAACAGTGAGGCCATTAGGAACCACAAGTTTCAATCCAAATTTCTAAAGTAAGCATTGGATAGTATTATAAAGGGTGTGTCCAAGTTCAGCCCAGAATTAATTCAAGGAAGTTCTGTGGTCTGTTATACCAAACCAGACTGGGAGTTGATGTCTGGACCGGCTGTGGAAACCTCCACAGACAGAGATTCTACAGTATCTTTGCGTAAGTATATTAATTCAAGAAAAAAAAAAAATAAAGACTTTGAATTTTAAGGTCTCTAGTGATTTATGCCCCATATTAATAACAAATCTATAGAAATTACACAAATGTTCCTGTTGTATCAGCACTTTTGTAAATTAGATTAGCAATATCCACCTAACAACAAGCTTGGCTTAATTTAACCAACAGAAATAAGTAGCTTTTTCCCAGTGATATTTACAATTAAGTAAATGAAGGGGTGAATGGGGTTTAGAGACCTGAGCTTTCTACACAACAGAATGTCTTTTTAAAAAAAATTGTTACAAGGTCTTTTTTACATTTAGATAGTTATTAACAAGACTGGTAAGAAAATCTGCAAGAAAATTAAAATACTGTGAATAAGATCAGCACTGGTTTAGCTTTCTCTGCTACAGAAGCAAAAGATTTCCCCACCAGGCCCATAACTTCTATTTTATTGCAACCTACTTTTTCATTCCAGACAAGCAGAGACAGATTTGCACCCAGTTTTCTGACCATCATAGACATAAAGTTATTTGTCTCTAGGAAGAAAAAGACAGACAACATAATAATGCCATTAGCTTAATACCATCTTAATGTCTTAAGTGTTTTGTGGGTTTTTTTAAGGATGAAATTAACCCTGGAACAAAGGGCTACGATCACATTTGTTTGGAGAATGTGCACTGTGCTTGCTAGAATCACTGCTGCTGGAAACTTCCATTAGTGATCTCATTCTTCTTCTGTAGCTATGTTCTACTTTAAATTACCACAGTACATCAGTGACGATCATACATCCACCACATTCCCGAGTGTTTTATCTTCAGAGAAGTCTTGCAAAATTTAGCAGAGAGTACGATAACTCTTCTCGAATTCCTTCCTCAAATGATTAATCCCTGATGGTTCTTTATTGTGTGTCTGGGCCGACACCAGGTCAGAAAAGATTAGGGTTTTACTGCCCTCATATTTCAGATCCTTATTTTAGTAGCTGCAGCCAGGATTCTTTCTCTTTCTCTTATATCAGAGTGTAGCCATTACAGTCCTCTCACATTACCCTGAAATGTTGTTCCCCTCATGGGCATCCTGTAATTTCTCTTCCCAAGCAGCACATCTTGCCGGATGAGAGCTCAGACACACAGAGGTCTTTGAATAATTTGAAAAGTTTCATTACTGTATTTTTTTCAATTATTTATTTTTCCCAATACACATTTATATAAGCATATGTGGGGAAAAAAAAAAGATTTTGTACACATCTTATTAAAAATATGTTTAATATGGAGTTTTACAAGCAGTATAATATTTGAAAATATATAATTTTTACCTTCTTCACCCAATTCTAGTCAAGCCATAGCTGTAGAGGGAATTTGTTTTACAATGCAGGCACATCTCTGCCAATATCTTATGGCACAAAAACCCCAGTAGATTTTTAATTTGCATAACATTACACATATTTGCATAAAATATTGCCCAGTGGTACTAAGAGCACCAGTTTCTCCCTAAGCCCCAATTAATTAATCTGTGTCCCTCCAGACCTACAGCAATTTATTATGCATTCTTAGTATAGCAATATAAATTAATTATATGCTTCCCAGCCCCACATCAATCAGTTTGGGCCCTCCAGACAGCTTTGCACCTCTCCCAGCCCCACATCTGGCTGAAAACATACCCTTTTTCCATAGCTGAAGAGGATTCTCAGTAATTTTGCCAGTCAGCAGAAAGTTCTAGAGGCCCTCTGCTTTTGCTGTAGCCCATCAAGGCCTGAAGTGTTGGGGACAGCAGGGTAAAATGTCAGCAGCCATACTGCTGTCTGTCCAAGAACAGTGAGAGTAGTACAACTCGTTTTGTGTCCCCTTTCCTTTTAACCCATGCCTTTTTGTGAACTGAATAGAAATGCTTGCACATTGCTGGTATTGACAAGTATTCATTTGATTTTGGTTTCAAGCACATTTGGTCCAAATGTTTGGGCTCTGACAGTGCTGCGTCCTGAAGGTGTTGTGAGAGTAGCCCATTGACTTCACATTCAGAAAAATCAAGAGAATCATAACTTTTTAATTTGATCCACATCCCACAGGCCCAGCTGCAGCCACACTTGGGAGCAAGAACTTCAGTCAGCCTCAGATGATCCAAACATTCAAACCATGGTCTAGACATTGGTTCAGGTTGAATGGCACTTTCTTAAGTATAGGGAATGAAAATATGATGAGAGGGTGAAATGACATACGCAAAATGCAGAATGTAAGTGATAGCTGGAGAAAAATGGTAGATGAGGAATTCCTGACTATTCTGCATCAGCCTGTTTAGAGAATTACCTTGTTTAGTTTTTTTAATTGTTATTATTATTTATAGTGTATGTGAAACTACACTCTTTGCACTTTATGGAAGACAGAAGTTCATGCCATGTGTTCATCAGAATGTTCTTGGACCGGATTACAAATTTTAGCTGGTAATCAATCTTATTCAGTGAGGTTTGCAGGAAAGGTGAGGCTTTCCAAAGATTTTCCTTTTTCTTTTACTGTCAGTACAAGGGTCAAGCTCATGGTTGCAGGAAGTAGGAGGGAATTGAAACCATGGCTTCATTCCCAGGGCTGCCCTTGGCTGAATAAGGTCAATACACTGAGGAGCAGCACACTGACCTGACTGAAATATTTAACATTTTTCTTCCATCCTTCCTCTCTACCTAGCTTCTAGAACAACTTTAAATCTTTCTGTATGTCACCCATTACTTGTATGGCAGTTCTAAGCCCCTTTAAGTGAAATGTCCATCATCCTTCAGTTTTGTTCATTAAATTTAAAATGTGCTTGCCATAAAGTAGTTACGGATTTTAAGTTTGAAGGAGGAATATACCTACTTTTTTTTGCTGCAACATACTTTATGTTGAATATTTATATCCGTTTGTGTTTGATCTGACATAAGAAGGGTAGGCCTCCTAAGGATCCCCTTGCGACTAGGCCTGCCAAGGATCCCCTTGCGACTATAAACTCAAGCTTTAAAAAAAGTGGCTTCGCTAAGTTTTTTATTAACTGCTACCTATCACTGTTGCATTGTCCTTATGCCCCCAGGCTGAATCAGCACCTTCAAAGCAAGACAATTTGATGGGTATGCCAGAGAACAGACATTTTTCTGCCTTAGCTTGATACTCTGCTTCTTCTTTATCTCTCTTTACTCCTTACACACTCTCATAAAAACAGAGACCTGAAATGTATATATGAAAATCCAGGTGTTTGGCTCCATCAATATTGTGTAGCTCATCAACTGATTTTGCTAAATCTGCATCTTTCACAGAAAATCGATTGCTTGTTTTCATTTTCAGAAAAAATAATACTTTTTGTTTCTGATGCATCAAATACCATTTCATGGTTTTGCTAATAGATGGCATTCATTAAGAGCTGTATTAAGAATCCATTATCCCCTTTTTCCTCTGTGTGGCACACTCCAGCCAATCAGTGATTGTCCTTATATTAACAGGGAAAAATAACCGAAGTCATAGCTGTCCTTGAATCTCAACAATATAAACTGATCGTTTATTCCCCATAGATTCCCCTTCAGGAAACTTAGTTCACTTAAGTATAGATTTCTGTCGAGTACATCTTTCCCTATAAATAATATTTAAAATCTGGCTTGGTCAGTATGAGGCTTCTGGATCACATCCAGTCGATGGGGCTGAAAAAAAGAAAAAGAAGAAAAAAAAAGTGTTTCTAGCTGAGGAGTCCCGTCTATTGATTGTCTTGTAAGGTAGAAACAGAGGAAGCCTTGCTGGATGCTGGAGGCTTCCCTGAGATTATTACTTTGTATGGGAGACCAGGCATGGCTTCCAACAAAAGCAATAAGAGACCAGACATAATGTGGGGAGCTGCTGGCAGATCATACCTGAAAATGAATCCTTTCCCTCCTGTGTTGCTGTCCAGAAGCTCCAGAAGCTGGAGGAAAGCCAGGAGGGAAGCAGAGTCTCAGGCAGCCTGGGAGGTGAGGAAGAGGTGAGAGTCTGTGGACAGCAGGGCAGAGAGGTGTGTGGGCTGAGGAGGATGGGCAGCTATGCCTGGAGAAGAGTGGAGCAAAGAGAAACTGGGCAAACTCGGAGCCAGGGGTGCTAGGAGATATGAATGCGGCTTGGGGACTAGTGGCAAAAGCACAGAGATTTCAAATCTTGATTTCTTTCCAGAATGGGAAATGGAGAAAAGCAAGGCTGTCCTTAAAGAAGCTGTGGGGCTGCATGGATCACTGGGAAGTGGCTGCAGAAAGAACTAGAGGATATTGCTGGAAACAGGGAATGAAATAGCAAATATCAGAACTACGATGAAAATGAGGGGGAAATTAATTTGGATATGGTATGCTTCAGAAAAGTTAATTGAACAGTTGGCCCACACTAACTACATCTCAGTAGTGTTGTTATCCACCCTTCCTTGCTGAGTTTCAGGCGGTTGTGGGGATCCAGGACAGCAGACATAAAACTGAATCATGATAGGCAACACTTAAACCCTTTCAGTCTGGGAATACGTTTCTCTCTGAGAGATGTTAAGGATTCACAAGGTTGCTAAGACCCATCCAAACACTCCCTGTTGTATTAAAATATGATAACTTCTTCCAAAAACTCTCTGTTTTCACAGCAGGACCTGCCCTCCTCCTCTATTCTATATGAAGGCTGGCAATGTTACTGAAGGAGAGTACCACAAAAAGTATATGGCCAATGTCTGGTGTTACTGCACTCAATATTACTTTCAAATTCCACTAAATAATCTTTCTCCCTGGTTTAAGGTCTTATGAAAGATCAGCAAGTTAGTGAAGTTAACCTTTTAACAGTGAAGAGAAGGTTGATGTGGGCAAAAAGGAAAGACACTTAAAAATTCATAACCTTGAGATTTCATTCTCCACTGGACACATTTGCTTTCAGATCATAGAGAGAGTTGAGAGTCTTGGTATTTTACTGAACTTCTGCTGCTTCAAGAGTTACTGTTGCTTTTGGACACTGAAATAGGCAGGAATCCAAAAAGCACTTATTTCCCACTATGCTTGGAAAGGTGCTCTACTCTGTCACATCAGATTTAAACTTGCCCATGGTGATGCACACCTCTGTGACCTGCAGGCATGATTTCATGTGGCACCTCTGAATGAAATCACCATGCAAAAATGTGTGTTCTAACTGGCTCAGAGTTCATGAAGAACACATCTCACAGTGTGGCTCTGCTCTCTGTGTGTGCTCCTCAACAAAGAGAGGAGGCTTTGTCCTCACCAGGGACTTCTTGAAGACCATTTTCTTTTATTTTAGCTAATTTCATCCTCCTGCAAATGCTAGAACTTGCTGAAGCAACAGGATGATTGATTCAAGAGATGTGCATGTGTTTAGGAAGTGAGTGTTTCAAAGATCAACTGACGAGCCCAGCTGGAGAGGAGGTCTGCATGGCAGTGATTCTCCAACAGAGCAGAATGCAAATATCATGTCTTGGTCTGAGTACCCCACAGAATCACAGCATAACAAAATTGTTCTGACATCATCTAGTCCAAGCCCCCTGCTCAAGCATGCCTTCAAAATAATTGCATTTTAGGTAGGAGGAGAAAGGAACTTAGAGTTACTTGAAAAAAGGGAAGGTTGGACATTGCTTAGAGATATTACTAAACAGAAATAAATAAATACTGTAAGGCAAAGCTGTCTGCCTGGGTTGTCAAATGTGACCAGCTGCACAGTATCCTACCGTCATATTCAGTCCAAGTGCCTTAATCTGCTCATATTTTATTTTGGTTTCCATTTTTATCATAGATGTTACTTGGTTACTTCAGATTATTGCCCCAGTGGAGGTTGCTCTGGTCAAGGTTGCTGTTGCATTACTTTCTCTACCTGCTTAAAGCTCGAAACATTGTCAGGACAGTGATAGAAGAAAATCTGACAGCATGTGAGCACAAAGTCCAACATATTTGGGAACATG
Source organism: Columba livia (assembly GCF_036013475.1). Classification (NCBI taxonomy): domain Eukaryota; kingdom Metazoa; phylum Chordata; class Aves; order Columbiformes; family Columbidae; genus Columba; species Columba livia. Next base: position 133,766,982 of record NC_088603.1, read on the forward strand.
CAGATTTATGCATACGCCCTGCAAGGCACATTCTGCCCAAATGGTAAAAGTACTAAATAATTTGGTTTTATTGTAGAACCATCTGTGAAACACAAAAAAGGTTGGGCTGATACATACCACACACATCAGATTCATTACACGTGCTCTTTCCTAGGAATAAATATGACCCACCTAAACTTGCATATATCTGACAGAATATGTCTTGATTTCATATAACTTCAATTTGCTTAAAGGATTTCCTATTTAATAAGCATAGGATTGGACAGACAGACCTAATAAATACTTTTTTATTGTAAGTACTGACCACAACAAGTATTTCTATATCATGCTCTGGATTCTTTTATCCTTAAGCCTACCATACACAACTTCATTTGTATTTATTTTTTTTCTTTTGCACCAGGTGCTATAATTATGGCTTATTGTTGTTATTTATTATTTACGTGCAGTTAGGTTTATAAGCCTACTTTAGAAGAAAAAAATATTTCTATTCCTTAATCTAGGAGATGTGTTTTAACAACAATGGGTGGGATTTATTACATTCTTATCAGTAAGCAACACTTGCTCTTTTCTTGAGTCATAAAAAGTGTTGGGCAGGTTGCAAACTGATTTTTCTGGAGCTTGAAATTTTTTAGCAGCCTGTTTAAGAGTATTTCTTGCAGTTTAGAAAGTCCTATCAGTTACCTCTCTACTCCATAATACAGGTCATGTAATTGCTTTGGCTGTTCTTTTAATGGTGGAAAATAATGTGGAAAATGAAATATGTTTTCTGGATATCTTGAATGCCTCAGCAACCACTGCATCTGAGTAATGAACAGTTCAAAGTTTCTACCAAAATGAATCAACTCCAGTAATTATTTGAAACACAAGCTACAGGAATCAAAGCAAAGAGATTTGTACCATTGTTTGACTGGTGAATCATTTCAGCTAGAAAAAACACAAAATTTGCTACTTGTTCTAGATAATGAATTTTCTCTTTTAATGTACAGCTAGAGCTGGTGATGGCTAATGTTTATTTTCTACATTTTAATACATGGACTTACTTTTAAAAGATTTTGTGATAGAAGGCATCTCTATATCACAAAACTTGTTGACATGAGGATCACCTTCCATTCATGACTGCAGAATCTGTGAATGTGTTTTAGCATTATGAAGCAAATACATTTGATTTCAGGGAGTTCAAGAATAAACCTGATTATGGCAAGCGGTCCCAGGTATTGCGTCACTTTACCCCACAAATGAAAAAAATAAGAAGTCTTTGAAATCCCACAGTAGCTGTAATCCCTTTTTCACACTTTTGTGGCTCATCTACCTCTGAATAGTTATACAATCTACCTCTTTAAGCCAGCAGTGAAGACAGCCGTGCACACACAACAAAACCATACTCGTTGAAGATTCCTTGAACAATGTTTGGAGCCAGGAGCCCAGCTGCTGTGCACAGACTCATCTCTGCTCATATGTCAAATGATTTCACCATCGGCTTGAGGCCACCGTCGGGTTGAGGCAATCTTGTAGGATGCACTTGCAGTTGAATAGAGAAATGTAACTTTCACAAGGTTTTCTGATGTGATTAGGCAAAAATAAGTGTAATTAGGGCATCCATAAGAGTTAAAATGAATATTTGCCAAATTAGTTCCTGGTGAAATATCTTAATGCACTTCTACTGCCAACTGTGATATTTGACTGTACTTGATTCAGAACTTTGTTTAGATAAAAGCAGCTTTAGATTCTTTCGTTCTTCATGATCTTTATATCTCATTTGGTCTGAAAATTGACTACTGCTCAGCATATTTCTTCGGTACTAAAAGCTATGACTCTGCAGGGCTCATATTTAAAAGACCCTAAAGAGCTATTTCCTGGGAAGCAGGAAAAAGGGTTGCCAATCAAGCTACTGACAGGCTGGTTTTACTATAGAGGTTGATTTGGAAATTGTCAAACATTTTAGTAGAAAACTTCTTTGCACATTTGTGGAGTAGAATGGGGAGAATTTTACAGGCAAAACTGTGTTTGTGTGTGGTAGTACTTTTTAATCTAGATGTTTAAACATGGATTTACAGAATAAGGAGCAAGAGACCTACTTTATGTATTTTTCCATTACTATGTGTTTACACAGAGTGTTTTTTACCTGTGCAAGGGCCGCACTTGAATAAACAAACAAACAAACAAACAAAAAAGTAGTATGCATGGACTCTGTGCTTTATACCAAAATCTGTAGTTGTAGTATCACACAATTTCTTTAGATTACACCTCCACACAGTCATTGACCCAGAAAACGCTGCAGGAAGTTTACTCTGAGAAGTTACTACAAAAATGTTTTTTGTGGGTTTTTAAATTGCGGAACACTGTCATTTAAGCTTAAACGTTCGTCAGAATTGTAACAGCTGCAATGAAACCTTGCCCATAAAGGTCATCTTGGCTCTAGACAGGTTCTCAGCCACCACCACCCTCATTCCCCCTGAACTAGAAGAGGCACATATTTTCGGGAAGAAAGATAGAGAGACTTAGGCTGCAAAGCTACAAAGTCTTCTATTTAGGGCACTGACCTGGATTGAAGTCCCCAATCAGGCTGATACAATAGAGACCTGAAACTGGCTTTCTCAATTTTCACGTGAATGCCCTAATTACAAGGCTCTTAGCTTCTCTGCAGTCAGAATCACTCCTTTTCATTAGAGAAAGCATCTAGCATGTTCTCTGCAGATAAAATATGTTTTGCAAGGCTGAGTTTTGTGCAGTGTCAACTTCTAGGTTCTGGATCTTGTTATTAATTTTTTGCAAAGCTGTCTTGTCATATTATATATTATTATATCCATATTGTATGCGAGAGACTCCATTCGGAAATTTTAAGGGAAAGAAACCAACAGCTCTGCTATAGAAACTTTTCCTGGTTCAAGTGCACCTACTCACTTCTCTTTGGATACTTCCAGTGCTATGTTCTACATTTTATTCATTATTTCTGAGTGAGAGAAATTAGTTTAAATGAAGGATATGTTAAAATAAATAGCTTGAGATCCAACTCATTAGTTTTTCTGTTGAGTTCAATAGGACCTGCTGAAGAACTATTATATCAAGATGGTATCAATGTGCTTGAGGATTTCATGTCTCCAGGTTGATTTGCAAACAAACACGGAGACCTGGCAGTACTTTGTTTTGCACCAAGGAACAGTTGTTCCCCCACTGTCTCCCCTCCCCCCCGCCCCCCCAAAAAAACACAACACACACAGAAACCAAATAAACACCACCCAACACCTTTTACTGGTTTATAACAATAAGCTACAGTAGTGGGACAGGAAGGAATCTTGCAGATAAGGTATTCTGCCACAGTCAGGGAAGGTGAAAAACATTTTTATAGACAATTACAGTATCACCTCAAGACCACTGGAATTCATACTCACACTGCTCCTGGAAAGGATGGAAAAATCACCTGAGCCCAGACAGAGTTTTGAATACTTGTGCCTTGTATTTGGAGGATATTGTGTTCTTTCAGCTCTCTTTAAATGAGATCATAAAGGCTCTGGGCAGAAAAATTTTGCTACTTAGTCATGCATTTGGCTTTGGTGAGTCCATCTTCTTAACTGCTTTTCTAGTCAGTGACTGTATTTAACTGTTCCCATGGGGGGAAATCTTTATACTTGTTTCATCATCTCTGAATAATTTTTTCCATGATTTCTAGCTCTAGAGACTCAAAAGCTTCCTTTTTTTTTAAAATAAACAGAAGAACACTGTTAGAAATTTAGGTATATATTTTGGGCTTGGAATGGGGAATGTTATGTCTTCTTTTCCCCATCCCTATTTTTAATCCAGTACATAGACTTTCATATTAATCTACTAAAAATTCATAGTCAGTACTATTGTTATAGAAATATACACAATCACAGTTCAAAGCAAATTAGTAGTTTCAAGTAGGACTTGTTTACAAACCAGATGTTCAAGGGTCTTTTCTACAAGGAAGAATTTTTTTTTGTGAGGAGTTCTCTGCGCATGATAACTGTAGGCTGAAGACTTTTTAGTGTTCCTTGTCTTTCTGGGGCAACAGATTTGATGGACAGGTGAGGAGGGACACTGCTTCTTTCTGTCATGTATGTGTAGGTGTGTATGAGTCCATCATTTTACATTTTTTATCAAAAGTAACTGCAGCCCTGAAGGGAAGAAGATATTTTCCACATTTTCTTTGTTTTTAGATATAGAGGAAGTGTAATATCATTTACAAAACCCCCATACTTTTCCCTTGTTATGAAATTGGTTGTGCTGAAATTCCTTCTTGTCATGTTGCTGTTCTTTGTCAATTAAGATTTCTTATATTTAAATATGAAGATAACCAAATTACACAGCTATACAATGCATAAGCATTAGTATGTATGTTGCCTGTATGTTTATATATTACTTCCATACTTCTGTTACTTCTAAATCCATTACTTTTATTGTAAACTTACTCTAGGTGGCTAGAGATAGGACTCATGAAATATGAGAGGAAATATGAAAATTGCCCCAACCAGTCCATAGTAGTATAAAGGATATTAATTTAGATAATGTTTTAAGTGGTGTTAGCAATTTATTTTTATTAAGATTAACTGTTAAATTGTTAAAAATTACTGCAGACAGGACTTCAGCAGCTATGGAAGTTAATCAAAAGCTTCATATTTAACTTCATCTTAACTGAAATATTTTGCAATAAGTGCTTTGCTACATCTTCAATTGTATGTTGTTCTCAACTTGCTCCTGTACCCTGGAATAGGAGAACCGTAGGGAGGAAAATATGTGCTAATGGTGCATTGCATGAGCATTATCACTGGAATAGTTTCCATAAATGTTTTTATACTTACATGACTGTTGGTTTGCCTTTTCGAAACTGTTTCCCTGCCTGCTGCCCTTAGAACTTGATTAGCATTCCCTACCACAAGTGCTTCTGCTTACATGGCATTTTTACTAAGAATTGTGCTGATCTCTTTATATTTCTGCAAAAAATATTGTAATACATTAAAAAAAAAAAAGATATTATATGCAAGGTAACATTTTAAAATAATGGCATTTTAATTGCAAAATTACTGAGGAACTCTTGTAAATTAAGTTACACATCACACGTAAGTGTACAGTGAATAAATTTACCATGATTAATGTTACAGTGAAAACCACATGAATTAATGATGACTGGCCATCTAATTTAGAATGTTTCCAAACTAAAGTAATATCATTGTGCCTATTAACTAATTCTGAATTACACTGTAACTTCTAAAGAGTAGGCTCATTAACAAGTGACTGAAAGCCAAATGAATTAGATACTAGATGTCTGGCCAAATGAGCAGCAAACCAATTTATTGAGAAAGGTCACTTTAAAAATTCAGTTACTGCTTTCAGGCCTCATCAACAACATATGTATCACAGGTGTCCTGCTAAACTTGCATTAAATATTTTACATTCAGCATATTCCTGCATTAGAGCTGGATGAGCACTTTTCTTTCCTGATATGAGAAGATCTGCCTCTCAGGTCTTGTCACTGCTCCTGATCTGGCCAGGGAACATCTTGACTCTAATATCACCACATCTTCTCTTTAAGATCTTGTAAGAGTGCTCTGGTGACTGCATGACTGCACAGGTGTACGGCGTGTTGTACAAAACACAGTGTGTTAGCACTGAGAAGTAGCAGGGAAAGTGTGCCAAACAGAGCAAAAGACACTTTATTGTTCAAGGTTGTAGTGCTTTACAGGATGGGCTTCTACACAAGTTGACATGTCTTATATTTTGGACCAGGGGTGTAACGGTTAGCAAGAAAGCTAAGTCTTTGCCTCATCCAGCTCCTCTGGTTAACTGAAACTCCTCCCCAAATACATTAAAACACAGATTAGGATAAAATAGTCTTCTGCATGTCCTGATTTAGGAAAAAAAAAAAAAAAAGGCAAATCAGCATTCTTTTAACTTTTAGAAGGATTCATACACTTATAAATATGTTCTCTGTAACAAAACAGATTCACCTATAGTGGAACAGAATTGAGAAACTAGTTAATTTGTGAACTTTTAGGTGTTTTTCCAAGTGCCAGACTGTTTCTTCTTAAGTCACGTAGCAGGTCATATCTTCACCATTGTATTATGCTAATAATTACTAGCTAATAGCTATTTGCTTCTAGTTATTAGCAAAATAGAGAATTTGAAGAGTGTTAACTAGGCTAAGGATGTCATAATCTGGGAAAGTATCACAAGAACTTGTCTAGTTACCCTTTCAGTCCTAAGGCAAGGTTTGTAATGCTGGATTATTAATTAGAGTTACTTTTAGGTCATTCTATGCTAGTCTTAAACCTCTTTATTGATTTGACAGAGTTAAGGGTGGGCAGCAGAGGGAATTCCAAATGTCCCTGTGTGATCTATTGTAGTGTTTTGTTATGTTTCCCTTTAAACAGCTATTTCTAATAGCTACTCTGAATCGTCTTGTCTGTGATTTGAACTCATGATTTCTTTTCCTCTTTACCATGGACACAGAAAACAAAAAATATCTTTCTCTGCAAGAGTCCTTTGCTACTTGATGCCTGTTATTATCCTTTTCTTAATTTTATCTTTACAGTGAAAAGTGGTTTGGTTGGTTGCTTGGTTGGTTGGTTTGTTTTGGCATTATGTTTTGTTTTGGTTTTGTTTTTTTCCCTGATAGTCATGTTTACTCAGTAAAAGTTGACTTAAGTATGAACTACCTTCTGTGTGCATGATCACTCTCCCAAAGCATCATTTCCATTCTCTCCCTGTAATGTGTCTGGAACATGAAGAAAAGCCAGGTATTGATTAAAAAACAAGTTCTATTTAAGAATTTCTTATCAAAATTAAAAATGTAGTTGGAAGACTAGGTATAAACATCACTCACAATAGCTTTAAAACAAGCCTCAGACTAGAATTCACCAGAAGACAATTACAGTTCTCTTGCCAGGGTTTAAAATTATACTTAGGTTCAGTACAAAATTTTTATAACTTTTGGTATGAAAGATAGTGCCAGATCCTAGTTCAAATTTCTGCTTCTGCTGGGTCAAAGAAAAGGCTTTTAAGTTTTGATCCTTAATCAGTCAAAAGGAGGCTCAGAGAAATCTGTAGACTTGTCCTTGAACCTTTCAGCTCTACAGATGAACTTCCCCTGAGACTGCGTGACTAAAACTCCTTTCAAATAAATCACAAAAATATTTTCAATCAAAAATGTATTTGTATTAAATAAGAATTCATACAGGAGTGTTCATCTTTTTGAGAGCAGCAGTTACTTGGGTCACTTGTTTTTATACTAGTAGGAGTTGCTCTTATTTGCTTAATAGAACATGCTTTCCAGACATTGCTGAACAAGAAGACTTATGCCAATTAGAACTAGATGAATACCTCTTCTTCAGCATCCCCTGAGCTCTGTTAACCCTGAGTAGCCAAAAAAACAAAGGGCAAAACTGATTTCTGCCAACAGTTATTGCAAGTTAATCATTAGAGATTGTGGAAGTATAATCCAACATATTTGTTTCTACCATATAATTTTCTTCTTTTATAATTTTATTTACAGTTCCCCAGGCTGTAAATGATTGCTACTGCCTCTTTTTCTCCATATCTACTCTCATCAATTTACAGTAAATTTTCTGGTTTGGAATGTTTAAAGCTCTATGGAAACTATGTACAAGGGACTTCCTGGACAATTTAGACTGAAACACATGTAAGTGTCTATACAAGATATACAATATTTCTGAAAAGAAAGGGAAACTTGAATTTCTTTCCACAAGTACCCATCAGCCTTTGTCACAGAGGTGATTTTTCTGTGCTGTTCCAGGCACTTGTGCCAGTCCATAATTAGTTACTTCCTTGCAGCTGCAGCAGCGGACGTGCACTTTCAGTACGCAGATGTAGACGGACAGCTCGGTCAATACCAGGCTCTCCCTTCCAGTGCCAGGCTCTCCAGCACGAGGTAGGGCTGTGCTTGTCAGGTAAATAACAGAGAGAGCTGTGTGCTGTGATAGATACAGACTTGGGTGTCTGCTCCTTCCCATTAATCTGTCAGGGAGGCTGATTGGGAAATTTGTAACGGCCTGGTGTAAGTTGATGGTTGAGGGAAGGTGAAAGTGAGTTCTGCCACCTGAAATACGCTGATTCTGTTTCAGCTGGAGAGAGGAAATACACCAAATTCTTTGATAGATGCGAGAACAGAAAATACAGAACATACAATATTTCCAGTTTTGAGGTTGTTCAGCACCTTCTAATAGCTCTGTTTGGAGATGAGGCTGTTCCCCATGGCAAATACCGGTGCTGTCTAGGAAGCAGAGCTTGAAACTCTGCCCATCAGTTTATAACGTAGATTTTCTCAGTCACTTCCAGTTGACTTTTCTTGCTCTCAAAGTTTCTCATAGTTATTTTCTTAGGGTGCACTGTGTATGGCGTTGTGTATTTGGTGTACTTTAAAGGGAAATATGGTGCAGTATAAACTCCTAGGAGTCCTTAGATAGCAAAGTTGTGCCTGCTACAGGTTACTCTCCTTTGCGTGATTGTCCATAGGCATATTTGGATATGCAGGTTGTTACACACATTTACAGCATCTTCAGGTGTAATCTGTTCACCTGAAGTGGTTTCCAGGGAAAGGATACTTATGGCTTTTTCCCAGTGCTAGAGAAGGTATAAAAAAACAATGGCTTCATGGGAGACATTGTGTACTTTGCTGCTCTTTATTCACTGTTAAACATAAGGGTTGCAGTATTTGAAGTTTTCTGTTTTGCATTCAGCATTGCGTTTATTGTTTTTTTGGGATAGACTGGTTTCCTATAGTAGCATTCCAGTGAAGCGTACTGAATTTAAAGTCCTGAGTAGCCTGCAAGAAATCTCCCATTTATGGCCACATTCCCACCAGGGGTGAGAGGAATGTTTGTTTTTTTTAACTTGGCTGATGACAGTGAACAGTCTGGAATGCTGCCTCTGTAGCACTAATGCTGATACTTCTGAGGAAGCACATAGAGGGAAATGGTAATTGACTAAAGAGCCAGAGACCTACAGATACTTAGGGTATCCATTGTGCAACTGTTTGTGCAACCTTGTTTAGGGGCAAAAAAAGACATACATCTTATTTATGAAGCAAATAATTTATTGTTAGTGTAACTGAACTGAAATATCTAATCTCTAATCATAGAACTGTTTCTTGTTTTCACCATGGGTCATTTTTATGTTTGCTAAAACACTTTAACACATTTGCTATTTCTTCATGGGTCCACAACTCCATTTTACATCTGAATGCATTACGTATGATGCATTCAAACTTGATAAACACTGTTTCATTGTTCTCTTTGTCACCTCTAAAATCAGATTTGTCCAACTCCAGATCTGCATTTATTTATCTGACCAACAGTGAGCCTACACCTCATTTCTTATCATCCTGTGCCTATACTGTGCGTGGTTTCCTATGCCTCCAGTTCTCAAAGACTCTGTTGTCATACCAGGCCTGAATTTACCAATGTTGCATCATTTCATTAGAGTCCTAGGTGTCTCATTCATCACAGTGTAACTACTTATTACTTACAACTGTATAAAACTGTAATTGTGACATACAAAAATTAATCAAATTAAACAAAATTAAAAAAAAAAAAAAAAAGGACAAGAAAAAAAGACCAAACAACCAACAAGAAAAAAGTGCAGAAAGGTTGAGACAACTACAGAGAGAGCAAGGCTGACAGCCTCCATTCTGAGGTGTTTTGAACCCAGTCTCTTCAGATTTAAGTTTTTATTACAAATCATGTTGAATTTGGGAGTATACAGAATGACCACTTTTACTTCTCTTTCTCTGTCAAGGAAGTTATAATTTACATTTTGCTCTCCTGTGTTACTGTCTAGTATTGAGTCCCACTAAACACACATTGGAACTGAAGCCTCAAGGGATGGGGTTTCATTTGCCCTTTTATAAAACCTTAATTTGGAATGGAGGAAGAGACATGTCCATGGTCAAACCAAAAGTCTTTCAGAGCATGACTGTGCACAAACCACAACATAAACACATGCATAGTTAATAAATCTCGAAGAGGTGTTACTTAAGGTAAGTAATCTTTATGTATGCTGATGCTCTAAAGGAGGCTACTAAGAATTTAGTAATGTATTCACTTTTCTTCATTATAAGCCGCTCTTGGCAGAGGCAGGAATCTACTCTGTCCAAAATAACCTTAGGCATGGGAGCTGCATTCCTTTTGACCAATGGAGCAAGCTGGTTTGCATATATTGCTGCTGGACAAGTGCTAAAATGAGTCTAAGCCATGCATTTTTGAATCTTTAATGTAATATTTATGGAAATGCCAATTTATATCAGTTTGCTAATGGCATTTTTAAGGAGGTCTTAGGTAGGCAGGATGAAAAACATTTCCCAAATTTCAGAAGTTTTTTTCCACAGTATGCTACTGCATGCTACTGTCTCTTGTCCCTGGCTCAAAATTTAGAAGACTTTAGAAAAAGGATCCTTTTGGGATATTGAAGTTTCATCTATATAGGAAGCAATTTGGCAAAACAGAAGTGGACCAGTAATCAAAGCAGTTGGCACTGTAATTCTTGCATTTTCCCTGTACTTGACTGGTGGATTTACTCCAGCCAAGATTTCATTTGGCATTGACAGAACATGATTGAAGCCATCTGAAGTACATCTCTTTGGTTCAGTCTCTGTCCTCATTAGGTACAGGAGAACATTTGGTGCGTGTTTGGAGTGCAGCTCCCATTTTAGCTTTCTCCAGAAGAGTCATGCTTATGACAAACAAAAAAAACTGGTCTGTGAGCTGAGCCAGCACACAGTCAGTGGGGACAATCAGGGGTTTCACTCTGAAACCATATCGCTGTACCAAAGGTAGCTGCGGCCTGAAATGCTCTGCACCATAGAAGATAAGGTAAAAAAGCCTAAACTTTAAAGCAGAAAAAAATGTTTGTTTTTACCATGCTAAAGTTTGGATACTTGAATGATTATGATTTTATTTTTTTTTCTGAAGAGGGCACAGGAAAGAGGGTGGTTGATGCTGTCTGAAGTTCCCCAAGGAGCATCCTGTACTCGTGAAGAGTACTTAGGCTGCCTCAACATTCAGTTCAAGAAAGCTTCACCTGCTGCAAGCTTACTGCTGCCTAACAGCTCATTTGTCAGAAAAGCTCATGCTCAGCTTATTAGCAGCCCGTTTTTACGGTCATTATCCATGCTTCCACAACATCTGGCTAAGTGTTGTACTCCAGATTGTGGCTGTTCTGGGAAGTAGTTTTAGCAACTTGAAAAGGGTGTTTAAGTCATGCTTATAATCCTCCCTCTGCCTCTTATCATTGGGGTGATTCTGGGGAAGCAGATATCTCTCTTCTTACCTTTTGCACGCCCTTAGTAGGCCCTGAAGTACTCCAAGTAAGGACCATCATTTTATTTGTTCCTGTAGGCTAGCTAAGTGGGTAGTAAACCTGAGATGAAAATTAATTTTTGTAAGAATTACTTAGGAATATAGTTGTCCCTTTCTGAACTATTGTCTCTGGGTAAGTGGTTTTGTAGTGCCTTAGATGATCTTGTAATGAACTGGAAAGGTTTTATTAATCAGCATGTGTTCTTCATGCGTGTCATGGTTAGCAAATAACTTTCTCTTCTGCAGAATTAGGATGATGCCCACAGTTTAATTCCAGAAAAAAACTTTTCAAGAACTTCTGGATATCAACTCTACACCATTGATTTAGGCTTATCTTTTTAATATGAAAGAGGTAACAACATTGTTTAAATTTTGGACATTTTTTTCACCATAGGAAAAGAGTAACTTATTTTTCTGATTTCTGTTAATATCTAGCTTTTATTATTTATATTTACTACAGTTTAACCTGTCTTTTGTTCCCATTTAAAGTCTTTGATCCTCTTTTTAATAAAGCAGATAGAGTGCTCAGTTATGCAGGTACTAAAATACCCATCTGCTCATTAGGATTTCCAAACTGCCCAGTAATGCTTTGCCATTTCTCACCCATCCATTCCTGGAAATGATGTTCCTACAAATGACAGTACAGCAGCAAAAATGTGATTGAAGTCACTCAGCTCACAGAACATACCACAGTCTACCAATGAGATGCAACTGAACAGTCCAAACACTAAACAACTGCCAATTGAGACTCTGATTGGCACAGCTAGCAAGGATTTCTGCCCAACTTGCTTTCTGACAGTCACAAACTAGTTTTCCTCTCTTGATTCTATTGCTTTCCTTGTCGTCTTGCTTACTGAACTTCGGGCTGTACATAACAGCTGACAGGTGTATTCCCAGGGGTGATACAAATGCCCTGGCTCAGCCATTATCTGACAGTTTTCAGGTCGTCCTGTACCAAGCAAGTGATAGAGAGGCTATAAGACAAGTAGGCAGACAGTTACGCTTGGCATGGTTGCAGGCTTTCTGGAAGGGAAGAAACAGTCAATCTCGCAAGCGCAGTCTGCCTGACGCTACCCAACTATTTGCAAAGCGCATTTGGGGAGTTCAGACAAGGAATAGAGTTGACTGACAAAAGCTAAGCAGAAAAGGCTAAATGTCAGATTCTTTGTGGCAGGTCTCTAGAGCCTGGCAGATGAAGTGAAGTCTGGAATGCAGAATGACAGCAGAGTGATGAGCGTCAGAAATCGAGATGGTGGTAGCACTATATAGGGTTATTTTTAAAAACTTTTATACTAGCTTTATTCAGTACTGCTTTTAAAATCACCCATTAAATTAACTACTTTTATTAACAGTGTTGATTTTTATTAAAAATGCTAAGAACTTTTTGAATTGTTGCAGAATAGGACCCATACTGTTGGTTCTATTCTGAAGTTTTTTTGGCTTTCTTAAACTAAGGAAAGGTGATTTCAAAAAAACTGACCTGCATGAGTGGGCCACATTTTATAGTAGTATGCAGGAATATGCTCAAGGGACGTGATATGCTCACAAGTTTTGAAGCATGATCTCCCACAGTATACTTAATATATCCAAATGGGTGATATCTGCATAAATGAAGTATAAAGCCAGTGAAAAATTGTCTAAACTGCCAGGCTCAAAGGACTGTGAACAGTAGTTCGAAGTCCAACTGGTGTTTGGTTACTGGTATGTATCTCAGGATTCAACATTGTTCATGCTTTTATTTTTGACCTAGATGATGGACTGGAGTGCCCTCTTAACAAGCATGCAGCTGGTGCCAAACTGGTGATCTGGGGTGGTTAATATACTGGAGGCCGGGGTTGCTGTTCTGGTGGACTTGGGCAGCATGGAGGAATGGCCTGGCAGGAACAATGAAATCCTATTTCAAGAACTTCATAAAGTTCAAGAATAAGGACAATGAAATCCTGTTTGCTTTACCTGTATATACACACACACACCAGTAAAGACCATCTGGTTAAAGGGATGCTTCTGGAGAAACTATCTGGAGGTCCTCATGACTATATTGTTCCTCTCTTGCAAAGGTGGCCTGTGGCCTACTGGCATTCTGGGCTACATTAGGGAAAGTGGAGTCATGTAGGCGGCAGACAGAATTAAGTGTGTTTTCCTTTCTATCTGGCATTTATGAGATGGCATCTGAAGTACAATTTTGGTCCAGTTTGGGGCTCCTTGGTACAAGAAAGATAGTGACGTACTGGAGAGTGCCTAGTGAAGGGCAACCAGGAAAGTCATGGGCATGTAGCATACAAAGACTGACTGAGAAAGCTGTATTTGTTCAGTCTGAAGAGAAAGTCCAGGGGCTAAATAACTTCAAGATATTCCTTTTAGCTTTATTTTAAGAGTCTATAGCCTGTCCAGCAGATTGTTTTTCAGTGAAGAACACAAACTTTACAAAAGCTCATCACTGAACTGCAGGTACCCAAGAATTTGCCTTGGCACAAGCCCTCTGCTTTCCTACTGCTTGTACTTGGTGTGTATTTGGGATGGAGAAAGGAGTGAGATAATTCTCTCGATACTTTCTCCTTGTTACTGGGAGAAGGATAATGGCATCACAAGTATTTTCAATTGATATGATCAACCCTGAAATGATAAACCATTTTTCTCTTCATTTCAACAGAAAGACAAACACACTAGGGAAGTTACTTCCCTCAGACACTATATGGGCACAGGCATATGCAAGTGGGCATTAGAAGTATGTATAGACACTTTAAGAAATGTTAATGCTTAACAGAGGTGTTTTATGGTTGCAATGTAAGTTGTTGGGCTGGTTCTCAGAAGCTTTAAGCAGAAGTGTTAGTGCCAATATCAACAACTCCAGTAATCAGAATACAAATACCCTTTTTTTCTTATTTTGTTTTCAGGTTTCAATTTTTATCCACAATCCTGTAGCTGTTGCTTTAGTATTATTTTCAAATATTTTAATATAATTTATTGAACTGTTCTTTAAATTGAAAGAGTGTTCATACTAAGCATCAGATTAAGAAAAGGAGTAAGAATTAGAATAAGAAATTAACACCTGGATGATTAATAATTTAGGGATTTGTTCCTTAAATAATAAACCTTACTCATTATAATAATCCTGTGACCTTCATTTACTTTAACTAGAAGTAGGAGTTGGTAGTATCAAACCTTGAAAACATTGTATAATCCTACAATTTGAGATAAGACACAACTTTAAGAATTTCAAAGTCGTAGTCTGGTTTCTGGGATGGCGAAGAGAAATACTTCACTTAACACAGTGTGAATACCTAATACTTGTCTCACTATTGAACTTCTAGACAAGAGTGAGGAATTCTGCTCGTTATCATTCCCCCAAAGAAGTTGCATTTGCAATTGGAATTTAAAATTAATTTTATGAGAAGGCAGTATATGCAGTGCCAATGAATAATCCTTTGATGTCAAAACTGAATATCCATCACACGCACGCAGAGACTAAGAATTTCTTAGTGTCTGGAGGTGGCAAGAGCTATCTCAACCCAACCTCTGGTGACAGGCATCTCCCTGCTTAGCCTTCTTTAAGAGAAGGCTCCAGCCAGACCCCATTTGGAGGGCTCTGGGCAATAACTTTTCAAATGTTTGGTTGAATGTATCTGTATTGCCACCAGACAGAAAAATAGTGTGCTTGGCTCACCACCTTGAGGAATAAAATGTTCTTAAGCGTACCCTTTTCCAGTCTTTCCAGTGTGTTCCCTGACAGGAGCAACAGAGGATGTGAGACAGATGTTTTTTGAGGGCATAAATGACAGTTTTGAAAGTCACATTCATACTGAGTTGGAAGAATTTGAAGGTGGTCTTGTACAACGTATACATTTGGGGATATATTTGTGTCAAAATATCGTTTCCAGTAAATCTTTCTGCAGCGAGGGAGTGGGCCTTTGAGAGAGCTTTGTCACATGGGAACCTCACTGATCCCCTGCTCCCTTGTAACTGCAAGTCCGTATCCATCACAAGAAACTGATGCTCTAGAAAATGTCACAGTGAAGTTTATGGTATCACTCAATGGCAAAATGTCCAACTGTCTAAAAAGCAGGGTTCACCATCTTGTAAGAGAGACTAATCTTTCTCTCTTAGACAGAAAGCTAGAAATCATTAAGTCCTTGGAGAAAAGGGGAGTCTAAAAACCATAAATGTACATAGAGAGTCTTGAAGGCTCAGAGGGATATCTACAGTAAACCTTGGTGAAAATTATATATACAACTCTTGTTATTTCCACAAAACAAAATCACTTGTCTGTGCATGTCAGGTGCTGCTGAGTTTTAATTAAGAAAAAACAAAACAAAACAAAACAAAAACAACATAGGAGAGGAAAGAAGGGAAGGGAGAAATTAATGAGAAACCATATTTACAACTAGTCTATGGTGCTAATTTGTTTCTTCTTAATTTTATCTTGAAATGTCTTGAATGCGACACACTAGGTGAAATGGGAGAAAACTAGCATTAATATCTTGGTGTCTTTCTCCAAAGCTGAAGGTCTGCTAGGCTATGGCATGTTTCTGTCTGTCATAAGAGATGTTTCATCCTGACTGGATCATTTGTCCTTGGACTCCTCTACTGGACCTCAAAGAGGTGACAAATGTGAGAGAGCTCTCCAGCTTTTCTACCTACTTGTTTTCTCACGGGTTCCAGATCCAAATGAAAATCTCCAAGTTCCTTAGTTGCTAGGCTCTGTAAAATCATCCTCCTCTTCCTTCTCTTCTCCAGAGTGAAGAATGCATTGGCTATAGCCCTTCTCTGAGATGGGGGCAGTGTCTGGCTCCCACAAGCCACAGGTTTCACTGGCTCCAGACAGTCCTCGCATCTGTTCATCACATTGCTATAGGTGATAAAAACCAGCAGCAAAAGTAAGGTGAGAAGGAAGCTAGTGGCAGGATTTTTCTAGTCTTTAGAAAATGTAAATATGTAGGGTCTTAATAACATGGAACCTTTTAATGAACCTACTCATAGTAAAGATGATGTTTTGTGTCTGTGCTGGAGACAAAATAATTTCATTTATAGAACTGCTACCCAAGTGTACTCCAAAAATGCCAAAAGCCAAAAAATAAAAAAAGCACTTCATGCTGGATTGTTATTGAAATCTTGTCTGTTTTGATAAGAGAGGGTCCAGTGGCCCTACTGTGATAATGTTACACAGCATCTTATAATGTGTTAAAGGGATTAAAACAACCACGCATGCATGCCATGTTTCATAAAATATTAAAAAGTCACATATTTGCATATTATACAGCTGGTTGCAAAGCCATCAATCATCATATTATCTGTACATTGAGGATGATAAATGGTTTTCATTCTAATGAGAGAATCTAATCACATGGAGAAATGAAGAGGGCATGCAGCATAAAAGCTTTGGCTCCAAAAGCTATAGATTATTATTAATATTATACATTTTGCTCTGATGTGGAAACTTCTGCTCTTCATTTGTACACATGCCTTTCTACATTCATGACTTTGAGAAAAGGTCAGGTCATTAATTTTTTTACTCTTAATAGAATGGCATCAGAAAAACAGGAAAAGGTTAAAAATATTCAGCAACTTGGAATCAGCTTATGTGAATTTCTCTGAATTATCCAGGACAGACCATTTATTTTTCAACCCTAATAATGTGGCAGCAGAAAACAGACAAAGGTTAAAAATAAGAAGATTGAAGCCTCTTACCTAGGTATTTTTGTAAACGATCTAGCTCAGCTCTATAGTGAGTGACTATGCATTGTATTGCTTGCTCAGTAGTTAAAACAAGATAACTACGGTCATTAAAAGTAATATCAATTCTTATTTCTGGGATTCTGACTTTTCTGATTCTTACAGTCCACTTGGCTGGTAAAATAACACATGTATCATATGAAAGAATTAAAAAGACTAATTTTCTAATGAAGTGCAATACGTAGAGACTCTTATGTGGGAACGGAGAGGAAGAAGGTAGACTAAGAGAGATAATAACTGTTAGCACACTGGCTAGCTGCATGAGTGAGCAATCAAGGGGAAAAAAAATGTACTTTACAAAACACTTGTTTTTCTATATGTGTTTTTCAGAATTATTTCAGAATTAGTTTGTGGTTTTACATCATTCCTCAATGTATTTAATGCTGTGTTGAATTCAGAAGTTTAGAAGAAAGAACAAGTAAATAATCTTAATAATAAGACCATACTAAATAACGTGCTTTAAAAGTTTTCTGTAAGATGTAAAAAGCTTAAAAGTACAGACCAGACTGGAGTGTTCATTTCAACTGCAGATTAATGAAGTTTTTTAGATTTAACTTTTTAAACAGAAATAAACATGTACATTCCAGGATGTTGATTGAAAATAAAATTTCTGAAGGTCTTACTTGTTGCCATTAAGGAAGTGATGCCGTGGCAATGCTCTTTGTTGGTTGCTGCTCATCAGCTTTGTGCTAAATAGGATATGTTCTTGGAATGTTTAAAATGTAACTGATTTGGAATGGTCAGCTACAAATAGGAGAATTCATGTCCAGGAACTGAGTCTAATATTGAACCAGTGATGGTCTGGTTTTAAAGCAACATGTTCAGTGGGATTTGGGAAATGCTTCTTTCCTAGGAATGGAGGTGGGGGGGAGGGAAAAAGGGGTGAGAGAAAATGGAAAAAGCCTCAGAAAAAACTGTTTGTAAGCAGCAAATACTGGTTTTGATCAGCCTGTAGCACTCAGGTATGGCCTGTAGTGAAAACTCATATGATACCTTTCCTGAGGGACCACTAGGTGCCCTTGTGTCAGGTGAGGGATGGAACTGTGCACGCTGGGTCAGAGGATGCAGCTCTGTGTGTCACTCATGTTCTGAAGTGGACAAGCCAATTTTTGGCATGAATCTGCACTGCTTCAGCTGGAGCAAAGGATGGCACTCCAGAAGGATGCCTCCAGGACAGATTTGCCAGTTATAGATGACAAACTGGACATGTTGTCATGCTTGCTGCAGTTATCAGATTATCTGCAATTTTCAACCCATCACGATATCTTTGAGACAAACCAGTGAGATACTTTTTAAGATGCATTCCAGTAATTTTTTCCTCTGCAAACTCGTCACTAAAAGGACTAAAAGAAAAGCTTTAAAGTATGTGTATTGGTCTCACTTTGATCCAGAGTAAGAATGAAGCTAAGCAAGAAGCTGGGCCTAAGCACCTGAGCCAGATATTATCTGGGTCTTGGAGAATCTGGTAAGCCTCATGTACACTTATCTTCAGCTGAGAGCTTGTTTATTGGTCATAGTCTGTCAGAACGGTCTTAGACATTATTATATCACATCATAACAGTGCTATCACTCTTCTTTTTCCTGTTTCTTCTCTCACCCCCAACTGCTCACTGCCATTCAAATCTCCTGACATTTTAGACCCTGACCTGCAAAAAAGAAATAACTTTCAGGAGAGCAGAAATTAAAAAATACTCCTATCAAATAAGCAGCTGTTATCTGACCACTGTTACAGATTTCCCTTTAAGCTCTGGGGAAATATTAAAAAAAAAAAAAAAAAAAGTTGTCCATGTATGTATGTTTTAAAAGACATTTATACTATAATTAATAAATAGAATTTGAATATCCCAATTTCTGTCACAACTTCCTCAAAAACTGTATAAAGAAGTTCTAGGAGACCTGGATTCTCATCTAGTTAACTGTCTTCTTACAGAGACATCCTTATTCAGCCATTTGTCTTTCTAATGTATTTCTTGCCTCTTCAGTTATAATACTGCAGCTGTGAAACATTCATTAGTATACTGATGCTTTGCTGATGTGTGACTTTCAAAATGTAAGGTTTTGCAATGTATCTACAGTATGTCATTTTCAGCTGCAAAACTCAGCAATATTCAGTTCAGAGTACGTGCAGAAACACTTCTGGTTTTTGTAGTCTCAAATACAGTTTTACCTAATATACTTCAGAGGTTTTTGTGGTTGAGAGTCTTCATTAAAGAGTATGGTTATTGTTCAAGTGCCACATGAGAGAATAAAGACATACAGAAGATTATAGCTAGTATATAACTACACAATAGGGTTTATTTTTTAATATAGAATCATACAATGTCCTGATTTGGAAGAGACTCACAAGGATTATCGAGTCCAACTCCTGTCCCTGCAGAGGACAACCCCAGAATACACACCATGTGTCTGAAGGCATTGTCCAATCCCTTCTTGAACACTGACAGGCTTGGGGCCATGAACCTTTTCCTAATGTCCAACCTGAACCTCCCCTGGCACACCTTCCTGCCATTGCCTTGGGATCTGTCATTGGTCACCAGAGAGAAGAGATCAGTGCCTGCCCCTCCCCCTCCCCTTGTGAGGAAGCTGTAGACCACGATGAGGTCTCCTCTTAGTCTGCTCCAGGCTGAGCAAACCAAGTGACTTTAGCCACTCCTCATACGGATTCCTCTCCAAATCCTTCACCAACTTTGTAACCCTCTTCTGAACACTCTCCAGTAGCTTTATATCTGTTGTATACTGTGGCACCCAAAACTGCAGGCAGTGATCAAGGAACATGTTGTGTTTTCTAATATGGGAAGTTTGTGCAAGGATGAACTAGAAGAGCCCATGAGATTAAAAAAATTGCAGTCGTTTGCTTTTTCATTACAGAAAAAAAAATGGTCTTTGTGATGAACTCTCTGGATTAAAGGTAACAAAAACATGGCAGATCTCCCTAGTGCTAGAAAGTGTATTTGGACTACTACTCCCCAGGTTTAAAAGCAGATCACTTTTTTGGTTGACTTGAACCTAGCTAGGAGGCCCTGTTGGGGAAAAAAAAAAAAAAGAAAAAAGAAATGCCCTGGCCTTAAAGTAATTTTTTGCTTGCAGAGGATCCACGTAGGATTTTCTATATGGCTTGTCCTGTGAAGAATCTGAAACTTAAACTGAAATTAAATAAAAAAAAAACCAGCCACAATCAACATAAGTCACTGAAGGATGCTATTTGGTAAATTTGGTCAATTCAAACAGAAGATTCAGTATTGAGGTTTCTCTATCCAGGACACATCCAATGGTTTTATGATCAGTCACCAGTTACGCTGACCTTCAGTATGAAATTTTTTTATTTCCATAGGCACCCAATAAGTTTCCGAATAGGAGTTTGATTAATTTACAAAAGAGCTTAAATGATGCCACCACTCAGTGTAGCAAGGGCCCTTTCAACAGGGCAGGTTTCTCCAAGCACATACAGAAATGCTTCTAGGATGAAACATTAATTTGTAAATGACAACAAATCTGGACAGTTAGAAGAGTTACAATGTAATCAGGAGCTAGGAATTTGGAATAAGATCTGAAGCCTTTTCACTTAAGAATGGTTATAACTTTTTAACACTGCTTGCACAAAATGTGTATGTTATTTAAGGCTGTACTGCTCTCTGCTGAATTGGTTGGTACATCTGAAAAACTGTTCTGTTTATTAAAAAAAAAAAAAAAGGAGAGAGAGAAAAAAAATAACATGGAACCACTTCAGCAGTTTAACCATGGCTGGCTAACAACTGTTGGTTATAAAATAGGAAACTCTTCTTTCCCTTTAAAGAATAATGAAGACCTCAGCTATAACAATGTAATATTACAGTGTAATGAATACTTAAACCTGCTTGCATTGTCATTAGGAAAAAATGTGTAACTTTAAGTAGCCTTTCTTTCTCTGATGCAGTCTTTAAATCTGCAATTATATTACCTTCAGTATACATCTATCCAAGGTTATCCAAAGCAGATGCATTGTGTAATACTGTATTATGTACTTCATAAATATGGTCTTGCATAATGTACATGTATATTTGTATGTAGTCAACAGACAGACATTTTAGCCATACTATAGCCAAACTGCTGAAGCTTTACATTAAACTTAAACTGTATATGAAACCTTGGCTTTTCAGAGCAATAATTTCTATTTAATATTGAATTACCTAGTGCCTTCAAGATCTATTTTCTCATGTCTGTTTGTCACATGGCAATGTACATTAGCAGCAGAAATCAATCAGAGAAATGGAATAGAGTTTGAAAGTGAAGACAATAAAAACACAGTGACCAAAACCACACATCTCCAGGCCTGTCACAGATACCAATTTAATCAAGAGAATGTGGCACTAATAGGGCTTCCAAAAAAATTATTCCAAAAAAAAATTAGCCTCCTGGCTTTATTAGTTGCTTCTATAACCCTCTTTATGCAAGTTTCCCATCTATTTGACTCTAGATCCAAAGCTACAGACTGTAAGCAATATATTTCATTCAAGTAGAAGTAAATCATTAAAACTAGCTTTCCTAATAGGATGATATGTCTCTGTTTTGAACATGACCTTAGATGTACACTATTTTATTAACCTGGGTGTTTACAAGTAGATGAGACTTAGAGGTAGAAGACTAAACAATTATCCTTATGATATCTGGCTCCTCTATGTTCATATGTGTAACAGTCAGAGAGATATGTTGAAAATCTTATCAGTTTCTCTGTATTTGAAAAAACTCTGTATGATTTCAGAGGGAAAAGAGGAAAAAAAAAAAAAAAGAAAGAGGTATGTTTGTGAAGAACAAAATAATTGAAATAATGTTCACTTACAACTCCACAATGAGTTGAAGGATATGGTAATAACAAGACCATTACATTGACTTTCAGGGTCAAAACCAGGAAAATTCAGTTCTTGTGTGCTCCAGGCAATAACATCCTGATGATGAGGCTGTGTTAACGAGCATGTGAAAGAGACCTCACAACCTTTCATTATATTTTTCCCTAATTTCTTGTACATTTTAGTGTACAGTGTACCAAAGATGTCATTATTTCCTCATTGATTTGGCTCTGAGGTTGTAGTTCTTAATAGAAAAGGTAATTTCTTTCAAAATGAGGGTCTTATTTTAATCTATGCTGTCCTGCTTCACGAAAATCAACCTTTTCTAGTAGGTGGTTAATACAATGATTCCAGCTGAAATCAATAACAATTAAATCATCAGTACCTGTCATTTCAAAGTTTGGGCTTACTCTGAATAATTCAATTTCAGCGCTTACATTTAACAGCACATCACTGTACTATGAGAGCACCTTCTACTGTAGCAGTAAGTACTGTGCTTGAATTCTGTTCCATATGGTACCCTCTTTCTAATCTCGCCTTCTTAATGGAAAACTGAATGTGCAGCTAGTATACCACACCCTGAGAGCTGCTAGTTTCTTTATAAACACACTGCCATACTTTGCTATTACTGAAAACAAGACCTTTTTGTATTTGGAATGGAAATCAATGAAATGTCTGATTAACCTGAGTTCTTATGGAAGGTTTCCATGGTGGAAGAGTGATCTTTGAGAAACCTGTCTTTTACACAAATGAATCTTCAATGTTTAATGAAGAGATTCTGTGTCCAAAACCAAAAATTGGTCTAAATCTCCAAGTCCCTATGCTGCTGTTATAGACAATCATTCAGGTGCTCCAGTTCCAAGACATTCAATATGTTGAATGTGAGAATGAACCTTCCCTGTCTCCAAAAGAAAGAGCTTATCCCAGTTACCTCTTTTGTTTTTAGTGATTCTACATAACTTTTATCATATCACTTTAAACTCAAAGGTTATCAGATTAGGCCTGGTATATTCATTAAATGCAAAGCAGAATTCCAAGATACACAAGATGAGGTGCCACATGAGTAATTTGACTGAGAAGCAATATCACATATTCTTTTGTGGTGCCTTGTTTTACAAAGATCAGAATGCAGTCTGATTCCACCATGTTCCTGCCCCATTTCTCTATCAGGTGAGAGACTGATGGGATGGACACAGGCTGTGCATCCTTCTTTTTCTATTAATACCTGAAAAAGATAGCCCCTTTCCCAAGAAAAAGACTGAAGCACACCAGAGCTGTGATGTGTTGCAGATTGGTAGATCCCAGAGGGAATCCCAGACCACAGGAAAAGAAGGAGGGGAGGTGCCCCAGTTTAAATGGATTCTCCTAACTGATCACAAATCTGGGCCTGGAAAGATTCTCGGGTGGTCTGTTTTCCTACTTTGAGTTTGAATCAGTACTTTTGGTTGATCCTTGACAGCTGTCTGGTTCGTGTCTCAAACTTCCAGTACAGGGAATCCTATAATCTCCTTAGGAGATGCATTTAACAATAAACAAACCTAAATATGTAATACAAAAATATCTTTATGTACATTAGAATGCTTACTTCTTTTTATGCAGACTTAAATATCAGTTGACCATTTTCATTTTTAATATATGAAGTTTTAATATCCCCTTCTTTCTCTTTCTAAAGTAGACACTAGACACAGTGTTTGTCAGTACATCATGTTTTCTAAACTTTGGATCATTTTCATGTTCTTCCCTGTCTTGTTTTCTTATAGTATCCAAAAAGTGGATTCTATCCTAGTGGATGCCAGACTGCTGACTACTACAAAGGAATCACATGTACAAACTTGCTAAAAAATTTTGTCTTCATATGGAAAATTTGAAGAAACAATACTGAACGCATTTGGATTTTTTTTAAAATGTGTTTTTCAACCCCTCAAATTTATTGCCTAGAATTTACTTTCTCATGTGCAATTTGCATGATCAGTGTTATCAGTGCAATATGAATTGTTTACAACAGAAAATATCAGTTTCTTACAACAGCTAGTCTTTTGCAATGCTGTCCTTAAGGAATAGTTGTCAAAGAGCTATGTTCATGCTAAAGGTTGCAACTCAACCAGCTGCATAGAATGATATATTAAAAATGAGTTTTACTTTGACAAGTACCACAATAAAAAGGGAAAATTTTTTCTCAGCTGTCTAAAATGGTTTCCAACAAGATACCTATGGATACCTACAACTTCCTCACAAGGGTGGGAGGTGGTGCATGCCCTCATCTCTCTGGTGACCAATGACAGAACCTGAGGAAATGACAGGAAGATGTGCCAAGGAAGATTTAGGTTGGACATTAGGAAAAGGTTCTTCAACCACAGAGTGGTGGAGCACTGGAACAGGCTCCACAGTGAGGTAGTCACGGCCCCAAACCTGTCAGTATTCAAGAAAAAATTGGACGTTGCCCTCAGACACAAGGTGGGAATTTTGGCATTGTCCTGTGCAGGGACAGGAGTTGGACTCAACAATCCTTGTAGGTCCCTTCCAATTCAGGACATTCTATGATTCTATGATTCTAGTCCTCAGAAATATTAAGCAGGCCCAAATACTAAGATTCACCAAAATGTTACAGTGATACTTTAGATTTAGCAAGCTCAGACATATTGTTGCTGCTTGTACTTTTTGCACGAGGATGGTAGCTCAAAGATGACATTTACTGACTTTACTAGAAAGCATTTACACTTAACCTAAACCAGAAGGGCAGAAATAAAACACAGCCTGTTAAATGTGCAACAGTGTATTTCAACTAAGACTGATGAAACCTTTTGCAAGGTTGTCTCAACCTGACCTCTTTTCTTATGAAGGTGGGGTGTTTTTTGACTCATAAAGAGCTTTCGCATTTAGGGAATTTCAAAATAGCGACTCAGCAGGAGCCTGGTTAAGTGCTTCTGAAGCAGCTCTGTGAGGGACATTCACACAACTGGAGAAATTGGAGGATTATTCAAAGGAGCCAACAAACTAGGCTACCATCTAACCAGCCATCTTTCCCCAAAAAAAGACTCCATGGCCTTTCCCCGTTGTTCATATGCTCAATATCAGATAATCCGTTTTATCCAGCATTGTGCGCATACAATTGTGTTTCCAAGGAGATTCTTTTTCTTCACATTAATATTCTGATAGCCCCCATATAGCACCCCATAAAGCTTCTCACACAGTGGAAAAGTCACTCCATGACCCTACTAAATATAGGTTTAAATGTTTTTAATGGATATGTAAGAATTTCAGACAGAATTTGTGTTATTGGGAAAATATTGCAGTTTTATCACTGCAATATATTAATGAGAAGAAATGAAGTGCAAGGTGGGAAAGCTCACTGGTAGCTAATGTGTAGTTCTATCATAACATATATCATATATCATATATCATATATCATATATCATATATCATATATCATATATCATATATCATACATTGTATCATATATGACTTCCAAATGTGTGGTTTCTTCATTTTCTATCAATGTACATTATCATACATTTTTTACAGGAAAAGTGGTATTTTTCATATTATGGTTCATAGCCATTCCATCATCACTCCAAACCTGAAAGAGATGTGAGAGTTTCCTGGGAATGTTTAAGATCTGGAAGGAAAGAAACTTGCAAGCCTGGGACCTACACATATATACATATGATGGTATTAGAGATCTACAGTTTAATTGCCTGAGACTTACTGATAATATTATTTCAGTGTGTTTGTGTGTGAGTCCACTTGCTGCAGTTGTCTTGCTAGTAAACTCCTGTGTTTCCAAATTTTTTGTGTCCAAAGATGCCCAAAATGTGTATGTGTACTTCCCATCCACCTGTGCATAGCCATCCTTCCCTACTATCTTTGCTTCTTTCTGAGAGAAAAGGCAGCTAGAGCAGCACCAATTCCTAATGGTGCTGCTGGCTATTCTTTCTCCATCTCAATGGCAGAAACATTTCCAGGCTGTTCTCTTCCCAATAAAACTGAATTTTTGGCTCAAGCGATGGCCCCCTTCATGAGGTAAGGCAGAGCTCAGGTGTGCAGAGACCCCACTTCAGAACTGCCTGTTAAGTACCAACAGTTGCTGTGATGGCTTCAGACCGGAGGAAGTTTCTGAGCTGCCTTGGTATAGAGTGAATACCAGGAAAGCAGGGAAGTAATTAAGCATTTGGGCACGAAGGTGAATGCCTACCTATTGCAATTATGAGAGTCTGTTATTTCCTATTCTTGTAAAAATCCTACTGAGACAAGTACATTGTTATCAGTGGGAGCGGATTACACTCTGAATTAATTACTCACTAATTAGTAGACTATCCCCATGGTTTCTTGCCCCACACTTTCTCCTACTGAATTGTTTAGCATAAAGCACTATGTGTGTTACAACACATTTGATGGGTACCGTTTGCATCAGGAACTGGTTGCTTTTCCCTGCCTTTTCTTGCTTTCTAGCCAAAGCACTTGTATGACCCTGCATTACTCTGGCATTCAAATATTCTGCAATCTTTAGGCCATTTAGTTCCTTGTTTAGCAAAATCAGAACACAGCTACTTTAAAAAATGGGTGAATCAGACGTAGTTAGCATAGGAGCCAAATTCACAGAAAGAGTGAGGGCAAGAAGGAAAGTTCATGATACCTGCATTTCAGCTGACTGCCATGGGGCCTCTATAATGCTGACTTGGGCACCTCACATTCCTCTACAATTTAGAGACAAAGTGAAGTGCATTGCAAAGGGATTTATAGCAGCTGGCATCCTGTGCTGGGGAATGTCTAAGTTAACCCACTGTTAATATCCAGGAGAGACACAGATGTTAAGTCCACCATTCCTGGGGGGTGGATTCTTCCTTCAGAGTTCCCAAAGGTGTTTTCTCCAGAGAGAACTATGTCCTTATGCACCCTTGTTGTTTCTGTCTGAACCGGTTAAAGGTCAGTGTCTTTCTTTGAGCATTGTTGGAGGAAAGAATGTCCTTTCTTCCCACTTTATATATAAGATCAAGGTTGCAGTATCTTTACTATATAGGGAAGGCTCACTTCAGTGCCACCCTGGGCTATTCACTATTCTGATGCAGACAGAGCAGGCTCATTATTTCCCTGTCCAGAACTGAATCAAATCGGAAAGGTTTCTGCAGATGTGTTCATGATTTTAAACCTGATTCATCTCTGCAAAGGGTCTGCACCACAACAGTATAATAGACTTAACTGTGTATCTTGTAGATGTCAGAAAATGACCTTATGTAAAGCTGCTATTATGGAAGGCTGCTATTTGCTGCAGTGTTATTTACACTCATTGCTAACAATAATGCCTCATGTATGTCCTGCTCATCACCAACAAGTCAGTACTTGGTAGTCTCTTAGAGAGTAGGCAGAGAAGTAAACAGCCCTCCAGTCTCAGGAGAATAAATATTAATAATACAGCCCTGTAAATAATAAATTGCTTTGAAAACACAACACAGGTGTTAGGATCTTTGGAATTTCCACTACCAAATCTTCATTAATGTTATTATTAAGTTTACCTTGCCCATAGCTACAGGACTCATGAAGATGAGGTTAAAAAAATAGATAATGAAATTAAAAAACAAAACAAAACAAAACATCTTGTCCTTTAGACTTAAAGTTATCGGAGTTAGGACTTTGTTAATAAAATAATATCTTGAGGTGTCTTATTTCTGCTAAGAGCTAATGGCAAAGATTGAAAGAATTAGAGAATATGTGAATGTCTTGGCAGAAAGCACCACATAAGTTTCTCATTTCTCTAATTATTTTAACAGTCCCTCCTTTAATAGTTTTAGAGTTTATCGATCAAAATGTTTTATATAAATTTGTCACTGAGGTAATGCATCTTAGACTTCACTTACTTTGTACGTACACATATACATACACGTACACATATACATAAACATGCATATTGTGTCAAAGACAAAAGAAAAGTCTCATTCAAAATATATGACCTTGAAATCATGCACAAGATTTGGTCTGTAATACTTCAGAGCTATGCATATTTTTCTCAGTGCAGCTGTGGGAAATTTGTCACAGTCCTATTGCAGACTCTGCTCCATAAATAAGAACAGCTTGAAAATCTTCAAAACCAGAATGCTTATCAATATGCCAGACCACTGAGTTGTCTGCTTTTGCCCACAAAACCCCAAATCTTTACTTTCCTGTGTAAAAAACATTTTCCATTCTTGCATTGTCTGTGCAATGAGGCTAAGATTCCAAAAGATGGAACATGTAGCACCAAGAAAGAAAGAAAGCAAAAAAAAAAAAGCACATAATGTTTACTGAGAGCACTGCAGCTTTCAAAAAGAAAAAAATGGGTTCTGTTCTCTTCCTCCCTGACTTTCTTTCCTGTTGAGGGCAGCTTGAAATTATCCTAGATTCTTGCAAAGATTTTTTATCTCTATTAGTCACTATCTGCAAAGGTTCTCAACGGTGCCTGTTGCTGTAGAGAGTTTAATGACTCTCAGGTCACTCTCGGGCTTGAATTTAATTATTACCTTGCAAATCTTTGCCAATTTCTGTTGGTAATTCTTAGTGACATACAGACTTGTATGTTTTGTATGGTGTTTTATGACACTATTGGCCTAATTATTTCTGAAGCCATATGGCCTAATTTAGGGACGCTAGATTAGTTCTGTTTTTAGGTATCTGTAAGATTTTAAGCTTTCTCTCCCCCCAGCCCCTGGTGTATAAAACAGCCAATACAGTAATGGGTCACACTGCATCATCCAGGTGCAAGTCTTCAGAGATCCTCAAATGCAACATTTTTTTGAACCATGTAAAATTGCATCGTTGGACTCCATTAGTTGTGGCTATGTTCTGGGACTTCTCCAGGGTATCTGAAATGTTTTATCTATAACTGTAGGTATCTGAAACACTTTGGTTCTTTTCTGTCTGAGTTGTTCCAGGTACTGACTGAGTGTGCTACCAACTTCCATTTCTGATTTCTGTTCATTATACTTAATTATTATTTTCTGTTAATGATATTTTAAAATGCATGCATATTTTATTTTCAGTGCCATTATAATCTCCTCATAGCTCCTTTACAATTTATTTTAATCTTCTTTTTTTTTCATAGTATGAACAACATATACATAGCCTACAATTAGAATTTAAGAAAAAGTATGATTGCTTGCACAGACCAGTCTAGTAGCATATGCAATATAAAATGAAATAATCTGGTGAAATAAGAAACATTAAGATATAAAATGTATTATCCTTGGTGTTTATTGATTTCATTAAGTCTGGATGAAATATTATGTTAGATAACACTGTTCATATCTATTTTCTTCATAAAATCCCATGAAATGTCCTGCGCCACTATTATTTGGGAAGATTTCTTTAGTCTGGCTGAGTTCTTTGGTAAATCAGGAGGGTAGAAGGGAATGATTTTTGCTTCATTTTCAAATGTTTGTTTTACAGTTTGGCATATTGATCATGAAAGGAAGGTTGGCACATTACATTTCTGTGGTTTTAAACTTGCTATTTGTGTTGAAAGCAGCTTGTTTCCTTACCAGCTTCTTCACTTTCAGCAAAGCTGCCTTATACTAACTTTAGGTGGAAGTTACCCCTAGTGCCCTGACATATCAAAGGTGGCTGTGCAGGGAGCACAGCTGCTACCTGAGCAGGTGGAGCAGCAGTATGAAAATGGAGATGAAGGATGCGGTTGTTTCATCTCAACATATTGGCTATTTTAAGTCATGGTGCAGGGATTATTAAAGCTGCACCAGCCGAGAAGGAAGAACAAAAATATTTGGATAGACTTCTTAGAGCTGAAAGAAAATAGTATCTGAATAAGAACTCAAGGTAGCGCTTTCCATGGAGGGGACTTCATGGTGGCACTTTAAAGTTCTCGTCTCTAAGCTACAGAGATAATACTTGGTTTTATTCAACTGAATGGGTCTATGCAAACACCTCTAGTAGACTTTCAGGCACATTACAGTTGCATCACTAGAAAGTCAGTTTTTGACAATTTGAATGCATCGCTCTGTTTGGATGCCATTTATGAATATTTGTATGCCTCACCAACTCCAAGGCATAGGGGAATGACCTGAGCTACATTTGGAAGGACCTTGCTGATCTGGCAAAGTCTGAAATACAGAAGAAAAGACTACAAGGATTAGTTTTTGACTTGAATTGGCTTACCAGACCCAGCAAATATGTTAATTAGCTGGTTTGGTGTCATTGCCCATAGACCAAGGAATGAACTGATGGAAGTTCTGCATGTCCAAGAAAAAGATAATTAGCTCTTTCCATCATCTCGGTCCTCTCAAAATAGCTGTCTGTGCTGATACCTTATATGACACTTTCCACTGGAGAAAAAAAAAAAAAGTAGGAATTGCAGGAACACACTAAAACCCTGCCATAGATTGAGATACAGCATGATGGAGCAGATAGGGACAATATCATGGAAGGAATGGACTGGCCGGAATATGTATGAGGTAGAGAATGCAAACTGAGGTAAATGGTGGTCATAGAAATGGGTTTTGGTATTGGTACTAAAGCAGCAGAGGTGTTGGGAATGAGACAGCACAGAGGAGCGTGTGTGGAGAGTTTCAGTGCATCCTTAAAATGCAGAGAATGAGAAGCAGGTAGGAGGTGGTGTATGTGCTTGGGATGAAAAATCAGCAGATAGAGGGATGCAGGCAAGCCCTGATGGATCCAATGAGTTCAGCCTATAAAGGTGACAATGTCTTTCGACTCTTTATCGATAACTGAGTGGAATTTGCTGCATGCGGGTAAACAGATGGTGTAATTGGGAAAGGATTTACAGAATTTCTTGATTGATTAGGATATACTGTCTCAGTCATTCAGCTTCTTCCACATGACTAGTGTACATCTTATATTCCCCTTCAAGTCCTTAAAGCTCTGTGCCAACATGTATGTCCAGCCACAGGAAAGCCGTTTGCAGAATCAGAGCTTTTTTCTGAAGTTTAAATCTGATCTTCAGTATCACACATTCAACTAAACTCAGCTAATGGTAAGTCAGTGATCTGGATAGTAACTGGAAAGGAACACTCAAAACTAGTTTGGTGCAAGTTAGGGCAGTATGATATGAACTGTATTCAGATTTCAGGGTAGCCAGCAGCTTTCAGTGCTGTTTCTCTTATTTTACTTCTTTTTTTTTTCCTCTCTCTATTAATTTTCAACTTTAATTTAATACTACTTTTTTTTTGTTTTTTCTCCTGCATCCATTTTCAAGTCTCTTCTAGGCAATATCTGACCTTGCTGTTAATTATTTGCCACAATTTTATTAATGGAGCTATAGCATAATGCAGAGCAATCCTACCGAACAGGGCTATCCATCTTCAGCCTCTTAAATTATGAAATCTCATCTACGAATAATGAAGATCTTCTTTGCCCTACAGGTTCTATATTCAGATTTTATATTTCACTTTCAGCTGAGACCTAGCAAGTGCAGAAAAAAGAGACCTGCCTGTTTTGCTACTGTAATTGTTTTAATGTCAATGATACTGAAAACATTGTTAGTTATGAAAATATTATGTCAGCCTATGTTAGAATTTCTCTTAACACCTAGACAAAAATATCCAAGGACTTTCTCACTGTCTAGGGGATGATAGAGTTATTTCATCATTCTTTTATTTACTTGTATGTTTTGTTAGCTTTCATTTAACCAATTGGGTTTTTTTTTCTTCTATTTTATTTGACTATGCTGTAAGACTTACATCCAATTTCAACAGGTTTTATTCCAGGAAACAAGCAATAAACCATGTGCTTGCTATTTTTCCTCTTGCTGAAACAAATACTGTGTGATGTTTACTCCTAATCGTAGGTGAAAACAAAACATAGGATGAGCAATAAGTGTGCTGGATGGAGAGGCCTGAAGTCCAAGCATTGGAAGGTCCTTTGCTGCCACCGTCTGATAAAATCTTCAATTACATTTGCTCATGTTACCTAGTATTGAGAACTTCAGGGATTAAGAAAGCCCATATCTATGAAGGAATCTACAGATGATCCTTTATTACAAATGTATCTGGAAGTGAGATTCGGAAATTGAACTCGTGATAACGTAATTCCCAAGATACATCCCTTTACAATGAATAGCCTGGTTTGTCAGAAAGGGAGTCACACACCCCCAGTAGCCAAATAGGGACTATGGAGGGTAACCAGGAAAAGATAGTGGAGGGAGGATCCCAATTTCCATCTTACATTCCACTCAGAGTTTGGGCTTCAGAACCTGCAACAGATTCTGGACTGAGGTATGTCTTTGTGCACAAGAAATAGCTTCATGTTTTCTCTGAAGTAAATGGTTGGAGGAAGTTAGAAATTTCCCAGAAGGTTGGACACGTGGGATCATCTCCCTACTCCGGTTCAAAAAATATGCCTTCTCCTTTCAAGTGTCACCAAATTCCAGGCAAGTATGGGACAGCCTGCAGATGGGATTCATCCTGCTGAAGCTTTCAGGAAAAAATGAGACATTCCTGAGCCAAATTGTTCCAGGGACTTTATTGCAATGGTTAAGACTATTTACACAATTTGTGTTAAAGCTTCAGGGACAAGCTTCAGGTACTCCATCACCTCTTCGAGTCACATTTTTTAAAATAGACTTTGACCTTTAAAAGTCAGGGTTAGAAGTAAGCTCCTGAATTATTGTCTAGTTATGCAAAGAATTCATCTGTTTTTGAGGCATATTGAACATTTAAGATGTTATTCTCTGAGTTAAGTCTGCAGCATTCAAGTATAACACCCAAGGAAAGGTCATTTATTCTGTAACAGAGTGTGCATTTTCGATTCCAAATATGAATAATTTTCTTTGTAAATTTAAAACATGAACTTAGTCTTACTATTATAGACCAGACTGTCTTACTCCTAAGTGACATGTCCTTTCCTGCTGCATGTGATGTCGAAGCAGAACGTTTATATCGATCATCAGTCTCTCAGCATCTCAACCAGCTCCATTCTGGCAGCTCCTCTATCCCCTGAGCTGTGCAGTGGCCAAATCTGAACTTCTGGTTCTATTTACACCCTGCTTACAAAATGTGCATTTGTCCCTGCTCCTTTTTGAACCTTGTTTTTTCCATTGTAATGGTGAAGAGTAAAAGAGGAAGTAAAATTCAAGTAGTGCTTTTTGTGGGGAAAAAAAAAAAAAAAAAATAAATTACAGGATGAAGCAGAGCAGTGAAACAGATGTTTGGCATCTAGCCATGGTGGAATGAACTCTCTCCACATTGAATTCTGTATTTTTCTTATGCTGAAAAATAATTAACTTGTAGAGCAGCAGGTTCAGAGAGCCCTGAGTGCGGTGATCGAGGCAATTAGCCCCTTTCAGACCCATTGTTTCAAGCCCTCTGAAAAGTCAGCTGAGTGTTATTAGTTAGCCCTTTGCAGTTAGATGAGCCAGACAACTTCTTTTCAAAAATAGAGTTGACATTCCAGAGCACTTTTCTGCGACAGGGAGAATAGGGTAGCAACCTTCAGTCATGGCATGTGTGAGGTCTTAATTGTAATATTTACAAAGCCAGGAGAAGATAAAAAATACTTTTTTTTTTTCATTATTTTTTCCTTCCCTGATTGGAGTCTTTTAATGAAATGCTGACAACCCTTTCTAGTCATTGGTTATTTGGGTTCCCCTTTTTTTACCATCTTCCTTTGCTCTGGGTGTGACAGGTTTGCTGAGGCACAATGACACTCAGTAGCTTACACTAAGGCTCCTTTGCATTCTTTTCACTGTTTCTTAAACAATGACATGTAAAATATATGTGGGATATCTACTACAAGGAAGAACAGATAACTTAATTTCCATCAGCTCAGCAGAATTTATAACTGACATGTCATTATAAGGAATTTTGCTAAATATGTTTAATAGTAAGCAACATGCATCATAATTTCTAGTCAATCTGAATTCAGCTTTTACTTTCTCTGTGCTCAAGCAACTGTGTGCTGTGTAATATTCAGGAAAACTTTCTGAGCTTTCATTAAAAGCATTTCTTCTAGGAGACTTTCTCTCTTAGCAGCAAATAACATTTTTATAGCCTAAAAGACAGACATAATGATCCTATTTAAAGAACTGTGAAGTTATTCATGTGGTAGCATAGCTTTTTGGTTATTGAAACTGGTCTCTGAGTAAGTTCCTTAAAATCTGTTAAGCCTAGAGCAAATAGAGAGTTTTTCTTAACTCTTTGACAGGACTGATTGTGTATAGCTATAGCTGTGTAATCAAAAGGCACCCTCAAGCTGGGCTGTGAGTCTATATTTGGACTATAGCCTAGGCAAGCTCCATGGCTTGCTTGTAATTCCATGGTGATCCTAATCATCCAAATCAGCAAACCTGATGGAATGTGTCAGCACTCAATTCTGTCCTACAATTAGAATTTTTTTCAGGTGAAAACTTGAGGTAGCATATAGGAGCTAAGCTTGTGTAGCATTGGGATCTTGTTACAATGTATGCCTTGAACTGACTCTTTTTTGATTTGTCATGCTGGCATGGACTGCAGTAAATTGTTTCATTTCCATGATAAACAGGCATGGAGCCATTTCCTAGGGACAAAATAAAGTAAATTCAGTACATGCTGATGCTTCCAAGAGTCCCTGAGGTTCCAGTGAGGTAAGGCAGAGGAATCATACCCAGTTCTGTTTTATGCCATCTATTCACCCTTCCTCCAGGCATGCAGGAAGGGTAGCCTGCCAGAACCTGCCATCTTCTTGTTCAGTACTTCCCATGATAAAATGGTTAGTAACCAAGACCAAAGGGACACTGCTGATAGAGACTGCCTGTACCCTTCAGGCTGTTTTTTATATGCAGCCAGCATGACCCAGTATACTTACCGTTGTTTGTATTTCTATGCATAGTTGTTAGCATCTTCATTTTTTCTTTATAATGAAGCTTCACAGCTTTCAAATGAATTCTTCAAATATGCCAATAGTGGGATCCTGGCAGGAATAGGTTTTGAAGCTCAGATATTGCTGCCTAGCTTCAGAGTGCTGAATTCTTCTTAAGATTCATGCAAAGAAGCTAATTGCTGGGATAGATGCTACACTAAATCCTCAATTCAAAGATAAGCCATATCATTCTTACATGTGACTTGCTTCATTGTAATGATTATTGCCTTTGATTGCAAATAAATTGCCTCTACCTCAGTTTCAACACTATTATCTTAATTTTGTAGTGGAAATGCCATGAATCATGCAAATTTCCTAGAAATAAATCTGTTGTCTTGTCCTACCTACCATTGCCTCCAAGTAGGATAGAATGGATCTTGTCTTCATTGCTAAGTATTTTAACATTTTACTGGTGATATGTCTTTTCCTTTGTTAACAATTTAGAATTTCTCTATCATTAACAAATATGCAGTTTTAATTTTTTATAGTTTACCTGAGCAGAACTCAAATACAGCAGATCATCTGCAGGCTTTCATGTCCTAATTTGAGCTGTTGTGCTATTACAGATATTAAAGCAATAGTAGAGAAAGCGCCATTTGATCTATATCACATATATGTATCTTCTCCTTATTCAACAGAATTCCCCTAAACCTTTTTTATCTTCTTCAAATAGGTAACAGAGAATAAGATGAAAAATGGCTTCTTCCAAACAGGAGTTTTGTTACAATTTATGGGCATAATGCCCTTTTTAAGAATAACGAAATAACTGACTGTTTACCCTCAGGATTCAGAGCCAAAATTTTCTAAAACAATTTTCCACTACCATTGACATAAATCTGGGGGTAAATATGTTTGGCTACTCCTAATAGTCCTTAGACTGAATGAGGGAATATTCCCAGGCTCAGGACGTCAATCACCTACAGCGTAAGTTCTTAGAACAGATGATTTTGGGATGATTTTGACTTGAGCCAAATATCATTTACTTGGCCACACCAAGACATGGTTTGGGATGAAGCTTGAACCAAGAACTGTTTTAACAGGTACTCTGGATGCAGCCACCCTGTCTTCTTCATAAATAATAATAAGAATAAAAATATTTAATTGTATAGACGTGAGCTATTCCCTGGTAGTTTGACTTTGGTACAAGAGAAAAGTCCTAGGTAGGTTTCATTTTCAAGTACATTCTGTTGGTTCTTAAGGAGTTTTGAACATGCAGAAATTCTCAAACATGCATCATTGCCAGTAAGCATCATTACTCCAGGGGCTTAGATGAGAGCTTGTCCTTTGACATGCAGAAAAAGAATGGCATAGTTTATTTTTTTGTGTATTTTACTTCCTTAATGGAACAATATAATTAATTGCATGGGGTGGTATGCAGCAAAAAATGATGGAATTTATTGCAAGACTTGGGGAAAAAAATGCAAGATCATAGTGGTGGAGGCAAACTGAACTTCATAGAGAGAAATAAGAATTAACTGTTACTTCACACTGCAAAAGTCAAGTCTTTGTATAAGCCAAATGAATCTGAATTTATATCTCTTGTATTGATGCCTGGTCAGGCAGCCAAGGAATGATAAGGCTAACTGCCTGCATAAATTAGAAAAATATTTTTGACTGTGGACAGTGTTAGCAGCCAAAAATCACCAAAGCATAGATACGACCAGTCCACCATGACAGGCGAAAAGCCTGATAGAGGAGCTGCGTTGTCAAAGATACACCACCTGGAGATTTTCTCTCCTCAGAGACCTCCCTTCAGGCAGGGAGGTGGCCACTACAGCTTGTCCACATCTTGTGGCAGCAAAACCTGCTGCTTTTCTGTGTTCATTGTGAGAGTTGTAGTTTGTAAACATTTCACATATTTGGGGTCTCAGTCAGTATGGAAAACAGCTACTCTGCTGCTCCATAGCAGCCTTAAGGAGGTTTTCCCAGCTCTTAAGTCTATAGACTTAAGTCTATATTTTTGATAACAGCTTGTGAATTTGATGATAGAAGTGCTTGGCAAATGTCAAGCATTGCCAAAGGACAATATTCCCCACATTGCCGGTGGTTAACAGTTTGTCAGATGAATTAAAAAAAAAAAAAAATAATGTACAGTCAACCTGCTTCATTCTTTCTTGCTCTGAGCCATTTTTATTCTTGTTATCTCTGCACCATTGGTAAAAGTGAATGACACTTTCTTTATACTTAGAAATTTTGTTCTGTCCTGTTTTTTCCTTAAATTGACTGAAACTGCAGCTCCTCACATAGTGACCGCCACAGTATTTCCAGCCTGTTCTGTGGTTTTTGATAGCATAATAACTACTGTTGACCACAAGATGGCAAGGTTTCTTCACTTTTCTGTGATGAGACGCCTATTTTAAGAAAAGGAAAGGCGAAGGGATGCAACAAGGTGGAAACAGGGTCAAAACAGGAAATACGCATTCCTCTTGTTGCATCTGGATTTCCAGTCTCATGAGTAAACAAAGAAATGTGATGGGTTTATTATATGATGACATTAAAAGATGGCATTTATTTTAGTGATAAAAAATCACAGCCATCACAAAAATTAGTATGTTTGTTGTTCTTAACAGATGCTAGACTTTCATATAAATTCAATCGGTTCTTAGAATAGTAATGCTAAACCAATAACAGACTCTTTGGATCTACATGTATGTGAGATTCTGCCCAAAATCTGTTGCATTTCAGCAACAAAAATTCCTTACTTTTGCACACAAACAGGTAGTCTATTGGTTGCAAAATTCATGAGAGAAGGAGGGAAGCTTTATTGATTTGCAAAAATATTCTTTTTTAAATTTTTACCTTAGAACGTGTGTGTATGGGAAATGAAAGCTCCTCTGTCTTTTTTTTCCTGTTACATATCTATTTTTCATTAATATTAAAGTGTATTACTTCTGAATCTATTATTTTCTACAAAAGAAAAAATAAAGAATGCCATTATTGATTTAAACAACTTTTGAAATGATTTTGAGATCCTTTCATGATGAGACCATTGAGAAACAGTTGACTCATTTCCAGAATCTATTTTTCTATGATAAGATTTTTTATTTGACTATCAACTGAGACAATGTTTCTCAGAGTCTGTGTAGGTAACTTTCACCAAAGAGTTAATCCTAAATTTTCTCTTGCCATGTTGCAGTTACAGGACTTTTCTTTTGCACTTCATTCAAATGTAATACTATTCTCTCACAGGTTGTCTACACTACTTATTGATCAGCTATTTTTCTTTCCAAAAATCAATAGCCATAGGAAGGTATACTGAAATTCTGTTCACTAATCAAGTCTGTGAGATGCCACTAGAGGCCGGACAGTTTTGTTCAACTCCTTCTTCACAGGCTCAGATCCACACTCACTACTGAATGCTCTAAACACTGGATTAATACAGGTGTTCACTGATCTCATGAGTGCATTCAGAGAGATGGAGAAGATTTCTTTTCAATCCAGCTAATCCAATGCACAGTACTATCATGTAGGAGGAACATTAATCTAAAAATCTGTGGCATTGCAATAAAAAGCCTAGGTGGTGATGGGAGCATAGCAGAAAAAGTAAAAAATATTAAAATTATAAAAATACCTTGTAGCAGGAAAATAACTTTCCTTCTTTTTTTTCTGCATACCTCTTGCAGCATCTTACAGGTACCAGTTGTGTCTTGGTTCTGTCACATTGTGTGGCTAATGTAGATTAGAAAGTGATAACTTATAAACTAGCTTTTAGAACTGGTGCTACCAAAAAAAGTAACAAAGGTTCAGATATAATCCCTGTAAGGGTGTATCTAAAGAATATTTAAACTTTCCTGGCTTACTAAGATAAGTATGCCTGATTTATTCAACATTTTAAAGAAAACTTTTCATAAACAAACTCTCATCAAGGAGATATTTACCTCGAACTCCCTGATAAATAGCTTGATGCAAAGTTCATTGAAATTTGTTCAAAAACTGTCAGCTGTTGTCACTCTTGGTCAAATTAGGCCTTTTTTTCAAGTCTACAAGGACTATTCAACAAGTCACCTGCTGTAAGTAAGACTAAGGGGCTCTGATTTCAATCATTCATGTACAGTTTCTATTGAAATCAATGCGTGACATGGGGGGACAGGGGGACAAAAATGTTTTAGAGATGGAGTCTGAAGCCTGGTCTTCAGCCCTGTGACTGATATGTTTTTCTGACTCCTTAGGAGATAACTGCTATACTTGTCTTTATCTTTCCCACTATTTCAGCTTGTGAACATTTTTAAATTTTCCCTACTTCTGCAATAGTCCCTCTTACGAAAATGCCTGGAATGCCCCATGGAAAAGACATCCCTTGGGCATTTCTTGCTCCTAACCAGGTAACTGCAGATCAATAAAGTATTTTACTGTCTTGAGAGACAGAATTGCTCTTTAGAGGCAGCAGGATTTCACTTTGTAGTGAAAACATACTTTAAAAGACCTGCACTTGTCTTTGCCTTTTCCGTTTGTTTCCTGACAGACATTATCTTCCGTTTCAGTAAGGTGCACTTGTCAGTGTAGTTGTTTTGATATTTCAGTCTCATTCAGGTCTCCCTGTGGATGTTCTTATGTTTTCAGTTCAAAATATAACTCAGTTGCCTATTCATCTTATCATCCCCAGAATATCGCACTTTTATAACTCCTCAAATCCTCTTTCTGCCTGAAAGCAGCGAGTGCTGTGGAATATTAGTGTAGTCCTTCCCATCATTAGTATGGGAAGTTACTATTATCATCAGAATCAAAAAGCTTCCTACACACATCATACTGAATCTCTTATACAAGCTGCAAATATGAGCAAATTTAAGTATCTCCCACTGCTATTGCAGGGCTTACAGTTGCCTGAAATTCTTAACTCTAATAATCAATGAATTTTTCTTTATATTTCACTGTTTCTATCACAAGTTCTTATTTCACTGCTTCTAACAATTTTTTCAGCTAAGACTTCTAAAAAAAAAAAAAAAAGAACACATGAAAACTACTAGTAAGGGGAATTTTGCCTGTGCTCTGTATGGTACAGGAAGAAGAGAAAGAGTTCTGTATTTCTTGCGGTTCTCTGAAATGATTGCATAGAAATCTGACTTCACCAGTTCTGTGTAAAAATCCTGGTGAGCTGCTCCAATGTTTGAATAACAACAAAAAAAAAGTCTTTACTGTTTTTGTTCTAATGCTTGTCAGACAACTGCTCTCTGTTTGTTTGGGTTTTTTTACAGTCTGTGTTGTCCAGTTTATTCATATTGGAAAATGCAACGTTTGCATTTTATGCCTTCCCACTTTGAGGTACCACTTTGAGACGATAGACCTCTTCAACTATAGTGTGAATAAAAGCCAAAATCTTCCTGGGTGTAAAAGGTTTTCAGACAGGCAAGAAGTACCTCAGCTCAAAACCAGCATATCAGAGCAGACACTAACAATGTCAAATTACAATCCCAGCGCATACTTTGGGCATATTCATTCAAATTTAAACAACCTGGTGTCCGCAGCTGGCTACTATAGAGAATTACTTTAATTTATAATGTAACTCCAAGAATTTAATGTAGCAGCGTTTGGGTTTTTTTTTTTGTGTTTTGTTTTGTTTTGTTTTTCACATTTAAATGCACTAAGAAGAATCAGAATCCTCTAAACATCATAATTTGTAATGCATGTTGGCAATACAAACAAGTAGCTCTACTGAAAACCCCTGCATGCCCGCAAAGAACTACACAAAATTTTAAGAAGCAAGTGGAATTAATCACAACTATAATTCTGACAACAAATTTCTGGTTAGATCAACGACAACAGGTGCAAAGCTCAGGGGACCTCACTTCTGGAGGAACTTTTTACTTTGGGAGTTGCAATGGAAGCTTTTGTCAGCAGATGGCACTGGAGACATAGCTGTGAGACTGAGGTGGTCCTCAGGACAAGAATCTGGAGATTTAAGTTTAAACATTTTATTCTTTTTAAGTTTTTCCTTAGAGCAAAGTGCCATAACTGAAGGTCACTCCTTCTGCCTTTTATTATAAACCCTTGTGATACTGGGTCTGTCCTATCACTTGTGTCACTGATGCGGTTCTGTGAACTCTTTTCCATAGGTGAATCTCAGGTAGGTTACAAAATCAAACTTTGTTTTGTCACATATTTTTCTGTTGATTCCAATTAATAAAAAAAAAAAAAAAAAAGGTTAAGGTTTTTGATGAGGAGGAAGGAAGGGAAATCAGGAAGAAATATTGCTGAAGAGATTATTATTTAACAAAGCCACACAAGTGTCAGAGAGAGAGATTTAGAGAGTCTGGCTGGAAACCTGCATAACCGGCAGTATTCGTTTTCTTGGCAATACTTGCCTGAGATGCTGAATTTGGGTGGTTTTTTTTTAGCACCCTCAAACTCAGGTCATAACCTGCACTTCATGTAATGTTTAGGTCCTCTGGGCCACTTCAGTCTCACACAGAAGTTGGGAGTCCTTTTACCCTCAGGGGCTCAGAGGGGATAAGCAAAAGAAACTAAAAGGTAGGAAGACTCCCCGAGGGACACACCACATTTCTTTGACTCGTTATACAGGCAGCAGTGAACTGCTGAAGACAAAATGCCTTGGGTCGGATTGTTTTGATGAAGTTTAACTAAAACTTTGATAACAAAAATAGATGTTCTACCTCATTCCATCTTCTGCAGAATGTTATGTGTTCCTCCCTTTCTCTCTCACGCTTAATGTTCAGCAGTTTGCCCTTGCACTCACATGATTTTTCTGATTCTCCATAGGGTCTCATGCTTAAATTTTAACATCTGGTACTTGAGACTACTGTTACGTAGATTTTTCTCAAGCATGCTGTTAAAGCTA
Source organism: Columba livia (assembly GCF_036013475.1). Taxonomy (NCBI): domain Eukaryota; kingdom Metazoa; phylum Chordata; class Aves; order Columbiformes; family Columbidae; genus Columba; species Columba livia. The sequence continues at coordinate 133,808,489 of NC_088603.1, forward strand.
TGTAAGAAGAATTTTCTGTGATAAACAACCTGACAAAATAGTATTTTGTATCAATTTTGATTTTGATAACAGAAATAGTGACAGAAAAAAAAAAAAAAAAGAAAAAGAAAAAAAGGAAAACACTGACCTGGGAAATAAGTGAAATTGTTGAAAGAATATGTATGAATATAAATGACAGTTCAGTGGCAAAACTGGGAAAAATAAGCTCCCTTACTGACCTCAAATGGATCCATCTATCTCGCCCACTCTAGCAAATTGGTGTAGTGGATAGAAATGATAGCTTAATGTAAAGAAGGAAGAAATTTCTTTGGTGCTAGGGTTGAAGAGCAGCCTCAACTTGCAGAATGGAGAAAACAATACACCATCTCTAGGAAGAGGAGGCCAAACCATCTGCAGTAAAGCACTGAGCATTGAAAATGCTTAGGTGATTTTGCCCAACAGGCTATGAGCCACAACTTTAAAAAGTCATCACAAATCAAGCCCAAATGAAACAGCCAATGGTCAATTACATATGATTTGGAGGGAAATCAGCTTTCACTGTTACTTTCTTTTTGCTTGATTTGCCTTAGTTTCTTAATAGCATGTTCAGAGTACAGATAACTTGTATGCTAGATTTCAAGGCTCACTGAAGTATAATTAATTGCTAATCTGAGTAGGAAATGATGAATACCTTGATGATAAGTCTCTATAATTGTCTGCAATCTGTCAATCTAAAGAACTTAAAATTTAAGGAAAGAATGTTATCATCTTGGTCATGACTGGATTTTTGATTTGCAAGTCATATATCCATTTCAAATACATTCTGATTTTTCATATAAATGGTAAATCACCTTTTGAATCCTGAATAAAGGAATTTGTCCATTCATCCATGTTGATCACTTTAAAATAAGAGGTTAGATGGGCCTGTTCCACCTATGTTCTATACTTTCTTTGTGTAAGTTATCATACAGGTAACTTACACAATGGATAGGATGTTCCAAATTTAGCATAGTTTACCGCTCTGTGTCTTTCAGTTTTTTACAGTTTAGGTCCAAGGGACATGTAGAATCAAGTTTGGAAAAGTGTAGCTTGGAAGAAGCATAATTTTGTTACATAGCATCTAGTTCTGACACTTGTCTGATAAAAGTTACATTGCATATAAAAATTAAGATAATCTTAATTAGTAAAGTATCCATTTATTTAAACTGCACAACATTTACTAGAAGAGATTGAATACTTTACCTGGTCAGATGATTGGGTTGTTCATTTTGTTTTGGTTTTTTAATGGAGACTTTGTAGATAAATTAACATATTTGTTTTAAACTACTATATTTTTAAAAGGTATTATAATAAAATATTGCCAAGATTTCTAGTGCAGTGAGACATTAAAATGCAATGTAATTTTTTTTTAGGTGGTATGGAGCAATCTCAGTGTGTAATAAGCTGTGATGATAATGTTTCAATAGGTGTCATGCTAAAAACCTTTTTTTAATGATCTATAACTTTGCAAAACAAGAAAGTATGCCTGCATTATGAATGGAACTTTTAAAGCTGTATTTGTCATTATGACAATTCTACTTTCCTTTGCAAAATTTTATTTTGCTTAACATGAGATACTCCATATTTCCTAGTATCTCAAGACAGATCCTAGATCATGGTTCAAGGGTACATCACTTTATAGGTGAAATTACTAAGGGAACTCCTAAAAGCTTCTTTGTTTAAATTTAGACACCTATTTTTCAGCAATTTTCTGAAGGGCTCCCCATTAGTATATTCTAGTGCAGTCATCCTTGGATGTCAATGAAATGGCATGATTGAACGGATCTTTAGCCAGAGATAACATTTACAGATCAAATTTATCCCTCTATTTGAAAGATTAGGCTATTAAGTTCACTGAATTGGAAAACTAAGAATTGTGAGCCAAATGTTCAGTTAATTTAAATTCAAATAATTTTCATTATTTTCCTGAATTTATGGTGCATAATGTAGAACCTCCCACATCCCTGAACTCAGTCATCCATGAATAGAGGCAACTAAGTCATATAATAACCTCTAATTTACAAGAGCTGAAAATTTGACTATTTTCTTCTTCTTGAGCCCATTAATAAAAAAATACTGCATTCTTGAACCTCACTGTATGTTTTCAGTATGATACCTTAAAAGAAACATAATCTTATATCCCTTTCCCCAAAGTCAGATGTTTTAAAGGTATTGATTTGATGTTATTCAGAGGCAATTCCTCTATCAACATTTTAAAAATAATTTCAATAATATTTATTAATTTGAGTGCTCAACAGACCTGTGTCTTGCTAACCTCTTTAAAAATAGTAATATCTTTTAAAATAATCATCACATGTTCTGCTGCTGTCAAAACAGTGTGGAGTTTGTGGCAATGTTCTGAGGGGGGAGATTAAAATGTGAGAAAATTTATTAAAAATCCACTTGACAGGACTACAATTCTACACTGGAGCCTTCCAGTGTGCTGATTTCCAACACCTCCCCTTCCCATTTGGCCACATCTGCTATATTTTGACTGCTATTCAAAATACTCAGCACTAGAATGCTGATGAAAGCCATATGAAACTCTGGAAAGAAATATCTCAGTGTATTTTTGTTTACTTGTCCACAGTACAGTTTGGAGAAAGTGTAATGTTTTCTGCAATAATAAATAAAATAAATAAATAATAAAAATAAATAACAAAAAAATAATCACTTAACCCTATCTCAGCTTTCCATGTGGATTTGTTTTTGCATTCAATGAAAGTCACTGAGAATGTTAGTCATAGTTTTCATCGTATGTGTCGTTTAGATTAAATTTGGACCAGTTTTATTTCATCATATGTTTGACATGATCTTGTATTTCTTCTGCTTTACCTTATCCAAGCATGCAGGAATGTTTGCCAAATAAAATCAGTCTGCTTGCTCCCTGGGAAAATCTGACAGCATAATTGTTTTTTCACTTAGTCCTTTGCCAACCTCAAATGAAGCCCTTAAAACCACAGTGAAAGTGTTAAACCACCAGGAAAGGTGACTGAGACTAAGCTCAATGCCAATCAGAAAACCAAAACAAAATCTTCACATGCTCATTTTTTCTAACATTTGATTCCAAGTTCAGCAGATCTTTATTCTCCAAACCTCATTTTCTTAAATATTTGGGTCATAAATACCATATCCCGTCAAAAGAAATAATGTCGGGGCTCATCTCTTTTTTTGGGAAGTCCACGTTTTTTACTTGATTCACAGTATGATCTGATATTTAGTAGTAAAACCACAAGTTGAGAAGTACTAGTGCTTCCGAGTTCCTCTTATTTCTTGTGGTTTTGAAATATCCCTAAACAGATAAAGTATTTGATTTGGAAGTACTTTGTCATATAAACATGTATTCTGATGTCCTTTATTACTAACAATGGTTCTTTTATGTCTTTAAAATACTTGGTTTCTAGCTTTTAGCCCAAATTTCTAAAAGGTAAAACGTGTTTTAAATGTTTTATATCCTTTTCTGGAATGTGTCAACAACATATTTGAAGTTTTATTGAAAAATAATAGCTTAGGTTGTTAAATGCTACATAATACTGTCTTGATTAAGGACTTACAGATCCTCTTTTAAGTACTGAAAGGCTGCCATAAGGTCTCCCTGGAGCCTCCTCTTCTTTACATATATATGATGGTTAATAATGTCTCAGTTTAAAACAACATAATTCCTGAAAGTTGTGTAGCGTGAATAATTTGTTTAATTTGAGAAGTATTTCTTGTACATGGATTTGTCAGTATTACCAGAAAAAAAAATAAAATAGCAAAACCAAACCAAACCAAACAACAAAAACTAATTCTAATATAGAATTCTAATAGGATTTCTAATATAGAATTCTATAGGATTCTAATATAGAATCATAGAATGGTTGCATTGGAAGGACCTAGAAGATCATCTAGTCCCAACCCCCTTCCCATGGGCAGGGACATCTCTCACTAGACCAGGTTGCTCAAAGTCCCATCCAATCCAGCCTTGAACACTGCCAGGGATGGGGCATCTGCAGCTTCTCTGGGCAACCTGTTCCAGTGCCTCACCATCCTCATGGTGAGGAATTTCTTCCTTACATCTAATCTAAATCTACCTTATTTCGGTTTAAAGCCATTACCGCTTTTCCTGTCACTACATGCCCTTGTGAAAAATCCCTCTCCTAAAATATCCCTACCCAGCTTTCTTGTAGGCCCTCTTTAGATACTGGAAAGCTGCCCTAAGGTCTCCATGGAGCCTTGTCTTCTCAAGGCTCATCAACCCAAACTCTCTCAGCCTGTCCTCAGAGGAAAGGTGTTCCACCCCTCTGAACATTTTTATGGCCCTCCTCTGGACCCTCTCCAACAGGTCCATGTATGTCTCATGTTGAGGGCCCGTGAGTTGGACGCAATACTGCAGGTGGGGTCTGACAAGAGCAGAGCAGAGGCACAGAATCACCTGCCCCACTCTGCTCATCACACGTCTTTTGATGCAGCCTGGGGTACGGTTGGCTTTCTGGGGTGCAAGCGCACATTGCTGGGTCATGTTGAGCTTCTCATCAATCAACCAACTTCTTGTTGGCACTTTCCCTACCCTGCCACCTCACATAGGCACATAAAAGAAAAAAAAAAGAAAAAAAAGTGAAGTTGGAGCCACACTAGTTGGAGACACACTGGTATTTTGGTCAGAGTGAGCAGAGCTCTGTGATTCAGAGGATGCTGTTTTATGTGTACCAATACTATTACACCCTTTAGCATGGTCTGGTGGTGAATTGATACAATACAGCTTTTTCTGTCACTCTAAAAATCGATCTTCTTCTACTACATTTCATCTCTTTTAAAGGTTTTAGTCTCCCTCTCAAGCCAGCCATTACACTGATTGATTATGACTAAAATTGTCTTGAGTCCTACACATAGGGAAAGAAAGATCCCATACAATGAGAAAAGAAAGGGAAATATTTTCAGCTTTCTCTTGATCATAGATATAAAAGCATTAGTCTGAAATGCAAGGTTGAAGCAGCAGCTGTTCACTGGCTGTACCATAAAACATCATCAGTTTGCATTGCTGTGAGCCCTAAATTGACATTTTAAGTGCCTCATTTGTTCACAAGAGGTTCTTTCTCAAGCTCTTCCTGTTCTGTTTCGTAGACAAAGTGAGACAATGTTGACTAGAGTGAAGAACTGAAAATGCGTTTTGAATGTGTGTTCATGCTGTTTCAATACACATATAAAAACGTTAAAATAGGATCTCATCATGCAATGGTGACAACAGCAAATGGTTTCTTCAAATGTTTTTGTCTGAAAAACCTGTTTGAGGTGTTCAAGTATTTCTGCGCCTTTAAGCGGAATCAAGAGACATGAATTTGAAGTGTGTTTTTGCAATGTTCTTGGGTTATACAAGAATGGATTCTGTTCTGAAGGTTTTCCCATTAAATTTAGCATGCTCAAAGGTCTCGTCAGTGTGACAATTAAAAGGAATGTGAGAAGAAAAACAGGGCAGCATTGAATTGCATGCCACTCTAATAAAATTGAAATTAATATTATCTATTTGCCAAATATGACAGTGTCTGTAATTCCCAATCAAAACAACTCTTTATATGGAAGCAGAATGATTTTGTTATTTAAGCAGATAGATTTATAGAAAAAGCTGTCTTAAGTCTCTCATAAAAGCTCACCAATATGCAGCACTTTGTTCCATGGAAATTATATTTTTTAAATTCAGCAGAGCTACTTTTGCTCCACATCTGGTATTTGTCCACCCTTTTATATTTGCAGTATCCAATAAGATCTACCACCTCTGAGATGATGCAAACTAGTGCCTACTACAGGTACCATAAACTATCTCAGATTTAACACAGAATCACAGAATCACAGAATCGACTGGGTTGGAAAAGACCTCAGAGATCATCAAGTCCAACCCTTGGTCCAACTCTAGTCCGTTTACTAGATCATGGCACTAAGTGCCATGTCCAATCTCAGTTTAAAAACCTCTAGGGACGGCGAGTCCACTACCTCCCTGGGCAGGCCATTCCAATGCCTGACCACTCTCTCTGTAAAGAATTTCTTTCTAATATCCAGCCTAAATTTCCCCTGGTAGAGTTTAAGCCCATGCCCCCTTGTCCTATTGCTAACTGCCTGGGAGAAGAGACCAATCCCCACCTGGCTATAACTTCCCTTCAGGTAGTTACAGAGAGTGATGAGGTCACCTCTAAGCCTCCTCTTCTCTAGACTAAATAACCCCAGCTCCCTCAGCCTCTCCTCATAGGTCTTATGTTCAAGTCCCTTCACCAGTCGTGTTGCTCTTCTCTGGACCCGCTCCAGCACTTCAATGTCTTTCCTAAACTGAGGGGCCCAGAACTGAACACAATACTCCAGGTGTGGCCTCACCAATGCAGAGTACAGGGGAAGAATCACTTCCCTCGTCCTGCTGACCACGCTGTTTTTGATACAGGATACCGTTGGCCTTCTTGGCCACCTGGGCACACTGTTGGCTCATGTTGAGCTTCCTGTCAATTAGTACCCCCAGGTCCCTTTCTGTTTGACTGCTCTCCAGCCACTCTGCGCCCAGCCTGTAGCGCTGCAGGGGGTTGTTGTGACCAAAGTGCAGCACCCAACAAGGAAAAAAAATCTTTCTATTACTTAGAGACTTTCTGTCAGTTTTCCACTAGGATTAAAAAATTCCTAACTGGATAAAAACTAATACATTTTGAAATGCTAATTCTAAACTCATGACCTAGGCTAATGAAGTTCTTAACATGCTACTAAAATATAAAAATAAAATAAAATAAAATAATTGTTACCATAAATCTGATACCCATTTTTCTACAATTTTGTATTAAATGAATATGTTTCCAAGTACAAGATTGTGTTTGTGCTCTATTTAGGAAAATCTCTGAACTGTAACTTTAGTGTGTTGTGCAAAACATTAAAGATCATGATCATTGAAAGGATTACTGTAAGGTGAAATATAGGGAAGCTTTTGTAGCAATATGGTGCATAAACTGAATTACATATAAATAGTTTAATGATCAGAAAAATGCAGACCACCCTTTTTTTTTTTTTTGCATCCTGAATTATATTAACACAAATCCTGAAGAAGATCTGTTTTTAAGTGTAATCTTGGTTTATATTCAGAAAACAACTTGGGACACAATCCTTCTAACTCCTTGTAATGGAAAGGAACTGTGTTTTAGTTCCATAATCAGAGCAGTTTGAAGCAGAACGTCTCTTAACACTGTCTCAGTTGTTAAATAGGTGTTTAGAAATAGCATTAAAGTAACTAAGTATTGTTGCTGGATAGTGACAACCTCATCAAGATGAAATAAAAGATGTTGAAAACTCCCAGCCAAACTAGCAATCAAAGCATGTAGCAGAAAAAATGAAAACCTGTCAGGGGTAGATAAAACCTGATTAAAATCAAATTAAAGATGGGATGAAAAGAAGACAGGACTTAGTAAAAATAAATCAAAACAAACCATTAAAACTGCTCAAAACCAAAAGTAAACTAGCCCAAAACAAACTTGTCGAAAACTGAGATGGATTAGGAAAGAAACTGATATAAGTTAGGAGGAACAAACGTAGATATTGCAGAGTGTGTGTAAAGCAAATGAAAGGAGTTAGAATGGCATTCTTTTGAGATTGATTTACCATTTTTCCACTTGCCAAAGCAGAAGGGAAGATGTGTTTTTTCCACTGTGGAATCTATCATATAGAATATCTAGCTTTGAGACTGAAGTTTAACTGTTTTTTTCAGACACTTCAGAGAGGAATATCTTATTATACCTGGCTTAAAATAATATCTAAATGTTTCTTAGATGCAGGAACAGAAAACTTTATGTTATTGTTACTTGTCTAAAGCACTTACTGTGCACGGTACTTAAAAAAAAAATAATAAAATAGTCATCAGGCATTTACAACTGCATTATTCATTTTGGAACTGGGAACAGAATACAATCGGCCAAGTTTCACTCAAGGGTTATATAAGACAGTGTGAATAATGAGGAGGGAGTTGAGAAAGTATCAAACCTCTCTAGAGCCTCCATCAATCTTTGTGACTGGGGAGAAAGTTGCGGAGCAGCTCTTTGTGTAAAACCGTCATTCTGAGTTGCAAAGTGGAAGGTTCCAGCTTATCCATGTGTTGTAGCTCCTCTGAATCTTGTGGCAGCTACCCGAATTTAATTGAGAACACAGTGCATTTCCAAAGGGTGTTCATGATGTTTATCCATAGGTGCCTGAGTTAGAAGACCAGTGTCTGTAGCTGGAAAGATTCAGAGCAGGGTTCAACCACAGGTGATCTCATTCATTACCACTTGGAGAAGCTGCTCCTAGCTTCCTCTGACAATATTAGGAGGGCTGAAGGACAAACATAGACAGAATCTTGGCTCTTGTTGGACCTTATGATGATTTCTGTTTTATCTGGACAGAAGAGATCACAAGTAAGGCTTGGAAAAAACTACAAGATTTCATCTTACCCATCTCTTAGGCAGGCTCCTCTGAGATATATAAGCTATTCTAAAATCCTCCAGTGATACCGTTTTTAGCACTTCTTGGGCAATGTACAGCTACACTTACCAATAACAAAGTTAGTTTCCAAATAAAACAATTTAAATCTCTGTTGTGACTGTCTATGTCCATGACTGGTTTAAACTCCAGAGACACAGAAAATGGCTTATTTATTAACTCTTCCCTCTTCTTCTTCTTTGTGTGTGTGTGTTTGTGTGTGAGCTTTTCATGTATTTAAGAACCATTAGGAAGTACTTCTACTTAGTTGTTGGTTTTGTGGGTTTTTTTCCAATTTTTGTGACATTTTTTAAATTCCTGTCTTTACTAATAGATAAATATTTTGCATCCAGACATGCAGATTTTGATTCTAAACTTCAATTTGTAGGAAACAAAACTGAAAATCTTGGAAATTTTTAGTAAATGACAATTATCCAAATTGAGGAATAAGAACATGTGCTAAATGGTAGTAGCAACATCTGATAAAAATCGATTTAAAATAAATTAATTCCTATCACATGAATTTTCCATTTAGTTTATATTTTTAGATTGTACCATTACCAAGATATTTGCATACAAATACATTGTTGTAATAGAATAATCCTCAAAAGAACAATGAAGAAATATACATGTTATTGCATGTGCTATGTGTAATATAAAAAGGAGAGCTAGTAATATATGTCTAGGTTAAACACATGATAAAAATTAACGCAAAATTAGGCATTAACGTTAAGATAAAGGAGTGAGTTTTATAGTTAAGGTCTAATGTGGGCTGAGGAAAAAAGATTGAGGACATATTACCTAATCCATTAAAGATGGAAAGTTTGAGCTGAATAATACAGATGTGAGCCTTCAGGTAGAAGTAGGAAAAGAGCAAGAAAAGGGAGCAAAGATTGCTACTCAAAACAGCAGAAATTGTTAGGCACAGAAAAACATCTAAATGCTTTTCTAATGTTCTTGCTGAAGGAATGGGAATGTGCTGTGAACAGGGATGAGCTGAAGAGCCAGTATGGGCCCCTACCTGAGAGGTGTCAGGCTTTGTTTCATATGCTTTGTGATCATATTGCTAGATGATAATAGTGACATCTGATAAAAGAGCTTAGTCTAATGAGAGAGGCTTGACAGTGAATTCCTTAAAGATTAAAGATAAATGCTAGTATTACAATGAGACAAATTATATTCTAGTGAAGAAGATTCATTGAAAAAGAAAGAATTGCCTATGGTGAAAGTAGGACCAGTACCTTGGGGGATTTTTCCTGCTATCTAAAAAAGAATCTTTTGTGGTAATGCTTCGCTACTGTCTGATAGTGCTGAAGACAAGTAAAACAGGTCAGCAGAAATGTAGAAGATGACAGAAAGAAAAACCAGACAAACGGTTTTCTAGAAATCAAACATCTCCACAAAAAAAACAATAACAACAACAAAACCACAAACAAACAAAACAAAAACAAAAACCTTTTTTTCTGGTGCTTTTTCTCTTTTTCTAAATTAGTAGATGGTGAGAATGCTGTGAATATAATAAATTTCATTCTAATGCACCTTCGGATGAATACTTGAGGTTTTCGTGAAGTCTCACAAACTGTATATTCTTCTGGACATGAACACTTGGGAAGAGTAAAAATTGGCCGAAGAAAAGGAAGACTTAAAACATTATGACAGTCTTTTTGACTTTAGTAAAAGGAAGTACTGCTGATCTGAAAGTACTATGGTACACTATTTCTCTTTGATCCACACAATTTTTTAGTCAATCAGCTGTGGATTGTGTACTAGCAAATAGTGGCATCTTTGACAATATTTAAAAATTCTCAGTCATACATCTTATCAGTTTCCGCATACTTTCTACTGCAATCAAACACAGGCCTACAACAGACAGGACTTTTTCCTCTTCCCTACCTGGATTAGGGTGGATCTCTGTAGGCATTCTCCTCCACATCTATCCATCAACTCATTCAGGGTCAAAGCCTGAGAATTCAGGTTGGGACTACTTTGACCCTAAGGATAAAAAATAGCCAGAGAAAAATGACAGTTATCAGAAAGAGGGCAAGATAGAAACTCTTTGGGTTAGGTTCAGTTGCCTACGTATTTGCCTAGAGCCATTCAAGATGGACTTGACTTCAGCAGACCACTCCAGAAGATTGCAGGTTTCATACAGGTCCTATGCCATGCTTTCTGTTACCATGTGGATGTCTTGGGAGCCATAAATCATCAAAGTATTAGGCATCAAAGTTTACACAGCTGAATTGAGCCCTTTACTCTACAGGTAACTTTTAAATAAAATTTTCCTTCTTTGGCAATCTCATTGGTCTTTATTTCTGGTCTGCTTCAGGACTACTAGGTAACTGTTTTGCCTCTTGAAAAGCATTTATGAAACTCTAACTTATAGTCGTAAGCATGAGAAGTGCAGATTTTGCTCTTTCTCTATTCTGCTTGCCACAGCACATTCAGTATTGCAGTGAAGTTAGTCAGGGGTACAGTTCAGCCAATATGTTAAGCTCTGTCCTCATTACATCATAAAGGGAATATGTAATCATAAGCCCACTTTAATAGCTGAATAGTATTTCTTCGTAAAGTGAATTTTATTTATCTAATGTAAAACCATATTAAAAAAAATTGTCAGAAGATTGTCCAAATTTTTACCAGTCAAAGGTTTGCACATGTCAAGTGCATAGTTTTAGTTTATCAATAATTATATTGTGGAGTGTTTATTACTTGGATGAGGTTTAACATAGACCCTTATGCAAAATTATTTCAATTAAAAATAATTAATATTCATAGATGTAATATTTCCTTAGCTGACATAATAAAAATAACCATAAAGGAAGCCTTAGAAGGATATTTTCTAAGACTCTTTGGGTGCATTGAATTAAACACTGAGAGACAGAACATACTTTAAGCCTCCCCCACCTTCCTTTTTTGTCTAAGATCTGCTCATTAAAAATAAAATTGAGGATACAGCCCAGACTAAGTGTTTATTGCTGAGTAATATGTGACATTCAAGTCAGCAGTTATATTTGTAAAATATCTGTATTTTTTATTTTCCTCTGCTTAGGAAGCAGTTCGAGATTTTTTTTCAGTATTCAAAGAAAAGGCTATTTATTGGGACCTGTCAGGTGGGGAGGACAGAAAGGAGAGAGGCAATATGGGATATGCAGGTGTAGACATTATTGGTTCTTTTATCACCAGCAACAATGAACTGATAAAATTAATTCCAACAAACTATTTTAAGAATGTTTTAAATTTCTACAATCATTTAAGAAGAGATGTATCTTCATAGAAGGGTAATAAGCTTAATGTGACTAGATTATTTTTGTTGCTAAGATGTTCCATTCATTTCTTCCCACCTCACTAAGCTTGCTGCATTTAACCAGCCATATGCAAGATTGTGACTTTTTAAAGCTGTAATAGTGTGAAAGTGAATTTTAAACTCCCCTAACAGTGAACAGTAACACAGAGAAACAGGAGGCAGCAGTGCCCACTCAAAGTTACCCAGCACATTCAATATTTCTTTTCAATGTTCTTTTTTATGAACAGACCTAGAATGATTCACCAAACAGAGTGTATTTACATTATTTTTAGCAAATGCATTTCACTGTACTGAAGAAGTAATCAGACTTGCAATTAACATGAAGTAAAACCAATAAAGACTTTTTTTCATGGATCTTTGATTTAAAATAAATTCATTCCTATCCCATTAAATTTCCATTTAGTTTATATCTTTAGGTTGTATCATTACCAAGATATTTGCATACAAATACGTTGTTGCAATAGAATAATACACAAAAGAACAATGGAGAAATATATGTGTTGTTGCATGTGAAATATAATATAGAGAGCTAGTAATATGTGTCTAGGTTAGACACATGATAAAATTAATGAAAAAAATAGCCATTAACTATAAGGAAAAGGAATGAATTCTATTGTTAAGATCTAATGCAGATTGAGTAAAAAGACTGAGGACATTTTATCAAATTAATTAAAGAAGTAAAAATTGTACTGAATAATATGGATGAGAGCAAGAAAGGGAAACAAAAATTCCTACACAAAACAGCAAATCTAAAGGGAGACCACGGATCTCTGTAGTCTGACTGATTCTGCTGGAAATCAACTCAGAAAAAAAATAAAGCTGGAAAACTGAGGAATCATCCTCTGTGAATATAAATTACTGCAAAAATATTGACTTCAATGGATACAAACTGCACAACACTGTTTCAGTATGTGGTATGCAGGGTCTTTCTATATGCTACATACATTTTGTCTGCTGCTATGTTTCGCAATGACCTAGCCAAATTTCTTCCTTCTTGTCACTGCTGATGTGCTTTGCAATTTCTGCTGACCTCCACAATAGAGATGGCGTTGTTGGAACTGTGGCATTTTGAGACAACTGCAGTTGAAATACTGAATAAATCTAAATAATGCATCCATTGCTTTCACTTTCTTCAGGCTACACTTTATCCTTAGCTATGCTGATACAAATCCAAAGCAAATAGAAAGATATCTGGTCAGGTTTTGACAGAAGTGGGGAAAAGTCCATCAATAGAGCCAATCTAAGGTAAAGATTTCACTTTAGTAGCTACAGGTGTGCCAATGTGAAGATATGTGAATGCTGAACAACTGAAAGAATATGGTTATACTGGAGATACATATTAAAAAATATCAGAGAGGGACAAAAAAGATGGGAAAAGTATAATTGTAAGGCAGACTGTTTAAGAGACATTCATTTTAATTTCTTTTATTTTTTTTCATTAAGAAAATAGTTATAGGTCATTGTTTTCATATGGAGGCTGCAAATTGTGCCTGTCTTTGAAAAGGAGTTGTTTTACTTTCTGAAACATGGATGACCCATAGCCACGACATGTTAACCCCTTTTATGTAAGCCAAAGACTTTAGCTTTAGATTTCTTTGAGTAGTTTAGAGAGCTCTTGTCAATCTATACATTTTAAACATCAATAAGATTATTATTTTTAATTTTCAAGAGTTTTCAGTCACTATATTTATTATTTTTACTTACTGTACCCTCTATCTCTAATCCTTTGACACTTCTTTATTTTAGTGTCTAGGATTGAGATCTCAAAATATGAAAGGCACCTCAAAATATGAGTTTCTTAAAACTTTAAGAAATACTTTCACACAATTTTATTGAAGGCAGAGTTATTAGTGGAACTGGAATTTCCAGCTCTTCCCAGCTCCATAGCTGCCTGTGGCATCTTCTTTCTTGAATGTTGTCATACTTCTCATCTCCCCTGCATGGCCAGAATTTCTTCCCCTTTCCCCTGCTCCCTTTCGGATGATGTCTGGATTCTTTGAAATGGTGAATACACGGTGTGGAAGATCACACAATGCTGTCACATTTTCTTCCCATGACTTTGAAATTCAACAAACTAGCAGGCAATGTAGTTATAAAAATGAGCAATCAGCAGAATGTTGCTTAAATAACTTTTCCCAAATCAAATTGTTGAAAGGTAATTCAGAAGTAAACACAGGCATGAAAAAAGATAAAAGATAATTGCATTTTATATGTTATATCCTGAATAACCTATTCATGAGCTCAGACCTGTGGTCAGGTTTTCATTGATTAGCATGTGTTGAATATTTTTTAATAGTAATTTTGCTTGGAAATTTACCCCCAAATATTTTAATGTCCTCATATGCATAATTCTAAGACTTCTCAATGAAAAGTTAGTTTTTATTAGTTTATGAGGTCATTGATGCAATTTTATTGTGTCAGGGCTTTTTCGAGGAATCTTGGTGTCAGACTATCGAGTAGCACATTACCCCACTTTGTCTGATTACATGATTCTATATGTTTTCTAGATTTTATTAGCTGTTTTCAAACACATTGGAAAAAAATATTAAAATAAATATATTTCATCCCTGAGCTTTGTAACAGGGAAAATAGTTAGAGCCAGTAGCATCTCCCCTGGATTTTAGGAGAATGGTATTACCCTGCCTTTCTCTGAGAGATTGCTGGTTACCTTCTGTCAGTGAGCAACTGTCTCACTGCAAAGCAGAAGCACGATCTCATCTCTTTTGTCTGTGTTCAAGGCAATTACTTCTTAGAAAGTGGAATTTCTTCAGAATGACTATGTACAAGAGCAAACGCAGAAACCAAAGATGTAAGTAAATTGTAAAGCTTTTTTTAATGTTATTACAGAGGAGGGAAAATAAATCTCCAGTTTCATTGAAAACCATGTTTTACTTTACCCTGCTCTGGTTAAATAATGCCAGGAGAACAGCAATAGTATTCCCTGCCAGTTATCCCACTGTATCTGTATGTTAAATGCATGAAAAAGCTTTAAAATGAAAAATTATCTCACTTGTTACTATGGAAACCCTCAGGAAGTGATTGCTTCATAATATAAACAAAAAAAACTATAGATCAAATATAAGTTTAGTTCAGAGCTGTGTCCTTTATTCAGGGCTTAATGGCTGGCTAGCTGTAGCATTTGACTTGACAGGGTTGACTTGTTTCCACTTGGTGGACTTTTTAATGTGTTTGCTTTAGGGAGTCAGCAACACCAGAACTTCAAGGGCAGGTATTTTTCTTTTTCTTCACCACAACTTTCAGAAAGATCAACTAGTTTGCTTAAAGCACAGAAACAGAAACTGGGGGGAAAGGAAGTATGTATGTGTCTCCATCCCCAAAAATTCACTGGCTTCTAAATGCATGAGTTTCCAGCCTGTTTGACTTTTTACATTGCTATGGCATGAGCCAGGGGAATTTCAGTACCAATATTGTCTCCTCCAGAACATTACAGAAGGGGGACTGAGGCAAGTGAAAATGAAGTGCTGTGGGTCATGTCATGAAGTCTGTGTTACCGTAAGGAAATCTAGCAAGAGGCCAAGTTATAAATGGAGAGCATGTCTGAGGCTGAGAAAAACAGACATTCCTCTGAGAAAAATGCCATGTAGGGACTGTGTGCCTTCAGGGAGAGAGCAGGAGGGGAGGAATATCAATTTAAAATAATATAAATTTGGACTGTATTTGGACAGGAACATTGTTAATGTTGAAGGGATATGTCTGACCTCACTGACCTCAGTTTCTGGTCCTTACAGCTTAACCTGTCAGGTCTCCTTTAGTTTTTCATTCCCAAAACAAATGGATGTGCTGCATGTGGAAAGTTTGCAGGACAGATCTCTCCTAAAATCTCTGCAACAGAAATCCGTCATCTGCTTCACATTCAGTAAAATAAATTATCATAGATTTTGTTCCTGTAGCAGCAGTGAAAGAAAATTATTTTTATACAGTCAGATTATAATTAATCCTGTTCATTTTGGCATACTAATGATTCTCACTGTTATTATGTAAACTGGGAGCTCTTTCTACAGACAGCTGCATTCTTGCATTCTCTCCTGTTCAAGCCTTGTTATGGTGTACGATAAGAAAATTTGTGACCAAGTAGCTGAGTTGTTGGGCTTTTTATTGTAGGCATATAGTCATTGATGAAAGCTGCACGAGGTGCTTTCAGGAATGCTTTTATGAAGAGAACCTTCCCCTTTCTGCTCCACCCCTGCTGACTGCAAGGAAAAACTGATTTGTCAAGAGGAAAGAGGAAAAAAAAATAGAATCAAATTTGTAATTATAAGAGTGGCTGTTGCAATGTTTTTTGGTTTTAAAACTATCTCTAATTTTAAGATCCAGATCAATAAAATATCTCAATAAAACCAACTCCACTACATTAGATACCAATACTGAATACATGGATGCTTCATTAATACTTCTTACCTAATTAGCAACTGCAAAAATCTTAAAAAACAAAATAATTTGAGTAATTTTGATATTGTTCCTATTCATATGAGTCGGAAGTTTTTTTGAGGATAGATTTCATCTAAGCAATTGTTATTTTGAAATGTGAGGGATAATGGTAGCAGCTGTGTTAAACAGTAGACAAGTGCTACATTTTCTGTCCATTACGTTTAGCACATGTTCTATTTCAAACTTAGAGGCATTTTGGTGGCCCTTAATAAACAATAATAAAAGATATTTAGTATATAATTTCCAATATATGTAGGGAAAACCTCACTAGTGAGGTATGTCCTCACTACCTTTCTATAAAACACTTGAACATGTGGTATAAAACAAAAGTGAGCTTTGTGGCTTTTTCTTATTAATTGAAGTTCTGCTTCTGGATTTGGTACACTCTGAATGGTATTATAAGCATTACTTTCCTAACCCCATTTTTTTCTTTAATGTTTGAAGAAGTGTGTAAGGGCATTTTGTACTTTATTTAAAAGTACATCAGATTAAAGAGGAAGATAGAGAAAACAAAGACATTGTGATCTTTTTATAACATAAAATATAAGGAATCTCCATTTCCAATTTCTGTCCCAGGTATAAAACAGTGGCTAGAGGAGTACATGCAAAAAATGAGTTTACTTACCTGTCTGTATGAATAGGCTGAAGGTTCCCTATGTATTTTTTCAGCTGCAACATCATACATAGGTCTTCTAAATTCACAACTAATCTTAATGTTTTGCTTTCTTTATACCTTTGATTTTGATTCTAGTCAAAGTGGTACTAATATTAAATAGTTAACATATTTTATTTATTCCATACATGGTTACAAATAATGATAATTAAAAATAAATATCACAGTAAAATGTGAAACTTTCATCACTGAATAAACAAAATTTAGATTAGAGCTTTTTCTGAATGAGTGTTCATGTGCACCTTCCTACACATACATACTCACTCTCCATGTGTATGTTTGGCCATACACCCAGATTTATAATCTGCTTTATCCTTAATTCAGGGTGTTATCTAGCTGATAGACTAGAATCTTATTTGATTGCATGAACATAATTATTGAGTGAGAGGATACCACTGTAACAAATGGAATCTTATATACACTGAAAAACCCGTAAACACATATGGTAAAGCTTTTCTAAAATAAAAGGTTTGAATCTTAGACTGACCTGCTTTGGGGCTGCTGCTGCTGAGGAGGATGGTCAGGGTAAGCCTTACTGTAAGCTACAGTGCACATGTGGGTCTTGTCCACAGAGAGGCAGTCATTCACATCTTCTGGAGGTGCCATGCGTCCAAGCCTCCTCTCGTGAAACAAGTTGCAGACATCCATTTTTCCCTGAGGTCTTTCATTTAGATTTCACTGTTACAGGAATCAAGGCATACTACTAACCTCGAAGACAATAACATTGGAAAAAATTTACTTACCTATAAAACAACTTTAAGAAATTCACATTATAATTGTTATTATTATTTATTCATGGTTACTGTAGCTTCACAGCTTAAAACAGGACCACACTGTCGAGGGCTGTGTATGAAAGAAATGAAAATATAATCCTTAATGATGCTTCAGTCTAACACTGTAAATTTGACTCTTCAAGAGGAGAAAGAGACAGTAATGGCCAGTGTGTCAGGCAACCATGTTTTAAGGAGGTGTGTGGTGGTACCTGGGAGGAGATGGCAGAGCAACACCTGGAGTGCAGAGGCTGGTGTGGGACTTCCCTGCTACACACTTGAACTGGGGGTCAGAAAGTTAAAAGCAAAGATTAAAAGGGGAAAAATAGGACTTATCTTTTGCTTGCTTCAGCCTCATGTCACAACAAGCCCATGCAATGCTACAGACTCAGGGAAGAGTGGCTGGAAGGCTGCTTGGCAGAAAAGGACCTGGGGGTGTTGGTCGACAGCTGGCGGAATATGAGCCCACATGGCCAAAAAGGCCAACAGCATCCTGGCTTGTATCAGGAATAGTATGGCCAGCAGAACTAGAGATGTGATCATGCCACTGTACTTGGTGCTGGTGAGGTCCCACCTTGAATCCTGTGCTCTGTTTTGGGCCCCTCACTACAGGAAAGACATTGAGGTGCTGGAGAGAGTTCAGAGAAGGGTAACAAAGCTGGTGGGAGGCCTGGAGCACAAGCATGATGAGGAGCAGGTGAGGGAACTGGGGCTGTTCAGCCTGAAGAAAAGGAGGCTGAGGGGAAACCTTATCACTGTCTACAGCTACCTGAAAGGAGGTTGTAGCATGGAGGGTGTTGGTCTCTTCTCCCAAGTATCAAGAGATAGGACAAGAAGACAAGATTAAATGGCCTCAAGTTGTGCCAGGAGCTGTTCAGGTTGGATATGAGAAAAAATTCTTAATGGAAAGTGTTGTCAGGCGTTGGAACAGGCTGCCCAGGGAAGTGGTGGAGTCACCATCCCTGGAGGTGTTTAAAAGGTGTTTAGACAAGGTTCTTAGGGACATTGTTTAGTACTAGAGTTAGGTTAGGTTATGGTTGGACTTGATGATCCTGAGGGTCTCTTCCAACCTAAATGATTCTATGATTCTGTGATTCTGTGTTGTTGGTGCTGCGTGGATTCTTTTAGGCACATCAGCAATGACAAACAGAGCACGGTGGCAGTTGAAGCAAAGAGCAGTTGCGTTTGAATATTAGGAGCCATTGATAAAGTCAATTGTTACCATAAGTGCAGCTACAGATTCTGTCCCTTTCCAAAGAGATAATTTCAAGGCATCAATCCCAAACTTGTTCATGACAATATGAAGAATCCTGCCAACTTCAAACTTGAAATTGTGCTCCAAATGCATTAAGGACTTCTGCCATGGCTTGGCTTCTAGCTCCATGTAAAATATCTGTTTCCATTTCATATTACAGTTTGCTTAGCTGAAACAGTAATTGCTATTTTTTTTATGCTGACATGCTGTGAACAGTAATTTTTTATAAAGTATCATCAATATCTTGTGAATATCCTGCTTATTTTGAAACCAACAGATGACTAACTTTATTTCAGGGTTTTTAAAAAAACAAAGAGTAATGAGAGGGGAGACATCATACTTCTTTCTATTCTGGCAATTTCTCTCTACTCATAGCAGACATGTCACAACTTTACCTGTAATTGTCAAATTGATTATGATATTTTACCTTCAATCCCCAATTTGTTTGTCCAGCCCTCGGTTTCCCTACATGCAGAATGCTGTAGGAAGTAGCATGTATATTTATTAAAGGGTTAAATAAATGAAAGTAAAATAAATTATTTTCAAAAGTTGTGCAGGTAGCTGCTGCAGTGTAAAATGCATGTGGCTGTTGGAGAAGGTCATAGGATTTTTGGCTTGAATTACTGCAGTATTTAGACATGTACTGTCCACAGATGTCACCTGATGCATGTTTTTCAAGCATCCTTGTCTTGCTAGAGGGAGAATTTTGTGTATACTGATAACATCTGATGAGAAATTTTGTGAAATTCCAGTTTGAAGGATTATTTTGTCATATCAGCATTCTCTGATCTATTGCATGGCCCGCTATATTTTCTTTTATTAACAAAGTCCTACTTGCCATGTTTTCATCATGAATTCTCACCTTCTTTATGCACCTTTACAGATAGCATAATCACTTTCAGCCTTAAAAAATAGAAATGGCATTTGTTAAGTCTTGTTACATTACAGTTTGATCAGCGCATGATGGCTTCCATCTTCTTTTTGCCTCTTAGGGCAATAAAGAGCCCCCAGTACTGAGACCGCTGCTGCTCAAATAAAGTAACAGCCTTTAATACAGTGTGTGCTAGGAGTTAAAGTGACTGGAAAACCAAATCTCAGTGGGGAAAACAATTGTAGTTACTGACCCAGATACATAGGAGAAAACTCTTCCTCTTTCCTTCAAACATCAGAGACACAGACAACAAGGGAATATCTCTTCAGCATGGTATAGGGACAGCTTTCTTCCTGTAAAGCTATCCCAGAATAGCCCCAGGATATTCCTATGGCTGCATACCTTTTGAGGAAGTAGAGTATAGCACAATTAACTGTATCAGTAATAAGGCTGAACAAGAAAACACTCATGACCTGCAGGAGTACAAATGTCATTGAATATTCAAATCACATGGATAACATCTTTATAAAAAAAAAAAAAATAATAACTGTTACTCAACAAGTCAGAGGCTTCAGGGACAGAAGTGCTCTTCTCATAGCTTTGAAGGCAATTCATCATGACCTGAGAAGGCTGGCTTGTTTGAAATAATTCATTTCACAATGTTACTATACAGTATAGCTTAAGACGTACGTCCCTCAGTGAGGCATGCAGGGTAAAAAAGCTAGAATTTTTTCTTTGACACTTTTTCAAGTGTCTGTGTAAACTTCTGAAGCAGATGGTTTTTTCTGCTTCTAGACCACACAAGTGAATCAAAAGTATTGAAAGATAACTGTTTCAAAAAGCATATTTTGAGCAGTCTGGCCAAACCTGACATGCACAACTCACATGATGCTCCCACCTGCCTCAGGTAGAAAAGTGGAGTCTTTGTCCCTGTAAAGTAAATGCTGGGAGGAAATACTGAAAGTGAGGAAGAAAGCCTGGGGAATCAAGAACTTAAAACCTCAAAAAGGGGAGAGAAAAGAATAAACAGTGCAAGTACAGATTCAGTAGTGATTTCTAAAAACAATTGTCTGAGAGCAGAAGTCAGAACACCTGAAATGCAAGTGGAGAACATAACAAAGAAATCCGGCCAGTTGTCTCAGTCTTATGGACAAGAAATTTAGGGCAGCAAAAAACCTTAATAATAGCTTTGGCCTTATTAAAAGTTTATGGTTTTAATGTTGGGAGGGTTTTCTTTATACTGCAAGTTAGTAGAATAATGGACAATATACAACATTTCATCAAAAAGAATAACTGGAAAGCTAGGGAGATCTCATAAAAATACATCAGCTATTGTTAAGGATCATAAAAAGGAAATTATTAAAAAAAGATGAGTATATGCAAATCATGTAATTTAGATTATGTGATTTGAAAAGTATTAGGGGAATTAGCAAATGAATATACCAGACCATTTCAAGTTTGTATTTGAAAGGTCATTGAAAACTATGACAGTATCAGAAATATAAATGTAATACTGGTTCTCACACATACATAGAATTCCAGTTGTCAGTCCTGCTCAGGCTGGCAGCAAATGTTGATATGTTCACCAGTAAAGCAATTTGTTGTTAGTGAAATAGCACTTACTGTGTGTTGGTTAATCTTCTACAAGGAATCAAAACTTGCAGGTGCTGTGACTGCACTCCAGTAATCACCTGAGATCTAGGAAAATTAATGATAGTTTTAAGAAGTGAATAATAACAATTGACAGGTTAAAGATAATCATAGTCTAAAGCAATCTATATAGAAAAACAGTTCTGGCACTTAAACTGAGTAAACAAAAGTCCAGTGGTTAGAACTCAAAGTTAGATGACTGCAGGCAAAGTCAAGATGTACATTTTCTGAGTGTAATCAGTCATAGAGATAATTTACTAAAAGTCTTTGCTATAAAATCCTGGAAATCTTGAAGGGACACCAGTGTTCCTATGTTAAAATCCACATACACTGCTGTAGCAGTGCCATTTACCTGTCTACTCAGAAAAAAAAGGAGAAAAATCCTCAAGGGGTTCAAAACATAATCTGTTCTGGTAAGGGGAAATCCATTGTTGCTTATTTCCATAGAAAGTACCAACTTTTTAAAATAAAAAAGACCCACATGACTACATATGTATGCAGGTTAAGTCCTGATTTTAAGCACACTTGGTTTTGTTTTCATAGCCAACCTGATTTTTTTGGTGTTCCCTTTCATCTACTTTCTCTGTAGGAACAGCACAAGAAACACCTCCGTCCTACCTCCAGTGCAAGGTCTTAACTTCAACCAAAGCTTGTATCCCTGCTTATTTCCACAATCAAAACTATTAAGAGGCTGAAATCCCTATCTTTCTGATATGTGCCATCTTCTCTGAATAAATCACTCAGAGTTTTTATTACAACATTAAATATACAAAATTTTTTAAAAAAGCAGAGGACTTCTAAGAAATGTTTCAGTGGCATACCTCCATCTTTAACCACAGCACAATATGTATGTATTGACACCTTCACAAGGAAAAAAGTAATAAAGTTTTAAAAAATAATTTCAAGTCTCCCAAATTATTATCCAAAGTCTGACAAACCATTAAAGGGTATTTACTGGTTGTGAAGTATCAGTCAAGACCTAAATGCTACATAAAGTCTATCACATTTTTAGCAGTTTGAGATTCTTTAACAGTAAAGTTCAGAAACATGCCTGGGTGTTACTTTGGAATCATTCCACCTCCTCCCTTGGTACACAGCACAGAAGAGACAGAGATCTCAGGTACATCAGTGTCATTACAATGAAGACTGTAGGCAAATATGACTAATATTTAGACTCCTGCTCTGTGGAGCATTCAGCCTCACACTTTCAGTTTTGAAGACCTCACATTTTTGGCCTTAAATTTCTGTTTTCCTCTGGTCTCCCAAATTCCTTCAGTTTGTTTGGGATTTTTGGTTGTTGGTTTTCACTTTTTTATCCCATTTATTAGTGTTAAACATTCTGAAAAATAGGCTGCATTATCAGTTTATGTTGTGGATTATGATTGTGGATTATGGTTATAGATTTTTCTGCCCTTGCCTAAAACGAAGGTGGCATCTCTTCCTCATTGTCCCTTGCAGAAACCTGCAATGATCTCTACAAACCATTCTTTGTTTTTTTCGTGAACTTCCCACAAGAAAAAAAAAAAAAAGTCTGCCTAGGGCTGCTTTTCACCAAAAATAAATAAATGGATAGATAGACAGATAGATAGATAAATAGATAAATGAGACATAAGTCTTATTTTGACTCTGGTGAGTTACACTTGCCTTAGAAAATCATCCAACTGTAATTCTTTAAATATAACACCCACTGTTCTCCAAATTGCTGTTATCTGTCTTATTAATAGTTTCCAAAGGCAATTCTATTGCTGATTTTGGTTCACTGCCAGGTCTTTCATAAAGCTGGGTTTAGGTGTGACCTTCTAGCCTGATTTTACTGCTTACATTCAGATATCATTTCCTCAGGAGTCACTGAAGGTTTTGCATAGGTATTTGCTGGACTTTGTTTTTGCTGTATTTTTATTGTGTTACTGCAGGGCAACACAAGGAGGTACCTTCCTACTTGCCCTCTGTCTGAATTAAAAGCCAAAGTAATTTGCTACTGATCACTTGTAAAATACAATGTCTGTTCTGAGAAACAGAAACTTACATTATGATTGCATTTCTGATGCCCTAAATGCTTCCCACTGGTTATTATTTTCTGTCTTTTATTTACCACATTTGATCAGGATTAAGTCTTATAAAGATGGACTCATTACAGTATGGGTTTAGCTGCAGCACTTTTTTCCTTACTCCAGTATTCCCTAAAGTTAAAACAGTTTTCAAGCATTAAGATACATTTGTCTAAGAATTCCTTTCTTGAGAACAAAAAATCTGTTGAGCTTTTTGCCATTGTCTTTATATCCTTGGTACTGGTTGATAAGCTATCTAGGAAGAACATTCTGGAGTGTCACAGTCCCCAGTAAGGTATGTTTTGATATATGAGTAACCTATGATGTACCACACATACTGCATTGCACTTGACAGTGATCAGTTGGTGCAGATGTCGCAAGGAGAGAAGAAAACTTTTTTTAAAGTAGGTTCATTAGTGAGTAGCTAGAGGCATGCAATGAGTGGATAACATACAGCCACCAGTACCTTCTGTAACAGTTTGAGAGTAATTGTACACATGCAATGATTTGTAATTTTTTATAAAATCTAGCATAAAAAGCCTGCTGAGCATGTTTGCAGAAATTATTGTATATGTTACAAATATTTCAAGTGAATTTTTAGTAAATCTCAATTGTCACAGACAAGCTGCTGTAAACAGTCATTAAAAATGAACCTACTTGGGTTCTTTTTGATCTCTGTCAAACAGAAAATATTTTCCTTCTATTCACACACACTTTGCTTATACTTGGCAAAAAAATGCTCAGACAAATTATTTCTAGTCTCCTGAGGTATGAATATTAATATATGTACTTTTGTGAAGTATCACCTGTGTGTGAGAATAATCCCTTCAGTGATTAATTGAAAAATCTTTTTTCTAAATAAACATTGTGATAGCAATACTAGAAAGATTTTGAAAGTAAACACAAGATATTTTATATTCTCTTCTTATAATAAGTTATTTATTTATGCTTTGACCAGAGTTTTTTTAAAAAAGGAAGAAGAAAATATCTCATGAAGTGCAGGTTGTATTGGATGGACCTGCCCATAAACGCTGCATGAATTTCCCCACTGTAAATATTTGTGTGGTCATCATGAAATCTGATTTCTTTCTTCCTTTTCATAAAAATACATTGGCATGCATTTTTACATCTCTTTTTTTACCTTTGCCTGAATAAATATGTACATTTTTACATTACCTTAGAATGCTTAGCAGATTTCAGTTTTCAAAATATTTTATTAGCCAAAAATGTGATTAAGAATGTTGGAGAACCTGTTTATATTTGAATTTGAAACCTACTTCCACAGAATGTACTGCACATATTCAAACAAAAGAGATTTTTCTACAGAATTATCTATATTTTACTATATTGTCAGCTACCGTCCACAGATCATGTTATCTTGAATAGATGAATTGAAACATGTAAACAAAATAGGCAAATTGAAACATGTAAACAAAAACAAAATTACTTTCAAAAGAAGTTGTAGGTATAGAAACAAAAAATGCAGATAAATGGAAAAAAGAATCATGCATATAAATGGCTTACAGTTTTTGCAGAGTTTTACATTTCCCTTATGTAACATTCCTCCTGTCAGGAATTTATAACCCAGGAACATGATGAACAAGTTCTGTGTGCTGAGGATTCAAAATTTAAGGGAAGTGGCTGATATATATTATTTCCCATTATAACTTACTTCTGAGTCATTTAATGTAGTTAAAAAACAAAGGCATTCTGTGCATAGTTAGTTTACATGTAAGTGATATAGATCATCCATGGCTGTCTGCATGATTTAGGACACATCAGAGAGTAGAAGAGAAAAATTTCCAGTAACAATTTGCCAGCTAATCTCTGATGAAACTCAGTTCCAGCAAGCAGGCTTTTAACAGCCTTCTGTGCCTTTGAACATCTCCTCCAGGTGTTCTTTTTGTTTTATTGAATATTTTTAAATGAATCTGAAGTTTTAGTCATGCAATATTGAAATCAGTGGAAAAATTCACATTGACTGAAATAGTGTTGAAATAGACTGAATAGTCTTGAATCAATGCTTACAAAAGAGTGACAAATGTGTTGTCCTACACGCTACATTCACATAAACCAGCCATGTAACACGCCCCAGGAGCCCTTCCTTTGGGATTTGAAGGTGAATGCTCATTTATTCTGTTTCTTTTTTGGAGCATTTGTTGAAACTGCCATGAAAGTGCCCAATTTACTGCTATTTTCTGTAGCAGTTTGCTGGGAAGAATTAATACAAACAGCTACTGTTTTGAGACACAAGCTACCACACAGCATTAATATTTTGGCATTATTCGAGACTTAGATATTGCATCATCAAAACATACTTTAGTCTCCAAAGTAATCTAGTTTTCTCTACCTGTGACTTTTTTAAAAAAAAAAAACTTTGTATATAAACAAACTTTCAGGTTATTTTCTAGATATAGATACACACTAAGCCAGCATCTAAACTGATTTCTGAACTAATTTCTCACCAGTATCTAGGTTATGTAAGAACATGATGGTTCCATCCAACTCCATAGTCGCATTTGCCTCTGTGGAAAGCAGAGTCTAGGAACAGGCAAAAGTGAGGACGTCGCTAGAGCTTTCTCCAGTAGGGAGCTGGGATGTTGGCAAGAAAGCAACCACATCTTGTGCTCAAAAGCACACCTGGTTCCTTTAATTTAGGCCATGTTAGTACCTTGTCATGGGCAGCAGCAGAAGACAAGTTTCTTTTACATAGTTGGCAGACAACTTGTTTCATTGCAAAAAAAAAAAAAGAATTACTGAAATAGTATATTGTGAGAAACAATATTTTAGGCAATCCTTCTTGGCAAATTAAGTAGTCAGGCCTTAAGAATGTACTCTACGGGAGAATTATGGTTTTTAAGAGGAATGGGTTGTTGTCAGGCATTAACTGAATCTCCAAAGGTCTGTTCCCCAGTTCGGTCTCTCTTCGCCCAACAGAGGTGAAAGAAATGTGGCAAGTTAGTTTTGTATGTCTGAAAAACAGCAGAAAAGCATGTGTATATGTATTTTCATCTCTCAGTTCTGAAAAGCCACCAGCCAAATTAGTTTAAAATACATTTAGTAAATGAAAAATAAATGTGGCTTGTTTTTTTTTAATAACCACATATTTGGCTGTGCTTCAAGCAAAGGCAAATTAAGCAGCTGATTTATAAACTCTGCCATAAGTGGTTTTTTAGAGGAAGTTATAACCCATTTGGAATACATTCATGCTGCTCACTGTTACATTATACATTTTCTAAACAAATTTTTTTCAGAAACACTAGGACTAATGCAATTTAACACTTCATGTGACAACACGTGAACATTGTGCTCTGGACTTTAGAAATTCTGAGATGAGAGTAAAATGGTTTATGACAGAGTTCATGTTTGTGTTGAAATTCAAAGGATTTAATACCATACTAACAAGGCGAAGATTTTTAAAAAGAATATTTAGTGGTCTTTTGATGAAGATGCTAGAGTCAAATGGTGTTACGAATCTTTCCATTTAATGTTGTCATGGTAGAGTCAGTGTGATACATTGAAAGATTTGTCCAATGATGAATTAAAGTTCTAGAAATGAGAGATATTCTTATGCTGTCTTTACTAACCTGCTAAAAATAACACCAGTAATAATAAAGCTCATTGAAATGCTCAATGGGGAGGTTGACAGTTGTAGGCTATATAAATAAAATATTGTCCAAGGCTGTGATCTCTGGGCTTGAATCTAAACACTTAATGATCAAAGGTAATGGTAGAACAAGCTGATTAAAGATCAGCCTCAGAACCAGAGACGACCTCATCCCAGATCCCTCCATTGAATTGCATCATTCACAACTCCAGTAAGATACAGAGCACATACATCAAATGTGCATTTATTTTACACTCTTAGTAACAGTCTATTTCTATTTATACTACTCTAACAAAGCAACTATTTGTCACTTATTTCTTCAAAACTATTCTGTATAATTAAATACTGCTTGATGTTTTATGCATTAAATTTACATTTCTTGTTATGTGTCTTACAATAAGTCAGGTGTATGGAAAAAGAGAGAGAAATGGAGCTCAGTTCCATTCTATACTGAAATCATTATGCTATTAGGGCCATAAACATGCATTTTGAAGAAGTAACAGTTCCCTCTTGACTCTGAAAACAAAGTTGAGTCCAGACTTGGGAAAGGAAACAGCATTTCTGTTTTTACCTTGGAAGAAGATCACACACTTGCAGCCATATCGATGTCTTCTCTGGGAGGATTTGGGGATAATCTGCACAATGTCGTCTTTTTTTCCCTTTACATAGCAAAAAAAGTCCATGAAATTGGAAGAGCATAAGCTAAATTAATGAAAGGTTATAAATATACATTATTTCTGCTATGTTCCTCTTCAGCTCACAGGTCTACCTACAAGGACCAGGGATTCACTATCTGAAATACAGTTCAAACAGCTGGAAACTCAGCAGGTTGCAATGAACTCAGAAATACTAAAGATTGCTATATCTCCTATATGTCTTTCATCAGTTTTCATTAATTTCCCCAGTGGAACGATTTCAAAGCTCCTTCAGTAATTTAGGTGATATTTATAAGGCCTAAGAAAGTTGTACTCTGAAGGGATTCATTAATTATGGAGCATAACTTCATCATTTTTTTCCTGATGTGCAATCAACCTGCTATTTATCATGCCCTTAATTTTATGGCATGTTAGGCTGCTACCTAGTCTTAAATAGTGTGTGTCTAATTAATGCTCCCTGATTTGATCAACACACACAAGTTACTTCTTTTGGCATCTTTCTTTCACTGCCAGTGTAATGACATTGTGCAGGTGTGGTACATAGCAAGCATTATTTTTTTCCTTGACACACAAATCATAACCTTATCTTGTGATGTATAACTACTCACAAGGTCCTTAAATAAAAAAAATGAGACTGCAAGCCCATTACAAAAGACCAACTAAGAATATATGTAGGTCACATCTATTTCATTTTCACAGCTCTACAAATTTTATTTTCCACAAAGCTGGTTAATTATTTTCATAGTTGAATCAGTGTAGTCAGGAAAGTAGGGAGTATTAAACAAGGACATTGATAAGCTTGGGATGTGCCTGTGTGAAAGAGCGATTAGCTTGATGCATATTTTAATCAAAACTGACTGCACGTGGCCTTTGCCAGATATTACTTCTGCTTGTGCACGGAAGAAATATGTTTCTTTGAAAATTTTAATTTTAAAGTCCTTTAAGAAATGTAAGTCCCTGGATTTACACAAGTCTCTGTGTCAGGTCTGAAAAACGTCAGACCCTGCATATATATGTGGTGAAGTCCATGATGGTCAGTGAAGTTTGTGTGCTAAACTCTTCAGCATTAGCCAAAAAAAGCAAAAGGCTAATCTGCATAATAAACAACCCATGTAACCACAGCTTAATCCTTCTCTGTTTGTAAAAATGGTCATAGGTAATATTCTTAATCTTTTAAAATAGTTAAGCATGAAATCTCTGCAGGTTATTGGGGGTTTACCTAGAAATCTGTATATTGTGCTTCATGCTAAACTGGTTACCACCAAACTAGGCTGTTCAACAAACTGGCACCTCAGAGGTTAGATGCAAATGAAGTCTGAGAATAACCACTGTAGATTACTAAATTTTTTTTTTTCCAGACTTCCAAAAATTTGAAATCGTAGCTTATTTTTTAAAGCAAAACACATGCTCTATGTTAATACAAAATAATGCCAGAAATGTTATTTTTGTTGTATGCATTTTTAAATAAATGAAGGTCTATATAGATATTTATATACCTGTTTTGTGGCTGATTTTATTATCCGGTTTGTGCCATTTCTAGTTACACTGGCTGGTACAAAATGTTCTAGATATATTAATCCCTCTGTATCAGAGCTAAGCTGATTGCTAGCTGGGGCTTAGAAGATATCCCCTTTGTAGCAGATATGTGCTGACAGCATTTATCATCAGAATCCCCATACAAGGTGTTTATCATTGGCCATGTGCTTCCAGAGTAATGCGTTTTTTCCCATTCGAATATAGCCACATATGATAAAAACACCCTGTGCAGGAGAGAAAATCCTCTATCAGATCTCCAAGCAGATATGCTCAGATGTTCTTTCTGAACAAATATTCTTCCTCTCTGGAGTTCCAGTGAAATTCTGAGGAGAGAAGTTTTTCTGGAGGATGATGATTGTTTCCATGAGGAGCCTGTTTGAGGTAAAGGGTCTCAATTTCAGGAGTAAAGTGTTTACCTGCTGTCCAGTGTTTTTAGATGGGTGCTCTGCATGAGCTCTGAGTTTAATCAGAGATGGTGGAGCAGCAGAGGCAAGGAATTTGCTGTGTATCTGTCCTTGGGTTTGAAAGACCATTTGATTCCTTCTTTGAGTACCTCATTGCACTGTTTGGAAGTATTAGAGATGTGGAAGAGAAAGGAGAAGGATGAGAAAGATCTATATATCACTTAATAAGTCAAGTGGGAGAGGGGGAAGTGTTGTTCTCAGTTCACAGGTGGGAGTCAGACACAGCTCCCCTGTATCCCGTAGGTCACAGCTCTCCTTTTCCCTGGAGCTCTGCACTCAGTGTTCTTTCGATGGTCTCAGGAGATCTTTCTGGCTTGAATAAGCAGCAGAGATCCAGATTGCTTAGAAATAACAGTCATTACATTAGTCATACAATTTGACACCAGCATAGGAGTCAAACCATGCAAAAGCCTTTGCCTGCCTGTACCATACAATTGTTATTTCTGTGATCAGAAGGCAGATATCTCATTTAGCATAGAAACCTGTGTTGAGAGATAAAAGTGGAACATTTAAAATTAATTACCATTCTAGAAATTTGAAATTAGATATAAGGGGTTTTGACTAAGAAATTAACTCCGATGTGTCTTTCTTCATGTAATTTACCTTAGAAGAATAGATTGCTGGTATATTGCAAATTGTTTGACATTCTGTTTGATTACAGCGAATTTACAAAAACAAGTTTTCCTGAGGGCAGAATCTATCAATAGAATATTTTCACATGGTTTCAAACTTCTCTTTCATTTGAGCTAGTTCTGTTTCTAGTATAACTGACATGCTCCACTACCCACGCTTCTATGCCAAACAGATTTTCCTTTCAGCTTTTACAGTATTAATGTCTGTGATTTCTCACATGCACACCTATTACTTGTGTTTTCTGTTAGTTTCAGTGTGCCACTTAGCTAGAACATCTTTTCCAACCTAAATGATTCTACCATTCTATGATTCTATAATCCAAAAATAACTCAAGTAGCATCAATAATCTATTACTTCTCAGTGGAGTTAGAACTGAAAGAAAATTTGGTTTCTGGCTCTATCTCCCTTGTTGTGGGAGAACCTAAATACAAAAGGAAAAAAATATATTGATACAGTCAAGTGCCTGGAGATGGTTGTAGGAATAAAGCCATATGATATGTCTCACATGTCCCAGAGAACTGAACAGAAGAGCCATGAGGATCATAACTGGGCAACAGGAGCAGCTCTGCAGATGTCCTTCTCACTCCCAGGGTGGGCAGGAAGTTAAGACAGCATCCTCAACTAGTCAGCTTTCTTCCCTCCCCAGGGTTTGGATTATCCAGCTCCCATATGGTAGTACAGGTAATCGATTTTATTTGTAATATTCAAATTTTTGCCAATTATTTTTCCAGTTTCATATGAAGCCACAAAGGAGAGGGTGAATGAAAAGACAGAATGGTATTTCGGGGTGATTAGGGTTTTTTTTCTTAGTATTGTTTTTTTATGGCTTGGCAATTTGTCTTTTGGAGTAATTATTTTAGAGGTGTATGTAGTTAACAAATTAAATTATAGATCTTAGTTTTCAGTTGCTCAGTGGGTGAAACCATTGAGGCAAATAGCAACTGTGCCACAGTCAAAAGTATTTTTAGTTTTGACAAAATTACAGCATAGTTATAGAGAGATAACTCTGATACTATAGTTTAAAATAGCTTGCCATTTCATATCTTGATTTTGGATCGTAATGCAGGTATGGCCATCTCAGTAAAAGGAAGCTGCTGCTATTGTTGATCTGTGAGAAAAATACTGGTTTTACTACTGAACCCCATGCAGTGATAATGTCAATTACTCAATATTTCAATTAGCATTGGAGAAACCTGTATGAAATGTTGCTAGTGTTGTGGGCACACCAACACTTCCCCAGTGTGTTATCCCCTGCTGTGACATGGCGTGATGCTGCTGGACGCAGCAGACACCATGGTGGTGTTGGGGGCATGGGTGGCTGCTCCTGGATGGAGTTGCCAGAGATCCATGTGGCTCAAGTATTTAAATGCCAAAATGGCTGTGGGGTATGAAACATGGAGTCCCATGCATACCAAGGAGGTACTGTGTATTTCAAGGTGGCTCAATAAATATGAACTCATAGCCCAATACAACCTTGCATATAACAGCTTCGGATATAGCTATTTCCAGGGCAGCCTGTCAAATGTGTTCAGCCTTCACAATATGTGTTGCTTGTAAAAAAGCTCAGCTTTTATGTAGCTCTCTAAGACAAAAGACCATTTTTTTCAGAATTGATTGGCATACCACGAATCCTGTGCTTGGAAATAAAAAAGGAAAGGAAGGGTGCTGGCTTTTGCAGGTATGTGTGCAAGAGGAAGAAGAAATAGGTGATTTTTGAAAGTAAAAAAAAGCTGTACTCTTCTCAAAATACACCTGGTTCTGCGATTCTGTTTTGTTATGTAGTGGTGTTCGTTTGTTTGTGGATTGTCTTGTTCTGTCTTTTGGTGTTGTTTTTTTATTTTAATATGGGCACATTAATTAATACCTAGATAAATGACTGAAAGAACTCTTTCAAAATGCAGTCTTTCTGGCTATGCTACCCACTGTTTTGCAGTGCTATGTCTTCCCCATTGCCTGTTTGACAGAAGCTTGGATCTTTACCTTCCTATCTACATTCACAGTACAGAGATTTCGCACTACAAGTTTCTTGTACAGTTTCTCCTGCTGGAGAAAAGAGTAGCTATTGAATCAGTGTGTTGCATAAGTAAACATGAATATACTAAGTAAACAGTATAATAAAATATTTCATTATTTTATTGAAAAAACAAAAACAAAAACAAAAACAATGATGTATATTTACCTTAGATTAAACTTTTAAAATTGGTGCCAAGGTGTATTTTCTGGGACACATAAATGCAAATTGTATTTGACCTTTGGATAGATTCCTTTTATTGCTGGGTGCCGGTGACTGAACTGCAGAGGAGACTATACGAGCAAAAGAACTGTGATTCACTTCTCTCCTAATATCATCCTATATATCAGAATAGATCTTTGAACCAGTGAAAGCAAAGAGTACTGAAAGCTCCCATACTATTCTATGGATACTGCATTCTGTAAAGCTTCAAAATTTTGGTAAATATAGATTTAAAATTTAATATATTAATATTTAAGATATAGTGGTACCTAAAGTATATTTACATCTCTAACATGGTAGCTTTTCCATTGCTTTCCAGTTTTTGTGCACTGATTTATATTTTTTTTTTTACTTTTTCTCTCAATTTAAAAATAATTAAATAAAACTGAATTCAGCTAAAGATGTGATAACTAGAACCTTTCCTAGATCAGAAAACTTGGAACCTAGCATCTGTGTATGGAGGAGGCATTTCATATGCAAATTCTTTCTCTTGATAATGCATGAAAAATACATTCAGGTATTTGCAAATGCAAGATTACATGTATGCACCACAAAACTTCATCATATTCCTTTGTGAAAATCAAGACCTCAGTTTTATTGTTAGAGTCCTAGAGGATGTCTGTGCCATGCTAGATAATTTCTGCATCTGCACTGCTGTAATGCACTGTCACACATGCCAGAAAATTTTTCACAGGCAGCCCACAGACTCGAATGTGAGCTGCCTGTGAAGCAAGCAGAGGTACGGAGAAAGGCAGACCTAAAAGAGGACGTACCCAGTTTATGAACATTATGAGACCTGAGTGGAATATTTATATTCTCAACGGGCTGACTTTAATTACCATGCCCTCCCGTTCCCCATCTACTATACAACAGGCTGCATCTCCCTCTGGCAGCTGAAGTCTGTGTCAATGACAGTACTAATCCCTACCACACCTGCCCTCACTCATTGTTCTGCCATGGCAGCAATTCCATGTCACTTTTGGCTGGCATCCTAGCAGAAAAACGATGTGCTGTCCACCACCCATCACAACTGTCCTTGTCAGCATGTGTCACCGGGGCAGCGGATCCTGAAGAACCTACTGAACCCAAAAGTGAGCCACTGTTATTTGCAAGTGGATTTTGTTTTCCTTCAGGCACAGTCCTTTGTACTCAACTGTATTACCCACCTTCCTAAAACTGCAACAGATACCAGAGAAAAAAATGGAAAAATTTTAATTTAAATAGTACAGCCAGACATTAATTATTCTATGTAATGACTTTTGGACATGTTTATTTTGCAAATCTTGGAGAGAGAGATTTAATGACTTTCAACATCTGGACAGAATCTGGGGACCTGTGATCGCATAAGTGCAATAGGTTTGAGCACTGTTATCATTTAGGAGAGATATCAAATATTAAACTAATAATTTGAATGTATGTAAAACAAAGATGGACCTTTCTGGGTTACTTTCTGCAAACAGAATAACAGTTGGAACAGCCTCTATTTCTAGACAGACCTAAATGAATAATTGTGCTGAAGGAAAACATGAATCCATTCCAAATAGTGATGCATCCCTCCCACATCAGAACTTGAGAATACCTTGAAGTGAGCATTGGCTTTCTTAGTGGGTAACTGATGCTTGATCTTGGATAGCATCCACTTATGTGAGCTGAAGCTAAGAAGCATTTTCGTGTTCTGGTTCATGATTTTTTTTATTAACCTCAGCCTTTAGAACTGTTTGAAGTGTGGAAAAAAAGACTTCTGGGGGCTAACACCAAAATAAAGAAGACAATGTGCACACAAAATGTGTCAATTGTCATTATCAATCTTTGAGCCATTATGGTGGTGATTCAGTATCCTAGTGAATGGCTTAAAATGAAATAATGAATGCATTTACTACAATTTGTTG
Organism: Columba livia; assembly: GCF_036013475.1. Taxonomy (NCBI): domain Eukaryota; kingdom Metazoa; phylum Chordata; class Aves; order Columbiformes; family Columbidae; genus Columba; species Columba livia. The sequence continues at coordinate 133,842,999 of NC_088603.1, forward strand.
TTTCCCAATGTTATTTTCATTTCTTTCTGGATCACTTAATAAAAGGAAAATTAACTGGGAATTGGAAGTAGCTGCTGCTAAGACAGTACTCATTGTCACTTTTGGAACATCTCTGTTACAGGCCATGAAATCCCGAATCCATGGGAGGCTTTGTTGCTGGATGTACTTTTTCCTTTTCCCAAAAATAAACAGCTCAGATTGATAGTGACCATGTGAAAGAGCAAGAGGCAAATGTAAAAGGCCACTATGTTCTTCCTTCTTATTGGAGTTTACTAGACACCACCTCAGCAAGTTTAAAAGAGAAAAAATAGTCTTCTTATTATTATACAATGTGTTATTGAAGAGTGAAAAGTAACAACAATGACCTACATATTATTTTATGATAAATTTAAATAGAAGGAAGGTAACACTAACACTGAGAGCTTTTGAAACTCTCATCCCAAGTTGATTCCTTTCTTACATGAGTGCTACTTTTCCATTCTCACCTAATTGCTTGGAAAATAGTTACAAATATTTTAAAATATGGAATTATAAAAGCTTGTAAGACTGATAAGTAGTATCAGGCATTATAGGAAGGCATTGTAAGATTGAGGTTACAGGAGAGTGAAAGTATGCACAGCTAAGCTGTCGTGTTGGGCCAATGTGTATCAGGCCAGCATAAATATCTCTGGCTTTACTTTCAAGCAAAAATGTGTCATGATGTTAACAGTGCTGTCTGATAAGCAGCTGAATATTAGGAAGTGAAAGATTAGGAGACTGCTGAAGCAATATTGTGTTGAATCACATTAAATTTTATTCAGAGGTGTCATTCAGCCCAGTGGTTTGCTCTGACCATTTGTGTTTGTTGCAATATGAGATTTTGGGATCTTCTTTTAGACTTAAAATGAATTAAAAATAACAGTGCTCAGGCTTAAAAAGTCTGCCTGCATCTTTCCTTGTACTCCCTTCCTCATTTCAAATGACAGGCATGAGATTAGTGGTTTATGCAATATGTCTAGAAGATTAATGTTTCCAGTCCAGGTGAGCTTAGAGAGCTCTTTCATTTGCTCCACCACTGGAATTTCCCATTAAACTGGGGAAAAAAAAAAAAAAAAAAAAAAAGAAAATGTAACAGTTCTAAAAGCTGCAGGTACTGAGGTTTAAGTCAGGTTTACAGCAGCAGTCTTTCTGTAGCAATAATTACAGGCAACAATTCCACATATGACATTTCTGAGACTAAGGAATGTTTTCTTTGCTGTACTAAAGCAATTGACTCCAGCATCCACTTCAGCAGCAATAGTTTCACTCCAGAATTGGGAGTTCAATATCCTTCGGTGTTTCTTTACAACCTTCTATTTTCAGAAACTGTGTGATAAAAATTAATTGGAAAACATAATAAATTTTTTTCCAGTTGAAAATACATGCTCCTATTGTGAGTATTTTCACACACAAGTATACATGTACAAATATATGAGGGAAAAGGAAAAGGCAGGAACCTTGGGTAAGGGTTAGCAACCTGGGTGAAAATTATAATCTTGGGGGGCTGAGGTGGGTTTTTTTTTTCTATTTTAACTTCATGATCAAGTTGCAGAGTAAACACTATGGCTCGAAATGAGACTTGATGCAAAAATAAGGGTTCTGGACTCCGTACAGTACTGTGATAAAAGCCCAAAAAGCCTTCAAGGAAGAAAATGTTCAATGGTTGTTTATTCTCTTGTTTAGCTCTATGTATTTCTTATCCCAACTCTAGCAAAGATTAGTTTCTGAAGCTTTTTTACAAACATTTGCGCTGTGTGTTTATGTGTAGTTTGCTCAAAACAATCAAGTATTCTGAAGAAATAAATAGGAAATCTCATGGTCCCACAAACATCTGGGGAAAACAATGAAGTCAGAGTGGAGGAGTTCTTGGTTCCTATGGTATCTGAGACAAAATGACGTATTTTCCTTGTGGGTAATAGAGATCCATTGTTTGTATGGCAAAGCAAATGTAAACAGAAAATGTTGCGGGGAAGCATAGAAGCATGTGGATCCAGATAATGTAAGAGGGCGGTGAATGGCAAATTCGAAACCTTCACTAACACTGTACTAATATGCATGGTAATCTATAGTGGTTTTTTTTTTTAATTAAACTAGAATATGTCATATGGCCTTTTTGGTAGTACCTTTGATATTCAGACTCAATTTAGTGAGTTTCAAAATAATTATTTCCTAATATTATTTTTAGTAACCTATTCCAATGTTTCCTGTTATTGATTCATAATACATGCAAATTGATGTAATTAATAATATGTAGTACAACTTAAACCTCTTGCGAGAGAACCTCTGAAGCAGCAGAGTATATCTGTATATCTGCGTGCAAGAGCAAATGTAAATATAACGAAATAAACAGAAAAGTCCAATAAATCACAGAGAGAAGGATGATGTTTTATGTTTAGAGGAAGGGTTTCTGGCATTGCTTCTGTGATTTTGGTTATTACGGGTGGGTAGCATGAATAGTGGTTGAAAAGGGGGTTGAAAGGATGAAGGATGGGGGACTATAAGGCCAAAACAGAGGTCACTTCTTGTTGAGAAACACATTTTTTTGTTAAAAAAAAACCACCAATGTGATACACTAGTAAGAATAACAGAGTGATTGGACACTTCTGCAGTTAGCAAGGTTATTTGAAGCTGTAGTGATTTCCAGCTCCACTTTAGTACCAGATAGGTACTAAAAATCAGTATAAGAGGAAAGATGAAACATTATGCATTAGGACTTAAAGTAATCCTAAACTAAAAAAGCATTTTAGGAGGAGAATCATGCTGAGATGATAAGAGAATGGAGGGAAAATAATCATTTCTAACTAGTTTAAGGTTCTTGCATCTTCTTCTAAACCATCTGGGGCAGTTGAGGACATAAAACTACAATACATGAACCATCAGTCTGACAAGATATTGCGTTTTCTTTATTCCTATCAACTATTTTTATATTTTCCTTGCAGAAATGCCAAAGAGATCTGAATAAAACAGCACCACGTATCTTCTTTTTGAAGCTTGACAGTGTTTCAAATTATTCTGTGTCCTGCTTTTGCAATAGGCTGCTATGTCTTTGCATTAATAGTTTGATTGTCAAACTGAGTCCACTGGGGAACTTCATGCACTGGCAATGAAATAGAGTTAGTATTAATACATGGCTAGAACCTAAACCTTGCTAATACAAAAATATTGTATTTGGCTATCATTTGTTTGTAAATCACCTCCACAAAAATGTTTCCTCCCATGTGCCGAATTTCAGTGGAATTATCTCCACTTCCACTATCATTTTATTCAAAACAATCCTGACCTGTTAAGAAAAATGGTAGACTGTGGGTTAGTGAGTGTTACAGGGCATTTTCCTTTATATTACTGCCATATTGTTTTATAATACTAAAACTGTGATATTTAGGAGATATCTAAATAGATATAGGGAATATTTAAATTTTTTGCAAGAAAACATACAAGCTAATTCTGTCTGTGGATGTCCATCACATGTTTTACAATGATTGTGTCACAAAGACAAAACTTTTCAGAGCTCTAATATGAGATCTACTGGATAAAAAGAAAAAAAAAGTTTGCAATGAGAGCAGTGAGACACTGGACCAGGTTGTCCAGAGAAGTTGTGTGCATTCCGTCATTGGAAATGTTCACAGTCAGCTTGGACGGGATTTGGAGCAACCTAATCTTCCTTCCCATGGTGGGTGGATTGGACTACATGATGTTTCCAGCCTGAACTGTTCTATAATTTGGGACGCAAATTTTCATAAAGTTGGCCTTGAAAGATTACTGTATTTTAAGGGTAATGCTACAAGACTTGTGCTATGCAATTACAAAGTGTATTTGGAGCTTGAAAATAATGACCTCTATAGATCCTCTAGTCCAAATAAACCTGGAACATGAAGAGGGCAGAAAGAGGGTATATGGAAAGGAGAACTGAACAGCTAGAATTAGTTGAAAATAGCTGTTTGGGGCAAGAGGCTTGTTGAAGTGAAGTGGGGCAAAGATGAAAGCCTAGATCACTGTGAAGAGAAGAATAGTGAAGAATAGAGGAAGGATTTCAGGACAAAGAATGAGGATAAAGTGTTTTGGAGATGAATGGTAGTGGAAAGTGGTGGAAGTGAACTTGGGGCTGCAGAGGTCCATTCCTGTCTCCCCTGCCAGCCTCCTGTGATCGGTGGACATCATTGTTCAAGACTCTGAAATCCACAGCATGATTCCTCTCTGATCTGTTGTCAGCCTGGATGAAAGTGTCTACCCTGTGGGAATACCCTCAAGGTCAGACCTACCTTTGAAGGTTTTGACAGCAAAGTTTAGGGTATCAAAAATGTACCTACCTACCTCTCCGTGATGACCATTATGCCAACAAACCCCAGGGGCAGAAACAGGTATAATAGCCAGCTGAGAGACCTAACAGTACCTTGGATGTGCCCATCCACGTCCTCTGCCCCACACGATCTCCTGCTGCCTCTGCCCCATGGCCCTGGGGCTGCTGATCTCTCCTCCCCAAATCAGGACAGACCCCAGGGCTGCTGCAACGTGCGGATTGAGCTGTGGGTTGGAAGGCATTTTTGTGGAGGCTATTCTGCTCGTGTCACCCAGAAAGCCTTGGGAACATCGACTTTTCAAAATTATGAGGAAATGCATTTCAAACTTAAGCAAATTTTGTTGGAATGACTGAAAAAACATGGTTAACAAATGCAGACAAAAGAATGTTGGTAAGTTTTGGCAAAATATTGTTATTGTGATTTTTTTAGGATAAATACTTTTTGTTCATGTTTGCATTAATAAAGTTGACCATTTTCAGGAAGAATAGTGAGAAAGACAAAGGGATTGGGGCAATGGGGATAGTGAACTCTTTTGTACATTAGAAATTTCAAATGTCATGAAAAACTATTGCTTGGAGCAGGAAGCTAGCATTAGTAAAGAGAGTTAGATAAAAGGCTGTAGGGCAGAGAAAGTAGCCAAGTATTAGAAGAAAGAAGAAAAAATGTATTTTGAGGAAGAGTTGAAAATTACTGAGGTTCAGGGCATGTTCCCTAGAATAAACCATATTGAAATCTGAAAGAGGTAGATGAGATCTTTCATACTGTATCCCCATTATATTGTTTAATGTTGCTGCTTGAGGCTAATTGCAATGCTTAGAAACTCAGACATCTAGTCAACATTAAGCTTTGTCTGAGTCTCATGGTAATAACTATATTTTGTTACTAAAGAAAAGCAGTAGAGAGTTTGTTGACTGCTGCCCTGTAATGACTGTGCTTGATCTGAAAGAAGACAGTTGCTCTATTTTCTTTTTGTAAACAGCATCTTTATTGTGATCAAGAGAAGGCAAAAAAAGAAAGGTGCTCCCTGCACACCTCAGTGTCTGAAAAAAAGCTGTAACTCAAGGACCAGTTCTGTTTCCCATTAATAGCACCAGTAAGAAAGTACAGTGTGAGCAGGGATTTGGATCATATGAGAGTCCCTGCTTGAAGTTTTTTTTTTTTTGTTTTTTTTTTTTTTTTTGACTGGCTAACTTGATGATAAAACAGTTGCCTCATTTTCCTGAAGACAGCAGAAAGTACCTGAGGTACTTTTCCATTGATTTGGTATATACTCATGGCAAGGCTAATGTTCTGCATGTACTTGTCAGGTAGAAACCTTGTTCTCTGGGTGGGAAGCAGAGCAGTTGAAAATTCGATTAAATTAAAAGGATCTTTTTACAGGAAGAGTACACTTGCCTGCATCTATAGTTTGGTTTTGGTGGGGTGAAGTGCTCATTTGACAGCCAACTTCATGGCTGCCATGGCACAAAACAAACTAGGAGTTTCCACAGTCAACACTCAAACTCACAGCCCTTACAGCTGGTCTGCAGATAAGTGTCCGTGGCCACAGAGTACCATGTATCTGAGTCTGAATCTCTTCCATGGGCAAAAAAACAGCGTGGATTTTCCCACAGAAGAACCCACAAGTTCTGTGCTGAGGGGGAGGAATGGGGAGGATTGCCACCAACAGGGCTTCCTTCCCATAGGAGGCACTTCACAGGACATGTCCTTTTCCCCGTAGTGTCCCTTCACCTCCAGCCCAGTTACTCCAGCTGCCCCGCAGTGTGATCTACAGGGATTCAAGTGCCAGCAGAGATGCAGTTCCAGAGGTATCAGCCACAGGCTCTGCAATCTCAGCAGAATCCATGGGCAGTCCTAAAGAGCACACAAAAATCAGCATTCTCACCTTCCCCGGGCAGGATGGGCAGGCCATGGACCACTGCTGGTCATGAACCCAAAGGGGCCAGGAAGGTCTGCCCAGTGACTCTGCTGTTACTTGTGGTGGGACATGCAGGGACGGCAGCAAGCAGACCAAAACCAGGGCAAACCAATGCTCCATGTCAGCTGTGAAGCACATAGGCATCTGTTCAGCAACCAAGGGATAGATCTCTGTCCCCAGGACCCTGCAGGAATCTTTTGTGATAGGTGTATAGACAGGACAGGATTTCTGCTTTTAGCTGTCATCTGTCCTCACACCAACCCAGTTCCCGGGGGAACAGAAAGAGACTTTCCAGCATGACAATGCCTGATACTTCTGTTACTGAATCGTGTTAAGAACGATAGTTTATATAATCCTATAGCCCCATTTCATTTTAGCAGTATTTAATGAAAGAAGAGATGGTTGAACAAAGCAATTTCATATACTATTCAACAAGCAGCTCTTTCTGTGTGAAGCATTAACAATAGCTGTCACCTTTCTAAAAAAAAAAAAAAAAAAGTCTGCTAATTATTTTAATGCGAAGAGAAAATCCAAATGCAGCTGAGAGGCTCACAAGCAAATTATTTTTAATACCATTATAGAAAAGGAAATATGTGACCCAGACCTTCATTTAATATTTTACTAGGTTTGAAAGTTAATTTGAGCTTGTGTTAAATTTTCTGGGAAGTCTCTTCTTTCTAGCTGTTTCATTTGGGCACAGAATTAAACAGAACTGAGAACCGTCCTTTCCTCTCTGTATTTTTTCACATTTCAGTCCTAGAGATCAGGGAAAGGAGGAGACGACATGTAATTAATGCAACATATAAAGAAAAAAGGAAGTCTATGATGTAAAAAATATCATATGACTTCATTAAAATTCCTTTAGTATGCAGCAGCTAGATTTATAGAACTGGTAGACAGAAGAGTATAAAAGAAAGAGATTAGCTTTAGCTTTACTGGTGTTCATTTGTGCTATAAATCACATGACTAAAGACTTTCTCTAAATTGCATCTATCTCTTGGCCTTCCTCCTCTGTCCCTTCTACTTTGGGTCATCTGAAAAAGGAGAAAATGCTTCCTGATCTCCCTGTATCTATATCTCTGCCTGGATATAAGTGCAGATCTGGTCTGGAAGTACACAATTATAAGCTTTTTGATCCAAAATTTTAAGTCAAGCAACTGTGAGATTTTTCAAGGAATGTCTCAGCTTCTGCAACCATTCACAAGAATGGGTGGAAGATCATCTGACAAAATATGTCTTAGAAAATTAGCTGTTGAGCTACAGAGGCCCTTAAGAGTTTTCTTAGCTCCAGGCTGTGGCTCCCAGTCTTTCTCACATGGAGTCCACACTCAGAGGGCATGCCATTAGTGCTTAATTATGGGTGCTTGGAACCTCTGTCTTTCATTAGGTCTTACACTGCAAAGCAGGTTGGCCACAACTAACATGTCGGTTCACAATGGTCCCTAGCTCATGTCAGTTTTCTACTTATGTCTAGAAACTGTATGGGAGAGTACTTGTTAACTGAAGCTAAAAGTCATGCCAAGAACCACTCTTAACAGTTTGATCCAAGAGATAACTGACTGTTAGTGCCTGGGAAGGGCACCATTTAGTTTTATAGTGTAGATGTAGCCTCAGACATAGGTCCTGGATTTGCAGCAGAAAACCTCCAAGTCTGAGTTTTCATGGGTTGAGCTAGTGCCTGTTGAATCTTCTGGTTACGGCGTTTGTTTTTGTGAATCAAAATGGTTGATTGGTTTTGATTTTGTTGTTTTTTTCTTCAATAAAACATTTTAGAGAATCTGAAGGGCAGGTATACTGAGAAGTACTGAAATACTTCTAGGGTATGAACGCTCTTTAGGTATCACTACTAATACTTGCAAAGGTTGCTTGAAGGCAACTGTTGTCTTCAGGACCAGATTCTCAGATTGCTTTGGCAGAAAAAGTCTGAGCAAAGCCTCAAGGCTGGATGATACTGCCTCTCCAAAAATGAGGTGTTCGTGCACCACAATCTCCTTGGTCATTACTATACATCCTAGAGGAGGCAGGTAGCAGTGGTAGGAAACAGTGATAGCAGAAAAATAGATTATACTGTGTTGAGTTGCTCTTTCAGACAAGTTTATGTAGCCACTGAATACAGTCATGGCTCTGGCTAAATGGTTTGCATATTTTTTTTTTTTTCTCATTAATTGTTATGCACTTTTCAGTATAATTAGAAATAAAAATACCGTGTTCGAAATTAGATATATTCCAGTAATGATACACAACCTTAAATTAAATCTAGGTCTTATGCATTAACTAACCTTTGCTGTGCTAACAGGAATAGATGGCACTGAAGTTCCATTTCTTTTAATTAAGTAATCTCATTTGATTCTGAAAGCAGAGAGAGAGCAGGCTACTGCACTACAATATGCTGTTGTCTGTACAGTCATTTTCCTATGCATAGTCATTCTTTAAGATGTTGAACTTCAGTATTGAATTTATCTTAATGTTGATGTCTAACTGAACATTTATAGTTTATGACCAGCAAAAATAATGTGAGAGTCCCTTGGCTGCTCCATTCCCACATAGAAGCAATGTGAATGTCTGTCCTTTGTCAAGTTGTCTGCTTTATATTCATGTACAAGTGCAGTAGCTAATTTTACAGAATAAGGAGTGATACGTCTCTGCTTCCCTTGGGGTGGAATCATTAGTGCAGGTAAATTTCTGTGCTGCAAACAACAAATTTATTTGACACACAGTTTATGACCCAGTAGATGTAAATGTCTGCTGTGAAGCTAATGATGGATGAAACAGGAGAACAAGTTATCTCACAAGATTTCCAGTTGGGCTAGAAATAATCTATCCTGTGAAATGTTGACAAGTTCACTTCTAATCTTAGTTAGAAAATTGAGGTTGGAGTAGATAGTGCTGAAAAATAATGGGGTGAAAATCTGTTCTGACTTTTCAAACCATTTCCTACATCCATTGTTAACTTACTACAAGGTGCTTAGGGAGTTGCACAGCTATTCAATCACTTTCATATTAACAGAAAAACCCCATGTGCACAGCTTTTCTATGAACTATTTCCTGTGTTAAAGAGAAATTCTGGCCATTACTGTCCATATAACATAGTTCACTGTTTTCTGCTAGTACATTTAGAGATTTATTTAAGTGTGAGGAACTCTTAACTGGTTCTGAACAGCTTTACAGCTGTGTTTTCTTACAGTGTTACCTTTCTGACAGTATTTGATTAAAATAAAGGGAACAAACAGCCCTTGATCTTCTACGCTACTCATCTTTGTTAAAACTGTGCATTGTAGAGCTGCAAATATAGATCTACAAGAATAATCATCAAGATAACATTGATCTGTCTCAGAAGGATGTGAAGAAGTTTTTAAAGTCCTTTGATTTTCATATGCCTGAGAATAGTGACCTGGGCTGTAGCTCTGAAAGAGAAGCACATGAGAGACATGAGAAATATGTGAAGATAAATCCCACAGCCTCAGGTATTTCCCAAGAACAGATTATAATTCTACTTTTTTTCCTAGAATATGACCTAGTTGTAGTAGAAGATGATGAAAGTCAATACAGTCAATGACCTTAAAGCTGACATATTAAAATAGTGTGGAAAGGTCTAATTATCATAAAGGTCACAGGATAAAAATTTTATTCCAATTCTGTTATTTCCAGGAGCCAATGGAAAGGCAGCACAGCTATCAAAATTCCTCAGTGGCTTTTAGATATGCTTGACGTTTACTTTGTTGGGTCAACATTAGTAGAATTTATATTTCTTTAAATAAGGGAATCTTAGCTGATTTTTAACAACCATAGATGAGGAAGATTAATTTTTTTTTTAATAAAACACTTGCTTAAAATTAAGGTCAAGAAAGCACTTCAAGGAGGTATGAAAACCGTCTGTAGTATTCAACCAACTTCAGAGAGATAAGTAAAGTGAGAAAGTTAATATTTTATGGAAAACTATGATTAAAGAATAATACAGCTCCTACAAAAGGAACTACAATCAGATTGAGTTCCAAAATGCCTTATATGGAGAAAATTTTACTGAAAAGCGTATTTTATATTAAATAGTTCTACACAAATCTTTTCATTTCAGGACATTTTGTAACTTAAAAAAATGTTGTTTTAGCGAAAAATATAAAATTTAAATGGAAAGTATGTTTAAAATTCTTTTAAATGTTTGTAACATGAAATTTCCAATGGAAAACTGTTTTCTGTCAAAAAATCTGAGTAATAAAGATTTTCAATATTTCTGATTGTTTAAAAAAAGTCATGAATTATTCTTTTCCACTTTGTGTGAAATAGCAGTTAGTAAGTCTCAGGCTTTACTGTAGCTTTTGATGTCAGGAATAGCTAAAGTAAAAACATCTGGGCTTTTAGCTTCAGGACTCTGGGCTTTCTCATTCTACACCTCAGCTTCCTACTTCTGTTTCCTCCACTACGATCAATTTCAGGTTAAACATGACTTTACCAAGAACATTTGGTTTCTTGAAAGTGTTGATCACCAGATGACTCCGAGGCACATGGGATACATTGGTCTGTCACAGCAATTTTACACTGAAATAACTCTGATTATTTTGTTGAATGTTATTCTTTTGTATATTAGTGAAACGGAGGAGAGATTTAGCTGTAGCATCACTCAGTTGGCAGGGAATTGGTTTCCTAATCAGAAGCTGTTTTAATGTTGACTTTGCAACATCCAGTCAGAGGGAGGCAGCTTTTTAATATAGTTTTTTGTTTATAAAGACAGCTTTCTAAGCTTGAGCAAGGTATTCTCCACAGAAGGGTCAGTGCTTCTTTCTCCATGGGTACCTGTTACAATCAATCAAAACGGTGGACTTGTAGTTCCTGGTGTGTGTTTGAGTACGATTTGAAAGAATGATCTGAGAAACAGCATGACTAATGTCTGTTTAAGATTCGCATATTTTTAAATATCAAGGGTAAATACACAAGCATAATGTAAGTGGACTTTTCAAGAATGTGCAGAAGATTTCTGGTGTTGTTGAGAATTATAATTACCTGCCTAAGTTAGAGTATGTGTGAAAAGAGATTTTCTCTTTCTCCGTACAATTTTTAAAGCCAGAGTGTTTCTACAGAACAAAACAAAACAAAAACAAAAGCAAAGGCAAAGAAAAAAATTATTTGGGGTAGGAAATAGATACTCTCTTATTTGCTTTTGAAAAGTCTCTTTTTGAGTGGACAGTGAAGTGGCAGTTAAAGATCAGTGTGCATTTCTCTAGATATTAAATGGAAATTCTTCAGAACCATTGTAGCCCTCTACAGCAGAGTTTGACTTGAGTTCATAGTTACTATTCAAGTCTCCATCTGTAAAAGAAATACATTGTTGGCTTCAACTTCAAGAGTGGAAATTCAGGTATGGTTAAAAATTTCATTTCTCTCTGTTACAAATAAATGACATTTTGCTTAATACCTTCATGCATCACAGTAAGAATTTTTAGGAAAGTTTTATAGCATCAATTCAGAAGTGGTAAAAAATAGGTAGGTGGTTTAAGTATGCTGTCCGTTTTCACTGTCTTTTACTCATTTTCAGTATCTTGAAAGTGCCTTTGTAAACTCACTATAACTTCCAGAGGTTTTGCTTAATAATATCAAATGTTTGCTTACAGATATCAACATGGCAGGAGAACCAAAACCATACAGACCAAAACCTGGCAACAAGCGGCCACTTTCAGCACTTTACAGGTAAGATTTCATCTTAACTGCTACAATTCATTTTTTATTAGAAAAATTATGGCAACATGAAATGTATCTATCAATGTCACTATGTAGCACATGAATGAGACAAAGGAATTTTCTTCCATTCGCTCTTTGATGTTCCTATGAAATATAGTCAAGCTCCTGTACACACCAAAAGGTTTGGAATATGAGTAAAAGATCCAGGATTGTAGTGTCTGACATTATGTGTATCTGCTGACTGATTCCAGGGCAAAATGTACTAACTATCAGAGGTAAAGACTGTCCATATGAAGCCTTTCTTAAAAAACTAACCTACACCAGCCAGGAGTAAGCCCAGCAAACAAAATTCCTAACTGATGCTTAGATGCAATGATCACAATATGCACATAATGCCCCTCTTTTAATTGGAAACAAACACCAGAATTTCTGCTTGCTGTAAAAAATAAAATATTTTGAATATTTAAATGATAATAAAGGCATTCAGAAGAACAGATTAAATTGGTTGGACCAGAATTGTATTTCTTTGTGAAAATACCTTATGCTTTATTGAGGCCAAAAATCTGGTCTCTGGCTTCTCAGTATTCACACTATGGGTGTTATTTGCCAATGCAAGATCAATCCAAAGGAAGAGGCTGCAGCTTGAAACAGTAAGAAGTATTACATAGTCTTGCTTTACTAAAAAGCTATTTGAAAATATGTTTGACAATGACACTCGTTTAGGATGAAGACACAGTATGCAATTGTCTTGCACAGGTTTTGTTTCAGGGATCCTAAAGCCACTGGGGTTATGCTTGGTGAACATTAAGTGCTGTAAGACCCCATCCAAGTGCTCAGTCTGGAATTTGAACTTTAAATTTAAATATATGTTGCATTAGAAATGTGTTTATTTATTTGTTTATGCACTGATAATTTAATTTTCCTTCCATGCCTCCTTTTTTCTCTTTCTGAAGTGAAAATGGAAGTGCAGGAGAGGAGAAGCAGACTTTAGTCCCATATAAAAGTGTGATGTTTAACAAAACTATAATGAAGTACACAAATTAAAAATATGTCATTTACTAAACCAACTGACAAAAAGACTGGTATGGGGATTTGTGAGGTGTTTAATAATGTCTTCACTTCTAGTACTACCATCAGTAATTTGTTGGTTTTTTTTTTTTTTTTATTGAGTGCTATTTCAATTTTTAATCCATATGCTTTATTGCTTGGCTATGGCCTTGTTCTTTTGAGTTTTTAATTTGCAGGGTTCAGTGGAATAACTAATACTTTCGAAGCAACAGAACTGTTTTTTCATGAATTTGTGTGTCAAGGGTGAGAACCAACTGCTAACAAGACTGGATTTCTCCTCAGGTGTTAAGATAGTGTCTTTCTCCTATTCCCATGTGCCTTTTCATACAGCTTCTACAAACCTGAAGAAACCCCCACCTCTTTTTCAACATCAATTAAGCTTAGTGAAGCATTACAGATTGTTAGGGGGACTGACAGGCAAACATGCACACATGTATTTCTGTTCAATAAACCTCACTTTTCATAAAAGTAATACAGAATCTATGCTCCAGATCCACAAAATGAGTTAAGGCTGATTTCTACTGTGCCTGAAATGCAGATAGACTTGCTATGAGAACAGCCACTCAGCAGTGAAATCAGAGGCACTTGAGCAAGACATTTTCAAGCCTGGTCTGGTCTGAAAGCTTCAGATGGAATTTCAAGGGTGGGATCCCAGTATGAGACAACCAGAAGTATATTAAATCTGAGCCTACATGCTACATGATATTAGTGTGAAGTGTTATCATATAGCTACCCTCAGCTGAAGTGATAGAAATATTATTTTTGAAGCAGAACCTCCCTGTTTTATAATTGCTCTCAACTGCATGGTAACCATGGTCTCCCATGTCCCTGTGTCAGTATATTAAAAGATTTTTGCAAATGTTCTGTGGTTTCTGACATTTATATGCACTTCTGCTTTTGAATGGTTTCTCATAAATACTTGTTCTATAGGCAAAACAGGATAAGAGAGAGACTTATGGGAAGATCTGAGGAAACTTTAAATAGAAAAGAGAAAAAAATCTTAGATGCTGTCCTATCATGGATCTAGTACAGAATATTTGTCCAGAAGATTATGAGAGGCTTTTAGAGCAACTGACAGAAGCCTTCATATGTTGTTAATGGACAATTTCCATTATAGCAGTATCTGTTAGCATAATAACATGCGAGGACATCAGTAGTTTACAAAGTTCTTGACAACGCTGAGAACATTTACTTATTTCAAAACATTGTACTGGGTCTGGCTGGGATGGAGTTATCTTTTTTCATAGGATCCCATATGGTGCTGTGTTTGGGATTTGTTACTAAACACACTGATGTTTGGGCTGTTGCTGAACAGTGTTTACACAGCCTCGAGGCTTTCTTGTTTTTCCTGTTCTGCCTTCCCAATGAATAGGCTGGAGGTGGATAATACCTGCGGAAGAAATACAGCTGAGACACCTGACCCAAGCTGGCTAAAGGGATATTCTATACCATATAACATCATGCTGAGAAAAAAATCTCGGGAGGCTTTTCCTTCCAAAGTAGCTGTTGCTTGGAGACTGCCTGGGCTGCTTGTGGGAGGTGGAAAGTAATTGCCTTTGCATCACTTGCTTTTTTCCTCCTTCCTTCCCTTTTTACATTGCATTTATCTCAACTCATGAGGCTTTTTCACTTTTGCTCTTCCTATTCTCTCCTTCATCCCCATGGGAGATGAGACGGGGCAGTGAGATGGTGACTGTGTGGGTGCTTACCTGCTGGCCAGGGTCAGCCTACAAGATGGAGAAATTAACTGGGAAGTGGTTACTTTAGATTTGATTTTGACTAAGAGAGGCATTGGTTAAAAATGTAGTTACCACAAAATATTCACGGTGAAAAGGAAGGACTGAGAGCAGCAGAAATATGATAATGGTTTCAGAGAGGACAGACTTTAATGAGCTCAGGGAACTGGTAAGTAAGATATATTAGAAAGACATTTTAGGGACAAAAGGAGTGCAGGAAATCTTGCATTGACTGTGCTTTAGGTAGAACAGAATATTCCCACCAAGCAGGAGTAGAATAATATGGCAGCATCAAGTTTCTTTGACATCCTGAAAAATGAAAAGGAATTGTACAATATCAAAGCCCTGTGACTAGAAGTGAGTAGAAAAGAACAGCAGAGTCATCTAATGGGACACCAGACAGGCTAAGCCACGTAACAGTATCAGAAGGCAACAAAAAGATTATTAGTAGAGGAACTTCCTCTGCTTT
Source organism: Columba livia (assembly GCF_036013475.1). NCBI lineage: Eukaryota > Metazoa > Chordata > Aves > Columbiformes > Columbidae > Columba > Columba livia. Next base: position 133,858,176 of record NC_088603.1, read on the forward strand.
TTTGTAGTGCCATTACTTAGTGGGAAAAGGAGACCAGATAGTAGATGATACAGAAAAGGCTGCTTCTGCATTAGCAAAAGATGTTAGTTGACCTGCTGTTTAAGAAAATCAATTTTAACCAAAGGATATAGAATAAAAGTATTGGCTAACCAGTATTTGAATAAGTGAATTCAATGAAAATGGCATGATGAGATTCACCCTAGAGGGTTTAAAGGACTAACTGAATCTATGTGTGGACTATTAGTGATTGTTTTCAAAACCTTATGGAGGACATATAAGGCAGAAAACCAGAGGGTATGGGCAGGCATTATACCTATTTTTAAGAAGAGCAGGACCCAGAAAATTATCAGGTCAGCCTAGCTTTTATTGCCAGAAATATACTAGAACAAATTATTAAATAATCTAGTTATCAACACCTAGAGGATAACGAGATAGTGAATAAATTCCATCATATAATTGTCAAGAGCAAGTTATGTTGAAGAAATATAATTTCCTTCTCTGGCAAGACAGCTGATTTAGTGGATAAAGAGGAAACAGTAGATGTGCTATATAGTCATTTAAACAAGCTTTGACACACATGTGGTGTTTTCATAAGCATCATGATATTAAGGGTAACACCTATTGTTTGTTCAGTCTCATTTGTTATCGATTTTTAGAGTATTTTTGGATATTTGAGACACATTTAAGAACAATTTTAAGGTAAGCAAGCAGGAGTGCTGCTCAGGGTTGCATGATTTTATTTATCGTGAAGTATTTGAGGTTTCAAACTTATTCAAAGTACTCTGCATCTCTGAAAAGAAACCTGCATCACATTTATAGCTGGATATGCACATGAGTAATTAATACAGAGCAACCAATGTCCTATGACATGTTATACCCACATAATTCGCTTATGATCAAAGTTATTAGATCCACTTTTGCCGGGTATGATACAAGAATACTTGGTCAGTTGAGGATCTACAGTCTTTTTTTTATCCTTTATAGTTTTATAATCTGTGTGAAAATGATCTCATTTAATCTCACCTATGTGAAACTGAGCATAAACCTAAATGTGAGACATGTCACCTTTTTTTTTCAACTATAGGAATAACAAGATGCAAGACAGATAAGTGCATATTGTTTCTTCTTCAATTTATGTATGAAGTTATTCATATATCCAGTCTCTCCTTTGTACTCTAGTTTATTATTCCACTTCCTTTCACATCTTTTTGATGCTAGCATTCCTGGTACAGTTCATAGAAAAAAAATAAAAAAGCTGTAGTTAAAAGCAATACAGAGAATTTAAAAGACATCATGGACCTAGTGAAGTCAGCAAAAATTTTTGCTGTTCACTGGACTAGAATTTACTTCGACGACTTCTTCTCTCTTAAATGTAATTAATACCCTAATTCCTACCGTCTGAAGATCCCCTTGATCATAGCCCTTGACTGCTTGGAGTAATCCCATGGGACACTGTCCCAGAGAGAAGAGGGGCCAGGAGAGCTGTCTGATCTACAAGGATCGCCTTCTTCAAGTTCAAGAACAGCTCATCCTGATGGACAAGAAATCAAGCAAAAGTAGCAGGTGGCCTGCACAGATGAACAAGGAGCTCCTGAAACAAAACAAAACAAAACAAAACAAAACAAAACAAAACAAAACACAAAAAAGAGGCATAAAAAGGTGGAAGTAGAAGCAGGTGCCCTGGGAGGTGTACAGAGACACTGTCTAGGTGTGCAGGGACAGAGTTAGAGTCCTGTGGCACCAGGTCTGTGTCATGACAAGGCCTCTCAATCCATAAAAAAATAACTTCCATTTTGGATTAGGACTTAAAAATATTTGAATAACAGAAGGATTTAGACTTTGCTTCAGAAAACTGCTAAACACATTATTAACTATGAGTATATTCAATGAACAAATACAGATATGCTTAGGGTAGCACAGAGGAATCAGCTTAAATCTACCATAACTGTTAGCTCCAGCAGCTTCCCCCCTGATTTGCATTGTTCAGTATGTGAGGGGGGACCTAAATCCCAGAAAGTTCAAAATTGCTGCAAATTTCCTTTTTTTAGTACAGTACTTCTGCAGAAAATAAAGTGCTTTACAAAGCTGCATCTTAAAATTATTTTACATCTTGTTATTTGGGTCTAGCCTCAAGCAGAAGTTAACTTTACTGGCTAATGTGCATATCTTTGAAATACAAAGTGAAGATTAAAGGTGCTGACACAAATATGTTAAAGCAATCTTTGGGAGCACTGTTATGGTAAAAAAAAGGATCACACTTTGTCTTTTTCATTTAGTCATGTTTTGATCAGTATTTCACTAAAGAAGTTCTGTGCCAGCATATGAAAGTCCATTTACTGTTTTTGTCCTCTGGGTTTGTGCCCCAAGTAGAAGCAACTGCAAATACTCTGATGGATCAGCATTCTCTAGCAGTAACGAAGACAGGGTGATTTGAGAAGAATGGGGAAGCACTCATTTTTGAGTGTCTTGAAATAATGAAAAGACTGCGGCATGCACTAGCAGAATGGTGAAATTATTAGTGGCATGAAAACGAGCATGGCTTCTACAGGCTCCTGTGTGAGGTGCTGGGGTGGACTTGCTGGTGACCACATGGGCCATGGGGATCCAAAACCAGTGCAGTGATACTGGTACAAATGGGAGGGAGTTGGGACCAAAGTGTTCCAGATCACATCTGAGTCTGCTTTCTGAGAAAAGTAATTTGTTTACCAAAGGTGAACTCCCCAGGCATGAACTAATATTATAATTGTATAACATAGGAAAGCAGAGGGCTAGGATTTGGAAGTAAGCTAGGAGGGCAAGTTACTCAGCACTGACAAGGTATCTAATCACTCACTTTGCTCTACAGAATTGAAGATTGTAGTTGACCTATAAACATTTCCAAGACTGATTTAGATAAGACTAACCTTCCCCATGTGGATTATTTTCACCCTTGCCAAACTCCAAGCTTCCTCACAAGGCCACAATGAGGGAAACTGGCCTTGCCCCAGTGCCACATCTTGAAGGCCCAGTGAAGAGTTCTTCAAGCCCAGTTCCTCCCGGTGTTCCCATTACTGGTTGGGCATGAAGCCACCCAGCCTGGCATCCGTCAAGCTGAGGCAGGTTCTGACATGAAACAATTAGCAGGATGGATTTAGTGGATGGATTAACAAGTGAACTAGTTTCTTGCCAGGTTGCCTTAGCTGACCAGTTCTCTGTCCAGTAGTGGTTGAGTTCCCACAGCACGACCAGTCTGTAGCAATGGTGACCCTGGCAAAGGTGTCCCTTGAGGGCAAGTTCTTTCCAAGCCACTCTCTGAAGCTTCAGGCTAATGTTTCAGCGCTCCCCCAATGGTATTAGATACTGCAGTCATTTCCCATTCCCAAACACTTCTTGTAATGCAATTGAAATGTATATTCAGCATGCTCAATTTAACATGATACTAATTAGCCATATTAAACAGCCTTTACTATTTCATGAGTCCCATGGCCTCTGGAGGGAATTGTTCTATTTAAACACCTAATATTGATATACTGGAAAAATATGCTTTTTTATTTACAGGGTATGATTATGTTTTTATATAAAAGTTTTATTTTTCTTTAACAAAAACACCTTATCACTTTCCTCAGTACATTTTACTTCTATAATCTCCATCACAAAACTGATCGGATTATGTTACACATCTTGCATTTCCTTTGGTTTTGAAGTTTTATTTTGTAACAGAGGCTTAAAGAATTGTTTACAGACTTTCTCTACTTGCTTTCTGCTTCTCAGATTTATTTTATGACATCATTAATAGAGTTTGCTGTGGTTTGGTTTCTCTCTCAGTCCTTAGAGCAATCCATTATTTTTTCTGAGCACTCCTGGGCACCCTTCATTTCAGGAGAAAGCGTGAAAGGCACAGTGATGGGCAGCATGATCACTTCTTCCAGGGTAGAACACTTCTTGAGATCATCCCTCCCATTTCAAAGCATAACATAAACTCAAAGCATTCTGTGCCAAAAAAGCGTTACTATTCTATTTGAATACTGCACTATTTTGCATAATTGCTGCTGTAGTGTGCCCATTAGCAGTGTATTAGCAATATGTTTTGACCTACTGGCATATAAGAAAAATAACTGCAGGTTATAAGGATCTTTCCTGATTGAATACTGTCCTAGATTTCCAAAAAGTTTCTTCTTTATTCCTTCTTTTTCTTAATGCATTTGTGAGTTCATTTTTAATACTGACCTACCAGAGCATAAAGACACAGTCCAGTCAACAGAAAATAAACCTGACGATTATTTTCTGATACTTCACATTTACATTAAATTGTGATTATACCTCTTATGTTTTTTGCATACTGAATGAACAAAAATCATTTATGCTTATGGAACATAGTCTTTTGATGAATACATCATACTAAGATTACATAGTGCAATCTTTTTACAGAAATGTATTTTCTTGATGCCTTTGATTACCTTCCTTCATGAAATAAGCTATTTTATTTCAATGCAATAGCTACAGCTCTTTTCCTGACTAAAGATCTAACTTCCATAAAACAACATTTCTAGGCACATTCATTTGATTAAAGAATGTTCTCACTGATCACATTTAAAGTATTCATTACTGTACACAAAAAATGATCATTTAGTCTGAAATTTCCACTTAAAATTCACAAGAAACAGTCCAAGTTCTGCTTGTGTCAAGAACTTAAGTGGCATTCTCAATTATATTAAAAATGTTAAAAGGCACAGATACAAAGCTACAGCAGATTCAGTGGTTCAGTTTGGTCTGATTTTTTGTTTATTTCTCTCTTCCAAGGAAAAAGCCTCATGTCAAATAACTTATATCATAAGAATAAGAAAAAAAATATCTGCTGATGGAAGGCAACGCATTCTGCTTTGCATTTCTGAATTATGTCAGTGCAACAATCAATCCAGTCCCAAAGATATTTAAAGAACAAATCCAGGTGCTCAGAGGGTTTGGGAGAGCCAGACAAGGACATGTTTTCCCTTTCACAGGATCTAGACCATGAATGTCCAGCACCTGATAAGTTTAGAGAGGGGAAAATGGGGAGGGTCTCAGGTCCTTAGTAATACCCAGGAAAACCTCTGCTTCTGTCGACAAATCACAGATAGAGAAAAAATTCAAGACTAAAATATACCCTGTACACGTCATCTTGATTTGTTCATTCAGTCATGTTATTCCTAATTGGTGTGGTAACTCCAATAACAACTAGCATAACAAAACTGTCTTTTTTTCTTTTTTTTTTCTTTCACTATTTCAAAAATACTGCTCATTGCCTTTTAGAAACTACATCTGGTGACTAGGGAAGATATTCCTTCTCAGATTATCAGTATATCCTAAATATCACATTTTTATCATGTTTGCTTGTATTCACCTGCACCAGAATTTTCAAACTATGGTCTCAACTTAGATTCATTTTTAATTAAGTCCTGCATAGACTGAAAGACTAGCACTTGCCTTTCTTCCCATCTGCCCTCAAGTTATTCTTCAGACTTCCACAGACTTTTCTCAGGTTTTGCTAGGTTATTTTTTTGTTATTGTTGTTATTAAGAGGTCAGTGACACCAACATATACACATCTGCAGAAGAGCTGCATCCCTTTTCCCAGCTGAGTATTTTCCTAATGATACCACATGACTGAGGTTGTTTTCTTCCACAAAAGCCCAGACACCATAATCACACTCATGGTCAGAGATTAGCAAATATGGAGAACAGCCTGTTCTGTTAGTATTGCTTTTCATTTTTTCCTGCTGTTTAATCTTCTTTCTTACTTTATTCATGAAACCTAAGGCAGTATACTATAGCTAAAGTAACTAACCATAAAACCATCTTATTTTTTCATTATTTTTAATCACTATGCATACCACGGTGGATCAGAAAACATATTCACAACCTTCGAATAGCATTGAAAATATTATGACTCCTTTCTTATCCAAGAATTTGTGTTGCTAATGTGAATGAAAAAACTTTGACTTATAATTCACAAAGTAAATTCCTAAAAGAGCCAGAGCACTGATGGTTTTTCCTGCAGGCAAACAGAAATAGTACTTTCAGTCATTCATTCAGTTTAAATCTTGACAGTCTGAGCCTTGTTCCTATCAGCTATTACATATGAGAATTCCACCCTTTATTTCTGCATGGCTTCTTTCACTTAAGAAATAATCGGAATTGGATTAAGTGTGTCCTAGCAGAAAGACTTTGCTTTCTGTAGATACTCAACTGTGCTTCTGTTAGCTTAAAAATGATAGTACCTAAACCACATTTTTTTTTAAAGAAGTCAGAAACATATGCTATGGTCACTTTTCTACCTTTGAGTTTTAATGAAGCAGGCATCATAGAAACAGTATCTGTTTTTGCAAACACTGTTGTTTGGTAACTGTCTTATTAATTTTATGGAGGTCTTAAATGTAAGAAAATACAGTTGGTGATACAGGACAGAGAAAGGCCTGTCCTAACATGACAAATGAACAGTGGGATTCTTCATTTTCAGAAATTTAGTAAACCCTTAATTGCAGCAGCAATCAGAAATGCAGAGGAAGGCTGTGCTTCAGAGCACCACTTTGTGAGCTCGTAATTAGGCATTGGTTCTCACATAGTGTAACACGACTAATTGTATAGAAGGCTGTAATTCAGTGTGGGAGCTGCTGATGTACTTCAAGGGCACAGTTTAGGTGGCTTACAATGAGCAATAGAAATATGATTCTGGGTTACGGATTCAGTATTCTGTGAATGAATAATAAGACTATATAAATAAGAGGCTGTAGCTTGTCACATATTTTAAAGTCTTGTGAATAACATTGAAATAAAAGATTTAGAGTATACTTAGTTTTATAATAAAATGGATTGTTAAGTAAGATTACAGATAACATGGTAGGCTATGCTGTGTGCAACACAGAGAATCAACAACAAAATATTAATATGCAGTGAATTATTAACAATGAAGTCGCTCCAGAAGTTTATTTCTTGGTGAATTCCACTAGTCTTGGAGTACATTCTCTTGACATACATTATCCAGTCTGCCTCCTTTTTGATAGATTATGTTGCTTGTATTCCCAGAACTTCTGGCAAAAGCATTGGCTGTTTTACTGAAAAATAACAAATGTATTCATAAATGTATGTGAATTTATTATGAGTCCTAAGAAATGAGCAATTTCAAATATTTATTGACATTAAAATGTATGATGTATTGTTCAGTCTTGCAAGAATGAGATTATTCTATGAAACAGCATTGCAAACATGAATCATCATCATCAGAGTGGTGCCCCTCCCGTAACTACTTTTAAGTGTTAGTAGTGTCATTGAAGGAAAAGGAGATTAAGCCTCTACCCTTGGGATCCTCAAAGGCAATGCCTGCATTAACCTTCATCTCTTTGTGACTACAAATAGCCATGCAGTAAAGTAGTATTGATTGTGTGCATTATATCAGTCAACACTGTTTTGTTCAGCCCACCCTGATGAACTCATTCCAGACGTTTTTAGATCAGTACATATTGACCTGAATGTTCTTACTCTGATTTAGAGCAGAAGAGGGTCAGGTGACATCAGCTTCATGCACAGCATGATTAAAGCTGTCAGAAAGAGAACATTAAGGTAGATAGCTAAGTACACCACTATATTTTTTTCAAAATTCTTTCTTTTGTTGGGAGCATAGATTTTTGCAAAATTTAGCAACTCCTAGCATATCACAGGAAAAAGGAAATTAAAATTAATGGCTGTGGCGTGGAGATACTTTCATTCTCCAGAGTATGCTTACTTGAACAAAGGTACAAAATTGAACATGCTTACAGTTTGTGAACTTGTGTTATGTGATCAGCTTGTGTTCCTCACGTAATAGCAGTGCCTCAAGTGAGAAGTTGGGACATGTCAGTAGTTAATATAGACTGAAACAGAAGTTAACCTGAAACATTCCTGGAACAGATATTGGAGAGAACCTGTGTGATTTAGGACCCGCTTGGCAGGCAGGAATTAGCTGCTGAATGCTACAGACTGCTTTCCAAATGGGAATTAGATGGAACCAGCAGGGGATAGCATGGCAAAAAGTATTTCTCAAGAGTGACACGTCAATAGCTTACAGGCATGCTTATTTAGAGTGGCAGCCTTTGTATTTGATTCTTCCTGTGTTATCTGGTCTTTATTCTAGACTTCCATATTCACATAATTATAGAATCATAGAATGGTTTGGGTTGGAAGGGACCTTAAAGATCAGCTAGTTCCAACCTCCCTGTTTCTCTAGAACAGGCCCATCCAGCCTGGCCTTGAACACTTCCATGGATGGGACATCCACAGCTTCTCTGGGCATCCTGTTCCTGTGCCTTGCCACCCATATTCAGTGACTCCAGTGAGCTGTTGCAGGCAGATAGCCCCTAGGGTCTGTATATGCAGAAATTTTAGGCCTCTTTTCATGCAGAAGAAAGGATGCAAATGGCAGAACCCCTAGCTCCTAGATCACTAGCAGGAATGCCAGTGTTGGAAGGATCAACTCCAGCTAATATTTTCAAGGTAAAATTCCTATTTCAGAGAATACATATAGGACCCAATAACCTCTACCTGATATGGCATTTCCATGTATCTAAAGCTTCTCCTCTTTTAAAGTCTTAATTGCTCTCCATTTGATTTTCCCATTTACCCCTTTCCTGTCATAAAATGCTGGCACAGTGCAGCAACCAGGAATTCATCAGCTTTGAGGAAAGATGGTTTAATATGTACCCACACTAAATAGTATCCTGTTACTCAGCTCTTGCTATCTTCAAACTTTTTTTTTTTTTTTTTACAGAATCACAGAATGTTAGGAATTAGAAGGGACCTCGAAAGATCATCTAGTCCAATCTCCCTTTGTAGCAGCTCTTAGCCAATAATCCTCTGTTTCATATACATATAGAGTAGTTCTTGTTCTTAAATTCTCACTGATTTTTTTTTTTTTTTTTTAATTTCATTACACTGATTTCAGACCATTTCTCCAATTTATCAAACCAATTTCAAATTTTAACTCTGGTTGCTGGACTGTTTAGAAAACAGCTCTTTCTTATCTCTTTTACATATATAGTCTCTATTTTGTTGTTTGAATCATTTATGGTAAGCAAAGCTGAACAAAACATAGTCCTGAGTGTTCCTACTATTTAATGTTTCCCCCTTTCACATGGACATCATTCTTTGTGCATAGGCATGTTGGGGTTTTTCGGCTTAATGTATGTTTCCCTTAAGGTAACTAGATCATCTCTTCCCAGCTTGAATACGAGACTCTCATATAAGACAATGTCAAAAACTTTAAAAATCATGCTGTTACCTCCTATACATCTCTTCTTCCATCCATTAAGTCAGTTATCATGTCAAAAGAGTAAGTTTGCACTGAGAAAATACATTGTGAGTTTGCATTACGCTAATTTCTCTCCATGGTTTGAGGGATGTGTTTTATTTTGTACTAGAATTTGTATGTTTCAATAAATAACAGAAGCATTTAGCTTTGTGGAAAAGAACTTCCCAGAGCACTCTTATGTTTTCATATTAATGCAGTATTTGATATTACACAATAGTAATGAAAACAGTACAGTTTGTGCTGTTTTTCTAACCAAAGTGATCAGTTGCAATGTCTACCACCAGCTGGAAGCAGAGCTAATTAAACTGATTAAGAACAACTATAAAAAATGACATAAAGCTGTAAATTATTCCTCCACACCCTTGGTTTCTGAAACAGTTCTAACAGATTAGATCTTCTATACAGCTGCTCTAACATTTATTTATTCCAGAATATGACAGTGCTTCTTAAAAAAACTTGCCAATGTTTATAATGGTATTCAAGGCAGTTTCAGAAGATGGAATGAGCTTCTTCCCTAATTCTATCCAACAACAGATACTGGTGTCTAGAAAAATTATCTTGGACTGAAATTGCTTAAAGTCACAGAAACCATTATATAAGGGAAGGGAAGGGAAGGGAAGGGAAGGGAAGGGAAGGGAAGGGAAGGGAAGGGAAGGGAAGGGAAGGGAAGGGAAGGGAAGGGAAGGGAAGGGAAGGGAAGGGAAGGGAAGGGAAGGGAAGGGAAGGGAAGGGAAGGGAAACCATTATATAAGGGAAGGGAAGGGAAGGGAAGGGAAGGGAAGGGAAGGGAAGGGAAGGGAAGGGAAGGGAAGGGAAGGGAAGGGAAGGGAAGGGAAGGGAAGGGAAGGGAAGGGAAGGGAAGGGAAGGGAAGGGAAGGGAAGGGAAGGGAAGGGAAGGGAAGGGAAGGGAAACCATTATATAAGGGAAGGGAAGGGAAGGGAAGGGAAGGGAAGGGAAGGGAAGGGAAGGGAAGGGAAGGGAAGGGAAGGGAAGGGAAGGGAAGGGAAGGGAAGGGAAGGGAAGGGAAGGGAAGGGAAGGGAAGGGAAGGGAAGGGAAGGGAAGGGAAGGGAAGGGAAGGGAAGGGAAGGGAAGGGAAGGGGAGGGGAAGGGGAGGGGAAGGGAGGGGAGGAAGGAAGGAAGAAAGGAAGGAAGGAAGGGAGGAAGGAAGGGAGAAGAACACTGATCACTCCAGCTTCATTACCATTCCTACATAATTAAAATATAATTCCCTTTGTTTATTGTACGAAATAGTATTTCTTGCATACTCAAGACATTTTTGCAAGAAATGAAATTTCTGTTTCAACATTTTTCCGAAGGTGTATGACAGACCCCCTCAGAGCTTATCAGGATTGCTCTTTTTGAGATTTAGTATTTAATTATGCAAGACTTTCTCAAAACTCTGGAGAATTTGGTGTACTGCAGGCTAGAAAAGAAAGGCAAAATATCTATAATATATATTGATAAATGTCAGCAGTAAAGATGATATAGGATGTTATTTTATATGGTGTTGCAATTTTAAAACTTTTATATTAATTTGCCATATATTGAATTACCAATTTAAATAAAAGGCCAACATATAATTGTATTCCTTTACTATGAGGAACACTTGAACTAATTTAAAGTAATGCAGGAAATTATCTAAAACCATTTAGTCAAATATACTAGAGAGGGGTCAAACCTAGGGCAGCACTATTTAAATCAAATTGAGTTCCAGCCTGAGAATGGATTTAAAATAGATTTTTAATTGCAGTATTTTGTTCACAGGGCATTCTATTACACGCTTTTTGTTTGCAAGTAAAATCCACCAGAATGTCCTCCATCAGGATAGTGCCAGGTGCCTCTTCATAACAAAATTTCTGTGTTATGAAGTATGTAAATGTATAGGAACTTTCATTCTTTGCTCATTAGTCTCTTGAGCCAAATGCTGAGTACTTCCCAAATCTCATTTCATTAAGTAGAAAAACAGGAAACAAAAGTGTAACACTAGTTGGGCTTTTCCTCATACAGCAGAGAGAAGCTGCAAAGCTGGTGCAGATGTTTTCCTGAAACAGTGCGACCCACAGCAGGAACAGCTGGTCCATGAAGCTGGTGTGGTTGGCTGCACAAAGTCTGCAGGAGAAGGATACAACCACCCATGTGATGGGCCCCACCACTTTATTGCTCTCTGGCAGTACTGCCTAAGCACAGAGGTTTCCAAGTGAAGCATTTTCTTGGTGCTCTGAGGGGTTTGGAGTGCAGCACTGGCAGTCTGGGAGGGAAATCATTCATGACGGCACGGACTGCGGTATTGAAGCATCCCTCTGAGCATGGGGAGACCCAGATTTGGGCTTACACTGTGCTTCCAGGTACACACAAGTCCATCAGTGATTCCCTCTTCCGTTCTCTCACTTCCATGTGGATCACAATCCCAGAAAGAAATCAGAACGTGGGGTGGAGCCATGAGGACAACAGAAAAGTTACTATGTTTTGGATACATTTTGGCCTATCCTCAAGCCTTGTGCAAGTTGTCCTTGCCACTGCTGGAAATCTAAACCCAGGAGACCAGGTTTAAAGCACATTGGAAGCCAGACCTGTGAATGAAGACAGGCTCCTAAGTTATTTCCATTAGTGATTTTGGAAAACTTCTTTTGAGAAGTAAAGGCTTTTGCAGTATTTTTCAATTAAAACAAAATCATATAATCCTTTCAAAAGCACAGTGACAAGTTCACCTTTTGTAAATACCTTTCTGGACAAATGGCCAAACCAAAATGGTGTATTAGTTTGTGAGCTTTTTGGACAAAATCTTTGCTAAATGAATAATGTCTGCACATGTACTTGGCCATTTTTCTACAAAAGATGATTTACAGAAAATGTTAATTCTTAAAACATTGACAAATTATTTACAGTCCTTCTGTTTTCAATTAGTCCTGTTGTTTACAGTTCTATTTCAGAGATTGTGTTGTGAGACTGAACTGATTTCAGATACGAGGGTTCGTCCAAATGAAATGTTCAGTTCTGGATGTAACATACTTTGCTTTGTTAGAAACACTTTTCTGAAAGTCTACAAAAAGACATTAAGTACCTGGGGTTCTTATTCGCTGTTCTCTTAACACAGTACTCTCCGTGAAAATTAGCCCAACAGAACTTTTGCATCATTTGCATGTCATGCAGCCTCTCAAAATAATAGACTTGTAACTTTTCTTTAAATATGTTTATAAAGGACCCTAAACTCACATGCTAATGGTCCTTACAAGGAGCTGATATTAGTAAACTCATTGCAACCAGGACACACTACAAAACTAAGGACAGCCAGTAGCAGGTACCGGAGCAGAAATACAGTGCAATAACTTGGATGAGGATTTTTAAATATATTCTGGTTGGGTGGAAACTACCAGTAGAAGAGTCTTCTGCCAGCGTGCAAGTGGTACGGCTCCTCACAGAGACAGCAGCAACAGCAGGGAGTTGGAGAACAACACTTTTAACAACTGGTTTTAGAACTGGGCGTGATTCTACATCTATCAAACCAGTGGCATCCAGTTCCAGGGCAAGGCTGATTGTGGTAGATGGGCTAGAAGTTCTCACGATGAGGAACTGACTATGCCACATGAATAGAGGATGTTGAAATGCAAACAAAGTGGGTACGGAAAACCTCAAATCAGGGAAGTTCTTACACCTGTAATAAATTTTATATTTAAAGTAAAAAAAAAAAAAAGTAAACAAAGAACTAAGTATTACTACTTCACTCTAGCCTTTCCATGTAAATGTCTACACAAGTCATGTGAATCTGTGAAATTTAAAAGGCCTCAATGTGCTGCTCTGTAAATGTTTGATTTCTAAACCAAAGTTCAGTTAGGTAAATGGGATTTTTTTTCAGGTCAGATTCCTAGCATAATGGATCAGACCCTTCTATTGTTGTCATATTATGTGTTGGATATAAAAGAAATTTGACATGAGAGGAACTTTATTAAATTAATAATATAAATGTTCTTGAAAAAAAAGTATATGTAGATTTAAAACTTTTGTTATTTACTTGACAGACTTGAATCAAAGGAGCCTTTCCTGTCCGTTGGGTAAGTAGGAATATTTGTATTTCCATAGATCTTTTTATCTTCAACTATTAAAAAATATTATATAAAATATTACATTGAGCATAAGCATTCTAATTCAACATTATGTTATTTACTGTACCTAAGCTTAGAAAAAGTAATTTATAGTCAATAAAGTAAAAAACTTGTGGATATCTTCCTTGTGAAAAAATACTATGAAGTACGTTTTACCTCTATTGAGCAACAAAAATTTATACTAAAAGACATGTATGAGTTAAATGTTGCACTGAATGGTAGCTGTTTTATTATTTTGTTTCAGTCAGAAACCATTTCAAATATTGCCTATACCACTTGTCTAAGCCCATGAACAAATAAGTAATATTTTGTTTTAAATAAAAGTTTGATGATACTTCAATAACAGGAAAAAAATCAAATTCATAAAATGGAAAAATACCACATTTTAGCCTAATTATAGATCTCTTGTACACTGATTTTTGTATTATAGCTGTTGACTTCATAGCCACTTAAATAGTCACGTGGTCTATATACTAAAATTAGCTCACCTTTCTAAAACTTATTTTTAAATGTGACATACTATGAAAACTACCATTATTTTATAAAATGTAGACCATTATATATATTAAAGGTAAGTACCTGTATTTTTCTTCTGAGTCTGAAGTTCATTTTTCATGCACTGTTTTCCTCTTAGCTTCTTTCTTTAAATCTTTCCTAATTTCCCTAACATTCTCACTGCCATTTTGTTCTCCTTCAGGTTTCTATATTCTTTACATCTCTTCATTCTCATTTTTGTTTGTTCACAACACCGTACTTCATGCTACCAAGAACACAAACTGCAAACAAAAGAACTCATGCTAAGTAGACATTTAAGTGTTAATTCTACCATGTAATAATGACTAGCTTCCAAATTGCTGTATCAGTTGTGAACAAAGAAACTCAACAAATCAGACTAAGCAAGATTGAGATATGTCCTAATTTCTAAGGTAACTTCGGTTTGTTTAAATTTCTTGCCATTTCTACTTTCTACCAACTCAAACTTGTTGAAAAATAAGTTAAATTCTGGTCAAATGGTGGTGATGGGAGTTTGTCTCTTAGTTTGCATGCTTTGAAATGTCCAAATTCGTCACCAAATTCAGTCACTTCTGTTATTTACCTCTCATTATTCCACTTTGTAACATGTACTATTGAGTTGCTTTTTTAGGCCTCCACTGTCATAAAGAATTGATTACTTGAAAATCTCAAGCTTAGATTGAAAAAGAAGTTGAATGGCATTGTGGCTGAGGAGCAAATTTGAAAGTATAAAAACCTAAGAAGCAAAGACAAGACAATGGCAGCAATTATATTAATAGTAATTACAATAAAATAATAAATCCTACTTTTGTAGTTGCTGTCATGGTCTTAAGAACTTTGCTGGAAATTTTAAGATAGTTGAGGATGACTACCTAAGAAGAAGTGTTATGTTTTATAGTTTGGTTTGGGTTTGTCTCCAAATGAGTGGGGTGGTGACCACTATGTTAACAAGCATTATCTCCACTGTTGTGTGTGACTTTGTTGCTAAACTGGATTCCTCTTGGGAAGTCTTACATGAATAAATAGACAGAGCTTCTTCCAGGAACTACCCAGAAGTTTGCCTGTAATGTACTTGAATTCTTCTTTGCAACTTCATAATGATAAGGGTAAAAAAATGTAAAAATTAATCCCTGCCTCTGTGCTACTTTTGCCTTTTACTGTTGTATTTTGTCCACCTCAAAGGAGGGCTTCAGGCAGAGGTTAGAGCACCATGGTCTGAGGAGAGGCCTGTGCCAACAGTCAGAGAGATGCTCTTCCTAGTCCCTCAGTGATCGGGAGGTTTATTTGTTCAGAGGATGAGCTCTTGTGCCAAGACCTGTATCCAAGGCTTTAACCCAGACTAACAGCTGCAGTCACCAGGCTTTTAAAATACAGTGTTTGCAGAAGAAATGCTGACTTAGCCTCAATTAGACTAACATGTGGGTGTCCTTACTGTGTTTTGCAGCCGGAGTTGGTCAAAACACCTATCTAAATTACGTTAGGTTGCCTACATATGACTTAGTCCTGCACACCAGACTTGCGCTCATCTCCCTTCTGTGACAGAGATTTGTTTCCACGTTTATGTTATACTGCCTGTAGGGGCTAATTATGTTTTTTCACTTTGTCGTGCTAAGCTAATGACTTCTTGGTTCTTTTCTGTTGTCAGTTCTATTGGGAGAGAAAGGGAACATGAAGTGTGGCAGCCTAAGAGTTCAAGACTGCCACACTTTGTTGAGCTCTGCAGGTGTGTGTAGGGCTGCAGCCTACCTGTAAAGAAAAACTGGTTCTTAAAACGATGCATTGTTGCTGCTCTCTCAGAAAGCAGCCAACTACAGAGACAAGCAGACCCCACCTCTTGCTTTTGTGATTTCTGTCTCAAATGCAGGGAGATAACAGCTCTTGTGCTGCTGTGGTAAAGGAAATTCAATTTATCCTTCTCTCTAGGCAAAGTTTATAGCAGATAAAAATCCACACTTTTTCACTCCCTGTGCAAGACAGGGGCATAATTTGTCACTGAAGTGATGGCAACCTCTTTAATGCAAGTGTCTAATGGTAGCAGTCAGGATCACATAGAGTATGTTATCATTTTGGGTTAGAATACAAAGCTGAATTTGAGATACATGTTGTCATCCTTTGTCTCTTAGAGGTGAAAATAAAATCCTCTAGGCAAGGCTGAAATATCTCTTAATGTGCTGAACTGTGAGTTTTACCCCACAGGGGCGCAGGATGTTATTTCCACACTTCTGGAGTTTTGTGTCCTAATTCAACCTGAGCTAGACAGAGAGTTGTCTGGACTTTCTTTCCTCTTCATATCGTGTAGGGTTCATGTTCATGTAGGGTCGGAATAAAAAAGAAGTGCAAATAGCCAGAATGCCTGGAAGACTTTACCATCAGAGGCAACAGTTCTGGTAAAACTTTGAATGTGCATTTAGTTTTAGAAACTGATTCCACCAAAGTGAAGACTACTCACAGTGTATCAAATTATCTTCACACAGGGGTCTTTGAAAGACTGAGACCTGGAAAGATGAGGCAGGTCAAGAGGTTAAAAAAAAACTGATAATGCATAAAGGACAAACTATGAGCCATCTCATGTTAATTCTGCTTTGTGACAAAGGATGTATAATATTTTTTTACATGAAAAATATTTAAAATGCTAACAACTTTTAACTGTTCAAATTTGTCATTTTGTTGTCTATAACAATTGTCCCCTGAGCAAAAGTATTGTTCTCTCTAGTTTATTATATTTCTAATCCAGCCACTCATCATTCACCCAGCTATTTCATGGCAGCTGATTCATGGTAACTATCTGCATGTATAAGTTTAGCCCTTGATAAATTAGAGATAATACTGCATGCAGATTTATAATTGGTTATCAGTCTGAGCCCTGATATTCAAAACTCATTTTGGAAGACACAGCCATTGCAGCATCTTTTAAAACCTGTAATAGTATTACGCAGCCAAGAGAGACCATAATCATTTTGTAACCTTTTCACACTGTAGAAATTCTTTGCATTAATTCTTGTTTATATCTAACTGTAATTGTATGTAACTTTCAGAATATCATCCACGGTTTAACACATGCAGTGGAAGAAAATCCATCACAGTAACTAATGAATTTGTCAAACTTTTACAAAATTTTGTCTTCTTTGTTAGGTGTCATTTAATACTGTGTCCCATATTGTTGAATTCAGAAGAGACAAGGAGGGTAAGAAACAGAGCTGATTTTCTTTAAGGCTAGTGGGAACTTAGATTCATTTACTGCCAGCTGCAGAGAATGGGATTGCTTCTGGATAAGCAGGCAATAGCTCTTCAGCGAGTTTGTCTTTGAAAATGCATGTGTTTTATACATCTGCTTGTCAGCTGAGATTCAATGTATTTCTCTATCTTTTGTGTAGATGTTAAAAAAAATACAATGCAAACTGCTTCTTCACTCTTCTTTTTAAGACTGATTGTTTACTATAAACAACAAATTTAGGTGGAAAACCCAGAGAGAGCCACGAAACAAATGCATTGTATGCATTTATTACATGATGAATAGTTGTCTGTTGTGAGAGAATAAGAGATACAAGTGAAGTTGGCACTAATTGCTGCATTTTTTGACATTCCCAGTAAAAAGACAAGAGATCTGCATGAACTACTACCTTCCTTACTGAGGCTCTATTTCTAGAAAGTGTATGATAATAGAAAAGCCATGTTTTTTTCAAATTGAAGCATAGTTACGGTACTTTTTGAGCCACAGGTACTTCTAGAAGAGACAGAGGAATTATGGTGGGCCCAGCTTTAGGAAGTGCATCTAACATAAATAAAATAAAATAAAATAAAATAAAATAAAATAAAATAAAATAAAATAAAATAAAATAAAACACCTGATTTTCTTCTGGCAGAATTGTTCTGAGAAATGTCTAACAACTGGACTTTGTCACCCATATTTCTTCCTCTTGCTCAATAGTGTTTTCTTTCCCATCAGGCCATTTTGCAGAAGATCTATAGGAAATCCTGCACTCAAACACCACTTTGAAGGATCCCATTCTGAAGAAGTGAGATGGTTAAAAATAAAAAATAAAAAAAACCCTAGTTCTTGCAGATTCTTTTAGGAGAATATTCAGTCTACTTCCAAACTATGCAGGTTCTTTCAATCCAAAGTTCGTTTTCATGTGTGTTTTTTTGGGTGGGTTTTTTGTGCATGCACTAGGTTATAAGGCACAAAACAGAATGTAGCCACATGTCACCTTCTGTACAACAAATGCCATAACACTCATCCTCCATCCTGATTATCCGATAGCACCAGTGGAAGGAGCGGACTGTCACGGTTTCTCTTATCTTTCCCTGTAAGGGCCACCAATAAATCTGTCAAGGTTTAATGCAAGGCGACAATAAACTGTGGCAGATGCTCTCTGTTAATCCCCCCCCCATCCTCTCTGCTTAGGAAAAGGTGATAAGGAAGGAAAAGGGAGAGAGACTTTTAAGTTGGAAAAAAAGTTTTAAAGGCTTTACTCATGCTACCAATAAATAGAGAAAATATGCAAAATATAGAAACCAAACTTGACTGTCTGGGGTAGAGCAATGTTTCGCCCTCCCACGCGGAGTTGGCATCGCTCTACTGGCTGCAGGGCGGGCACCCGGAAGTCCTGGGTGGGACTTCACAGCAAACCAGAACTGGATTCAGGGATGCAGGGTCTGGAGTCAGGCCTCAGATTTGCAGGCACAACTGGCAGGGTTATCTTCAGATGCCAGCCATGGTTGAAGAGAGCAAGACCCTTGTGATCTCCCACTTTTATAGGGTGTATGACATGTATGAGATGAAATACTCAGTCAGTTTTAGTCACCTGTTCCGTCCGCCCCTCCTCGCAAATACACCCCTCTCATGGTGGAGCTGGTGGAATTTTATCAGAATTCTTGGTTATTATAGCAATAAATCTAAACATGGGCCTCTTATGCATTCCATTGGTCATCTTATCAGCTTCAGAGCACAGTGTCCGAAAAAACATACAGTTACTTAGAAGGTACTTAGGAGAACTTAGCTGAAAGGAAAAATCACTAAAGAGCACTGGTCTTGTTTTTAACAAAACCAGGACACAGACACTATTCCTACTGTTCCTATTCAGCTTTTGAAAAGAGAGAACTAAGAAAATTATTTTCCTTCAGCAGAGGAAAAATATAAAAATATTATATACTGGATGCATTTTGCACTATTAATATGAAACTAATAATAATACAAACCTGAATATAATTGTGTAACTTGTTCACATTCACATCAGGTATTCAGGAGCTGTGTTTTGATGAAAAATATGAGATGACTGAACACACTTGACAATTAAACTCATCGTTTAGAGACAGGCAGTAACTCATGCTTAAAACCACTCAGGTTCTGTGACTTCGATAGACAGGAGCAAGTCTTGTGCATTTGCAGAGAATAACCTCCAAAACAACCCCCTCTCTAATTATGTGAGGTTTAGCCTGGTGTCAGAAGCAGAAGTCAGGGGACTGCAAGGGCTCTGTGCATGGTGAGGCTGCCAGGGTGGTTCCCAGAGAGACAGGAGGGATTTGGGGGATGATAGCACATATGAAAAGCTGGGGATCTGCATGTGGAAGATGCTCTATGCAGTTTAATTTCAAGCAGTATTACTGATACATTTCTCTTACAACAATTTACCAAGCACCACAAAGATTAAGTGTTTCTATAATTGCTTGCTTTCCATTATTATAAGACTCTGAAACAGTGGATGAATATCACTGTTTCATAAATTTATAAAAGGTTTATTTTTGTTTGAAGATATCTCTGAAGAAGAGATTACAAAGCCACAGTAATAATAACGTTGGTCTATTGCTGTTACTGCACTTAGCAGGGTTTTTTTGTCATTACTCAGTGTTTAAAGATCGCAATTTATGTATTTTTCTATTCATCTACCATCTACATAATTATTTGATGGTTCCTCTGTTTTCCTGATCTTTTTCATTCTACACTTTCACACACAGAGAAAAATATATATTGCATAGAAAAAAAACTAACACATTTGGCCAAAAAAAAAAAAAAGTATTTTCCTAATTCTGTTAACTTTTATTAGTAACAAACTCAACAAATATGCACCTTAATAAATTATTTTCCCCCCCTCTGACTTTAGTGATATCACTAACAATATGCTTCATAATTGAGAAAGACAATAGAGCATGAGATCACTTTTTTTTCTCTTCCATTTATTCTATTTGCTTTCCCCTTGTATTTACGCTCTGTTATTTCTGTCATTCAAGAGTACTCTTTCATTAGTAATTCTAGAAAAACAATAGATCTGTAAGTCATTTATGTTCTGGGCTAATGACAAACAATTCCTCAGAACTTAATATCTGTAGTCTCACCTCTGTACAGGAGAGGATGTTCTCCAGAGGAGGGAAAATGATGTGCAAGAGAATGTTTCTGAAGGAAAGTCAGGAAGATGAAACATTCTGGTTGGAGGTGGGGGGGGGAAACTGAAAGGAAATAAACAGGGATGCAGGGCCGTGAGGATAGAAATGGATTACACGAAGAAGAAAAAAGGGAGGTATTTTACACACAGTTTACTTCAGACTCACTGGGTTTTGCCCAAACAGTAGTCACTGATCCAGGAGTTATAGAAAACAGTGTTTGGAGAGGTCTGTGTTAGCACCATGTTCCTATTTCCTATTTCTGAGGTTTCAACGTAGCATTTTGGTCCACCAGTCTCTGTGGGCTTCTGTGAATATGCACAGTTTACTGTGGCAGGCTAACAAGCATGTGAAACAATTTCACAAATGAGACCTAGCTCCCTACTCACACCTCCTCTGAAAATCAAGACAATTTTTCTTCCTTTGTATGCCTATCGTCATATGAAAGACTTACTTTATTTTCATGGGTTTCCAGAACATTGCAAATAAGTTTTAATTCAATATCTTCACCATGATAAATATATTGAAACATATAGCAATTTTGAAATTTGATGTTTTGAATTTCAAATTCCCTATAATGCTGTTCAAGCCAGTCAATCTGTATTTGTCCATTGTTGATCAGCCTGTGTTGCTCTTACTACTTTTGTATGATAGTAATAACTGAAACTTCTTAACATAAGTTCTTAGGGTGCTAGGGCTTGTACAAACATTTGGAGAGGATCTGATGACTGTTCCCTCTGATTCCACCTTTGGAATGAGTTTAATCTTTTTCAAGTGAAATCTGAGATTGGTTAATCTACCTGACATACTATTTGCAATTGTGCTAGAAGAGAATGGTGGGATAGCAAAGAGAAAAAGGGTAGTGTCTTCCCTTCTATTCATGTGTTCTCATGACAGTATGTATGTACCCTCTCTGAGTTTAAATGGGACCATCCTTTCACTTCCCTGTTTCAGGTTTTGTGCTGAAGGGGAATGTACAACCCTAAGGATGAAGATTTCTACCCTGAATAGGAAGAGGGAAAGATTTTTTTTTTCTTTTTATTCTATCATAATTTCACAAAGAATCGCAGAATCACAGAATGTTAGGGATTGGAAGGGACTTCAAAAGATCACCTAGTCCAATCCCCCTGACAGAGCAGAAACACCTAGATGATGTTACATAGGAAGGCGTCCAGGTAGGTTTTGAATGTCTTCAGAGAAGGAGACTCCACAGCTTCACTGAAGCATTGTGTCCCACAGAGAGCTGCATCATCAAAGGTGAGATCAGGGAAGAAATGGAAGATGTCCTCAAGAGAGGCTGTAAAGTCTCCATCCACTGAGGTTTCCAAGTCTCAGCTAAGTAAAGCCATGGCTGACCTGGTCTAGCCCTGGATACAGTTCCCCTTGGGGCAGGTGGCTGGACCAGATACCTTCTAGAAGTCCCTTGCAGCTCTGTGAATAGGCAGGAGACCCGCATCAGGTGTTGGACACATTGCATGTGCAGTGATACCTTCAGCCCCTGATTCCCCTTTGTGAAACTTGGAGAATGGCCCCTCCCAGGGTGTGAAGTTTGTTAAGAGAGGAGGCAGTGCAGAAAGAGGCACATCAGAGACAAGCGTTGCTGACGCAAAGCAAATTGGAACTCCTACTTCTCTCTCATATTTGCTAGAGGTTTTTTAACAGATCACAGAATCACTGTGATTCTGTGATTCTGTGAAATTGGAACTCCTACTTCCCTCTCATACCTGCTAGAGGTTTTTTAACACATATTAAGCTTCAAGCTAGGAGACATGGTCTTTAGAGCTGGTCTGTCAATGGTCTTGTCCATGGTACTAAGGAAAACCAACTCACATCTTGACTTATTGGATCGTCCATCTGCATATTAGCATGCTGCCATTTACCCCTCATTCAAAATAAAAATCAGAATATGTCCTGATACTAGGCAAGTTTCCAACTAGTAAAATGAATCATATCTTACTTTATCTTCTACCAAAGTAGCTTAATCTGAAATCTAACCTCATTTACAGACCAGTTTTCAACTACATTGGTATAATGCCTTTACACACCTTAATTTGAAAAGAAGCAGGATGATGTTTCGGGTATTTAGGGTCATATTCAGTAGCCTCTATTTGGCCCAAAGTGATGTTTGGGTCTTGATTTTGGCCATTTTGGTTTTCATTTGGGGCTTTTTCAGTTTGAGTTATAAGCTGCAGTTCAAAACTAATCTGCAGTTACCCATTGGGCTTTGGAATGTTTTTTATCTCAGGGTCAAGCTGGGTTTATATAATTCTTATAATTCTGCAAGCCAAAGTGCCACTTTGTCAACATAAGCCATACACACCCCCATGTGGGTATACACACAGTTGTAACATGTAATAATTTTGCTGATGATGTACACAAAAATAAATAAGAATTAGGTCACAAGTTTTATGGCCACTAGTATGCTGAGTGTCATTGCTAACAAATTAATTAATGTGCTTCGATTATTTTTGTTTGTAAAGTCTTCAGCTTTGGTGCTGAATTCATGTAAGGGTCAGTTGTGTTCAGAAACAATAATTTCTTTTCAGCTACATGTTAGATTAGAATTGAAAGTTGGAGGATGTGCCTTAAATGTGGAGCAGAAATGTCGGAGTAGATCTGTCATGCATCAACAGCAACTGACAGTTTGTATTGCTACAGTAGTGACTCTGTAGCTAATACTAGAGTATTTGCTTAATTTAAAAAGTATAAACCGATTTTCAACAAATATAGATTTATTTGGTTTGGTTTTTCTTTTCAGTTGCCTCTAATGCTTTATACAAAAACAATCTTCCTGAAGTCCATCACACTTGGGTCTTGTAGCTTGTATTCTCAGGGGTAAGGATGGGAGGCTGAATCAGCTTTTGTCCTGTAGCTACTTTGTCAAACATTTTCATAACCACCCAGATAGCCACCAGAAAGTACTTGTAAGTCCAAACAAATTAGGAATTTTATCAAAAGCAATAATTTGCCGGGAAGTACCTACTAGGTATAGCCTTGTTTATTGTCTTGCCATCTAAATCAAGGGACAGAAACTACAGGTAGGTTTCCAGGCACACTATGAACAACAAATAGTCAAAATGAAAAATTACTAACTTTCAGACTGCATTTTTCCTCTGAACTATTTGTTGGCTACCTGAAAATAGCAAACATCTTCACAGAAATTAGGATCAATATGTAAAGAAGGAAAACTGAACCATTTCTCAGATAATGTAATTCATCCTGCAGATCTATCCTTTTTTGGTGTACAAGAGAATATATGATAGAAATGGAAGGTACATCTTCTGAGACAGTGAAGTTAGCGAAACAAAACTTAGGGTTGTTAGTGTGGCTTATATAGCAGTATTATGCCAAAGTGTTCACATTTCTTTGGTAGAGATAGAGGAACCTGAGAGATAGAGCATAAGGCTTTGTTTCCTCACAAAACTAATGTTTTTATTCACATACACACATATTAATAATGATTACACTTTAAATCTGAAATCAAATATTATTTGATTTCAAGTAGACCTTGCCTAGGTGTCAGTAGTTAGTTGTATTTCATGTTCTGGCTGATACCTTATAGACTATAAAACTGTCTTGCTGTATAGAGCATTCATAGAAAAATAACATTCCAGTCATGTAAGTCATATAAGGGTGAGTAACGGTAATGTGGTTTTGCTGGGAGAAGGCAAAAATTGTGTGAGGGGAGTTCAGCAAGAAGGTGAGGGAGGGAGAAGGAGGGAAGAGAGAGAGAGAGAGAGAGAGAGAGAGAAATCTTAACAGCTTTAATTCCTTCTCAGAGTCTTGTGGTTTGGGAAGAGATGCTGGAGGCAATTCTCAGCACTAAATTGCTATGGTAGCTTGATTCAATAGACTATACAAAAACAAATTTAGGCTAAGATGTGTCTGTATTGTTAACTTCTAATGTGCGTTTCCCACAGTGATAAAACACTTGAAATGCAACTTTCTGTAGATGTTTGCTAGCCTTGATGCATACCAGTGCAAGCAAAGCCCTAATCTGACAGGGCCTGTGGCCACATGATATAAGGACACATGCTAAAGAAAATGACAATAATGGAAGCATAAAGCTCCCCAAGCCCTCTTTTGTGCAGTCATTTTCTTATTTTCTAAAATGTTATGAAATTCATCTGTATGGAAGAGAAAATATGGATACACAGATCATTGTCTGATAAGTGTTTAAGATAAATAATATATTTAAGATCCCTTGATTTCAACAGCTTTATTCTGGCTTTACAGTGAGGTAGTTCAGAGTGGCGACATTTGAATACCCTACTGTAAATCAAAAGGTCTTTCCAGTGGCATTTTAGGAATTCCTCTGGTTTATGACTTTTTTATTCCCTTATAGAAAACAAATTTTGTTTTCTTCACTGTGTATACAGAAAGTGAATGGACAGAGGCCCTTCCAGAGCCCCGAAGTATTAGGAAGGGGCACAGATTTGTTGGAAGCCAAGGAAAGTGTGGTCAGCATAGTTAGCACTTCTATAGAGGATACACAAGTGGTTGTGTGATGCACAACTGCCTTTTCCACTCATCTCCCACCAGACTGGAATTGAGTCTAGTCCTGTACTCAGTTACAGAAGAATCTCCTTTGTATCAGGTGCGCATCCCGTATCCATTTACCATGGAAATTACTGCACAATGGGTCAGTAGTACGAGAATGCTTTGTTGGATTCACAATATCTGCTATTTCCATTTATATTGTAACTTCATGTGCAAAGTGCACTCTTGGAAAAACAAGTAGTATGTCTTGTCTTCACAAGCCATATTCAGGACACTGACAATTATGCTCTCTTTCATGTCTCCATTTTGCTGCTTTGAACCTTGAGCTGCTCAATCCAAAAGAATTAAATTTCATGAGTAAACTTAGTGTAATTGAGAACAGAATTAAATTTAATTTAAGCCTTCTGACAGTTTGAAAAGAAGAGAGGAAAACATGCTGCAATTTACTACAAATCTTTTTTTCTTTACATAAACTCTGACAGTGTCACATTGTATTGTTTAATCTTTTGTGAACTGTGCTTTTCTGTTTCAGTGCTTCTAAGACAGCTACTCTGAAGGGTGCCTAAAGTTTTCACAGATCTGTGTTTGTAATCTTAAGTCTTTCAGCTCTGATGCTACCACTGTGATTTTTATTTATCAATCTGCTGTTTGGTGAAATGTTGTAGAAGTGCTTTAAAACCTAAATCCATCTCTTATTCCTACACCTGTCCATGACAGTCTTCTGTACTTTCAAACAAAGTTGAATGATACTCCTGCAATGCATACAATATTGCTAATATATTGGACAATCACTCAAATGTGTATGGTTTTTGGCAGTAGTACCTTGAATACACCGAATTTAAAACACATTTTTAACAGCCAGGACTCATTACTCTTGTACTAAGAAAAAAAAATACCATCTGGACATGAAGAATTTCCCAGTCAATACAATTAAAGGACACCTTGTGAAATCGTAAGGCCACTGGTTAGGACACTGGAAAGCTTTTTATTACCTTAACTATATGTCCCTATAGGAAATATAAGTAATTAGAGATTACTTTATATGACAGGAAAAATAGTTTAAGAGCAGGAGGAGAAAAGTCAGGGAGACATTAAATATACTTACTCAGGTTACTTCACATAGAAAAGTTACTATTCTCTTTCTAAAAAGCGTCAGGCTAACAGTATTAAGCATAGACTGCCACTGTAGCCACAGTAAGTAGTTTGTATTAGAAGTAATCCTAACGCTCAGCACTCAGCTGTACTGAAAAGTGTTGGGGCTGAACTTTGCCTTGAAATCCCTTCATCACTTGTTCTTATCTGGCTGCCATAAACAGCTCCCAGACCAGCTCAGAGACTGAACATTAATCTTGATGTCTCTGCTATCCTGTGTTTCACAAGCTTTGCCTAATCCTCTACAGGAAAGAGTATAAATAAACTTGATTACTTGATTGTGTACATGCAAGTTTTAATGTTTGACCAAGTTTTGCCTAGAATTCAGATTGGAGAGAAAGTTCAAGGGTTTTCCTAAAATACGTTTCATTGGGAAAGCATTTTTAAGGAGAGAAGATGAGGGTGAAGAAAGAATGTATCTGAAGACAGACAAAAATACAGCCGAATCATATTGCAAATAAATTCTGTCTAGTGCCTGCAGAAAGATACTTTAATGGAAAATGGAGTACTGTATGTCAGCTATTTTATGTATACCTCTTGCTCGGACAGGTTGTACCTCTTCAGGTTAGATTTGCCAAAATCTTATCAGTTTTATAGAAAAAGATTGTCAGTTTACAGTACTACATTCCTTGCTGTACTTTTTAAACCTTGGCTCCATACTTCTTCCCCAACTCAGGAAGAAAAAAACTATCTTGCACTTATTAATTGAATGAACATGTCAAATTAGAATAAAACTTTTATTAAAATGGTTACAAAATTACCATGAAAATTAATCTGCAATTGAAATATACAGATAGTATGTTATATTCAATTGGTATTTTGGGACAAGTGATTGGGGATTTTGGTGGTTATTTTTTGGTTTTAACTATACCTGTTTGCCCTCATAACTGCGTTATGGAAATGAAAGTAAAATATTTTCTGCAATTACTTTTCCTCTTCTGGCTCTCTCTTTTTTTCTATAAACCTCCAAGAATGTATTTGTTAAAGGAATCACTGACAAAATTTGCCTTTTGACAGTAAGTATGTCAGCAAAAAGCAGACTCTGGAGACTATTCTCTTTCTCTGCAGAATATACAGCCTGAACTGCAAAACAGAAAAGTTCTTCCACTTCTACTAGCATCCTCAGCCTTAACTAAAATCGAATAATCTCTAAATTAGGGGTGGGATTCAGCCCACCAATTTAATTCATGTCTTTGGAGAGTGTGGGTAACCATCCACTGAAAAGTGGCCTAAAATCTCCACCCTTCTTTTTCAATAGCTCATGAAAGTCTTTGCGATCTGATTTTCTAACAGGGAAAGTTTCCACCTCCTGATGCTTGTTCTCTAAATCATCTAGTTACCCTCACCCACTCCCTTCTTTTAACATCACATCAGTTTAGATTGATTCTCTTCTGTACTCAACAGGAACAATTTCTAGCATTCTTTTTACATGACAAGGGAAATGATTTTACAAGTGACTGGAATACTAGACTCAACAATTAGTTTGATATGTGCCTCCTAAAAGGAGTTTGATTGACGGAATATTGCTTTTGTATTTATTATTTTTATCCTGCCCTGACAACAGAGAAGCAATTGACAGTGTAAATGGTGATAGCACTGTCAATTGAATTAAGATACATTATGCCCATTTTGTCAACATTTATGATTTACGAATACGTCTTTGTACCCTTGGAAAGAAAAATAGATATTAGCCAAGGCTGACTCACATGCAAGACAGAAATTCTTGTTGCCACGAAAATAACAAAAGCTATTTCTGCTCTGTTCTGTATTAACTATTCTAAAGACAGAATAACTCCAATGAAGTCAGTTACACTCACCAGTGTTTGGAGCCATGTAAATTAAAACAGAATGTGATTATTAGTTTATAAAAATGTTTTGTGGGCATAGAACACAGAACAAAACCAAGATTATGCAGTAATAATATATTTTCAATGTGCAATATAGTCAGATAAATAAAGGCCATCCATAGGTTTATTTCAAAGATGCAGAACCATAATTTTGCATTTGCCTGATTTACACACGTGCAAGTGCTGATATGCATAGGAAATTCTAATATGTACACCATAATAAATCTAAAAATACGGTCTTTGGGGAATCCTTTACTCTTCAGGGATACACAATTTAAAGCAGGCTTAGTGTTAAGTGAAGTGAAGCTAAAGAGACCACTGGTACAAGATTCTCTTGGTGATACTTGGTGAGAAAAAGGAAGCATGACTTTTGCTTAACAGAAATACACTTGATGAGTTTTCTTTGCTTCAGTGTGAACATTACAGTGGCTTTTACTGTCTTCTGTTTTAATAGCAGCATCATGCACCCTGTTGTTAATATTGCAGAGACAGCATATGTTTGTGGGTAATTAATCTGCCTGTTTTCAGTGCCATTAGGAAACTGCTGACTCCACCAGTTCACAGGATCATTTAAACCTTTCTCTGCTTCTAACTTGCTGAGTATTTGGTATTCAACACCATGTGAGCGATTTCCTGCAGCCTCCATAACACAGGTTGTTGGGTTGCTAAGGAATAACTCTCAAGAGGTTAAGAGCCCTACAGTCACCTTGATCTCAGTGCTAGTGATTATCTGTGCTAATTTTCTGCTTCGTGTTTTATATCTCAGCACTGACCAACACTTATGTCTGTCCCTTGGCATGCATAAGTGTGAACAATTATGTCTGTAGATGGAGTGATGTGCTGGTTGCTTTCACAGTATAATCTATTTAATATATTATTACAAAAGAAATATTATCATTCAACTTAATTAAAAATTAAAAAAATTAAAAAAAAGAGAAAAGAAAATAAAAGTAAGATCAGTTGGAAAAACAGAAGAGACATTTTTTTTCCTAGGTCATCCATTTTGGGTTCTTTTCATTGTTGTTAGTTCACAGACTTTTCAGTACACGTGCAGGACAACTGTTTCACAGCCAAGAGGACTAAGATCTACCTTTATAAAACCCCAGACCTCTAAGGGTCTCACACGGTGTCTTGCATCCCCGGGCTATTAACTCAGCAGTCACAGTGAGGGACACTTGACACCAGGAGCTACAGCATGTTGTCTCTTTGTCGCCTGTGCTGCCACATCTGCAGGTAGAATTTCAGAAAGGGAAAAAGAGAAACAGATCATGGATATAAAGAAGGGTCCATATCAAGATTTCCCAAAGCATTTAACCCACCCTCCTTTACCTGTTTGATTGCATAAAGGTCAATACCTACAGATAGGGTCCTACAGTACTATTTTTCTTCTGTTATTTTATTAAATAGCATGGAAGGTTATATGTCTTTCCTCAGTGATCAACACTTGAATTCCATCAACTTTCTTCAAGGAGACTAAGTAATGGGAAAGGGAAGAAGGAACTGAACCCCTTGCTCTGTCGAAAGCTTATCGCATCCCATTCACCTCTAGTACCTCTAGGTGCTATTCCTACCTCAAAGGTCAAGTAGCTGTTACCACACCTTTGCCAGTGGTCCCAGGTAAGGGGCCTCTATATGTGCATAACTGGCTCTTTCCCCCTCCATATGAATGGTACTTCCACACAGAAATGCCTTTTGCCTGTGCGGAGAGATCCCAAATGGTCTGTGGGGAAAGCAGAGATTCGCTCCCCACCTCTTGCTGGAGTCTCCTTCACCCATGGGACTTAATCCACATGGTTGCCCTTGAATTGTGATGATCTCTTTTGCAATAAACTCAGACTAGAAATGGAAGCAAATCAACTCCTGTTAGCTTGTCAATGATACTAACAGGCTGCACTATTAAAAGCCACAATTATGTTTGCATCTCATACCCCAGCCATGAGGTCAGTAACCTTTTGGCAGAGAGACAGTTAAGAAGGACAAATTGGAGAATGTTTGTAGCAGCTAAAGCCACATGTATAACCATTTCAGAGACTGACAGCCATGCAACATACGGAATACCTGCAGTTATCTCTTGTCTTGGTAGCAAAAGATGCTACTGA
Organism: Columba livia; assembly: GCF_036013475.1. Classification (NCBI taxonomy): domain Eukaryota; kingdom Metazoa; phylum Chordata; class Aves; order Columbiformes; family Columbidae; genus Columba; species Columba livia. The sequence continues at coordinate 133,888,064 of NC_088603.1, forward strand.
ACTAAACCATGCAAAAATGCAAAGCACTTTAAGGTTAGAGGCAACATCTGTAGCAGAGCTGTCTGGATAGCTTACACTGTAAAACGCTGTATGAAAACCACTGGGGTTTCTCAGGGTGAAAATTAAAGATGTGATAACAGTATCAGATGCTTCTGAAGCAATGAAATATTTTTAAAAGGTAATATAAGCAACCCATAAAAATTTACTATAATTCATAGATTACACTGCCATGTGAGACTAATGAGACTCAAAAATGTGCTTCTACTTTTTCCTGCTCTGGTTCCACAGATAAATATTAGACCATGTGGGCTGAAACTGTCTCTTGCAAAGCTGAAGGAAAATAAAGAACTGAGTTCAGTTTCGAGATTGAAGTTACCTGAACAGAGAACAGAGAAAAAGAGATTCTCAGAGGCTGACTGGTGTGCAAAACTGCTTCTCTCAAAAGAGAAGTATTCTCCCAGATGTTACACTAAATAAATAAAAAAAAAAAAAAAAAAAAAAAAAGACAATAATTTTTAAAAGATAACCCACATTTTTCAATGACATAAAAATATTCTACATGAAGAATGCTGTGACAGGATCTCCTCAGAGGTACAGTGACAATGGAAGAACAGGAGGGAGGGAAGGAGAGAAACACTTGGTTGCCACACCACAAACCTCTCCTTCATTTTGCCTACCCAAAACCTCCACTTCTTGTGACTACCTTCATCCGAGGAACCTGCTAGCCTTGCCCAGCCACTCAAACTTCTCCCAAGCCTACTGACATTTTTCCCACAGGAAAATATCGCTGCCCTTCAGCCTTACTCTAGCTGATGCAAAGTGAATTATTCTCCATCAGCTTCACAGTTTTTAGCCTTGAAAAACTGAATTTATCTGGTCTTTATGCCAATTAAATAAATGTCAGTCTGGGTAAAAGGTTTCATGTGACAGGCCTTTTAAATTTAATTTTTTTTCTATTGTCTGTTATCTTCTACTTAAAAACTCAAATTGAATATTAAGTATGGGGTTATTGCAGCTATTAATCATTTGGCTAAATAAAAACACTAGCAAACTGTGAAGAGCTGTAAATAAAATAATAGGTTTGCTACCTGCTTAGTTCCATGTAGACTGGCTATGGAGTGAAAGACAATATAAGAGTTGTTGCATAGTTTAGGGAAAATTTTGCTAGTTTTGTTTTAAGGTAAGATACAGAAACTTGGTCACTATACAAGGTCTAACTATTATTACTAAATGTTTTCTTGCTCCTTCTGCCACACACACCTTATCTGCTTGCTGAGTTCTAGTCTCCCATGGCTTTTATTTAATGAGTGTTTCATATTAAATGCATATAGGGCTTTCATTTCTCAAATAAATTACCAATGGGACTACAGTTGTCCATCTGACCAGGTGAGTCTCATGATCTTCACTGCTGATCCAGTATTATGTAGGTAGATGGTACAGCTTATCCTGTCACTAGAGGTTTGGGCATTTGCATTCAAGGTAGATGTGGCAGAGATGGAAACTGTTCCCCAGCATCCTGCTTCTTTAATAGATGTTTTTGCCAGTTGCAGACAAAGGAAATTGCAAACCCTCAAAATCAAAGCACTGGGATGAAATTATTATTGAGGTAATTTAAGCCAGAGAACTCAAATTTTCCCCACATTTAGGTGTGGGGAAAAAAAAAAAAAAAAAAAGTGCTATATCACCCTCTGGGATATAGCAAAAGGAAGAAAAGGGGAAAGAGGCATAATGTGATGAGGAACTCCAAAGGACTCCAGAATTCTCGACCACTTCTTCAAATTGTGTACTAAAGAAAAAAATTTAAAAAAGAAATTTAAAAAAAAAAAAAAAAAAAGAGGAAGACATTTTGCTCAATGTTCAAGAACAGAAATTATCCAGAAGTCCATTGCCTGGAAAGACAAACTTCATTAATATGTAGCTACCAACATTCATCTCCCTTTATTTTCTATGAGTATTTTCTTCTGTGCTTTGACCTACCTTTCTGCTTTCTTATTTAAATCTTCTCCTTTTCATGATACTTTGTTCATGCCTTTCATCCTTCACTATTCATAATTGTCCTTCTCAGGCAAGTGAAAAACTTAGGATTTGTGTTATTAGTCCTTCATCAGGCAGATTACAAATCACTTGTGACTTTTCCATGCAGATAATTTACTAGCTCTTTGGTTCTATTTTTTTGGATGTGTGAAACAGATAGCCTTCATTGCTATATCTTCACCATAAAGGTAGAAAGTTGTTAATGGAATGCAAAACTAGGAAGACCAATTTAGGATTGACTTTGCAATTGACAGCTCAAAAATAGTTTTCCCCTGGAATTTTGCAATTTCCTACCTATACTTATTTCTTTTGATGGTGCCTTTCTTTTCCCAGATTGGCAGATATATTCCCTTCTGAATCTGAGGGGAAACGCATCTCTGTAACATTTTCACTTGCATCATTATGTTCCTAACCTTTTTCTTTTCCTTTTTTTGATGAAAGAAGATTTGGCAAACTCAAGGACCAACAGTCCGACCCTTTTTGTGTTTCTCATAAATCAAATGCATTGTCTTATCTCTGGTTACCTACTTGCTCATTTACCAATCTTTCATGTATTTAACAGTGTTCCTAGTCCACTGATGATGCTATGTTAGCCCAGCAAACAGGAGGGCTTCCATATTAAAGTCCTCACTTCATTTGATCACTCAAAGAATTACACTATTATGATCCCCTAACTACAGAACTGTCCCATTGTGTTAAATCTTTTCTATATGTGCTGCCAACTGTTTACACTGTTCTGCTTGCATGAAACATCACATTTCCAAATACACTACAGTGATAGCTGACAACAACATTGACAAACGTAATGTAGAGTGTATGTTTGAGGAAAAGAAGTGGAAGGACTTTGAAGAAGGGCTTGGAATGTGAGAGTAAGCCAATAATACCACAAATGTTTTAATCACTGTGTATTTTTCTCTAAACCAGTTCGTTCTTGTTTTTCTATATTTTTCTACAGTGGTTATGTCTTTGATTATGATTACTACAGAGATGATTTCTACAATCGGTAAGTGTGGTTATATTTCTGTACATCCTACACCATTTCTACTCTTTGTTTATAATGTAATCACATCATTTGGTTAGACAGGTCTGCTCTGATTTTCGATATTATTCATTTCATTATTTCTATTGTGTATCAGAAGACTACTATTTGAATATATCATAAACAGCTAAGATTACCACCACCAAATGTATGCTCATTCGACAGCTGTTTTGGTCTTATCCTTCTCTAAGAGCTTTTGGGGCATTTTGTGTGCTGAACAGTTTAATGGCAGTTTAGCTGCTTAGTGTTTCTTCCTTCAGAGTTCTTCCAGTCTTACTTTCCCTGGAGTATATAGCAGCTGTAAATTTTTTCAGTATGACATGCATGTCTTTGTCTTCTCATCCATGTGTATGAAAAGATATAGAATGTCTCCTGAAAAATGTGTCTTCCAAGAATGTTTAGAAGTCTAGAAGGACCTTATCATAGAATTGCTTTTGTTGGAAAAAACCTTTAAGATCATCAAGTCCAACCATTAACCAAATACTGTCAAGTACACGTCTAAACCATGTCCCTAAGGACCTCATCTATATGTCTTTTAAATACCTCCAGGGATGGTGACTCCACCACTTCCCTAGGCAGCCTATTCTGGTTCTTCACAGCCTTTCCTGTGAAGAAATTTTTCCTAGTATCCAGTCCAAACCTCCCTTGGCACAACTTGAGGCTATTTCCTCACATCTTATAGCTTCTTACTTGGGAGAAGACACCAACACCCCCCATGCTACAACCTCCTTTCAGGTAGTTATAGACAGCAATATGGTCTCCCCTCAGCCTCCTTTTCTCCAGGCTAAACAGCCCCAGTTCCCTCAGCTGCTCCTCATCAGACTTGTGCTCCAGATCCCTCACCAGCTTCACTGCCCTTCTCTGAACTCTCTCCAGCACCTCAACATCTTTCCTGTAGTGAGGGGCCCAAAACTGAAGACAGTATTCAAGATGCAGCCTCACCAGTGCCCAGTATAGAGTGATGATCTCTTCCCTAGTCCTGCTGGCCACTCTGTTTCTGATACAAACCAGGATGCTGTTGGCATTTTTGGCCACCTGGGCACACTGCTGGCTCATGTTCACCCGGCTGTTGACCAATGCCCCCAGGTCCTTTTCTGCCCAGCAACTTTCCAGCCACTCTTTACCAAGCCTGTAATGTTGCACAGGATTGTTGTGACCCAAGTGTAGGACCCAACACTTGGCCTTGTTGAACCTCATACAATTGGCCTCAACCCATTGATCCAGCCTGTCCAGATCCCTCTGTATGGCCTTCCTACCATCCAGCAGATCAACACTCCCACCCAATTTGGTGTCATCTGCAAATTTACTGAGGGTGCACCTAATCAAGATCATTGATGAAGAGATTAAATGGAACCAGACCCAGTATTGACACCTGGGGAACACCACTCGTGACTGGCTACCAAATAGATTTGACTCTTTGGGCCCGGCCAGCCAGCCAGTTTTTTACCCAGTGAAGAGTATGCCCATCCGAGCTATGAGAAGCGAGTTTCTTCAGAAGAATGCTGTGGAGAAAGGCTTTTATAAAGTCTGAGATTTCTCTTACGTAAAGCAATGGACAACAGCAGGGGAGCAGTTTACACTCTGAAGCTATTGTGCACTGTGTATCTTTCTGTGTACTGCTTTAGAACACTGTAGGAAAAATGTAGAAACAATGGGGTTTAGTTTTGTTTTTTCCTGGTGTTGATTCACTTTGAGCCACTAATTTTATTTTTGCTTGTAAATGACCATGTTCACTTTGGATAGAGCTAAAAATAGTGAGCTATAAACATATGGAGTAAAAGCCATCAATGTAGTTTAATCCTGCTCACCCCAGCCTTGACAGCAGGAACAGCTCATGTCCTGTAAAAAGGTAACTTCTACAGGCTTGTGCTTACTTTCCCCAAGGTTACTGCGCCAAAACTGCTCCATTTCAGTGGATTTGTGTGTTTTTTAAACAAAGTACTGTTTCTGATCTATGCCACCTGAATATTAAAGTTACGTTCCTTTAGTTTTTTCCCTAATTCTGTATATTATGGGTAGCACAAGTGAACAAATACAATGGTTACGTTTCCACAACAAAATAGATACTTAAAGGATAATAAAGCTTGTTTCTGTGGAACTTGGTGTCTATCTTGGTCATTGTCTTATTATGGAGAAGCACTGACAGTTAAATGTGTCCATAAATGTATTCAATAGTATAATTTTCTGATTTAGAAATCTTTCAGAATTAAGACAGCAGAACTTCCCTGTTAGATCCAAGTTAATGGAAGTGGAAGATAAAAAGTTCTGTGTGGTAGGCATGGAAAAGGAAATCCCATGGAGAGTCCAATATACTGTCACCATGCCTATTGGAAATCTATATGAAGAAATATAGTCATGTTTCTTTGAATTTCCAAGCTTCTGAACTTTCTGAATTTCTGTGTTTTACGCCAAGTGCTAGGTCTTGTTTTCTAATATTCATTAATTTTCCAACCTCTCTGAAGGGACAACACACCTATCTTATCTTGACTAAAGCAGTGGTCAGAAAAGGGTGGCAAAAATGGTTAGTGCTGTTAAATAAAATCCTTATGGAAGACAAGATTGACAAGATCAGGACTGCACAATTTAGAAGGATGAGTAAAAGAAAAGGCACTGTTATATGCACACTAGTGATTATTTGGACAAAGAATTGCTTTAGTACTGAGCAGTTCTCTTTATCATTTTCATATTACAAGGAAAACGGAAGGGTATGTCAAAGCTGATAAAAGGAAGCATTTTTTTAGAGAAAACATATAATTTAAATATGTAGAACTTTGTGCAATAAAATACCAAGCCCAAAAGCTTTGCATAATTTCAAAAATAAAAGAATAGTAATATTAGATAATAATCCTTTGTATATTTCAAAAAAGGAAGCATAGTTTTGTATTGCACTACATTATCTGAACGTAAACTATTGGAAGCTAGAAAAAAATCACCTCTGGAGGAAAAATTACATAATGATATTTTCCATGATAGCTTACAGCTCCTCTGAAACATTTTTTTTCCAGTAATGTCAGACAGGAGATTGTGACCAACCTGCAGATCATCCAATATGATAAATGATGAGTGACAACAAAAATAATATTTCTGTCAAAAAAGTTAAAAAAATATTTTAACATTCATCTTCATACATAATTGTTTAGTTATGCTCACAACAGCTAGAAACTGCTTATTCAGTAAGAATATCCAAGGTCATGGAGTTCAAGTTCAGTGGGGTGACAGGATCTCTGTGGCACATTTTGTAGTCAGCTATGGAAAAGGAGGGAGCTGGTTACATTGTCTGTAGGATTACAGTACAGACAACAGTAAGGATCCTGGGATTTAAGCACTGTTTACTTTCCATAAAACAGGCTAGAAAGCTTAAATTTGATTCTGCCTCCAGTTCAGCCTGCTGTTAGACCCTGTGGTGAGTGAATTACTGCTTCTCGTGTGTCTGTTTTCAAATGCCTATCTATCTGCCCAGCTGGGTGACTGTAGTTAGAATTGTGAAAACTAAACATGCAGTTATACATTTCCATAATTACTAGTTGCAAGTATCATTTGAGAGGAACTCAAAAATATTTTGTGAGAATGTTGCTTGTCCCTCTGCTTCAGCCTCTGAACTGGTAATCTTTATTTTCTGAACCTTCTTGTCCTGACCTGTCATATTCAGAGCCCATAGCTTTTATGTTTTGAATGTATCTGTAGCTTTGATTACCTTTTCTACTGTGTACCTTTTCTTCTACGTAGGTTAGTTAGCTGCTCTTGATAACTGTGTTTTTAGAATTGGGTATTCTGTTTCTGAACACTAGTTCATTTTGTTTGTAGAATATCTTTTATTGACTGTAGTGGTAATTCTCTGAATATCTACTTGCCACAGTGGTTTTAGTTTGAACAAGATATTTTTATTAAGCATGCCTGGGAATTCCAGTGATTCAACATCAATTCATTCTTCAATGAAGAGAATATATGCTGGGACATCTTTTGTATACATTCAGAAGGACATACAGGTCTCTCACTATAAAGATTCTTTTGCTATTTTGCAAACTGCAGGATATATCTTTATGGTGATGGTTGGATTCAGAAAAGTTCATTTTTTTTTCTGTCTTTAAGGATAGCAGACAGAAAACTAGAATTTAAGCTATGCCTGTAATAGAAGTTGAAATGTCACTGAAACAAAATGTACTGCTGTGAGTTGTGTGCAATGAAATCATGTGGACCTGTGGAAAGCAGGTTATGGATTTTCCAAACTGCAAATAACGGAGATCCAGAATGCATCCTTCATTTAAATTATGCAAAAAATCTGAGCTATGCACTGGTCTGTGACTGAAATGTGAATATAGCACTTAATGTGCATAGGTCCTTGAAATCTAATTTGACTGTGATATAAAGTGATTACAGTTTCAAAGGGTAATTTTCTCAAAGATAACATGAAAATTTAGTTGACAGGGCTTCCATGACATGATATCACAGAAAGTTTTATGGAGTTCAGCTGATTTAATCTTTTCTAGATTGTTTGATTACCATGGCCGTGTCCCCCCACCACCCCGTGCAGTGATTCCACTGAAGCGTCCTCGTGTGGCTGTGACAACAACTCGCAGAGGCAAAGGGGTTTTCTCCATGAAAGGAGCATCACGATCCACCTCAAGCGGGGCTTCTTCCTCAGGATCCAAATGTAAGTTGCTCATATCAGTTGGATATTATTGAAAAAAATGATCCCAGTAATTTCTGTGAACAGCTTCCACTACATTACTCTGCTGCAGTCATTCCCTACCCTCAGCCTTTAGCTTGAAAACCTGGTTTGATTACCAAAGCTGCTGTGCCTTTCCTGCAAGTCAAAGAGCACACTGATGTAACTTTTGAAGGAAATCCCTTCAAAAACATTTGACCTACTCCCTTCACCTCAGAAGAAACTTATTTAAAATCTGTTGTCATCCCAACTGCTTATGCACCGTGATGTCTTGTGAACAACTGATAATAAAGCAAAGCTAATAATCTTGTTATAGACAGAGGTGGAATAATTTCTGTTGACACTTGATGTGATCCGGGGTTGCTGGGCTGGGGTGGGCCAGGGGAGATTGGGTTGTGTGTGCTTTTTTTGCCACATTACTTTGAGGTTAGAAAGAGGCAAAGTGTCTTTGCCTGTTCTAAAGGAAGTCCAAAACAGGACTTGGCAACTTGGGGTTATTTAACCCTTCTTTAGTGAGTTGGCCTTAGAAGAGCTGATGAACCATAGGCATTCCCTCCTTCATGTTCACCAAGCTCCCCACCCCATAGTATGTCCTGGGAACTTCATCTTCCTCTTCGTGCATCTTTCAGCACCCACCTGTCTTCCCCTGCCCCTTATGTGGAGTGATACTGTCCTTGGAAGCGTCACTGGAAGAGGAAGAGAAAGATCAGGTAGGGATCAGATATTAGAAAGAATGAAGGCACTTCAATAAGACACTTGCACTACTAGACTGGCCATAATTTATCTCACCATGAAATAAGTAAATCCACCATCAGTACATCTTACTGCAAGAGGGGTTACTTATGACATCAACATGAGCCCATTATATACTCTACTTGAATAACATATCCAAGTCTCACACACTAGCATCTAACAAAGAAGATGGACCTCTAATGATCCTATTGTATGAACTGATGGTATATAAGACCTTGAAAGAAAACATGCAATAAATATGCATGGGACAGAAAGAATGGAGATGTTATAAACAGAGCTAAAGATAATGTTGTGCATTGAGGAACAAGCCACTCCTTGGAAAGGATGATATTCTGAGAAAGAGAGGCTTTGTTGGCTGTACAGTTGAATCACACTCAAGTCTCCAGTGAATAAATTGGCTAGATGTCCATAATCAATAATGGGAGCTTTGACACTTAGCACACAGGAAAGCATCTAAAATTCGGTGTCATATTATGGAGCTACTAACACCCTAAGAGGATGTCTGGGAGTAGCAGCACTTCCTTTGTTCTCTAGAGGATGAACATGAGTCTGGACATTTTCATACACATCTTGAACTAATCCTTTTGTCCATAGCTACTTTTTGTCTTTCCTCAGTACTTCAAATTACTGAATTATGATTCCTTATATTAATTTAAAAGAAAACATACAGCTCAAGATCTTCACTTCAGTAGATTTACAATTTAAATTATTTTGTTAGTTTTTTTCCAGCCTTGAGTCTTTGGGCTTTCATACAGTGCATCAAAGCTTTAGTAAGTATGTACACTTACAGATTCATTCATTAGATCTCCTTTGTTCATCCTTTACTGTTTTCTTATCTGTATGAAGAGTTAGTAGTGCATTTAATTCACTAATTGTCCTAAAGTGTGATCTAATAAGAATGGACTTTTTGAACTCATTTTGCCTTGGGAAGATGAATTATTTTTAGATATTTTTTTTTAATATATATTGCTTGTTGTCCATAACAAGAATAACCAAAATTATTCTAGAAAGCTGAGTACCTTAGTATATACCAATGGATGTTAAGAAATCTCTCACCCAGAAATCTGGATTTTTATTGTAGTGAATGGGACAGAGCATATTACGTTAACACATAGATACCTGTTCCTTAGAATAACCACCAAATTTCTTTATTATTTATTTTGCATTTCAGAACATGTTTTCTAGTACTGTGTCAGGACTTAAGTAATGCATAACATAGATTATAGGACTCAACCCTAGTCTGAGTACCTATAGCCACATGCTGTAAGACCTCCAAATCACTGTCTGCATAACATGGCAGATGTTACAGAACCTCTAAATTATTAAATGGCATGTAATCAGGAGTATAGGTATCCTAACAGACAGTCTTATGCCCCGGTGAAAGTATCCTTCAATGTATTCAGGTGTGACATGATTTCTAAACCTGGAGTCTTTGGGCTCCAGATGACAAGATCAGTCTTTGGGTCCAGCTCTTTAACACTGAAGGGAGAGCTGGAAGGTGCATCACTAAAAAGGTGGGCTGATGTTTTGACCCCTGCTGGGTTTCCACCCTCCATTCTTTACATTGGCAATTGGAACACAACTGCAGAGGCTATTTATTGGGCTGGAATAAATTTCAGAAAGTATTCTTTCTGCATGCAGCACACCTTTAAAAGGAGTCAGACACACAGTATACAGACTTTCATGCTTGATTTCCCCACAGAATTACTTCCTTTTAGTCAAGTCCAACCAACCCATCATAAAGGTAGAAATATGATTTTGTTGACTTGGACAGGAATGTAATCCAGCTTATTGTAAGACATTTATCGGAGAAATAATGGAGCCATTCCCTTAGGGGATTCAAGTTGGAAAGCAGAGAATGTATTTTGTGGCTTCTTTTGCCATTTTATTGAAAAAGTTGGTTATATTGAATAATGGGATGAAGAAATTTAATATTTTATTGCCCCTTACTCTACACTGCTAATCTGAACCCCTTGAACTAATGCACTGTCTATTCTAATTGTAATTTTTTGGTAGCTAAATAAAGGATCTCTTCAATGAGGAGAAACATAGTTTGTGGGAAGGAAGATATTTTGGCTTTCAATGAAATTCAGGACCGTAAAACAGCTTAACCACAGGTTCATAATTAACTATGTCAAAATGGTATTGCCTATGCTTGAAAGATTTCATGCCCAAACAGCAAAGCTCTCAAGAGATTACATTCCCTAATAGACTTTTCAGATTAAAGTAGAAATCTCATAGACATAACTGTTCTCATAGCTGTTCTCCACACTCAGCCTGCATCCAGAAAATGAACCCGTACCATGTAATAGTAAAGGTCAGAACACAGGGGACCCCTCAGTGAAATTACCAGGTTTAGAGGTAATCTTATCGCTGAAAACCAGCAATCCAAAGACAGAATTTTGTTGTGGCACACAACAAAGATGTTCTAAAAATATAATACCAAAAGTGCCTTGGTCATTGATGAGTATATCTGCAAAAATAATGTCTGCCAGTGAAGTAAATTCTCGTTTTACCAAAAAGTGGCAATATGTGTCCTAAGTTTCTTCCATAAAACAAGTTAGGAAGATTTTATTTCTTTCCTGAGTCTATAATTCTTCAAGGATCAGTTGATAATATTTGGTTTTCTTTTTAACTCCAAAGATTAGAAAAAAATCAGTCAACCTTTCCACATTATCAGAAGTAACTAACAAAATGAAATATGTTGGTGTGGAAAGTACACATAACAGTTCTTCGTGTTAATGGTATGAAGCAGCAGATGCAGATTGCTATTTAGAACTGGGGAAAACTTACTTTTTCTGAAAATATAGAAACTGGAGTGTGCACTTTCATTTTACACGTCTGAAAACAGGAGGAAAAGACTAATCAATTTTTTTATACCCTGCAGGCTTGAGATTAGGGAGTAAACACTTAAGATGTTACAATATGTGCTGAACTGTGTCTTTAAATTAATTCCTTTTGACTCATATAGTTTATATTTAGCTTCATCAGCTAACTCATTTTTCAGTGAAATCTAAGTAATATGATATGATAAAATATTTTATATTAAACATGAAGGGCTTAGGTAAAAATACATTACATTCCTTTCCAAAGAAATCTGAATCATGTTTTGTGGATGAATTAATTTATAGTTATGGCAAAAAATATTCCACAAATATAGCTACAGTTCAACAGTAGCACTTTCATTTCTAAAAATGTGACTTACCTGAATTTTAAATCTCTTGTTTTGAGTTGGATGCTGTTTGTCTCCTTTAGTGCTAGATGCTCCAATGAAAGATGCATTCTGGAAGGCCCTTGCATTCCTGGCAGAGGCCTGGAAAGGTCACTGAATCTAATTCCTCACTGTTGCAAGTAGCTGCAACATCTAATCCTTTATGCTCCATGTTAAAGCTGGTTAGGGTTTGTTTTCTATCTGCCTCTGTTTCTTTTAATATCCAGCCTAAATTTGTTTCTCATTTTTTCATATACATTTGTTGTACCAACACTATCTTAGCTTAAAAGTTTTATTTCCTTCTACCTTATTTTGTCTTGGGCAAACATGTAAAACTCTTCTGTCACACTACAAGCTTTCCATTCTTGTGGTCATTTTCATGGCCATTCTCCCCACGTACCTGCTAGAATTCAGTGATTCAACCTGTACACATCATTCCAGATGAGCTCTCACCAGGTCCTTGTACGATGGCATTGTACTTCCTCGTCTTTAGCAATACACCATTTGACAAAACCTAGCACTGCATTTTCCCTCTCATGGCTGCATTAAAGTGATGGGCTATTGTCAGCCTGAGATTACAGCTACACCCAAGAATAATTCTGTCACTGTCTTTTGCTACTGATGAGCTTCCAAGTCAAGGGTAGGAGGTCTGCTGTTAGTCAATCAAGTGTAGGATTTTTTCAGTGCAACTACATTTAATTTTTTTTTCTAATGTAGTATTCCTTAAAATCACCTGATTCCTCCTCCTGTTCCAGTTCACTCTGAATAGATGATACCTTCCAGTTGCATGTCATCAGCAAATTTCACCTGTTTATTTACTTTATTCCACCAAAGTTGTTGAAGACATTTAACCATTTAGCCATTTGGGTGCCAGTGCTGGAGGAATTTCATTAGTAATTTCTTTCCCTTTCAATGCATATATTTCTGTCACCTGCTAGCCCTTGCTTATCTGCTAATAGAAAAAAAAAAAAGGTAGTAAGCTCCTTTTTTCTCAAAAGCAGATGAACAGATATTTTGGACACATGCAGCTCTCATTTCATGTTTGTCAACTGCTTTATTTCTTGCCTGAGATCAATTAAAAAAAAAAAAAATCTGTGATGTGTTAAAGGAGAATTTATATACTCAAAGTAGGACACCCAAAGTATAGTATTTACAGTCTTCACATTTTGTCATTGTCATAGTACTTCACTTAAAAAGCCTAAAGTTCTTCCCAGACTCTATACCACAGAATCACAGAAGAGTTGAGGTTGGAAGGGACCTCTAGAGTTCCTCTGGTCACACTGCCATGCTCAAACAGGGTCACCTACAGCAGGTTTCCAGGATGGTGTCCAGATGGCGTTTGAATATCCCCAAGGATGGACACTCAACAGCCTCTCTGGGCTGGGTGTTCAAGTGTGTGGCCATCCTCACAGGAAAAAAAAAAAAAAAAAAGGAAAAAAAAAAAGAATTAATTTGTTTAGATGGAATTGCATGTGCTTTAATTCATGCCAATGGTCTTCAATGTGTCAGTGGGCACTACTGAGAAGAGTCTGGCTTTGTCTTCATTCCCTCTTGTACTGGAAAGCCCAGAACTGAACAAAGTTCTTCAAATGTGTCCTCACCAGTGCTGAGTAGAGGAGAAGGATCATCTCCCTCAGTCTGCTGGCAACACTCCTCCTAATGCAGCCCAGTATGCTGATGGTCTTCTTTATCACAAGGTGCCTTGCTGGCTCATATTCAGCTTGTTGTTCATCAGGACCCTTCATAACTTGTCTTTAGTAATTGCTGTTCACTACAGAAATACCCAGTACAATGTAACTGAGAGTGGAATTTGTCTAGGAGAATGATTTTTAATATTTGTATAATTCCCTGCAAATTAAGACAATGAACAACTCAAATAACTGTACCATAGCAATGTTGAAAGCAGAGTGAAAATTTAAAACTTGTGCAAATTTGTTGAAAAATCTTTCCCTTTTTTTCTCTCGGTCCTTTTTATTATTAACTTGTAGTGTATGATGGAATCACCTCACTAACTATGAATGATACGTTGCAGATTCAGTGACCAAAGCTTGAGGAAATAGTTTTGGCATAGGAGAATTTTACAAGGTAGCAATAAAGCTCCTCAGTTGTTTACAGCAACTTTGTTTGCTATGGAATCTTCACTTTTGTGTCTGTGTTCCCTCTGGTGCAGTCTTCTTCCCAAACTGATTTCTCACTGACACCACAGGGAAGCCCTGTGAAGCAGAAGGTTTGACCTGAGTTGAACAGTAACCCTACATATTTGCCTGTTTCCTTACCAAATTCAGAAGTACAAACGTTTTCTGCTTTGGTTTTTAGACTGGGAACAAATATCACTGGGTCCTTGTGGTATCACTTTGGACTTCTGACCTTTTAGCCTTGGTCAAGCTGGCTGTTTGCCAGTCAAGGGAGCATCTCTAACCCAACAGCTCGACTGCACAGGATCTGTTGCCAGCCAGCTTGAGCATGGGTTGCTGCAGACACTTGGCATTTCCCATTGAACAGATTCACACCATTTCATCCTGGAATCTGCACTGCCTTGCTGCTCCAGCCCAGACCAACCACTGCCCTGAGGGAAGCAGTAACCTTCTAAATATACAGTTGTCAGAATCTTAATGTTTTGTTACAGATCTGGAGGACTGGACAGTGAACTGTTATTTCTCCAAGAACATTTTAAGGCCTTGCTCTACAAATATACAGAATAATTAAATAAAATACTTTATAGCATATAAAAGTCTATTGCAAATATTACCTTTAAGCTCTGTTCTCTAAGTCATACCATTCATTTAATATGAGATCAGAGGTTTCAGCCTATAATAGTGTGAGATATGCAATTTCTCAATATAAGCACATGATTAAACAAGTTCATTACCACATATAGCAACCTACCGCCTTTACCAGACTTGTTTTAACTATAATGCACATGACCCAAACTCTAAGATAAAATGCCTTGGTTTCAAGCTCGGTGAATGTGCTCCAAGTATGCAATAAGTATGCTGATTTTGATGCAAGCACATAGTCATTTACTACCGCTGACACAGGCAGTGGCTTGTCTGCACACTTCATCATCAGATTTTGACTGTCTGATAAAAAAAAAACCATGAAACACCATGATGAGATACATGCCCAAGGGGCAATGAATGGGAGTGATGTGGCAAGGTGCAGCCAGGATACCCTTTGGACAGAAAGGGAACGTGTTCTTCTCCATGGCAGAACATCCCTTTTCCCAGGCTCGCTAAGGGTTTTCTGATTGTTCTGGATACACAGACCACATCCTCCTTCAGCTACAGTAAGGATACTGCTCAGTGTTCTTCCATTGCTATTCCCTCATGATTTAAGGTGATGGTCTATTTCTTCCTACAAGAGTTGCAAGAGTGACATCCGTGTTTTATACTCTTGACCTTTATAAATGGCCTTATTCTTATACTAGCTTGGGGTTCCCATTTTCTTCTTTTGGCCTTTTCAACATGATATCCTAGCATTAACAGAGCAAGTGGATTTGTTTGGACTATCTTCTGAACATAAAAGCATGTCATGACAATGCCATAATAATAAGGTCATTCACGAGTGATGCAGTACTGTTTCTTCTGAAGTCAAAACACCTCCAAAACAGTTTCTCTTTCTTATGTTAGACAATAAGAGTGCAGTAATGAACATAAATGAAGAGTAATGCAATGCAACAAAAATTTGGAAACTCCAGCTCTTAATTTATAGGTGTTGCCTCCATGTGCTTGGATGTGATCATAAAAAAGAAATATTTTCATATGTTATCCATAGTGGGAAAAAGTAGAAGAAATTGCCAGAACTGAAAGCTTTTGAAAGAATAATACTTAATGCATATTGCAATGAAGTTGTTGACTAGAACACAACATTAAATTCCTGGCTGCACTAGCATTTATGTTACCATTCACTCTTGTTGAAAAATACCTACTGCTACTGCAAGGGATCTTTTTATTATTGTCTCTGTTATTACAAAATAGTCCAGCAAAATAGCATTGCAAGACTGTGAACTGTCTGTCATATTTGAATCATTCTTTCACTACAGGCTGTTTTTCTGTAAAAGTTACTTGGATTTACTAAGAATGCCCTTGAGATGTTTCACCTGAAATGCTTATTACAGAGCAATACACCTCACATAACCTCTCGCCATTAGGGATTAGAATCTTGTGATTTCCTAGCATTTGGAATTTTTAACTAACGATGTTCATTTTGAGAGTTACATCTCTAAAAACACTGACAGAAATGAGAGACTAGGCTCTGACTACAGAGGAAAGAAAAAAGAACATGTTTTGCTCTTGGGGGGCTGTAAATATAGTTTATTTCATGTTTTGCATCTTTGCTCTCTTTCCACAGTGAAATCAGATGAGTTGCAAACAATCAAGAAGGAATTAACCCAGATCAAAACAAAAATTGACTCCTTGCTAGGGAGACTGGAAAAGATTGAAAAGCAGCAAAAAGCTGAAGCAGGTAGGTGAAAGCAATTTATAGTCAAATGAAATAAATTAGAACCTAGTTGTCAGTCAAGGAAATGGACCAGAGAGAACAGAAACCTTCCAGAAATTTTGCTACATAATGGAGGCCTGAAGCAAGGTAAATTAATTCTCAGGTAGAACTATTGGGATGATAAATGAATATTCTCCACAGAGCATGCAACATCATTTCAAGAATTGTTTACTATGGTGTATGGAAAAAAAATTTATTCTTACTAGATGTTCTGAAAACAAAACATCGCTAAAAATTTGACTAGACACAATTAAGTTAGAGGTTGTTGACTTGGGGATGCTTGTGCTATCCACATTAAGAATTATTAGATGGTCTATATCAGGAATTATTAGCTGTGCAATAGTCCATAGTCACAAGCTGCAACGAAGGAAATACCTGTTTGATCTAAGGAAAAGAGGTGCAACTAAGCAGTATAGCAGGTTGCCCAGAGAGGCTGTAATAGCTCCATCCTTGGAGACATTCAAAACTCATTGGGGCAAGGCCTCTTGGACCTGGACCAAACTTTGAGTTTGGCCCTGCTTTGAGGAGAGGTTGGATTTGTAGAGTCCAGAGATCCATTCCAGCCTAAGATATTGTGTGGAGCTGTGGCATCTCTGTTATAATGACCGCAATTCTAGTTCAGCTCTTCTCTGGCTTTAAATGTTTTATTTTGAGGCCCATTTTAGGAATTTCAAAAATCAAAAATTACATTTTAATTTAATCAAGGTCTTTATTTCTGTCATTGCAGTGATCATTTTGTTAGCCGAATGATCTCACCTGGCAGCACTTTAAAGCCATGCTGAGCAGTTATAAGGGATTTATAAGGTTGTATTTTCACCATGGTATATATAGAAAACAATCTCAGTTCTTACAACTGTCTATGGTATTTGCTTGGCTATTTCCTTATAAATTACGTGATATATCTCTGTACAGGAGCTGTGTACTAGTGAGCTGATTTGATGAGAGCCAGCGGGGAAATGGAAGCCTTACCTCATGGAAAATCTCAATGTTCCTTTTTCTCTTTCCCTCCAATCTCTGAAGAAAAGTTTTTATGCCTTTCATGTGAAATGTGTGAAAGAAACTCAGTCTCAGAATCTGCAGCTGCCTGGGTGTCTGAGCACATAGATTTCTGTCCCTTGCCTAACTCAGATCAGTTACGTGAAGCCAGAAAGGCCCAACAGGACACATAAAGAAAGCTCCATCCAGACTATCTAAAATATTGGTGGGAATTAGCAGTTGAGGTTCATGAACCTAACACAGGAAAAACAGATATTCAGATCTGGATCCCTCCTGTGCCTGCCCTGTTTGCTGATCTGTTGCGGGAGTATCTCTCTAAACCCAGAATTTTCCTGCTAGCATTCAGAAATAACTCTAATTAATGTCTTCCTATGGTAGAACACTACAGTAAAAATATTTTGTTGTTAACATTTATTTTTTTTAAAAAAAAAAAAAAAGCTCTTTAAAAAAAACTATATTGTATTTATGATCATTTTCAAAGTTGATGGACAAGGACAAATCCCTCAGCTGTTATAGTTTACCCCACAAAATAAGCAGAATGCTTTTTTCCAAGTCTAAGGTAAATCATTAGTATAGAGTGTGATTATCCCTTTCAGGAGAACTGTACACAATATGTATTCATTATATTCTATTTTATACTTTATGCAAGTTAGACAAAAGTTGGTATAATCAGTGAAGATGTAATTGCAAGGCACTCCATTGAATCACTTCTGTACTGAAATGCTCTGAGATGGAGTATCTCTACTTCAGGGAGCTTTTAGATAAAATTCATTACTATGCAAAACAACCTGCATGTCATTGTACTTTGATATCCAATTTCCACTTTTGCTAAAAGACTGTAGTGAACTCATTTAAATAGAAATCAGCTCAAAGAGGAAAACGTTGACTTGTATTGAATCATACTGTTATGCCTTTTGAAGACAAGTAATGAATATGCTCAGAGATTGAAAACTAGTTTCAAATTGTTGATGTTTTAAAATGTCAGGTGCAAAATCCATCCCCTATATTCCTTGTCTCCCATTGGAAGGTGTGAGGAGAAGACAACACCTCAGAGATATCCGTAAACCTGGATCCCCATTTAGGTCTCATGGGCAGATGAAGAGGGTAATGCAGCCTGGGTGATTAGTCTGCAGATGATCCCTTCCTCAGCTGAAAGATTTGTGTAATATCAAGCTACACTGGTAGATTAACTGTTTCATTTATGGTGTCATATGTGAGAAGATTTTGTTCCTTCTCTACGGTTTGGCAGTATTATTTCTTACTTTCCTTTGCCAGTAGGTGTGACCTCACTAAGACTGGGTTGAGAGAGAGAGGATCTGCCTCTTTTACACAAAACAAAAATCAGGCCATCATCTTGCTCTTTTGTTTTTTTTGAGTTCGTTTGCATCACTCTCATGAAGAATATTTAACTATTAGTTTTAAAAGTTATATATCAGGAGGAATGTGATAGGTTAAGCAGCCAAGCTGGACAAGGTCAGTGCATACATTGGTTACAGCTCTACCGCTGCATGAAAACTTTCCTTACAGTACAAGCTGATGTTCTGTCTTTTACTAATATCAACCCCTGACCACACCATTTGGGGGAATACAGATAAGAGGATTTCCTGTACACAGGGAAACTGCAGGAATAGCTCCTTCATTTGTAAAAACCTGAACCATGAAGCCAGGGATAAGAAGCTGTTCTGAAGTGAAAAATTATTATGGGAGAATATTTTCCCTGTAATATCAGAGATGAATGCTGAAAGGTAGGATCTTAAATTTAGCTTCTCAAAAGAGCCCAACAGACTTAGATACTGAGCTGGTATTTTAGACTCCTCTGAAGAATCTAATCTACATTCTCATTCAGACAATTAAGTAAGTGATCTAATATTTTAGCAGCTGTTTCCCAAAAGTTTTCCCAGGTACATGTATCAAGTCCATAATTTCAGAACACTTCCTTGACCAAAGTTGATTCAGGTGTCACTGCCACAGCTGGGTTAATCTCAGAATGGCTTGAGGCAGAAGGTGGTGGGACGGGACATGGTAGGCACAGCGGGTTCAATTTTCTCGCACAGTAAGGCAAGTAGCACAATGATATAACTAGCATGGTATTCTATAGAGTACCATGCCGTGGTTTAAATCTTCTACTAATATGCGTGACTGGAGGAATTATGTGGCTAAGGGAGAAAAGCTTAATTGTTATATGTCTTCAATAAATGAATATGAGAAAGAAGGACTAGAGACTAACAAAAACTGAAAAGATGAAAGTAAGTTGCAAAATCTATGTGCAGAGGTGGAAGGAAAAAAAATGTCTTGGTTTAAGACTCTGATACAGAAAAGTATAAGCAAATTTGACTATTATATGCAGCTCAAAATAATTTATAGTAAAATAATTATGTATTCATAGAGCTGAAAAATATAGAGCTTCACAAGCAATCTGCAGATTCATTGGCTCTCCGACAAGATAAGTGATGTACTACTAGTGTTGCAGAACAGTCAATCTAACAAAAAAAAAAAAAGTGGTTTTGTGTTCTAGAAATTTTATCATTGATGGGTATTGTCACCCAAAAAGACGCTGGTATTCCAGCTACATGCAACCAGTTCTCTGGCTCACTTTCACTTCAGGTACATAAAGCTTTTCACCTAAACTCCTGATGTGCATACGAATAAGACTGTTTCCTCCAACCACTCTTCTGGCCATTCTGTCTCTGTCATTCCTCCCTAAATCCTCCTCTGGGTTTCTGCTGGCTGGATTAAATTCCTCAGCAGATCCAGGAGTCTTGCAATGAATAATCACAACAATACAGCTTTCTGCACTAAGCCAACCAGAACAGATCCCCTGGGCCTCCATGGAAATGGTCTTTCTTTTCACCGCTTTGCAGAAATTATAGGAATTATATATTATTTGGGTAACTGGAGGGGGACATTCTCCAGTTACTGTGGCACATTATACCAATGGGGAAAAACTTTTATTTTACTCCATAAAAAGTATGTTTGGATGTCCAGAAGGATTTGTTGATTATCTGTATGTTTGCTGTATTCACAGCAAATTTATGCAAATCCTTGTTCACTTATTGGAAATTAACAGCCTTCTGCTTCTCAGAGCATAGAGATTTATGTACTTCTCATTGGTTGCAGATAAGTAAATATATGATGGCTTTGCCACTCGGATTCCCAAGGTAAAGTCCAGAAAATCAAAAAGCTGGATCTGCTGGTAAATCAAACCTTTGTCCACTGCATGGGATAGATGTGTGTTGGTACTGTTGCTGATTTATACATTAGTTTTTGAAAACAAGAGTTTTGATCATATTTGCCTGGTAGATATTAATACACTGATTTTTACAAAGCTAGCTCATCTGGAGATGGGAAGTTTAGGTTTCCTCCTCAGAGCACTTTTCTTTGCCACCAATAGGGAAGGCTACTGAATCTCTATAGAGTATGTTTTCCTTACAGAAGCTCAAAAGAAACAAATGGAAGATAATGCTGATTTGATTCAAGAAGAATGCATATCAGAGAATGCAGATAACTCTACAGAAGAGCCAATTGAAGGAGGGCCAGATGCAGATGGGGATGGAGAAGAGATGACTGATGGGATAGAGGAGGATTTTGATGAGGATGGCAGCAATGAGCTGGTAAGGAATAACCATGCCATGTCTGTCTACACAGGTGCTACAAGTAACCACAGAAAAGCAATAATCTGGGTTAGCAAAAAAAGCTCACAGCAGCATTGTGATGTTCTGTAACTAGTGCTTAGTACTATGTGTTTCATACACTCTAGTACCAATTCAGTATAGGGCCCTCTGAGGGTAAACAAGAAAATATATATTTTACTACACTTGGTGATTTTAGAAAGAAAAGGAAATGTACTTTAAATTGGTTTACATTTATTATTTTACATTTAATGAAATGTAGAAGAGGGGAAAAAACAATGCAAATGTTTTCTTAACTGGAGCATATCTAAATCAAATAAGATTCTAGAATGGAGAACTTTCTCATGAGTAAACATGTGCATCTTCTGCAGACTGTGTTGGCAGCTATAGATTTTTTTGTTGTGGAAGGATTTTTTTCCCTAAGAAATGTTCAGCTAAGATGTTTGGGTTTTCAGCCTGAGCCTGTACAATTAATGAAATGTCCATCATGTTGTTACACTTCTAGGTTCCTCTGGAAAAACATTAAAAAATATTTTGAAAGTCAGATTTATACATTTTTCTTAATTCCTAATAAGAATGGATCAGTGACATCATTTTAGACTCTACAATACTCTCCCTCTCTTCCCAGATTTCATATTCTTTCGCTTTGAGCAGGCACCACTTCTGTTGCTCAGTGTCACTGTCCCTGCTTGCATTTTAGCACACACTTGATCACATCTCCACTGCAAAAATCATTCAGTGATGCCAACAGAAGTCAGTCAGCAATGGGCACAGTTGAGCCAACACCAAGTCTGGAGTAACAGGGCATGATAATAAGCAGTGTTTTGTACTGCTTACTGCAGATGCGATTTAAACTTACTGCTAATTTGAGGGTCAGTGTCCCTTTAGCCAGCACATGGCCCTCTTGAATTTATAAATCCTGAACAGCATTATGCCCAGGAGAATCTACTACAGCCTGGATCCCCCATCTTTTATCATGCCATGTAGAACAGATGACATTATCACTTTTTCTCAAAGGAACGTGTTCTCTTGTACAGATATAAGGGACCTCTGTCAGCAGTCGTCACTCTAAATTTGTAGGAAGTTGAAATTTTTTAATGCATAAATAGTTTTGAATATAATATTCCACCATGGCTAATACCTGAACAGCTGAAGTGATATTAGCAATAGGGGTTGCCACAGTTTAGCAAGACTGGTGGGTTTTGCACTAATTAGGTGTCAGACACTAAGTGGGGAAGTTAATGTACAGTATATTAGCCTCTGATTGTTCAGTGCTGTCATTTCACCCAGTGAGTATGGCATATTTAGCATGTACCTACACTATATAATGAAGCATGATGTAGAAGAAATTTTTCATCTAGCAAAGGCCTAAGCAGGAAATTTTCTGACAAGCAAGCAGCACAGGAAGCCTTCATTAGCAGTGAAAGTCTGGAATCGGCACAGCCACATTTGCACACCCCTGCTTCCAAGTTAAAAAGCCTGTGATGACATTAGTTAAAGTGCAGCATGTTGCAGACACAGCTCCAAAGACAGGCTGCCTCATGTCTCCCACCTTCCCAGACACTGGGACCCTTTAGCCAAGAAGCTGGAAGTATAGTAGACTTTAAAGCACAGAGCCAATATTGCCAATGATGTAAAATCCTCATGCTTTTCATCCTCACTTGCCGTTTTCCTTAAGCTTTGGAAGAGGCCACTTCACCTTGGTTTTCCTCCCTGCTACAATGGAATAATAACATTTCTTTCTTTTGCAAAGCCTAGGGAGATCAGTGAATGAAAAACTGCTACGGATGGGATAAATGATTGCTCTACAAAGGATTACTTCAAAGAAATCTCAGTCAATGGCTGTTTGCCATGGAGAGGCAATTATAAATTGAACTGTACATCTTTCCTTTACAGGTCTTACCCAAACACTCAGCAGTAACAGCCAGTATTGTTATAATACGAAGCTGGTAGTTTATGATGCATATTTTAATTTAGTCTATTTTTCACTTATACTTACATATATTTATGTAGATATAATGGCAAATTCCTATAAGTTTTAATTTCTACTCTGATTACTGGTAGCTGTATAACTGGAAAGTCGATATGAATACTATCAAATCCATAGTGAAAACTCTGGTAGGAATACTTGGGATTTCAGTCTGCTTCTACCAGTTCTGTGCCCTGCTATCTGGCATTACGCTGTGTTTTGTCAAAGGCAAAGTAGATAGATAAGTTTATTATAAAACAAGAAGTCCTAACAGGTTCTTCTCCTGTTTTATGAAAACTTATTTATTTAGGAAAAAGAGCTGACTAATAGCAAATGTGTCATTTTTAATGGAGCCAGTTACAATGCATTTGCAGAAAAAAAAAAAAATTAAAAAAGAGTTTTAAGCATGAAAAGTGTTAAATGTGAAACAATTAGGGCAAACTTACCATGTGGAAAAACATAACCTTGGACTCAGAATCAGAAATAGCCATCCAAAAGGCATTTTTTATTGAAATCTATAATCTTTTCCAAATATAAAGCTGAAGGGATTTAGGACAATGATGAAAGAAGAAAATATTTTCTTTCATCACTAAAAGCAGCAAAGCAAATAGAAAAACTTTTGAAATGGGCATAGCTAATGTTCTGAAGCCAATTCAGCACCAAAAATTGATTGTGGGTCCACTAGTCTGAAAAATATTATTAAAAGGAGAAAGAAGTATGACTTAAATTTAGATCTTAACCTTTTTTTGCAGTGCTTCATATTTAGCTATAAATTTCTTGCCAAGCCATTTGCCAATAACCTGCTGCAGGGCTCTTTTTGATGAACACGATATTGTTGTCTCTTTTTTGTTTCCCCTGTGACCAGCCTTAAGCCTTGCAGTAAAGGGAAGGGTTCAGTAAGGACAGACCCACTGCTAGAGTCCAGATGCTGCCAGAATGGAGCCTCTGAATCTGTGTATGTGGATCTGCATCTTTGGCCAAGAGGACTCAAAACTATATTTCTTTCTCTGTTTCTGACTTGCATAGGAAGTGACTACACGGGATGTATGTTGTGGGTTTAGGTGGTATGATCAGTTCTCTGAATTCACACGCTGTCTATTTGGAGGAACAGGTTACTGCACATTAACTGAGTGATGGCAGCAGTCCTCATGCCTGCCTTCAGCCTAGACCAACTGTAAAGAAACGCTATGTAGTTTAGCCTGAAGTCTGAGTTAAGTCAGGCATGGATTTAAGGAAATTTTAGCCTCTTCATTTACCTCTTCATTTACCTGCCTGGCTGCACACACAAAACCACATCACATTCAACAGCTGCACACCTTCATCCACCATTTAGATCAGGATGTTGTTCTTCCCGGCATTGTTATTTTGTATGGACTAAAGACACACCCACAAATAGTCGTTATGGTTCAGCTGAAGTGTGAAGTTTTATGCCACAATAACTTGATTGCCCATCTGAACTCTAATTCAAGACATGCTGCATTTGAAATATCCGCTACAGTCATCAAACATCCCCTATTGGGAAAGTTTCTTTTGTACCAACCGTTTGCCCACAAACATGTCTCAGTGTCTCCAGTGCAGACACTCCAGCTTGGGAATGTTTTTAGAACAATCCCCAAAGACTTTTGCTGCATTGACATACTGAAAACTTGTTTAAATGATGGTTTCATATATATCATCTAGCTGTGTATGAATACGCTAGGAGAGACAAACAGCTGACTTCATCTTGCTCTGTGAAGAGTGTCATATGCTTCTCACCCACCTGCTCTTATATGGTAGCCTTCCACTGCCCCTTGTACAAGGGCATGCGACAAAACATTGTAGCTATATATACATATATATAATAATAATGAACTTAGAATGTAAATCCTGAGCTTACTCTGCCACTCATCTCACTTAACTGATCATCAGAGATAGCTGGAGGGGATGAAAACTTCAAGTCTGTTTCCTTTGCTCCTTTTAAATTAAAAACAAAAAAAGTTTCTTATCCCAGATTTTACTGGACCCATGAGTCAGGCTTTCTTGCATTGAACAGCTTCTAGTTGCAGTGAATTGAAAATCTTTGTGTTCCCTCCTAAGGAGCACGCATCCATTCTCACTGCTTTTAATGTAAACTGTCCCTCAACTGCTCTGTGAAGAATGCAGCACACCTTTGCAGCTTCCCATCTCAGCTTAAGGAAAACAAGCTCCTAGGAAGAAAGATCCTTATGTTTACTAAATTCACCTCACACACAAGTCACAAACAGGCCATAAATCATGGGAACCACAGGCCACAATTCATCAGTGATATCCAGCAGTTTTCAGGTGGCTGCCACGGCTTTTAATTGTAAGGAGTGGGAAGTAATCTCCAGTAACCTCCTCTTATTCCTGTGTCTGCACAGCAGAGAGCAGAAGAGTCACCTTTGCAGCACCATACAACACACATTTTGATATTTGAGAAGCAGCTTGGCCTCAGCGCCTCTAAAACAAGCTCCTTCTCCTTACCAGAAATAGCGTTAGCGGTGTGTGGCACTGCTGAGAGAACGCAGGAAAAGCATTTCTGAATTAGCATGTGTGGTGGTTTCCTTACTCCACTCATTTAGTGGCTGGACAAACCAGTGCAGGCCCAGAGAATCTCATATAACTCCTCTGAATTTGTTTCAAATGGCTCTAATCGATCATAGAGGAAACACTGGCTCAAAATGAACTATAACTTATTATTGCAATCCCCTTGTAAATAACAAAGGTGGCATCCAATTAATTAGCTGAAAGCCTGAAGTACTATAGATTTAAAAAAAAAAAAAAAAAAAAGGAAAAAAAATGTTGTCTAACACTTAATAAAATATCAACAAATTAATTAATTGCAATGAGTTATAGAGAAGCACTCATATTATATTGCCTGAGAATAATAGTTTCTATCAAACTGTCAGTCTTTCACAATAAATAACTACAATGGTAATAGCACAGCAGTGGTTCAGTAGTTAAGCATTCAGTAGAGCAAACAGAGTTTTCTGATTTCAAATACAATAGATTTATGGTGTTGTAACTCAGATCAGGCTCTGGTTAGTGCTTGGTTGGAATTTGAAGGATATATTCACAGTCACAGCATTGTGTTTTTATGCTGGTATAGCGATGCTAAAAATAATTAAGCCACACAAGCATTAGGTGGGAGTTCCACAATAATGAGTCACCTTTAATGAGCTGTCTTGAGAGGCATTTTTATTAAATTATATCAGAAACAAAAGGTACAGAGACAGCGTAAGAACAACAGTTCTGGTTGCAATGTAAATTTATGCAGTTATTTCAACAACAATTACAGTTATCTTTCTATTGAGTATATTTCAGTTGCATTTACCTCTCAAGGATATTTCATTTCTTACTCTTGTCCTTTTCTCCACCTTTGCACTGCATGTTTTCTGTCTATATTGGATAGTTCAAGAAAAAATTTGCATAATTCTAATAGCAAGATTGATCAAATATGTGACTATATGAAAGGATTGATAGTACTTAATGTATTACAGTAATCAAACTGGATTTTTAATTCTCCTTTTATATACTTTTTTTTTCTGTCAATAGCATCAGGGCAGACCAGACTGACTCTTCTATTATTGGCAGAATTAGGCTGATTAGGCATGCCAACAAGATCAATAGCTACCATGACAATTTGCAGCTGAGTGCACTTATAGAGAGTACTACTTAGAAAAAAGGGACAGAAGTTCTAATTAATGGCAATGGCCATAGCAATGTTGTGCCAGATATCTTATTTAGATTACTTTAAATATCATTGAGACCAAGCAAAATTTCGTCTTTTTGATGCACTGAACATTTTAGGCTTCATTGAAATTTTGTTTTCAGTACTAGGGAAAACATGAAGCTTTTCATTCCTGAGACAAATGAATAGGTAAGAGATTGTGTTCACTTGATAAATATCAGTGCAAGATGCTTGTACTTGAGCAAGCTAAGGAAGTCATTAGGGGCAGCATACCCGACAGATACTAATGTGTTGTGCCTTCCAAAACTGCAGTAAATCTAATAACCTGTGACTGAGAAAATAGAGAAAGTAATAAAAGCATGTCATGAAATCAAAAATTGTAAGAAACTTTCTGACATGCCCTTTTGTTATATTTAAGATATGCAACAGCACAGTAGACATGTTTGTTGTTCACATGCTGTTGTATGAGCCATTGGAAAAGCCTTGATACCAGCTCCTCCTTCCCATTTTTCCTGGCAGTCAATTTCTCAGAGGCTTCCTAAGTGGTGGTCAGGGTTTTAAACAGGTTACTCCTGACTGACTACATAATATTTTTCTAATTATTATTTACATCCTGTCTCCTACACATCACGTGGGAACCTGCAGAAAATGCAGGCACTTTGTGTCTCTCTGCTAGACTCCCCTCCCTGTAGTTGAATATTTGTAAAATGAATGAGCAAAATAATTTCCTTACCTTTCACATCTATTCCTCTGAACCTGCTCTATGTTAAAAAAAAAAAAAAATCAAACCCATAAAACTATTTAAACATTTATAAGGTAAATAATATAATTATCTTACAGTCATTAGAATCTTGATGCGAAAGAGCTTGAAAAGAGTGGTTTTGTCTTCTGTTTCTCTTTTTTTTAAGCAAAAGGTGGGGAATCAGGAAGTTTGGGTCCCATTCTCAGCTTTGCCACTGAGCCAATGCAGTGGGCAATGCAGCTCAGCAGATGCAATGGGACTGTCCACACAGCCTCTCTTTCTGAGGTCAGACCAACATTTGTCTTTTCGCTCTACTGCCAACATGTGGGATAGGAGCATTCCCCAAATGTGTGGATTAAACTTATATAAATTATATGCTTTCCAGTCAAGAAAATTGCAGATTTTATATTTTCATGTTGAACAACATTGAACATACTCTTCAATGAATTTGTTTTAACTTTTACTGCCCCCTGCCATCAGTATTGACCTGCCTGAAGTTTCACTCATCATTTAACTTCCTACCTTTTCTGCTAAGCATTATTAGCTTGTCATCTCTTTTTGAGGTCTGTCTACATGCAAGGCAATTCTGGGCAGGTCCATTCAGACCCAACAGAGCAAACATTAATAAACCCTGCCAGCAGCTTCCTGCATAACGCCAAGGCATATACAACAAGAGCAGCAAATGTGCAGCATCTTCTCCTACACCCTGTCAGTCCCAATGAGCACAGAACAACCATCTGTCCTTGGCAGTTTAAATGGGGTGCATCCTTTCCGAGACAATAAATGGTAGGAATATTAAATGCAGGGGAGGTTTTTTGTTTGTTGTATTCCTTGGGAGACACTGTAAGAACTGGTTACAAAATTCTGGTATTTAGACTACCCCAGACAACCTAAACAACGGCTGATTATAACCCAATGCTGCATGAGGCTTGTCCTAAGTACACTTATTTAGCAGATGCCTGTTGATACAGAGCACTGGTTCGCATGTGGGATTTACAGCCTCATGGAAGTTTGGTGGTATATCTGTTTGGAAACACTAACATGGGTGACATCTTGGCAATATATCTGATACATAAAAGAATTTCTGATTACTGCTTAATATGTTTTACTGTTTTCTAGATATTGTCTATGTGCTTTGTGTCAAACTCATGTAGTGCCTTCCTGTGGACCTACGTTTTGAAGGGTAGCTTGTGTGCTTTCTCTGTTTTGAGGGGAATAGGGACTCTGCCTTTTGTTGACCCACTGTCAGTAGTTTTATCATTATTTAGTATTCATTATTCGTTTTTATGATACTTTCATGGGGTTTTTTTATTATTAATTTTTTTTTCCTTTTCAGGAAGGACTATGTTTCTCTTAAGCTATTAGGTAAGAATAAGACAGTCACAGTCCTTGACGTTTTTGAGACATCAAAATATTTAGTGGCTCAGCCTCAACTGTTAAAAACAAAAGTTGTGCCTCCAACTTCAAACAAACAAACAAAAAAATGTGTGAATGGATCCAGAGGCAAATAATGCTCTCAGATCAGGCCAAAAATTTTCTCAGACATGCAAACAAAATGCTTGCCTAAAAAAGATTAATTCCTCTCTGATACAATGTAATTGACCTTAATATTCAGTACTAGTGATCTGGTTATGTTTACTCTAAGTAAATCAGAATTAGCTCCACAAGTTTTCCTAGCCAAAAAATTTATGAACATAGAGACAACTTCTGAGTGCAGTACAGAAACAAGGAGAGCCACACACCACCCAGAAGCAAACCTACAGCCCTTTTCAGGGGAGGTTGATGGTGGTTTATAAAAATAATCACAAGTATTTTGCTCTAACTTATGGCTGGTAAAGAAACATCAGATTTAACTGAAGTACCTCAACACTTGAAATATGAGACTGATTTCAGTTTCTACCCCTGAAAATTTTTACCAATGTAATTTTCACTAATTCTAGTGGAGTCACTCTACTTCTACCTCCCTGTATTTTGGTCAACTCCAGTAAACTTTGGATGACTTATGAAAGGTGCTGGATAGGGTTTGGTTCCTTCATTATTTGCAACAAACATTCCTGAGTCCTGTGTAGGGGGAATAGGCATCAGAATAATAACCTAGCACAGATACCAAAGCAGCAGAACAAGGTACAGTGGGAAAGTGGTAAGAGAATGGGAAGGGGACACTAGTGTTTTCTAGGCTCTCGCAGGGACACCAAAATCCTCCACAACAGCTCAGGCCAGCCATTGGGTCTGTGTTTGGCTATGGATTTGATCCTCTCAGCTTAATCCTCAAATTCTTAGATTTAACTGAAATTGAGCAATTGCTATGCATCACACATTTTTCCTGGTGTGTCAGTCTTTGAAAGTAAATAGCTTTAGTTCCCCTAGAAAACACTAATTTCACAGGCTTTATCAGTATGCTTGAGCCTCAAGAATGCTGAATCAAAAATTCCCAGAGGAAACAGTTTTCTGTCGAAAGTCTTCATGCAAGTAAAGAGGGGTAGACACTGAAGAGCCAAAAGGTTGCTATTTTTCCATTTAAAAAGTCACAAATTTAAAATCTGTTTTTATTTTTTCAATACAAATTGCAGACCCATTGCAGTTACTGACCCAATTATTCCAAAAGGTCTCAGTTCTTTGAGAAATATAAATGTGTTACTAAGAAGATTTTCTGCATGATTAATACCAAAACATGAAAGGCAGATTGAATTTATCTGTATAGAGGCATTTATGGACCTCGGAAAAGAGAAGTTATTTAGAAGGTGATAGAACTGTAATTGCCATTTCAATAAAAAAGCAATCAGTGAGGAATAAAACAAGCTCGGTCTGCCAAAATGAAGATTTGGAAGTTAATCACATGCCATCTTAGCCAGCCTGTTATGCTGATATGTGTATCTGGAGTTTTCAAATTGGTGTTGCTATTGATTTCTAAAAGTACACTACGGTTCTATAATATCTTTCAAAAAGAGCAGGTTGTGTGCCAGCCCAAATAGAGTAAATCAAAAGGCTAAATTCTTCTCTGCTTCCTCTTTGCAGGGTTATACTACTCCCTTCTCATATATTAGATTAGCACCATTTGCAAAACACAGTGTAACTCCAAGTCCACCGGTTTGCTTTGTAATTTTTACTTTTAAGGCAGTGTATCTTGAAATCTTCATAAAACAAAATGTTATGTTCTACTATGCACTTTTCATTCATACAAGCATTATGGAGGAAAATATAAAGCAAAACCTGTTTAAAATAGCACCAGCTTTTATTGTCTTTTCCATCTGAATCCCATTGCCAAACCAAGTCTTTCACAGATAAGTCTTTTGCAGGTAACTCTACATCCTGTATGTTTAACTGACTGTCTTAATTGAGTAACTACTGTCACCATTTAAGTACCTGTTGTGCACCATGGTTAGTCTCATCCCTCTCTTCCTTCCTATGTTTTACTCAGAGCTTTCCCGGTATCTCTGTCATCTCACGTTAAATGCTTCCAGCTGCTTCCTCCAGCAACCTCTCCTCCCCGTTCCTTTTCTGTTAATTTGCTTTTTACCTTGCTTCCCCTGGTCTTTATGTTGAGTAGAACTTCTGCCTCCGAGTAAATGAAAAATCTCCTGTTGATTGCGTAGGACATTCTTGATTTTATTACCATCCTCCTGTACAATTTGTTTTACTGGATGGTGCACTTTGTTTTTTGATACCTACCTCAAATCTAATTTGGTAATACTGGGAAAGTTTAGCAGGTGCTTTCTGTATCATTAGTTTAAGGTAGTTCTTCTAGTAGCACATAAGCTCCTACTTTCACATATTTTAAAAACATACCACTTAAAGTGTAGACATAGTAAGTAGCCTCAGGGCACAAGTTTCAATAGCTCCTTTCTACATTAAGCTGTGTGTTCAAACTTGCACCCTTGGCATCAGTAGACTGGAACTATTGCCTTTGGAATTCATACTAATTGGACCACCACCTCACATCAGGTAATTCCTGCTCCCCACACCAAGCAGAGGTTAAATAACTAGGAATTTTGTTCTACAACTTTTTGACAGCACCCTGCGTCCTAAGGCCCCCTCCTTCATAATATTCAAAATGGTCAAGGATGGTCCTTGCTATGGATTCTTCTAGGACTCAGTTAGACTCATTTCTCATGGAACAGAACCCATCCTAAGAATCAGAAAACACCTAGTGATCTCCAATGAGAGTCATACCTCTGGGAATTCACCCTGAATATCCATTCATATTCAGGGTTAAAGGAAAGTAGGACATTTTCCCCTTTGCTGTATTTGGCATTGGATCCCAAAAGGTGTTGAATTGCTCTCAAGACACACTGATGCAAGCTGAGGGAACTCTGTGCACAGAATCAGTGAGGCCTTACTGTGCTTAGTTTGTTTTTCATGCTGTTCCAGATCTTACCTTATGTTAGCCAAGAGAGAACATGAAACAGAGTGGTGGTGGTGGTGGGAGCACAGCTTCACCATGGGGTAGCCTTACAAGTGTATTATGGGTAAAGGCTTAAAGGCAGTGAGTGCTGTAAAAGCACCACCTTCCCACATTCCCACCTTTTCCATGTTCTCATGCTTGGAGATCATGCAGCCCATCCCAGGGTCTGCAGAAGGTCCACTGCCTCCAGCCTCAGATCCCTCCCATCATTAGCAGAAACTACACTGCCGGTCATTGTGTCTTCTCCTACAGATAAAAAGGACCTTATAGAGGAAGGTATTGCTTCAAAAAACAGTAGTTCTCACAATGAAGCTCTCAAATGACCATGGTAACTCTAATGCCAAAGGCATTCCTTCAGCCTCACACCTGACTGTCATCTCAACTACAGCATGTCCTCACTGGCACTCTCAAAGTGTTAGATCCTGTCTCCACCACTATGCCAAACAGTATTCATCACAAATTTGCCTACACAGGACTCTGAGAAAGAAAAGATATGTTGATCTAGGGGAAGAATCAGTATTTGACAGGGCTATCTCATTCTTCCTGCTGATTTTTTTTCAGGCAAGCAAGTGAAACAGAGCATTTTAATACAAAGGAGATAGAAATTTGTTTTCGCTGATGAGTAAAACAGCCATTCTCACATGTACTCACATAAGTAGGAACACTTCAAAGCAATTAAACTGTTCACTGAACAGAAAAACGATTCTGTAGTGTTTTCAGCAATTAAAGTATGATTGACAGAGTACAAAAGATAATGATTAGGTTTTATCATTTGAAGAAAGGTTTAAAGAAGGTGCAACTGCTTCCTTTAATTATTGTTTCTTAGTATTTACCAAACTGTACAATTCCTCATATTTGTTATACGCAGTGAATATTCTATCACTAGTTCATCATAAAAAGTTTTGGTCTAGTGCTATAATTTTTGTCTGTCATGTTTTACAAGCATTACAAATAACATCAGCAGACCCATAGTGCACATTCATGTTCCCCTGCTAACACCTGCTGAATTGACTGTTTATGTTTCATATGGCGACATTGTACTACATCACCTATATAACCGTGTTACCTAATCAGAGATTTCATTATTTAAATCAAGAGGCAATTCAGGGTGTATTTCAAATGAACACAGCTATGGAGTCAGTGTGATAGCTAATAAAAATTCCAGGTTCTTTGGTAAGCCCTATTCATTGCTTGTGGATTTCCATTCATCATGATGAATTCTGTGTAAAAGCCAATAGAAGCGCATGCCCTCATGGTATCTTACAAACATAAATTGCTGGGTTTTCATTCGTTGTGAGTTTCCTGCTTAAGAGAAAGGAAGGATATTGTCTTGAGTTAGAAATAGCAAATAAAAATAATTACAATTTGCAATACTAGTTTGTGCAATGCATCTTGATTTTTCCCATTTTACAGGAATACCTGGATCAATAATGACTAACCAAGATTTGGGGTATTTTATAAAAAAATCTATTCCACAAACAGCTTCAGTTTTTCACCTCCTTGGCTGTCCAAAAAATACCTTTCATCATCAGAAAAATCACTAGAGATTAAACAGAATATGCAATTCTAGAGGATGTAGTATTAGCATCTGTGGACCTAGATTCAGTGTTCTCATTTGTACAGATAACAGCACAGGAGTGAGCATCAGAGGCAATCAAAGCAATCATGCTATGATTGCAGTCTGAGGTGGCACAAGTATGAGGCCCAGTGTTGTGAGTGAAAGGACAGTGTAGCAGCTGCATTTTAATGGAGCGTGCGCTTGTTTTGCAGAAAGTGATGTATGGCTGTCACATAACCCACTGCCAAAGCCTCGTCAGACACCAGCAACAGCCTAGGAAGGTGTCAGGCAAAGAGTCTTTGAATCAACAGGAGCCTGACAGAGGCAGAAATATTTCACCTGTAACCAAGCAATAGTCAGAATTAGCTTCAGATGCCTCCCTTGCCACTATTAAATTCAGAAGTCCAGTCCTAAGAGTGGGTTTGTCTGGCAAGGAAAAAGAGGCAGGAGAGGGAAAGGAAGGATATTTGAGGCTTGGGGTTTCATACTCATGTGTATATGTGCACCATCATCTATCTATCCACCATTTAGCTGCAATTTCTTGGAATTTCTAACATTATTGTTATCACAAAAAACATTCAGAGCAATCAATTGTTTCAAAACTGATGCATTTTGTCAGACTAACATCTTGTATATACTTGTTGGATGCTCTTATTGCTTGTAGTTATTGTGGGGTAAACCACAGAGTAACTTCTGTAACCTTAATGTACTACAAGGTAAGGTGTACACCTTTTGTGGCATTTATTCGTGCTGCATTCCTAATACTCCCTCCCAAGGACATGTGCTGAATTTATGCTCCCAGATAGTAAGATTTTTTTCCTGTCCATCTAGGTGAGGAAGATGAGCATGGTAAAGAACACTTTTCCCATAAACCCTGTGAGAAGGAAACTATGTATTTATGGGGATCAAGGAACATATATACATACAGCTGATATATACCCATTTTCAAAGCCATAAGGAAGGAGAAATAAACCAGAGCAGGCAAGAAGCTGATGTCTGTTTGGATTCAGCTAGCAAAGATCAAAAATCATGTTTCCTGTAGACAAATTAAGTCCACCTGAATGAGTTTAGAAAAGCCAGCAGCATTCCCCCTGCCATAGCAGTGGTCATCATTGCAGCTTCCAGATGCTTGGGGAGGCTTGGGAAATGGGGGTGGCCCACCTCATTCTAAAAAAATGGTGCCTTCAGGTCTTTAAACTATGTTGAGCTTACCTTCTCATAAAAGCTTTTAGATCCAAACTATTCCTACTGTGTTGTGCTTGGTGGCTATAAATCATGGAATCATTGAATGGTTTGGGCTGGAAGAAACCTTAAATATCATCTACTTCCAACCCTCCTGCCATGGGCAGGGACATCTTCCACTAGACCAGCTTGTTCAAAACCCCACCCAACCTGGCCTTGAACACTTCCAGGGATGAGGCATCCACAGCTTCTCTGGGTAACCTGTTCAGTGTCTCACCACTCTCATTGTGAAGAATTTCTTCCTTATATCTCATCTAAATCCACCCTCTCTCAGTTTAAAGCCATTTACCCCTTGTCCTATCACTACGTGCCCTTGTAAAAAAGTCCCTCTCCAGCTTTCTTCTAAGCCCCTTTGAAGTACTGGAAGTCTGCTCTAAGGTGTCCCCAGAGCCATCTCTTCTCCATGCAGAATAATCCCAACTCTGTCAGCCTGTCTTCACAGGAGAGATGCTACAGCCCTCTGATCATCTTTGTGGCCTCCCTCTGGACTCACTCCAACAGGTCCATGTCCTTCTTTTGTGGGAGGCTGCAGAGCTGGATGCAGTTGTTCCAGGTGGTGTCTCACAAGAGCTGAATAGAGTGGGAGAACCACCCTCCTCAACCTGCTGGTCACAAAGCACGGAGCTTTGAGGAAATGGTCACCTGGCAGGTTATCTGACAGCCAGGCTCTCCCAAAAAAAAATCCTTTACCTGCAGGGCATTCTTAAAAATCTATAGATGTAAAGGCTGGAATTATCTAGGTTTCGAGGGGATGTTAAGTGATAAAACTATTAAACCTCTAAAAGTCAAGATGGAAAACTCTCTGTATTTTTACTGAATTTTATCAATTTACTTCATCATTTTTAGTGATTATAGTTTGGGGCTCATTAAGTAGAACTGCACTTTCATTTAGTGAGATATTTAATATTTAGTGTTGGCTTCCCAATGTTATATACATTGTAATAGTGTAAAGTTAAAATTAATTGAATCTCGTATAATTTGAGTCTGATAAAAATGCTAGAAGGATCATACTGGAACTATAATGACAGTAGCAAAAGCATTTCTGGAAGACTGAAATACCATGTTATGCCTAAGAATACTGTTTCCAATTCCTCATACTCCAAAAGCCACTCAGGTAGGGAAAAAAACAGCAGGAATAATTTCAGGTAGAAAATGAACCAATAAATATTCTATAACCTACCTCTACCTTTTTTTTCAGAGATTATGGTGGCAATTAGGAAAGTTTATACTGTTTCTTTAGTATTGTCTACAGCTGCCAAGGCTATACACTCAGTTGGGTTATTCAATTCTTAAAATGCATTATGTTCAAATCATGCTTTCTAAAGTGGTTTTCCGTTAGAACTACATCAATTGAAAACCATATTGCTGGCTTAAATATAATTCAGTTAATCCTTGTTGTGTCAGAATGTTTGTTATATATATAACAGGAAGGAAATGAAAATATTTTAAAAAAAATCCAAAAACATAAACATTAGTCATCATGAGTTTTTTTTTAATATCATCAGCACTACCATAAAGCCAGCTGATAAATTGTGCACTATTCAGAAGAAAGTAATAGAATAAAATCAGTATTGCGTTACACTAGCTTAGTCATAGCTCTGGGTTACTGTCATTTTATGGAAAATAAAAGCTTGAATATTTCAGATTTTAAAGTTTCTTCTCAGCCTTGAAGATTATTTGCCTTAGGAGGCAAATAACAAGCCCATGTACTGAAGAACACAAGATTTGGGACTGCTGGGGTTGGTAAATTTTTGTCATTGTTTCTAATCGACAGTAAAGCAGCATTGATGACTTGGATCCAGATGGCGAGTAGTAACACTTCATAATAGTAACCTAATGAAGCTTTTCAGTGCTGGTGACAGGTAAATGCTTAAAAGGTTTATGGCAGGAAAAAAGCTTCAATAAATAACTTGAAAATCTGTCTCTCATCTTACTTGTATAATTATTGCTTTTTATAATGGCATAATGGAAGAGCAAAGCATAGGTGAAGAAAAGGCTAGAAAAGAGGAACTCTCTCTCTGGAGATAATGGGATGTACAATGGGATTATTTTTTTTTGCTTCTTGTAAGATGTATAGCTGCTTAACAAGCATTAGGCCTCTCTCAGTCTTAAGGGAAGATTTTTAAAATCTTTTTCATGTAGTTAAGTCTATCCAGGGATCAGGAGCTAAAAATAGAGGAGATGGTTTTTCTCAATGCAAGTAAAGAATAATAGTTTCAGGATATTTTAACTGAAAGGAGAAAGTTCTGGGATCTTTCACATGAGCTTTTCTCCCTAATCCCGGTTTCCTGTGCAGAGTAAAACCAGAAATCTGGTGCTTACTTTGCAACAAGGGAGAAATCTGATGGCTGGCTGCTTTAAAGGGCAGGGGACCAGTCCTGCAGAGACTCTCATGTTTCTGCTATAACCTTTTCCATTGGAAAACCAGGTTTTTAATAAATGGAAATTTTAACTGAAATAATCCTTTTTTTTTTTTTTTTTTTTTTTTTCTGGGGAAGGAAAAAGCAGACTTAAAACTCAGCGAAGGAGGGGAAAATTGCACCAGAAGTGCACCAGGTTTTGGAATATATTTTTCTTGTCAAAAGTGGAAAAAAAAAAAAAAAAAACTTGAAAAATTCACTTAAAAAAAAGAAACCATCTATTTCTGTTAACATTTTCTACTGTCAGTTTTCCAAACAGATGTGATTGGAAAAGTGTTGTCAGTTTTAATGTGGGTTGGTAGAGCTGGGATGTCTTATGCTCCCTTGCAGCATCACTGAATGTCTAGTTGAAGCTGGTAGCTTTATATGGGTCACATAGCAGTATTCTCAGATTTTTAGATGCAATCTGCCCCAGCCACTGCTAGAAAAAGTGTTAGCTGACACTGGACTTTTGCTGTTTCACACTGTGGCTTGTAAAACAACAAAAGAAATCAAAAAATATTCAATTAAAACCTATAGCATGTACACAGCAACAGTAATAAAATAGACATCAAAAGGGAAGCCCCTGAGGAAGGATCCTTCAATCTGGTAGCTATAAGTAATGTCAAAAG
The DNA here is from genome assembly GCF_036013475.1 of Columba livia. Classification (NCBI taxonomy): domain Eukaryota; kingdom Metazoa; phylum Chordata; class Aves; order Columbiformes; family Columbidae; genus Columba; species Columba livia. The sequence continues at coordinate 133,925,524 of NC_088603.1, forward strand.
CACACAGTCATTGTAAATGGTCTGCAATAAGGGATATAAATAGTGCAATGGGACTGAATCAAAGAATCCTACATGCAATTTATTTATATTAAATGCTGTTATCCAAATAAAGCATTTCATTGCAAAGCAGCTAAGATACATTCTCCTGTTTTCTGCTGCTAAAATATAAATTATTCAGCAGTGGCTCACATGGCATTGTTGAGGTGAAGTATCCTTCAGGCTCAACAGCTCTTGCTGGATTCACTGTGGTTATTTTGGGCCATTCAGTCTAACCTAGGACTGTTGCACAGTCCTGACTGTCCACTGCTGCAGGTACATGACTTTTCTTTTAGCCTTCAAAGGTTTAAGGTGGGAAAGTCCAATAATTACCAATATTGGATTGATTTGTGAAAAAGTCAAGTCATAGTCTTCTTCCCTCTTTTCCCCAGTTGTCTTGGCTTCCTTTTGAGGTTCTGCTGGAGGAATATCTGTGCCTTCATACTAAAGAAAACATTTCATTTCTCAGTTTCTACAGATCAAGTAACAAGATGTCATGTGTGAACCCCCTGAAGACTGAGAAGAGAAACTCTGACTTCCCTACAGAAAATTGTGAACTGCGGTTTCTTACTGGCTAGCAACACGTTTGATTCAATTTGTATGAAAACTCAACTTACTTATCAAAATGGACGTTATTGTTCAAATATTAGAAACTCCATTTCTTATATGTTCTAAGCTGTACAATTGTCAGATTTTTATGGTTTAGATTGTAAATGTGTTTTTCTCTGGCTGATTATTGGTATTATTTTTTTAATTTTGATGTCTTAAAGGCCAATGTACTGTATCATAATAATATGAAGGACATATTTAACAGGTGTGGAAAACACTGTATACAAATGTATATTTCTAAAAGCTATTTTTATGATTAGCATGTTTTAGTGTTTTTCCATATTTAGAGTCAGGTGATATTGCACTTCTTTGTTTACAGCTTAATTCAAACAAGATCATTATGATCAGTGTCTCAATTAAATACATTGTATGGTATTTTGCATTATTTTATTTATTATGTTCGCCATTGGAAATAATTATGTTTACTAATAGGGATAGCTGCCGAAAAGTGAAAATGTCAAAATAAGAGAGCAATCCTTGATAAACTGTAAATTGAATCCTCCTGTAGATCCCTTTCATCAGATAAGCACTTTCTGTGGTGCCATTCATCAGAGTTGTTACAGCTGTTCCTTCAAGTCACTAAAGACAGTTTGTTGTTACCATATGGAAAGTTTACATGGCAGTCGGTCTCCTGTCTAGCAATGTGTATTACTTATAGACTGCCAATATCTGATAGCCTGGATTAGCCTACTGATTACTGTTTGGATTATTTTCTGGCAGTAGTCTTTCCACTCCCAAACAACCTAACCGCTCCTAAAAGACAGCAGTTGGAATCATTATTACAGATGTCGTAGGGGGAATCTCAGTTTAGAATTTCTTAATAAATCATATTTCCTTTCAAAAAGAATGGATGCATTATTTCTCTTGTGTTACTGAGATATTAAGGGTATCAACGCATCTAATAATATGGACACAAGGTCATCTTCTGTAATGAAAATAGGAACTTGTCCACTATCCCAAAGCTAGACCTCCTTAGCACTGCAGATGACATAAAACAAGGAATAGATATTTGTTTTTCTACATCTTTATGTGAGATATACTCCTATACAAAAAGACATGTCTGTAAAGTGATTTCAGGGGGAAAAAAAAGGAAAAAAAATTAATAGCTACAGCCTTCCAAGAGGGAGGGGAGTTAATTTAAGAAATGCCTGATGCAGCCAAATGGACTTCAGACCCAATTTTGTGCCAACCTGCAGCGTGGAGCTCTCATGACCACTGACATCCATGACCAGGGGTATTTGGTATTTAGTATGGTCCAGAACCACAAAAATGAACTCTTGCCTTGCCCTTTCAATCAGCCTTAGTAGGCTAAAAGCAAGAGAAAAACAAAGCTACCAGAAAGACTCTTTAAAAGATCAAACTTTCTGTTTCTATAAAAAACAGCAGTTTCTGAGATGACAGGTTCACCTCAAACAGTGGGGGGTGTGAGGAGGTGGGAGTTCAAGGTCTATGGTCAACTTTCCAGCATGGTCCCATCATCAAAGAAGGACTGATATTCTTCAAACATTTGGAAGAAGAGCATACATTTGAATTTAATTATCTATTACTGAGTGGGAATTTACTTCACTAGCTGATTATGTAACATAGCACTCTCAGTTATGTTTGTATATCTTATATTTAGCTTGTCTATTGTGTGTGGAGTTACATGGTTTACCTAAGTGCTGAGTAGTACCTAGCTACTTAATTAAGGAAAGAATAGTGTAAGTAGTTACTCCTGAGCATAAAGAGTCAGTGTCAGAATCCACCAAGGCTGACTCTACCAGAAAAGTGCAGCAAAAAATATTACTTATGTGTAAGTTAAATGTTAGGTCAATTCAAAGAGTGAAATATTTCTCCACTTATCTATTAGAATAGGTTATGATCATTTTTAACTGTAAAAATGCAAAAAGAAATGCCATTTTGGGATCTCCATCTCTGGCTGACAGTTAAAAAAAAAAAGGAATTCCGAACCTGAGCTGCTCAACAAGCATTTTGCCCATTTCAATTATGAACTGTTGGCTGACTTAAAAGATGCAGAATGTCATCCAAGGAGATCAGTTTCCGATGCTGGTGTTAATTAACTACGTATGAGAATCAGCTAGGCGTATCATCTATTCACCACCTCCATTCCAAATGAGCTAATAATCACAGAAAACACTCTAGGAGATTTTTAGAAATTCTTTCCAATCATTACCCTTAGATTATCTATTCATAGAAATGATTGCACCATCATAATGTCAACACTGTTTCACACCACAGTTTACGTCATGAATATATTTTGAACACAAAAAGACACCTCTGATAACACCATCAGACACGACTTCAATTTGCAAGCTAGAAGCTTGTTGTGCTGTGCAGTCAATTACTCACAATGTTTCTTAATGGCATGTTTGCTTCAAATCACTACAGAGTATGCTGGTAGCATCAGCAGAGCTTGATAGTTCTCTACTTTTCCTGTATGTGGTACACTCGGTGTTGTTTGCATCACTACCTATACTTCTTTTACATGGGTTTTGTCAGTTGTTTTTTGTCAACATTCCTCATCCCTTGCACTATGGAAGAATAGGAAACGTAAAGAATCTTGTCTATTGGTTTGGATAGTCAGCAGTTTTATGAAATCCTTTATGGAGAGTCCTGAATTTAACCAATTCATTTTCTACACAGGCCTATACTCTCTGTGTATTTCAGATAATTGTTTCAAAACTGTGCAGCTGCATGAGTGGAAAACATTTACTAAAAAGCTTTAAAGTTTGGATCAAGAAAAAATATTTTTACTTTTGTAAACTCTTGTATTACATATTATTGCAGTTCTTATTAGTTTTCTCTGTAGATCCATTTTTAGTTTTGAAAAATCACTGTACTTAAACTATGTAGATAGCTACAATCTTGTAAGCAATCATAGTGTTAATAAGTGCCACTGCAAGTTAGAATTAAAACATTCAGGTTTTGCCCATGTAGAGCAGATTGATGGTTCATTACAGTTTTCTTTAAAATACTGTAACATAATTTTTACATGTCTGTAAATAAATATTTTCTCTGATTTATGCACTAATCCTGTTTTGTAATTTGTTCTCTTAAAATGTGACTCTAAGAAACTTTCCAGGAAAAAATATATTTTCCTCATGGAAAAATACCATTTAAAGCTCTGTACTACAACTATGCTTCACAAACTTTCCAAGCAGAACAAACAGAAAGAGGCATCCGTAGTATGAATTACTTAAGCAAGATGGAGAAAAATGTAGTAAATACTGCTGTCATATTCAAAGTTTAAGAAATTTAAGGACCAATTCTGTGTTTAAAAATTACTGAATATAAATGTGACCAGCTTCCTAAAAGGAAGAAATTCTTTGATGGGGTGAGAGAGGAAGAGAGGCCCATTGGTGACATTTCATTGAATCTGAGAAATTTATTTTCTTAATCTTGGAAGCTTCTAAGTTTCATGTATTGCTAAAGTAGCATACATGTAACTTATGAAAACAACGTTAATAATAGTTATAGTTTTCTGTTTGGTATTCAAACTTATGTTTTATTCATAGTTTATTATTCCATTCCAAGTTGCTGCCACACAGACAAACTAAGGAAAATTGGTCCACTAAGTTTATGAGAATGTTTTTAAACTCTTCTGGAATTGTAGAGAAGCAAGACTTTTTAGAAATGTGTGTGATTTACATTTGGCACATCATTTTCTACATTTTTAAATGTGTTGTCCTTAATTGTTATGGCTATGACAGATTTCACACAAGTTTGTGAACTTTATAAACAACTTACTCTTATCATGCATGATACAAGGCCAATTCCTCATTCAGAAAGATCCTTGATAGAGATGAAATAGCAGGTGATTAAAACAATTTCTGATTCCTTTTTAGTAAAGAAGGCAGCCTCAGAACTTGAAAAGCTTCCCGTTTCCATGTTGAGAAGAATCTTCAATGGTCTAGAAAATTTAAATAAGGAATACATCTGATTTGGGAGGAAAGAGGATAATTAAGGTAATTTCATTTTCTGTACTTGTCTGTCAAGATCTTACATAATAAACATCATAAAAAAAAAATCACTTAGATAATCTTAAATTCTGTGTTGGATGCTACTGGGCATGAGGGCAATTATTACTGAAATGAAGTATCAATCAGCCAAGAATAAGCAGAGAGAGCATCCTAAGGTCTTAGATAGATAAAACATCAAGCAATCTAACATTTTATGGACAAATGAGCAATGCATTACCAATATTTTTGGAACAGAGAAATACTTAACCCTTGCATGATTAATAATAAAGTACAGAAAATGTAATTTATTCAATTCAGTTGTACTCAGAATTATATTCCAGTATTTTTTACTTACTCATATGAAGAACCATTCATTGCCCTTAGGGACAATTTTTTCTGAACCTGTAGGGAAAATCACTATAAAAATAATGAAAAATTATTAGAGGAGCGGGGGAGTTTTTCACGTAAGCAATGGAATCCTGTCTCTTTGCATTAAGAATCTGAAAGAGTGGCTCCAAAGCAAAGCATTGAAAAGATTTTCTTCTGTCAGAAATTCTTTACTCTGAGATGGTAACCTCATTCCATGTCTGCATAACTTCAGGCTTTTATCCCCCCTGAAAGAAACTTGCAGGACTTCTCTGTAGTAAGAGCTCACCAAAGTCACCCACTCAGATCCAGCAGATCAGAATAACCATCTCTATATGGTAAGAGTCCCACACAAGAGGAAAGATTGTGTGTGTGGTGAAGCTAAGGACAGTTGGACACCTTAAACTAGGAGAAAAGGTGCCTGGTTTGGCCAGTGGCTGCCAATGTTAACAGTCAGCTAACCTGACTACGGTTTCTAGAGCAAGGAGAGTCTGGCCAAGGTTATGAGTAAAGATGCAGGAAAGATTCTGCACACTAAGTAAAACCAGCACAACTTGGCAAGTTAGTACTGTAGCTCTGAGCTTTCCTCCAGTGAAATAATCTGGCTATGAGAATGAGAGAGAGACAAAGTAAAGGCATCTGTGTACAGCATTTGCAGCCCTACTCTGGCGATCCATGCCCTTACAATGACCAGCTCTGGAAAACTGATAAGAAAACTCTTTGAGATACTGCTTAGGAAAAAACATTGAGTGCCATAGGAAACAAGTAGTTATTGTTTTGTAGGTAGTGGGGTTTGAGACTCATCTGAGATGAAAATAACTCAATGTTTTTCATTGATACATATTTTGAGGTTGCTATAGTAAGTATTTATTTGCTCTCAAATAAAGGTTGCTGTTCCACACATTCGAACAAAACTAAGACACAATTATCATAGAATCATAGAATGCTAGGGATTGGAAGGGACCTCAAAAGATCATCTAGTCCAATCCCCCAGCCGGAGCAGGAACACCTAGATGAGGCTACACAGGAACGTGTCCAGGCGGGTTTTGAATGTCTCCAGAGTAGGAGACTCCACAGCCTTCCTGGGCAGCCTGTTCCAGTGCTCTGTTACCCTCACTGAGAAGAAGTTTCTTCTCAAGTGTAAGTGGAACCTCTTATGTTCCAGCTTAAACCCATTACCCTTTGTCCTACCATTGTTTGTCACCGAGAAGAGCCTGGCTCCATCCTCATGACACTCACCCTTTGTACATTTGTAAACATTAATAAGGTCACCCCTCAGTCTCCTCTTCAAACTAAAGAGACCCAGCTCCCTCAGTCTTTTCTCATAAGGGAGATGCTCCACTCACTCCCTTAATCATCTTGTTTGCCATGCGCTGGACTCTCTCCAGCAGTTCCCTGTCCTTCTGGAACTGAGGGGCCCAGAACTGATCACAATATTCCAGGTGTGGTCTCACCAGAGCAGACTAGAGAGGAAGGAGGACCTCTCTCGACCTACTAACTAACCCCCTTCTAATACACCCCAGGATGCCATTGGCCTTCCTGGCCACAAGGGCACAGTGCTGGCTCATGGTCATCCTGCTGTTCACCAGGATCCCCAGGTCCCTCTCCCCTACACTGCTCTCTAATGGATCATTTCCCAACTTATACTGGAACCTGGGTTTGTTCCTACCCAGATGCAAGACTCTACATTTGCCCTTGTTATATTTCATTAAATTTTTCCCCGCCCAGTTCTCCAGCCTGTCCAGGTCCCGCTGGATGGCAGCACAGCCTTCTGGCGTGTCAGCCACTTCTCCCAGCTTTGTGTCATCAGCAAACTTGCTGATAGTACACTCTAGTCCCTCAACCAAGTCATTGATGAATATATTGAACAGTACTGGCCCCAGCACCGATCCTTGAGGCACTCCACTAGATACAGGCCTCCAACCGGACTCTGCCCCATTGACCATGACTCTCTGGCTTCTTTCCTTCAGCCAGTTCGCAGTCCACCTCACTACCCGATCGTCCAGACTACACTTCCTCAGTTTAGATATGAGAATGCTATGGGAGACTGTGTCAAATGCCTTACTGAAGTCAAGGTAGACCACATCCACCACCCTGCCATCATCTATCCACCTCGTTATATCTTCATAAAAGGCTATGAGGTTGGTCAATCACATAATGTTTTAACAAAAAGCCTGATTCCTATATCATACATCCCATATAAATACAACCTACCAAGTAAAAATGTTTCTAAAGGTTACATTTAAACTTTCTGATACTATCCTGGCTATGTATATTTAACAGCCTAAGGTAATAAAGAAGAAGCTTTGTGTGACCACTCTGTGGTGTATTACTCTATGTGAATACATCTATGATGTGTAGCTATGCATATATGGAAAAAAAATATTCTTCCATTGCTTTGTGCTTTAGATAATTAGAAATGTTTCTCACCAACTAGAGACAACTAATGTTGTGGAAAATAAGATTCGAACTCATCCTGGGGTAAGTCTGCTGATATCAGTCACTGAATGAGTACCTTCGACATCTACTCCAGCTGGATTCTTAAGCAGAAACTGTGATCAGTGCTCACCCTATGAGGAGTTACAGCACCATTTAGCATGTTATTTAAAGAAAAAAGGAAGTGATAACTGATATTGCTGTTGCTGGTATTGCTACTGCAAGAGGAACATGGTGGAACATGGTGGAGGTGCAGAGGATATACAGCAGGGTAGGACTACAGCTCAAATGGGGCACCGAAACCTGAAGAGGCATTGAAAGGGTCTTTCCTGGGGATGACTGAGGAAATTACTGAAATGGGATGTGCTACACTTGCATTCACTTTACTTTTGAAGAAACGTCTCCCACATATTTATTTATTTTAATATTCCTACTTGTGATGCCATGATTCTGACTATTATTTCAAGGGCTAAGCCTTCAAATTTCCGGGTGATTTTAGTTTAACTTCTCGAGAATTCAACACTTGTCAATATGTAGCAAATCACATGCAAAATTAACCCACTGTTCAGAATTTTGGCCTTGTTGTTTAATCTACAAGGTGGGGGAGGGATTTAATGTTTGTTTGCTTGAGTGGATGCATTAACTGTAAATCTATCCTTACATTGATGAGTAAATTTCAGATGAGGCGCCTATACTTCTGACGCAATCTAAATGCTGAATTCCGAGAAAATGCATGCTGGAGAAGGGCTGTGTAATCCTAACAAGATGGAAATTGGGTGATACCACAAGAAAAATTAACCTAGACAGCAGCCCATGCTCCATCCACTTCTGAGCAGCAACTGGACACTTTACCTTACATTATCCTTCCTCCATAGGTAAGTGGGTGTTTCTATATGTTATGTTCATTTTTATTGTGAAAATACGTAAAACAGCTCTCAGGTAAATGAAGTAGCACTCTCTTGAACTACCAAACAATTTGGCTTAACATTCTACAAAGTTATTTCAGCTTTAGTTATTTAAGTCATTGCCATACAGGGTAAGTAACATTCACTATCTCCGACTATTAAGGGAAGAACACAAACATTTATTTTCAGAATATTCTTGAGCTTTTAAAGAACATTTTCTTAATTTCATCCCCTTTTTTAAATCTATTTTTTCTCCCTCTACCCTGTTAAACTGGAAGGAATTATAAAAAGTAAACTCTAGCAAATAAATAATTCAGAAAGTATTTGCAAAAAAGAAAAATTTTAATTCACAAACATTAATAGGAAAAAAGTTTAGCAGAAAGCTATCTTTTTAGACTGACAAGTAGAACTGATAAAAATAGGAAATCTTCCAGGTGTACCATCCTATCTGGTGGTTTGGGATTTTTTTTCTGATTTAGTTTTACACCATCCTTGTGTGACTTTATCATGTTGTCTACAAAAACACTGCTGTTAAAAACAGCAAATCAAAATGCAACAGATATGTTCTTATCACCAAGGGAGCTATGCCATAACTCATATTTCTAGTCAGTCAAAGTTCTGATTTATGTAATTGTTACACAAATCGTTTTGCATAAAAGAAATAAATCAGTGTCTGAAGTGATGAATTTGGGTTGGTCATTCTTTTATCTTCTCTTTTTTTGGCCAACACACAGTCTTTTGTATTCTGGTTTTCATCAGTACTCAACACAGAGGACAAAGTTTTGTGAAATATGTGATGCCAAGGAAATAAATGCCTAGAGATTTATTTTCTTAGTTCTGTACAGGACAACTTTCAGTGATATACATCAGGAGGTTTACTGTGCTTGTGACAACACACCGCATTACTTGTAATCAACGTATCAGAGTATGAAATGCTGTTTTACAAATCTATTCATTGAGCACTATTATTTAAGGTAGTAGGCTTCAGAGAACAAGTGTATCAGGTCATGTCTCAGGAAGAAAAAAGTGGTTTATGACAACAAGATATATAAAATCAATTGTGCTGATTTCAAGGATGAGTGACCTTTCAGATTTTTATACTTCTCCATTTATGTGAGGATCATTTGTAAGTGAATTGCTAGTTCTGAGTGGTATTTCTAGTAGGCCAATGAGGTGGAAAAACAGGACTGCTACCATCTTAAATGTGGCTCATTCTGAACAATTTGTCCCACTCTGGTTTTGGAGGATCCAAGACATGTCACAAGATAACAGGATAGCAGCAGACAATCAATAATGGCAATAAGAAAAATGACAAAAAATCATTGCCTGTGGAATTGCATGCAGGCAGCCATGGAGACAAATGACATTGCTGACTGCTCTGTCAGATGTAGACTTCGAGTACAAGAGAAGCTCTGTGAAACCCCGTGCAGTGCAGAGTTACATCGGCTCTTGCTGCCTACTCCCGGGAACAAAGAACCCAAGCAGATGTTAGATTTCCAGCAGCTTCCTCAGACAGCACTTTTCAAAGGTGTCTTTTTATAGGGGACAAGCTCAAGCCTTTTTCCCCACCACCTTCATCCCTCATTTGTGTGTGGTTTGTCAACTGTTAAACAACAAGGCTTTTCAGGGAAGAGAAATGCACTGAAGTGGTGTCCTCCTAGGAATGAAGAGTATGAGTGGGCGCACACCCACATACACACTACCCACAGACCTGCAGATCTTCCCACCTCCACTGCCCAGGGAAACTCATTGTGGAGTGTGAAACTTCATTTTTTTCTGTGAAGCTGCAAGAGACTGAGTTTGGAGGATTAAAACTCTCACAGAGCTTATAAACTCCTCTTTAAATACATTTTTATAGATTGTTTTTAATCTGCAGACCTCAAGCAGTCACAGAAGAAGAAATTTGAATCCTTTCTTGGTTATAGACAGGGAACACAGGGCATGAAGAGGCCATTTAGGTGGCTTGAAGGCTTTCCCTGTTGGTAACAGCAAGAATTTCAGAGGATGACATAGGATCCTGGCCTGGTAGTACAGTAGATCTTATCTTTCTGTTTTCTTATGGGCAGAGTTCTAAAACTAAATATTTCACATTATGCTGAGTATAAATTTTTACTGCTGTGAATAATCAGCATAATAATGAAGTTTATGTCATTAAACACATTTGAATTTCCAGCAAAAAGCCCCAGTGGGTGTGGTTCTAAGTTGACACTGTTAATCAGGTTTTGGAGCAAATTGTGTGCAAAAGCAAAATTATTTAATCTCTTCAAGCTAAGGTGCTGTATATTTATTTCCCTCAGCAATAATAATCAAATTTTAGTGGTCTCCATAGCGATGCAGGTGAAAATTTGGAAAGCCAAGAAGGTATCCAACAGCAAATATAGAAATTCATAATATTAATAATACATCCCACTGAGGCTTGGTTTTCACTAATACCGAGAAAATTAAGTAGCATTTGCCACTGAAAATAATAGGACTTAGTTACCACGAATCACTATAACTGAGCAAGGATCATGCTATGGTGGCATGTTGTCTCTCTCTCTGAAAAAGTATCTCTACTTTCATATTCTTTGCAGATATTTTTGATTCAAACAAATCTAAAGCTTCTGAACAATTAATTTTTTTGCATATTTTTCTCTAGTAGTTTATTCAACGCCATATATGTTAATAAATAAAAATCTCCAAATCATACAGGGTCAGAAATTTGCCAAATAGATTTCAGACTAAAGTCTTGATGATTTTTTTCTACTGTTTTTATCAAAAATTTTACTTTTTAGATTCATATATTTCAAGATCAAAATTATATATTATGATAACCTGGTCACCAACATAATCTAGAATACAGAATTCCTCCTACTAATTCCTGCAACGTAAAAAAATAAACCTATTGTGTTTTTACATAACATTAAGACCCTTTATAATACCAAAAGTGTCTTTTAGGTCCCGTATCATCAGACTCTATCCATCACAGCCTTTATTTTCATGAATCTCTCAGACAAAGTCTTTAATTTGCACTTAATATGGATCATTTCAAGCAGAGGGAGCAGCAACAGTCTCCCCAGGAAGGCTGCTTAATGCAACACATGGCTGAAAGATTAAGCACATTTACACAAAGTAACAGAAAGCACCGGGGAGACCCATAAACTGGTGAAAATCTGACCCAATAAATCTAACATTGCAGCCTATGTTGACGCTTCAGCTGAGATGTAGGAGCAGTGTAACCATACAGGTACAGTGTAGTACCTATACACCTATACTGCTTTCCAGCAGCAGGTGTGTTTGTTGTAGCTTATGTTTGACACTCTGCCTACAGCTCTCCTGGTGCTAGTGTCAGCACATGTTCTGCCAGCTCAGGTTTTTCAGCCCATCTACAGTGCGAAGGAGGGCCAAGACTTTCCCTGCACCTACTGGTATAGATGTGCTTCAATGGCACATAATACAGCTAGACAAGATGATCTCCAGAGGTCCCTTCCTACCTCAACTATTCCGTGACGTTGTGATTTTGTGTTATACTAAAATGGCATCCATAAAGTCTCCATTAAAAAGATACTGAAGATGCACAAGGAACATGCCAGAATCAGCATGTAACACCCATCTTATATATATTCTTTATCATAAGAATCTATTGTGAATACTCAAAACACATTCTCACCATGATCACTTATTGAAGCAGGAACCTTATTTTCCCAGTAGAGTCCTGTAGCTGCTGAAATCATACTCAGATTGCTTTCTCTCATCCTATTTAGGATTAATATTCATTCACAGTCAATGAGCACTTAGTTCACGATAAGAGGAACAGTTTCAGCTGAAAAGAATCAAAAAGTGCTATCTCAGAAAACTCAGCAGCTCTGCATAAGAGAGCTGGTAGCTGGAGACTTGATGTCCGTGGGGCAGTGAGGTGAGCTGGTCCTGCCTATTCCATACCTGGGCAGTCTATGCTAAGCAATGAGCTACTGGAAAGAGAAGGCCTACAAGAAGAGTGAGATTAGGTAAACACTCATCCCAGCTGTTCCCACAGGAGAGAAGAAAAATTCCTGAAATCCACTGGCAGACGCTTCCCAAGAAGACAGGTTACACATCTGCTTCAGGGAAGCAAACAGCAAATGGTAGTAGCCAGAGGGCACTGCAGAGGAAAAAGCAAAGGGAAGACAAAGAGGGAGAAACCAGAAAGGGGTTGCCAAGGAACAAATGTTTGGCTCAAGGTGCAGAATAGAGTGGTAAGTACCTCAGGGAAGACTATAGTGCTGTTGGAAGGCAGAGTGAGAGGTTATCCCATTGCCAAAATGCCACTGGCTACAAATCTGTTTTGTGCAGGATCCAGAGCAGAACATCTAAAGACATACGAGATAGGCCTATCAAAAATATAAGGGAGGGAGAGTTCCCGCATGCACACAGACAGGGTGTGGGGATGAGCTATGTGAATAGAGTTCTTAAGTCTAAGGCAAATTAGCCCAAGTCCATACTGAGCATTTTCTTGCTTCCTGAACCAAAGCAGCATGGGGGCAGGACTACAGATGAGGGCAGGCTCTGAGGACCGTGAGACTGAACTGAGGCATCTGTATACCACACAAGTCTTTCAGTGGTTGTAGTCCTTGTGGCTTGACTTGGAGAAGAACCAAAAGTTCATGAGTCCTGCTGCAGTCAATGGCAAAACCATACACTTAGCTCCTCAGGCATCCCTCGTTAGAATCCCAAACCAGAGACATAAGGAAGCAATTTAGATGCCAAAACACAAATGTCTACCATCATTTTAGACATCCCTTTAGATCCTCCACAAAGGAATGACGCTCACATACTCCTGTCCATGCCTGCCAGTCCCAGGAGGGTGTTTCAATTACTCAGGACATTTTAAATGGCATAGATGCAGATGTTTAGATTCCTGAATGGGCTCCGTATTTTTAACTGTGGGGTCTTTATAGGGTAACTAAGGAACAGTTTTGGGGAAAATTTTTGACCTAAGGAATATGCTTTCAAACTGGAACCTGCAGATGCATAATTCACATTCATGTCACCAAAATCTGTTTCCAAGAATCTGCTGATATAACTGAGAATTTCTTAAAGTCATAGAAAACTGGAAAAAGTAGATTGGACAAAGCTCATGAGAAAGTAAACTGGCAGCAATAAAACTCAAAATTATTGGTGACATTTATAATAGTTACCTATAGTAGGAACTGAAACCCTGATCTGGTGTTACCCACTGAAAACAGAATTAGGTGTCGCATGTGTTAAATTATCCTTTTATCACCTATGAAAGAACACCAGACTTTGGCACCTATTATTGCCATTAGAGGGGCTATATTTTAGTCACACCTAGACTGAATTATTGCCACAGTGCTAGCTGCAGAAGGCTATTTCAGAATATACCCCAGCCTGTGCCATCTTTGTACTGCTGAGCTCCCAATTAAAAGTAAATTACTGAAGGCCCATTTTGTCAGCTTAGCACTCCAGGAGCTTGAAAAATAAGAATGATTTCTCACCATGAACTGTGAAATGAACATAAAAGTGGTGCAGATTTCTTTTTTCCCTTTGAATTAAAGATTCACCTCTGGTTTAGAGTTAGAGACACTTCGCTCAGTAAAGCTACACCAAAGCAGCCCTGTAACTCAGCTATAAAGTAGGTTAAAAAGCAATCAGCACTGGTCAACAGAGTCATTTTCAGAGAAGGAAGGGCTGAGTCCCAAGGGCAATCCATACCACAAGGACTGTGGGATCCATCCCCACCAGAGCTTAATGAATGTCACAGACATCTCTCTTGTCCTTCTGCCTTAGTAGCAGTAGAATAATACAAAAGGTGTAACCATAAACTCATACAAATTTATGCATTAAATGTAATGAGCATCTTTTTCATTAACAGTTAAATTTGTTATAGAGGTCTTGTGCATTCTTGCTGCTGTGAAGCAATACCCTGGCCATTTCCATGGCTGTCACAGGGACAGCCATGTGGAAGAACATAAAAAAGGACAGGCAAGAGAAAAGTGGTTTTACAAGACACTGTCTTTTTTGGTGTGTTTTTTCAAAGACTGGGCTATTCTTACATTAGTACTACATTTTTAATTAATAATATGTACTGTTCTTGTTTTGTATATTGCTCTGTTAAACCTTTGTTGCGCTATGTATTCATTCTCACATACTCACATATGTTATACGGCAGTTTCTGGTGAGAAACCCAACAGCTAAAGTAGTATTTGAGACACCAGTTTTGAGATGGATGTAACAGGTTTTGAACTATGTCCAGCTTTATTATTTGAGCAAAGGCAAAAATACAGAGCCTTTGCATTTCTTTAAAAACTATTCCTCAGCTCTCCATTTTCCTAGTGTCCTTGGCTAAAACTGAGGACCTTGATACAACTGTAGTACCTGAGCCAGCTTCACCAAATTATAATTTTAATGTTATTTGTTTCCCTGTGAGTTAGATAATAAAAGCCAATAGCTTGAATAGCATTCAGAAAGGGATTAGTCATTCTTTGGATAATGAAAACTTCCACAAGAGTATTTAAACGGGAACAGTTCTTCTTTTAAGAAGCGCATATTTTTTGTACCACTGCATAAACTAAACACTAACTGACAGCACAAAGGAAATGAGGAAACAGGTTATTCCATGACTGTTTACCTGGGGATTTCTCCCTGCACTCTTGAAGTGCAGCATCATCAGAGACTGTATAATAGGACTTGATGGAGGCAAGTTGAGGTTTAAAAGACCTAAAGCAGAGATAGATGCATTACAGCTGTATATTCCTAGTGTTACTGACCAAAAGTATATGTAATGAGTCCTTCACAGCATACAGGAGAGAATACTATAGTGTTTCAGTTTGCATTGCACTTCTCATGCTTCAGAGAAGTACAGATACATTGCTAGTAACTCAGGAGGTGAAGCTATGACACAAGTTTAGCCAGCATTTCCATATTCTTTAGAAAAAAAAAAGGGCATAAGAGTAGCTCATGTGCTCAGGCTTAGCTGAAAGACTATGTTACTCATAGCACAACACTCCACTGTCTGGTTTCTTATACATACAACTAATCTAGTGTTATTTCTTGGCTGTTCTGTGTATTGCTATTAAATGGTACACACAGAAGTCATCTGGCCTGCTGTGATTAGGCATAACATGATACAGCTTTTATTATCAGCATGAAAATGGGAGTTTTCTGGTTGAAACAGCATAGTTTTGCACTTAGTTTTGCAATGATTCATCCTATTTATTATGCATAAGGAATTCACTAAATCATACCTTGAATTACTGCACTTACTCTTTGAGTAAAAAGATATTTTTCTAAGAATTTCCAAGGGAAGTTGATAATTTCTTTATGAATTAAATTTACTTAATGATGAGACCTTTAACTTAGCAATCAGTGTCAGACCTTTTCTCTGTCCCCAATGATCTGTGCACAGGCAAGTTTGCATACACAAGCCCTGGCAAGGAAGGGATCTTGAAAAACTCTGGCTAGATTTTCTCTTTTATTGTTGGGTTTGAGGACTGTATATTAGCAAGTTGATATAATTGAAAGGTGAGTTTTTGGTTTTTGTGGCATCTTTTTGGGGTTTGGTTTGCTTTGCTTTGCTTTTTTTTTTTTTTCAGAGGAAGTCTTTAAAATTATATTTACTTTAAAAAAAAATGTTGCAGCCATCTCTTGAACCACAAAACTGAGGCTACATGATATCTTTGTTAAAGGTGGTTAACTTAATCTAGCCACCATCACCTATTAAGGAGCAGAGGAAGGGAGGAGACAAGCTGTTCTGGCTTGCAGGTTTCTTGGATAGAACTTACACCTACGCTGTAGTACTCTTTCCAGACATGGCTTCTGCCTCTCCTGAGGGGATCCCTGGGCTCACCCCAGACTCAATACTTCACCTTGCCTGGGACTGTCTCCGGACCCTGTCCCTCTCACCACCATTGTGCCCTGATGAGGTGGGTCTGTGCCTTCATCCCTGTCCTGCCCTTGCCATGCTGGCTCTCAGCTCCCAGCTCATCCTTCTGCCAGTCCCTGATGTGCACAAACCAAGTCACCACTGCGTGTGGAGAATCTGCTAAATTTTCTGATTTTCTGCAAAAGAGATGTTGAAATGAGCACGTTAATGGGGGTGGACCTGCTGTAAATCTGCTGGAAAGCAGCACTGCAGAGAAGGACTTCTGGTTGACAACAGGTTGACCATGAGTCAACAATGTGCCCTTGTGGCCAAGAAGGCCAATGGTATCCTGGGGTGCATTAAGAAGAGTGTGACCAGCAGGTCGAGGGAAGTTATCCTTCCCCTCTTCTCTGTTGAGGCCACCTCTGGAGTACTGTGTCAAGTTCTGGGCCCCCCAGCTTAAGAAGCAGAAGGAATTACTGGAAGGAGTCCAGCGGCGGGCTACAAAGATGATAGGGGTCTGGAGCACCTTTCTTATGGAGAGAGACTGAGAGAGCTGGGTCTGTTCAGCCTGGAGAAGAGAAGGCTGAGAGGGGATCGCACCAATGTTTATAAATATCTCAAGGGTGGGTGTCAAGAGGATGGGACCAGACTCACTTCAGTGGTGCCCAACAATAGGATGAGGGGCAATGGGCACAGACTGAAGCACAGGAGATTCCATCTGAATATGAGAAAAAACTTTAAGTGTGACAGAGCACTGGAACAGGCTGCCCTGAGAGGTTGTGGAGTCTCCTTCTCTGGAGACATTCAAGACCCACCAGGACACATTCCTGTGCGATCTCCTCTAGGTGACCCTGTTTTAGCAGATGGGTTGGACTAGATCATCTCCAGAGGTCCCTTCCAACCCTAGCCATTCTGCAAATATGTGAATGACACCAAAAGGTTTACTTATTTAAATTGGCTGTTGGAACAAGTTTAATGAACATCAGAATTTTTTTTATTCTGTAGAGAAAAATAATTTTTCAATATTTCAATGTTTCAGAGGTTTTTATCAATAGCTCTAATATTTCTATCACTTAAAATTAGGAATGAAAATATTAATGCTTCTCATGGAATTAAATACAGTGGCAAAATTAGAATATGTTGAGCATTTTAGTTGAGTGTTTTTTAACAAAAAAAAGGCAATTCTACATTTGCATAATTTCTTTCAGATTATTATATCTTGTTCTATATCAGTTCAATTTAAAATTATATTTCCTTGAGGTAATTCACTGGTCCACAGAACTTATCATTTATATGGTAGTTCTTTGCTATTTTCCTGCAGGTTTTACCCTGTTTCTCATGCTGCATGAGAAGTATTACACAATCTATGGTTCATCACCAAGGTCAGTCAGAGAAGAGATACATGCATCATGGCAGATTTCAATTAGAGGTGATTCAAATGCATAAGGGTTACGTGTATCTGTCATGCATTGTAAGATGAGAGTCAGGGGCTGTAAACAACCCAGATTTTTGTGAGATGTGTATTATGACACAGAGGAACTGAGTTTACCTAAGAAACTACATAAAATCTAGTTTATTCATGAGCTAAATGATTGGAAGTATATTTAATTAATTATTCACATATTTAATCAAGAACAGAAACTGCAGACTCTTAAGAGCAGACCCAAAGAAATAGATTACAACTAATTATATAAAGGCGAGGTGCAGAATGTAAACAGCTGCCTTGAGAATTTATTTCACTCTTCATACTGGGTCACAGAAAGGAACTACAAAGGCAGGCCAGACACCTTTTGGGAGACTCCACAATGGCCCTGTGAGATTCCTGGAGGTTTTGGGGCTGTTCAGGTCTGAACAGTGTCAGCCATATACACTGGGGGACAACATCAGAGCTGGAACTGGCTTGCAACTAGGACTGTTAATTGCAAGTTTTACTGGTTTTTAGAGTAAAATAAATCAACTGGTTTAAACTAGATCAGTCTGATACCTGTGGGTGAGATGAAGTTCCCCAGCTGAGGATGATCCCAGACAGTGGCAGTGTTGCCTACTACCCTGCATCCAACAGTGATTTTATGAAGTAGGTTGAATCAACTGGCTGAGGTAATAGAAAGATACTCCTAATTTGTTTGCTGGGGGTGGGAGGAGGAGCTGTTTGGGGTTTTTTGTGAGGTCAGACTTCCAGCCTGCTCCCAGCTCAACTGCATGGTCACAATAGATGAGACAAAGGAGGTGGTGAGCATGTGGGACCAGGAAAGGGAAAAAAAAGCAGGAAAGCCCCTTTGGAATTTGTCTGAACTTGCACCAGGTGAAGGTGACTTGTCAGAGCTTTTCATCTCCTTCCAAGGTTAATTCAAACAGGTTAGTTCAATTTGATGCAAACCACTCCCCAACACTTAGAGGTGCAGCACAGCATGGAGCAGGGTTCAAGGTACCAGGTTCTCCTGGGGTTACTGCTAAGGTGATATCACCAGGGAGCTTGCACTTCAACAGAGAAGCAAATTCAAAAAGCTGTGTTCGTACTCTCTATTTGCAGTTTCAACTACTTGCTTTTTATATGTGCCCCTACTGTTTAATGTGAGACCAAAAGTGTAGATAGGTCTGTATTTTCATACTTGAATGTGGAAGCAGTTTTCCCACGGTATTGACCATTTAGAAAATTTTAGTCTTCCAAAAACTGTAGATAAATTTGTATTTAAGACCTTATGGATGAATTCTGATTGCAAGACTCTGCAAGCAGTTCAGTTAAGGAGATAGTCCTAGATTTTAATCCTGAATCTTTCCAGGTTCCTTTGTTTCTTGTAATTTGTAATTTAATACACTAAAATCTAATATTTTCATAAACAAGCATTCACTTCAAAGGAAAGAAGTCAGACACATCTTCTTTCACCTACTCTAACTCTCCAAGCTGGGATTTTCAGAGAAACTGAGAGAAGCTTGATATCTCCTGACACATGGGAGCAGCTGAGCATCTAATTCATGTAGATCCCTTTAGAAAAACCTTAGGTCTGAGGCAGCTTTGGGCTACTCTTTAAAAAAAAATCACACTTTCTACTCAGACACCTATTTATTTGCTAAAAGGACTTCTATCTCTTTTTCCATTTACTAAACAAAAAAATGTATCTGATGCAATTATCATGGCTGCCTTAATATTGACTCTGGTACCTGCAAGGCATTTCTGGGGACTAAATGTTGTTTATAAACAGCTTGATTTTTCAATATACCATTTCATCTTCTCTTACTCTTTTTAATTCTTCTCAAAGTTTATGTATTTTCCATTACTGTAAAATTGACAGTCTTTGAATACACCAAATATAAAGACACTATTAAATGGCATTTATAAGCATCACTTTGTGTGGAAAGAAATCACTGAAAGATCTGTTGAGATTATAACCGGGAAAGCAGAACAATTCTTTCTTTCCAACATAAAAAGCCTTTTTTATCTAAGCAAAGACTTATAGCAAGTGGAAGTTCAATATCATGCCTTTGAGAATTACAATCTGTTTAGACCAAAGTAAAACTATTTGAAAGGAAGTATTAAATAGTGAAGTAGTTATGTGTAGCAATTTTCTAAAATATTTGGATTTTTCCTTTCAGTCTCAGTGACTTTTCTATCTGCAGTATCCTTTCCACTTCATATCCAGTTCACAATTTAAAATCTGAAGGAGTCTTTGAAGTATGTCATTTACAGCAAAAAGCACAGGCAGAAGGAAAAAAACACTGAGACCCTTGACTGTGAAGCTAGACCCATACGGAATAAAGTATTGCCTAAATCCCTGCACTGAAGAAGTGGTAACGATGTTTATTCAGTCACAGTTGGAGTATTATTTATTACTATTTTGCTTTTACTACTGAATGCAGTCCTCAAGATATGACTAATTTATCTTAATCATATGTCAAATACAATATCTTAACAAGTTTTATCTACATGTTACAATAACTGTTGTGTTAGGAAGAGAGTTGACTTAACTTGGAAAAGCAGGCAACAAAGTCTGCTTCCCAAGGGTGTTAGAAGGGAAAATATCTTACTTTTCCCACTGTCCTCCACATAGCAGTGCAAATACATGCAAACTCAGTGGTCCTGTTTTACCTCTCAATAGGTTTTCTGCATTGCTAGCTTCTGCTGCTTTCAAGGGTCTGACAGCTTTCTTAAAACAAACCAGATAAACCTAGCAGAGTGTTTCTATATTATTCAAATGACATATATATATATAAAAATTATATATATATAGTGCAGCACCATTATTAGGTTTTCTGAGAGATAATATGTATAGTTTAGATGCAGATATGAAAAGGAGAGAGACATCCCTCAAAAAAATCCAAATACTTTCTGCTTTCATATGAACATTTTGGCAGCACTCAGGCACCGAGCAATCCCAGATTGGTTTCTCTCCCTGTCTCGGGAGAAGCAGGTGCAAGCACAGCTCTCAGAAATGACGTGTGCAGCTGCAGTCACACCAGGTTAACACATCTGCCTGGCTTTGGTCCGGGTCCTTGGTGGTATCCAGCAATCTTAGACCTTGGGGCTGCTTTATGAACCTGCGAGTCTCACAAAGCACCACATCACGTCTAGTTTGAGACAAGTGTTACCTGTTGTGCCTGTTTCAGAAGGACCTAGATGATTTATAGGTACTTGTGACCCTTTTCCTGTGTACCTCAGTAATATATCTTGGGTATATGAAATGGTGTACCAGCGTTACCATTGTGCAATGCGTGTCTAGGAGATATGCTGAAGAGACACTGGAGCTATTAATGTATCCTTATTTTATATCTGGACCTGAACAAAGATTATAAACTTTGTAAATGTTGACTTTGTTTCCCTGACCTGCATGATGCACACACATGCAATCTGGTGGAACTGAACACAACGTTGTCTCTTCAGCTTGTAATAACAACACAAGAAAGCAAGGACAATGTAAATAGTTTTCCCTCTTCCCTTGTTATGCATTTCTTCTTGTTGTTATTGGAATAAATAAATAACTGTTCTTTCCAGGGCCTTTTAAATACTAATTCCACAAAGAAGGGTGAAATTAGTTTCCTGAGGACCAAGTAGCATGAAGTCAAAACTATGGTTCCAGGCAAAATAGTACACTGCAGTGCTGTTTTATGCACTGTTATCTTCTCTTTCTGTGTACATATCTGAATTAAACCTAGAAATATGTTAGCATTTTCTGAACTTGGTGAAATGGTATTTCCATTTGCTTGCATATTTTTTGCAGAACTTTTTGTGAACCTACACTAGTAAGTACTAACTATGTGCTGTTATACTGCCTTCTGCAACAATGAGAGAAGTAAATTTTATTGTTACGTAGTTCTTAGAACCATGTTAGCGTCTTTTGAAATGCTGTTTTGAAGCATAATTTGTGAAATAATCTGTGTAAGTAGCTGGTTTATTGAAAAGGTAGGATTGTTGCTCACTCACATCCTGTATCGGCAGTCTCAATACCTTCACACAACTACTTTTGTTTTGTCCATCATTTGTAACACTGAGATTAAATTCATTTTAAAAATACAACTGTCGATCAGATATGACCCTCCTCTGGACTCGCTCCAACAGCACCATGTCCTTCTTAAGCTGAGGCCCCAGAGTTGCAGAAATTCGATAAGGATCAAAAAATAAAACCAACCAAAAAACCTTCTCTCTTTACTATTTGGCATAACTCACAGAGTCTGCGCCAGCTTTCTTACTCTTGAAATCACACAAACCCACCAAAACTCATTTATATTCTTGGTATTACAGAAGTTTTCCCATTTCACAAAAACTGGAAATTTCAAACTTCAAAAATATCACTACTGGCATGAGTTTCTTTCCTTTTACTGTGGTGTGAATTATGACTATCACTTAGGTTTGACTTTTTTCCCTTTATTTTTTTCTTTCTTTTAAAGGAATTGGGATGGGTCATTTTGTAGCCTTTACATGCTTTCTCTGATCTAAAGAGCTAGAACACATATTCACACATACAGCGAAAAAGGCAGGAAAAAACATCCTGGCTATAATTTGTATCATTTCAATTTACCACTAAGTGTTACAAGGAAAGAAGAAACAGCAGGAAAGTACCATGGAAGTGCAAAAATTAATCTGTTTCACCAAAATACATTTGGCAGTGAAAGTGACTGTAAGATTTTCCACAGCATATTTTTGCATAATGATTCTAGTAGTGTTACTCTCTAATCAGCACAGTCAGTAATGGGAGAAAAGACACAATGGTCAGGCCCCCTTTTTGCTTCCCCAGACTTCCATATCAGCCCAAATTTACCTGCAGATGGTCTTCTTTAGGCAGTGTATCACCTGAGACCAGCTTGAAAAGCAGGTTGGCAGAGGTACTGTATGGGAATGGGAACCACAAGAAACCACGTCTGCCAGAGCAAGGAAATGAAACCACTCACCCTTTCTGGAAAAGAAACCCACCACCCTTTGTTTTTCCTTCTAGCACTGTTTTATTAAAATGTGGAACACTCCACTATCACATCAGAACTTTAAAAAGAGAGAAGTCGGGTCCAATGAGAATGGATGAAAGGATAAAATAATTTGGGGGATAAAAGGGGTTGAAAGTTAGTCTGCCTTGTGGATCCTTGGAAGAAAAGTATCTCTTTATACTCTGGATTTCTAGTCTAGAGAAGATCTCTGGCTTCCAGGGCTGAAGCAGTCCTCACACAATTTCCTCCAGGCCTTAGAGGTGCTTTGGTGTGAATCTCTTGCATGGGAAAACTGAATGCAGACGTGTTGTTTTTCTGATGACTCCTCCAAAGCAGATCACAGTGGTTGGCTGTAGCTAACTGGACACCTTTTGGCTGAACTGGCTTTGAGCAAGTGTAGTATCGTGTCCACAGAGAGAGACAAGGAGAAGTTACACAGTCCTTCCTGCATGTACCCGTGCAGACAGTTCTGCACTGCTTTCGCCCTCACAAACACATGGAGCTGCAGTTGCTGAAGAAGATTTCTTCAGGAAATCTATTTGTGACAGAGTAAGTGAGAAGGAGCATATGTTCCGGGAAATAGATCTGACATGCTGTCCAATGCTGCAGGGATGAGTATATTGGCCATAGGATTAATGTCAACCTACAGGTGTCACCACTGAATTCTCAAATATCTTGAGTAGGAAAATATCATAGAATCATTTTTGTTGGAAAAGACCCTCAAGATCGTCAAGTCCAACCATTAACATAACACTAGCACTAAATGATGTTCCTAAGAACCTCTTTACATGTCTTTTAAATACCTCCAGGGATGGTGATTCAACTACCACCATAGGCAGCCTGCTCCAAATATGACCAGAGGACTGGAACACCTCCCTGATGAAGACAGCCTGAGACAGCTGGGATTGTTCAGCTTGGAGAAGAGAAGGCTCTGGGGAGACATTATAGCAGCCTTCCAGGATCTGCAAGAAAGATGATAGGACAAAGGGTAATGGCTTTAAACTGAGAGAGGGTAGATTTAGATTAGCTCTAAGGATCAAATTCTCCACTGTGAGGGTGTTGAGGCACTGGAACAGGTTGTCCAAAGAAGCTGTGAATGCCCCATCCCCGGAATTGTTCAAGGCCAGGTTGGATAGGGCTTTGACCAACCTGATCTACTGGAAAATGTCCCTGCCCATGGCAGGGGGCTTGGAAGTAGATGATATTTAAGGTTTCTTCCAACCCAAACAATTCTCTGATTCTATAAACTTCAACCACACAAATCAAAAGATTTTGAGAACTGACTCACTCTATATGTATACCTGAGCATTGTCTCCACTAACAGCATTTTTACAGGCCTTGAAAAGACAGGAAAATACTCTTAGAGCTTAGCTGTATGAAGTAAATGTGTGAAGCTCTTCTGGTTTTGTGTCAGAGGAAGTTAACTTTTTCTTCCACTATTGATCTGTCCATTTTCAGCAAATATTTCCATCAGCTGGTGTGCTGTATACAAGTGGAGCAAAGGGTTCAAAACAAAGACAATGCTGAAACCTCATTAACTGTTGCAAAGCTGGATCTGTAAATACAAGTGACTGTGCTGAGGCAGAACAGCTGCCTGTTTAGTTAGCATCAGGTTTCTACAAGTGGCCAGTGCTAGATATTTCAGAAAAGCTGCTTGTGACTTCAACTTCTTTGGCACAGGTACAGGTATCACTGCTGTGAGTGGGCACGTTACCTATACAGATGGGATCAGGTCCTTGAATACTCCTTGACACAGAAGACTATTCTTAAGAATCTATATAAAATCTGAGGATGAGGAAGTTGCTAAACACATCGGAAGTGAAGACAAATTGTTAGACTTTCCAAAATTTTTATAGTGACACTGAGTAATAAGTAGACACTAAGGGATGTCTGGTACCTAGAACCAGCACAGCTACCAATTTCTGAAAATGTCACATGCGATTGAGAATTAGGTCTACAAATATTCTTATGTTCCTTTAAGAAGCTGCAGATAGTGAACATTTGAAACTTTGAACAGAATACAGAGAGTATCTTTCTTTAGCAAAACCACAGCATATCAGCCTATAAAGCAGGGGTGTCAAACTCATTTTCACTGTCCTAAAATTACCTTCAACCCTTTGAAGGCAACTGTGAGGCTGATGCAGCCCCCAGTGAAAATGAGTTTGACACCCCTGCTATAAAGTAATCAGATCCTTTCAATGTAGTTAATAGACTCCCATAATAATTAAGATTTTGAAAAAAAATTATAATGAGGAAGACAGAATTGAAAATGTGATTATAAAAAAAAAAATAGGTACTTGTCATATTTTAAAATTAACTATCTTTTTGAACAATTACTGCCTAATTATTAATATCACAACTCTTGACCTTCAGAAGACACTCACTTTCATCCAGCTACACTTTTTACTTGTATTGCATTTTGCTTCTTTAAAAAACAATTAAGCTTTCTTATTAAAATTTTTGGCTCAACAAGAATGCATTCTCATCTGCTAGAGTTGTTTAAAGCGTACACTGAAGTACAGATACTAATTTACTTATTTTGAATTATTTGGTCATAATACTTGATTTTCTCTGCAGCAGGTTAACTATACATCATAAAAATAATCTTCTTTTAAAACCCATCAACCTCAAGTTTCTCTGCGTGAGGGAGACAGCATAGAATGAAAATTGTTTAGCCTTACTACAATTTATGACTTGAACTAGTCAAAAAAATAAAAGGATGGGGCAGGGAGTTGGGGGGAAGGAGGGAGGGTGGAGGAATAAGAGTAAATTACCCGTCTGTAATAAATATTGGAAGTTAAATCTGATTTGGTTTTGGGGTTTTTTTTTTGTCTCAGTATACACCCAGAGAATTGCAGACTGTTCACCTTTCCCATGAAAGAAGGGCCAAGCACTGGGTTGGCAGAGATGTTGCAGAATTGACCTGGTTGCTAAAATAAAATAGTTGATGGCACCTTCAGCAATTTGGACTCTCCTGTGTTCTCCAATGCCGTCTTCACTGTGAAAAATGTATATGCAGATCTTGTGCCAGTTAGGCAGTCTCTTCCAGTGAGTGATGGAAGTTCACTGTGCAGTGCAGTGCAGAAAAATACTTCCAAATCTTGCTTGGCACGCTTGTTGGACTGCCACACATTTTCAGCATCTAGGGAGACATTTTCTCTAGGAATGTATTTCTATCCACAACATTGCTTCAGATGCTACACAGACAGACTTTTGTTGAACTCATTTTCAGTCTTGGCTTTGAGCCAGAGCTTTAGATATATTGGTTCTCCTATTGCTGTACACTATCCCTACAGATCTCACAGTAAGAGAGAGACAGTGATTGAAGAGAAATCTCTGCTATAACACCGATGTTTTACTTTGTCTTTGAGGGATCTGAATGAGGTGTCACATCACACTAAAGATATACTTTGAAAAAAAAAAAAGAAAAAATGAAAAATGTTTAAATCCATCTGAAATGAAGGGGTTGTTTTTCTTTGGCTTGTGATCTTCTGGGGATAGACTATGAGTCCTAGAGACAGAGAGAAGAAGGAATTGCTCTGACCTTGGCAAGGTTAATCATATGTGTTTGTCCTCCACCAACAGCAAGTTGCTGTCTGCACACATATTTGTAGAACCTAAATTCCATTTCTTATTACCCACCTGAAAAGCAGAGAATATAGCACAGGTAGCAGCTGTTTTACTGCTGCGTGACAATGTTTGTTCCCACAAAGGTACATTTGAAGGACAGTGTTGACCCTATTCCAAATTTCTTTTGCTACAATTATATCATTTGATGCTGGATAACCTTACACCGATTTTTTCCTAAAGTAAATATAGTATAAAATAAATAGGAGAAAATTAGGGATACAATTCAAACATAATGCTTGGTCTTGTAAAAGCAGTCATTTGATTTATGATCAATTGCCTAAAATTTAATTTAAAGGTATGGATATGTATCAAAATAAAAAAAAATTATCTGTGTTAGAGAAATGCTTCCATTTCCCTGAAGTCTGTTCCTTTAACTGTACATATGAATCCAGGAACTTTACGACAAATTATTTGAAAAGCCTATTGCTTCTTCTTTTGTACTAAGTATAATCAATGTGTTGGTGTTAGTGACCTAATTATACTGCAGAGTCGTCTTTAATAGAGGGGATATGTGGGTTATTTATGTGTTTCTCTCTGTGGTTAACAGCATTATCTGAAGGGCTGACTGAATTTACTCTGGTATGCTACAGATACATGTGTAACTCAGACTTGTGAGAATAAAAAGCTATTTTTACACAACCAAATAAGGTATTTTGTGAAGTGACGGTGTACTGTTCAACGTGAACACTTAAAAGGTAAGATGTTTTTCCAGTCTGAAAATAAATTTAATTCCAGTATTCCACGTGTATGAAATTGCATAAACCAAGGAGAATTATCTTAGCTGGACAACTTATTTTATAGTTAATATTAGCTAATGTTTTCTAGTGTAGCTGGTTAAGTAAATGAACATTTCTTAGGACCTGGTATCTTCTGTTATATTACAGAACAACACATTGTTTGTTTCATCCAACAAACTGCAAAATATTCAGAGTGAGATAGTTTTAAATGCTATTGGAAGTGGGTGTCCTTGGTGGGAATACTATGTTTCTAACAAAAAATACATCATGGCCCATATATTAAGTCACGTGCCCAACATACAGGGCAGTAGGTTTTACCAAACACGTACAAGTTATTCTGCCAGCCCATGCATAATTACACTACCATTTTTTGTCTTCCTATTGTGGTAGTCACAGACTCTTAGAAATGCTGTCAGAAAGGGACCTCTGGAAGTCACCTAGTCCATCATCCTGCTTGAAACAAGACTAATCCCAGAACTGTTTCAGGTAAACTGTAGTCATATCCGAGTCTTGAAAACAAGTAGGAATGGAGATTTAGTAGCCTCTCTGGCAAACCTGTTTCAGTGCTGAACTATTCTGTTGAAAAGGCTTTTCATAATGTCCAGTCTTAACCCGCAAAGTAGCAATGTCTGGTCACTACCTCTTTTATATTACTTGTCACTATTGGTTCTGTTATATTTCTAATCCCCATTATTCTACTGCCCCTTAGCTTCTCTGACAGACATGCTCTCTGTCTCTGGCCAGTGGTAGCCCTCCCTTTGTCTCACACCAGTTTCTCAACATCCTGTTTCAACAGAGAATACTGGGCTGCTATCTGGGCTGAAAATGTCACATTCATCCAGCCTGGACTTCATCAGCTTTACAACAAGAATGATGTAATTCTCCATTTCTTCCACCTCCTTGCCTGTCTCAAAGAAGGATGCAGTGTGTGCGCTTTTTTTTCCAGTCAGCAGGAACCTCCTCTGAGCAACATAAATTTTCTTAGATGGGTCACACTATCACACTATTTCAGCCAACTACTTCAGTAACCCCAGGTATATCCCATCCAGTCCCACGGATTGGAAGATATTCAGCTGCTCTAAATAGTCCACTAAAGGTTTTGCTCCCCAATGGTCATCTACTTCTCTGCTTCCTAACCATATCAACAGAAGCAGAGATCCCAGGAGAGGACTTTGCCTTTAAGGACTGAGACAAGAGAACATGTTGAGTATTTCAGCTTCCTGATTTGCTCAGTGCCATGGTGCCCTCTGACTTTCAGTTACCTTGTTTCATTTTCAGTCTGAACTCCATCCCCCAAGAACACCTGTATGCAATATGGCAAAAATTGCCTGGCTTGTGCAGATGGGAACTCAGACTAGCTGACTTCACAGTTATCTGTGTACTTAAAACCTATGGCCTACAATATTTTCTCCTTCTCTTTAATTATTTGTAAAGCAGAATCTTCTTCCACCTATGAAGAACGCAGAAGGAGGTGTGTAGGAAGAAATGCACCTGAAACTATTCAGTGTAAGTCTAACCTCAGAGAGAAAGAACATGAAATGCGTAGAACCTTCTTTTTACAGCTGAAATGCTATCCAGCTGTGCCTGCAGAGAGACGAAAAGTTAATGAGCTGCTGTCCTACTATGGGAGTGTGTGCTGAGGAATCTCTTAAATCTAGCACAGCAGAAGAGGTTTTTCTCTCTATTTTGGGGTAAATCTTACCTCACAGTGCACGTTTCTCATTTTCAGTGTGTTCCAGTGGAGAAAGTAAACTGTGTTACTGCTGCTGTAAGAGTTTCTCTGCTCTGACAGAATAAACCTTGTGACAAACTGACACACTTCTTCCTTGAAGTCAGCAGAACATAAATTTCTTTTCAGGAAGAGAGGTAGCCTCAAGTGATCCACTCAGTCTCTGAGTGAACCTCTGCCACTGGACACAATTCAGTGTTTCAAGGCAGCCACGAGATGCTTCAGGATAAGCTGCTCTAGAATAAAATCCTGATGGAGATAGTTCATCTAGAGTCTCACTTGCCAGCGGCTGGTTCTTGCTTAGAAGCATACAGCTAATTTCTCTGCTGTAACTCCAGTCTTCTAGAGAGACAATGCTAAGCTTCCAATAATGTAAGTTATTGAAGTTAATAATTATTACACAATAATAAGTTATTGAAGTTAATGGAGCCAGACTCTTCTCAGTGACAACCAATGATAGGACAAGGGGTAATGGGTGCAAACTGGAACACAAGAGGTTCCACTTAAATTTGAAAAGAAACTTCTTCTCAGTGAGGGTGACAGAACACTGGAACAGGCTGCCCAGGGAGGTTGTGGAGTCTCCTTCTCTGGAGACATTCAAAACCCGCCTGGACACGTTCCTGTGTAACCTCATCTAGGTGTTCCTGCTCCGGCAGGGGGATTGGACTAAATGATCTTTCAAGGTCCTTTCCAATCCCTAACATTCTGTGACTCTGTGATTCCGCGAAGTTACTGAAGTCTTTCATTAGTTTCTCCTATATAGGCTAAATACCTCAAGCATTTTCAGTCTTTTCTGGAACATGAAGATTAGCAGCATATGCCCATTCACTGAGGTGAGTTATTTCTGCCTGTTTTAAATGTTAGAGGTACATGTGACACTGACAACATTAACAAGGAATCATGCTGCCAGTTTCCTTCTTGGACAGTATGAGAGGTTGACAGAGACTCCTGAATTTCACAGAGCTTCAGGAGTGATTCAAACAGCAAATCAGTAAAGCTTATCTTTCTTCCTTAACATCTGTATATAGACCCGTAAGTGGGGAATGGAACCAGACAATCCCCAACAGATGTAAGTTGACCTGGAATCACTGGAATCAAGATGTGTGTTGATTTACATCTGCTGAAGTTACAGCCCATAATATTTAAATTGTATGCAAGCAAATGGCCTATGGCCTGTGTATCCTGACAAAAAACAGTCTGTTTTATCCAGAAACTGCTCTCTTTTCAAGTGCCACTGACTTGAATATTTAACTAAAAGAAATGAAGGGATACAGGCTTATTGAATAGTGTACTTAAAGGGAAAAAACCCTCTCTATTATAATTCTTCTTTCTCTAAATCCTCCACAATCTTAACTGTGGCTGAGAGATTTAAAATAGGATTATATCAGGCTTTACCCAGAAAGGTTTCCAATTAGTTTTTAAGGCAATACTCATATTTTTACTATACAAGAAGAAGCAGCAAAATTTATGGATCATTAGGCCAGTAAAGCTGAGAGGAAAGTAGTTGCAGTTACTTTAGACAAGAAATGAATGCGCCTATTTTTCTCAGATTTTTATGTTCTGAGTTTATAGTATATGTCAATGCCTCCATAATTCTGAAAATCGCTACTTCTTTATAATTTTATTTTTTTCCAGTGTTAAATCTCTGGCACTGCTTGAAGAGAAAGATTGTTGCAAGAGAGATAACAAATAACTTATTATCATGTTCTGCCTGGATTCTCATATTTTGGGATTTATTTGAAGCTCTCTGAAAGCTGATGTTACCTTTTAGGGAAAATTATAATAATGCATGCTCTGAAAACGTCTGTATGCCTACTACCATAAAGTAATCCCATTTTCTTCAGCATAATATGAAGCTAGACGTCATAACACCAGCTTTGACATAAAAAATTACACTAGCTTATTTAATTAAAAATATGTTAGGAACATTGATTAGTCAAATAAAGAATGCTAATTTTATATTATTCTGCTTAATACTCTAAAGTTATATGTATGCTGTACCTCAGACCAATGGACCATGACCCCAATTTATGCTTCTCCTGGGCCCACCTCTGGGTTCAGCACCATTATTCTGAGTAGTCAGTTTGGCATCAAGGATGTCAGGCTGACTACATATGCCAGAGTTTTGCAAAACTTAGACCCTGCTTAGTAATCCCTTGAGACTGCCTGTTTTCAGATGTAGTCTCTCACTACTTTATGGAATGTCTTGGAATTAGTTAGAAATTTAGTAAGACATTTTCTAACGAGGTTCATATACATTCACAAACCTCCATGAGTATAGGAGAGAGAGGCAGCTACTCAAAAAATCAGATGTCAAATGTTACAATTTAACATTCCCAAATTTTGAATTTTTATCTTTAGAATATCAAAATCATATAACTCTTTTCCTTCTTTCAGTTTGACCTTCAAAAGAAGTAATTTTTTCTTCTTTACCTATTTCTCTGTAGTATTATTTTGGGCAGCCAATCTGATCCCTTCAGAGCCAGTAGTGCTACCTCTTTCTTTTATCTCAGCAAGTGTTGTCACCAGTGTTGTAAAGGAATTTCGCTTTCACCTCATGGACCCTGACATGAATAATACAAAACACCCCAGACACAATGCTGACAACTGAAACCTCTGACAATTATTTTAATTACTGAAGAGAAAAGAAATTAAAAAAAAAAAAAAAAAAAAAACAAAGTACTTCACTATGATTATCTATAATTTTGTTGACATTCTAATGACACTCAACATAGTGTATGCATTCTGCCTAATAATTCAGAAAAACTTATTCCCAGAGACCTGTCCTATGGTTTATCAGGACTGTACTCATTTCCACATAAAAGATTCAAGAATTGAATTTTTAAAAACGCTTTGCATGTGAACCCTGAGCCTGTTGCCATTTTCATCCAGGTGCTTTACTAGATATTCATAAAAAGACCACTCTGCAGACAGCTTCCAGGCAAGCAGCAGTGTGGTGCTACTGCAGCAAGTCTAGAAGTAATTTGATTCATTTAAAAGTAGTTTGACTCATACAATCATAATTTCTCTAGGAAATGCCCTCAGAAGGGAGCAAATTAAGCCAGGTTACAACATATACTCTGTAGTTTACCTACATGGAAACTGAGAAGCACACGCAGGACAGTTAATAAAGAGTAGTAGTAGGCCAAAATACTGCTTTCAAAAATGCAGTCCAGTGCAGGAGAGAATGGTCCCTTGCGCTTATTTACTGCCTTGCAAATCATGGCCATTGTTTAAACCATTCATGTTGCTGCCATCCTTTCATCAATTTCCCTCCAGTTTGTCCTGAGTCAGAGAAAAAACTTTTTTTTGAGAGTTATCCCCTTTAGCTTCTCAGAGCATGGGTAAAATATTTGAAAGAATGATCAGCATGGGTGTCCATCTGCATCCAGCAGTATTATATGACACAGTAAAACTCATAGGGCCTTATTTCACCGATGCTCCTGGGAAGAGCAAATTAAGACAATCTACAACTTGTAATCTTCAGTAAAACAACCATAAATAGGTTACTGGTTCATTTTAGTTTTTTAATATGCTGTTTGACACTGTTCTTCAGTGAATGCCTTAAAATATAAAATGTAACCCTGTGTGCTGTTCTGTGTATAAGCTGTTATGTCATATTGGTTGCTCACCCTTTAAAAGTCACATAACCATACAACCGTATTTCCATGACCTGGAGGGATCCTCTGAGGTTTCTGAGTCTCTCTTTATGTTAATAAATTATACAGTAAGAGCAAGAACGAGGGTTACAGAAGAGAACTGTAGTGACTTTATATGCATGATATCACTCACAGTGATAATTCTTACTTTCACTGAATGGTTTCATAAATAACGTTTAAAATACTTGAGCCCCCTGTGAAGAATACCCATAAGCTGTACTCTCAAGTTCTTCTGGATCTTTTATATCCATATTTTCCCAAAGTGATTATGGATCACATTGAGAATGAGATATGTGAGAAATAAGTTAGCCTTCACTTTAACTTGAACTATGCTGACCACCGGTGAAACAGTGACACTCAACTGTTCTACTTTGCTGCTTACTCATTATCTTAATTATCACAGGACATCTTGTAGGCCAGTAAACATTGACTTCAAGTTGATCCAGTTCCTTTTTCTTATACCTTTGCCTCCACAATTAGTTTTGGTAAATACCAGCAATCATCATTTAGTTTCCTATTACACTCTAGTTAATGCCTTCTCTAATTTATTTTCAAATATTTTTAACCAGCAGTGAGCTAATATAGTCAAACTAAATAAAACACACATAAATGTCTAAACCAAGAAAATAACAGCCTGTATATCAATGGCCTTTAATTTCGTACATGTCTTTTCTTCTTCCCTGAAATTGGACTGATAACCTTCTTTGAGAACAGCCAAAAATTGAACTGGATTAATCTACATTTTAACTTTTGCTTTTCTCATCAGTGGATATCCATAAAACCACTGCTGCACTCAGTAGTAAGTTTTCCTTCACAAGTTGAGAGGAATAAGATGCTGGATTTCAACCTGTTTATTTCTGGTTCGAGATAAAATTAGACTATCTAAGCCTTGGTAAATCTGAGACAATAGTGAGGTAGTTTCTTTTTAATTTCCAGCAGATCCAAGAAAACATTTCAAAATTATGGTAAATACAATGCAACATTGGGAGGAAGGTGAATACTTCTGACTAAATAATTCTGAACTGATATGTTAGTAGTCGCAACATGGTCTCTGAAGTTTAAATGTCAAGATTTTAAAAAATTTATTTTAACAACAACGATTAATATGGAGGAAGAAAGATTTCAGGGGGAAGAGGGTCCCAGGCAGCACTCACAGAAGCAAAGTAACTTTGTGCTCTAATCATAGTGGGGTTCATTTTTCACCTTATTTTTCACAGAAGAAGACCTGTTCTTTTCCTGGAGGACATGGGCCAAGGCTCTCAACACTCAGGAGAGTAGCTCAGCTCCAGGGATCCAGGATTTTAGGAGATAGGCTTCAAGTTCAGGTTGACCTGGATGCAGAGGACAGGAGGAGAAATTTGTAAGGCACCAGATGGAGGCTCTTGGCCCATTTTTCCAATAGCCCACAAGAAAGTTATTAATTATTGGGCTACAAGGTATGAGACTTTTGCTGTAGTGCTCCAAAGAGCTTCTGCTCTTCACAGTCCTGATAACTGCAGTGACCCAGCAAAGAGGCTTCAGGCAAGAAAAAAATAACATATTGCTAAGCATCTATCTTAAGATGCTGCATGGAGAAAACATCCATCTCACATTCATTGTAAACAGATCAGATATTTCTTTCATCAGTGAGAAAGAAAGGTATATATACATTTATATTTTATACTTTTCAAAGTTCTGATGCTGCAGAAAATGATACGGGTTATGGAAGGCAAAGAACAAATAAGGAAGCACCAGCAGTCTTGGAAATTTTACTACCTTGGCCTTTTCAAAGACAGAAAAGAAATAAGAAATTATTTTCTTTAAGCAAATTGGAAATGTAGTAACTTCTAACTAAAACAAGGCACCAAGAAGTATTGACTATAAAAACTGTTCTGTGGCAAAGTCCAACAATAAAATAGAAATACAGTCAATTAAAGAAATTAAGTCGATGTTCTCATTCAGACAAGGACTATGTTTATGAAACTGGAAAGAAAAGACAATTATAAAGTAGGAACCTGGTGTTTGGGGGTTTTCTTTTTATTTGATCAACTTAGGGTAACACTAACTTTCCTCTTGGTTGATATATGGGGTTTTTTTTGAAATTAATATGTCTTTTTCCCTACAGATGTTGGATAAAAATCTATGCATTCATAATATCATAGTAAAAACTTGTGTATTTTCCTGCAGTTTGGGAAACATGATGTAACGGCTTCCACTGGCTTTAAAACTGTAGTAATAAATTTGGGGTGTCATCCTTCCTCTTTGATCATGAAGGAAAAAAGATTTTATAACACTGACTAGTTTGGCCTTGAGCTTTTGATGTCACTCTTCTTAAATACACAAATTTTCATTATACCAGTCAAAGAAAACTTCAGCTACAGTACCTGTACTTGGTAAGACTGCCGGACAGCTTTTTTTTAATGTTTAAAACCACTGACTGAAGTCCAAGGAACAATTCCACATTGTTATAATGAATCAAATTAATTTAAAAACAAACAGACAAACAAACAAAACCCCACAACTGCAGTTTCTAGCTCCATCTACAGCTGTTATCACACACTTCCACAGATTTCCTCAAGAACTCATCGGGGCACAGTGTGGCTTTTTGCAATTCAGGAAGACGTACCACCTTTCAGGTCACTTACCTGCTCTTGAAAAGCAAACCATATATTTTATCAGCTGAAGTGTCTGTTACCCATCACCAGAGTATTCTTCCTAGTGTTAGATGTTAGAAGAGATAAGTAAATAATAATAAAATATACTATATGTAGCTGAAGTACAATAAGCCCCTTGAAACCCACAGGTATTCAATCAGAGAACAGTCTGCAAACAAATGATTTATTCATGAAGCCAGTGTATTGACTGCCACCATGCAGGCATTGTAAAATACAAATATTAAAATGGTATAGAAATGATGACACAGAAAGGAACGTATTTAATTGCAGAAAAATCCCAAGACAACACTCTGATAGTTTTAAAGGTTTTCAAAGTATTTTATATCACCATAAAAACTGCTGCAGAGCACAAGGTATTTCTTTGGCTACAGTGAGCCATGAATAATATTGCAGAAATGCTTAATTTCATTTAATAGCATTGAGATGTGTATCTCACATTGGAGATAGCTTGACTGCTTAGAAAATTTGATTCACAGCAGTCCCCAGCGAAACTGGTCAAATAATCTATTGTGAATAAAACCTACTGTAAATTCGGCCGTTTCTCATAGAATAATTACCCATGAATAACTTTCTTCATTATTCAGCCAGCTCTAGATCACAGTATATTTGTTTCTGAGGAAGGGACTAAACGATTTGAGAAACTTTTGAGTGGAGAGGTATACAGCTTCACTTAAACTCTGTACCTATTTAGGCACACTACTGTGACTGAATGCTGAATTGCATCACATATGGTACATATATAAAGTAGAGAAAATCCCATAAATTTGATCAGACTATTAAAAATAATCTTCAGGAAAAGACATGTGTTTGAAAACTTCACAATCATTAAGTGAACGACATTATAAGTGACAGACTCTATAATGCCAGCTGACAGCCTTCTGCCTACAGCATTATGTATTGTGTAAGCTGCCCAGACATCTTTTATTTTTTCAGATTTGTTCCTCTGAAAAGCTTGAGCCAACCAAACAGATATTTTCTGATAAAGTAACATTAGGTCTTGTGACATGTCACTCCCTTCATGCTGCATTTCAAATTTCATTAATATTTAGTGGTGTAAACAAAAAAAAAAAAAAAAAGGGGGGGGGTAAAAAGTATTTTCATTCCACATTCAATCAAAATCAACAAATACTTTTTCCAGAAGACCATTAGAGTGGCATACACCTTCTCTGCTTTTCCTGCGAATAAGCAAAGCTTTATCGCAGGCAGAGTAGAAATTATCTAGGTTGACTGGACATTAAGGTTTGACACAATTGTTAATCTGTTTCTCTATCCTGGCATGAAAAAAGGATCTGAGCTTCAGCACTGGTTCCTTTGTCAAAGCGTATAACCCACTGCAAAGGTTATGTCCAGACTTCTGCTATAGCAAATAGAGACAAATAGGTACATCCAGGAGATGATTCACCCAAGACAGCTATCAGGAAGCACTTTTCTCCATTTAGTAAAGTAACTGTCTAAATAGAGATTATATACTTCACTCTCAACTTCTAGTTGGCTGAAAGCAGGTGAAAAAACTGCTGTCCTCAGTTCATATGTTCCCTTTGGGAACAAGACCAGAGCAGTGTCCTACTCACCACGATACTGGAGATGTACCTTTATCAGCCTCATGTGTTTGAGGTATTCTCTGCAATAAGAAAAGTACCCAGTAAAGCAGAAATCCGTGTCTCTTACACCCACACTGAGTGTCACCGGACAACTACATATTTGGGGATGGTGTCTTTCGCTTTCCTTTGGTATCTTTTATTTTTTCAGATTTGTTCCTCTGAAAAGCTTGAGCCAACCAAATAGATATTTTCTGATAACCATCAAAAGTAAGAAAAAAAAATTTACTCTGCTTACCATTAAATGTTTGCATTTAACAAACTGTGCTTGGTAATGTATTCAGTCTGCAAACTCAGTTGTCTTTATTGCTTTTTACCAACAGTTGGATCCTCCTCAACAATTGCCATTTCAGTCTCATGGAAGACCTTTTCATCAATAAGTTTCTAATATATACTTTACTGTCTTCTCTTTAGATTATGGATAATGTTCTTAAAATTGTGTACACAAAGTAAACATAGTGCTTTTCTGAACTGTGTCTAGATGATTGCCAAGTATCCCATATGTATCTTCCTTTTAAGCATTCTTCTATCTGTCTCTGGAAGCAGCCATCATGATTCAAGGAATGCCTTTACATATTTTCTTTATTTTTCAGAGCTTTCAGAGATAAGTTGACCTTTAAGCACCTTTTCCCTCCTTCCAAAGCCATGAAAACCATTGGTTGGCCTACTTCTAAGATGCATGGGCTACTGCTGCAATGCACTTATCTATAGATTACTGTAAGCACACTTATTTCATTTGAAAAAGGTATTGAGTTTTTCCCACGTAAGTCAGCGGTTAGAGCGAAAAGTGATTAGACATTAAAAGAATAAGTAAAAAAGCCCACATGTATTGATGTCTTAATCTTTTCAAACTACAGTACCAGAAAGCTGGTGATTCATGATCGTTTTCAACATGTAATAAAATTAAGATTATTTTCACTTCACAGTAAGTGAACATTCATCCTGCTGATTTCATAGCAAAAAAAATGGAAGGTCAAATTATTTAGAGACTGAGTGTTTCAAACATAGCAAGAAACAAGCGTATTCATAGTTATAGAGATAATATTGTTCCTTCAAATAAGAGTGTCAGTTCTCGCCTCTTGATGACAAATGTATTTTATCACATCTATGACTACTATAGAATATTTATTAAGACATGTTTTATTCCCTTAATTATGTCCACAAGGCAGATGTTTATAGGAAGAAGTGGAGAAACCATTTTTTCCTGTGTTTATGGACTCACAGTTGACACTTCAATTTCTGTAGAATGTAGTCAATACCACAAAATGCAACAAGGATCATTAGGACAAAAAAAAATGAGATGAACTGACAGGGGGTGGCAAACTGTCTGAAATTTTAACTGAATGCTGCTTAAGCTTATTTTCCAAGTTTACTGAAACTATGGGGCTGTCTGCTGTTTTGCACAAAACTGTCTTGCACTGTGATTGCTAAAAAATTCTATTCTTTGCTAGATAATACTACTTATATGGTCTTTGATGTAATTGATAAAAGGAAACTAATCGTGTGTTGCAAAACTGTGGATTAGGGAATGTAGCTGTTAAGTTAACAAGTGTTCATAGACATGCTGCAGTTTCTCTGGAAAAATGTAACAGGGGTTCCCCTTTTATTCAATAATTTGGTTGTAATCTAAACTCTGTTTGAGGATTTGCATCTATAATGTACTGAACATTTTCTGTGCCCATTAGAAAATGCTGAAGGAGCTTGGGATTTACTGACGTAGTAGAGTCATGCCATGATTCCCCATAAAATATACATGAATAATGTATGTATGCATTTAGTACTATATACACACATTGGCTTAATGGAAGGACGCGCTCACTGAGGTGTCTTTGCTATTTCATACCTTATATATTGTCAAAACTTTTTGGGCTTTCTCAGAAACTTGCCTTCAGTTTTTGCAATAGTTCACAATAACAGTGTTCATAATATTAGGGTTTGTGTTCTTGTGTTTCTTTTTAATACTTTTCCCTGCACAATAACAGAATAAAAAGTTGTTGCTTGGGGTTTAGATTTTCATGTTTCTTTTTTTCTAGTCTTTCTAGATGATGTTTTTCTCTACACAAAAAGAGAAGAAAAAGTTATTTTATGCTTCATTAGGCTGGGTGACATATTCTTCCAAGATCAAATGGTCAGCAGTATTTTCAGCAAACTGTGTGTTACACTGGACTGCAGTTTACAGGAAATTATAGAACAAGTAACTATAGAATACAATAGGTCTAATTAGGAATGTATTGACAAACTTTATTTTCTGTTCACATGCCAGTCATAAATAGACCTTGATTTCTGTGTACATATTTGATATTCATGAATATTTGCCAAATACCCTGGATAAATGGTACACTGATTTGTTGGTATCTATTTGTCCTGCATATTTATGATCAATCACCTAAGCCACAGTATATTTCTACTTCACACTTTGAGAAATGTTTTAACCGGTGAACAAAAATCAGTGCTAGTTCTTTCTCTTGAGTATGTAATACGTTTTCAAATGGAGTATATATTGTGCATTAACAATTTTCTCCCTTTTGAATTTTATCATTCTGCCCATTTCTCACAGAACTTCTCATGTTGCCTACTCAGTGTAGAATCCTGCCACTAAAACTTTAAATAGCAATAAATTAAGTCGAATTAGGCAGTTAATGACAGAATTTAGTATCTCTCTCTGTATTTCAAATAACAAACCCCTGTGAAACAAATCTCCTCAGTGTGCCTCATAACCGCAAGGAACTCTTCTGGTTTGAATATTTCAAGGCACATTATCTGGGCAAAAGGCACTAGCTTTACACATCACTGTCATCAAATGCAATTTGCCTTATAGAAACGTTAAAAAAATACTGCCAGAGAGCTTGTGGTAGTGCGGAAATATTTTCATTGAATATTGTGATAAATCATCCATGTCTTATTTAAAGAAATTACACTACTGGTTCAGACCAGCTAGCTGGCTGGTAGTTGGCAATGATGCAAAATAGTTTCAATTGTAAGCCTATAAAACTGGGCCAAGACTGTACTGTCCCAAGACTTCGCTGAAATGGTTTAATCTGTTATTTCAAGATTTCAGTGCTAGATTTTTCCCTTGCATTTTTGCCAAAGCCATTTCCTCTTTAAGGATAGTGGAAGCATTATATTGAAATACAGTTTAAAAACAGGTTGTAAAATGTTTTTAAGTTCTGAACATGGATGAAGCACTTGCAATCCAGCAGATTCATTTTTCCTTCAAGATGAGTGCACTACATCATTGAGATTAAATACAGTTAAGCTGCCATAGTTCTTAGCTTATTGCTTTGTTTCTCTAAGTTCTCACTTCTATAGCTAATCTTTAAAAATGAGTTAGCACAGAGGGTCAGTAAGAAATCTAAGTCTACTGAATCCATAAGATCAGCTCTGAGTATTTTCAATTTCATCATCACATCTTAATGATCCATAAAATGATAAAGAAATTAACTACTCAAATACCATAAATGCACATAAACAGTCTCCACCTAGGAAGGACAAAGCAAGCTCTTCTCTGTACCTGAAACAAAACTGATCCCCAGATAAAATTCTTGAAAGTCATCAAAATGCTTACTCAATAGCAGAAAAAGGCAAATAGAAGAGAATTGCCATCTGCCTTTAAGGAGAAAAGGATTGCTTTATTATTGACTCAAATGTCCTATATCCTTACTTTAACTTTGAAGTTTGACTTTGAAAAATGACCCTACAGTTTGCTCATACGTTGGCACAGATGCCTGATTCTGTGTCATATTTTCATAGATTCTGCAGTTCTGAACAAGCTAATGCTTCTAGTCAGCATGAGAAATGACTGGAGGCTTCTTTCCAAACCTACTGGGTCCAACCAACAGCGACCTCTTGCACTTAAGCAGCAATTTGAGACACACAAAATAATTCCTCTGCAAATCAACTATTTTTTTTAAGTTCCTCATCATTCCTTCTGACTGTAAAGCTTGTTCTGACTCAGTTTTTCGAGTGTTTTTCCTTGGACACTTACAGATGCCCCCACTTCTGACACAAGTATGGTCCCTGGGCTGTGGGGAGTGTTGACAACCACCCAAAGCTCTCACATGTAATCAGCCAGCATGCTGGCTGTGAGCTTTGCCTCCAACATGTTTTCACTGCACAGCAGCTCTCTGCTCATCTCCATTGGGATCTCCAAGCTGAAGGTGTGCACAGTGGCTAGCAGACAGTAAAGTATGCAGTTATATTGATGCCACAGAATGCACTACAGAAGCTATTGTTGACTGTTGGGTCTGGAAAGGGACAAAAGGGCCAGGGACCATCCCAGCTAAGTGCATCACATTTCTGGAGGAACTAGCTTAGATTTATGGCCAAGCACTGAGTGACCTCTGCTATCCTCAAGAGTCTGTGCAGCCCGATCAGTGATCAACCTCATGTACACTGTGGATCCCTGTGTGAAGAACTGTACACACATATAGACATGACAGGCCTTAAAAAAGGGAAGGAAAAGTGAGCAAAGGCAAGAAGAGGGGAGGAAGAGAGATGAGCAGAAGAGAGGAAGGGCGAAGACTTCTTTTCTCTCGAAACTGGGAATTTCCATCAAACATTAAGGAATAGTTTCAGTAAAACCTTAAGTCTTCATAATACTTTATGAGTGAAAGCAATAACATAAAAATAGCCACATTAAACCTATAAAAGTCTTGTTTCAGTATTTTATATTACAGATACTGAAACATTTAATTGTAGTCATAATGATTGAACGGTCTTGTTGGATGGAGACTATAAAAGAATGATCTCTAAAAGGATGAACTGGTTGCTCTGGTGAAAACCAGAGTGAAGTTTGTTTCCCAGTGCTTATAAGCCTTTATTTTTAACAGAACTCCATTTTAGTAACTAACGTCAAAAGTGCATATTAGCTGTATCTTGTCTATAATCTAGCTCTGGATAAAGCAGTATTTGTCAGAAGTATTTTAGTGAGAACTCTTGAAACTGTTGCTCAAACAAATACTTGTGTTATTAAAAACAAAATATAATAAAACAAAGTTATGAAATACAAGCTAGTGAGACAAATGTTTTACCCTAAAAAGTCCTCTTTAAAAATAAATACTGATATTTCTGTATTCTGCCTTCACTCAGCAGTAGCTAAAGCTTTCTGGAGAAGGCTTGATTTGTTGGAAGTTAGTAGCATAAAGCTTCAGGCCTAGGTTCTTAGTTTGGGTTATTCACAAAAAATGTTTAATCCATGTTTACTTAAGTAAAACAATAAAACAGATGTGAGGCACATGTGGACTAAAATCCTAGGCACACTGAAGTCAGTGCTACCCTATTATTTACTGGCATTTAGAAACCTACAATGTTTTCTTAAAAGTGTGCTACTTTAATTAAATATTGAGTATCTATTTTCTGATTTATGATAAAACAGACAGTAGTCATTATCATATAGTTTATCATATGTCTAGCTAATAATATCACATTATCAATGCTTTTAAAAATTGAACAGTAAATCTCAGTAAGAATACCTAGGAAGTTAAGAAAAAGCTCCTTTTGCTTTAAAGTCATACTGGCTCTTTACTGCTAAGAGTCTTGAGGAGTTATTCAGTAGTCTGTAGGCTTTTAAAGGAAATCAAAAGCTGATAAAATTACTTCTGCCATCATAAATTACGTGCTGTCTGCATTTTCCATACATGAAAAGCCATTTATCCAAATGAAGAATCCTCCTATATCCAAGGGAATAAAGTAGTGAATGTACCTAATACTACGGTTTAATCCTGACAAATGTCCTTATCAACATGTAAATGCCAGAAGAGTTCTTGTAATTAGGTAATTTTACAAGTTTTCTCAGTACATCCAATCCAGATGTTTAGACAGTTCATGAAAGTGACAAAGCACCAGCTAGTGTTCATATTCCGTCTGCCTTCAGGACTAAGGCTTTTCTGGTCTCTGGCATGGGACAGCATGTGGCCTGAGGCTCACCCAGGGTCTGGATTGGGCCAGTGTGTGCACTTAGACATAGCGCCCCCAAATTCCCTTATGATCTGCCAGCTGGGATGTAGCCAAAGAATGTCAGGAAGGAAATGGTTAATGAAAGGCCCTGCTTGATTCAAAAGAAGAAACCTATTCTTTCCTCCACCACTATTTTTATAATGATGTAATAATCATTGGCTATTACTCCCAAGATTTCTAAGGTCTCTCAGGGTAATAACTTTGATTAGTACATGATGTTTTAACTGAGTAGCACCTTGTTCCACAAGGGATACCACTGAAGTCACCAGGTAATCATGGAGTAAGATGTTACTGTGGGAGACAGCTGTCACCATCTGGCCTTTTGTCAAAATCAACACACTTTCAAGAATGTTTTAGTGAGAAGAAGCGGGCTGGTGAGAGACAATGGTTTAAGCAGAAGATCTGCGTTCTTTCCTCAAGAGCTTTGCTCTGAGGGAATGGTGGAGATAGGCGGACAGAGTACGATGTTTCTGTCTCCTTGCAGAGTTGAGCATCAAGGAGGAGAGTCTCTGCATTTCCACCCAAGTGCTCAGCCAGCCTCTGGAGATGAGAGACAGGTAATCTCTCAAACTGAATGTCAAGAGCGATGCAGGGAACCTTAGCCATCTCATTTAATCAAGTCCACTGTGAGTAATGAAACTTTCAGCTTGCTGTCTTCTGCTTCATAAATGTTTTGTGTGACATTAACAGAGAGGAATGTAAATTCCCTTCCCCCTCCCCTCCTCCACTTCTGTTTTCTGTTCTGTTAGGAAACTCAGAAGAAAAATGTGTGAAAGAGGATACCTTCATCTTGGATTTGTGCCAAAACTTTTGAGATCCAGGAAGAAAAAAGTGACCAGCTGTCTATACAAGGAAGAAAAACAAAATCTAGTTCTTAAAATGCTATCAAAAGGACTGCAACTAAAAGCTAAGGCTCACGTAGGGATGAAAATAAGCAATGCTTTTGGAGACAACACTCATGATTCCTCTGGGCCCTAAATTTGTCATGTTTACCATAAAAAGTGTTGGTTTATATTTAGGGAATATGACAGCAAGTTTAGGAAGGTTGGAAGGATTAATAAGTCATTGAAAGAAAGAAATATACCTTTCACGTAAGTGGCAGATTGAGTACTTTTTTTTTTTCTTTTTTTTTTTTTTTTTTTAAGGAAAAGAGTATTGATGATTTAATACCAAGAACTGATGATTTAATATTGAAGATTTAATACCTGGTACTAAAAACATATGTATTCTTAGTAATAAGATGAAAGCCTTGTGTAGTCATTATCTTGAGCACTGAGTTTTTATATAAACTCACGTAATGGAGCCAGAATGTTATTGCCAATTATAATTCTTTTTCATTCATTGCTCACACAAAAGTGAAAAATTATGTGGAATTATTTGGGAAACAAGAGTCAACGGAGAATTGCCTTCCTCAGTGGCTTTAACTGAAGCCAATTAATTAAGCAAGCAAGCATTGGCTTGATAACTGAATAAGAC
Organism: Columba livia; assembly: GCF_036013475.1. Taxonomy (NCBI): domain Eukaryota; kingdom Metazoa; phylum Chordata; class Aves; order Columbiformes; family Columbidae; genus Columba; species Columba livia. The sequence goes on from NC_088603.1 coordinate 133,969,527, forward strand.
AAAAGACTACATATGCCATTTTGAAAATAACATTTTAGTGTATTTTTTCTATGTTTTTTTCAGTCATAACTTGCAGTGCAACTAGTTTATTTATTTTTTCGTTTATAACTATTCTATAACTAATCTTTAGAACAGTATATAACCTTCAATTGTTGTTAACTTCTACTTTTCACAGCTACATTAACTCATCTAGTCTATTGTGATCAAGATTGCCTAAACCTGACCAAGTTGTAACAGCTACAACCTTTCAATGCGAAGGTCATGCTGGGCATGTCTGTCTCACAACTGCAGGTTCCATTCTTCTGGTCTTTCCTCATGGTGGACACTCAGATGGATTTGAGGGACAGGACAATGAATGCTCCATATTGCTGCATGTCGTGTCATAGCCATGGGAAAAATGTGGGCTGTGTGACTTGATGAGCATGTCTGCAGAGAAGCTAGAAAGGGTAGGCCACTTGTCCAAAGGGGATTCCATCCACCCAGAAGGAGGACTGATGGGAGTTGTAGCTCCCCTATTGAAGACTGAGAATGGGAGAAATGTCCCTTTGACGCAAATGATATAGCATACAAGGGCTAAAAATTAGCAAAGAATCAAATGAAGAAATCTGTAATGAACCAAGAGGCACAGCAAGCTGTCGGCATTGAAGGGTGCTGGGACTCTTTGCGCTGGCCACCTTGACCATGGCAGTAGTCCTGTTTTCTCCACAGACAACAAAAGTGTGAGGGAATCAGTGGTGGACTTGATGGCATCGAAGACATTGGGAAACCACTGCCAGCCAGTGGAGATGCCAGCAGCTGATAAGCCAGAGTTGCTGTCAGTAGACCTAGGGAGATCTCAGGGACTTGGTGTACTTATGGCAAAGCTCTTTCTACCCACACTGACAAGCTGCACAGCATCAGGCTCAGTGCCTGGCATAACATTTCCTGGGCCATCACTGCTGGGATCAACTTCTCCTGCCAGCACTGAGTGCATACACAGATACCTTACCCAAATCAATGAAAGGGAGTTCCTAGAGATCAAATCTGCAATTTCTTCCAGACAGTCTGAAAAATCCCATGATCTTTCTTAGAAAGAGTTTCCCTTCCTTTATAAAGCCAAATGTTGTTCTGGCTTTTTAAAAAATACTCTTGAAAGAACCAGTCAATTATTGGCAAAAGGAGACCTTGAATAGCAAAGAGCCAATGAAGTTTCAGGAGAAAAGGAGACATACAAAAGTGCAGAAGAGTGGATATGAAGTTTTTTTACCAAGGAATCACTGAAGTTAAAATCCTGAAGAGGACAGCTGAGATCAGTGATGCCCAGAGGACTGATCTCAGCCTGCAAGAACACTGCACACAGAGCAGGATTAGAAATGAAGCTGCATGATGCTTTTGCAAACTGAGCTCATGAAAAAATATAACAGTACTAAATACAAACCCTGTCAGTCATTGGGAGGTTTGCCATTTATTGCAAAAGCTGATTATACTTCATTATCTCTTCTTTATCAAGTGATGTGGCATACTTTTCAGTTGTGAATGCCTGGTGAGATGGGAGCCAAGCCTGATAATGAAAAAACCCCAGCTTTTCCATGCACCAAAATGACAGGATGTAGAGGATCATTGAAAGCTGTAAAATAGCATTAGACAGAGATAATAAATAAAATATTTCCTCTGTATTCATTAATACCACATGGGCACTGGGGATAGTTCTGGCTTTTTTGGAGACAGAGATGGTAAATATATAAATCAGATGAAGTAAACCATCTTAAAATGCAAAATCTCTTGCCAGATTCCAGAAAGCTTGTGATACCAGGAGAAGAAAACTGACAGAAAATAATAGCAAGAAGTATTTTCATTGCGTATTTGCTAACCCATTTCATGGGTACACTTCCATGATCATTTTATGAATTAATGGAAATTATTCTACATAGATAATGCAAAATAAGAGGTAATTATTTAAGTAATAAATTTTTTTTGGCAGACATTTTGTAAGTTTGAGCAACAGTTGAGAATAATGCATTTTCAATTTAAAAGAGCAAGTGTATAATGAAAAACAGGATCTATAATGAAGATTTCAGGAAAGCAGGTATAAGTGAGGATCACTACTATAATGTGTTAACATAAAAAATAATTCAAAAGGGGAAGACTTTAAAAAAAATTCACAACCCAGGCTTATTAGGTCTGTTAATGATGTGATTTTCTGCCAACTGTTTCCTGTTTGTTTCTCCACAAAGAAATCTAGAAAGAATAATGACAAAGAAACAATTACCGTTCTAAAGCAATTTTTAGAAAAGAACATGTGTTTTATTCTACCAAATAAAATTCTAGTTCCAGTGAAAATACCTCTTTCACCTTTCAGCAGAAAAATACAATTTTGTCCTTCTACAAGAAAGCCATCCTCCTTCTAAAAGACAAAAGCAAAAAATATACCTGAAAGGTGGCTTCTCTATCCAGGAGCTTGTTTGTTATTTAATTGGCTTGATTAAAGGTCTTACTCCTCATTTCAGATCCTTCTCCATTTACACACTCAGAATATCATGGCAGCAAAAACTTGATCACTAAGAAAACACCACGCATCTTGAAGAATACCTTTTGAGCACAAAATTATAATTGACAGCTGTGACGTCTAAAACTATGCCTGGATACGTGCCTGGATTTATCTTTTAGTGTAAAACAGAGCTTAAATGGATTTTTCTATTAATAAATTATGTCTGTTAGAGAAAATCCAGTTACTAATTAGTTCATTTTGCCCACAGACACTACTGTGCTGCTACTGTGTTGATGCAAACCATTCACAGGTCCTTTAACTCATGGCCCCAGAGCTAAAACTTCCTGTGACAGGGTGTGAACAGTGAGACTGAAAAGAGACTTGAAGATTGTGTGACACCTGTATGGGCAAAACTTGATGGAAACTTACTGTTTAGAGTCGTATAACTGAGAAAACGTTGGCAAATCCTCAAGAGCCAGTCTCTAAATGATTATTATTCTGTGCCTCCTTCTCCACATCAAGCACTTACGGTCAAACATAAACAGCCATCTGCAAGGCAGGTGTCTGCTCCATACCTTGTCTGTCTCTGAGAGAGACCTTGATTTATCCTCCAGGCCTTAGTCCCCTGTTTTCTGGAGGTGCTCGCCTCTCACCACCATTACAGAAAGAGCCTACCAACATGTCTCATATTGGCCCAGTGATACTTGCCATGTAGAAGTTAGGTGAAGTGAATACCACCCATAGACATAGTTGCATTTACTAAGTATACATGACCTGGGGAACCTTGTCAGAAGTTCATCTGGTTTTAGTCACTCACTGTTTGTAGAATGAAAAAACAAGAACAAGAACAAAAACAAAATCAAAAAAACAAACAACAACAAACAAAAAAACACAAAACAGACAAACAAACAAAACCAATAAACTAACAAACAAAAATCCTATCAGAATCCATTAGCAAGGAAAGCTTGACATGCACACAGCAAAATAAATTTCAGTAAAGTCGTGGAAAAATACTAGGTGCTTACCTCAAATAGGTCACAACATTCATTGAATTATTTTAATACAAGCAAGCTATTTTGGCCAACTCTGCTACCACATAAGTTACATTAAAAAAGAATGCAAATAACCAATCAGTACTGCATAGCTGTTACATTAGTAGAGCAGCTGGATGCAACATTAAAGTCCTCATAAACGAGAGGAATTATTGTTGTTATGCTACAGCATAAGACTTGAGTAAGATTTTTAAAGTAGCATTCATTTTCTTGATTAAAGATTAACAAGGTTAAGTGTTTAATTGGTATTTTAACCGGATAGCAAGGAAAGAAATTCTGCAGTTGCAAGCTGAATGGATTTTGTGGAACAGGAGAACACATTTCTTTGTCGAACTTGGAAATTTAAATAGCTAACTCAAATCGCATTTGTTTAGGAACATACTGCTCTAGACTTAGGAAAATGAGGAGATCTGGTATTTTGATTCCTATGCTTTGTTTCTGTCTCAACTGTTTTTCTGCTTCATAGACAGTAAATCTTGTGTAACTAATCTTAGACATTTAATGACCTTTCGAGTTTGGCTCAAAAAGTTAATGATGCTGATATAACATTATTTCATCCATGCAATGGTGTCCTCTTAAGAGTCCTAGAATACCTCTTTACCTGCCAACACAACATTTTCTCATAATGCAGAAACAAATGGACCTGCATTTTTGTTCATATAATTTCAAGAATTTCCTTCTCCTCTCTGTGATATAGGTGTTGTCCTTTTCCACAGACTTCTGCTGCTCCATCTGTATCTTTTTAAAAACTAAGGGTTTTTTTTTGTCTTCTGTAGCTGTCATTTCCTTTTAATTTAGGTGTTTCATGTTGCCTTATATCATTTAAAAAACCCTTGTCCATCTCTGAGCTGGATGTCTCACTTCTCCTGAATTTTTTTGTTCAGTCTCTGATAGTTTTGCTCTGTTCCATAGCTCATCTTAGTCCAGAAAGTGGCTAACAGATTATTCATCATCCTAAGCTTCTTCTGTCACTACCTTTGCTCATTATATGGGAATGAGGCATAAAAGAATTTCTGGCTACATGAGTGGAAAATACAATGGCAGACAGTGATTCTTGAGGAGCAGTTTTTATAACAGTAACATAATCATTTCCCTAATTTCAGCAATAATTCACACTTTGTATGAATTATTCCAGATAATTGTACAGATTGTCATTCATGTTATCCAAGTAAGATGAACACAGCTGTTTTTTTGGGTTTTTTTCTGATTTAACAGCTCAGGAGTATTTAAACCTGTGAAACATGCTAATATTTAGTATTTGCCAAGAGGCTATTTAATGCAATATTTACTGGTTGATAATGTCACTACATGTAGAGAAGTTGCTTGATTTTCAAACCTTACTGCTTAGTAAGAGCAATTGGAAAGATGAAGCTATATGTTGTAAATGTCATAGAATCTTCCACTTTTAGCAGTAGCAGATGTTGATCAAATGACATCTCAATAACTTGACCATAAAACACTCTAGGATTCAAACAGATTCTCTCTCCCAAATCTATTTAAGGTAGATTCTGCTTGCTGAGCTCAGAGCTCGCTTTCAATGATAAGGGGAGCAGAGAGGGCTACGCTCCTTGGGAAAGGTTAATCCAGATTACATTCACACACTAGTTTTGTATATTCAGAGATACCCAGTACAACTCAGACTTTTTCCAGACAAGTCAGGAAAAGAGAACCAAGGGACTTTCATTGGTGGATATATGTATCTCATTTTGAAGGTTGTTTAGGAGTCCTCTGATTTGCAAAAGTAGAACCATCAGCTCCTGTTTAAGCAAAATAAAACTATAAGAAGGCAAAAGGAGTAGAACTGTTTGAGTTGGGTTTTGACATTGCAGTAGCATTCAAATTAGTAATCCTTAGAAAAGCCACATTTAACAATAGAGAGTGATGATGTCCAGTGCAGCCGGAGTTGCAGTGGCATGCTGACCAGAGCTAAAACCACTTTGTCCCACCTGGGTTTTGTACCCATGCAGCAGAGAAAAGGAGATGCCTTTCTACAAAGGGAAATGTGTTACTCCATGTGATGCATATGAGGTACTTCTACCACATGTGCATAACCATCATACCTATGCAGACTGGTATGCAAGGGGGACCAATAGATACAGACAGAGAATCTACCATAGTCAAATCTTGTTCAACTTGAATAAAATTGGCTGGCAGCCAAGGACCATAAAGAGTAAGGAACTGGCAGCTTCAAGTGAAACATTCTTTCAGCTGCAAGAAACTGTGGGCACTCTACAAACTTCTTCATACAGGGATAACATCCGTTATGAAATAATTTTTTTAAGACTTACTGAGAAACAGCATGCAGCCATAATTAATAAACATAAAAGCAATACTTGCAAATCACAGCACTTAACAGAGATTCGAAAATCATCACAATCGAAACTTAGTCTCTGTAAAATGTTTTGTATGGTAATCCAGGAAAAAACTCTCCAAGTTGCCCTGATTCTGAAGGGAAATAAAGAAAGACCACGAGAGCACAAATCACTGATCTGTACCTGCCTTGATACAGGATACCTACTTCTCTTTGATCTAGGATAACTCAGTTATTTTACTTTGTTGAAGGTGTTTGTGGAATCTCCACATAATATGAGAAAACTTTCCAGCCTGTTGTTTCAAGTGGAAAAGGATTCCTGTTGAACAAAAAAAAAAAAAAAAAACTCTCCTCTCTATAAACTTTACCCTGAACCTCCTGACCTCCTGACAGTATTTTAATTTTCTATTTGCAATATACTAAGAGGTACCTTCGTCTTCTGCATTAAAATTTAGTTGGTGTCTCAACTGGATAGGAAGAAAGATTTCTCCCCAGATTAGATTGTTACTTCACAAATGTGGGACATGCACTCATATCTAGCTACAAATGTTGATTCTTTGTTGAATTGCAAACTTCAGCATGGTCTCAATTGTGATAATGGACACATTAATGGTCCTAATCCCTTTGACATATCCAAAATAATCAATTTATCTCCTAGTTAATGTTAGGATTTTTCCAAAAGACTGAAAAATGACAAATATTGTTTTATGGGAAAATATTTTTCAGTGGACATCTTTTTCCTACAAGAGCAAGCTCAGTGAACTGACTCATTTATTCCCCACAACCATTTCATTTAAACTACATTGACAAAAGCCCAGCTGCAAAAGTGACTACACTAAACCACTTCTTCCCCAACAACACAATAGAGAAAACAGATATTTATTATTTGGGTTTGATTGTTCACAGCTGCTGCTTTCATCAGCCAAGCATAAATATTGGATGTTGGACCCATGCCACAAAATTTGGCTTCAAATTGTAGTGCCCCAAAACAAATTTTGTGGGGTTCGGATGCAGTCTTATCACAGAATCATAGAATGGTGAGGGTCAGAAGGGACCTTTGGAGATCATCTAGTCCAACCCACCTGCTAAAGCAGGTTCACGTAGAGCAGGTGACTTGTAAATTGGGTTCTGGGGTGAACTTGCAGCCTCCTCCAGATCTGTAGGAAATTGCTTATGGTGACTAAATTTGAGTACTTCTGTAGTCAGTATACTTACAGACTAATGATGCAAGAAAGGTTAACTTCATCAACTTGAAGCACTTGGTTTTTAAACATGAACCTGCAGCTACTGAGTAAAATATTTACACGGTCACCTGCTTTGTCTCTGAAAGAAGGTGTCTCTAAATCTAACCTCTACCCTGCATCTTGGGATGTACAGCACAACATAAAGAAACAGCCACAGGGTTTTTAAGAAGAAAAGTATTTCACTTAGGAACCTATAAAAATCTGGTTCCTTGTTTAAGTCACACTCCATTGAGGTTAATTATCTCTATTTCCATTTTTTTGTGTATGTGAAAGGGCACTGATGTAAAAAACAATATAGGTCAGAACTCATTTAATCAGCAGTTTGGCAAAGGAAAAAGCCATTCTATATTGCAGTGTAGCACTGGCTGTTTGCCTTATGTTATCAATCTTTTCAAACACGGGGATTCAAACTAAAGCAATAAAATATGAACTTCGATTTTTTTTTTTTTTCCAAAAGAATACTGAAAAGGCCACATTAGTCAGAAGAGACATTGAATAAACTGAATAGTAGGATGAATATGAGTTTCTACATGTGTATCCAGATCAGGATTTTATATATCCTCCTTTTTTTTTTTTTTTTTAAAAAAAAAAGAAGGTGATTAAAAAAAAATTCAAATTAAAGTTTCTGGTCTCATATATGTTTGAGTAATCTCCAGAGATGTATTCTGTTACATACAAGCTCTAGTCAACTTAGCTCTACCTTTAAGCTGGTAGTGTTTATCCAAGCCAGCAAATATACTACTTACGGCATAGCACTTTCATTATGAAGGATCCCCAACTGCTTTTACAAACTCTATGTTGGCTCATGTTTAGTCACATCATTTTCCAATGAAATACATCCACTGTTTTGATGGATTATAGCATCAGTTTAAGAGCACAGTGACAACACAGCAGTAGATGGGGACTGAAATATTCTGGATTTACAACAAACGACAGAAAGATTTAAGTAGATTTCCTACATATCTAGAAAATGGGAACTAGCTTAAGTCTTGCCAACCACCCATACAAAATTGCTCTGATTAAAGAAGTTGACTTGTCGAGAACGGTACATTCAACTTTTAATACTTAATCATGTTTCTAATTACAGTTATTTTAAGGCTGTTGTGTGCAACTCAGCATCGATCTGGAAAAGTTGAAAACATTATAGTAATGTCTTTAAACTCTAAAGGCAACCTACACCACTGTGCGAACCAAGGACCAGTTTTTGTCTCTAAGACAGCCACCATTTCTCTTGCAGAGTTAACTGAGACAAGAACAAGTTGGGAGCTTTCTAGGCACGGCAAATTGGCATCTATGACACTGTGGCAAGTATCGTCATAAAAGATACGAGATTTTTTTTGCACTACAGCATAAGACTTGAAAGAAAAACCAAAGATGGGGGTTTGTCTGTGACATCAGCCAGGAGCTTCCTCTGGAGGATCTGAGTGGTGTTCATCTATAATACATGTTTCACATCAATTTCATGCTGACACCTTTCAAAAGAGTGGCCACTAGAGTGAATTAAAAATAATTAAAATAAAAAAATACTTTTTTTTTTCCTTGTCAGTGTTGTCCTTCTTGTCCTATGCTTTCATCCAGTCACTAATTTTCAGCCTGGAATATGTCTGAAAAACATGTAAACTTTTTCTTCAGATGTATCTACAACTACATTAACAGCTTTAAAATACTTAAGGTAGTTTTAAACTGATATTACCATTTGATATTATGAATTAGTTACCTGGGAAAATGAAGTTAGATATGTCATGCAAAACTGAATTTAGCTGTTATGAATAATTAAATGTAAGCGTGTGTTTGGGTTTTAAATTATGACCACAGTTTAATAATTTTTCAACTTTATTGTGGGAGGCATTTAGCCCTCACTTGAACAGATTTAGATTTAAAGAATATGTATGTGTACATAAGAAAATCATTGGGATTTCATTGATGTGATGTTATAAATACAATAGCTTTGATTTCTTGACATATAAAACAGTTTATATAATTGCTTTTCATTGATTTTTTGAGATTTTACTCTTCCTATTAGAATTCTACCAAACCCTTTCCTAGGTGCCATTCAACTGTGAAAAACTTCCTCAACTTCAAAACAAGAAATATCTGAAGTCCAGGAGTCAGCATCATCACAAGTGAAATGAGAATCTGGCCAAACTCATGAAAAGAAAATCAAATAATCTGCTGCTTCTGTCATATTCACATTTTCACATGAATTCCACTCCAATCCCACAATCTTCTTTAACACTTATATTTGCTGAATCCAGTCTTTTGCTCTGGATAATGATACTGTAGATGAATCCAAGAAAAGCATTGCAATTACAGTTATTCTTGCAAAAAAGATTAGAACCACTTAGGTATGAAATAGACAATTTGAGCACAGAAAGTCTTTATAATTGCAAATAGCAGAAGATGGAGTAGGTGACTGCCAAAGCAATTCAAAAGCCTGAGGAGGGCAGGGTCTCTGCTGCCTGCACAAGCTCTGTTACTGTCCACCCTGGGTGCAGGGCCTGGTTTGGGAGAAGAAGGAGGGCAGCTCCCAGCCCTGCCTTCACCTTGCAGAGGGGGAACAAACTGCATCCTGACAAGGGTTGGAAGGAGACACCAGCTCAGTGGAGAAGGTGACATGGATTAGTGAGGAGAGACACATAGAACTCCTTCCTCCCTGGAGCTCTGTGAGTCCAGCCCACCTCCATGCTCTAACACTTTATGGTTGTCACCCACCACCTCTCAAACTCTCCCCTTGCCATCCATCCTCCCTGCCACAGCCCCTCCTGGGATTCACCCTCTGCCCCAACAGCTTGAATGGCACTGCCCACAGAGGTGAAGGACAGGGCCACCAACACAATCATCTTGGGGCAGAACTTACATTTTGTCTGTGGGCTCTGGGGAGAAAGCCCACTTTGAAGTTGACTGAGCTTTGAGCACCATTGTCTTTAATGGTCCACGTTGGCCAGCTTTTCATCATGCTTAAACTCACTGTAAGTTTAAATGAATCCTGCTTAAACTGCAATTACACAAAGGAATGATTAATCAAACTTAATGAATCTCTACGTGAAGTTGTTTCTGAAGAGGTTTCACAGTGCATCACAGCGTGGCAAATCTTTTTTATTTGGGAAGTGTTTGTGTTAAATAAGGAATACTGAATGGTATCATACGCAAGGCTCAAACCTTGGGAATTTACTACCAATAGGGGAAGCAAAGGAGGAACAGGAATTTTCAGAACAAACAAACAAACAAAAAAAAGGGCAGATTTATACCATATCTAACTTGAATTACTGTGTCTGGCTTTGCATTTTAAACATGGACTGCAGTAACATGGATTTAGACTAGAAAATAAACCCAAGACTCAAAGTTGCCATTTGCATGAATAAAAGTGGTGTTACTAAGAGCACTGTTATTTTTTCCTCCTTTGTCATTGCTGGCACTGTGCAACACAGTTTACTAATGTACGTTCCTGAGGGGTGCGGTGGGTATTGCATAGTGAGTGTTTCTGCTTACTTTGAACTCAGGGCTCTGCACTGACTATAACACCACTATTCCTCAGCTCCTTTAAGGTATGTCCAGGTTTGGAAACTTCCTTGCCTTCCACTTTTTCTCTGAAGGGGGCATCTTAGAGAGATATAAGGTATGGATTTGCACCACAAAAATCTGACAAGGACTTTGCCAGCTGTACAGTACAGAAATGTATTTTCTTCTTAGGAAGTCAGTAACTGATAGCAAATGCACAGGACTCCAGATACGTTAATTCCACATCCTACTAATTTATCTCTGAAAATATTCAAAGCAGTTTCCTCTTGTGCCTAGTAATAGAAATTCATTGTCTCTCTGAGAATTCTTCCTTTCTTCAGATACTTCTATCAAGAGTTACCAGGTTCTCTAAAACTGGTTATGTATTCAGAGTTTTATAATGAGAGAAATTGCTTTTGGTTGTTCTGTCTTCTTATTAAGGTCAGAGATTATATAGGAGATTACATATTTGTCCCCAAAGAAAAAGTGATTCATTGCCTTTGCCAGAGAGGTGTAAAAAGCTGAAACATTTTTTATTTCTTCTTTACAATCCAAAGTATTAGAGGAGTTTTAAAAAGTGATATGGAATGTGTGGGTGCAAACAATATTTAAGCATTAACAGCAATATAATATTACTGCACTACAGACCCTCTGCATGACATGTTCAGCTTTTCACAGCTGAAATGCAAAACTTAATACTGTATTTTTTGCTCTTCTTGGTTTGTTTTTCTTTTTTTTTTTTTTAGTAGTACTTACAAGAGACGAGAATTGCATTTTTAAACCAAAATATTTGTTCTTGAAGTAGTTATGGATACATTGCAATATATTTATTTCTTTAAATTCTAGCACTGTTTCAAAGTCCATGTTGCACAGTAACATAACAGAAAGCACACGTGCAGGCATATTCAGTGGGGATGGCATGGTCTGGAGACAGACTGTTACCTGATGGGCGAGTAAAAGCTGTAGAAGGGTAACTGACCAATCCTTACTGACAACCTTTGAAGACCTAAGAGATGGCTATAAACACAGTCTGTCAGGAAGGGACATGAAGATGAGCGGTCCCTCCTTGCTCTCTCTGGACAGACACCCATGTGCAGTGGCAACACCAACCATGACGTGATGCTCAGTGCTGGTACCAGAGCCATGGTGTGATGCTGGATTTCACCCTGTGGCCCAGCAGCCCAAGGTCCAGAAAGACTCAGCCATGATGTTCAGCACAGGCTGTTTCAGGCACATTAACTGCTGTGTTTAGATGGCTCTGGCCAGCCCAGGAGAGCAAAAGCTCATGATAGTTCCTGCCTGCCTTGGAAGCCAAATATAGGAAATGAAGATGCTTATATTAACAAAAAGGTTAAATCGCTTGCAAAAAAGGTATGCCCGTGGGAGGGCAAGAGCCATGAACACCTTCAAATATGGGAGAAGCCTTAAAACAGGCTAAAAGTGCATTTCACAGTTGCTACAAGGATTTATCTCATCCCACAATTAGTTTGGATACAAAGCCCTTTGACATCAAATAGAAAGTCCCTCAGAAAATTCAATAGTTTTTGATCCTGGCCAGAGAGAAAAAAGCTGTGGGACTCTGTAAATCCTGATTCAGCTTTTGTTTAGTATGCTCTAAGAGTATGGCTTCATATGTTTAAGTTAATTGAAAGCGCAGTGTTTGCATAATGTCTTCAAGTTGCCTTTTGAAATTGGCTCTGTTACTTTTATTTAGTAGTTTTCACTGAAAACCAAGGGAAAAACTGTCTCACCATTGTATTGATAGCACAAAGGAAATTGCTTTCATAGTATTGAAGGGAACGATAGTTGATGTAAAAATTGAAGCATGACCTTAGGAAGAACACTGTCATTTTCAGCATCAGAAACACAGTGTTCCCAAAAAATCTTTTCCAACCCCAGAAAAGCTGTCACCAGCTATTCTGAAGCCTTGACTCTAAATTAATAGAGCTCAGAAGTTAAAAGTCTGTACACGGAATGGAAAACTTTTCTAACTGGGAACAAGGTTCGTAATAAATAAAAAGGCTAGAGAGGTTTGGTGGGTTTTTTTTCCCTTCTCTACAGGAGAGGTTTCAGGGGGATTAAGATATGACAAATGTTTGACAGTGTAGTGAATTCCTATTCCAAATTGCCTCTTTCTCACTTAGTATATCCCCACTGGACTTGATAATGAAGTCAGATCACGTCTTTTCCATTCACACCACTGGACTTATGAGGTGGACTGGTGTTAAGAGGACAGAAGTGCTCTTTCTGTGGAGGATTTAGAACACCACGTACCATATTCTTTTGGATTTAATTTAAATTCAGGAGAAAAAAATACAAATATTGTATATGTGATTTTCATAAGAACACAAAGGATATACATCAAACAGCTGTACTGGATTCCCAAAGGATATTCTAGCTCCTAGTGTCCTGCCTCCAATGCTAGCCGGTGGCAAACAATAAAAACTATAAAAAGGAGAGCAAGCATGTTGTGAATATTTTCCCAGAGTTACTTTCTCAGCCTCTAGCAATCCATAGCACCAGCACTCACAAACGAGAGATACAACTTCTCATAATCCACAATGGATATTTCCTTAGCTGATTTGTCCAGTTGTTTTTTTGAATCTTGGTAAACTTCCAGCATTCACAACATCCAGTGATAAGAAATTCCACAGATTAACTATTCATTGTGAGAAAAACACCCTCACTTTTGCTGCCAAATGATAATTTTGTATCCACTAGTCATTACACTGAAAAATAAAGATAAAAAAATGTTCCCTGTCCACTTTGTCTATGCCATTCACAAATTTACAAGCCTCTTTTTATATTTTGTATTTCCATTCAATTGCCTCTTTTCCAGGTTCAGTATCTATGACTAGTAAGGAGTCATCCTTTGTCTTTATTTACCCTTGCAACCCATGTTTCTTTTCTGTTTTTAATATGCCCTTCTGAAATAGGAATGAAACTGCACATACAGTTTTTAACTTACAAAAGGGCACAGTGCCTTGCTCTGTCTTGTTCTCTGTTCCTTTTCTGATCATTCTTCTAGCATGGTATTTGTTTCCTTCTTTTACTGTGACTATGATTGGAGCTGATATTTTCATCAAAAGGACCTGCTTTAACCCTGAGGTCACTTTCTGTAGCCTTCTCATATCTCAGCGTTTCCCAACATTTTAAAATAAAGAACATTATTTTACACTGTGTAACATTTTTATTCTCATCATATATAAAGCAAACTGCATTCTGTACTCCTTTATGAAGACCATGGCCAGATGATCAAGAAAAATTGCTGTGCTCCTCAGCACCAGGGTCATGTTTGGGGCTCCCCAGTTTAAGAGAAAGAGGTAAGGCAGTGGCAGTGGATGGCTGCCAAGGGGCCTAGAGCCCCATGAGAAGGAGCTGCAGGGGTTGGGCAAAGAGGGGATGCTGCAAGAACCAGCAGTTACTTGAAGGGTAGTTGCCAAGGTGACAAAGCCAACAACTCCTCAGTAGTGGCAAATGACATAGCAAGGGGCCACACATTGCAGTAAGGGAGACTGAGGTTGGACACTAAGAAAAATTCTTTCACTGGAAATGTAGTGCAGGTTTCCCAGAAAGGCTGTGAAATCTCCATCCTTGGAAGCATTCAAGATTTATGTCTAGACATCAGCACAGCTGACTTGACAGTCAAGTGTTGGTGATGGTCCAATTTTGAGCAGCAGGCTGGACTTGATGACTGCCAGAGGTTCTCCCAACCAACGTTGCTGTGAGTCTGTCACTGAATGACTTTACAGTCTTACACTCAATATGATAATTGCTGATGTGTTTCTTGAGTTAACAGTGTAGTGAAGCTATCTGAATATCTTCATGAGTATTCAGCTTAATTAGATATCTGTAGTTGTGCATCCTGGCTTTAAAAAGACAAATCCTTGAGTTTTAGGGGATGGTAGGAGCAACAGTGAAAAATCACACTGAAATACCATATTATTTCATAGAGCTCACACAGTGGTAGTTAAACTTCGTTTGAATTGACAAAGATTCACCCCTAAGATTTTACATCTTTTAGAAATAATCAGGTAAGAGCACTTGTGTCTTTGCATATTCAAAAATAAGAAAGAGCCCTTAAAAGAAAATGTGTCTTTAGCACTCAACCACAAGAATTGATCAGCACAACTCATAGAGTGTGATTTAGGTAACCAGCCAGGTAGATCAAGAGATTCTGATCCCCTTGGTTGGCTGATTCAGTGTGTTACAAGCATGGGAGATGCTGAAGACTTCAAATCTTCAGAGAGAGATGAAAAAGGACTGAGCAGGTCTCAAATGTTTTAAATATTAGATTCTTCCGTCATCTCTTTCCCAAGAGTTTCTACTGCATTTAATAAGGTTCATGGACTCACAATTCTAAAATAGCTGTTTTCTCTGTGTACTAAAGAGACGGTAACATATTGGGTTTATTTCCACTAATAAGACTTCACAATCAGTTTCATTCTTTCTTATTCACAATACAAAATTTACTTTTCTGTCTTCTCCTTGTTGCTTTCATTCTAATTTCAATTGCAGTGCAGAAGTGACTAGAAAAGCATTTCTAGCATAAATTCAAGTGTGAATGCAAAAAATCCTTGTTCTGATTTATATTAGTGAAAACCAACTTATTTACATATTAGAAAGAGGAAAGGAAATTTTACAGAAAATACTTCAAGGTGTATGTTTGAAGACAACTACTTTTAAGTTTGTCAGACACATTTAATGTGTGCAGCTTTGTGAATATGCACCCAAAATATTTTATAAGCATAAAACTCTTTATATTATGTTAAGGAAAAATAAAGATTATTGTACTGACTAAGACAGTAAATATTTTTCAAGACAAATATCCATAATATAGGCCGTGTGCCTGTTTGGTTTGAGCAGCACTTCGCTCTTAGGAAAATAATTCATTGTCAGTGATTCGGTAAATAAGTTTTGCTCTCATACTGTCTCACTTTTTTCTGCTCCTTTCTTGGATTCTTTTTCCACACTAACTTCTAAAGTTTTTACAAATATTGCTCTTTAACTTGCTCTTCAGGGAGAACAAAAATAATAGATGATATTAATGCTTTGATTGAGAATGGTATATTTCATTACCTGACTTGATTATGGTAACCTTTAGAATTAAGTTAATGGTGTGAATAGAAGAATTAGAAAAGTCATAATTCATTTATTAAACACACTGCAGCCCTTGCTTCAAATTAGCTGTTTACCAGACAGACAGTTCACATACAGGAAATGCAAAATGGGTGCAGATACAAAGAAGACAAAATAATACTCAAATTAAAATGAAAACATATGAAGCTATTCTGTTGTGACCTTGGACTTACAGATTTCTTTCAGATTAAAGCAAATACTTCACCAAGTACATAATAAATGCGACTGGTAAGAATAAAAACTTTACTGGCATAACAATGCTTTCATATTCTTGCAAAATGGACTACAGATATTGCAAAATTATGTGTGTAAATAATCAATTCCAGCATTTCTCAGGTAACAGGGTTTGAAATGTTCATCAACATAATTTCACTAGTTTAAGCTTTACTCTAACTGTGTCACCTCACATAGCAGTGAGGTGATGTGGAAGCCCACAATGATGCACCCTGGCAACCGATGACTCAATTAAGGCAGAGGAAACACTTCTCTGTCTCTACATACACTGAAAGATAAAAGAGGACTCCCTGCTTTGTCTCTTGTCAAGTCAATGAGCCAGAAATGTGGAGATTTAAAATGCCAGCCATCTCTCCCAGAGTCCTTGGAAGGGACCTAATCCACCCCTAAAAAAAACCATTCTGGTAGGAGTCATCAACTCTCAGCAACACAAAACAGGTCTGGCGCCTTTTACAGGACAGCTTCACATCTTCAAGGGTGACACTGATGATGGAGGCAGGGACAAAGGCTAGGAAAGCCTCAGCAAATGTGCTGTAAGCGTTTCTGGCACAGAAAAGGCAGAGCAGAAAAGCGAGTGCAGGCTGGAGGCCAAGGCACAATCAATGGAGAGCTCCAGCATGAGGTGCTCCCAGGGTAGCAGCCTTTGGACTCACCTGGGAGCATGCACAGGGCCAGCAGAGCCACGCTGAAGCTTTCTGCTCCATTCCCTCCTACAAAATACCCTGCATGCAGGGACAGGGAGTGGATCATGGAAAACTAGTGAAGTTGGCTTTTTCACCAGAGGCTCCCTGTATGTCAGAAGTCCCAGCTCCCTCAGCAGATTTCCAGCTGGCTTCCAGCAATGAAGTGGTGCAATGCACCTGCAACAGGCACTTAAGGGACCACCAGAAGGCTGTGCTGCCATTCAGCGAGACCTGGACAGGCTGGAGGACTGGGCAGAGAAGAACCTAATGAAGTTTAACAAGGGAAAGTGTAGGGTCCTGCACCTAGGGAGGAATAACCCCAGGCACCAGTACAGGTTGGAGGCAGACCTGTTGGAAAGCAGCACTGCAGAAAAGGACTTGATTGACAACAGGTTGACCATAAGTCAACATGAGTCAGCAATGTGCCCTTGTGGCCAAGAAGGCCAAACCGCATCCTGGGGTGCATTAAGACAAGTGTGATCAGCACATCAAGGGAGGTTGTCCTCCCCCTCTACTCTCCCCTGGTGAGGCTGCATCTGGAGTGCTGTGTCCAGTTCTGTGCTTTCCGGTTTAAGAAGGATAAGGAATTACTGGAGGGAGTCCAGCAGAGGGCTACGAAGATTATTAGGGGTCTAGAGCACCTTTCTTATGAGGAGAGACTGAGAGAGTTGGGTCTGTTCAGCCTGGAGAAGGCTCAGAGGTGATCTCATCAGTGCTTATAAATATCTCAAGGGTGGGTGTCAAGAGCAAGGGACCAGATTCCTTTCAGTGGTGCCCAACAATAGGATGAGGTGCAACAGCATAGACTGAAGCACAGGAGGTTCCATCTGAATATGAGGAAAAACTTCTTTACTTTGAGGATGCCAGTGCACTGGAACAGGCTGCCCAGAGAGGTTGTGGAGTCTAATTCTCTGGAGACATTCAAGACATGCCTGGACACATTTCTGTACAATCTACTCCAGGTGAACCTGCTTCAGCAGGTGGGTTGTACTAGATGATCTTCAGAAGTTCCTTCCAACCCCAACCATTCTGTGATTCTGTAAAAGGACACCAAAATCAGGGAAAAAGGAAATCTCAGTTAAAGTTGCTGTTCCGACTCCATCTCAGGCTGCTGAAACAGTACGAGAGGTCATGGGGAAAAAAAAGGGTATGCAGTCCCCTTGTTTTGGGAATACATGCAGACTGTTTGAAAGCTCCCATTATTTATCCAGAAAAGCAGATTACAGCAGCTACTGATTGCATGAGGACGTGCAAGAACAGCAGTGGAGTAATAAATACTGCAGTAGTTGGTGTGGACCTTCAGTGCACAACGGGACTGAAAAGAAGAGATGTTACATGCAAGTACAGTGATAGAAAAAATGCTGAAAATTCTCAAAAAATACACTAAGGAAAAATTTCAAGAGACAAATTCTGGTGTCAAAAGAAACTACTGCAATAGATTAATTTTAAACAATGTCATTTGAATTACCACAGTGAGAAGAGACAAATGCTCCTTTTTAATATCTGAAAATGTTCTAAGAGATGCATTTCAATAAATTTAATGAGAATGTTTTAGAAACTTAAGAAAAACACCCTCAAAGGATCTTCAAGGAGTTAAAATGTAGGCAGGGTGTTCTAAATGCATTAACATTTATGTGGAATGAAAGTTCAAACAAGACCCTTCAGTCCTAGATATGATTCAAGCCAATAAAGAACTAAAACCCTGCTGTGTTAATGGGAGCCTATCCATTGGTTTCACTGGGATTTCACTTCAGCAAGCCTCAGATATAGTCCTACTTTAATTTAAAGTTAGATTTTCAAACTCAAATCAGTACTTTTTATTTGAGGAAGATTTCTTAAACTGCACTGAAACTCAGCAGACAATGATAAATGCTGCTTTCCTGCCTATCTCCCAGTTTCTCACTTTTTACACATTTCAGACCAGATCACAGCCAGATACTCACTGATCAGCATCACTCTGCAGCTACCACCACATTTATTTTTGCCTGTTCCTCTGCCAGATCCCTGATCTCTCTTTGGTGCGGTTAGCTTATACTAAATACATCTTTCCCCAGCTTGGGTCTGGAGCAGGGAAGTCTTCTGGCTCTGACGGAATTAATCTTTCATTTGTCAACCTCTTTGACCACCTCAGCTGATGTTAGATCACAGACAGGGAAATTATGTTTCTTATAGTAAATGCACAGAGGATGGGGACAGACACTGTGGCTGTGGTCATTTATTTAGGGCTGCTGGTTCCTGACACCTCCACTGGTCCCAGGAAACCTCCTCTCAGAGGTCTCACTGCAGGTGAAAGCCACCTGGCCCTCACACAAAGTGCCAGACATGGCAGATGCAAATATTGTCACCCACCGTGCCTTCAGGTTGCGGTGGTTGGAAAGGTATGGGGAAGTTGGAGAAGTAGTAAATCTGTCCTTTACACATGTATCAAGTAAATTAATTGGCTTTAAGGATATACATGTGTTGTTGTTGTTGTTTTCTGGATTACTGTCTAGAGTGCTTGGAAAGCACAGCTAAAGGCTGCATGACTAATACATAAATCTGTGAGCTTTCCAACCAGCCAAGCAAGGGATCAGAGCGGGAGAGAGGCTTCTCTGTTTCCAGAGCCGTTTAAAAGGAAGAGTGACTTTCCTTCCTACCCACAACTTGCTGTTGGTGGATTTCTCTGATGAAAGACTTCAGCATGTAGTCAAAGACTGTTACATTAACCATGGGTGAAAGGAGATGCTTCTGCTAGACCAGACACAAAGGGAACTGTGGTCTGAGATATACCCTCATCTTTGAGGGTTGCTGCTGACACCTCCTATCTGAACGTGCTATTTTGTGCAGATCAGTCTAAAGTGGCCAAGTTGCACCATTGACCCTGCAGAAATCACCATGGCAGGCTCCTGGTAGGAGGCAGGTCATTTAAAACAGATGTCTTTTTCAGACATCTCCACATGATGCTGAGGCCTCAACGTACATTTCCAAAAACCCACCCCCAAGTTCTGAATTACTTGATCAAGATTTTCAGGGGAAATACTGTGAAATGATCAAGGACTGGATGCAATTCACCTGGGTCCCAGCTCTAGTTATTAATCTGATACCAGCTTTATTAATACAATGGCTCTGCCTCTTAGGCATAGGAATCCCTTTGTCTAACATACTGAAATATCTGGCTAGTATTGTTATGCATGCATGTTCTGAAAACAAAGAGCTAAACCAAAATAAGTCCTTAATTCAGGCCTCAAATTACATGTCTGATTTAGAATAGTTGAATAAGAACGCATTTTAGGAAATAGGGATTTGTGAGACTAAAAGATCAACTACAATGCTGATCTTTACATTATTTGTTTTTTCTTAATGAAACACCTTGTCTCTGGGGTTAATATATTATATTATTTATATATATGATTTGATATTGATTTGGATTATATACAATATCATTGTTATTGATTATATATAAAATCCCAAAGATTAATTATGCTTATAGTGATGATGCCCTAAATATTGAGTCTTCCAGTTGTGCAGATTACTAAGTTTAGTAAGGCTGAAGCTAGTACTAAGCAGGGAATGTGTCAGTGGGTTTCAGCTCCAGAGAATCTTTTGTGTTTTCTCCAACTAAAACATAGGCATTATCTTGATTGCAGGAAGAAAGCTAAGAAGAGCCCAACTCAAAATATCAATGCCACTAAGAGAATCAAGAAGTGACAGAGTTGCAAACATGATCAGCTACCACAAACACAATGTATTCTTCTGTTGCACTGGGAAAGTGATTATGAAGCATGTTCAGAATCCCCCAAGTTAAATGTAATAATGGCAATGCAATAAGCTTATATTTTTTCAAGATACTTGACTCATTCCTACTTTATACTTCTGTTCCACACCCAGAAATTATACAAAACTACCACAGCACATGATAAATCAATTAAAAGCTGGTAAATTACAAAACACAATTGTGAAAAAGCATGCATCCTCCAACAGATATATATTCCTAATGGAGTCATGTATCGCCTTTCATCCTTAGGCTCTTCAAAATATTTTATCTAGCCTGGAGAAAAAACACAAAGCTATCCCTGACATGCTTTTGGTCTGTCAAAGCAGAGGAAAATCACAAGTAATGAAATGGCAAGCTGCTGCTACAAGGCATGCTGGAAAATCTGGACACAGTCACTGAAATATGAATTTCTGTATCACCTCTCCGAAACAAGAAATACAAGCCATGTTTCTGGAATGTGGGAGTCTCTCCTGGGAATCACTGCTTTGGAGCAGGTGTTAGAAGTCTTGGCAAATAACGAGTTAAGCATAACTCCTTAGAGTGACACTGTGGCCAGGCTCAGAACACAATTCACACAGTGCAAGTAAAAATTCCCCTGTTTCACCCTATAAGAACTGTACTTTACATCATTTGTGCATCTGCTTCTTGGATACAAAGCCCAGTTTTACTGTCCTCAGAGGGTGCTGATCGGGCTCACTTAAGAGAAAATGAAGAAAGAATCACAAAATCAATTTCATTAAATAAACTGAAAAATCACTGATTTTAATGAAGATTTCCCCCTGTGAGCAGGGAAAGCTCTATAATGACTTGGTCTGTCTAATAAAATCTCTATGGTGAACAGAAATTCAATAATAGCAAACAAAGAAAGCGCTAAACGCAAATCAGAAAGTCAAAGAAAACAAATCCAAAGGGAAAATACTTTTAGCAATGCATTTTTTACAAACCAGAACAATTGTACAAGCTAGAGTATCAGTGGAAATAAAAACGAAATCAACCAGCAAGTGTAAGATATCAGGCAGAAAACTTGCACAGCAATGAATCCACAGAGGAGATGTTGTTTCTGACAGCAAATTCAGAAATTTCTTGTGCTGGAAGCTGAAGACCACAGTTCAGTGCCCTGCATGTTTTCATGTTTGGGTGACTTTTTGAGTATTACTACAATAGTTCTGCCAAACTAGTCCAACCACTGTTTGCAACGAGGATAAACTGCAGATCAGAAAAGTCTCTTTTACAAAGACTGAAATCCATATGATAAAACTCAACTGACATGTTTTGGCAGATGTCATGTTTATCCTCAGGAGTTTTTGAAAGTAAATTAAAAATGATTCCATAACCTTTTTGGCTTAGAGTGAACTCACAACCACAAACTGAAATCATTAGACAATTCTGAGGAAAAAAATAGAGCTGCCAAAATGTGCTGCATAAGAGAAACTTTTAAACAGTGACAGGAATTGCTTTGACAGAAATTTCTGCTACCAAGTGTGTCAAAGGGTGAAAATTTCTTACTGCAAAAAGGGATTAAGAATAAATAGGATAAATAAAATTTATTCTCATGTTTCCTGAATATACTTTCATTTTTAAACAGGACTGAATGAACATACTGAGCATAGCAAAATAACATATATATGGATTTCAAATTCAGTCTGAATTGCTTCAACTTTCAGGTCCAGGGTCTCGATATATCATTATCTGCCAAATTAAAGTGTCTATTAGAAATATTTTGCTCGCCATCAAGTAAAACAATTTCTGTGTGGCTAAACCAAAATATCCAGGTTCCAGATATCCTTCATGGTTGGTTTTGTGTCATTAACTTACTGCTGTTGGAAAGGATTCAGGGAGAAATCACAGCCACTTCTCCCTTTGTGGACAGAGAACTGGAACCAGTTCTTCAGAGGAGGTCTCAGCGTTGCTGCCAATGGAACACAAAGCAGGACCTCACCAAACTTCACTTCAGTTGACCTTTCCCGATGACTGTGGACCATTTCTCATAGCCACCAGCAACAACCCTGATCTAATAGTGTGCTGCCACCAGAAAGGAGGCAGTGGTTTTGGTTATTACATGACCATAACTCTTGCAGAGTACATTGTT
Organism: Columba livia; assembly: GCF_036013475.1. Lineage (NCBI taxonomy): Eukaryota > Metazoa > Chordata > Aves > Columbiformes > Columbidae > Columba > Columba livia. The sequence goes on from NC_088603.1 coordinate 133,991,998, forward strand.
TGCTTCTATCCAGCTGATCACAGAATCCTGACTTTTTTGGCTCTGTGCCCTGCCATCTTATTGTTTGTTTGGGGCTTTTTTTGGCATTTTCCATTGTAGGCATGCATAAACTTTTCAGTGATAGCTTCATTTTTACAGATCATTGACAGGCATATGAAAGAGGGTAGAATCAAGGTCTGATCTCTGTGGGGCTGCTCTAGAGACTGCTTTTCACGGGTTAAACTGAGATCTCATTTGACAGTTTCTAAAGCATTTAATGTGTGTCATGTTGATTTTGCCATCTTCCAGACATTTTGTAAGACTTTTCTCATCTCTTTTCAAGTAAATTTTTAATATTATACGTCAACATTATTATCCTTTAATCAACCAAAATTACAGAAGATATAATGTAAAGCTGGTTTGATAGGATTATTTTCCATAAACACAAATGAACTGGCATTAATTATGCTACTCTCTTTTAATCCTTTATTCAGTTTCATATTAGCTGTTCCATTATTTTTGTAAGGATTTATGTCACACTGAGAAGCCTATAATTACTTGGGTCATCTCTTTTATTCTTTTTAAATGTGGCAGACTAACTTTCTTTTACTCTCCTAAAACTTCGCATGTGTTACAAGAGTTATTAAAAATCAACATGAACAGTTAGGCTCCTCTAAACCTGTCAGATACAGGTTATCCAAACCTGCTAATTTAAAAATGTTTAATTTCCTGTTCCAAAGCAGAACAGCAACAGCTTTACAGTTCCTGAAGCGCTTGTGGCTCTTACCCCTCCACATCAAGCCAGCAAGAAATGGGAATGTTCAAGGTCCCCCATCACTTGGAATAAGCCATAGAGCGCACGGACAAGAATAATTCCTGACTGTGATCCAGAAGAGAAGGTGACAAGCGAATACGCTTTGACCTGTAAGCTGGTAAAACATGATTGTTTCTGGTTTAGCAGATGTGGGGAACCTCAGCAAGGCCCACAGTGCCACATACCAAACCTAAGATTAGAAGTCAGAAGGTCTGAGCTGCTCCACGTCTTACAGCTGCAGGCAGCTCCTCACACACCCTCCCCTGTGCAAACCAGAGGTTACAGCCAAAAAACACGAACAAAAATGTACAACTGCTTATTATTTATTATCTTTTTATTGGAATCACAGCTAACAATAACTATGAAAAGGGAAGTAAATAAATTAATTGCTGATTTTTTTTTAATTTCTTCTGTATGGTTGCTGGTTTTTGCCTCATAGTGAACCTTTTCATAAAGTAGCCAGCACACATGGAATTAGCAAAAAGTATATCTACAAGTGATTTTTAAAATAAGACTGATTATCATTTGGGTTTTTATATTGTCTTTTTATAGTGATAATAGGAAAAAATATTGCAGAAATACATATAAATATTATGTTAGATACCTAGAAAAACAGCAAGGGATGTTACAGGCCAAACTCGCCAGTATAGTATTGAAAAAAAAATCCACATTTTAAGTTTATTTGTTGTAAGGTTGAACTTCTGAAACATGCAAGTATGCATGAGCTTACAAGAATTATGAAGTTAAAGGTAAAAAAAAATAAATAAAAAATGTAAATAAATATCGGATATAGTCTAGTACTAAACCAGTCACACTTCTATACAGCATTTTCTGAGATATGTTCAAGTAGGAAAGCAGCTGAGACCAACTAGTGTCACTGAAAACAAGCTATAATGTTAAAATATTGAATTGCTCTTGGCCAGAGCAGTTAATAGGAGCTATACATTTGAATTCTGTTCCTTTATGCTTAGTGCTTGGAAATGTGGAATGATCCAGTAACAACGAGAAATCTATATGAATTGGACACTGCATTTGCTTCTTTGTGATTTGGCATTCTAAAACACTCAAGCAAAAGAAAGGCTGCATTAAGAGAACATCAAGTGACTCATATTCAGAAGACAGAAAATACCATATCCGAGATTGCTTTTATAATGTTAATGCAGCTCAGCTCTGTAAGTCCCTTTCCAAACAACAGGCCATTTAATAAGAGAATTATTTTTCAGAAGACATCCACCTCACTCGGATCTGGGAATATGTCAAGAGTTTGTGTTGAGGAAGACACTAAATTTGAGACAGCAAATCCTGCATTTGCTGTAGAAATTGAATTTGACATAGTAAATGAGGTGGTACTTGCAGAAGGGTTGCTGGAGTAAGAAATTTGAATATTGCCCAGAAGAATTCAAACCTCTCTCCCCATAAAAATCCAAGGTCATACTAGAATAATTTAAAACAATATTTGGTTACATTTTCATTAATTATGTTTTTCTCATTTTCTATACCCCATGTTAAATGCTTATGTTTTGATTTGGTGGAATTTTAAACTCTCATAGTTGTAATTTAACATTTCATAGACTTTATAATGTCCTAAAAGAATCACAGCTACCCACACTTGGTCAGAGGTTGAGTTATACGTTATCTGTTATTCATCCAAACCAAAGTGACTGTGATAATTTATTCTTCTTTCCTTTTTCACCATTCTTAGAACTTAATTCCAGGAGACTATGCACTCTGAACTTATTAATTATTACGAGAAATAAGGTCCCAGGTATCCAGGCTTAGGAATCCAACATCAGCAAACAATTTTGGCTGTACTTCCTTTGTTCCCACCTAAAAGGTATGGAAGAACTGAAATCTGCATATGGTGACTGAATATCCACACAAGATATGTATGCATCGATTCCTTTTCCTCTCCACTTTTTTGTCCTGCTTCCTAAGGTAAAGAAACATCCATAGCTGGACCTGAATCTCCATCAGTGGTTCTCCATCAAGATGTTTGATCTGCACTGAAGGATCTCACTTGTGCAACCCACACATCAGCTTAATTCACTTTCCCCAAAGCAAAATGATACCACTGCTTCAGCTGATGAGAGTGAAGACAAATTAGTAGTTGTTTGTGAAGTGCTCAGATGCTGTCATGAGGAAAGTCTGTATGAAATTAATAACCTGTATCAAGAGCAGCATCTGAGCAGAGAGTGATAAATAAAGTGCAAGGTCACACGTTGAAAAATGGGAAGAAAATAGAAGTGAATAATCTGAGCACCATCCATTTTATCCAATAAATGAGGTAAGGGTATACTGAAAGAACAGTTTATGATTTGATAATCAAAGGCCATTCTAAGGTGCCTCTACAGAGGGAGCAGATTAAATTTGGATGGGAAGTCTTAATTCTGACCTGGTTTTACTGTTCTTGTCCTTGTTGATTCTTTGGCAATAATAACTGAAAATTTGGGTTGTGTGCATGCCTGTTTATATGCCATTTCCCCATTTTTTGTTAACAGAAAAAATATCTGCTAGGTATTAAAAGAAGATACATAGATGCAATCAATTTACTATTACATTTCATTGGGTCTTTTGAGTTTTCTAATTTGCTGAAACTGCTAAACCTCTAAATTCAAGACTTGTATCATTAACACACACATGCTCCCATTATCCAAACATACCCTGATATGTGTATTCCCTAGGTACTCAACTCATTATCGAATTCTAGGGTAAAAACAAGCTCAAGTAGATCTACTGACAAGAAATTACATAGAAATTACACAACCAATTGAGCAACATCCCCTGGATGTCCGCTTTTTCTAACCATGTGGTCTTCAATACAACATCATTGCCCTATCCCCTTTTTACTTCTTATAATTCCCATTTTTATTTACAGATTAAAACCCAGGTTTAAATAGATTACTTGATCAAGACCAGTTGAAAATCTGTGGCACTGCCAGGCATCACACCTACATCTGCAAATCCCTGGTTAGTGCTTTAGTCACAGTAAAATCCTTCCTTCCTTTTAATATTCACTAGAATCAGTTCTTAAAATATTACTTCTATAAAATTGTGTCTAGTTTTGTGATTTTTTTTAATATTTAAATAACAAGAGAAATGTCTTTCTGACAGCACTATTGAGCTAAATTAAACATTGATTCCTGTCTTGCTTTCAGCAGGATCCAGTCTCCAGCTCAGCTGTATTCATTTAACTCCTCACTTGAATAGACTCTTCCTACAGCATTTTAAAAGGCCTAATTTTTACTTCAGATTTTCATTCTGTATATATCATCAGCTGTGAGAAAAGCCACTTTCTTCATGTACCGGTTTCCATTTGGGGGCTTTTTCCAGTGGAAAGTCAAATCCTCCTGAACCTTCAGTTCGTTCCTAGCATTACAGGACCTATGCTTCGGGTAGCTATGGATAAAGTCTTTATCTAATATTCTGACCTCTAAATTTTTGATATATCAGAGAACTGGATGTTCTAGCGCACACTTTTTCATTCTACTGTGTTAAAACCTAATGCTCTGTAAAACTATTTCTCTCACTGGCACACAATCCAGCAACCCAGAACATCACAAGAGCGATGTTAGTCCAGAGCCCTCTACTGTTTGTAGTCCTGAGCTTCACACAGACAGATTTGGAAGGGGGAGGAAAAAAAATTACACACATAGTTCGTGTAATCACAAAAACAACAGCACATATTAATAGATGAATCACCTAAGTATGAGATGTTTCTTGTGTACTGATTCTTTGGTTTTAAGTTTTAATATTCAGTAGACATAATATGGCCCAATTAACAAAATAAAAAATCAAGAATTTATTTATCTTGCTTTCATAAACAAACCAAAAGTGGAGGGAAGGAGGCCTAAAACACTCTTATTTCTCAATAACACCCAGAAGGAACTAAGAAACAAGGTAATATTAATGCTTGCTAAGATTAAAAAAAAAAAAAAAAAAAAAAGAGTAATCTAGATATCCTGAGTTTTATCACTATAACAAATAATATAAATAATTCTTATTGCTTTACTTTTTGCTTAGCAAGATTACACTCTGCATTCATATGTGTTGATCTAAAATAGCTAAGGCACACCATGCACAGTTTTCTTGGGATTAAAAAAGGTCTCAGTCAATTTTATAATGTCTTTCAAATGTTTTTATTAAAAATAAATTCAGACAAAAAAAGTAGCCAACGAACAGAAGTATAAAGCCTCTATAGCCAGCTACTATGAACTATAATTAATCCAGATAGCTTAATATGGAGACCAAAAATAAGTTGTACAAAGATGTTGATAAGTATGCATTTACTCATTTATTATATGAAAACATTAATAAGTATTGGTGCTACAATTTAGTCTTATTTCTATTAATGTGAGCGTATATGCAGCTTTAGCTGTGTCTTCAGGAGCAAGAGAGAGCATTTTACAGATTTTACCAGTTCAAGAGAGATTCCTATTTTAGATTCACCTATTAAATATGTATACACACAGACACACAAAAATATATACATATTATCTCCTGAAGCTAATGTCTATACATACATATGCATATAAGTATATATGCAGATATGTGCATACATGTATATGCATGTATATATATACACATGTATATACGTATGCAATATATGTATGCTCATGTATACATGTATATATTATATATATACACACATGCATGCACATCTGTATATTACACCTAAGATCCAACTTGTGCCTTCTACAATTACGGTTAAAGAAAATCCTTGGCAGTTCTTAGTTGCACTGGGATTAAACATTTGCCATTATTCACATTTGCTCTCAGCAGATCCATCGGCAGGAGAAACTTCCAACAGCAGCTGTAACTGGCAAGTAATTTTATCAAGAAATGCAAAACGCAGTTTAAAATACACAAAAGGGAAATAAACAAGAAGACTTCCCAGCATAAACAGGAAAGAATAAACATACTGCATGTTTGGAGACCAGACTATAGGAGCTACAACCAGGAAGAAAGACATTGCCACCATCACAAATGGAACTGGTAGAAACACCTGCAAGAGAAAGGAAAAAACTGGTTTAGGAAATAAACTCCACATGATTTCATGCATCATTCATAAGAGCAATAATGCAGTCTTAGCCACATTTGAGTACCGTTTCTCCCATTGCTGCAATCCTACCCAGGATGAGATTCATCTGACCTCAAATTCCCTACAAGACAGGCAACTTTTCTAAAATACTTGCTAAGCCTCCTTCTCCTGTCAAAGCAGAGAGACAGGCAGGCCCTAAAAACCATTCATCCACATCTGATACTATGGACACCTAGAAGAAACTCGGGGTTGGGTGCCTGCAAGAGGCCTTGACAACGAGCACACACTTCTAACCTGTGTTTCTGACAGCTAGATTGAGATTAAACACACCCTTAACGTCTGCAGCTGTGTCAGGAAAGATGACAGTAGATCAAGGTTTAATTAACCATGAGTGGCCGCTTTGGACGCCACACTGTTCTGGTTACTGCTCCACACTGGTTTGGTTTCCCATCTCACACTGTTTCCACATCTTCCACTTTCTGCACATACCCATCCCTTGTTTTCAAGTGCAAGCTCTCTGGGGCAGAGATCATCTGTTTTGTTTTGTTTTCTCCTTTCTTCCTACAGTGTGAAGTAAACGTGTTAAATAAGGCTCTAAACATTGTGGTTATTATTTGTATTTTTGCAGTGACTATCCACTTTTGACTTGCATTTGTTCCATAACTTTTGCATGCTACCCATGACTCAAAAAAAAGTCTTTAAAAATATTTTGTTACTTATTTCCATTTACTTTGTATGGTCGATGTAGATGAGGTTCCCGGTATCGAAGTACAATCAGGCTTGTACAAGTCAATCCAATCATAAGCCAGGCAGAAAATCCAAAGTAATTTGTTAACATAATAAGGTCAGAGGGGATTATAAAAATGGATGCAATCATGGTTGAAAAAATCATGGCTGGTGCTGGAGTACAGGAGTGGACATTAAGCATGGATATTAAAACAGGTAGATGTCCCGACTGACTTCCAGCATAGCTTAATCGACCTAGTGTGAACATGCTGCTGTTGAGGGCACCAAATATTGAGACGGCAACAGAGAGAGGAATGATCCAGGCAACCGAGGGGATCACTCGATCAGCCCAAGTGACTGCCACAGCAACTGCAAGAAAGCAAAGCATTAGTGTCACATAGGTACCATGTTCTAAATTACTGTCAGACTCAACAGAAACTTCACTTAAAATACGTGAAATCCCTATTATTTACCAGCAATGTCTATTTTTTTGTTGCGGTTGCCAAACATGACTCCTCTAATCCTAAGGGTATTTAATTCAAGAGCTAAAAATTTCCTGGGGGGGGGTGACAGCAAGAAGGACTGCTGCCTGCCAGAGCAAGCTGGGCAAACCTGCTGGGGCCAATACCAGGGTAATGAACTGCCCAGCGGGAGCAACCTGCATCCCACCACCATGAATCACAAACCCACACGCATGGGTAAGGCCACACGGGGAAAGAAAATGAACACATTAGTCCTCGGCGTGACCACAGCGGTGACATGATCTACTGTTATGAGGGAACCGCCAACAGGAGTGCGTGTACGGGCAGAGACGGGTCAGCGAGCGTGTTATTGATGAGGTTTTAGTTTGGGTGGAACAGGGAAATTTGAGAGTATTTCTGAACAAGAGATATTCAATATTTCTTGGAAAAAAACTATGGCCCATATTATAGCAAGGACTAATATTCAGTGGGCCTATAACCAACTGCCATCAGGAATATAGGTCTTGCAGCAATGTGGGCAACACACAATGTTATTAGAGTAGGGGAAAACAACCACCAAAAAACCTGTAGTGAACAAACAAGAACCGGGGCAATGTATAGCAGTGTTTGAAACAAGAGCTATAATTTTAAGGCTATGTCCTCAGCTGATGTAGATAAGCACAGCCCCCTCAGCATTTTTGGAGCCACTCATGCCAGCTGGGCAGCTGCTGTTCGCGGATACTCTGATATTCACTGCCTCTTTCATCGTAGGACAGATCTGTAAATGTGTGCATGTGTCCCAGCAGATCGCCTGACAATGGCTCAGCGATAATACCGGGTTGCGGAGTGACAGCTACACCACTCCCATTTATGTAATTGAGCTGTTCTCACAAGAAAAAAAAATAACCGATCTATCCAAATGACAAATGTTTTTTGGCACTCCTGGAGGCAAGGTCTGACAGCTCGGTCTTGTTAGAGTGGTATTTAAAAGGTGTTGTTTGGACAGTCAAGGAGAAATAAAGCTCCTCTTGTACCTTGTCACTGGTGCAGGATCTGAGAGATGTTTTACATACACTGGACTTTAGTATAGGCTCTTCTAAGGAATCACAATACTTATAATGAATAACCCCCCCACACACACACAAAATGGCTTCAGTTTTGTATCCATAGTATTTTCTATATTCCTTATGGTAGATTTGTCCACTTGCTGAACACTATTGGATTTAACCGGAGACACCATCAGGTAGGGAAAGAAGGAGGAGAGAGGACTAAAACCACAGGAAAACAAAGGCCTTTTCTATACTCAGTAGAGACCTGATCTCCACCTGATTTTCCAGGTTTTAACACACTTCTGATTTCTTTTTTGACAGTGCAGGTATAAGCCAACATTTTCTACAAATAATAACAGCTGTCTACATTCAATCCAATGTGTTTCATACAGTAAACAAGAATTCCCTGTTAAAACTTCGAAAGAAACCCAAACTTCCTGACTGTGAAGTTATATGAGCAGAACTAACCCAATAAACTGACATCAGATGGGTATGCTAATTGCCCACAGCTTTTTAATTAAAAAAAAAAACAAATCCATACCTGAAGATACAATTTCCTTAGGTGTGAGGACAGTCAGATATGAGATGTTCACCAGTAAATAAAAAACAATCACTGCAGGAAGAGCAGTCATCACAGTTAAGGGGATATTTCTGCTAGGGTTTTTCATCTCTTCTGAAAAATACAATTTAAAAAGACTAATAAAGCAAGCAATGTAGCTTCTGCAAGTTTGTTTCAGGAGTGAATCTGTGCAGAGCATGACAAGGTGAATACCAAAGTCCTGCCCCAACCACTAATCATAGCTGCTAAGCTACATTGTGAGGTCCTACTGTGGTTCTCAAATAGTCTATTACTAAATAACCCTAAACATTTTTTTTTCTTTTTCTTATTGAGCTATTTTTTAAGTATTACGGAAGGAAAGATGGATGGAGGTCTGATTAACTGATTAAAAAAAATTACAAAAGGACTGATTTGATTAAACCCATATTTGACTTACATTAGAAAATTGATGTGGTAAGAAATTTTCAAGTAGCCATGCTTTTAAATCACTAGCTTAAACATGAGACTCTGAAGTCATATTATTTATTCTTACATCACCTCATGTGTCCTGATCTGACACTTTCTAAGTGTATTTTCCTGCTCCTGCACAAAACCTTTATCCTTGCCAGTACATCAGGAAATGCAGAAAAGGTAACGGGAGAGACTGAAGGTATTGACAGAGGAGCAGTAATGCAGTTGCTTTAAAAGGGGGTCATTCCCAGCTCGATTCTGCTGTTGATTATCTTTTGCAGGGCAAAGATGACAGAGGAAAACTGTTCAGTGCTAAGCCTGGCATCTTAACTTAAAACTGATCTTACAAATAAGAAAAACCTCAAAATTTTGCAGTGGCACTGGCACAGAGGCACTGGCACACATTCCTGACTCTGTGATAGTTCCAGAAAAAGATGGAGTTGGTTTCCAGAACTTTACTAATTCATTCTCATCTCAGTCAAAAAGCACCTTTTTTGTCTCTTTCACTCTCGCTCCCCCTCCCTTTCCCACTTCCCTCAGCATTTACAGAAGCCTTCCTCAGCATTACCAACCAATAACTCACAAGGGGGATGAAGTGAATAGTCAAATGTGGAGCTTACTTTAGCTCTTCATAAGAGACAGAAACCCCTTTTCTGCCTCAAATATAATTTCTGTCTCATTCCCAGAGCATCAGTTTCGAGCCACCCCAGCGCCAGCCAACAGGCACAGAGCCAGAGGGACTGAATGAGCACAACAGCAGAATTCAGATACGGACTATCAGAGAATTTTGGATTTATTTCAAACGTAAGAAATACACTTGGTAATTTTCAGCCCAGAAGTGGACAATCCTCAAAATTGCCAATTTAAATTTATCTTTCCATTTGTTTTGTTACAGTCCTGCCATCCAGCTGGCACCTGATGCTTCAGCTGAAGCTCACAGGAATGAAGTTATTGTTGAAGAATAGGAAATTCAGTTCAGAAAAGGACAAGTACGTAGGTTGCATCTGTCTAAACAGCTGTGCTGCTCAGTGTATGGTATTTATTATTACTGCTAATTGATCAGAAAATAAATTTTACCAATAATTTTGTATATTCTCAGGCTTACAAAGCTAAATGCTTGCCTCTAAGGAATTCCTAAGATTTCAAAATTATACTTTGCTGATTTATTTCACTTTTTTATTGCAGCGTATTGTTAACACTGGAATAGCTGGTTTGTAATAACAGTAATTTTTTTAAACATTAACCTGATTTTCACACTGTTCCCACCATTGAACTTTGTGTTATGCATTTCACACATAGTTTATTTACTGTTCTACATGTGATAGAGGTCAATGGGTAAATAAAGATATAAAAGTAACACTCACTTGCTCACAACTTAATTCTATAAATCTGATTATATTATGAAACACTATTCAATTCGTGACAAGCATAACTAACATGAACATTATCTCTGTAGCTTTAACAAAAAACTGCTGTATTTATTATTGCCACATGTGTCATCGGATACAGAATAGGATAAGTAAATGGATATTCAAAAAGCTTTTGAATGTTTAAAAACTAGTCCAAGTTATATGAAGGGATTTAGACCACTTTCCTTAGATTCTTCTTCGCCTTCTGTGCAAAACTCTGTTTTCTCAAGGAAGTAACTACTGACCATCCCATATATACTATGTAATTATTAAATTTTAACACAATTCAAAATTAATTTGTCCAATGTAAAAAGCCAACTACGTAACCTCAGAGATTTAATACAAATTAATAAATTACCCTTTTTTTTTTTTTTTTTTTGGTCCTTACTGTGGACATAGTTTGGCATGCATATCTTAATCCTTTTCTAAAAATGTGCTGACACTGAGAAAGACAAAATGCAACTTCTTAAGGTATGAAAAAATCTGTTTATGCCTGAGACTTTAAGTGAACTATTCTGATTTCTCTTATACTCCTTTGGAAATGTCAGTCTGATTCTGGAGACTGCACAAGATGCAGGAAACTTCCCTAGAGAGGAACAAAGCCACTTCTACCAGCCCAGACAAACTCAGGACCCACATAGAACATGAAAGACGCTATGGTCTTGAAAGAGAGAGAAATTCTACTAAGATGAGCTGAGGAACGTAAGAACGGTGACTGCAGAAGAAAACTGAAAGGAGTGAGATACCTGCCATATAATTGAGGGACCACCAACCACCGTATGCATACAGCCCTTGGAAGAAGGCTTCGGCAACCTGCGACGAGTTGGGGATCTCCGAGCTGAACATGTCCTCAAACCTGGCCAGGCTCTCCTTCCTCCCTCCAACGAGGAGGACGATGCCACCGACAGCGATCACAGACAAGGCCATCATCTTCAGCAGGGTGAAGACTGTCTGCACCCAGGCAGCCAATCTGACACTGCGGCCATTCAAAATCCCCAGAGACCAGAGAACAGCCAAGGCCAAGCATTTCTTCAGCGTGTCTGGTGCAGGGCAGACGCCGTAGAAGGGCTGGGTGGCGTATTCAGCAAACAGCAAGGCTCGAGCAGCATTTGACGCCGGCTTGGTAAACGTTGACGTCCAGATAAACATAAAGGCAGGTAGGGATCCAAGGCCTCTTTTGATGTGGTTGTATTCTCCTCCGGAGAAGGGCAGCGCCGTCCCCAGCTCCGCATAGCAGAGGGAACCCATCAGAGACACCAGTCCAGATGCAATCCAGATCATCAGTGCGACCCCGACGTTGAGTAAGGAATGCTTTAGCACCCCCGTGGGAGACACAAAGATCCCTGCCCCAACAATCGTTCCTATAATAAAACTTACCCCATCGAAATAACCTATACTTCTTTTGAGTTGCATCTTGGCCTTTTGTTTCCTTTTCACATCTTTAGGACTGTCGCTCTCTTGTTTTCCCATTTTGTTCTGTGTTGGTTTTTTGGGTTTTTGTTTGTTTGGTTGGTTTTTTTCACAGCAGATTATATGACTTCGGAGGACTACATGTATTTCTGTCTCACTTCGTTGTTACCAGACTGTCACAGCCCTCCCTAATTGCTAGTGAAATGCTATGGGAAGCCTGGCTTAATCATTCAGAAAAGAGAGCATACTTTGGGTTCTGATGCCTTGTGTGTGAAGATGATTAACCAAACACTTCAAGAAGCACTGGCAAATCATGTACATGTTGGTTTAATATGTACTTCAGAAATTTATGGGGGTATTTTTAAAGAAACTGCCATAACAAATAGTGCAGAGTAAATGCTCTTTTCTTGTTTGATTTTCATTGACAGATTTCAAATTTTTTATGTATGTCTTCAGAGACAACTGTGAGAGGTGGGTAAATGTGACCTTGGCATCAGACCTGGGGGAAGGGGAAGGACATAGCAGCACGAAGAAACATGTCAGCCGTCTTTATGTTATTGACAGTGACACAGGCATTAGTTGAACAGTCTGGCACTATTTTTCCACCGTCGATACATAAAAATGAGAGTGACCACCAGCGAACACCATCATATTTTACCAAATCCCCATCAGTCACCAAGTATAGTGGAGCTTGTTTATACTTCACTCATTAAACACTGCCCTAGAAAGAAAATGACCAGTTTATTCCCAGCTTTTCTCAAGCGCTCATTGTTACAGCAGTAGCCAAGCATTTCCTGAGAAGGTATTAATCTTTGGACTCTGCTGCAAGGGGAAGGGGCTGTATCATCATTCCTCTTGTCTGTATGGGGAACAGAAAGATGAAGGATGAAAGGTCCCACCACCTCTTCAGGTGTGGCCACTGATTTTTCTACATATTTAACAATCCGTTGTATATTTTCTGTTCAAAATATGGAAAAGGAGCTTCTCTTCAATCAGATGTGGATATGTCACTGCCATAGACATCTGCTCCAAGAATAACGTATTTGTTCTTTCTAAGAGATGTTGAGAAAAATGGGCAGAGAGTGGTAAAGTAATAGAAAAAGCAGCTCAGCATATACTTTTAAGGGTTGTTAAATGCCCAAACTAGTACCTGCAAAGTTCTTACTTTTTGCCAGCTTTTTCCTGAAGGTCAAAGCTCCATAAGGCAGTGAACAGAACTCATGGTTTTACAGGGTGCAACTTGAAAGACACAGTGGTTCAGATCAGTCCTGAGCAGCTGGATTTTCACTCAAGTACCAAATAAATTAGTCTTAAAAATTAAGTTTATGTAATATGGCATCAGGTAGACATCTGTAGTTAAACTAGGCATGTGCATTGGCTGTTATTTTAATTTTTTTTTCCAATGATTCAGTTTAAGTAAGTGTCCGTCACTATGCAGAAACTATGGAGCATGGTCAGTGACAGAATCCACAGCTCCAGAAGAGCTTTTAACCATAAGACAATTCTTCCATCTTCTGCAAATCAATGCAGCACTCATTATATACCTTCACTTCCAAAAAACATCAAGTCCTACAGAGTACAAAAATTTTAGTTATACATGAACATCACCTCTATTTATAAAATTTTGCATGCATTTTAAATGGCATATATTCACTTTAGAAATTGTACTATGTATTTAAGTTCAAGTATACATTTACCATTTATTATGAATAATTCATAATAATTCAAAGTATTTATTTACCTGTATTCATGAACTGGAAATTAATTGTGACAAATGTTTTAAACAACTAAATATCTTATTTCCTGTTTTATTTCAATGCCTTCCCTGAATCTCCTTCTTTGTGAATGCATACCCATTTTTTGATATCCAGCAATCTTCCAAGTCTTTATTTACAGCTGGATTTGGATTACTATTTCTAGAACAAATAAATGTTACACTAAATGGCAGCTTGAAGTACAGATGCAACTGATTTGGTTTCGCTGTTCATCCTAAAGTACGTTAATTTCTAGCACAATAGAGGCATTTACAAAATCTCCCAAGCAGCAGATTATTAATAATAAGGATTTTTTACTCACCACAAAGCTGACTGATTTCAGAAAACCCTACTGAGATTATTACTTTCTCACGTGTGCTTTCTGCCTACCTCAAATCAATGTTTCTAGACTTTCAGTGAAATGCTTTGGAGATTTATGCAAAGCATGCTTTTCATTTTGGTGTGTTGTTGCCAGAGTAAGAGGAGGCAAGAGCAGAGATAATGACAACATTCCTACAAATCCAACAAAAACTGACGTTTGGGGAACAGCACACTGACACGAGCATTACCGGGGCAGAACTCAGTAACACAGCTGGTCACACAACAACAGGTAGTTTTCAGCCAAACTTCTTTCTTTTTCAGTAGGTAAGGGTAAGAGTTTTCTGAAGCACATCATAAATATTCACTCCCCAGGTTTTCTGTAACACATCCAACTTCTCCCTCTGGCTGAGAGGATAAATTGCCACACTCTATGTGATTATCTCCAGGTCTCATATGTCAGCGTCTCCTGCCTCACATCCAGCTGTGTACTCAATACCTGGTCACAATCACTTTGATGGCATTATCCAGGGACTCAACCGTTGAATATAGGGCAAAGATAAATGATTAAAATAACTCAGACACATTTGTAAGACAAGCCTGAGATCCCCCAGGTACATGGAGTACACTGAAAGGTCGTATCATCATCTAAATAAAACGACACAGTACTGCAGTTTTTACAGTCAACAGGGAATGACAACATTTCCTTTGAGTGCCAACTACCGAGTTCTCTTTGACAGTAAAGTGCGGTCAAGAGAGTGCAATAAAACAGCTACAGCTGATCCTGAAACTTCAGCTGATCATTTCCAGTTCTCCTAGCATTTAGGATTTTCCCTTTTAATTTTCTGACTTCCAAAGTTATTTTAGCCTTCAGTGTCAAGTTTTTCACTGTCAGCTATCGAATGCTTATCATGGCTGACATCTTCAATCACTGTTGTTTCTCTAGATTTAAGACAAAAAACAATACAGAAAAATAACGGAAGCATACTTTTGTGGCCTAAAATGGATATGTATTACATCCTACATGTAACGAACTTAATTTCAATGTACTTGGGTAAGGAGTCTCAATTTCCATCTTGTAAGAATTTCCTGTGTGTACTCACACAGTCTTTCCTATGATCCACTCACTGATTAGATGGACTAGAAAGAAGCCCAACTGTTTAAACAATGTCAGATTTTAAAATATTTGTTTAGTTCCTTTTCAATTAACTACACAGTGTTTCAAGCATGATATTGACTTATCTCTGCATCATCCTAAATCCTTTAATGGGAGAAGACACAGCAAAAATTAGAATCTAATTTGTCTTGCAAAGTTTCAATAAATATTCTTTGTGGTGTCTATAAAGAAGTTTACTGCTGCTGACATTCAGCAAGGATAAAGAAGCAGAGGAACAAAGCAAAACCTGAAGAGAGATTCTAGAAAAAAAGCAGTCATAGCTAGTCTTCCTTAGGATATGTCGAGACAGACTGTATTTAATGACTGAAAAACTTTATTTATAATCTTCCTTTTTTTCACCTCTTCTTTACCTCACCTTTTGTGGGAAATATGACATTTTAAAGTAGCGCTTCTGAAAAGAGTTCAACAGCTATTGACGGGTTTCTGTAAGTCCCATTAGTTAGAAATCAGTTTGCCATCTGCCGCACTGGATCCCATGATGTATTCACAAGCTTTCACTTAGAAAATTAGTCTGCACATAGGTGCAGGGGACAACCTACTACCTTGGCAATATCCTTTTTCCCTGGTACTCTGCCAAGCTTACTATACATCTGCCTTTTAATAAAAGACTTAAGGACCTATTACAGGTGTTTTTCTGGCAGGTATATCACTCTTCTTTTACTACTGATCAAGAAAGAGACCCCACATAGTAGTGAGCTAATGGCAAACCAAACTACACAGGGAAACCCACTCAATCTTGATACACTGCAATGTTTGCACTTTCATCCTATACAACTGTTCACACTAGCCATAGAGCTTACTTAAGTATTCCTCTTTGTTAAAATATCAATATAAGTGTGTTTACATGAGCTGCTGTATACATTCTTTGTTGGGCTGTAATGTGTAAAGAAAAGTATCATGGATTTTTTCCAGTAACAGATATTAATAATCAGTGGCTGGGAAGCATGTCCAATGATAACACTTTTTTGTGTAAATGTAGGTATTTAATAACTAGGTGTCTAGACTTTGTTAGGCTTCCCCTGTAGTAAAAAGCAAGAGATGGGTTGAAACTAATCCAATCCCACCGTCTGTACGAAGTGTTCACTGGAAATTATTCCACTTTACTTTTAGATGGTTAGATAAATATAACCCACCACCCACACCATCAGGATGCACCTGAATTTCTGTATCAAATGCTCAGGGTTGTACTGTAAGCTTATATAGTGATGCTATACCATCCATGAAGAAATTTCAGTATGGTACTGTACATGGCTACTACCATAGCACTGATATTTAAAAGCATGTACAGTCCAAGTAAGAAGTCTGTTAGAAGAGGTCTACCTGGGGGAGACTGGGGAGACCTCATTGGGGTCTACAGCTTCCTCACAAGAGGAGGTTGAGGGGCAGGTGCTGATCTCTTCACTTTAGTGGCCAATGACAGAACTTGAGGGAATGGCAGGAAGATGTGCCAGGGCAGGTTCAGGTTGGACATCAGGAAAAGGTTCTTCACCCAGAGGGTGCTGGAGCACTGGAACAGGCTCCCCAGGGAGGTGTCACGGCCCCAAGCCTGACAGCATTCAAGAAAAGACTGACAATGCCCTCAGACACATGGTGTGAACTGTGGGGTTGTCATATGCAGGGGCAGGAGTTGGACTCGATGATCCTTGTGGGTCCCTTCCAACTCAGGACATTCTGATTCCAAGTGGCTGAAGCTCAGGCAGGCCTGGGCAGTGCAGCAGGTTCGGCCATTGCCCAGGGGCCTGCCTGTTCAGGGCCGGTGTGCTGAAACCTGGGGATTCCATCGCAGTGCTAGAATCATCCCTAAACAAACAAACAAAAAAAACAACAAAGCAAAGCCCTGGTTGGCGCCGCTCCCGCTCGGCGCGCACCCGCAGCCCCCGCTGCGCGCTCCGGGCTCAGGGAGCGCCCCGCCCCCACAGCGCCTCAGCCCCACCCCCGCCCTGCGCCGGGCAGGCAGCGGCCTCACCTGCTGCAGTGCGCATGCTCCCAAGTGTTCCTCCCGCTCCCTTCCCCCCTCCGCTATCTTCCTGTGTGTGCGCCCTGACCACGGCGGCGGCGAGCAGGAGGGAGGGGGGAAGGGAAGTGTGGAGGTGTTGCTTTACGGCTGCGTTGTCGTGAGGGTGCTGTATTTCTATTTCAGCCGTAAAGCGCTGAGTGTCGCCGTTGGGCGGCGAGGGAAGTTTGAAGTGGGGCGGCGGTTCGTGCGGGTGGTCCAGCGCGATGGCGGGCGGCCGCGCCATCCCCGGCGAGCTCAGCCTCATGGATCAAGGCGTTAAGAGGTGAGGAGCGGGCGCGGAGAGCTGGGCCCTTGGGCTGAGGGGAGGCCGTGGCTGTGGCCGTGGGGGGCGCCGGGTAGGGCGGCCCGGCCGTGGAGCTAATCATAGGATGTCCTGAGTTGGAAGGGACCCCCAAGGATCATCGAGTCCAACTCCTGTCCTTGCATATGACAACCCCACAGTTCACATCGTGTGTCTGAGGGCGTTGTCCAGTCTCTTCTTGAACACTGTCAGGCTTGGAGCCGTGACACCTTCCTGGGGAGCCTGTTCCAGTGCTCCACCACCTTCTGGGTGAAGAACCTTCTCCTCATGTCCAACCTGAACCTGCCCTGGCACATCTTCCTTTCATTCCCTCGGGTTCTGTCATTGGTCGCCAGAAAGAAGAGTTTGGTGCCTGCCCCTCCTCCTCCCCTTGTGAGGAACCTGTAGCCGCGATGAGATCTCCCCTTAGTCTCCTCTCCTTCAGGCTGAACAAACCAAGTGACTGAAGCTGATGGCGATACCTTTCCTTTGCAGCCTGCTGGAGCTGCCCCTCTGCCCAGACCTGCACACGCTCAACGTGCATTGTAATCACATCACCAGAATCGAAGGGCTCAGCCATCTCCGGAACCTGCGGCATTTGGATTTGTCTTCAAACCAGATCCGCCGGATTGAGGGGTTGAGTTCCCTGGCTCAGCTGCGCACCCTCAGCTTATCCTGTAATCTCATAACCAAAGTGGAGGGTCTGTGATATTTATTTCTCTCTGTTTAGCAACTTATGAGGCTTTTCTAACACTTGTGTTAGAGCTTTCTTCTGGAAAATACGTGTGTAATTAAGCTTATATTAAGTTAATATAAGCTACTAACCATATTATGTAAATTTTAAAAAGAGCACATAGTCTTTGTAAGCTTTATCACAGAAGGATGCCTTAATTTAAAAAAAAAAATGGTTTTTAGTTTATGATTGTAGTTTATTATCACAATTTGTAGTTATGACTTTAAAAGGCTTATTTTGCAGGATTTTATTTGATGAAAGCAGAGCATTCTTCTGAAAATCTTAACTGTTTTTACTTTTTCTTCATTTTCTTTAGGACTGGAAAAACTCTTTAATTTAACTGTACTGAATTTGTCATATAATCACATACATGATCTCTCTGGTAAGTGACTTTGGCATGTGCAGTAAAAAAGTATTTGCCTCACTTAAATTTTGAAAAACTTGACCAAATGCATTTTTAGACATTTCTAGTAGTTCAGCCAATTGACTGAGTAATGCTACTAAAGGTGGCAATTGCTGCTACTCTCAGCCTTCAAGTTTCTAACATAATGGGTTGTTTTGAACTGGAATTTATTCTTCTGTGTTTCGCCAGACCAAGCATGTTCACAAAGTAGTCCAGTAAATATTTCAAACTCATTTCCAAAGTGAAAAATACAGCAGTCTCGGAAGATGCGAATTTGGATATGATATGCAAGTTTTCTTCTAAATCTGTTAGTAGGAGCAACAACTGACCGTATCAACAAAGATTCTAAGCTACAGAATCAAGGGAGTTCATAATAGAAAATTAAAAAGGACACCGATAACAATTTTGTTGATGAACTGAGTAATAGAAAGGAACTTGAAGCGAAATGCTTATTTTTCCCTGCTTCTTAACACTTAGAAACTAATCTGTTTCTTTAAAATTAGCTCCCATAAGTAGCTTGACTTTGGTACTATGTAGTAGTGTACCATAAATAATTATACATATATATATAATAAACAGGGATTTGGAGGAAAAGTTGTTGCATCATTACCAGTTATGGTGAATTATTTACTGAATATTTTTCAACAAGATGCTGTTTTTCTAAACCATGTAGTCTAGGATCATAGCAGAAATGAGTTTGTCCTTTTTTCCTCAAATTTTCAGGATTTCTGCACCTTCATGGAACCAATCATAAGATTAGCCGTATTGACCTTCACAGCAACTGTGTAAACAATATTGATCACTTACTTCAGTGCATGAAGGGGCTCCGCTGTTTGACGAATCTGACACTGGAAAAAAATGAAAAGGCCAATCCAGTTTGTCACACAGCAGGTAGGGATCTCATCTTAGGTATGTACTTTGTGCTTCTTAGGTCAGTGATTTCCCCGAAGCTGTCAGCAAGGTTCAGAAGCTTGTAAAATCATTCATAAATTGGCCAGCTTGCAGAAGTCTAAATTCTGTCAAAATGGATTTGTTTTCCATAGAGAAAGCTCCCTGTCTGCTGCCCTGGGCATATGCTCAAAGATGTAACTTCTTGTTTGCTTTGATAAGGTTCAACTTTTCACATTTTAGGCCAAGGCAAGAGATGGACAAAGAGTGATAGGAACAGAAAGTATTGCAGAAATGGGAGGAAGGCAGTATTACCCTGTTTCCCCAAAAGTAAGACAGGGTCTTATTAATTTTAGCTCCAAAACTTACTACTTTTTTACATGGATAGCTGCTTGGACACTATTTAAATTGACATTTTTAATGAACTGTAAGTAGGGCTTATATTTTGAGAATCCTCAAAAATCCTGAAAAGTCATGCTAGGGATTATTTTCATGGAAACAGGGTAATACTATAAGGTTGGAGGGTGGAGAATTTGAAGAATATACATAAAGATATTGTGCTATACAGAAAGTGAGGAGGCATGGGAGTAGGTGGTTGTCTTCTACTGACAGAGACTACAAGAGGAAGATGAGTAGTAAGCACTATCATCCTTTCCTCCTTTCCCCACAGCTTCAGTAAGCAGTGACAGACTATAAGTTGCTCTGCAGTAATTAGCATTTTCATCAAAATGGTAGGCAGTGTGGAGACAAGTTGGAGTGTGTGTGGGTACATCACTTTCAGTTCTGTTGAGGGTAGGTTTTTTTTGTGCTGTTTAAATACTACACTCTGTATTCAAACAAACTAAACTGTAGTATCCTATTTTGGTGTAGGTTTTGTTTGTTTTCTTCCTTTGTGTATAAGAAAGGAGAAAATCTCTTACAGCAAGTTAGAAGTGGAGGATTGATACTTTTGGGACAGCGCAAAGATCATTTTGGAAGTATTTTAATGTCAGTCCATGACTCTTCATGCTTCCTGAAATATTTAAAACTCTGAAAATTTCATTGCCAACTACAAAGTGTAGAACAGTAGGAATTACAATTACACAAAATAACAACCCATATCGTGAGCATGTAAATGATACAGATGTAATACGTGTACAGTTCTTGAAAAGAAACCTGAGATAATTGAGGGAAGGCGAATAAGGCCTTAAGTAATGTTTTCAAAAGCACCCATGAACAAGGTTTACAAATGCATTTAGACACGATGGAAGCAGGAGCAGGACTATTAAAGCTACCTGGATAACTGAGAAAATTCCATTGGTCTTTATTCTGGAAGTCTTTATGTACCTCTTCAAATCTACCTCATTGGTGTCACTTTCAAATGTAACTGCAATGTTTAGGAGCCCAAATTCTATGAATTTCAATAAATTTGACTTCAATGCCTTACAGTTTCATAACGCCTTATTTCACTCGCTGAAAAAAGGATGAAATTATCTCACCACTTTCAGAGCTTGTCTTTCCATTATGTTTGTCTGTCCTTGCACTTGGTACAACTGTTCTGGTTGTGTGTGCGACTGCAGTATGCTGAAAATAGGGAAAATCCCTGTGTAGACCGGGACCAGGCAGGCAGCTTCCCAGTTTGTGTAATGTTGCCTGCTGAAAGTCTTATGGTTGGGGAAAGATGAGACACTTGTAGATACCTCACTACTTTTATTTTCTTCTAATAAAATGCAATGAATAATTTAAGATGACAGGGTACCCAAAAACCACTAGATATCGCTTTTGGAGATTGATTTCAATTTAAATGTGGTCTTTTCCTCAAGGTTATAGAGAAACTGTTCTCCAGACATTGCCCCAGCTAACAGTTCTAGATGGAAGAAATATTGCTGGCGAACCAATGGACCCAGCAGAAGAAAAGCGTTCAGATTTGCAGTGTTTAGAAGACATTCTGGGCTTTTCATATGGGTGCCCATCACCCAGAGATCAGGTGCCATAGTTTTTGTGTGCTGATTTTAAGATTAGTAAATTTTATTTTTATATTGCATGCAAGTCATTATTGTTACATGGTTGTCTTTCCTTTTGATAGAACTCTGTTACCTTACCAGTGGTGACACCACATATCGACCAAGCGTTGGCTCATTTTCGTCAACGTACAAGAATACCAGTACAAAGTGCCATCAGCTCCTCTACAGAGCTTGCCTCATCTTCAGAACCAGAGAAGGCTGAACTTCATAAAATATACAATGAGATAAGAATTAAAAACATAGAAGATCAAATTTCACAGATACTGCAAAAGGTAACTTTTTTTTTCCTGTGATTGCACAGAAGTTTTGTTTATCAAGACATATACGCCTTTTACAATGCAAGAGTTTGCTGGGACAGACTGGAGCTTTTCTGCTGGTATGAATGTGCTGACTTAGTGCTAATGTAATTTTGAGAAACTGGCAATAAAATAAAAAGTCTTTAAAACTGAGTATCATACTTTGAATCATGAAAACTTTCATCCTAAATATGAAACATAGTTCTCCTAGTCCCATAGACTATCCAATCATATTACATTAGATACAAAATTTTCTAGGTTTGACCCTGAAGCTATCAAAATATGTAACTGAACCTGAGTAAAATATGAAATGCAGTAAAATATCTGTATTATAGACTTGGTGAAATTTAATTTTGCTAAGTAATAGGTCAAATTGGTCCGTTAGGTTTGTTAGGTATGTTTTAGTAACAGTTGATTGTGTACCTTGCATGTTTGCTGGGCTTTTTTCTTTTTAAGTGCTGCACTTGTTTTACATTTTGCACCAAACTTCTGCACCAAAGGATTCTAAACGGACTTCCAAGTACTTCAGAAAGATACAGTTACATGTTCTGAAGCATGCTGTTCTGTTGGGTTTTTTTTTGTCTTTAAAACAATGTTTTAGCAAGGAGGGATGGGGTAGTTTGGAAGCAATTCTTCTGTATCAGTATTATTTTGTAAATGTTAACTTTTTAAAAACAACACCTGAAAAGGTGTTAGAGATTAGCCTATTTGAAATTGAGAAATAAACAGATAAAACTTGTATCTGTTCTTAGGTATCTGATACCTCAAGAAGTGAAGCTCCTCCAAATGTTCTCAAAGCTAAGAGAGACACAGATCCAACTTCTGAGAGTGAAACAGAGAGTGGGAAAGAGAACAACAGGAAGGTTGTGAAAAGAAGCAAGATCCCTACTTACCGTAAAACTACTTTATCTACTATGGGTCATGTGAATCATCCTAAAAACAAAATAACTGACAGGTATCCTGATGTTTGCCGTATAAATCCAAAATTAATTTAAGCTGGGTATTGTCAGAGTGAACATAATTTGATTTGAAACATTTTGCTGAAAGTGACAAGTCGGGTAAATTAGCTCTGTTAATAATGCTCTAAATATCAGTAGGTACTGAGACTTTATAACAAATCTGTTGATTAGAAAACAACTGTGTTAAGCTTTAGATGCGTTCCACTTGCCCCAAATAAAAAGAGGTATTTGTCAGCTGGCCCTGCTCATTAATGTTTAATATACAAGCTGCTTCTTTCTTAATCTAACTGTTCATATATAACCTTCTGCATCCTTGTTTTTCTGTCCTTTAGGTGCTATGTATTATTGAAAAATTTTTGAAGTTTGCTTTTCACTCAGGTCATTTCACTATATGAGCATTTTCTGTCATTAGGTGACAAGGAAATTGAACTGAAGATTCCAAAATTAAGACTTTCAAAATTCTAATACTATTTCAACTTAGTTATAAATTGTGGAGACAGAAGAATTCTCCACAGACAGGAGAACTGAGTCAAATTAAAAAAAAAAAAAAAAAGATTCATGGTGTCAGAATGATGTTCAGGAGCATAACTGCCCATATCTTGTGATGAAACCAAAGATGTCATAGTAATTTGTTTGATTTACGTAGTAAATATCAGAAGTGATTAATAGAAGAAGATATAAATTGGAATATGTCAGTTTAGTCAGCCGCTGTAGGTCTACAGGTACTCTGCTTCTCTAACATTGTTTCATATCTATGTGATCATAAGATGTTTTTCAGATAGCATCTGGCAGTACTACACACTTTACAGCTGAAGATTTTAATTTAGCTGTTTGTTTTATGATCTGCTTGCAAATTATTTTCTGGGTGTTTTTGAACTCTGCACAATTCAGCTTTTACACAGAACCGTAAAATTTCATCCTGTAAAAGTGTCTGAATCCTCTGTTACTGTTTAAACTCTGAATATTCCTAAATATACTTTGATGTCCTGTTATTATAGAGAAGAGAAGAGTTCCTCAAAGTGTCTACGCTCCAGTCAGAGAAATGCTCATCTTAACTCATCACCTGATACAGGAGACTTGGAAGTAGTGGGAAGAAAAGCTGAAATATTAACTGAAAGACAGAGCAATATAGAAAAAGTAGAAGAAATTAATTCAAATGCCACAGAGGAATCAACATACCGAGTATGTTTTGCATAATTTCAAGTTAAATATGAGTATGTCTTCAGCTGAAGCCAAGCGTATGTCTCCTGGTGGAACTTTAGAATTGGAGGTGACAAAAATAATTGTGTAGATTAGCATTAAAAAAAAAAAAAAAGTAGAGTTCTTGTAGTGTCAGCTGGAAGAGAATTGATTTTATTTCATTTTTAGGGGGTTTTTGGCCTGGTGGCTTGCACTTTCCTCTGCCATCCATGTATTCCAGAAAGGGAAAAAAAATCTTGTCCTGCAATTATTAACATTGTTTGTCTTTTTTGGCTACACTTGAATGTTTCCTAATAAGCTGATTCTTAACACCTTCTTCCTAAGGTGCTGATTCAAGAACTGGATCAAGAGAAAGAAAGGAGGTGGAAAGCAGAGCAAGCAGAAAAGAAATTAATAGAGCATGTCCGAGAACTACAGAAACATGCAAAAGAAGAAAAGAACATTCAGAGTATGGCTGTATACACTACAGGCAGGTAGGGAAACAGAGTGCTGTAGTTGGAGTTTTGGGTTTTAATTCAGGACAATTCAAATTAAAGCCTTGAGAAATGAGAACAGCTTTAAACAATATACTTGCAAAATAATGCATCAAGTAGTAGGCCTAGAATTTCTCTCTGTATTACCTACGGAAATTTCTTTCTACAGCTTTCTTCCTGTTCTTCTCTTGGAACACTATCAGTATGTCACTTACCTACATTTCCAGCCATTACTTGCCAAGCAATCTGTATCATAATTGTACATTTTCTTTCAGCTCAAATTCTAGTAGCTGTTTCATGTCATAATTTCAGCTTCCAATTTCCAATCTCCCTTTCCACCTATACAAACAGCTCTTTTTTTTTTTTCCTGTGTGGTGCAATTGAGTGAAGATGTTTCTGGCAGGCCAGAGCTGGCCAATAGGCAATACATTGTGTGGGTCAGGTCTAGCATATCTTTGGATAGACTGCTATTGTCATCCTTGTGTAGTTCTGAGCAGTGTCCTTTTTTTTTTTTTTTCAGTTCTCCCTTCTAACAAAGCATTGTTTGTTGTCAGCTATGATTGGAGATGTCAGCTTTATTTGATGAATATGATGCAGTTAAGAAAAATCCAAAGACACATTTTCTTTCTTGTAAGGAAGAAACAAGTCAAATGCTTCCTGAGTTACCATCCATGTCTGTGATTATTTCCCTCCCCCCCCTTTTTTTTTCTTTTTTGTTTTAGGTTCACTTTCTACCTTTATTTGTTTTACCTTGGATAAGAGGCTTATGATGTTCCTTTTCTTTTGAAATAGTTCTTGTATCAAAAATTATTAGAATATTTAAGGGTATGGCATATTTTTCTTAAGAAAACTACCAAATTACAAATTGATGCTATATGTTTGACTTCTATATAAAGTAAAATGAAACCAGAATGTCATTTCCTTAAAGAGCATCTCTGAGGTTGTCTCCAGCTTAATTTCTCTTAAAATTAAACTACATATAGTCATGCTACACATGACTTTAGTAATAGTTTATATATCTTTTTAAACAGGTTTACATGATGGCGCTGTATATAGTAAAACTCAGCAAAGAGCAAGATAAGGTGCTGCAACACTTACTAACGTCTTCTTCTCAATGTATTTGGTATCAAACTAAATACTATTTGTATACAATTTTCTTGCATTCATTCTCAGGTTAAAAGAATTTATATTGAAAGAGAGATATGTTAAAGCACAACTGCAAGCAGATGTCCAACAACTGAAAGATGAAACTGAAAGACTTACTAATGAGTTAAATCAGGCAAGAAATAAAGAAGCAGAACATCAGAAGGCCATGCAAACTTTAGAAGAAACACTATCCAAGATGGAGACACACAGACTGCAGCAACAAACAATAGAGGTAAATATTTTTCATGAGTAAAGAATAACAGCAACAGGATGGCTACTCAAGATATTTTAAAAACACTAGATTTTTCAAGCCTTAAGTCTGCGTTTTCCACAATAAAAGCTGATTGTTTTTTCTATGTAGTAGTAGTTAATAACAAGTATACATTTTAATTATCAATTAATGCATTTTATAAATATAAATATCTCATGTGATGTGGTCTTAAGACAAAGGAAAAAAGTCCTATGTACTTAAAACTGAGAGTTTATATTTTCTGAAGATACGCAGTAACAAAGACATTTTTTTTAAATGTTGCTGAAATCAATAAAGATCATATTAGTGGGATGGAAATCTGGTGGTTCTGTTTGTTTTGTCAGTCTAAGGAGTTAGATGCTTCTAATTGCAACCACAAGAAAACAGTAATTGCTGAGAATCGTTTTGAGGTTTGTTTGCTTTGGGATTAGTTCATTTAGTTTCTACAGCTGGGGAAGATCATGATGCTTTTGTTGTCAAAGTCACTTTGTTCAGTATACAAATACGTTAAGATCAAGATGCTGGACCCACATATTGCCGCTGTTTCTGACTGAACAATTCACTGGTGACTTCTCAGTGGCAAAAAATCAAGTTGAGTGGACAGTTGTGATGGCAGCCTGCAAACAGATTTGGGACTTTTTGTTTTTTTGGGGGGGTTGTTTGTTTTCTTGTGAGCATTGGCAAGTAAACTGGGTTGCTTCTTCATTCTAGCTATGCCATTAGACAACTGACACTTAGTCTGTTAATCACTCACAGACTTGGTACTCTGGAAAGCAAAGAGATTACCACTGTGTAAGTAGCAAATGTGGAGACCGTTTGCTTTCCTTAGCAAGATAGTAGTTACTGCTCAGTGCTTGAGCACAGAAGGATTGAGGTAAATGCTACAAGTAGTGATTAGAAATAAGAATATCTCCATTAATATCACCTCTACTGTTTCTTTTGCATGCTCTAATTTGCAGCCTTAATTCTGAATTAACATTTCATAAGTAATTAAAACCTTTTTTATAACTTTATTCATATATTTTTCCTACTTGTTGAGACAGAAAAGACAGCTTTGTATGTAAAAGGCTTAAGATTATAAAATTATAAATTATAAAAGCTTGCATCAAATGGAAAAAGTGGAGTGTGCCACCTGGTGTTTATACTGATACTCCATTTTTTGCAGCTCTGTTCAGGAATTTTAATCTGTGAAACTGAGAAAGATACAGAATTCTGTTAACTGGATTGTTTAAAAAAAAAAAGTGGTGTTGAATACAGCTAAAAATGTTTTGCTTGGAACTAATGCAAGCATTACAATATGAGAATTTGTAATCGAGGAAATCATTCTGACAATACACTTGTTCCACTTCTGCAAGACACCTTCAGGTTCTTTTTTAAATTAAGTAAATGTTCTTGGTTCTTCAAGAAAGCTGTTTTTTGTGTGTTGTAGCAAGTTAAGCTAATTTTAAACATCTCGTCTTAAATTTCTGCAAGTGCAACAAAATGTATTGAATGGGCTAGGTAACATAATTCCATAAAATTTTATGAAAAATACTGACAGTTGTGGAGCGTGCTGTAAACATAATGGACCAGGTGGTCATGTTTGAAACTTCTATTAAAGCACCTGTTCCTTTGTAGTCTAATATAAGACATGAAAAATAGATAACAGTTTCAAGAAAATCTTGTTCCTCTCTTTATGAATTCTACACAGATGAAACAGGTGCAAGAAGCAGAGCTTAAAGCATCAGCAAATGAAAGGGAAGTACAGTTACTTCGAATATCCTTGCGACAACAGAAGGAGAAGATAAAACAACTACATGAGCTTCTCATATTAAGAGAGCAAGAGCAAAGGTATGGGGTCTTCTATTTTTCTTTTCACAAAATACAGATACTAGTGTTGCAAATGTGTTTTATTTAAACGCATTCAGGAAAATGTGGAGGTTTGTTGGTTTTTTTTTTTAATGGGAGAGATGGTCTTTATGAAAATGTAGATGTTTTCCCACCCATTTTCTTGCTCATCTAAGAATATCTTCATATCTTGTAGATTAATGATTCATAAGTAGGCAACTGTGTTCTTCTGGCCTGTCATTTGATAGGTTGTTGTCTTCTTATATGGCTGAACTTTTTATTTCAACGCTAAATAGATAAA
Source organism: Columba livia (assembly GCF_036013475.1). Classification (NCBI taxonomy): domain Eukaryota; kingdom Metazoa; phylum Chordata; class Aves; order Columbiformes; family Columbidae; genus Columba; species Columba livia. The sequence goes on from NC_088603.1 coordinate 134,019,918, forward strand.
AATAAAATTGCATTTGAATTATTCCGCAGATTTGCATATACTACAATAACACAAAGTGTTCGTAACAAAAAAAAAAAGTCTGCTTCTACAGTATGTTGCAGTATTAGGGTAGGTGGGTGGGTGGCTTGCCCGGCTGTTCTCCTGTTTGCCTCCCAAAATTTCCTGTTTTTGGAAAATACCTGAACGCAAGTTCTATGCTGTTTAAGCTAATATAATAAAATATGTGTACAAACTAAAGCAACAATTGGTATGTGGTATACTAGTATCTGAGGGAGGTTATTAATAAAATAAGGTGGTTACACTTGCAAATTGTACAAGCATGAGTGTATTCAAACACAAAAATAACTGCAGGTTTAGATGGGAAGAATCTGATAGCTGTGTTTTGAGAACTTCCATTTATTATCACATAAATCCTCAAAAGATGTAATGAGGACAGTGGGTATGTTTTGTGTTTGTGGTTTCATTCAGATGAGCAGAATAGTCTTCAAGTGCAGGGTAGTTTTGCTTCACCATTCTCCCATAAGGATGCTTCCAGCCAGAAAGGAGGCTTATCCTGGAATACAACAGGACCCTAGTGCTGCTGCTTTTCAGGTTTTGGGTCTGAGAGAGAAGCAACAGTTGTTGTGTGAGGGTGAAGAGAATGACTGTGAAAGAGTGGAACTGGCTGTACAGTGCTTCTCCTGATTCCAGTGTCTCTTTCAGATCTTTGCTATTAGCACAGCAAACAAATGGTAACTAGCAGCAAAAGAGCCATTTGAATAATTTGTACAGAAGCTTGAATCAAAAAGTGAGATCATTCCTTTGAGTGTTCTAATGGTAGTCAAGGCACTTTCCCTCATCTCAGGACCATTGTCATAGAAGACTGAAATCTGTCTGTGAGACTAAGGAATTTATCCCATTTATTATGTAATTTGTTATCCTTTTTAAGAAATACTAAGGAAATTAATTGAAACAGCATTGTGAGATACTGCAGTTCTTGTCTCAACTATACGTTTGGTTACTTCAGGAAAGAACTTGAAACTCGAGTTGCTTTAAATGGACCTGAATTTCAAGATGCTGTGTCAAAACAAGTGGCTAAAGAGGAACAGAGGCATGAACAGCGTGTTAAAGAATTTGAGGAGAAAATTAATATGTTAAACAAGAAGTATATGGATTTAGAAGATGAATTTCGTTTAGCTTTAACTATTGAAGGAAAAAGGTTTAAAGAGGTAAGACTAAGAGAACATTTCATCTCTTTAAAGTGTTTGGGTTTGTAGTTTTGGATTGGTTTGTTTTTTTTTTTTTTGATCCTTAAAATCTTTGTTCTACGGATTCATCTGAAAATACTGGTAGTAAGATTTGAAATACTAGTTGCTAGAAAATAAACACCCAGTGGCAAGTCAGCACTCAAACAAACAAAAAAAAAAAAGGCATTTTTGTTTGTTAAGTAAAACTTAATCAAAAGAAGTTAGAAAACTTCTATCTGGTGGTATTAATTTATTTTAAAAGATGTTGATATATTCAGTTATAAAAACTTTTGTGGTGTTTTAATAAGGTTATGGTTATGTATATACCAGTGTATTAAACAGAATCACAGAATCACAGAATCGACTGGGTTGGAAGAGACCTCAGAGATCATCGAGTCCAACCCTTAGTCCAACTCTAGTCCGTTTACTAGATCATGGCACTAAGTGCCATGTCCAATCTCAGTTTAAAAACCTCTAGGGACGGCGAGTCCACTACCTCCCTGGGCAGGCCATTCCAATGCCTGACCACTCTCTCTGTAAAGAATTTCTTTCTAATATCCAGCCTAAATTTCCCCTGGTAGAGTTTAAGCCCATGCCCCCTTGTCCTATTGCTAACTGCCTGGGAGAAGAGACCAATCCCCACCTGGCTATAACTTCCCTTCAGGTAGTTATAGAGAGTGATGAGGTCACCTCTAAGCCTTCTCTTCTCTAGACTAAACAACCCCAGCTCCCTCAGCCTCTCCTCATAGGTCTTATGTTCAAGTCCCTTCACCAGTCGTGTTGCTCTTCTCTGGACCCGCTCCAGCACTTCAATGTCTTTCCTGAACTGAGGGGCCCAGAACTGAACACAATACTCCAGGTGTGGCCTCACCAATGCAGAGTACAGGGGAAGGATCACTTCCCTTGTCCTGCTGACCACGCTGTTTTTGATACAGGACAGGATACCGTTGGCCTTCTTGGCCACCTGGGCACACTGTTGGCTCATGTTGAGCTTCCTGTCAATTAGCACCCCCAGGTCCCTTTCTGTTTGACTGCTCTCCAGCCACTCTGCGCCCAGCCTGTAGCGCTGCAGGGGGTTGTTGTGACCAAAGTGCAGCACCCGGCATTTGGCCTTATTGAACTTCATCCCATTGGAATCAGCCCATTTTTCCAGTCTATCCAGATCCCTCTGCAGAGCCCTCCTGCCTTCCAGCAGGTCGACACTCCCTCCCAGCTTGGTGTCATCAGCAACTTTATTATTAAACTTTTCAAAACTGAATTTTGGATGTGCATTTTGAAATTCAAATACAAAACTTGCTTACTAAAATTCCTTAGATAACATATAAAATAATGTGAACACTAGCTATAGAATTAAGTGAGATAAAATTTTAAATGCTTCACCTTCATTAACTTCGTTTTCTTCACTTTAAATCAGTTGGATACATGGGAGAAGATGGCAAAGAAAAGACTGTTCTTTCACCCTTCAAATCTTTCTCTTGCAAGGAAAAAATCTTTCCAGATTTCATGTTAATCTTAATTAACAATGAGATTTAAACAAGGCACTGTTTTTATTTCCCAACCTGTGATTTTTTGCACTGCTTCCCTTCCAGTCATGAACTAATTTTTTCCAGGTTTCTGTTTCTTACAAACTTGTAGCTGAGTAGAAACAGTTTGAGTTGAAGCATCACCAACAAACTGGTAGAAAGCCATTTTCAGATATTCATTAATTTCACATACTGTTGGTGAAATTCCATTTCTTTTGAATTTCAAATGTCATTTGTCTGTATGTATACATACTTTTTGCAAATGTTAGCGTTTTTAAAATTGTTTCATAAAACTTTAGGTAAAAGAGGGATTTGAAAGTGCTGCTGCTGATCTAATTGAATACAAACAAGCCCTCTTTGAGTTGGAACAAAAGGAAAAAGAGATGGCAAGTCTGATCCAGGACCTGACAAGTATAGTGAAAGAACAGAAAGAAAAGATTGCAGAATTAACAAAATCAAATGAAGAAGCTACAGCAAACCTAAAGGTATGTGTTCAAAATCATTTCAACTCCATAGATGATTTTTTTGTAATATTTTATCTATAAAAGTAAAAATTCCATACAAGGTAGATTGACTAAAAGATGTGTGTTTCCTGTTGCACTAAAACCTGATATTCAACATCAGCCTTTATTCTTGCATCTTGCACTTCCTTTCTCACAAACACTTTGCTTCTCATATAGCAAAATCTAGACTTGTTCATGTCTTCAGAAGTGCACTCCTTGCCTTGTGAGCACTGGCAGTTTGTATATAAGAAGTGGTTGCTCTAAACTGAGATTTAAAAGCCTGCAATAATACCCCCAAACTTCTGAAGGCAAAGCAATATGATTCTGCAGTGGTCACTGTACATTAAGTAAAAATGAAATTGCACAAATAATCAAGTGCACTTATTAGCAGCATAATATCTCTGAGAGTTGCATGTAATTAGTAGTATTAGCCATTATCTACTGTCTAATTTTAATGTTAAATACTGCGGGCACAGTTGCTTTATCTTGAACTACTGATCACTGTATGGTAACATATTATGGTACTATGTTGTCCATAAATAATTATTTAAAATCTTAGGAAAAGAACTTTTAAACTGTTGTGTGATCCAGGCCGTGTATGTATCCAGTACAGCACTGCACAGCTGTTTCTAATCTTCTCCCTACACGTTGCTGTTGGGGTTTCCAAACACTCTGTTGTTACACAGAACAGGACTCTGCCAGTCAGTGATGCTGCTAAAAACAATATTTTAAAATAGCTATATTAAACAGCTGTAATCTGTAAAACAAAAAGTAGCCTGCATAACTGAAGATAAAACTTCATCATGGGAAGTGGAAGTTCATCCCAGCTTCTGTCTGTTTGCTTTTGATTTGGTTTTTAATATCTTGACTCTTAGTTTCTCTTGGTTTTTGACTTATGCGTTTATGATTCTAAACAAGTTTTTATAATGGGATTGATAATTTAAGGTGGCTATTTAGAAATCAGCTTTACAGCTTCCTGGGGATCAAAGTAGGTCTCTTTGAAGGAAATCTTTGTGTTTCAGCACTGGGAAGAGATGCAGATAGAACCTTGTATGCAAACAGAATATTCCTCAGTGAACTTAGTTTGCTGTATATCAGTATAACTTTCCTAGCTGCTTAGTGTTGATTGGAAATTTTGAATACTTGTTTTAAAGGTTCTTACTGTCTTTTTCCAATGTTCATTCATACAGTGTCGAACTGGGGAACTTGAAACTGTGACTGAGAAGGACAAACAGAAGGCTCTGCAAGTTGAACTTCTGAAAAAGGAAAATGGAAAACTTATTTCTCAGCTGACAGCCCAGGAATCTGTGATTGACGGGTTAAAAATGGAAAGAAAAATATGGGGACAGGAGTTGGCACAACAGGGTAAAATTATTTTTATTCTTTTGCAGACAAAATGGTGGTGTTCAATGCCATACCTTTCAGATAAAAACTCCAGTGCGGGTGTAATCATGACAAGGTCTCTGGATGCCTTGTTGATCTTATCCAGCTGTAAAGATGGTGTGCTAAAATAGATCTTCTGTTCTGCTATAGGAACTATAACAGCAGTTGTGGGTTAGTTCTGAATGCATTTTATCTATTTCCCTAAAATGATATACAAAGAACATTTACACATGAAACGACAATAGGAAAACAAGGATTTGTAAGTAGTGTTATGTAATGCTACTAGTTTACTAGATTAATGTGAAAATTTCAGTAGGGATCTTTAAACAAAAAAAAAAGTTAAATATGTTTAATATTGGGTGAACAAAAGCTTGGGCTTCTTTTATGTTTTCCATGATTCATGTGACTCAGCACCACCTTGTGGGCTATTTGAGATTGTCTGAGTCTGTAAAAATTACTGTTGACTTTTGTTGAAATTTTCAAAGGATAAAATACAGACTGTCAGTTCTGCGTTTCTTCTTAAGAGTTACTGACCTACAGATTAAAGCACTAAAGTGTTTTTAGTGGGCAAAATGGTCATATTCAGTCTTTAAGGTGGTTCTTCCCCTGCATACCCCCCTTCCCCAACATTGTACATCCTGAAGTCATCTGTAAACTGAGTGCTGCAGTGTGAATATCCTGTTTTATCTAGGAGCTCATCTTGCTCAAGATCGGGGAAAACTGGAGGCAAAAATTGAAGTTTTAACAAATGAAATTGAGACGTTAAAAAAGCAAAAGGAACAAGACAGTGATACTATAAAAATTAAGAACAAAATAGTGGATGATCAGACAGAAACAATTAGGAGATTAAAAGAAGTAAGTGCCATGTCTGACGATTTGTGTCCTTAGCTAAAATGAAGACTGGCAGTGAAAGTTGCTGTAAAGGCTGTAATGGAAGTCGTCTCTGCAATCCTAGTTTTACCAACTGGGGAAGCGCAGTTGGGCCGTCAGGGCAACTGATTTAATTGAGAGGAGAAGAGGACTTTGTATTAACTTGATGTACAGAAATACTACTTTGAATCTTTCGTTGAACCATATTTATGTAAGGACTTTCTTGTCTTTGCCTTGCTTCAAGTTATTCTTGATAATTCCTCTTGAGAGGAAAAAACAGGATAGCATAATTCTTACTGTGCATTTAAAAGGGGGAAAATATTAATTTTGCTTCAGGTTTACTTTAATTTTTTTTTTTCTTCTTGTAAATCAATATTTTTAACAGCAGAACTTGTACGTTTTGTTCTATTAATTCCATTAATCTCATTTAGTGACTTAAGACTTTAGCTTATTAATCAGAGCAAAGTTTTATAGTATGTTATGTAAGTCAAGGTTAGATAGTTTACTCATTAAACTATAGAGCCACAAATCAGAATGCGAGTTCAGTGATTTGTAGATGTAGAATAAGTTATGTTAGAGTTCTAAACTTTTCTTTCCATTTCAGATCTTTGTTTTGATACTTTTTTTTAAACTGACTTCTTTCAGATGAAGATTATTTGACTATCACTTTACTAAGTGTTTTTCATAAAATGATAGGTTTGGAAGAGTAAACTTCTATGTCAGTCTCTGTTTTATTCCAGCATAGATGAAATGATACTCTTTAAGGGTAACAATAAAGTTAAAATGAAGGGACTTCATGTGTTCTAAAATATTTCTCTTCTAAAGGCCTTACAAGAAAAAGATAAACAAATCAGAAAACAGCACGAAGAAAATGTGGAAGCTCAGAAATTTTTTCAAGTACAATTGGACGAAAAAGCTGCAGAAATTGAGGAGCTAATGGAAAAACTGAAAAGGCAAAATGAAAGAAAAGAGGAATTAAAGCAACTGGTGGAAGAAAAAGAAGTAGAACTTGATGACATTAAGAATGCACACAGGTGATACATACAAGTGGCAATAATTCTTTGGGATTGTAATAGCATGCAGCACTGCCATGAAGTTCTTTTTTGTTCAGAGAATACTTGCTTGCAATTACAACCCACAGAAACATGGAGAAATGGAAACTTTTTCCACCCTCCAAAGGAGTAGTATCTGCATTCATTGTAAATATGTGTTTGATTTTCAGTGCACTGAAAAAGAAGTGGCAAGGTAAAGGAGAGCTATTAAGCCAGCTGGAGGTGCAAGTTAAACAAATGAAGGAGAGCTTTGATATCAAAGAGAAGAAGCTGATTGAAGAGAGAAATAGAAGTCTTCAAACTCAGAGGTGAAAACCTTCATAGCTTATTTTGTGACTGCTCAGTTATTATAGAGTTGCACTGTGAAAAGGTATAAAAAATATTTGATGTGGTGAAAGAACACACAATACCTTTTTAAGTACCTGGTGAGCCCAGCTGCTCCAAGCTCTGCGTGCATGCAAGTAGTTCTTGCCATACAGGTGACTTATTTTGTGGAACTGGTGTTCAGTTACAGCATTTGTACTTCAAACTTCTTAGCTATGATGCCATTTTCTTTGAAAATAATTGGAGACTACACTACAGTAGATTGCTGGATTGCTGCTTGTCATGAGCATAGTTTGATAGCATTATTTTTTTTTTTACTTTATTGTGGCCCCCTTCTCTTATTTTTCTTCCTTCCAACTATTCTTAAGATGAGCTAGTCAATAAGTCTGCATATTTATCTAGCAGTGATAACCAGACTTACTGAAGGAATGAGCTAGTATGACTAAGGTTTTTTGCCTTACATTTTTAAATTAAACAGTTTAAAATTACCAGTGAAAGTGTAATTAGGGAAGGTCATTTGATTATTAAATGAAAGAAAATAAATGGATGGTCAAGTTTGATTTAAACATCAAAAAAACCCAAACAAAAACAACAAAAGACAAAAAATAAATCCCCACACATTTCAAATAGTCAATAGTTACTAGGTTTTGTAATGGTTGAAAGATCAGTAGTGAAACTGAAATTTTGTTCCAAATAACTATGTTCTGTATCAAAATTTTGATGTAAATTCATTGTATAGTGGAATAATTTGCCTTGCTTTCTGTTGCTAGATATTTTAGAATTATCCCCTAAAAGCAGAATTTGCTTGGAGCCAAGGAAATGCTTCACTGCTGTGAAGCAGACACTTTTCTATTTCTGTGAGATGCAGGCGGCCAGGCTGTTCACAGGATTGCATAGTTCAGTCACTGACTTCTCAGGAAGCAAAAACGTGTTGAGCAGATGTTTGAAAACAGGGACTCCTTATCCCTCTTGATAGTAGCAATCCCAAATCTTTGTATTCTTTGCTAGTGATTAAATGTTTTTGCTAAGGGGAGGGTCAGAAGCCTTAAATGTGGTGCATAAAACTAGAACATGTACTTCTGAAGCTAGGTATTGAAATAATTGTCTTAATGCCTGTGTTATTAAAACCTCATTGAAGGCAGAATTGGGCAAAGCAAAATACTTTGATTGTTTCCAGGAGTGTGGTGATTTTTTGTTTCGGTTTTTGGGGGTTTTTTTTGTATTTTGTTTTCTTCAATTATTTTTTAGGATTGCTGTGGAAAAACTCCATCAAATGGATGATGCTTTTAGAAAACAACTTGAGTCCATGTTGGCAGCTCATCAGGCAGAATTATTGCAGCTGTCAGAGGAAAAGGAAAAACAAATTGAAGCAGCAAATGAAAAAGTAACTTTAATACTAAATTTATATGTTGACTGTATTTGCATTTTTATTCTACAGACACTAGAACAGTGGTGCTTAAAGTTACCTGGTTTTCTGGCTGATCTCTGGATGGAAGCAGCCTTGGTTTAGTACTCAATCTTGGCACCGCAAGAAAAATCTCTAGAACTGTACCCTCATGAGGTTCTGTATTCAAGCAAAGCAATAAACATTCCTTATCTATACTGGAAAAAATAGTTATGATTATGCTGTATAACCCATTTAACTCACCTAGGCCAGTGTTAACAGTTACTGATCCCGTCACGTACTGCATTCTTATTAGCGTGACAACTGGTGCTTTTTCTACATAGCAAGTATTTTGGTTTTGAGAAATTACTCACCATCTCCTAGCAAGTTAATACTTTTTTTAAAGCAAAACTCTGCTACTGCATCCAGTGGCAAAAGCAGTGCATTGCTCATTTAAACATAAGCATATAACCCTTGCATTGATCATCAGTGTTAAAAATTGACTAATTATGGTTTTTTTAGGTGTATTAAAGAAACACAAGAATTCTTTATGATCTCTGTCCTCTTTCAGGTTTATTGTGTCGAAGAAGAAATGCGGCAGCTTTTACAGGAAATGGCAAACAATAAAAAAGCCATGGAAAGTAAAATAAGACGACTTACACATGCACTGAATGATATTCAACAAGACCTTTGAAGATTATTAATGTATACACTGAAAACATGTATTGGACAAACTTAAGCAAATATATACACTACAATGCACTTTTTTCTTGTTTGCTAGAGAAGAAATTATTTGTATTTTGATGGTTCAAGAAACATGTAAATATTTGTACAATATTTTAATAATAAATAATTATTTCTAATCATTGTTTATTTTTAACTGTTTTGTCAGTATGGGTCAAAACACAGATATAGATGAAAAGCATCATACAAAATTATGAATTAGCATGTTTAATAAGGGAAAAGAAGGTAGAAAGGCCCAAAGACAAGTGCTTCAGGTTTTTCTTCATTGAGGTAAAGATTCTTGTAATGAGAGATGCAAGAACTTACCTGAAAAAGTGTTTACTCAGCCACTGTTGATGAAGAATGTGCAGCTCCTGCAACCTAAGTCATTTTTGGCAGCACAGTGTGGTTCTCTACCAGCAACAGGCTTCCTACTGGGCTTTTGAAAAATAGGAGATAATAAACTAACAGATTCTTATGGAAGCTACTCATAAGCCTTCTGTTAACGTGGTTGTTCTACTTCTTTCACAATGAAGACTTTACTGTCTCTACTGTCCATGTGCATTTATTTCATTTGTTTGTTATTACATCCTGAACTGTCCATGTACTACCCTTTGATTAATGCTGCAGTAGTAAGTGAAACAGTAAATAGTAAAATGAGTTCTGTGTTGCTACACCAGGTGGAGCTCTTTCTTCCCATCTGGCAGTAGCTGAAGCAGAGTCCTGATGCCCCAATGACAATAGAAGCCACTAAGTTTTTCCATCAGCTTGTTCAGAACCCAGGCATAAGAACAATGATATGTTATAACTCTGTATATTCATTTACATGCCCGGCAGCCCAGTAAAAGCACTGGTGCCAGCAAAAGGCCCCTGGCCTTTGGCTAATTGTGTGAGGCTGGTTGGGCTTGTTATCAAGCTGTGTGACCTAGAGCTTGATACCTCTTGTGATGAAGTGTAGCGTAAGTGTGGGTTGTAAAAGGCCTCGAGAACACGGGTGCAAGTTGAAAGCATAAAAAACTACTCAGTGATGGTGAGGGGCTGGCACAGCTTTGAGAGCTGGGAACGGACTGCTTTGGCTTTAAGAAAGGAAGCAGCAGCAAAGCAAAACAGAAAAACAGCCCCACAACTGAATAAGGCACCTGCAGCGGACTGAGAAAACAACACCCCCTCCCTGCTTCACGCAGTAATGTTGTCCAAGGGTGAAGGTGGAGGGTCAGGAATTGCCTAGAGATTGCAGCCTTATAAAAGGGTCAGATCCCAAATCTGTGGGAGGGGACTGAAGTAAGAGCCCCACTTGAGCTGTCTGCACGCAGAGATCCTGCACCAGGCCCTGGAGACCTCTGAGGGCTGGAGCCACCAGCACACTGAGGAGGCGTCCACTCTGGTGCTGTGTGCTCCAGCGCAGGTGGGATACAGCTGTCACGGACTGACTGCTTCGTGTCCATGCTAACAGCTGATAATGTGTGAAAATTAATACATTCTGGTAAAGTCTAATAATGAACTTTCAGCACAATTGGGTTAATGAATGTAATTTTACTGTAAAGTTTAAAATTAGCCTAATTTATGGGTCTGCTTGCATGCCAGTGATCTCTTGACTCTGTGATACAAATATATCAATGTTATCTAAATGCAGAAGAAAACGTGTTCTCATTCTTACCTTGTGCTCTACACACTCTTGCTTCTTCAGAAGCCATATTATGTGAGGAACTACCTGGAAAGCTGTTCTGTAGCATTTACATGGAAGTCACTCATGTAGAAAGGCTGCAGCATTTCAGAGCACTTTTCTGTTGTGTTTATCAAGTGTTTCCTTGTGCCCTCCTTTTTCTTTGCTTATTATTTAACCAAGTTACACCCTGGGGAGAACAAAATGAATACCTGGAATGTACCAGGAAGATAAAAGAACTTACTTTTACTCCAATTCAATTTATTAATACCAGCTTAGAGTTTCCTCTAAAATTTTCATTCTGAAACGATTTTCTGATTTCATCATAGTGAGTTGTTACTATTTGTTACTATTTTTTTCAATAAATTCTCTTTTTTCCTTGCTCTTGGCTCATACTACAGTATCAGGGTACATGCCCGCATTAGTAGTATTTGGATTGTTTGTTTTTCGTGTAGCTAATTCTTCCTCTGGCATTGTTTCCCTCTTTATGCTTGCATGGCTACCTTAGAACTTTTTAATAGATACTTATTTCTACCTTGAGAAAAGGCCTCAAAACAATCAAATAACAAAAATACGGCGTAGATCAAAGCTGTGCCAAATATACCTATACTGAGGGATAAATTTCAGCTGGAGATAACTGGAAGGTGTAACTGAATACATAAAAATAAAAATGTGAACTCTGTCCTTGTCAGATGCAAGACTTGTTCTCCTGCATCGATTGTGACAATTTAAAACTGAATCCATGATTAGATTTTGCTTTGTTTTCATTTCCAGACAAGATAACAGAACTATTTAGATCAATATTGAATGTATAATCAGTCAGGAAATTCCTGCATTACCTCAGACCAGTAGAAATGTGACTCAGGGTCCAGAGAGTGCATACCTGCTCGCTCCCATACATACCTATGTTGCCCTGAAAGTTATATTGGCTATGAGGGTACAGCTCTTGTGTGACACGGCAACGTCCCTTCATCGTGTGGCCCCACTGCTTTGTGTGGTGGGGCACCTGAAGATCTTTCCACAACAGCGTTTCTTTCTTGAAGTGCATCTGTTGAATTCTTACGAGATGTGGACTTTAAAGCTTCTCTGTTTTTATCCGATGGTGACTGAAGGAAGGAGGTGAACCCCAGCGGAGGGTGAGGCTGAGTGTATTTGGACACCAGTGCAAGGGATGGGGTGAGCACCCGCAGTTCCCGGTGCCTCCTGCTGGAACGTCCCGTGTCCTGCCTCAGCAGATGTGAGAACACAGTTTACAATTAATCTGAGTGTTCTTGCATCAAATGCACGCGGTGAAAAAAGAGACAAAGAGGTGTTGTGCAGGGGGCACGCAGGCACTCTGGTGTGTCGCCGACGCCCCGGTCCGACCCCGGAGGCGGCCCCAGGCCTGCGCCACCGGCCCTGCAGAGACCCGAGCGAGAGCCCGGCCCGGCGCGCCTCGGCCAGGTGTGATTCTCCTGCCGCACGCCGCGGGCTCCGCCGGCTGGAGGCAGCAGGAGCAGCACCGCGCCGCCGGGCTCCCCCGGGAGACGGCCGCCACCTGCCCCGCGGCCGCAGCCCCGAGGGGCGGGCCCGGCCCGTTCCCCACGGGCAGCCCCGGGCCCCCGCGGCCGAAACATGCCGGTGTCCAGGCAACGGCGGCGGCGTCACTTCCTGCGGCGCCGCCCCTCCCGCCGCAGCCCTCGGGCCGCGGCTCCGTTCCGGGCTCGGGCCGTTGCAGCGGCCGCGACACGTGGCGCGGCGGGGCGGCCCCGCTGCCGGCATGGCCGCGGCGGCCGAGGCGGCGGGCGGTGGCAGCAGCAGCCGCCACGAGAAGAGCCTGGGGCTGCTGACCACCAAGTTCGTGTCGCTGCTGCAGGAGGCCAAGGACGGCGTGCTGGACCTCAAAGCGGTGCGAGGGCGGGGCGGGGCGGTGGCGCCATGCCGGGGCCTGCCCGCGGCGGGGGGACGGCGCCCGCGGACCCGGCGGCGCGCACAGCCCCGCCGCGCTGCCCGGGGGGCGGCACCGGGCCCGGCCGCCCGCCCGCTCTCTCCCTCTCTCCCTGCCTCCCTCCCCGGGCGGCGCGGGTGCCCCGGCCCCTGCCGGGCTGCGGGTCGGGTGGGGGCTGACAGCCGCGGGCGGCTGAGGTACGCCTTCCGACTCTTTCCGAAAGGAGTGGAATGGTCACCGTGCACAAAGTGCAGCTCCTTGTTTCCTTGTTTTCTATTTAGTCTTTACTCTCCTGTTTTGCGCTCTGCACTGGCGCAGTGTATGGGCAGTTACCTAAAACTCTTTCTCACCTGTCCCCCTCGATGTCCTCCTACTAAAGAGGAAAAACGATGTTGAAAAACAGACCATCACCTCTAAAGTACTTTTTGTAGAAATATAAAAATGGTTATTTGGCGGGCTGGGTGGTGAATAATCTTCACCCACTTCTGCAGCCCGCTGCCTCCCAGGTGCGGAGGCGCTGGGCTGCAGCCGCAGGAGGTGAAGCCCTGGGGTGAACCCGCCGTGCGCCAGGTCACTCCCGCCGGGGGTGTCACAGGAGGGACCCTTGGTCCGTGTCCTGCTCGCCAGCCCCCTGCAGGCTGGGGCTCTGCTTGCCCGTTGGGGTGCGCAGCACATGGGGGTGAAAGTGTGTTTTTCCCTGGCTGGTGAAGGTTGTCAGCGCTGCCGAGGAGTTGAGCAAAGTGCCATTAGAGGCTGGCTTGGTGCTGTGGTTACTTAAGACTTTTCTGGAAAGCTGACCTTATTTGTCAATTATTCTTAGCGGGCTCCAGGAGGTGAGCAGTGTTCTCGCGGTGTTTTTGTGCATCCTTTTTCAGGTAGCAGGCACTTCAGTGGTGTTAGAGTGGCCAGTGAAACTTTAGCGTGAATTAGGAAGGATACTGAATAGGTTTTATACTCCTTTAGTGATGTTGTGCTCTGTACACAATGAATTTCTTTGTCTTTAATTGCCTCGTTCTGTAGTAAAATGGAACTAAGCTGTGCACATACTCAGTTTGTAAGACATTGAGTAAAAAAAAGAACAAAAGAGGATGGGTTTGAACAATGAAGTTGAGCTCTGTAGTGGGATGGGATCACAGAATCACAGAATCGACTGGGTTGGAAAAGACCTCAGAGATCATCGAGTCCAACCCTTGGTCCAACTCTAGTCCGTTTACTAGATCATGGCACTAAGTGCCATGTCCAATCTCAGTTTAAAAACCTCCAGGGACGGCGAGTCCACTACCTCCCTGGGCAGCCATTCCAATGCCTGACCACTCTCTCTGTAAAGAATTTCTTTCTAATATCCAGCCTAGATTTCCCCTGGCAGAGTTTAAGCCCATGCCCCCTTGTCCTCTTGCTAACTGCCTGGGAGAAGAGACCAATCCCCACCTGGCTATAACTTCCCTTCAGGTAGTTATAGAGAGTGATGATGTTTCTGATTTGCTTTTATGAAGAAGGTAGCCACCCATAGGGAATGACAGAGTGGATAGCCAAGGAAAAGTAAATGGGCATTGCAACAAGTCATAAAAATTTCTGCTGAAGACCTTTACTGGAAACTGTTTTCTGAATTACAGGATGCCATTTGTTGGAAGTAACTACTCACTGAAGTGAATAAATCTTTGGTACTTTCATTAGCAATGAGTCAGTACATACATTTCTGCAACCAGTATTTCTCATAAATAAGTCACATATCTAAGGAAAAATGAAAACCAGCATGTGTGTTATGCTGGTGTGCTCAGGGAACTGAAGAACAGGACAGTCTTGAAACGGAACAGAGCGTTCCAAGAAATGATCCATGCAGTGAGGATCTTCAGCTGTCTCCCTGCTGACAGGTATTGATCATCTGCTGTTGTGCTGGTGATTAGTATTTCTGTAGCAAAACCAGTAGTGCACTATGAAGAAAATATAATTTGGAAGCATTAAGTATACTTCTGGCTTTGCGATGTAGCAGTTGAGAGTGAAAAGCTGTTCCACACAACATTTCCTGGTGATACATGTATAATGAATAGTTAAGCTGTCTGCAAGAGGACACTTTGGACATGTGTGCTAACCCACCGTGAAGCAGTAGTGATGCACTGTCTGATTTGTGCAGTTCCTTGCTTTAGGTGCAGGGAGTGCTTTGAGTTCTGTATTTTTAAGTGTTTCAGTGCTGGACACTTCTCTGCTAACATCTGACAAATTATGGAAGTGAGGTTTTTCTTGGAATTTGAGTTCTATAATGCTTATTTTAAAATCAAATAGCTATTCTTGAATAATTGCTTAACTGTCCCTGAATAACCTTGTATAAACAAATCTAGTTATGGAAATAAGCTTAAAACTTTAAGAGATGAGATGCTAGGGAAAGAAAACAGAGTTCCTATATGCAGCAACCCACGAATTTCAGGGCAGAGAGAAAAAGAGCACAATGATTGAATAAGGGACAGGCCACCTGAAATGACTCCCCAAACATGGTGTCTTCTTTCTCTTAATTGCTTCTGCCTTGATTTCATAAATGAGTTTTGTTTCTAGAAGAACACCATCCCTGCTTGTACTCAAGTAGTTTCTCATCATCAGTGCAAAACTTCAGGTATTTTAAAATCTACTTGTTTGCTGCTGCCTTTACAAATGTATTGATTTGGAGCAAATAACAACTGCCTTACGCTTGCTCTATTCCACAGAGGAAGGAAAAGCTTATCTATTAAATTTTATATTCTCTTAAGCCTTATGTGTGCAGTGATACTCAGAAGCTTTACTCATGTGTTGCCAGGCACACTATTAAGTGTAAAACTCCCACCAAACTGTTGACAGTCCTCTGAAGGAGAAGATGTTGTCATCTGCTGTCGGCGCAGGCTAGAAGATGCAGCACGTCTTTCCTTTGACACGTGGAGAGCAAGCGCACATTGCTGGCTCTTCTGCTGTGTTAAGCACCTCTGTTATGACTCTGCCATGGTGCTCGAGCGGATTCTTCTGCTCTTCAGTGCTAACGCAGCCAGTGTGCAGCTGATAATTCCCACTGCCTTCTGTCAGCTCCCAGGGAGCAAAGAAGTTGCATTAGAATGCACCTGCTTTCTGGTTGTCTTTTTTAAAATTTAAATGTGTGTATGTGCATGTCTGTAGCTGAAAGTATGCTGAACAGCATGTTTTCTGTGTTCCAGAAGCTGCACAAGCTGAATGCACACAGAACTGAAGCACTGCACCTCGATGTGTTTCTTCCAGTTTAGAACTTGTCTCTGAGACACTCCTGTAGTGCTTGTCTTGGACACATATGTAGTCAAAGTGTGAGGAGATACTAGAAGGAATGACTGTAATGCACCAGCTTTATATTAAAAAGATTTTATGAAGAAACTCCAAATACAAATGATTGAGAGGAAAGCATGTGCAAGATACATCCAGCTGTCTCATCAGGGCCATTGCGGTAGATGTCCCTTTCTTGTGCTGCCTCAGTCTGTTTCAACCATTTGACACAGGCTGTGAAATGATGAGTTTTAAAAGTGGTTTTGACAAAAGGACATTTGTTTAAAAGTCTCCGGAGGCTCTTTAAATTATTGAAGTCCTTAGTGCATGGTTTGTGTGGAAGAACTGAATGCCTGAACCTCATTTCTGAGCCATGTGCCTATCAGAAGGTGTTACATTGGTAAATGCTAGAGTGCTGGAGAGGCACTTTTCTATTGATTTTTAAAATATCTGTAAAACATCCCATAACATTTTGATAAGATTATTAGGTTATAAGACCAGCACCAGAAAGTGATTGTCTGGATTAAACTTTCTAGACTGGCCTCACTTTGATTTCTTGTTGGAATTCTTGTTGTAACTAGTTGGACTATATAGCTGTGATTGAATTATTTGCAGAGCTAGTCAAGCCAAATACAAATGTAACTGTGTCTTTCATTTTCTCAGTCCCTAACCTGGGGTTCTGGAGCCTGGTTTGCAGCAGCAGTGAATCTCCACTGCCAGTGTTAATGGGAGCTCTGCACTGTGCAGATGAAATGCAATAGAATGTAGAGTACTGAGACCACTCCAACTTTGAAACATCTGAAGTTGGGTACTCAAAATTAGTGATATTTCTTTTTTTTAGTCTTAAACTTTGGTTTGAAAATTAAGATTAGTAAAGCCTTTATGTATTGTACAAATGGGCATTTTGAAAAATGTCTTGAGGTAATGAAATCTGTCCCCAGAGCAGTTTCTTCATCATTCAAACCATGAGCAGTAAACCAAGTCCTACGTCCACATGTTGAACAATGGGAAAAAGGCAGAAAGTAATTAATCACAATAGCAGCTGATTAAGTGTGTGCTCTCCATTCCTTGCACTGAGTAATGTCGAGAGCTGGTAGAAATTGTGCATCTGAAGACTGTAAGTTATAGAGGGTGTTGATTAAATGTTGTGCAGGCAGTATCAGTTTGGTCACTTCCTAAGTTTTGAAGGCTTCTCTTGCAGTCGTTCTAAGCAGTGTATGCACACAGCAAAAATAGCAGGTTAAGATAGCAGGTACATGTACCTGCTGATACAAATGATTAAAGAGCCTGTTTTCCTTGGAGAGAACCGAAGTGTGCGCTTTATATGTATTTTGTTTTGTTAGATAGGAAAAGATTTTAACAAACTGCTACAGAAGACCATGCAAAAGATAAATGTCGGTAACAGTGTGAGTAGAAACACTGTTTAGTAGGTACATCGCTGTCAAGGAGAACAAACAAGTTTTTATACTTCATGGCTATAAGAGTATGCTTTTTAATTTCCTTTTTTTTTCCTTTTATTTTACTTCACTAGCAAAAAAATAATTGTACTACTAAATCCTGGTAATTAACTTACTAATAAGAAAATATCATTTCTTTGGAAGATTAGTGAGTTTATGGTTCAGAAAATGCTGTAAGAGGAGTTACATGGACTTTGCTATAAAATGATTTGATTTTCCTTCCTATTTGTGCTTGTCTCAGGTTGTACTTATCATATAGGCCACTTTACTAAAAGCATTATTCTAATAGATTTTTGACAAACTGAAATAAATCATGATGTGCCCTTAGTGGAAATCAGCTGGTTTTATGCATTAGTTCAAATTTGGGATGTAGAACTTTTTGCCAGCTTTCTCTTTTTCATTTTTTTTTTCTTTTAGTCTGTTTAATACAATGATTACAAGGGATTATATGTATGCGAGGGTCCTGAGTAGTTACAGAGTCAGACTCCTCTTTGCTTTCTCTCCCTTTGGCTAATATTCTTTGAACTTGAGCAGCTTTGCAGCATCAGAGAGATCAGGGTGTGGAAGGCACAACTACCTCATTTGCTTATTTTGTCTAAAGTCTTGCATCAGGTACATAAAAGCCACTGTGGAGTGAATTACAGCATGAAGCAGAGTGTTTCCTCTGCCTGACACTCTGCTTTGAGTGACAAGCTGTTACAGCATGCAGACACACGGCCTAGCTAGCTATGATGTAGGAGTGATAGCGTGGCAGCGGTGAGCATCGCTGTGAGCTGAACCAGGGTCTGGTGACTGGGAAATGATTCTTGGTACTCGGTGTGACAGACCGAGCAAGCCCCGGTGCGCTGTGAGGTGGGTCCGTGCAGTGACACATTAGAGGACGATGCTGAGTGTGAAGTATCGCAGCTCTCCTGCAGCCACTGAGGGAAATTACAGCCCTGTTGTTCCGTATCCCAGCACGGTTTAATCCAAACAAAGACTGCCAGTGTCAGCGGGATGATAAACGTAATAACTCGTTGCTTTCAGAGCCTTGTTCACTGCAGGATGTTCCTGTTGGCCTTCCTTGCTTTTTCCTACCTTCTAAAAAGAGCATTGCAGTTGAATAGCAAACACTCCAAATACCAGACGTGGTGTTGCAGGAGTCTGATGAGGGCAGACTCGCTGGCCTTGAAGGAGGCGACTCCTCTCAGCAGGCTTTGTACAGCACTGCAGGCAGGTGCTGAACTTTCAAATTAATGATTGAGCATCTGGCTTTTGAAGAGCCGAACCTTCTTCCTTCAGAATGACATTATTTGGCAGTTTTCCAAGGGAATGGCTTAACAGTGTCTTTTGCCCTCAGCGTGCAAGTTGCTGATACTTGTTCTTCTCTTGACAGGCTGCTGATACCCTTGCTGTGAGGCAGAAGAGAAGGATTTACGACATCACCAATGTGTTGGAGGGGATCGATCTTATCGAGAAGAAGTCAAAAAACAGCATTCAGTGGAAGTAAGCCCTGTCAATTCTGCATATCTTTACATGCCTAAAAGCAACAAAAATTGTCTCATTAGACTTGTGACTAGATATGACACTGCAAAATTAACCTTACACTCAGAAATTAGCAGTATGGCATTTTGGAATTACAGTTAAGCTGCAAATGAACTTTGTCTTCCCTTTAACTTTCTTCTTTGATACATAAAATCGTGTTTCCAGCATACAGGAGGTAAACTTGCAGAAAACTTATACTGCTGCTTTATAACTAGCATTTGTAGTGGAAAAATTTACAGTAGATGAATCTGAGATGGCGACTGGGACATGCTGTCTCCACCTACCTACTCGTGTAGTCCATGCCTAATTTCTCTTGGGTTGCTTAAGGTGAAAGCTCAAGCTAAGAGGGGGAGGAGAAAGGGCCTGCAAAGCAGCTCCAACGCAGAAAAAGTGCATTCCAAAAGAAAATAGGTAAAGCAGAATTCTAAACTTGAAGTTAAGAATTTTGAATTTTCTGTTAGAATGCTGCTGGGAGGGCAAACATTCGTTTCCATCATGTTGAATATTAGCAGATTTTCAAAACGTTTAGTCTTAAGAAATTTGCATGTTTGCGTTAGATTTTCACTTGTGGTTTCCTGCACCCTTACACCTTTTTAAGAGGAGTAGGTGCTGGCTGCAACACAAAAGAAGTCATAGACAGGCTGAGATATCTGGAGGCTGAAATTGAAGATCTAGAGCTAAAAGAAAAAGAATTGGATCAACAGAAACTGTGGCTACAGCAAAGTATCAAGAATGTCATGGATGATTCCACAAACCATCAATATCCTTTTAAATCAATTGTGTGCGTCTTGAAAGCAGAATTAAAGCAACACTTGAAGTGTAGGTAATGGGTAAAGTGTAAGGTAGTCCATTTTATCCAGAAGGAAGGAAAGGCAAATATTTTTTTTCTCGGTTTGGCTCAAAAAGGAAGAAAATATAACTCCTATTTACATGACTTTTTAACCTCTGTGACTAACCTGAAAATAATGTAGACCATATAGGTATACGTATATATATGGCAGTAACTTTAAGGCCATAGTATAACCCTGGTGTCTTATTTTAAATAAATTGTATTGCTTTTCAGCACTTTAATTTATACTTTCTTAGCAGAGCTTTACAAGACTCTTTTTTTGTGTTGCTTCGTTCTCTTGAAAAGATTAAGCTATCACCTAAAGATAAATGGAGTTGACGAAGTCCTGAAGCTTGTTGGGTTTGAAACTGGAAAAAATGTTTTGTGTTATATATCCCCATAATAAAATACCTTCATAAGCAGAGAGTTGCAGCTACATAACTTGTAACCATGTGTTTAGCTGTCTTGCAAGATATTGAACAAAACAGACATCTGAGACTGGGAGCAGGAAAGTGCCCTTCTTATCTGTAGCAGCAGTGGTAAGTACTTAAAAATTACTTGAGTTGCTCTACAGAAGCTGTTTCTGAAAAACTGATTTTGTAGCAAAGGAGACTGAAGTTAAATGTTAGGACAAATTTCATTTGGGAGAGCTCACACTGGAATTGGCCCCTCAGTGAGATGGTGGAATACCCATCACTGGAGGTTTTCCAGAAGAGGGGAGGCGAACATCTTTCTGGAATGTCGTAACAGTTGATCGTATCTTGAGGTAGGGGATGGGGATGGCAGATGAACTCAAGTCCCCTCTGGCACTATTTTTGTGTGATTCTGGGAAATCCTGATTCACACTTGAATTCTGTAGTGTCATGTTCGTGAGGTAAATGCTATTCTTCAAAACAAGATTTTACATGTTCTCTTTCTTTAGAAGAATCTTCTCATTTAAGGTACACAGTTTTTTCCTTTTTGTATTTTCTTCACAGATACGTTTTTTTTTCTTTAAAAGACAGAGCTCTACTATTTTTAAGTAGCTGTTTTGAAAGCCAAAAATCATGCTTGATTACAGCCCTGAGTAACAGCAGTAAGTTTATAGTTTAGACTTAATTTGGACCAACTTCTTTTAAAGGGCAACAAATATCAGTTCCGTGTTGCTTTATTCCTTGACATAAATTACATTTTCATATGTAACCCATGAAGACATCTGCAACTGCTTCGATGGTAAGTTGCTGCCAGGCTGCATTTCTCAAGCGAGGGATTTCCTGATTTTCCTCTTGAAAACTAAGCTGCTAACTAACCTGTTTTTTTCCTGCAAGTATTTTGAATCTAGAGAAGGTATTTAATAGGCATCCGTGCTAAACAGATGTTTCTCACTGCTGTTCATGACCAGCAAGTTCTGGCATTTTCTAGTTTTAGTCGCAGGTTGTACAGAACGGAAGTTCAGCTGTTTGCTGAGTGCTGGTTTTGGATGTCTTTTTCTGTATTTATGCTTTGCAGCAGCTCACCTCAGACCATTAATGGAATGAGGGACAGGGCATGTCAGTTCAACCCAAAGGAAAGACCAGGCAGGTCCATATTTCCTGGAAGTTTCTGGTGGCAGCTGTGGCCAGTGGGAGCTCCTGATGATGCCATATAAATGGAGCCAGCTGAAGTTCAGTGATGGGGCATTGCTATAAAATCAACAGGATTCCTTCAGTAGAGGAGGTTGGAAGAAATTGCAAGGAATTGGAGGCAGAAGTCACTTCCCTTGACATCCTCTCCTGATTCTGGGGCACACAGCTTCCAGCGAAGCTCAGAACCATCTTTTCTTTGCCACAAGGAAGGCTGGATTTGTTTTTGAATAAAAATGCAAGATTAGACAACTACTGCAGAGTTTAACAAATGAGCTATTGCTAAAAAGAGTTAGTAATTACAAAATGTGGAGGCACATAGTACAGCACATAGTACAGGAGGCGGAGAAAGAAAAGGATTATTCCAAGTTACAGACAAATGGGAAATGATGTGCAGGTCGGTGAGTGACCTGCAGGGTAAGGCAGGTTGTGCCAGTGCTGTTGATGCAGTTGTGATCTCCTGACTTTAACCAATACGTTTTAGTGCGCCCGTTAAGCTCCGGGTGAGTTTGGTAGCCAGCTGTCACATCCCACTTGTATGTGCTGCAGAAGCTGTGAGCTTAGACCCTGGGAAGCGCAGGCTCTGCAGACCATCATTAAGACCTTTTCTTCTATCCTGTACTACCACCATTCTGCAAACCCATCAAGTGAGCTGGACCAGAGAGCTGTTCTAGCTGAAAAAGAAACTAGTTAAATATTTTCACTTCACGTTACATATACAACTAGGAGATCTGGGGATGGTAACAAACAGGTAAAGGAAGTGGTAAATATGGTATTGCTGTGAGAAACGGTTCTTGCAACTGTGGTCTAAATATTGGAATTCTGTGATTATTGTTGTAGTATATACTTGGATCTTATAGGGACTATGCAAGTCCCATCACAAGTTTATTTATGCTAGAATTATGCAGTATTTTAAGTGACCTTACAGAATTACCATATGTGAATGGATACCATGCAAGACTTGAGAAAAATATGTACACTTAACAGTTCCTTAAAAATTGCTGTTTAACCAGGAGAGACACTTCTAGCAATTCAAGCACCTTGTGGTACACAGTTACAAGTACCTATACCCGAAATGGTATGTACTGGTTTCTTTTACCTAAGTGTTCTAGAGGGACAGTGGAAAGGAAGAGCTACTTTAGAGCAGAGGATTTACCTATCTTTGTGCAAGAGGAGACAGAAAAATGAACATTAAGATTATTTCAGTAGAGAAGAGAGAGGCTGGGTGGGGAGAAGTGTTTGTACACCAAGGTAGACTAATGGTAGCTCTGTCTTCTATTAAAAACAAGATAGAATAGTGGATTTCTTTGCCGTCTGTTCTCTCTTACTTTTAAATGTTGCAACTTTCCTGACTAGGCCTAATTGTCGTTAATTCTCTTGAGAACTTAACTGGCAGTGACTTTTATGTGTCAGATTTCTCTTTTGTATTATTAAAACAGGTCTCTTACAGAAGAGACTTAAAGATTTAGTTTACATTTAGTTTATGGTTAGTCCCATGGTACTAGACTGGATAGAGAAACAGAGTGCAGTCTTGCTTTAGGCAAAAGGCTTAAATGGGCAAGATTAAAGTAGGAGGCCAAATTACTTACCTGTGCCCATCTTTAATATTTTTTTTTTCTTGCAGTGCTCTGTTTTTTAATAGGATTTTCATAGTTGGGAGAGAGCATTGTATGAAGCATGGTAGCCACTATGTTTGTAGAAGGCTGAAATTCACCTGACAAGTTTTACAAGCTATTTTTAGTGAGGCTAAGCACAGTCTAATATCATAAGAGCACCTAAAGCTAGAACCGTAAAGCTGATCAGTGGTCCTATCTTTGTCCGCCTCTGCTTAAGTCAGTTCAGGCAATGCTAAGGTTCACTGTGGGACCAAAGTCAGCAGCTGTGACGTTGGCTTGGAGGTTGTTTTTTAGCTTTTTGTCAAGGACTAAAACAGCAGATCTTTGTCATTGAGTTCAAATTGGATGTTTTTGCTTTGGTTCCCTGAGGCTCCTTTGCCACTTTTCTCATTTTTTTAGAATGTACTTGGCTGAATTAGCCACTGCAGAGTGAACTGTCTCCTTGAGAAGCTAGTCCTAGCTGTATTGCCTATGTAATTTGCCAAAAGAAGGCCTGGCAAATCAGCTAAGACATCGTTTCTACTAACTTGTCATCCTGTCTTCACTCAGTCTGTGTGAAATACCCATCTGTTTTAGGGTGCTTGGTCCCAACTAGGATCATTCTGAAGCTCTCTCTAAAAGGAAGAAATTTAAATGCACATAAATCATTATATCATTATTGTTAGTGATAAGATGTAGCCCTGCTGTAAGTCTCATGTAAGTTGAATTCAAGATTTAGTTAAGCACTTTGAATAATTTTATGTTTGTGTCCTCTCTAACTGTGTTCTGGACAGGTAATACATTACAGGTTTGTAATCTGTTGGGGTTTATTAGAGCACATGTATTAGTTTGTTGGTTTTTTTTTCCTGGCTATGATTTGATAAGTGTGTGCCAATTATCACCTCTTGCTAGTGATGTAACTAGAAAAGCACTGTGGTTATCTTCTGCATTAGTTTGAGAATTCTGACCAGACACCTTCGTTACTTTCTGTGGGAGATAACTCTGTGCAGTTGCTGTTAGGTTTTGTAAAGTTCCAAGTTCTCAAGGAACCGTAACTTTCCTAATATATGATATGATATGATATGATATGATATAATATAATATAATAGTATAATATAATATAACATAATATAATATAATATAATACCATACCACCTTTACAGGGCCAGAATGGACAGAAGAAGTACCAGATCAATCTTAAAAGTAGTTCAGGACCTATCCATGTGCTGCTTATAAATAAAGAATCAAGCTCATCCAAGCCCATGGTGTTTCCAGTTCCCCCACCCGATGACCTTGCACAGCCCCCATCTCAACCTGCAGCTCCAGCAACTCCCCTTAAACCTGCTGCAGCTCCTCAAAATGCACCAGAACAACACGATCTGAACCAAGGACAAGAGTTACCGCAAACATCAGCTGCGGACACGCCATCAGGTGGGTCCAGGGTTTTTCCTGCCTCTGATGGGTGGGGGAGGAAGGGAGCTGGAAAGAAGGAAGTTGTTAGAAAAGGTGGTATATAAAGTAAAGATTAAGAATTTGCATAGCATAGCAGCTGTCTGTTAAGAAACCTCCTGAGGGGGTTAGTAACAGCTCAGGAGGTTATTGAGAAGCCTCTTCCTCTTCTGTCTGGTGAAACAGATTCTCCCCTGGTAGCTTATCATCTTATACCAAACAGGTTTTGGATGTCATCCTGTTAATTATTCTGAGGTGCTTCTCCTGAATGCAATATGGAACGAAATTGCCAGCCGCTGATGGACTGTATGATTTGAACGTGTACCTTTTAATGAGGCAGATAATACAGGCACCAGTTCCAGCTTTTGTGCCACAAGGTCACTTACCTTCTTCCACATAGCCACAGTGAGAGACTGCCTGAATATCAGGTATTTTTTTCATAATAGTAAGTTAAAATGAAAAGATTTAAGAAAATGCTATCAGTATTACAGAGTGCATTTCTGAGGGGTCCTGATTAAATTGTGCCTGTGACTTTGGAAGAGGGAGACTCCTCTCGCCTCATCCCAGACATTGGTCGTCATCTCCTCAAAAGACAAAGCCGGGTGCAGGCTTTTTATGTTTCGTTTTACTGTAACAGATTTGATAATGTGCCTTTCTGTCTTTGTAGACAACAGTGTGCAGCAGAAGAGCACAACCCCTGCAGCTCCTTACTCCAGCCCTGCAGAGTCAGTGTTGTACCCCAGCCTTTCAGGAGACGTTGCCCAAGCTACAGCTGGCTCAAATGAATACCAGGGCTTGCTGCCCCTGGATGTTAACTGTATTCTCAAGCCAAACTCATTTGACATAGCAAAGATGGAAGAGCCCACAGGTAGGAAGGAGCAGTTACTGTTTAAATGATTTTATTAGTTTCCTGAGCGCTTCTTTGTGCGCAAGCTACTGATGAGTTACACAGAAGATGGGCACTTTTCTCATAGAGGAAATGACAGACCTTTGTTCATCTCCTAATGAAGCCACAGAGCCAGCTCTGAGTAGCAAACTCGTTTTGAGCAAAATACCTTTGCCACCAAATAAGCTTCATATTGTACATGGCTCTAGGGTTAGAACGGATCAGAGTGGGAAACATACCAGGAGAAACGGAGTGATACAAAGGTGCACATATTTTACATGGACGTGGCATGGTATCTCCAGAGCTCCTACCTTCCACAAGCCACACTGTACTTTGCAATTAATTGTTTTCATGCAGAGAATATCTGTTGACTTCCATAAACACATGTTCCTGTCTTTCACAGGAAATATAAGTGGGGATATTATTGATGAACTCATGTCTTCTGATGGTAAGTATTTAGCATCTTTACTTTTCTAATAATCACAGGTAGCAGCGTGGCTTTTGTGTGAACAGCACTCTTGGTACGTGTCTGTTAAATCTGATGCCAAGAGTCAATATGAAACTACTTCTTTCCCCTGTACTGCCTCCTCTATCTTTGTCATTCTTGTCTTTGCTCCCCTTTCAGTTGCCTGCAATGGTTTTATTTAACAATCAAAATATAAAAGCCTTAATCCAGCAAGCACTTACATGCATGAGTAACCTACCAGTCCCTAATTCAGGAACATTGAAAGAACAGGCTGATGCCTGGAGTGCTGCCTTGAAAAAAAAAATCTGGTTTAATTCTGTTTTGCCTCAGGCCTCCTGTAGGAGCTTAGAGTAAACATTGCAGAACATACTTAGATGCCTGCATGCAGACTGATACACAGGCAGCTGTGGTACACTAACACAACAAATGTCACCTGGTTCTGCTCTTCCACCTCGGTGGCCATATGAGTGCAGAACTGAACCACAGCAACTAAGTTCACGTGCTCCATGCCTCTCTGCTGTGTGTCTGGCGAAGGTGCCAGGCAGGGCTGAACGTGGCTGACATTGTTCCTCTTGCCCTGTAAATACACTGTCAGCAGCCTCTGGTAATATCTGCCCTTCAAGCAGACAACCCCAGGGCTTATCCAGAAAGAACCATGCAATTATTGAGATGGCATTATGTGAATGTGCCAATGTGTGGCTATAATGGAAACAATCTCCACTTTTGGAGCAGGTACAGCACGCCCAGCTCATCTGCACTAGATTAGTGTTCTGAGGTGCAGTGTGAGGGCTGAGGCTTCTCTTCTTGCATTCCCTCCTCAAAGATGGTGTCAAACCGAAGTGCAGTGCACAGAGAAACTGCTAGCTTCCATTTTTCATCTGTAAAATCGAGATAATGGTAATGTACTTACTGAAAATAATAAATAATTGATGTATGCAATAATGTAACAAGACAAAGGAATATAAATTGTGGGTTTCTGACGAAAGTTTCAAAAGCTGCTCAGGAGGTCCTTTGCTGCAGAAGGAGAAATTAAGGCCATATTCCAGAGTTATCGCTCCATGCCAACAAATTCACTAAAAATACTAAGCAAAAAATGTACATGTCACTTACTGCTGTAGTTTGGAGGCAATACAGGTATTCACAGTGTGTATCCTAGCACGCTTGTCAGATTATCAAGACTGTTTTAAGACTAACCCTGATACTGGTGATGACAAACATAATGAATTATGAGATAGGGCTGATATTCCAAAAGTGGTTTAATTTAAACTAAACTATTCCTGCTTTACAGTTTTTCCTCTCTTACGACTCTCTCCTACTCCCGGAGATGACTACAACTTTAACCTGGATGATAATGAAGGAGTCTGTGATCTCTTTGATGTGCAGATACTAAATTATTAGATATTGTGTCAACCAGACTACTTATCTACCTCTAACTATAACATTCTAGACTTCTTCATAACCTAGGTGTTTGAATAATGAATGTATAACTTCTTAGTTCACTGACTCTGGGAGTATATTTCCTTTTGCTTCCTTTGACTACTTCACAAAACAAATTCAACAACCAGAAAAAAGGGCTTTTATCAAATTCTGGCATGTTTTTTCACCTGAGTGTCTTCTATGTAATCCAATTATTTGGACTTCTGTTTAGTAAGAAAAGTGAAAATGCTTTATAGCCTTTTGATCATTTCTTTTTAAATGATTAGGCTTCTTGCTCACAGTTAACAGCATTTTCTTTGAAGCTTTACTGCCAAGAAGCTTTCTATTTTTTTTTTAACCTTTCAATCAATTTTGAAGCTTTCACTGCCAAGCTGAAAAGTGAAGGATATCAACTTGAGTTATGCTAGATTGTTTCAGTGAACCAATTTTGTGAAGTGCCTTCTGTTATAGCACTTTAAGTTTCTCACACTGACTTCTGACATTCCACTTTCCTAGATGATAGGAAAGGTCTGTTTGTAGTTTGTATTAAAGCGTGCCAATACTTGTATATTAACAAGATTTTTTTAATAAAATTGTACAAACAAAGCCATCAGTGTTTTTGATCTTCACTTCTTCCAATCCCTTCATTGTCCATTATGCATTACAACTGAGATAACAGGCTTGTGGCAGCATCCACATTTGCTGGTTCCTCTTCCAGATGTGTGGAAACCTGAAAAAAATGAATTACAGTTTAAAGTAGACAGCGATATCTTTATACTCTGCTTGGGGGGAAAAAAAAAGGCAAAACTTGTTGTCTAGAAGATTAGTTTGTCTTTATATATTTGATTTAGGATAATTTTGCAGTCATAATTCAATAATTTGGAATAATTCAATAATTCCTGTCTGTATGCAACAGCAAACCAGCAGGGATAATAGGGCCAGTGGCATCAGCTGCCTCGAAACTCCTCCTCAGCCTCATCCTGTGCCTGTGGAATTGTCACCTATGTTTCATTTTTTCCCTCAGCCTCTCCTTAAGGTATTCGATACTCATTCTGTTGCTCCCAGGCATACAGAAACTTGATCACCCCAGGCACAGTATTATAAATAAAACTTGACTCATGTCCACTTTTCCCAACTCCCTCTGTTTTCCCCAATAGCCAGGATCGCTTCATCTGTACTTTGTCCTGGCCCACTGTTTTCCCTCTCCCCCAAACCATGCCCACTACATCACAGAGTCGGCATAAAGAGTTTATACAGAGGTTGTCTGCAATTAAATTATTTTAATTACTTCTTGCCCAAGACTGCATGTAGCCCTGTTTAGAACAAAGGAAGATGAGTGAAACACTGTCTTGAACCCTAAGTGCTACAGGCAAGAACTCTAATACAGAAATTGTTTCAGGTGTTGGTACTTCTGATGAGGGAATATGAAGGCTTAGGAATTGGCATGCAGAGCTGTTTGGTTCAAAGGACTATCAGGTGCTTCAGGCAGGGGAACAGCAAAGTTCATCCTTACTTGCTGTATCTATTTGTGTTGAGGCATAAGTCTCAAATCAAGGGGCTAGAGCTGGAATTAACTTTCAAAAAATCAATTAAAAAACAGCTAGAACATAATTTGGAAATATGTTTTAGAAGTTATGTAGCACTTGAATATGCTAAGCAAATTTCAATATTACCACACCACTGAAATTAATAAAGCTGGATTTGCAGCTTTAAAGCAACTGCATGATTTGCCTGCAGTCGTAGAGCCAGAACATAATGCTTTGAACATGCATTTACCTTTCATTTACATTGTCAGATTTTTACAAAGGGAAATTACCTTCTGATTCTTCTGAGGTTCTGCTGCAGTGCCTTTTGATATCTGCTGTATTTCTTTCTGAACTTCAGCAAATGCTTTATTTATTGTGCTAGTTTTTTCAGCATTCCTAATGTTTATCTGGGAAGAGAAAAAAAAAGACACATTGGTATTTTTAAGTGAAATTCCATTGGCATGTGAAATTGCACCATTTTTGTACACTTAATATACAGGCAGTGTTATATGCATTTATTCCAAAATTGCTTTTTAGTAGGTATGTTTTTAAAGTTGAGTTTATCTATTACTTATGATCAAGTCATGTATTAATAATGTTCAAATAAATTGAAAATTGTGAAAGCAGCTAAACTTGTTCTATTGGAAAGGGAGCCCATAGAGATCCAGAAACAGAACACAGAAAACAAAAGCCAGGCTGCGGACAGGCCCTGCTGTGCTGCCTTCAGCTCATCTTACTGGAGTGGAGTTCCAGGAAGGGCTCCTTCCTTCATTTGTAAATTACCTTACTATTTTGAATTCCTTCCAGTAATTTGCCTTTCAGCATCACACCCTGCATTCCTACTTGTTCGTACTGTAGGTCTATCAGATTTTGTTACTACGGTATTTAAAGTTCTGTGGCTGCAGCAGACAAAGACACGTATCTGGTCCCTGGAAACCTCAGCCTCACTTACTAGCCCTAGTCTGCCTTCATAAGTTATTTCAGCAAAGCTGCTTGCTTTTGAAGGGGAGGAGCTAAGGCATGGACACATGCTGTGCTCTGGGGACAATAACCTGTGGTGGAGGAGCAGGGTGAATGTATGGGGCCATCAGCTCTTTCACCACTGCAGCAAATATAAATTCAGGTGATCTCAGCCTTAGCACCTGTTGCTTCTGAAGCACCAAGTTTGGAATCATAGCCAGATAACGTCCTATGATATTGCAGATGCTCCAGAAACATGTTCATACATCTTCAGGCAACTCCAGATTTCAGGATACCAGCTGCTGTTCCCTGTAATTCATCTCTTGGCATTTCACACAGAGAAGCAAACTGTGAATGCTTACACATATTCATTTTGCTTTCAAGGCTTCCATAGTTTCAGAGCATGTATACTTTCACAATAATTCCATTTATTCTGAGTGACCAAGAGAACCAGTAGTAAAAAAGCAGTAGCAAGAGGCTGGTAAAACAAGCCTACTCAGATTAGCTTTAAATTCATAATAAGCGGTACAGTGACTCAAGAAATACGGACTCAGCTCCTGGCTCAAATCAGAGTGATGGGACTGTGTGCAACACAATTTACGAAGAGCCCAGGTTTCCCATTAGGGCTTGTTACCATTTTCCAGCTTTACAAGGGTGCTAAAAGGATCCAGTTAGTTTTAAATCCCAGTATCCTCAGCTCTTCTGGCAAGACTCCGCCATAGAAAGAGGCTCTGTAGCTAGCATGTGTATCTACATCTAAAGTTGTTTGAATAGTTATAATGGGCCTTTATCTATTAAAGAATAAACCCAATTTAACAATTTTTTCTGAGCATCTTCCTATACTGCTTAATGATAAGTAGATCCTCAAAGGCTTAATGAATTAAAGAATCCAGCATCAAACACACAGAATAAAATTTTACTCTTAATAAGTTACTTGCTTTTCATGATTATGTTTTTAAACCTGTTTCTCCCTTTATTATACAGAACCCCCTAGACTAAGTGGAGATGTGATGCCAGCAGTGTGAAATTGTTTCTTTCCAAACTTTGTTATGTTCCTGTCTGTCTACCAGATCAATTTGTCAAGTTGCTTTAGCTTCCAGGAAAAAACTGGAAAGGGGCTTTTATAGAGATGATACTCTTTATGCACCCAGCAGATTTCTGTTTTTACTATCAGATGCCCTTCTAGAGGGACCAGCTGAACTCTGAGCAGATGGCACAGCTCACACTGGAGGGAGGGTTTGGGAAGAAGACACTGTAAAGAGACTTCCAGCTACCAAGAGGAAAACTCTTGGTAAGATGACCCCCATCCCTCTTCCCCTGCATCATTCCCAGCCACACAACTGACTCTCTCCCTCTCCCAGGCAGTGGTGCTCACCAGACATGAACATGGCAGAATTCTGTTTTTCCTCGTTCGTAATTGCTTTAGTGTGTTAAATTGGCTCACAGAGGGTTTGCAGAGCATCACAGCCCATCTAAGGTGTTAGAAGGGGGAAAAGAGGAATTAAAACAGCAGTGTTCACTCTTAGATTTGTTCACTGCTTTTCACTGACATGGTTTTACTTGACAGCTGAGACAAACAGTGTCTGGATCAGAAAAGGCTCCATCCTTTCTGGTTCTCCCTCCCCAAAATGTTTGTCTTGGCACTCATTCATAATCATGCTTGTTCAACTCACCAACCCAGCAGAGAAAAAATGCAAAATACATTTTTAATTGCTTGTGCTGCTGCCTTAGCAAGTTAGCATCAAGGCAAGCTGTGACAACAAAGCCCAGTAAAGGGGTGTGGGATTGGAAACATGATGGAAAGGCACAGGGCTTCACCTCGCAGATTGTGCATCTGGTGGTTTGTATCAAGCAGTTTTCTTAAATTGTGCTCTGAATCGCACCAGCAGGGACGCTGCAAGGGTGGTATAGGAAACGTAGGCTCATTAAACAACTGAGATCTTCAGCATCACGTTCCCCAGGACATCCCGAGGTGCCATCAGGTTCTTTCTAAACGACCCCCCTCAAGGAGGACAGCTGGAAGTCTTACATGGCAAATGCTTGGAGGAGGTTAGTAAAATAAACTTGCTGCGTTTCTCTTTTTTGAAGATTATGACATCAACATATAAACGGCATTTTCAGGTGAAAATCGTGTGCTTTGGCCTTTTGTACCCAGAATACTTGCCCGTGGAACTGCTCTATTCAGCCGGACACGAGCGCTCCCTCCGCGCCGCAAAGGCCTCAGAGGCCGCACCGGCCCGGCCCGGAACGAACCCTGCGGGAGCCCCGCGTGAGGCCCAGGGGCGACACGGCTGGACTGAGGCCCTCCCGCCCTGGGGACGCTACCCCGGCGCTCCCCGGGCGAGCTCCTCCTTCTCCCGCGCCACTCACCTGCTTCAGCCCGGAGGTGACGGGCCGCGCCTTGCCCTTGGCCTTGGCCTTGACGGCGCCACTTTTGGCGATGCGGAACACGCTGACCGCCTTGGCCGCCCGGCCCCGGCTCTTCCCCATGGCGGCGGCACCGCGACGGCCGGTGACGTCACACCTGCGCGCCGGGGAAGCCGCCAATCACAGAATCACAGAATGTGAGGGATCGGAAGGGACCTCGAAAGATCATCCAGTCCAGTCCCCCTGCCGGAGCAGGAACACCTAGATGAGGTTACACAGGAATGTGTCCAGGTGGGTTTTGTCTCCAGAGTAGGAGACTCCACAACCCGCCTGGGCAGCCTGTTCCAGTGTTCTGTTACCTTCACTGTGAAGAAGTTTCTTCTCAAATTTAAGTGGAACCTCCTGTGTTCCAGTTTGTACCCATCGCCCCTTGTCCTACCATTGGTTGTCACCGAGAAGAGCCTGGCTCCATCCTCGTGACACTCACCCTTTACATATTTACAAACATTAATAAGGTCACCCCTCAGTCTCCTCTTCTCCAAACTGAAGAGACCCATCTCCCCCAGCCTTTCCTCAATGCGGGAGATGCTCCACTCCCTCCATCATCTTCGTTGCTCAGCCCTCACACAGCGCTGCCGTTGGGCGGCCGGGCCGCGCGGGGTCGGCAGGGGGCGCTGCGATCCGCTGCCCGCTCGCCTCTGACCGGCCCCGGGGCGCCGATTCAGCCCCAGCGACCCCCTCCCAGTGTTCCCCTCCGAGTGTTCGTCCCCCTCCCAGCGACCCCCTGGTCCCGCTCTCCCCAGCCAGCTGCCGGCACGGGAAGGCTGAGCTTGCTGCTCGTGCTGCCGCTCACCACCGAGTGAGACGCCACGATGCCAAAGCACATGCGGGACAGTGCCTAAAACACAGGGGTTTAAAAACAAACAAACAAAGCCTAGTGGGTTGTAGGAAACCCTTCTGTCTATGGGGTGAATCTTCTTGCGGCCAATGTCAAGGTGAACGGCAGGAGGGGCCCAGGAGAGCCCGCAGCAGGGCTGGCAGCAGGGCCGGGCGGCGATGCTCACTCCGCTTTACTTTCGGGGGGTGTGGCGGGGAGAAGTAACCCCAGAAACAAACACTTATTTCCCTGTCTTTCTTCGCCGCACAACTCGCGGCACTTGCGGAAAGGTGGCTGACGGAGCGGTAACACCTGCTTTGTCAGAGCGCTCCCTTGCGCGGTGGCACGGCAGCTGCCAGTGAGCTGCTGCTGCCCCCGGGCCGCCCCGACGGCGCTGGGGCCGAGAACCGGCACGGGGGGGCCGGGGCCGGGCTGCGCGGGCGCGGAGCGCTGCAGGCGCCTTATCGGCGCCCGAGCATCGGGGCGTCGCCGCCCGTCGCCTTCAAAGCGGGCGGCGGTGACTGCGAGGGCGCCTCTCCCGTCCTGTCCTGTCCTGTCCTGTCCCGGCAGAGACCAGAGCCATGCTGCACTGGGGATACGACGAGCACAACGGTAGGGCGGCGAGGGGCGGCGGGCGGACGACCTGGGGTGGCCGCCGTGCTCCCCGCGGGGCCGTCGAGGCGGTCGCTGTCACGGCGGCCAGTGGAGGCCGCCCCGAGGGCAGGTCCCGCAGGTGGCTGCGGCAGCTCCCGAGCCCATGGGCAAGCTGAGTGAGCTGGAATGCTGTCGACGCTTTGCAACGTCAGACCGAGCAGATTTTTGTCTCGAAATAGTGCAAGGCTGGCTGCTGCGAGAGGTGTTTCATGCGTGCAGCGTTGCCTGCCGGAGTCGGGTGGGAGGTTTGCTCGGATTTGGAAACATTGATGTGCCTCATTCCCTGTAGGGATATCGTTTGCTGGTGTAGGCAGCGAGTTGTGTGTACATATCAAGTATTTATTAGACGGTCACGCTGACCAGTGCTGCTCTACTGGCAGTGCCTTTCTGGCTGTGGCTGTGCTCCGCTCTGTTATATGGTGGGAAATACCAGGTACTAGACTCAGTTGTTTGAATGCATAACTATGCACCTGAGAGGAGATGCTTTTGGATTTCACTTGTTTCATGGTTTCCTTAATCTTGCTGGTCTTTGAAGTCCCAAGATGTGCTCATCAGCACGCTTAAAGACTTTCTTCTGTTTTGCATTGTAAGTCATGCAAACACTGCTCCTGTGTTCAGACTGGCTCACAAGTCATGCAAGTAGAACTGAAAGTGCTTGTGTAGATTGGGAGAGTCAGCTCTGATAAAGTAGATAGAATAACTTATGTTGTCTGTTATAATACACAGATAAATAAATCACCACGATAGTAAAAGGAGAAAGCTATATATTTGCATATACTAAGGTCTATAGTAGTATGTTTTGTTTATATTATTACTTGGACTTTGGAATACTGTTTGCGCAAGTACTACCTTTCCTGCCTGGTCCTTTTGTTCAATCTTTTCTGGATGGATATACTTTTCCAGAAAAACTGGGTGGTGGTGGATCATGGCAATGTTATCTTATTAGGCTTGTTATCTACAATTGTGCAGTCTCCTCTACCCCTCCCCTGAAGACGTAAATGGGTCTTGTTTTTCAATTTTGTTTCTCTATATGTTTTCCAAGAGTGCTGTGGACTTTACCTGCACTGTCCAGATAAGCAGCTCACTTTCCCTCCCTTATCCTATCCCTCCTCCTTTGCTATTCTCAACTTCTAGGAAGGGGAGGGCACCAGAATTTCTATCGGGGTGGCCATGGACATTGCTTGAGGCCCCATTTCTCCTATGAAACTCTGTTTACCAGCTGATAACGTATTTGGGGTGGAGTTTGGCTTTCTCTGTCCTCTCTTGAAGCCCCTGGCAGCGGGGGTGGGTAGTTCCTCATCAGTTCATCCCCTTGTCCCCTTCCTCTCCCAAGCAACTAATGATGAGAGGTGTGGATATCCAACACCTCACTGCTCTTCCCTAGCATCAGTTTTATTTCTCAGCTTTTTATCTTCTTATGCATTTGTTTTATTGGTTTTGCTTGTTTATTGTTTCACTGAATAGCAGATGCAGGAGATTGCTCTAGTTCTTGAAAAATGTTGTTGCTCTGCATGGTCCTGAATAGTTTCCCTGAGATCCCTAAGATTAGTTTTTGCAACTAAGGAGACAGAAATAAAGTAAAATTAATTAAGTTTGATGTAGTCATCATATATTAAAGTTGATTTCATAAAGAGTTAGAAAGACATCTGCGTTCAATCTGAGTTCTGCATTTGTTACTCACAGTGATAAAAGCACTGTTTGTTGGTTTTTTTTTTAAACCAGGCAAAAATTAATTTGCCTCTTAGCAGCAATAACGACAACATAAATCATTATGTGCATAAAGTAAACTGTCAAATATTACATATATGTGTCTGCATATGTGGTATATCTGGTACACACAGAATTAAATGTTCTTCTCTGCTTGGATGCATATATTTCTGAAATGCAAAGAGGCATTATTTTATTTTGATACAAACCTCGTTCTCTGTTTTCTTGTCACTGTTATTGCCTCACAGTTTGGATGGTGCTTCTATATGGAAGCATAATATTGAGGTCTTGAAAAGTGGCTTCGGTGTGGCATCATGTGTGCTTTTCTTCATAGAATCATAAAGTGGTTTGGGTCGAAAGGGACCTTAACCCATCATCTGGTTCCAACTCCCCTGACATGGGCAAGGACACCTTCTACTAGAAGGTGCTGCTACTTAGCTGCTCAAGGTTCCCGTGAAGAGGGAAATGTCTTCACCCTTCAGAGAAACAGTCCCCTTAGTTAACTGGGGAACTGACTTAGTTAAAAGACAAATTGAGAATCAATTGCCTTTGGTTTACTATTTTTTAACTAAAATTTATGGGCAGTGCTTATGTGTATTGTGTTTTACTGCAAACATCTCTTGGTCTAGTTACGCCTCGAACACTGAGGTATTTTATAAATAAAAAGGGATATGGCTTCCTTATACTATTTATTTCTCTAAGAATAATTACGTATTTTTGCTATCTGCTTTAAAAAGAAGCACATAATTTTACCCATTATGAATTTCCTATTGTTTTTATTAGAGCTAATATTTTTGTAACCTAATATGCAACTAAATTACTTGCAAACCTAACTTTAAGCATTTTGGATATGACAAACTGGGCAATGGATTCTCCTCAGGAATAAAGGAGGATGTGATCCTGCAGAGGTCAGACCATGTTAAACTAATAATCTTTCTGCATATAATAGCAAACTTTCAGAAAAAAAAAAAAACACTTTTTCACCTATGTAGAACCACAGAGTAGTTGGGGTTGGAAGGGACCTCTGGAGATCATCTAGTTGTACTGTATTTATGCAAGCACAGAGGCTCACTGCAACTCAACCAGGTGCTGTGATGTCTCTGCTGGGCTTGTTTCAAGTTAATTTTGCCTTTTTAGGAAACACATCACCTTTAACTCCAGCTGGGTACAAAAGCACCGCCTTTAGGTGTTATAGCGAGTTGCATCTCCTGACAAACTCCTACCTGCCTTCCTTATGAGATCTAGTTTGTGAACTGAATTATTTGTGCAATGCTGGTGGGTACCATGAGTAGCGATAGTCTAATCTAAAAGTGACAGGGCTGTGCATTGCATTTGGCAACTCTGTGTCCAAAACAAAGGCATGCAATCTTCAGAGCAGATGATTTATTTTTCTTGTCCTAAATCTTGGTTGCAACAGCTTTTTCTTTTTTCCTTTTTTTTTTTCTTTTTGTTTGTTTGTTTGATTGTTTTTCGTTAAGAGCTTCTAGGTAATCTTCTCTAGCAAAAGAACATTTTCCCATCAACAGGAGGGGATTTCATAAGTTCAAAAACTGGTATATTTAATCATGTTCCTCCTGTAAATTAAAAAATGAAGGGAGGTGAATCAGTGACTTACACTTTCTTGGGTATGTCTTACAGTACATATCTAGGAAATTAAACTGCACATTATGTTGAGATGGAGGCATAATAATTCAGATCCAAATTCAGGATAAATTTTCACCCTGGAGATTCCAATGCCTTGCATCTGGTTGTATGACACGTATTTAAGCATCTCTTTCAACTGTAATGACTTATTTTCCAACAGTAATACACAAAGCTTGCTTTGGAATGGAAATCCTAGTAATGAATTGAGCCACAGTTTTCGTAGAATTGTAAGAGTATGATAATTCTATTAGATTGCTGGTAGATAATCTAGTAAGGAATACCACTTGATATAACTAAGCGGTGCAAAATAAGCTGAAGTTGATTGATCTTTTCCTGTATATTTTGAAAAGTCAGATTTCTGGCAGTCTTATGTTACTGACATATGTTTAATCACCAAAGCAAAAGATTATTTTGGTCATCTAAGCTAAGGACAAGTACAAAAGCAAGTACAATGTCTTTTTAGAACTGAAGTTTATTGTTGAATAATTAGCTAATGCCAGAATCACAGCCTTGGTTCCTCTTTTTGACACATTCATATTTATGAATGCAAATCCTTCATATTATTTGCTGTACGATAATTGTTGACACAGAGCAATAGGACAAAGGAGTTAAGCACATAAATATATTTTGCCTTTTCTCAGTTTAGGAATATCCTAAGCATTAAAATTATGTAGCAATAAGCTTTTTCTAAGCATCCTAAATAACAGCAGTTAGTTAGGT
Organism: Columba livia; assembly: GCF_036013475.1. Taxonomy (NCBI): domain Eukaryota; kingdom Metazoa; phylum Chordata; class Aves; order Columbiformes; family Columbidae; genus Columba; species Columba livia. The sequence continues at coordinate 134,057,426 of NC_088603.1, forward strand.
ATAAATGATGGAGTAGTTCTTCAATTAATAAAATCGTGCATTTCATCTCTACAAGGTGCTGGGACCTAAACACAATTAAAATTTTATCATATGCTAAGCTATATGTAATTAAAATATCTAATAGCTTTGATGACTGTTTGTGAAATGAGAAGAAATAAGTTTAAACAACTTTGTTTTTCAAACCAGTAGGATTTTTATCTTCTCTCTTAGAAGCAGTTTGCTTAATGAGTTTAGTTAACAAAGTTATTAACAAAGTGACGTTTTAACAAACTCAAGACTGAAGGCCTTTGCCTTTGTTCTACCTGAGGTTTGAGTCTTAGGCTGGTCTGTACAAGCTACTCCTTCCCTCTTCCATTTTTCGGTGCTGCCCCACGGCGCCCTGGGACGCTCCCTTCCCTGATTTACTACCCAGGCGCTTGGGCTATTTTACCACCTGTGAGTTTCTGAGCTATGTTCACTCCTTTTGAAGTCAAGGAGAGAAAACTATCTAACAACTTTTGATGTTAGGCTATTAATCACAGCATAATAAATTTTAATCCCTTTTTTGTCGTCATGTTTACTTAAGTGCTAAGCCATCCAGAAAGACCCAAAACAACAGGCTGATTTTTAGACTGAGATCAGTTACCTTCAGTATAGGGAGTTATAAGATTTCCGGTGATGTAGATGTTACAAGATCAGATTCTGATGCTCATATTTAAGTTTTTCTAATATCCAGTCTCTCATAGGTGATTTATTATGCTTCTTACCCAAGGTAAGCCAGGAGGAAAAATAAGTGCTATGCTCTTTATAATACTGAAAGATCATATGCTCTGCAAACTTTTCCCTTTTCCCTTACCCTCTTTTCCATCCTTAATCTTGCTTGCTGTCTTTACCTTATAGAATATATCCCCCAGGCAACTTATTGTTCCTATTTTTCTTCTATGGCCTCTTTTTGTGTTGTTTATCATCCAGCTGTGATTCAATGGTGGCACATATATTCTTGCTGAGGACTCTGATGTTTGGTAGATAAGAACAGACACCTCACACATCTCATCAATTAAGCTCTTACTGTTTTAGAATGACATTTGCCATTTTTCTCATATCTGTATTGTTGATTTACAGAGATAATGCTTTCCAACTGACTTTTGGCTTAGCTTGCATGGAGAGAACAAGGTTAACCTGGGATCACTAGTATTGTTTAACAGCTTCTTTAGTGTTTAATTTCTAGCAAACCTTGGTGAATGGTGGTGCAAGTCTGTGTCTGGAAGATCTGGAGGTAGTAGAAACCCAGACTTTGTGCAGGCACAACTGTCCTGAGTGTTCCTGTTCTTTGCTGATTTTGCCTGGACTATATTAGCGTGTGGGTGTGTTGTGACAGCTGGTTTGCAGGGCTGATGGGCTGAGAGGAGGTGATGGGTTGTGCAGTGATGCTCAGGTTATAGACGCTGCCGTCAGGCCCCAGGAGAGTCTGCCTACCACTCAACCTTTTAATCTTTTTTGACATTTCCCCATTTCATTCAGAAGATGTGATCTCAGGTCTTTTGCAGCCAATGACTAAGGCGTATATATATTAAAAAAAAAAAAAAAACCTCTTAAAGCAGGGATTTTGGATAGAGAGGAGGTAATCCTTAAAGACATGAGACTTGATATTAGGCAAAAATGGCATGTCCAGAATTTATTGGGGCACCGTGCTGGTTGGATACAGGATGCTTGATTTGAATGAGCATTTTGTTGGATATGTCTTGTGCGTAGTTGAGTATTAACTGTGAATAATTAAATATCTACCTACTGCATGTGGCCTTGCTCAAAGGCCAAATACCATTAGATACACGGTGCAAGGTAAATAAAGGTGTCCTGAGAGCTGCTGTTGCAATGTGGTGCAGCAGAAGTGGCTGAGTATTTTCATCTGCTATTTTGATGCACCCTTTTTGAATTTAGAAGTCACAACCGAGAGAAATTCAAGCAGCGTTGTCTTTCATATGAAGCAGGGCGCTGCCATTAATTTAGACTTCTCCTCCAATGTGTTGCAGGGCCTGCCCACTGGAAGGAAGTTTTTCCTATTGCTAATGGAGACCGTCAGTCACCCATCGACATCAAAACTGAGGAAACCAAGTATGATCCTTCTCTCCGCCCTCTAAATCCCAATTATGATCCGGCTTCTGCTAAAATCATCCTGAACAACGGGCACTCCACCAGTGTTGAGTTTGATGACACTGTCAACAAATCAGGTATGTTCCTTTTCTGTCACACTGTGTCTTCTTCTACTGTTTCCACAACAGAGTGTAGATGGCCTGGGCAGCTCTCGCTGTTGGGTATGAGCTCCTCATAAACAGTAAGACTTTGCTTCTCCACATGAGAAATTCCTTTTTTTTTTTTCCTGTCTTTCAGTATGATACAATGTGGGAACATATTTGGACATGAGTTTGAGGTTGCATTTCTCAGAAAGTACTAGGATTCCCTTCACACAAGGATGGTTTGTTCCACCCCAACCACCTAGAAAGCTCCAGCCCCCCTGTTTGAACAGTATTATGTATGATTTTTCAAGTGCTGCTCTCTCTCACTGCAGATGAATCCTTTGTGTCTCATTACAGGTTCATTCCAACTGAAACACTCAAGTCTCTTATCTGACTTTAGCTGCAGGTTTGGTTCTATTTTTTTCCCTTTTTTTTTTTTTTACAATCCATACCTGGACATGTTGTGTCAAGAAAGAGCCAATACAGAACAAATGAAATATATCCCAAGTGATCTCTTTTCTTCTCTGAAAGTTATTATTATCCCTGTCTTTTCTAGGAGTATGTAGCTTCCTTTTTTTTACAAGCAATAATTGTTATTTAGAAGTTCTCTGGTTTAACACAGTCTTTGTAATGTTAGTGCCTTCATCTTTAAAGCTTTCTCTTGTATGGTAGGCAAGCTAGCACACCTTGCTGTGAAATTGTAGGAGTGCAGTTTCTATGAGCAATAAAATCCTCTTGTGGCTGCGTGAGGCTTAGCTGAGGATCCAAGCCCACATGGTGCATTCACAAGGGCCAAAGCCAGAGGAAGACTAATTTGTGATCACTGTCCATTAGTCCTGAGGAACTATTGGCTTATAGTGGCAACAGGGAGAGATCTAGATGGAGATAACATCATACTTTGCTTTCTCCGGACAGTCTTAGTTCAATTCTTACGTTTCCTGTTGATACAAGCAACATCAGATGTTGCTTGAAAATCATCCGCTGACCATCAGTGACCTGGTCTGACATGGTGTGTGTCAGATGCCACGGGACTACCCAGAATTAATCTCTGCTTCAAGTGTAGTAGGTGTGGGTGGACCAAAGCACATCTCTTAGAAAAACATACAATTTTAATTTCAAAATTTCCAGCAATGACGAACCTACCACAGCCCTTGGTAAGTGGTTCTAGTTGTTAATTACACTCACAACTAAAAGGAATCAAAATCTCATGTTATTTCTGGTGTGAATTAGAACAAGTCAGCCTTCAAACTCCTTTTCTTTTTTTAAAAAAAAGCAATAAACATGAATATGAATACACCAAGAACCTCTTCCACTTTCTAACTCCATCCATGAAGTGGCAGAGCCTGAACACAGTACTTATTTCTGCAGGCTTACACCGATACCAAAGCAGTGGTAATGCAATCCTCTTCTTACTTTTTTCCTCAGGCTTTATCTCCAAGGATATAGTTCGTGTTGTGGCAAAGTACTGGCAGGTGTTGATCAGATAATTAACAAATGTAATCATCCCCAGTCTCCTTCAGGAGACTCCGTATCTTATTTGTGTGGACTAGATTCTTCAGTTCACATATATGGCTTTACATTTTCACCATTATTATGCCTTACTTATCAAATAATTCAAGTCCCGTATCTGTAAACTGAGTTATTCACTATTTTTCCTAATATTTGTCACTGACAAACTTTATTAGTAATGCTTTTGTTTTCTTTCAGGTCATTGATCAAAAAATACTGAATTTCCTAGGGCCAAAATTTGGCCTCTGGGGCACCCTTGTGAAGTAAGCACTCTTGGCATACGGTGGTTTTGTGAAAAAAAAAAAAAAAAATGGTACTAAATACATTAGCATCTTTTAATACTTTATTAACTGACTTTCATATGAACTATTTCTTCACTTTGGCCAGAACTGAAACTTGACTGTCAAGTCTGTAAGTGTTTGTGTAATTCTGTTTATCCTCTTTGTTACCACATTATCTCGATTCTCTGAAATCAGTCTGTTGATGTTTCAGAGGCCTCTTCTTCCAGCTCTCTTCAACCTTATAGATAGTGATATTTGCCTTAAATACCTTCTGACTAACTTCTTCCCTAATTACTGTTGGAATGGAAGGGTACCATCACCGTATGATGTGATACAAATACATCATCAGGCTATTTTCCACATTTTTCAGCAGAGGTATTTCGTTGAATGCTGATGCATTTCTACATAATTGTCTTCCTGCAGCCAGTTAGAACATCAGTCATTACACATTTCTAGGATCATTTGTCTCCACGTTTTCACATCTTGAAAGAAGAAATTTGTTTGAGGAGTGCCATTTCCCCATCCCCTTTGTTGACTAGGTTTATAGGCTCTGTAAGAGCATGTTTTAGAGCTGGAAGTTTTAAGGAGGTCAGATATTCTTCCCCACAGATAAACACTTCCAGTTCCTTTTCATTAGCCTGGCTGCTTCTGTTAGCAGATAGGCAACTTAAGAAATTCTTCTTTTATCTCTATTTGGTAGTACTTTGTTCTTAAAATTCAGGTTTTGCACTAAATCTAGAAGAGATAAAAAATTACCATTGTCCTCCCAAATGGTCTTAATTCAAAAGCCATCTGGTTAAAGGTCCCTTAAAATCTCTATAATGAACCAGTAAACCAGCCCAGTCTAATTCCCAAACCCTCAGAGGAGATATGGAGCCAGGAGACTGGGGTTATTTGTTTTGTGGTGAATAAGGAATCTTACTGAATTCAGGCTTCTGTGCAGAGATGTTTTGGATCCACCTGTGATTAGCAAAATATGAGCACTTGCAGAAGCAAAACAATAAAAAGCTCACCCATATGTGTGTTAAGTCAAAATAAATGGCTAATTAAGTGTAAGTAATATCGTAATTGTACAACGTATATGTAGTCTTGGGTTCATTTTATTTATGTTAGTATATACTGCTTTTTCTCAGACCTTATGTAACTGGATCTAGTTGCAAATGAAGGAAAGAGCCTTGAAATTTTTTTAAGCTCCACGAACTTTCCTCCAAATTTCAAAGAGAAGAAATTCTGTTCACCTTATGTTTTACTGATCCTACCCTTTATTCATAAAACCTGTATTCTAAGCTAAGTTTCTTAGTGAATCTTTTCTATAATTCAAGAGAGGAAACCACTTGCAAGATAGAAATGTTTTCCCATCTTCTGAGAAATATCCAGCCCATAGCAAGACAAACCTGCTGATAATAACAAACTCTTTAGTGGGCTATAATCCACTAATCTACACATAAATGCAATTTTGAAAGTCAGATTCTGGACAAGTGGGTGTTTCTGCAGTACTTCAAAGAAATGGGAAGCCGTCCGAGTCCACGTTTGAGAAGGAGGGGACCACCCGAAGGCTGAAGTCTGGTGTGGGGTTAGAAGATGTGGGTTAGGGCTCCCGTTCCTGCGGTGAAGCCTTGTCCTCTGCTTGGGTTTCAGTGCTGACCGGGGGGCCACTCAGCGGGACCTACAGGCTGCGCCAGATCCACTTCCACTGGGGCTCCAACGACGAGGCCGGCTCGGAGCACACGGTGGATGGGATGAAGTATGCGGCGGAGGTAAGGCTTTGCCTCTGAGCTTGTGGCTCCTTTTCTGTTGTGAGAATCATGTTGCCCCTCCTCTTCCCACTCTTTGTTCTCCCCCCATTTTGATGAAAGGCAGGAGGTCTTCCTGAAGTGTTACATGTTTGGTCCTTTCTCAAAAAAAGAATGTATTTGAAAGCTTTGGAGAGGATTAAAAAAAAGAGTACAGAAGACAAGAGCATGATAAGAGCAAGATTTAATATTCAAGAGTTACCTTAAACTTTGTCTTTCGCTGTCTCTTCCTTGGAGAATATTTTCACAGTCAGCTTCAGTTACAAACCACAGAATTACTTGATTTGTGGCCTGTGCAGTGTAAAATTTATGCAAGACTTAGGAGAGTTGCATCTTGCGGTGCGCTTAGCAATGTGATGGTTATGAACCGTACCTGAACACTGGTGGGGTGCCTGCTGGAGGTGCAGCGTTTCGGTGGAGGCAGCGCGCCCCAGGGACAGGAGCAGCCTCTGCTTGGGCAGGGAGAGTCCGCTCCTCCTCTGTCTCCTCCGCTGCATTTGAGTAGCCTGGAGCATAAATTCAGTGTCTGATTCCTCTTTGCAAACAGAAGTAACATGGAGTGTTTTGATGAAACTGAGGTCTTTAGCAACAAATAATTCAGACAGTGAAGAGTTTTCTGGGGTTAAAAAGAAGTAAAAAGTATAAAACTAAATGGTAATGGACAAACAAAAGACATAATACTAAAGAAGAAAAAAAATGAAATGTATGCACAGTGGTGTGATCAGATTTTACTGAAAATGCTATAAGAGATAATGGTCAGAAAAAAAATCAGTTTTCTAAAACTAATGGGGAAAAGTGACATTTGCAGTGTTTAAAGGCTTATGTTTTCCACAGGAACCAGGTGAGATGGAATATAAAGAATTAATAGAGGTGCTTTAAAACCATTAAGTACCAAAACCAAATTTCTAGCTGAGAAAATATGTATATCTTTCCCATCTAAGAAACCAAATGGAAGGAGAAAATATCTCAGAATTTCTAGCCAGTCTAAAAACCTTTCCGTTACCCATTGGTTGGGTAACCTTCCAGAAGAAGCTCTCTAGATGGCACTTTGGCTTGGGGATAAGAAACCCAGTATTAAGATCAAGTCTTCTGAGCACTGTTCACAAAAAAAGAAAATATCTCAGAAGGAGACATGAAGATGGTTTCAGTGCTCACCTTTATAAGGAAGATGTGTAAGATTTCAAGAAAAAGCATCAACCAAGTCGAAGAAGGAATTAGTGTACAGGTAAAGAAGACTGCAAGGTTCGGCTCCCTAATCCCACCGGGAAGCAGAAGGGATCCATGGCTCCATTATTTATGACAACGTATGGTCTGATCAAGGTCTCTTCACAAGCTGCAGTGACAGAGCGGTGGTAAGACGGGATATATTCCTTAAAGAGAAGTCACAAGCCATTGAGAATGGGGCTGTACCCAAAAGTGTTCCACAGCTCTGTTTGGGGGTTTTGGTTTTGGGGGTGGCGGTTTGGTTTGGGGGAGGATGGCAAAGCTATCAGGGCTGGGGTGTGGGCTTTATTTAGCTGTGGGAATTTTGCCTTTTGTTCTTTGTTGTTTTCTTGTTTTTTTTAAAAAATGACAATAAAAGTAAATTCTGACTGAGAGTATCTGTTTCCTTTTTGTGTATGTAAAAATGTAATAGTTTAAAAGTTATTCAATGTAGCTTTTGTAAACTTGTAGTAGTGAGTGGTGCAGGCGCTATGAGCTCCAGTATACTAATGCATTCGAGAACAGTTTAGTGAACTGTGTTCTCCTCCTAGTTTAATTTAAGATATGTTTAGCAACTTTCCTTCAAGGATCTGTGAAGCTGTGAGCCAGCATGTGTTTCGTCGTGAGCATACATGTATTATTATTATTGATTTCAGGGGGATTCCTTACTTGCTGGAAGCAATGTTTCAGCACTTCTGAGTCCAAGTGCTTAATGAACATTAATTATACCCAATAACAGCAAGTAACAGCTCTGTTTTACAGATATGCAAAACTAAAACTCATAGAGGTTAGGCAGGGATTGAGATTTAGAGCAAAAATCTTCACACTCCTAGATCTCTATTTCAGCCATGCAGATGTGTTGCTTCCCATAGAAATAATTTAAAGCAAGTTCCAGCTTTCACAAATTGCTCTTACTTTAGAGGTCTTAAAGTGCTGCATTCCAAAAGTGAGCCTTTTTTATTTTCCCCCATGGATTCATCTAATTTTAACTCATTCAGTGGAGCTGCTTTTCAGCACTCCTAAAGTTCAAAGTCTGACAAGATGGTCACCAATTTTAGAAAAGCCAGTACCGTGACCTGTTTCTGACCTTCTCTTTATATTTCTTTTTAAAACTATGTGTAGTAAGGTTAACAAATCACTGAGAACTTATGGGAGTAATTAATATTTGTGAAGTACTTAATCTTAAGCGCTGTGTGTTTGTGCTCTCTGCAGCTCGGCAGTTGGAGCATTGCTCAAGGCTGGGATGTCCTGGTGCTTCCCAGGATCCAGGAGCTCCTGCTGCAGAACATGGCCAGGACTTAAAAAACCTGGCTTAGCAGGAGGAGCTGAGGTGGGATGGGGGTAGACATGATGGGGTTTTTCTTTCCCCACCTGACTAAGTGGTGTTTGTAAGCTGCTTAAGCAATTACCACAGGACTGTTCCAGAATAATGCATGTTGGAAATGCAAATGCTCCAACCTGAGATAACCAAGCTGTTTGTGAGTGCCTAACTACTGGTAATCACAGAAAGAGACATTTGGAAAGTATAAAAAATGAAATCTTGATGCTCAGCTTAAACTGAACAAGGGAAAAGGGGTCAGTGCAAGTTTAATGTGTGTTCCTCTGCCTGTTTTCTAGCTATTTATGTGGCTGATTAATGTTACTGAAAGCTTCATTAAGGAAAAAGAGGAGCAAAATGCTAATGACATCCTTGTGATTTACAGTCAGTTTTTTAAATCAGCTGTACTAAAAATGAATTTAAAAGCTTTAGTTATGTAACCTTGGGATATCTTGTCTTAGCTTCTCTGTTCAAAATCTGGGGACCTAACAGCAGTTTGCCAGGCACTGTGGTGTGCTGTTTCCTGCTAAATTTTGAATAATCCCAGCCACTGGAAATGCTTTCACCATTTGTGTGAACTACAAATTTACCAATTTCATTAAGTATTTGCATTTAGAAAACTGGATGGCTCCTAATACAAAAGAGTGAAGTAGAGTATGCAAACCGGTTAAAGTTGTAGTATTAATTTGTGACTATTTGAGTTCAGCGGGAGTTGATGCTGTCTGTGTCTCTTGCTTTTCAGCTTCATGTGGTCCATTGGAATGCAGAGAAGTATTCCAGTTTTGTCGAGGCAGCTCGTCAGTCAGATGGATTAGCAGTCATGGCTGTATTTCTGAAGGTAAGAATAGAATGCCTCAACCTGCCTCATAAATCTGCGTTAGGAGCCCAGAGGGATAATGGTGATGGTTGGTGTAATTATCACTAAAGACATACTTGTACAAATGGGCATTAAGTTATACTGTTTCCTTCATACTATTTACTTGCCAATATAGAAAGCTGTGCTTCCTTGAAGATTAAAAATATAAGATTAATACATTTTCAAGACAATGAGACTCTTCAGTTTGGCTAGTCTGCACTCCCTTACAACATAAGATGTGGATCTTAATTCAGCTGCTCATATATGGATCCCAGTAACTTGTCCATGACTAACAGGTTTCGTTAGGAGGGCAATCTGATTTGATTTGAACGTTTCTTTAACAGTTTGTTTCTGAGCTGGTAGTTTCTTCTGAAAAATAGTAATAAAAAACATCCCAAAACCAGAAACTGGAGAATTTCCTTATAGTTGTTATGTACCTCTTTGCCTTCTGTATCCATTCTAAGATGAAATTAAACTTTTGCAACGGCTTCATTGACTTCTGCCTGAAGAAGCAAATGGAGAATTCACACAACCCATGGCAAAGGATAGAGCTTTGGTCAAACCTGTGGTTTCAGCCTGGCTGCCACATCTTCCAGAGCACAGCCAGTGCTGGTGCAGTCAGGGAGCCGTTTCAAAGAACTTCAGTAATTCTGTCTTTCCAGTTTATGTTATAATGATTCAAGGAAAGTTTCACTGGATTTCTTAGCACACAAATTCCCCTTGGGATACATCAGAATGAAGTTTTCACTGTTTTGAGCAATTCAAATTTCAGATGTGAGCCTGCAACTTTTAATATCCTGCATATAAAACATGAAAAATGAATTACTTTTGTTCCCCTGCAGTGTATAGTTTGTGGGTCTGTTGTAGCTGAAATAATTACTATGAGCAGGCAGAATAAATAATGCCAGTGAGGGAGTGCATCTTCTTTATGACCAGTACTATTTGTAAACACCAGCTAGTCACAGGCTTATACTCACAAAATCCATCAGTCAGTTAAGTAAAGTTGTATAAAACAGTTTCATTATGTATTTGCTTTTTGATTATTTATTTTTGCTATTTTTCTCTGGAGCTCAAGTATTTATTTTTTCTCTGGTCTTAATAGATTGGTGAATGCAACCCTCAGCTGAAGAAGATCACTGACCGCTTGGACACCATCAGAATCAAGGTGAACAAATGTTTCTATAAGAATACTAATATTGGTGGTTGCTTTTGTTGTATTGGTCTTTTTTGGTAACCTGGCTGCTACTCCCTTCACCTTCATGTTCCCTAGTTCCACAGCTATCCATATCTAACTGATGTAGGAGAGTTTAGGAGTATTCTTGTAAGGTTAAGTTGAAAACTAAGCAGACAAATAATAATTTTTATACAATAAGAGATCAGAGGAAAAGGCTAATTCCTCACAGAACCTAATCTCTGACAAATCTGTTGCTATGAGAATAGTAACAGGGGAAGAACATACACTATGGAAAGTTGTGAAAAAGGTGAGGAAAAAGTTTTCTCCCCTCTTTTGTTGAGTACAGATACATGGTGAGAAATAACCTATTGTTTTTGTGAGAGAAATCAGCCAGACGCACAAAATCATGTTTCATACAGGCACCTCTGGCCTGGTAGCCAGAACAGGGAGAAGTGGGCCTGGGAGGAGTAAATGTGGAGGGGGAGCAGGTGGCAGGAACCTGTGGGGTCACTCTGCCAGTCCCACAGAGACTACGTTGAAAGTCCAACATCTTCTCATCTCTCCCTCCAATTCCCATCTTGTGGTCATTTGTACCTGCAGGAGCCTGTGTTAACATGGTGCCTTTGCTGGCATCCTGCTGGCCAAGGACAGCAGCAGCAAAGCTGTCGCAGACGTGACACCTCACCAGGAGGACACTGGCTTGCTGCTGCCATCACCCAGGACACTGCCAGCCTACCCAACGGTGGAACAAGCTCTACCTCCTTTGGCATGATTTATCATGGCCTCTTGCTTTTAAACAATATTGCCCTGTTTTTCCTTTTTATTTTTTCCAGGGCAAACGAGCACTCTTCACAAACTTCGATCCCAGCTGCCTGCTTCCCAAGTCCCTGGACTACTGGACTTACTTTGGCTCTCTGACCGTTCCACCTCTTCTTGAGAGTGTCATCTGGATTGTCCTGAGAGAACCCATAAATGTTTGTTCTGAGCAGGTAATTTTGATTTTTCACTGCTATAGAAATGTTGCTTTTGTAAGACTTGAAATTATAAATGCCACCCGAAGATATATTTTTTGCAGACTTTGGCATTATATACCTTATCAAATTGTCAAAGGACAAAATATGTCCATCGTATTTATCCTGACTTCTCGTTGCCCTTCTGTGTGTAACAGGTATTTATTATCCATTTTTTTAAAAAGAATCTGCATACTTCAAAAATTAACAATCAAAAATAACCCACAAGAAACTTACGGAAAAAACATGGTTCTGCTGAGACTTAGAAATCCTGGGATTCCATTCAATTTGATTATTTGCAGATCTTGTTCAAAGCTCTTCTCTGGCCTTTTTATTTGGCAGATCAACAGTAAATTTCTTCTTACATTCCAAATATGTAAAACTTGGTGAATTTATGAAAATAATGAAAAGCAAACACAACTGTAATAAGTTGGGTTTTATGTTAGGCTATCATAGGAAAAGTGTGATACCATATATGAGAGGTCTGTGTACATTTCTTGTTAAGCTTTGTGCCATGTATTAATGTTGCAACAGTGACACCCAGTGGGCTGATCATCTCAGGTATGAAGAGTTTTTCCCACTGAAGACACTGAAATGATGTTAGATTATAGCTTCTAATACTGGATGTTGATAAGTACATCACCTGCAATATGTTACGAATATTCTGGGCATGCTGTAAACCTTGAGATTTTTGTACCACAGCATTTGTCTCATTCTTGGTTAATGTTACAAAGACCTCAGAAAATTCATTACCCTATACCACGTACTCATCAGAAACAGAGATGTTGTGCAAGATGTTAAGACTCTTCACTGAATGGGATGCTTTTTAGTCAGGAGACCTCAAATTCTGTTTGTAACTGATGTGAAGTAATGTGTTTGCTCAGTGTGTGCATTTGTCTCATCTGTGTCTCTTCCCCACTCCCCTCAGTCTGGTTTTGTAAGACTCGCTGCAATGCCTAGGGATCTAGGATTGAAACTTTGTGTTAAGACATCAACTTCAGGCCTAAAGACAAGCCATACTTCAGGTTAAAATGTTCTTATTTGGGCTAATCTATAATTGATACATTCTAAAATGTGAAATAGTATGTGGAAATACCTATGTGTAACACATTTAGAGGACATGGTATTGGAAACAATGTCAAATACAGTGATGCTTTGCTAGTAATTTTCCACAGACAGTATCTGTATCTTCCATTTTAAAGTATAAATATGCTATATTCTTATAAATATAAGCTTGCATATAGCTAAAAGTGTTTGTTCCCAGTAATGTCCACCATTTTGACTGATCAGTTATCACCATGACTGATACCATTTTGCCATTTAATTTTATTCCTCAAGTTTTATTTCAGGTCTTTACCGTTTATTACCTACTTTTTGGTGCACTTTTTTAGATTGAAAGAAATTAAAAATAAATTTAACATTATTAGAAAATCACAGGGAGCCTGAATCACAAATGTTAACTTTAGATTGGAGTGAAGCAAGACAGTATTGACTTTTTTGCTCTTAATGGAATTGAGATGCAGTGTGCCATAAAATTAAATGCTCTATTAGAATTGAATGATTTTTGTGCTGTCCTTTGATAACCTAGGAGGGAGGTAAAATGGTATATAGAAATAGTCAATATGGGAAATAATAGAGAAAATACTAAACTTCAGGTCAGGAATCAGACTCAGACTTCCTGAGGTTGACACACAAAGCTCTGATCTTGGCTTCTGCTGAGATCAGCTTAAGCACAGAAGCTTATGCTGAGGTATGAATAACTGTTTGTTCTGTGTCTTCACAAGGGAAAAATTTGGAGTACGTGTTTAATATATAAGTGCTAATTACAGAAGCTTTCTATAGCACCACACCAACTATTCCAGGTTAATTGTGAGTATACTCTTTGCACAAGAAGATGTACACAAGTGCACGTAAGAAATCTAATTTTTGGCACAAAACATTCCAGAAACTCTAAGCTATAAAATCAAATTTAAAAATATAAAAAATCCTGGGTTAGATCAGGTTATGGAAGACAAAGTGTGAATATAGGAAACAAATAATACCTATGCACAATTTCATTCTGACACGTATTTTGGAAGATGTTCTTGTTAGTCATCGTTCTTCATTTGCAAGGACAGGAATGGTGAAACTGCCATTCCCCATATGCCATAGAAAAACACAGTTCCATTCTTACCAGTGGAAAAAAGGTAGGCAAGTAGCCTTAATATTTACCACATGCTTTTTCATTAGTGAGGTTTTTCTGTTGAACCTTGTGTCTCTCTTGATTGCAGCTGGCCAAATTCCGCAGCCTCCTGAGCACCGCTGAGGATGAGGTCGCCTGCTGCTTGCTGAGAAACTACCGGCCTCCCCAGCCTTTGAAGGGACGACAAGTCAGAAGGAATTAAAGGAGTAAAGCCAGCGTAGTCTCCCTTTGAAGCCAACAGCTGAATTAATTTTAATAGTTAAGATACTTTGTGATTTTTTATTTTTTTTTTGGTAAGCTGTTTTAACAAATAAGTGTTTTTTTGTTACTGGTTACCATGCAGTCATTTCTCACAGACAAAAACATCCTGAGTTGTTGCAGGTTCATCGATGTTAACAGGTCTGACTGTGTTTGAGTGCGTTGGTTTGGGAGCACTGAGGCGCTGGCGTCGCACACACAGAGCGCACTGCTAATTGTAGGGGCCAGAATCTGCCACCAAATTTCTGAACAGGATTCCTGATACTAATGGCAGTAAAGGTTGTTCTGGGATTATTGCTCTGGTCTCTAACATAACATTTATCTTCTATATAAGACTTCACACTGTAATTCTTGAGAAAAAGATATTTCAAGGCTGATATAATTTAATTGCTGACTTTTGCAATACCATGCTTACCTTCCTACAAAAAGCAGTAATGACTAACAGCATTTAAGTAAAACAGATATTTGTGTGATCCTATAATTCTGACTGCTTCATAGCAGTAATGATGTACTGATCGATTTTCTTTTAGAAAGCAAACAGTGAGGTTTTTGTATATTGCAGGATCATGCCAGGTGGTTTAGGTATTCCTGAATTCCATCACAAATAGTGATGAAATTGTCCTGAAACCTGAAAACCGCAAGGTGGAAGGGCATAGAGGGAACTGTTCCTATATCCACTCTGCTGCATTTGATGAACAAGAAGGGACTGTAACACTATATCCACATAGCATCAGACTTGTACCACTTAGAATCAGGGGCAGGGGCAGCTGTTGCTCCAGGCTGTTTCATACGAGACAGGTTGCACACTGCAGTGCAAAACACGTGCTGAATACCTCACATTGTGCAGTGGAGCGCAGCACTTCACAGATATGTCATGTCTTCTAGGTGCTGGCTGATCTTCTGCTGGCATAGCTGAACTTGGGTGGTTGCACGGATATTCCAAGACCAAAGACAGTACTTAGAGCAAGCCAAAGAAATCAGTCAGGTCAATATCTAATAAAAGATCAGCCCTCAATAGCCATGTGTTGAAATGTGTGTCTTTATGAATTGACTTGAGCCTGTGTCTCTCTCAGGAGCTTTTGTTATTTGAATATAATTGTTTGTTTTACGCCAAATTTATTTTTATTATTTTTAATGAACATTCCATAGGATATAGCTTAGTATAGGATTAGATTTACTCTTGAACTGTGAGAACTACATAGTGTAAATCAGTGATACCAGAAAGAGGCAGCTAGAGGTTTCATGGGAAGCAACTACCACCAGTTTCTGCAGTACTTCTGACCAACTCGTCTTCCATGGCTGCTCTCCATGAATTTGTTTGTTTGTTTTTTTCTTTAATAAGTTTTGTAGATTGTGCCTTTTACCTCAACAGGTCTTTTGATCTTAGATAGACAAATATGAGAGAAATCACAATCAGGATTGACTTTATATACCTTTTTTATAACTGAATAAATTAGACATAGAGACATAGATATTTTAGCTTAGTTTAAGGTAGGTGGACTTTGTTTTCCCCTCCCCAGAATATAGCTACTGTTGCTGCAAGGCCTCACAATGCCTTCTGAAGGAAAGGACACAAATAGACCATGGGAGAAATAAAAGGCATTTGGCAGCAGCAGCAGGTACAAGTATTAACCAAAAGGGAAAAATCTGCAGACACTTTTTGGTTTCTGGCAGAGGGAGAAGAATGCAGCTGAAAAGACTTCAGGCTCGTTCTTTCTGAATGAGGATGATTGGGAAGTGTGCATGGAGAGGAACAGGAGTGTGTTGCATGTTTTCACACCCTTTTTTAGACTTAGTGTTGGATCTGATATGTTTCCGTGTCACATAAGTAGCTGGAGAACATGAACAAAATGTTTACAAATTGCAGGAAGGTTATAAAGTTTGTTTGACTCAGAAGATAAAGTGTTAAGGCTACTGATTCATAGCACAAATAAATGTTTTACGTGTTGTTTACATATTGAAAACAATGGAGTTGATCCAGTGTTTTCATATTTATAAGGATTTTATTAAAATAAAAAAATGGATTTTATGAATATGTCCTGTATTTTCTGTTGAAGAAATTGAAGTTTTATAGAGAAGGCTGCAGTTTTTTATAACTAGCACCTGCAGCTCTATTTTTGGAAAAAATTGTCACCCTCATTTGAAGTCTGTCTTTGGGCAGTGTGGTATCGGGTATCTTTTTTTATGCTCCAAGTAAAATGTCTTTGGCAGTGGTAAGACATGCAATCAATTGTACGTGAAGTTTCTGATAGCACTTTTTCAAACTATTGACAATTTTTATAGCATTATGCAAATAAGTTTTAGAAAAATACATCATCCACAGTAATTCCCCTAATGGGGAGATGCTGTGTTCGTGTTAGGTTGACCTAGCATGGTACTGCACGGTACTGCACGGTACTGAAAGCTAGTGGTGGCATCTGAAAGCAGCTCCATGGAGAGGGATCTGAGGTTTCTGGTCAATGGCAAGTTGAACATGAGCCCACAGTGTGCCCTGGCAGCCAAGAGGGCAACCATGTCCTAGGCGCATCCAGCAGAGCATGGCCAGCCGGGCAGGGAGGTGATTGTCCCGCTCTGCTCTGCACTGGTGCAGCCTCACCTGGAGCACTGTGTGCAGTTCTGGGTGCCACAGGATAAAAAAAGATATAAAGCTACTGGAGAGTGTCCAGAAGAGGGTTACAAATCTGGTGAAGCATTTGGAGAGGAAGCCGTATGAGGAGCAGCTAAATTCAGCCTGAAGAAGAGGAGACTGAGGGGAAACCTCATCCTGGTCTACAGCTTCCTCACAAGAGGAGGAGGAGGGGCAGGCACTGAACCATTCTCTTTGGTGATCAACGACAGAACATGAGGGAATGGCAGGAAGATGTGCCGGGGGAGGTTTAGGTTGGACATTAGGAAAAGGTTTGTGGAGCACGAGAACAGGGTCCCCAGGACAATGCCCTCAGACACATGGTGTGAACTGTGGGGTTGCCATATTCAGGGACAGGAGTTGGACTTGGTGATCCTTGTGGGTCTCTTCCAACTCAGGACATCCCATGATTCTATGAAAAAGACTAGACATTCTCAGCTGCCTGGAATCCCTTGGGAACAGCTTCCCAGGTTATCCATCTGTTGCAACTGTAAGGTGAGAGCATGGACCTGGTCTCAGCACTGAGCACTTGGTTGCATCCTCAGTCACTAATTTACTCTATGCCCAGGCTGCACTGAATCTCAACCAGATGACATGATGTACTCCCAGGGAGTTAAATCTCACGTGAGGGCTCTGGGCTCTGTGCTGCACTAAGATGACTCCAGAGCAAACAAGACTAAAATATGCCATCACCCCCCCATCTGCAGGTCTCTTTGATCAACTGTTTACCCTCTGACACACTTGGAGCCTTTGTACTAAGAAGAATGAAATGCTCAGTGACCAAAAAACATACAGGTTATTTGCTGAAAATAGTAGCTGTCAAGAACTGTATATGGCTGGATGGTGGGTCACCCATAAATTTATTCTCAGAATTAAATAAACTGCAGTAGGGGTCAGCCCTGTTGGTTTTGGCACAGGAGGGAAGCGGCATGCTCTGCCATGTTTATAGCCTTTGCCAGCCATGCTCATTATGTCTTTCATGTTGCAAAGACAGAGTTTAATATCAGCTGGGAATTTTCTTTATGTCAAAGAAAAAACTTGGGAAGTAGCTGCCTTTCCTTCAGGAGTACAGGCAGACGGATCTGTTTGTTGCAGTACAGCCAGTTGCTACGTACCTCTGCTCTCTCTGTCCCTTCAGAGATTTGTCTCTCTATTGCTTCAGCAAACAGGACTTTGCTGGCTTTCCAGACATGAACTGGGACCTAAAAGAAATTGAGGAATAAATTCCAGGGGAAAAAAAAACCAAACCAGTCTTTCCAAACAATCCATTTCAAAATTACTGAAAAAAGGTGGAATATGGCACATGAATCACATGAATCAAGTAACAGAAAGAAATATGTAATATTATAAACTTAATGAAAAGGAAATTTGGGGGTTAGATTCTTATAGCTTTAGGCAGGCAAGGAGCAGATTGCTAGAGATCCATCTTTCCTAGCTTTCAGATGTCAAAAGTTGCAAATAACTGAGAGGCACAGAGCACCTTTAGGTTGCAGCTTTGGCATAAAGGTATAAATGCCAGAGGAATGTTGCTCTAGAGATGGCTTTTCTTTTATTATCCACTAACTAGTACAGAAAAGCATTGTGACAATCTCCTTTGTCACTTTGGCAGGCATTGGAACAGGCTGCCCAGGGAAGTGGTGGAGTCACCATCCCTGGAGGTGTTTAAAAGGCATTTAGACGAGGTTCTTAAGGACAGGGTTTAGTGCTAGAGTTAGGTTATGGTTGGACTCAATGATCCTGAGGGTCTCTTCCAGCTGAAATTATTGTATGATTCCATTAGATAGACCAGATCTAACTTCCGACCTGTTCTATTTTTTTGTTCCCCTACAGTCTGATCTTGCTTTGTAGTTTTAGCTGTGGAGTAAAGAGTTTGTTCCATTTTTGTTTTGAATTGTCATTGCTGTGCTCATTTTTCTGTGATTTTTCTATGATTCTTCTTCCCTGGCAGGTCGTTAGGACTGAGGATAAAAACCTTAACTTATAAAGCATCCTACAAAAATTTAGTAGTGTCATACTTCCACCAGTGTTCTGCACATATAGATAGCCTGCTTGTTTTTAATCTTAAGTCTTGCTATTGCTTGTTTGCACAGATCTAGCCTAATAGAGATTTGGTCTGTGACTTAGTCTCTTAGATACTGTTATTTTCATACCTTTTATTAGTGAAGTATTTACTCTGTAGACAAGTGGCCTTTTCTGTCTGTCTGCTGTTTCCAACTTAATGCTTTGGTTCCTATTTTTGTCAACCTCTCTGTCATTCATGCCAGAATTTGAGGACAGGGAATGTCCCTGACAGGAGACTACTGGATTGTCAGGTGAAAACAAAGATTTTCTGCCTCCGCTTAACAGAACTGGTGTGCTGCACAGTCAGTTCCTGTGTCACTTCTGTTTTATCGAATTTCACCCATATACTTGGGTACACAAATTGGAATAATTTGTAGATGCTCCTGATAGTTTCGGTTTTCAGATGTAAATCCTACAGGTTGCATTCAGCAGATAAATTAAATATATTTTTAATGAAGATTGATTTAATTTTTTTTCTGTCTCTGATTTGAAATATTTTGAATAAAGCATCAGTTGTTCACGTGTCAAAAGTTTCCTTGCAGTTCTTCTCTTTGCACGAACACCAGACAGAAATGTACTCTCAATAAAATGCATTTAAAAAAACCCAGCACTTTGGCATTTTTGAGAAAAAAAATAACTCGGTCACCCTTTGTATGTTTCAGAGAGTCTGTTCTCTGTTTTCTCTGTTTAATCTTGAGTTTCTTATCTAGTTTGTGATGTAATGAACAAACATTTTCTCTGGAAATCATGAAGGATCTCAGCATCCAAACTTACATTCCAAAATTGTTTTTAAATTCTCATGGTTGTGTAGAAAGCGCAGGTCCCTGTGTATGAATAGCTGAAAGAAGGCTGTGTCCCCAGGTCTGCAGATGGCAATGGCAATCCAGAAATTGTGATGTTTATCTAAATAGTATTTGTCACCTTTTTCATTGCAAATACAGTTATAAATAAGAAAATATCAAACTAAATAATATAAGAGTCATGGTACCACGCTATTCTACATATATTAATTTTGAAGTCTGTTAAAAATGTCTGCAGAGACTAGCCAAAGAACTTCCAGCCTCTTGACCCAATGCCCAAAAGAAACCTTTAATCTCTCAAAATAGTTAGTTCATCTTCAAGACTGCTTCAGGGGACCTTCATAAGAAGGACAAAGCCAGAAGCAAAGCCCAGAACAAAGCTCTTCACATGTGTCTGCTGCAGCCAACCTGTTTGACTGAATTAGTTTTGAACTGACTGATAGACAGCAATAACTAAATATGTCAAAATAACATCAAAACACTATTTATTAACTAACATTATTTGAGTAGCTGTAACATGGTGTGTAGTATTTTCAGCAGGTATCCTGAGCAAATCCTTGAAATATTCTTTTCTGTACTCACAGTCCGATGGTGTCAATGTAATTGTTGTTCCTACATATTGTTCCTAAAATATTTAGGAACTATACCAAACTATCCATATATATTGTCTTTGTATATATGTTTATCAGTAGATACACAATACATTATATACAAGTTATGTAAGTGTAAGGGATATTTGGTTTGAAAAGGTGATAACAGACTAAACTACATTCAGTAATCTAAAACGTTGAACTGACTGAAAAACTAAATGTTGAGACGGGAAGAAAATGAAGAAAAATGCCAAAGAGAGGAGAATGAATGTCGAAAAAATTTTCTAATAGAAGGGGAGCCTTTAGCATATTGTTTTTGCCAATAGATGTCACTGTAAATAAGGCAATGGTCTGGGTGTCACCTTTACACTGACACAGCATCCCGAATAACACCCACGGTGTCCTGAAGTCTCAGCCTGTGGAAGAGTATGTAATATAATTCACCTATTAAGGATGTGCTGTTGCTTGTGATTTACTCCCTTTCTTAAAAGTAAAAAGATTATGAAAAAAATATTACTTTCAGGTACGTAACAAAAGATGTTCAGATTTGAAAGACCATATTTAGCTGAATCCGTGCATTTAAGTGCTCCCGTTTTCCTTAAGCAATTCCCATCACGGAGTTCCACACATGCCTAAAAGCCACATGCCAGAAACAACCACTATAGGAGCAAGGTAAGTTTTTCTGTGTTCTAGCTGGAAGTTAGAAGAAAACCATTTGTGTACGGGGAGCCTGGACTGTGCACGGCCACATCAGTGTTACCAAACCGGCTCTGTAGGTCCAGCCTGTTCTGGCTCAGCTGGACCTCCCTGAGCACAGGGAAAGCCGCTGGGCAGAGCACAGGCAGCAGGTCAGGCTGTGCCCGCACCTGAAACCCTGCGAGCGAGCCCTGTGCAAGGACAAATTCACACAAGCAGTAAGTACAACTGAGCTTAGGTGATCACCGCTGAGCAGGTTTTTTGCAAAGGTTAAGATTCATAAAGAAAATCTGAGCAGTTATTTGAAATGAGTTTCAGCTTCAGTCTCCTGACTGAGTCAGATGAATGGCGGTGCTCACTTCAGCTGTGGCACCACTCTCACCTCACTCTGTGTGGGAGGTTTCAGAAAGTCTACCTGTCTCTCTCATGTATGAGATATTTAAATATCACTGCTAGGACTCAAGGCAGGCTTCCTGGTTCACACAAGCACACTGTTAATCTGTGTCAACTGGAAAACGATCTTTGTGATTGGAGAAAGATAGGAGCTGCAATTATGGACAGGAAAATACCGTTTTTTGTTTTTTTTTTTTTAATTGATTGGATAACTGTCATTTTTATTGATCTGGATTTCACCCTCTGTGTCAGTGTACAGGGTGTATATACAACCTACACTGTCCCTACCTCTGGGTTACGGCAATCAGGAAGGAATCTAGTAATCTAGTCCTGCAGCGGGGACATCTGATAGCAGAGTGGGAACACCCAGGATATCGGAGCTGAACAGCACCCGGGTATGCACACTGCTCAGGTGTGATATTGCATAAAACTCTCATGATCGTGCTTCACTTTTCCTTAGTGGCTGGCACGGGTGGGTTGCATCATGTATTCAGTGGTGTTTGTAGTGTCTTGCACTAAGCTCCTACCAAAATGGGTTGAGATTAAAAAAAAAAAAAAAATTAAACTAAAGAATTCTCTCTTTCATCCTCCATCTACTTATTCATGCAAGAGGAAAATGTGACTGACTGAACTGCTTTGTATTGAGATGGTGGAAGCTCCATTTTGTTTTCTAAAAGGTGTGTATTGTTGTTTAGTTGTGTTTTACACACTGTTACTTACATGTCTGTACGGGACTTTTTTTCTAGTATGACTTAATGCTGTAATCAGCCTCTTCAGAGTCAGTAGTCGTCCCAGTCTGGGCACTGGGTCAACTATTCAGCATGCAGGTCTTTGAGTGCTAAGATGTGCTTCACTTCTAATACTTAGCACTCGTGTTGTTAGGCACTGTACAAACATTAGCTAATGCTTCTTAGTGGTGCTAAGAGTTACCTTTCTTGTTTGGCAGGGAAAAGCTACCCAGCCAAGACACAAAAACACTACCCAAATTAATGGCTAGGTAGTTGAAAAGAAATATGTTAGTTGCATATTATTGTTGATATCGCTCTTTTTTCTGAGTTTACAGGGAGGTATAATATCACACCCGCAACATAAGTACTACCCAGTTACAACAGTGAAGAGTTAATATTAAAAAACCAGTGTAGCTGGTTCAAATGCTGCCCATCAGGGCACTTGCAGAGACAACAGGGATCCCTTGGGCTGACCAGGGAAAAACCACCTGCTTCTTCAATCAGTGTGTTACCAACCAACACACTCTGCCTTTCCAGAGGGAAATCAAGCATATCTCCTGTGCTTTGCAGTGAACCTAATAGCAGTGCCTATCATGGTAAATAAAACAAGTCAGGGCCCACTTTCTAGTCCTGGAACAAGGGCCATAACATGTGCTGAGTCTGTAGAGCTGAACTTTCCTGCTAGACTGCTGAAATTTTCCTCACACCTTCTTCCATGTGGTCTATTGGGAACCATCACTTCACCTGCTCTGGGCCCTCTCACAGAGAGCTTTAGCTGACATTTGCTGGGGAGCTTCCACTTGACCATGGCCAGGTCCTGACCGTCTCCAGTTCCAAGTATGGGCACAGCTGACACTTCTGGTGTGTGCTAGGAGTGCCATGTGCAGCAGTGTGACCCAGGCTCCACCAGCACCTCTCTCCTTTCAGAATCCCACTGGAGAACCTTGTCACCGCTCAGTCTGGACACTTAAGTCTCCATAAGCTGGCTGCTGTGTGGACACCACTGCACGTGGCATTCCTGCATTATTTAGATGTCTCATAAATAAGAGAGGCAAGTTGGTGTCCGCTTTCTGGAGTTCTCAACTGAATTTAGCCACTGGCACTTGTGCCAAGTTTCATTATAGGTGCCAAATGCATCTTCTGAATCCTATGGTAAGCCTTTCTTGTGTCTCTCCTTATTTACAAAACAGGTTCATTAATGCTTGTTGTGTTCCTTATCTGTTGTCTTTCAGCAGATATTCAAGATTTTTGTGACTTTTGTGCCACAGATGCCAGCACATAAGTGAATGCCGATGTAACTATGGAAACAGCTACCATCTTTGTTAGGTATATGGTCAAACTAGAGCCATGTAGAAGATGACTGTAGTCATGTATCTGTCTCAGGGAGAGCAATGGAAGGCGGTTTTGGAAAGCTGTATTTTAATGGTAGGTCTAGTCTAGGGGACTGAGCCACCTCTTACCATGGGAGCCCTGCAGAGAAACTCCATTCTTTTCCTAACTCTGCACCACTTTTCTTTGTGGCTTTGCAGTAATCACATCACATCACATCAGTATTTTCAAACTGCTACTTAAGTCCTTGTTTAGCCATTTCACAAGATGCTTTTCATTTCCTTGAAGTACTGACTACCTAAGAAATCTCCTAGTTAATAGAAGCTCCAGCCTTGTGACTAGCTGGGTCACTTCTGTTGTAACATTTAGAGATTTCAAAGCATAAATTTTGGGAACAAGGGCTCAGGAGTAGCTGCTGAATCTTATTAGTTTAACCATCCAGTTGGAATAACTATATCACTGTAAGTTTGCAGATCTACAGAAGAACATAAATATGAATGCTGTGTGTGTCACAGCCTTGAACACAATTAAGTTTTAATCTATACTTATTTATACTTACAATATTGTTCTGTTGAATAATTTATTTGAATTCAGTCTATGCTCCTGTCACAACTGGCTCAACTTGCTGTAGTATCACGGAAATGAGATTTCAGAAACAGGTCTAGAGCTTGATAAGAGTCTGGTCTTGCAACTGCTTGAGCCAAATATTTGTTCTCCACCTACCTCTCATCAATCAGATACACTCAAATGAGTTAAAATGTAACCTGAAGAAATAAATATGCATACAACCAATACTTGGAAGGAGGGCTAAAGGATCACAGGACAGGTCAGCAATGTTCATACCAGAGAAACCTAGGAGGCCAGAGGCAGCATACAATGAGTGAAATAGGAAACAATTCTGTAGGTCTTGGCAGAGCTTTCCTCTGCAATAATTATCTAAAGCTGTCTGGAGGCTTTCCCTGGAGGCTTTCTCTCCCTTGACCCAATAACAAAAGAATCCATGTTGCAAACTTTGCTGTGGGATATATAATGGAAAAGTAAAATGCAACATCATTGTAAAATCCTGCCAGATGTTAATCCTACAGACTTGTAAAAGGGCTGAAAGCACTCTGGAGAGTAGGAGTGTGACTGTTTCGGGCACTCCTCTCGCATATGTGCATTTTCACAGACAGAAGACACAATGACTCCATTGGACCACGCCTCTGAAGTATGTTGGCATTGCAGAAATGGTCTGTATGGTTCCATGAAGATAATTAAGAAATGAGGTTCTGTGAAAGGATATTAGACCACACTTCACAACAGTGCAAATCAGTGTCAGAGCACAGAGTTTGGTGAGGGAAGAAGGGGGACATGCAGATGTGACATCTCCCAGAGGATAGTGGGGAAACCCAATTCTTGCACAGAAGTGGCTGTAAATGTCTCCTTCCTTGTTCTTCCTCATGGGGAACCTCCTGATAAGACAGGGGTGGTCCTACCATATCAGTTGCTGACAGCTTTTTTTTCGCCACTACTACCAAATCTGTCCTAACACATTTTTTCAAGGTTAAATCTAAACATTTCCTGACAGCACATCGTTGGTGTGCCAAGGGTTAGTGTCTCCTTATCATGAGGAAACAGTTTGGTTTCAAGGGGCGGCCCAGATGACCGGATTGCCCTGGCCCTAAACCCTCTCCTGATTAACACCCCTCCAGCTGATGGATGGGTTTGCAGCAGGGCAGGAGAGGGAATGTTCAGAGGTACCTGTTATAAAGCCATGGGCAGAACATGAATTGGTCTTTTCTGTTGATTCATGTTATTACATCGTTCTGGTAACCGAATGTCCCAGGTAGAAATGAGGGTTTATTGCAATAGATTTTTTTCATGCCAGGCACTCTTTTTTTCCAGTCCTTCAGCCTCATTCAGTGCTTTATCCTGTTCAACTTAAGCCAACAGGCAGTTTGCTAAAGATTTCAGTGAGAATAAGAAAAGGCCAAACCACCACCACAAACCAAATTTGTGGTGTCTCAATAAACCACATCCTTGTGGCCGTCAGGATTCCTGTGCAGACCTGATTATTTTGTGCCCAAAAGGTCAAAAATACTACTTAAGGAACTGTCTTATCTGGTGCTGACAAAGTTAGCGCTCATCTGTGTGGGTTGAGCCCGGGACTCAGCTGGAGCCAAATGCAGGGCTGCGGCTGCACAGCCCAGCCGCAAGCCTGTCTCCAGCCGTGGTCCACAGCAGCATTTTGGCAGCCACACGCTGCCCCCCTGGTTACTGAGGCCTCGCTTGGGCAGCCACCATCCCACTGAATGACATGTGCCAAGAGCCGCAGGGCATGCGACACGCGTGTTTGCCCCCTGGCCATCCTTGGGTCTCTCTTGCTTGGGCGGGATGGATTTAAGCTCACAGGTGTGAGTAAGGGTGAGTGAGGAATGAAGCCGATTCACCCCACTGGGGTGGGAAGGGAAGAAGGAAGCCTGGGGCTTTCTCCAGCTCACTGTTAGGTTTCTGCACTGGATTGTGTGTGTGTGTATTTATGAGAAATTAGGCAGAGGCTACGCACTGCTCAGCACAGTGAATATCAGGGATAGGATATTCCAGCTTCTCGATTTCACAGTTTCATCCAAATGCAAGCCATGGCTCTCCACAGACAAAATAGGAAGTGAACGTAATGGATATCTAAAAGGGGATCATCAGGTGGCGATAGTTTGATGATGAGGGAAGTGCCCATTTCAGGCTGCAGGAACAGAAAGTGCTGCTGCTGTCACTGCTCCCAAAATGTCACAGCTCGATCCTGCATCAACCCAAGCCTCACAGACCCCAGCAGGCCAGCACCCCTCTTTGCTTGGCTGCCAGAGGCCACCAGGAAGCCCTAGGGACAAAATACACCGGTCCCCCGGGAGCAGGTGCTTCCTTGTCACCCAGGGTCCTTTAGCACCCTTTTGAGAGGAACCTTACACCCCTGGTTGACTTAGTGCTGCAACTGATAGCCCTTAAAGAAATTAGTCACGGTACACTGTACTGGTGTGAACACAATCCCATAGATGTGTTTTTCCTACACATCTAGTATTTAAGCTGACTTGGCTCTAGCTACACTATGGTGAACTTTGTGGCACAATTAGTTTGTTGATTTTAAAGTTTTTATGGTGTGATCTCTTCATTATCTCAGAGCGTTGCAAAAGACTCAATGGCTTCAGCAGTCAAAAAAATACGTGTGTTTTGAGTTCTGTTCTGCTGCAGGAAAACATGAAAAAGACATTCAAGGAAGCTACAATGCATTACCATAATGTAGGCAGCAGTATACCATTAATCCTGGTGGGATATTTTTCAGCTTTCCTCTTTTTCTTTTCTTTTCTTTTCTTTTCTTTTCTTTTCTTTTCTTTTCTTTTCTTTTCTTTTCTTTTCTTTTCTTTTCTTTTCTTTTCTTTTCTTTTCTTTTCTTTTCTTTTCTTTTCTTTTCTTTTCTCTTTTCTTTTCTTTTCTTTTCTTTTCTTTTCTTTTCTTTTCTTTTCTTTTCTTTTCTTTTCTTTTCTTTTCTTTTCTTTTCTTTTCTTTTCTTTTCTTTTCTTTTCTTTTCTTTTCTTTTCTTTTCTTTTCTTTTCTTTTCTTTTCTTTTCTTTTCTTTTCTTTTCTTTTCTTTTCTTTTTTCTTTTTTTCCTCTCTTCTCCTCTCCTCTCCTCTCCTCTCTTCTCCTCTCCTCTCCTCTCCTCTCCTCTCCTCTCCTCTCCTCTCCTCTCCTCTCCTCTCCTCTCCTCTCCTCTCCTCTCCTCTCCTCTCCTCTCCTCTCCTCTCCTCTCCTCTCCTCTCCTCTCCTCTCCTCTCCTCTCCTCTCCTCTCCTCTCCTCTCCTCTCCTCTCCTCTCCTCTCCTCTCCTCTCCTCTCCTCTCCTCTCCTCTCCTCTCCTCTCCTCTCCTCTCCTCTCCTCTCCTCTCCTCTCCTCTCCTCTCCTCTCCTCTCCTCTCCTCTCCTCTCCTCTCCTCTCCTCTCCTCTCCCTCCCCTCCCCTCCCCCTCCCCTCTCCCCTCCCCTCCCCTCCCCTCCCCTCCCCTCCCCTCCCCTCCCCTCCCCTCCCCTCCCCTCCCCTCCCCTCCCCTCCCCTCCCCTCCCCTCCCCTCCCCTCCCCTCCCCTCCCCTCCCCTCCCCTCCCCTCCCCTCCCCTCCCCTCCCCTCCCCTCCCCTCCCCTCCCCTCCCCTCCCCTCCCCTCCCCTCCCCTCCCCTCCCCTCCCCTCCCCTCCCCTCCCCTCCCCTCCCCTTCCCTTCCCTTCCCTTCCCTTCCCTTCCCTTCCCTTCCCTTCCCTTCCCTTCCCTTCCCTTCCCTTCCCTTCCCTTCCCTTCCCTTCCCTTCCCTTCCCTTCCCTTCCCTTCCCTTCCCTTCCCTTCCCTTCCCTTCCCTTCCCTTCCCTTCCCTTCCCTTCCCTTCCCTTCCCTTCCCTTCCTTTCTAATCGAGACATTAAAAAAAACTATCAAATGCATTGATTTTGTCAAGCAATTTTGTTGAGCAATTTAAAACATTTCAAGATGTAGTATTACATCTGGACATTTTTGAAATGGTCTGCTGTGACTGACTTCAATTCCAAGTGGTTTCTTCCACTGCCCCACGTTGTTGCTGCTTCCAAGCACCCCGTTTCCCATGCTGTGCTGCTGGGCTTCCCCAGCACTGCAGCCCTGCATCGCAGCCCCTGTTCTAGATGGGATTAGAGATGCAGAGGATTCCCAAAAAGTCCTATGAAAGAAGCGAGCTTCTTGTACAATGTCTTTCCTTTTCCAAAAGATCTACAGACCCTACAATAACAATCCCTAAGCTGTATTAGGAGCTATTAAATAGGCCTCCTCAGGCCATCTCACCTACAGGACATTATCAAAGCACACTTATCAGTTGACATCTATGTGGTGACAGCTATGTGATTATAACAGTACACTTCTTCCCTCAACATGAGGGAAAAGTTGAATTAGGAAGGATTTTCTAAAGAAAAAATTACTGTGGAACATTAACCAACCCAATTTTGTCTTATGACTCCAATGAAGGAGTTCTAGTTAATGCAACCAGCAGAGATCAAGATGGAAGGGGTTTCTGGAGCCTACCCTGAAGTCCATTCTGCTGATCAGATGCTAAATGCTAAGTGTAACTACTTTTTCACAGCCGTGGAGCTACACCAAGGAACTTTATTTTAGCAGAGCTATTGTATTTTGAAAGTCTTTGCAATAGAAGGAGAAGCTTAACAGATGTTCTCTAGATGAGATGCATTC
The DNA here is from genome assembly GCF_036013475.1 of Columba livia. Classification (NCBI taxonomy): domain Eukaryota; kingdom Metazoa; phylum Chordata; class Aves; order Columbiformes; family Columbidae; genus Columba; species Columba livia. Next base: position 134,085,676 of record NC_088603.1, read on the forward strand.
ATGGTAGCTGGCATTTGTCTGTTTGAGACTGAAGGTGATTTACTGTGGGCTCTGGCTATTGATGCACAGTACACAGCAATATTTTTATGAGTGGATAAAATATTGAGCAACAAATGAGAAAACAATTCATTCTGGTAAAAGGCAGAATTTGTATTCTTAAATAAAACTTTAAATATTTATGTTTTTCTGTGACATTTCCTCAAGTCTTTGGCATTGAGAAATCACCCATTCAAGCTACTGCACTGGGTAATTTTTCTTTCCATCTCTTTTATATTGCCAGGAAGTACCATTAGATGCCAATAGAATTATAGTTTTATGTCCTAAAATAAAATCATATTCATATTCTGTTCCCTTTCTTTGCTATAAAGATAAGAGATCTCTCCTTCCTTAGTAGTCAAAGTCTAGAGATACTACAAAATGATCTTGACTTTCCTTGACCAAGTGAAGGACATTTCCTTTGCCTTACTCTCTTAGACCATGAATTGCTTCTTCATTTTCTTGGTTGTCATAACCAGATCCATTTGATTTTCATAGTTGTTTGTACTTGACATTTTCATTTGTATTTTATTAAAGTAATTTTCCGGAGGAGTTACACAAAGAGAAGCCAAGTGAAGTAATTTATGTTAGAGATGAACTTGAAACAAAGCAGCAGAACCAGCTGCCCACTTCCTGTCTCCCTTTGTGCACACATGTAAAGGTCTCCAGCAGATTGAACCCACAGCTCTGCAGCTCAGGTCCACTCTAAATCTGAGAAATTGCAAGATATAGATCAGGACACTAGTTAGAGAGTTTTTTAAAGAAACTCTGAATGAGACAGGTCGTTATAGGAACTTATTGTTCTACCTAACAGATTTGTTCCCATTTCTCAAGTTTGTGCCCATTATAATATCTTAGAGAATTTTGGGGGGTATTTTGGTTGGTTTTGTTTGTTTGTGGGGTTTTTTTGTATTTGTGTGTTGTTGGTTTTTTATTGTTAATTTCAGGTGTTCTGGTATGATAATTGTTGCCATGACATTATGGTGACAAGTCACAGTCCAAGGCCTTATTGATCCAATTGCTGGATACACACACTGTTTTAGCTGAAAAGGTGGACCAGGAGCATGTCCCACTGAATGCAGTTGACTGCAGCAGAGGTGGTATTTTGTATTTAGAGCAATTCAGTTTTTGATCATGTTGTGAACATAGATTTGAAAATTTTCTCTATGGGGGAAGTGTGAGGAACTGTAAACATTTACAGCACCACTTTTACTGTATAGTCAAAGACAGGCAAATGTTAAAGAAGAAACAATATCTGTAGCAACATGCGCTGTGAAACCCCAATAGATAATAGTCACTTACGTAATTAAGTGAAGACACTTCATTGGTTCAGTCAGATAACATTTAGATTATATAATGGGGTCAAACGTAAACTTAGTTTTTGTTCTAGTGCTTTATGTTGCTCCTTGTAGACGTCGACCTTATCTTCTTCATACCTTTGGCATTGCTGGCTGTTAAATAATTCTGTTATCACTGCTGCAGCCATTTGCAAAGCTGAGTGCTGCTCTCCTTGAGAAATAGTGAAATTGGTGTCCCAAGTGTGTGGCTTAAATGTACAGCCTGGTGCTTTATTTTTCCAAGGATTTATATCTATAATTCTTTATTAGATGCTGAAGGTGACATATAACAGCAATTATCACACAATTTATCTTAAAACATTGATAGCATAGCACTGTTATAGTACTGCTTCATTTCAAGGTGCTTTCTTTATTAGTTTAGTTTTAATCAGGCATATATCAGCTAAACTAGAAAAAGAAACCGTTTATATTACCCAAATCAACAATAACCCATTAGTAATTGCCATAAACAGCAGCAATTTCATTGCAAAATATAACAGGCGTCTCATACAGTTGCATAAACTCTCCTTGTGGGAAGCTGAGTACTGATTAATTTCACACTGAACAGTTACTTTTCTTATCACCATTATCTACTTTGCCAATCAGAAGGAAAGTAAAGATTCATTAAAACGTTTAAAGTACATTTCACAATGACAAGTCATGCACTAAAACAGATTAGTTGCCCACCACAAAAAGTATATAGATTAATTCCAGTAAAACACTAGCCAAACGCCACAGTGAATTACAGCAGCTTCCGGCAGGACAAGAATTTTGCAAGCTAAGAACACATGGACATTCTCACTACTTTGGAAGATTTTTCCACAGTCTTTGTCTAGGTGTGTTGCTCCTGCTGAGCAGACTGGGCTCCAGATTTGCCTTGCTTGTCTGGAATTAGCCTCTCACCACTCTGTCTTTCAGTGGTTGGGTTTCCCGGCGATTGCTCAGTATGGGACAAGGTGCTTCCCCTTCAGCAGAAGACAAGATTGTGTGGAATTGAACCAGCTAAATGGGGTGAGGAAAGAATGTATTTAGCTTTGCACTTTTATGCTGCATGTCAGTGAGAAATTGTTATACTCCCCAACTAACTTTCTGTTTTGTTTTGTTTTGTTTTGTTTTTTTAATATAAGTATCATAATATTGAATTGATCCAGTGGTGAGTCAGGTTTTGTGCTCCCACAGAATTACTGGAACTAACAACCATCTTTGAGTGTCCTATTCTCACCTATATTGAACTATCATCGAAACTTTCAGACAGTGGTAACATTGTGTGATCACCTATGTAAAAAACATGTGGTCTGTTAAATTAAAAGTATCACCAACTGCGAAAGTTAAAAACAGTGCCTTAGACCTAATTCAACTTTACTTTAAACATTGCTTTTTGTGTCAAACTGTTTGTACTTAACTTCTGTCCCCTATCCATTGAATAGCCCAGTTTATAACACCTTGAACAAATATTAAGGATCTTCATAATATTCAAGTTATTTCTACTACATGCATGTTTTTTATTTTCAAAGATTCAAAGTATTCAACTAGTCTTATCTGGAAATACATTAATTCAAACACTTTTGTAGGACAGATGATAATAATTTAATGGCATAAGACAGTTTCATAAGGGTTTAGAACAGAGAGAATACTTATCTCAGTAAGGCCAGTAGAGGGGTATTTAGCTTGTCCTACAGATATTATTAGGAAATTATGCAATAATAAAGCAATAGGTACAACTCCTAAACACTACGATAACACTGAAAGGAGGACTATACTCTGGCTAATTGATCCTGTGGCACATCACAAAACGCCCTGCTCAGGCAAGCTTTTGGCTGAGATTTGATGAGAACATGAGTTTATTTTGGGGATTCCTGTAAGAACGAAGATGGGAAGAATCCACTTTCTTCCTGGCTTCTACTTTGGGAAACACAGCAATGCAAGGAAGTTTAAATATGCAAATCACCTTTCTTGGAAGCAGCTCCACTGATCTGAAGTCATCTTATCTCACTTTCCACAAGACTTTTTAAGATGTGAGTAGACTAAGCCAGCAGAGGCAGAATCATGTTTATTAAGAGCAATAATGTGATCTAAAGGTACTACTGATTCTACAGGGAAAATGAGACAAATAAACCCAATAAAATGCAGCAACGCAATGTAAAGTGATAATGTCCCTGAAGCTAAAAGACAAGAAGGGTCTTGTTCCTTGTAATACTGTACCTGCTCTGAGCTGATAGTAATTGGCTCTTTAAGGATAATCCAGCTGACACTTTCATGGAGGGGAGGATGAGTCAGAAAGCCATTGCAGGTCCAGTAATCCAAGGATTTAGGCAATAGGCTTGAAGGATCAAAATCAGAAAAGGGAGCTTGCTTACCCTGTGGAAGATACACTGTGGTAATGAAACTGATGAGTAAGACAGGATTTACATCTCAGGCTACAAGATGCTCCTAAAACATAGGAAGTCATTTCAAAACACTAGTGTTTTCTCATAGCATCAGAGATGAGTTGCTCACCCTGGTGATAATTTTAACACTGAGAAACATATAGGCTGGCACCACTGACAATGAGTGGTGTTATGCAAAAAAACCAAAACCAAAACAAAACAAACCCACCAAAACAAAACAAACAGCAACCCATGAAACAAAACAAAATAAAACACAGCTTCCTACACAAATGGTATCAGATACCAAAGAGTTCAGTCACCACTGACTGAAGAGTTTTGTTGTTGTTTTGTTTTTTTAAATACTGAACTCTGTGCTCCTGAGGAAATAACCGCTTCAGTGTATAATTAATTTTCAGCTGTCTGTTGAGGCTAAAGGAAGGATTCACACAGGTTGACAATGTTTCCATGTTCAGGGTCAAGGCTACATTTATTTCTAAAATACTGTGGAAGATGCTGCATTGTACTTTTAACATGCTTCACTAAAATTCAGATATTCAGATTCTAACTCTGCTTATCTTGTGCCTTTATAAGAGGCTTGTTGGGAACAGTCATGGCTTTGCAAGACAGCTTAAGAAAAGTGCAGTTGTGGTATTCATTCTTCTCCCTTTTTTTCCCTCCTTCAACTGAGTGAAATTCCAGTTTGACTATTGTGAGGCTGTGTTGGTGTTGGACACCAGGGTAATTTTAAGTAGACGGACAGACGGATGGAAACGTAGCATTAGGTAGGAATCAGGAAATCTATACTCTTACTGTTACACAAAGAGCGCGTAGCTCTTTTTAGGGTGGAGCCCCAACAATACAAAATATCTTATGGGATCCCATAAATTCATATCTAATATCATGCTTTCAGGTTCCACATCTCAACAGACTCCTTCAGCTGAAACCCTGCCTTACTCTGAAGTCTTCAATAAGGCAGACGAGAGACTACATAGATTTTTAATTCAGCTCCTTTGTATATTATCATGATGAGGCTGTGATGATGGTCACCTTAGTCTTTACTGAATCCAAGGCCTTCAAGACACCCTTCAGGTTTTCGTTGCACAAGCCAAGCTGTAAATAAAAGAATACTTTAAAGTCCTAAATATGTAACAGTAGTTTTATTCTAAGAGAATCAAGAGTAAGAATATGCTTTATAAATGTTGATCAGTTTAGCTTTGCAAACCTACTATGAACAAAACAAAATTTAGAACCTCTGAAGAAATAACAGGAAGTTTTTCTTCTGCTTTTCAGAGTAATGCTAAAAGTAGTGCAAAAATGATCTGTGGTTCAGGAATATAAGATTGCTTTGATCACTTGTGCACACATGACTCAAATTGCCTTTCTGTGAAAGTTCACATCATTGCAAATGGAGTGAAAAGCAAACACGAACAGTGTGAGCATTGCCTGTTGGAAAGGTGGATGAAACACCACCACAAGCTCAGCAGCACTCACGCCTTTAAAACACAGCTTTTGAAGGCTCTGTGGATGAAATGGGGATTTGGGTAAAACATCCATGTACAATAGAATCATAGACTAGTTTGGGTTGGAAGGGACTTTCAAAGGTCATCTAGTCCAACTCCCCTGCAATGAGCAGGAACATCTTCAACTAGATCAGGTTGCTCAGAGCCCCGTCCAGCCTGGCCTTTAATGTCTCCAGGAATGGGGCATCTACCACCTCTCTGGGCAACCTGTGCCAGTGTTTTACCACCCTCATTGTAAAAAATTTCTTCCTTGTCTCTAGCCTGAATCTCCCCTCTTTTAGTTTAACACTATTACCCTTTGTCCTATTGCAACATGCCCTGCTAGAAGATGGTCCCCATCTTTCTTATAGGCAGCTTTTAAGGTGCAAAGTTGATAATATTGGCTAACATGGGATAATAGACAGTCACCACCACCAATTTAACATAAAGACATGTTTCTCCGAGCCCTCATCACTGACTGCAGTTTGCATAAGGAAAGGGAAGCGAGAAACATGTTTTCAGCACATCAGTAACTGACCTTCAGGGAAACAGTGACGATGGCCAAGCCATCCAGCTTGTCAGAAGCCTCAGCTGCATTCGAATACTTGTCCGCATTTCAGTGAACCAGATGAAGCTAAAACGCAATTGACAGCATCACTTTTGCTGGTTCTATTACAAAGAACTTGGTGTGAAACTGATAAGGTGCTTGTGAATGCCTGTGGATTTATGGTGTCAGGGCTCACACCCAGGCTCTTTCCTAGGGCAGGCAGAACTGCACATATTCCCAAAAGCAATTTTGGGGTAAGTACACAGAGATGTGGAAAATCACAATTTACAAGGGACGTACATTTTTCTAACTCTGCTGCTAACAGTCTCTGTATGTGCTTTTATTTCCTTTAAAAATGTAATACATGAAATAGTATAATGAGGAGTTTAACCATTTTGCTACACATGGTGCAATATTTATTCACAATAGGCCCATTTGCTGCAAAAGATTGGTGGTATGGCCGTGAATATCAGGCTGTGAATGGTCTATATTCAACACTGACTTTCAACAACTTTTCAGTTTTGACAGTATTCACTTAACTAAAGTTTTGAGGGACTTTTGTTCATCTCAGTAAGTAACTAATTATATCTTGAGCTATTTTTGTGGGAAATACAGATTTCCAAAACCTTACTGAACTTGGAAATCATAATAATTTATTTAAATGCCTTCTCATCTATGAATATGTTTCACAGTTCCTTAGCAACTACGTACCTCTATGGTAATAGTCTAGTCCAGGATTATTTGTATAATGTTTCAGCAATATGGTCATAGTAAATATCAAAACTTAAAATACAAGGAGATTCTGAAACATAGAGACAGAACATGGAAATGACCATATAATGCACATAATTTTGAAATTCTGATTTAAAAATATTTTTAAAATATTTCTGGTATTTTTAAAGCCAAATTCCTGTCTTCTCAACTAAACATATTTACTGTTTCAACATATTTAAACTATTGATTTGAAGCAAACTAATAAACACTTAATAGCGTGCCGCTTAAACACAACTGAAGTGCACTATCTTTTTACAGCAGAAAGCAATTCTAAAGTGACACCCCTTTCTAATCTTGGCTGTATCAAATGAGATAGCTTTAGCATTCTGAACAGCGGAAAATTTCCTATTAGGAACATACCTCTGGCTGTGTGCTCCTAATGCCTAAATTAAAAATGTATAATCCATCTCATTAGATTGTCATGTTGTAATGTTCCTAAAATCTAAAAGGCTGCCAAAGATAACATTGCATGCATTAAACATTAATTGTTCATTGGCATGTCGATGACTATTAGCTGGACACTATGACACTGGAAAACAAATAAAATCTATTACTTCAGAGGTAGTTTTTAATTATTGTAAGACAGACCTTGCTTCATTTTTCTGAAGACATTTAACCTACTTGACAGCTGCTGAGGCCCTTAATAGATAAGTTTTTACCTCTTTCTCTTCACTAATTTCTTTTGAGTTTCCTTCTTATTTATTGTTCTTGAAGAGCCAGGGAAAGAAACAAAAACAAACAAACAAACCCCCCCCCAAAACACCAACAGCAGTGATCAGCATACTTGTAATTTTGAAGAGCTCCAGCTACAATTACAGTGTGGCATTGGGTGATCTGACTCTCTAAAAAGCAGCTGATTTACTATTAAGCTGAATGTACTTGTACAGCTAATCTTTTGAACATCTAGCAGATGTTACTTACTTTTAAACCTGCATCTTTCAACCCAATTTCGTTATTTAAATATGGGATTAGATCATCTAAATTTAGACCACAAAGCCCAATTTGCTCTTGCAAACTCAACTTTGCACATACAGAGATGGCATTACTTTTTGCAAAATAAAGTAATTGTCAAGGCTACCTACATACGCTTTTATTTTTTCTAGGGATGGTATATAGGACCAGACTTTGAAAACTTGACTTTGACTTTTCTTTCATTGACTCTACCTCTGAGGTGAATTTCCTTCCATCCACTGTGTGCTCTGAGCCTTGCTCATCTGTGGAAATGAAACTGCTGCAATCTCTATGTTCCAGTGAGAGGAACACCTCTCAGCACTGCAAATGCATGAAAAAGGTAAAAACATTAACCAATAAAGTCTTCCTGACAGTCAAGTTACAAATTTCAAAGATTTTATAACTAAGCTGTTTTCTCAATGTTAACGTGTTTTGAAATTAGATTATTTTTAAACATTTGGAGGAAAAAAACCCAACAACCCTGAACAGTTCGTGCAGCTAAGCCAAAGTTACTGAAGGGTTTAAGTCTAGATATGTATATGAGTGCATTGCTTGTAGTAAATCTGCATGACTCCTAAATATGGTTCCAAAATTCAGGTAAAATATATGTGAATACACCTTCTACTCCAGAGAGAAAACAAAAGGAAAAGTAATGCAGAAAAAGAGCATTTTGCCAGAAACAGTAATTGGACTTTAATAACTGTAGAAAAAACAGTCCTACTTCACAGAATTAACTTCTCTCTAAAATTTGTATTATTTATGACAGTATCTTAAATGTGTCTTCACAGAAGTAACAGTTGTACTTGACATTTTCTGAATTTAGACTATGAGGTACCACTGGCGTACTTGGATGTTATTGACACTGATTATTGGTCATTACCATTACTTCCTTGCTTACAAGCACATAAATGTGTACGGATTCTCACTGTGGTGATAGACACCTGTAATTGTGCATGATGCTTAGAAACATGTGCCTGGAGTTCTTGCAGCACTTGCAATATTATATATCAACACAAAGAAATCTCCTTTGCTATCAAGGTAATAAGATTCTCTGAGGAAAAAAAACTAGCCCAGAGTGATTTCTTATGGAATTATACTTTGAGTAACTTTTACATATGTATAAAACTTGTACCACATGTTGATTTAACAAAAAAAAAAAAGCACAATTGAGTAACTGTGTTTAGAAAATCTACTCCTATCTTCCCTTTTCCAAAACAGTGATTATCCTGCAGGTTTCCTACCGGGAATTACCGGTCCTTTTGCCTTTAACATAAGAACACTTGACAACAAGTCCTAATTTTAAAGAACATAATTTGTATCTTCTGTGACACTTAAAAGGTGTTGCCAACCAGTATAATTAAATTAACAAGCATACCCTTATCTACAGAAATACTTCTGAAAGGCAACTGGTCTTGTTTTCTATGCAAATTAGAGCAAAAGAGAAAGAAAAAAAGAAAATATGCCACATTCCCCTCTCCAGGTCTCTTTTTTACTAACCTGATTGATTGTCCTTATCTTTAAATTCACATGGAATGAATGTCCAAGATTCACAATCTCTTTGCATGTGGAAGATTTCCAAGTGACCTGGAGAAGCCCCAGAAATGCATCTTTTTTTACTTCCTTGGTTTTAATATCAATAGGAGACTGATGGTCTCCACTGTCAACAGGTTATAACTTGTGCCAGTGCTCAGGTCCTAGGCAAAATAAATAAATGAATAAATAAAATATTCTACTTCAAATTCTGTACCAATACAGAATTCATTACTCTTTCCCTTGGAACAAATTGCATACATAATACAGATACTTGATATGTTCATAATCCACGTAAGTCTGAAGAATCTTTATAAGGAAAGGAAAGAAATATTCAATGTATCATAAATAAATCTGACTTTCTATTAAAGATAGCTTTTACCATTGTTGCCTTGATAACTCCAGTTCAAACTTGCCATTTTTTAATCCTTGCAAGGTACTGTCTTCTTTAAAAAGAAGTTACTGGTGCTGATGAAAGCTGTTAAGATTTGATTTTCTGCTGAATTTCTAACTTACACCTGGGGTTTTATATGCCTGCTTAAACTGTAAAGATACTAATATTTTCTAACCAACTTTTGTTTGTTTCATATGACTTCAGAATGGCATGAGAAGATATGGTAAGAGAAAGGATTGTAATAAGGAAACAGTGTGGTTTGCAATCTGTTTACTTTTTGACTCAGAACATATATTAAGACCGATATGAGATAGATGCCAAATTAAAACACACATCAATCTAACTGTTCAAATGTTGTCCACTGACCTCCATACTAAATCTTCACAATCCAGAGGATAATTATGGTATAAAAGTGCAGACTACATAGAAAGCAATGGATGCTCAGCCTCTTTGAAAATCCATGGCAATGATTTAAGACATCTATGTGTGGATTTTAGAACATAAATTCTGACAGTCACTAAAAAATAATCAATCTCAGTAGCTTTTCGTGGTGGCAGACTAATAACAATAAATAACAAATAAGACTAGCAAGAGGAGGTCCAAGGCTTGCTAAGTCCTACTGGCTTCAGATGTTTTGGGAATGATCTCAAGCCATTTTTGTACTGCTGGGAATCTCCAAGGCAATCTTCCAGGGGACTGATACCTGATTAAGTGCATGATAGAAATCCAGCTCCCAAAGTTTTCTCCTGAAGTAGGTCCTATCTTGTAGTTCAAGAATATTTACACACAATCACCTATTTCTTCAGCAATAAGATACTATGCCCTGACTCTGTTTTAAAACTAACTTCTTCTGATATATATGGGATTTGCCTGGCTTAAACTCTGTCTCATATGTGCTTAAAAGCAGGATTGTATTTTTAGGACCATATGCTTGACAGGTACTGCAGCAGAGTTAAATAGTTGTGGTATTATCTAAATTTCTAACCGTTTGAACTGAGTGCATGGAGTAATTTTTTTTTGTATAAAATAAGGTTTATCACAGATTATGTAAGCATTGCTTTGTCATCCTGCATTGCAAAAAATGGAACCTGTTGACATTTTCCTGTTTTTCTTAGACTATTCTCAGTAACAGGAAGCTACTGGTATCTGCCTTTGCAGATGTCTGCAGCTGACGTCAGGAATTTCAGATACCATTGTGCAAGTAATGTTATAACCTGTAAAACTTGTGGCATTGATGTCAAGAAAGATGATAGCTTTTAGGTGCGTCTCAGTTGTAGGTGGACTGCAACTTTCTGTTAATTTTTTCTTGTTCAAAAATTATGTTTCATCAGCATGGAATGTGTTCAAAGGAAAGTTATCACCACAAACATTTGCTGAAAGACAGACAGCTTCACTTGCTTAGTCCCTGACAAGTCTCCTAGTCAGATTACTAAGATGATATCACTGTTTCACTACATCATGAAATTTCTGCTTGAAGGGTGCACAATTTATGGTCCTTGGGGAAGCTTGCTGTGTGAAGTATGTGAGAAACGAAGATATCAAAACTAACAAATCAGCTGGAAATATTAAGTGTGCTGGACCTGGCCAGTTAGTAACCTGTAGCTGTGCAACAAGGAGTTTGAAGACCTCAGTAACCAGGCTTGCATTGGGCCTTCAGCGCCCTGTTGGGGTAAAGGGAACTGGGAAGCCTGCCCCTGTCTTGGCTGCTACCGTCTGGAATGGCTGTGACAAATTACTCCTATGTTTAGTGCTGAAACAGACTCAGGCTGGTGTTGGTGACTATGTTTTGAGGCTTCAGAAACCAAACTGGGCACCAGACACTAAAAAGATGCAGCCAACTGCTCTGGAGAACTAAGCTGTATAGCAGGCAGCCCAAGAGCCCTGAAAAAGCCACCTTTGGCCTGGGCACTCAGGACTTGCAGCCTCTCTCCTCCTGCAGGAGAAGATTTAGAGTTTGGATCCAAGTTAAAAGGTTACAAGCGACATGGAAGCGGCCCAGCTTCCCGCTTGTCCCCTGGGACAGTTTGGTGTTCAGGAGGGACAGATAAGCCTGGTTCATTGGGACACAGGTGTTCATGGCTCAACAGTTTTTCACTTTGAGAATCAGAACTCTTTTTAATGTATTTGTGGGGATATTTAGCAGCCTTCAGTAATATTTAGAAATTATTTAAAGAACAGTTTTGAAACTGAACATGTTTCTTGCAGAAGCGAAATCTTGACTGTTGACCAGATCTGATGTCAATTATCATCGTTCCTTTGGAATAATGTAGGATAAGTTCCTTCACTCCTCTGAGAGCCACAGCACCAAATCAACTACAGTTGTTCACACAGCCGGATGAAAGAGCCAGAGACCCCTCAGTTCCCTGTCTGCTATCAGTCATCTTTAAACAGTGCTAGTCATTATAAGTTAGTTATATGGATAATAACAAATACCTCCTGTCAGTGGCCAAGAACTATCAGCTAGACCACTGAAAAAAACAAGTGACCAGTTAGATAGGACTAGTTCAGAGAGATCTGAAATTGTGTTTGTGGTTTGAGCAAAACAGATGGTGTGTTCCAGCATGATATGTAGATAATACAAAATAATTCAGTGGCAGAGCATACAGAAGAGTGGGGAAAGATAATTTTGAATTTTCTAAGAATGAAAGGAAGGAAGTGTTGGGAATAATAGCCAAAGGAAATATAAATCTTGTCTTGTTAGGCAAATGCAATGAGAATCTAATGTGGAAAAACTGCCATAATATCTTTTGCTTGATCAGATAATCAATGTCAATTTTCTGACTATGAAAAACATTCTTACTGTGCGAGGTGAGCATGGCAGAGATTCAGTAAAATGATCTCTTGGAAGAGGAGCCACGATTTCAGAATTGTGACCTTTTTACTGTCTCATCAGCCAGGCTCTAAAGTAATCCTAGACCTCAGGTTTAAATGCAGTAGACTACATGTGACTGACACAACAACTGGTTTGCTTCTTGAAACCCAACACAACTAGCTTATGATTCCTCTTGTTATACCCTTTTATTCATCTCTAAGTGCACTTCAGCTTTTAACTATGAACCTATCACTGTTGCTAAAATATTTAATTACTAGTCTTTCTTAAATAAAGTGTAAGTTGTTGATTCTTACGTCTTCAAATTAAAACCTGTTAAAACCAATTTTTCTTTTTTTTTTTTTTTTGTGCATGAATGTAGAGAATAAGGATAATGTTATGAAGAAGTTCTCGAGTTCATGAAGAGCTTATGAACCAGGATTCAAAGAAAAAAAATCCAGTATTTCTTTGAATAGATTTACCCCTTTTTTAATTCCTGAAGTTACAATGTGGCCATATGACAAAGAAACTACTGCTAGTTGCACAGCGCTTGCCATTTGGGAAACTCCTTTTAGGTCCCTCTTCCACCTGCCAAAACCATTTCACGGTTTTTTGCAACAACTTCATGCTAGACAGAAAGGCTTCTCAACTCAAAAAGCACCTTTTTTTTTTTTCCCAAAAGAAAAGCTTTTTACAAATTTCTATAGGGACTGAAGTAAACTACCTATAAATGTAAGTTAAAATGTTTTAAAGCATTTTACAATTATCTTTGTGGCTCTCATGCATTCCTCCAGAGTACTTGTAGCCCAGACATTGTCACATTATACTCATGCATTAGAACTACAGGAATAAGTTTCTGAGACAGCAACCACAAAATAAATGTCCCAGCAGCAGAGGGCATGAGAAGGCTGAGGATCATGGATGGTAATGAGCTTCTTAAAACACGAGCCTGTATTCCATCAATCCCTGACTATTACCTCCACATTTTAGGCCATCCACACTGCAGGGAAATGTTAGCACCTTTCCAAGAAACTGAGATTAAAGAAATGTGATATCCTTGGCAAAACCTTCATAATATAAATAGAAGTGGATCCCTAGCTTTCCAGACAAGTGTTGACAAAGTTTTAATGTCTAAAGCTCTGAACCTACACACCACTAGAGATGTGTTTAATTTTATGCGTAGCAGGATGTCTGTTCACCTTATTTGCAAGTATGAAATTAAAAATGAGCATAGTTTAGGAATGAATACAAAATAGTCTTATTTTAAGGACACTGACCAGAAAAAAAAACATAAAACATTTCTGAAAAATATTAGATTAAATGAATGTTCACAGGATTTTTTTCATTTTTTAACTGTCAAACACTACATATCTTGATAGCGAATTTATGAAAAAAATCCTACAAAAAAGCTTCAAAAATATTTCATTAGCTCTTGTAGTGATCCTTTTGAGTTAATGTTTACAAAGAATCAAGATATTGTTATTGGCAATGCTCTGGTCAAAATAAAATAAGATGTATTAGATAATCTTCACTTCTAGCTATTGTAAATAAAACAGTTGGAGGATAGTTGCAAAGCTATGAAAGTTTTGGGGTGAACTAGGAGGAGGGCACACCAAAGCCACCAGACATCGCTTGATCTGAGGAAGCTCAGGCCATACATGTACAAAGTATTACACAGGGTGCAAGAGATAAGCATCGCCTTCCAAATGAAATAAGCTGTAGCAAACATTGGCCTGTGGCATAAAGGTGGGTGATAACAGGACCCCAGTGGTTGTGAACGAGCTGTTGTCTCACGTCACCTCGCATCTGCTCCCAGCATCGGGCTCTGCTGAGGACAGAGACGCAGCTCAGTGTGTCACTGTGGTGGGATCAGCCCAGCCCCTCCTTGGGAGGGGAGAAGTGCCAGCCTAGCTGGGGACTTTCTTCTGCTGCGGGCTACAGCTTCAGGCTTTTAGCTGAGCGTTTGATTTCAAGTGATGAAAGATAATACTTCTCTATTTTTATTTCCAGACAGACCAATAAAATGTAAAACTATCAGCCCCATAACTCCTTGTCCTTATTATGAGAAACTTTTCTTGTTACAAGGTGTTTTGTGAGCCTTTGTAGTCCGCATTTTCTAGCAAACACTAATGAAACATTATAAATGTCATTATGCACCTCATACTCAGGGAACATATTGAATTTTACCTAATAAATTTAAATACCAGAACAGGTTTTTACGAGAGGGGACGATGGCTTTTACGAGAGGGGACGATGGCCAAATATCAAACTCACATGGTGGACATGGCATGGTAATAAATACAAAATTTGTTATTTGCAATTATACCGATACAACATTAAGCGATCTATATCAGGAATGGTGGAGTAGTTCTACGGAAGTTTTTCTTTCCTTTTAATTCTGTACCTTAGTATGGAAGAAGCACATATAGCTGCAACAGACTTAATCTGGTTTATAGATACAAAATATGAAAGGGAAATATAGACTGCTGTGATGGTATGTTTTACTTGCCATAAATTAGGGGTTTTCAGCCCTTTGATTGCCAGATGCTTAGACATCTCCTGGCAAAGACAGAGAAATCAAAGCCTTCTGAAAGCAGGCTTGATCTTCTCAGTTGTCTTTCACCTTGAAAAGAATTCACAGACCCCAGGACTTGGGGCCAGAAGTTGAAAACACATTTCTGTGCCATGAGACTGCTGAAGATTGTTACCTGCATGATACATTTTCAGGATTTGGACCCTTCAGTTGGAGCTGCTGATCAGTTTGAATATATTAATAGCTTTGTCAAGTGTCACCGCTATCACTTGTGAGCAAATTTGAGCCCTTATGTATGGCACAGATACTTGTCCAAAGTAACCAGTATTGTCTGCTCAAATGTATTTAATTTTCAAAGTTCTGTACAAAACAGTATATAAATAACCTCTTCGGTGATCTGTGATAATATCTATATTCTGGAAGTTTCCTTAGGCATAAATAAATCTCATGATCTTGCACAGAACCGACTGGTGGATAAACAAAGAAAGATAAATGCCCTCTTTCAGGGGTATTACTGGCTGTGGAAACTGCATTGTTTTAATCAAAACCTGTTTCTGATAGACAGAAATCATTTTAAGCAGGAAGAGGCACAGTAGCCCGTCAGCTGCTCGGGAGTTTCCGCAGGGAGCTGTGCCCTCTGCTGCCTGATGGAGCACAGTGAAGAAACAGCAGTAAAAGACTTGGCCAGTATAGCTTTGACCCAAAACACAGGTGAAATGGAACAATTCAAATACAGGAATATTTGATTTGTGTTTGATAGTAAGCTGCATTGGGTGGCTGAGAATATTTTTTGTTTGTTTCCAGTCTCCTGAAAGACTAAGCCTTGAAAAACAGGAACGGCAGAAATTTGAGAAAGTTTGTTTTTTTTCTTTTGTCAGTGACTAAGCATTAAAATGCACGTTTTTTTTGGAAAGGGTGGATAAAAAAGCACCAACTCTTACATCAAAACAGCAGTAGATAAACAAATGATATATAGCTACTGAAAAGGTTGTTTTTATTTTCATTATTGTTGAACCTTTTTTCATCAAATACTGTTTAAAACTCAGTTCAAGGCTTATTTGACTGTATTTCTGGCTGGCTATTATGACTTTAATTTTCCATACCTTTTAATTCTACTGTCCACATCAGTGACACTCATGAAGAGTAATTTCTGTGAGCCAGTTAGGGATGCAGGGATTCTGCCACAGTTTTTCAAGAAGAGTTCTTAATAACAAAGGGAAGTAAAAAAATAATAATTTCAGTGTCAACTGTTCTGCAAAAGTATTTCTCTTTTTGAGCTACTGAACTGCTAAAAAAAACACCTGCATAAGTCACACATGCAAGTTCTGTTACAAATGTAAAATGCAGATATGTAGCTACACAAATAAGCATACTTACGTACCATAGATGTAGTTTGACTGATTACCATTCTAAAGATATTACTATGCTAGCGGTGTTCCCTCTTTTTATGCTCCTCATTAAACTCCACAGGCATAGAGAAAGTTGTAGAAGTACAAGCTGCTTGCTGGCACGTAGGTAGCCTGGCTGGTGCAGTGTGTGCTTTTTCACCAGGGTGTGTTTGAAACCTTCTGCAACTTAACAATTGTGATCTATAAGTCATATTTGTTAAGAAACAGAAATAGTTTCAGCAATGCTACGGAATTTATGAGTACTCCAGAGCCATTAGAGCAGCTCTGCCACCTACAGACACATCATTTCTGTATTTGCACAAAAAAATATCCACCTTACACTTGTGTAGAGTTCTTGCAAAAATTAAACGAGCAGATATCCTAACTGGGCCATCCCAGCATGTAAACCAGAAGTACAGGACTGTGACGAATGATCAAGATTTGATATAAATTGTACAGAAATCGAGCAAGGTTTTTGCAAGAAACTATACATATTTACTCCATAACCATCTTCACTACTGGACATTCCACTGGGATGTAACTGATGCCAAACAGGACTAAGAGGAATTTGTTGTTTTAATAGATAAATCATGGTATCTTTTCTATTTTCAAATGAACAGCAGCTTTCTCAAATTTGTGATAAAAGCCTGATGTGCCTGAAGAAGATCTGCTTGCCCCATTTTCTCTAGTTTCTGCTGGAGTTTAGGTGAACTGCATGTTCCATTCTCCCTGACAACACCAAATCACACTCCATACTACCTAGTTATCCTACTCCTCTCACAGAGGCAACAAAATAATAAACTCTGATGTACTGGCAAATGATCAGAGAGAATTGCGTGAGTCCCAGACTGCAGGTCTCCTCACAGGTTAAAAAAAGAAAAGTTTCCCAGCCCTTTTCTGTGCAGAGATGGCCTGGAAAACCTGAAACAATGTAAACAGACAGAGGTGCAGGATTGGAGCCAGGGAGTTGATGTCAGTGTGACAACAGACAGAAAGCAAGAGTGTTGCTGAAGAGAGACAAGTGCATGATGGCACAGCCGCACATTGTTGCTCTTTCCTCTCCAGAGAAGTCACGAAGAAATCCTTAAAATATCTCCCTGTCCCGTGCAATCTCCTTGGCCATTGTCCATCCCATTGCTGACAGAGCAGGGATGTGGGACATCATGAAAGAATCTCCCAACTATTTCACTTCAGCCCTGAAGAATATTTCTTAAAAAAAAAAAAAAAGGAATTATTACTTTCTTGAGGAATTCATATTCTATGTGTTTCTTTACAGTTTTCCCTATTTTTCACACTTCCCCGTAGCAGTGTCTTAAAAAATGCCTACTCTTGTTCAAAATAACTGTACCCTTGTGTTTCTTCAGTGGAAGAGTAAAACCACTCAGATTATCTCAATATCAGCACTCTTTGGCAGCTTTCTGAAGTGACAAGAAAACAGTTCTAAATCATGATATTTTGGATTCTGTGTTTTGGAAATGGAACAAGAAATTGAGAAGAATCTGGGGACAGGCTGTAAGATGCCAACAGGAAATGGACCTACAGAAGCATTAGGGATGCAGAAAAAATCTGGGAGGTGCAGAATAAAATGAGGCCAGACTGGAACTGAAGACATGGGAAGATGGAAAGGAAACATATGTGTAGGAGAACTTGGTGGGGTAAGAGTTCAAGCCTGTGGCTCCCTCACTTACATACCATGAGTACCTCTAATTTAGACACACAGACCAAGGCTAACTTAGCGCTGCTTGATGTTGGCAATAAAATATTTCTGTCCTTAATAATTCTGTACTTAGATGGTGATGCTGATGTTAAGTGGAAGCTGGACCTTCTTTTTCTCATCTTTGTGTTGCTCTCTGCCCAATGCAGCAACCATGGGATTTCTGTTCACTGTTTTTCTTACAGAAGTAGTGCTCTGGGTGTTTTCTTAGTTGTCCATGTGATGCTGTTGTTGCATTTACACTAAAACCTGCTGTCCTTGTAGGAAGGTTAATCTCATCTAATGCAAGACTTTGGACTTAGATACATTATTTTCCCTTATTGTTTCACTATTCCCTTATTGAACATCAGCATATGGTGTACCTGGATGGTTCCTGTACATTAACGATATCTATATTTTTTTTACATGGCAAACGAATCTGGCAGTCTATTTATTTCATCCAGAGACCACCAAGACCATTAGTTCTTCTACTTCTTTCCAAAATTTGCATCAGTAAGTGAAATGAAATTTTAGCAACCATTTTAAGAATAAATTTTGCAAGAAGGTCATGTGCTAACTGAAACTAATATGTGTCATTTTAATGTGTGTTCTGAAACGTGAGATATTTTGGGGTTGCTATTTGTGCAGGAGGTTGGACTAGATGATTACCTAACATCCCTTCCAATCTGAGTGTTTTTATGGTTCTGTAAGTGAAGTTTTGTCTGGCATATTGTAAAACATTTCCCTGTCACTATGAAAAATATTGGAACACTAGATAAGAAATATACTGAGTTTCAGCAAATCTGGTTTATTTTCTGTTTATTTTCTATGATCAGATATAGGAATCAAAGAATGTGTTGTAGAGAGAATATGTCCAGAGTTAAAGATAAGAA
This sequence comes from Columba livia, assembly GCF_036013475.1. Taxonomy (NCBI): domain Eukaryota; kingdom Metazoa; phylum Chordata; class Aves; order Columbiformes; family Columbidae; genus Columba; species Columba livia. Next base: position 134,104,426 of record NC_088603.1, read on the forward strand.
GAATGAGTCAAGGATGTGGGCATTGCCTAGGGAATTTTGGACTTTGTTGTGCAATGATTTTTATAACTCATTACACTTGATTTAAGACATACATAGATAGTCGCCATTCTCTGAATTTTTGTCTGTGGTGAAATCTATCACGTGAATGAAGTAAAACAGCAATCAGCCCAGAATCTATCACTTTGTTAAGATAAACTATTAGAACTGAGAGTTCAGAGATGCATATTTGCAGGAAAAACAGGGTATCCAGCAAGTGACCCTGTGGGATGTTGCAAGATGGGGATGATCTCAGCTATTGCAAACAGGAGACTAGTTCTAAATGAAAGGGGATTATAAAAGCTATAATTAGCTAATGCTTCCTAAAAGCCTAACAAAACTGTTGCGTTTTTTCCATTCCAAAGTGCAATACCGTAGTGAGATCAAGTATCAGGTAGTAAGTGTAGACAGAGAAACAAATCTTATAAACACAATATTGTCTGCTATTATTTCAGGACAATCTTGTAAACTCCCTGAAACAGATACTTTTCTTTTAATGATGCTGTGATTGCTGAAGGACTGTTCATTTGTTATATTGGAATATAATAAGCACATCACAATTAATTGTCACCAATTTATGTGAATTTTATGTACATGTCCATGGGTGAAGCTTCTTTAACCTCTAATCTGTGCTGTAAATTGTGAAGAAAGCAGATGGATTCCTGAAGACAACAGAATTGCTTATCTCTTAAAAGGAAGCTTGCTTTTCTCAGAAGTGGTTTCACTGCTGCTTTATTTACTGTTTACAAGTACTCGTGGTATTAACATAATAACCCCATGCGGATGACTGTGTCTGCTCTGCATGAATCTTATTCTTTGTCCCCAGAGATTTCAAAGTACACACATACGCAACAGTGTAAACCCTGATGGAGAAGAAGCCGAGGGGCATGGGAGATCTCTCCTCTCACAGATGACCACCAAATGTGGCTTGGACTTCGCTGTTTACATGTGGGTGACAGAGGAAAGCACCAGAGAAGAAACAGGACCACTAGCAATGCAAAGGCTTTTCAGGAGTGTCATAAATGCTGTCTTACAAAGGACGGGCAGTTTGTTCCATCTGTTAGAGGTGTGGGAGAACACAAAATGCTTTGCTGAGACTTGCATGGACTAAATAAGGAAGTGCAGGTTTGATTCTCTCAAGTCCACCCCAGTACACCCAAAGAACACCTGGTAATTCCATAACAAGATCAAGTTTATTAATTTTTGAAACAAATTCATAGTTTCTTTAAAACTGAAATTTTATGTCACTTCAAAACCAGACTGCTGTTACTTAAAATAAAACTCCACTATCCGTGAGAAAAATATTACTCATCTGAACTGCATCTATAAAATGTACAAGCATATTTGAAGTGTGACCACTTAAATCGACATCCAAAGAATTGGTTATAAACCTAAAATTCTGCACGTGCTTAAATTCTCTGCTAGGCTGGCTTTGTGTACTAGATGGTTTGGCTGGCTAGCACCAGTCCTTTTCTTTAGTTTTGAAGGCAGAGGAAGGTCTGAGACTATCATCAAGTATTTTGTCCTTCATACCACAAACCTGTCACTGTGCCAGTGTATCAGTGGTCCGTTGAATTACTATTTTTTTCTCATTATATTAAATAAATGAAAGCTTTAGTTATTAAGCCATAGAAGCAAATAACTCACTGAATATCTGACCATCTAATAACAGCAAATCTTAGTCTTTCTGAGCCAATGCTAAGAATCATAGAATCATAGAATTACAACTACCTGAAAGGAGGTTATAGCATGGAGGGTGCTGGTGCTTCTCCCAAGTAGCAAGTAATCGGACAAGAGGAAATAGCATCAAATTGCACCAGGGGAAGTTTAGATTGGATATTAGGAAAAAATTATTCACAGAAAGGGTTGTCAGGCATTGGAACAGGCTGCCCAGGGAATCGGTGGAGTCACCATCCCTGGAGGTGTTTAAAAGGTGTTTAGGTGAGGTTCTTAGGGACATGGTTTAGTGCCAGAGTTAGGTTATGGTTAGACTTGATGATTCTGAGGGTCTCTTCCAACCGAAATGATTCTATGACTCTAAGAAGATGGAGACTCCCTTTTTCCAAGGAGACACATGGAAAAGACGAGGGATAATGGGTACAAGTTACTCTTGAGAAGATTGCGAATGGACACATGAGGGAAATTTTTCATCATGAGAACAACCTGCCATCGGAATAATCTCCCCAGGGAAGTGGTGGATTCCCAACCTTGGACACTTTTAAGATTCAGCTGGACAAGTGCTGGGTCATCTTTTCTAGACTGTACTTTTGCTAAGAAAGGTTGGACCAGATTACACTTGTGGTCCCTTCCAACCTGGTATTCTATGATTCTGTGATGTCAAACCTACCACATGCGTACTGCGCTACTGATCCGCACATCCACAGTCAACCTGCTGTACACCCAATACAGGAGAGAGCTCAAACATGCAGAATGACAGTATGTTGTGTGGATAGCAAATTATTATACTCTGCACATCCAGAATGTCCACTTTCTGGTATTTCAGGATGATTAGTAGCCAGTGTTATTAGATGTTAGTCAGTAGGCTGCCACCCAAAAAAGGAAAGACATTACTGTTACCAAAAGCAAAAGACCACTGTCAAAGCTGATAAATTCAGCAGGGCTTAATGAAGGTGTTGTCCTGTACATAAGGAAACAAGGAGACTTAAGATACCTTTTTTTTTTAAAAAAAAAAAAACCTTTGGGATTAGAGCACTGCTAATCCACATGAGATGGCTTAAGCCCTCAGCTTTAGCGATTGTTTTGGGTAAGGGTTACTTGACTTCACGGACTATACATCTTGTTATTTAAATTGAATTATTTGTATTTGCTTCTGTGGTTTGGGTAGATTGTATGTTATTTTACCATACTAAATACAATTTTTTTTACAACATTACAATTTATTATTTTTTTATACTCAAAGACATTTTACAGTTAAACACAGACCTTCATTAAACTCAGAGAAGTAGAAATAAACACTTAAGAACAATGCATTGGATACTCAGATGATGAAATTATTTAAACTTTTTGTTGTTGTTGTTGAGCACAGGGCAATCTGGAGTACTACAACAAAATAGATGAGTGAAACAGAACTTACTTATAAAGCTAAAATACTGCCCTTCCCACTCCTCCCAACAGCAGTTGTGTTCACAGTATCCCCCAACACTGCAGTTACCAGCCCAAGGTACAGGGTAACCACCTGTTGAACAAAAGAAGCTTTTTTAATGCAAGACAAGGGTGATCTTCTGTTTCTTTGTGAGAAGGTAAAATCAGGTTTGGTTTATTGCCCTTTCACATTGGGGAGCTGAGTTTGCTGGAATTCAGAATAAAATATTAGTGTTACAACATATCATAACTATCTCTTTTATTGAAAAAACTATTGTTAATATTCTGCAGGCTTATCTGGAAATCAAATTTTCTACCGACAGTATAAAACTCCCTGCTGTTACTCTTTTCTGCCTTAGGTTTGCTGATTATCTGTGAATTGAGAAACTTGTTCAGAACATAAACCTTTTGAAAAGAAGGGTGGCACTGCACAATGAAGGTTTTCTTCAGCCCTTGTGAGACATGTGTCGTGGTTGAGACAGACAAATGACATAGACCAAGTTCTTCCAGGATGAAAGTAGTAGATGCTATTTATTGCCACAAGTGCATTTTTATACAGTTTTACCAATTCATGTGTTTCTTCACTATTTGTTACATGGGTGTGAAGATTTTGATGGGATTTGTTAAATAAATTGCTTAGTGGTTGGGGGCTTTCAGGGTGGTTGTTATCAGCAGTGAAAACAGGACTGATTGTTTTGATGATTGTTGTGGTTGTGTTACTAATGTTGTCATGCATGATTTCTCTGCTGCAAAGGGCCCTGCAGTGGACAATGAAGGCAATATTTTTAGCACAGAAACAAAAAGGTGGAATTGTGTGGGACTATGGTGGGTCAGTGGATTCCTGATGGAGGGCATAGGAACAGAAATTAGCCTTGAAGGTATTAAGGTGAGAAAGATGGGAGTAAAGGAGTATCCAGAGATGTTAAGGAGGTACCTGTGAGAGAGAAGGGAGTAAAAGAGTAACCTTGATGCTAGCAAAAATAGCCAATGAGATGTTACTGCTGTAACTTGTAACCAATTGTGAAGAGACACATGAATTGGTAAAACTGTATAAAAATGCACCTGTGGCAATAAATGGCATCTACTACTTTCTTCCTGGAGGAATTTGGTCTGTGTCGTTTGTTTGTCTCAAGCACAACAGACATGTTTTTAAGAAACCAGTGACAGAGATTGTTGAAAGAAATGGGGGAAGTACTAGAAAACAAAACATTTTGTTTTGACATATTCATTTTGTCAAGCAACATTGTCTTTTCACATTAAATTTACTTGAATAATTAAAAATAAACCAAACAATGAAAACTATGTCAGTGATATAAGTGGATGTTAAGATTGGTTTAACTCAAAATATCTTTTCTTACCTTGTTTTTAATTTTCTGTTTAGCAACTGACATTATTAATTCAGAGAATTTGACTTACAATGTAACTTTTTGTGCCAATAATGTTTATTCAAGATTTTATATTTTTCATTACTCAGGATTCAGAAGCAAGAAGTTACTTGTATACACTTGCAAACATTATTTTGGTTACACAAGTATGTGTGTTCTCTGCAGGTGAAAATTTGTTAGCAGAAAATGAAGATATAACTACATGTTAACATGAACTGGCTTTACCTTCACCGTTTGGTATATTCAAATGATAAAAAGACAAAAGCTAGAGGCAAAAATGTCACAGTTCTACTCTTCTGAGGAATTCAAGATGCTTTTGTGCTTTATTCCTGCTTTATTCAAACTAATACTAGACTTCCCAGGTGAGAGAGGGAAAACACAGATGTTGCATGACTGCAATGTTCCTCTTACATAACCTCTACCTTTCTTTGTGTGTAGTAGTGAGATGCAAGACATTGCTGCTGGACTGGATGACAAACAATGAATGCAATAGCACAAGCGTATGCTCCTTTTTTTATCTCCCACCTGAAATATCTAATTTGATTCAATTTTGTTAGCTTCTAATCTCTGGAGTTTAATTGGAAACTGATTAATTAAACTGTTTTGAGAAAGGGCTGAATCATGGCACATATTCTTCCAGTTGCAACAGAAGATCATAACCTACAGCATCTCTGAATTTATAGCTAAACAAATGCTACTGGTCCTGGAATACACAGATGAGAACTGCTGGCCTATTGCCCAGCTGTGTGTGTAAGACCTATAATTGAAACACGGGGTTCATTCCCTCTGCCGAGAAAGGTATAGTGATGCAAGGTTAGAAAAATATTTTCCATGTCTAATGCCTTAAAATACTTTGCTATAATTTCTGTGGAGAACCTTTGCAAAAAGCACGTTGTTGAATCTGGGAAAATGCCCAGCCAGAAGCACACAGAAGATGACTGAACAGTGAGACTTGCTTTGCAAATACTAATGTTTACAGATGAAAATTGAGAAAAACAAACATAAATTTCAGGTTGCCATGGGTGTTCAACCTGCTGTTCTTCACAGTCAGCATGCTTCCTTCCTGCAGACCACAACTCTACAAGGAAACAACAAAATAGCTTGGCGATGCTGTGCGGTGCAGGCATAGGAGATCAGATTTCCTCCCTTCAGTAAAGGAGTTTGCAGGAATCATATTATTCATCTTTAAAACAGTCTTGTGAGATATGGAGCAGGGTGCTGTATTCTCTGCACAACTACAGCAATGTGAACACTGACCGGGGAGTGACATCCACAGATCCTCAGAGGACATCACTGTTAGAGACTGGACTACATTTAATGTTTTTTCGTTTCGTATCATGTGCCTTTCACTAAAGTTGTGCTAGCCCGGAGGAATTTGTTCTACGAACAGCTGGAAAATCTTTGCTGTGTCCACATGGGACATTTGAGAAGCTGGCAGATACTGTTTGGTTATACAAACTGCTAGTATTGACTGGCTTGAGACTTCTTATAGGTATTTCCTGATCTATAATTCTTCAGTATCATGTATTTTATACTAATTTCTCCATTTAAGACCAGCATATTTCTTAAAACTAGCAAATAGGAAAGATCTACTATAGGTTACATTTTGCATCCAAGTTGTGCAGTAGTGAACTGGTGCATCATTCATGTCCTCAGGGGATGCATCTCAGTGTGCATCTGAACAGGGAAGTTTCATTGATCTTAACTCAGCAAATCAAAAGCATTTCCAAAGTCTATAATGATTGCTTGACTATGCAAAAAGGAGTTTCTTGAAATTGCTACCGAAGTGAAAGACAGCAACCCAGCACCCACCAAATGTGAAGAAACAAAGAGAATTGTGTTCCCAGGTGCTTTCTGCAGTCAAAATTGTGTTTTCCTCCAATGACAGTGATTAGGATCTGTGCTTGTGACAATCTGAGGAGTATCTAAAATCACTGCTGTTGGGAGGGCCAAAGTTTGTAGTTCCAGGTTGCCCATGTGTGGCTACCAGTGGACAGTGCTCGTATGCTTTGGGTCAGGGGTCCCAAGCCAGGGAAACAAAAAGAGTTTCAGTATTCACCGATGTGTTGATTAGAAGCCATGACCATTATGGTAGTGGTAGAAGCAGCAAATATCAGAGAGCATCTTGCAGTGTCACTCCTTGGTATGATGCTGTTACTGCTTCCAAAAAAAGTGTGAAGGGCAGCACAATACAATAGTAGTCACTGTCTTCATTGCAAGCATGAAGTATAGTTTCCTTATTTGCCTTATTCTTACCATATTAAGGCTCTTACTAGTGTTTGTGTCAGAAAACATTCTGTCCTTGTCTAAAAGAACAGCTCCACAATGACATGAAGGGTTCACTAATTTAAAAAAAAAACAAAACTAAATTAAAATGTCCAGAAGATATTATTTCAATACTTTTTACTGTTGTTATAGGTAGCACTGCAGCATCCTTAAGGTCAAACATCAAGAGTTTAGTTCTGAAAGGGTCTGAGTACTTTGGCTCCATATTTCAAATATATTTCCATACCTCCGCACCACTGTGGGCATGTAAGTAGGATCACTAAAATGACAATGAGATTTGAATGGCAGAGTTTGACTGGATCACATGACATAAGTCTAGTATTGATCCTCAAAATCAATCATGGAGTCTTGGTAACAATTCAGGAGAAAAAAAGAGTATTTTTTTCCAAAATACACCATATAAAGATGCATTAGGCAACCAACACGTTTGTAGAGAACAAAAAGTAACACTACAGACAAAGTTAAAGAAATTGGAAGAAAGAGATCAAGGAACAGAAAGACACAGAAAGGTGGGAATGGAGAGAGAGAAACGAGTAAAATCTTTTGTGCTGGGCAGACCACTGTACGGAGTCATGCTGAACTGTCAGACCAACAGCATCTCACAGTTGTACTGCCAGCTTTAAAGAGCAGATGTGTTGCAGAATCCACAACCCAAGCTTGTAAACAATCGTGCTAAAGAAAGTCAAATATTGCAGAGGAGACTATGGACATGCACCGATATAAATTAATAGAAATGGGATTTGCAAAGCAAAGGATGGAATCTGAGGATTTTGTCCATAAGACTGTAATGTACTGCTCTATTACTGTATTCTCAGGCAGATTTTTAAAGATTACATTTTAGAATTACTGTGTATCATTGTTTTAGTCTCCTTCTGTGGGGCTTGTTAAAAAAACCCAGGGTTCTGATGTATTGTTAATTTCCTAAACTGTTCTTCTAAGAAAAACATTAACATTTCCAACCAATATTGCTTTTCAGTTACTGAAGGCTTTTTACCTTTTGTCTTCTGGTGATACCTGTTCTTCAATATGTGTTGCTGAAATGCGTGTATTATATTTGACAAGCATGGGATTCCTTATACTTACTCCTTTTTAACTACATACTCCTTGCTATACACATGAATGTTTATGCTGCCACATGTCAAGTTATTATGCTCTACAGGTGATGCTTTCAGAGATGTTTTGTGGCCTCAGAGTGAAATCTCAACTCCATTAAAGTGAAGAGAAGCACAGGTGTTGACAGAAATTGGATGCTACGCTCTGACCTTTCAAAGTGCACAAATGGTAAGGATGCACAAGGAGTGACTGTCTCAGGGCTTTGGGAGACAAGCATCTCAAGGGATTCCTGGAAGAAGATAAAGATCTGAAAACTCCACTGCCTGAAGAGGGCATGTTTCAAGGGCTGGAAATGCATCCAATGATTCTCTTATAAAATTCTCTTTTAGGAGGACGTGTCTCACTGGAAAATATGTGTGAAGCATTTCTGATTTGCTGCATCATTAACTATGTGACATACATCATCAAGATGTAAAGCTCTTATGAACGCGTCCAGCCTCATCTTGGCATTCCTGTGGCCTGGTTAGGACTGTTCCCAGGTAGATGTTACTGCCAGAGTAGCACACAAAATGAAGGTCAGACATAAAACTCTACCTTGATACAAAAGAGTTGCCAAACTGCTGGAATTTCCAAACAGACACGTCCAGAGCTTATAAAAGCAAACAGTATAGGTCAGATCCTCATACTTGGATTATTTCAAGTCAGAGTGTGCCAGTGTGTATAAAAGTAGACAGCCCGGACAGATTTGGATTTCAGTGTGAATGTCGTACAAGCAAATCCCTATGGGAAAAAGAGAACAGTCATCTTCCAGCAGAGTTTATCGGTTTATTTTTCAGAGGCTTACCTTAAACATGCAGTATATTTTTGTTGCATGACATCTGTATGTGATATTTAATAACTTTAGGGTTGTTTTTTTTTTTTTTTTTGGGTTTTGCTTGTTTGTTTTTCCCAATCAATATTCTTTAAAGTCTATGCTCATTTTAATAATAGATTGACACAAGGAAAACTAGTTTACCTTTTAGTGCCTTTTGCTAAATCTGAAGTCTGGCTTATTGTTTCCGTGTTTATTGTATCTCCTGAACTAAATATTAAGTTCCGCAAATGGTAATGTAGGTTCTCAGCCACAACAGGAGAAAGATGGGATTTTGCAAGCAAGATCCTAGAGTCTGAACTGCAGACTGCTGAATAATTATATGTCTTCTGAAATGGAAAGATGCATTAAAAGTCTGCCTAACGTTTGTTGAGATATGCTACTTTCTGCTTTTCATCAAATAAAGTAAAGGTAGCTAAGAACTCATCATGTGTAAAACCAACACAATTGACCCAATATGCTTCTGTTTTTCCTTTGGCACATCTTCCAACACAGACCTGGCCGTCAATGGGGGTTTCCATTCATGCCTACAATGCTTTCCATAGCATGGCATCTCAGTGAAGTGGAAAGCATATGACAATTTGGCTTTTTGGCTATGTCATGCCACCATGGCATCCCTCAATCAAAAGCACTGAGTGACATGCCTTTCTTGCACTGCCTGGCATGCAATGTGAAATATGTCAAAAAACATAGTTGCCCCTTCCATATTGTGTATTGTTTTCTTCCACAAGCTATTAAATATAGTGGAATATATTTTATATTTAGATTGGCCACAGGCACTGAGTAAATGCTTTTGCTTGTTTAACAGTGTGCTCATTGTGGGCACATCCTGTGCTCTGGTAAAGCCCTCTGCATGAAATCACCCCTGGGAAATAGCCCTGAGCATGGCGGAACCTGGAAAGCTCAGCTTCAAGCAGCGGAATTCTTGAATTACGCCCTGCTGGCATATTTACTTCTGTGTGTCCCCTTACAGTCAGGCATTCCTAGCTGTCCCACTGGCCCCGGAGGCTGCTGGAAATCAGCATGCTGAGGCAGAGCAGCATTTTGGTTGTTCTGTTTATGTCAAGGTATTGGCCAAGCCAGACATGGCTGGCAGACTCCCAAGCTGCTGTAAGTCAGTTTTCTATGCGTTATTCTTCTGTACATGCTTGGTGTGCTCTGGGTAAAGCCAAGGCTTTCAGCCATTTTCCAGGCTCTGCTTATTCCTGCTTTCCTTACTCAAATAAAGTATCTTTGATTTCAGATGAGGTATTTTGGTGAGATCAGCATGATTATGCCTTTTGTTTGTTTGGCAGACACAAACACTGCATGTGAATTACAAGTCTAACAGACAGTGTCCCATAGCTATAGCCCATTAATTAGCACTAGTCTCTTTGATTTGATCTCTCATCTAGGTGATAAATGTACAAAATCCTTATTGGTTAGCTACCCAACAGAACCAACATGTTTTATTTATTCTGTCAAGCTTTTGAAGTAAACTCGTCACCAGGTGTCCAGCTGTGGTCCTGCAATTGTGTACCAGCTTCAAACAAGAGTATGTCTGCAATTACCGTGTTGGCTAAAATGTCTCATTTTCAGTCTCAGTTCACCCCACTGCACTTCTCTTCAGTTACAGGAGTATATGATGTATGTGCTTCTCTGCTTTGCATGCGTGGTTTCATTAGCATTAACAGAGAAGCAGTTTAGCATGAAGACTTCTGGTTTATATCCACCGGGACCAGATTCTGCTACTTTTTTTATGTTGCATATTTACAGATACAGCAGTGACAGGTTGCTTCTGGGGGTATCTTTCAAAGTTAAACATCAGCTGTGTTCTTAATGAAATCACTTTCCATGCTATGTCACTTGCTTTTTATTTAAGTCCTTGCATTATGTGCTGTATTCTTGGACCATTCTAAAATGACAATCTGAGAGAAGCCAGATTTAGTATTGATTCATCCTGCACTTCAGCTAGCAATCTCCAGTTGATGCTCGGATCACTTCTGCCTTTAAGGACAAAATCAGAACACTAAGAACAAATGCACAACTTTCCTTCTTCAACTAAAAACACAGCTAATGATTTTACTAATACTGTTTAGATCTAGCCATTAATGATGCGACTGAAATCTGCCATTCACTTGGGTCAGTTTAATTCAGCTCCCCGATTTTCCTCTTACCTTTCCTTCCCTGGCTTCTCAAACCTTCTCTTTCTGATGAAAGAGATGCCAACTTGCTATGTCAGTGCTACCAGCTGACTATCACTGAATACAGGTATATTCCTGAGTGTGACCTGATTAAAGCATAAAGTAAGGAGGGCTGTGCTGGATCCCCTGCCATTTTGCACTCTTCTTGCCAACTCCGAGGTAAACAATTTCAGTCGGGATTTTTTAAAGTGTGTAAGAGATATAGGACGACTTCTATGAATGCCGTCCGTAAAAATGTTGTACTTCTATTCTTCACTTGAACAATGGATATAATATGATTTATTTTCAGAAGATACTGCAAAGATGCTTTAATTAGTGGCACGGTGCAGGACCCCGAGCGAAGGTACTGCAGAAATCCTGAAGTTTTTCATGAATTATATAGGTCGATCCTGTTATGCTCTCACCTTTGATATTTCAGATAGCTGTTGGCTTTCTAAACATGTCAGAGATTTAGAAAATAGAAACATATCACTGCAATGCAGCTGTGCATGCGCTAGGTAACGCCACTCTTCCTAAATGTTTAAAACAGTGATCTTTTCTTAGTTATAATGGGTTTTTCATAACAGAAGTATTTACTTCCTAGAGAAAGCAATGTTATGCAAGTTAGATGATAATGAATTTCTGAGCCAATATCAGAAGTAAATGATAAATGCGAAGGTAGGTCCTAAGGGATGCAAAAATAGTTTTCTTGTGATTACCTCTTCAGGCAGATAAAGCTACTACATTTTCTTTTTGCGTTGCCTTTGATGATGAAAGCAACAGGATAACAACACCAGGACCACAAAGTCAGGGAGATGCTGCGATATGACTCAGTGCCTGGGGCTGACTCCAAGTACCTACAGCACTGATCCCAGTATTTGTCACTTTTGTGTAAGTCAGTGCCCAGCAGCCGCGACATTCAGATGCTGACAAAGAGCTGCTCCTCTGGGTGAAGCAGAACTAAAACTCCAGTGAGTTCAGCTCACTGGAGAACTAAAACATGGAGACTTACTGTGGGCATGGGGCTCCTTAACAGAGAATGTTGTGTAAGTTCTCACATAGAACAATGAATTGAAACACCAGGGAAAGAACACCTTTTTCTGTGCAATACAAATCATGTTCTTTACCTCTATAAATGGCTCCAATAAACATTACTTTTATAGGTGAAGTTGATTAAAAGTCTCTCTGAGCCTTCAATAAACAAGCCCTTTAAAACTGTCTGTTTATACAGACAGAAAGTGAGCCACTCCAATTAGAGTTTCATGAGCTCACAAATGTTTCTCTCTAGGAAGATGAGGTAGAAACCGTTTCAAAAGGATTAATGTCTAAGTCTGCTGAATTAAAATGGCAGCAGGTGTCAATTTTACATGCCTGTCCTTGCAACAAATGTGACATTATCCATTTGACTGATGCAGAGTAAAAGACTCTATTTTCTGTTGGTTGGAGGTTCTCTTTTGAAAGTGAAAAGATGTCATTTTCCGTACCATTGTACCTAAATCACCTCCTAGTATTTTGTTAACTGAATTCTGCCTAAGGAAGATATGAGTAACTACATTTTTTGAAGGACATTTTGATAATGAGCACATTTTCTTTGTCTTTAAAGGTGATCAGGGGAATGTCTCATGATATCGTATACATTTCTAAGGTTTAGTGAGTTTCAATCTGACATATCTTCTCTGTGTAAAGATACTATATACATCTCAACTGAAGTCTTCTCAGATGCAGATTCCTAAGTGAGAGATCTTGCCCCACCTTTCTCTCAAAGGGAGAATGTCTCCTTATGGTTAACTTTAGAGCAAGCAGAATCACTAAACAAATTTAAATAAATCATTGTAGTTACCCTAAATTAAATCCATATTTAGTTATTTATTAGCCTAGCTATATAAATAAGCTAGAAGGGGAACTTTTATCTTCCAGGTGTTTTTGGAACATGAAATATGATGAAATTAATCTTAGGCTCTGTATATTGCAGCTTCTCAACCCTTTCCCTGTACCTCACCAATACTTTACCACCTCTGAAAGCTGCAGATTTATTTCTGTGTTACTTTCCAGTGGGTACAAGGAGTATTTGAGCAAGTTCACTGCTATGTTGGAAATCATGATGGTTCACTATGCTTCTTGGATGGCTCCCAAATACTTAGCTTAGGATATTATTTAGCTTGAGGTATGTATTTTGAGGTAGCATTTAGCTCGACATAGATACACTTGCAGCAGTGATAACACGGAATGACAAAGCCAAGGGAGACAGCAGTGAAGCAGGCACTTGAAAGAAAAGCTTTGAGTATTCAACACAGATGTAGGGACAAAGCCAACTAACACAACCATACCGATCACTAATTCATCATCCAAAAAACAGATGTTTTCCTGACCTAAATACTGACCGCTAAGTTACCTAATATGAGAAACGCACTTAGTGTAAATCTCCCTGCACAAAGGAGAATTGACTGGACAATGTCAAACCTGAATTTGACCAAACAGGCAGGAACGGCCTCATTTGGGGCTGGCAGGGGCCAGGTTTGTGTAACTGGATGGTTTTGCAGGCTGTGAGATAACCTGTCAGGCAGACACAGTGTATTATGGAGCTGTTCAACAGGAGTATTTGTGAGAGCAGGGAAGCTCTGCAGCCTGCCCACTTCAGGAGCTCACCCCAAATAATCTGGGCAGCCTTTACAGCCTCAGCACTGCAAATAGGGGAGAGCCCGCAGGCTGGGCCGGGCTGCGTGGTGCATTCCCCCCTGGCCTGTGCAGCAGGTTCCCCCTCCTCGCAGCGGCCCCTCCACCCGAGCCTGGCTGCGCGGCCCCGTGAGGGCGGCGGGCGCTCCCGCCATTCCTGCCGCCGGTTCAGCACCAGCGCTCCTTCGCTCCCCTCAGGGCGGTGCAGCCCCCGCTCCCGCTGCAGGGCGGGCTGAGGCCAGCCCCGCCGGAGGGCGGTGAGAGTTGCCGGTGGGTCCCCCGGCACCCCTATCCCTCTTAAGGGTGGTCGACAAAACTGCTCCCGCCCCTGCGCCCCCCACCCTGCCCGCCTCGCAGCCTCCCGCCACCGCCCTCCCCCTGCCCACCCCTCAGGGGAGGACGCGGAGCCGCAGCGGTCTATAAAAAGCCCCCTGGGGCGGGCGGGAAGGAGGGAGGGCAAGGGACGGGGAGCGGGCGGCACTTCCACCATGGCCCAGTCTGTGTGGGGCTACGACAGCGACAACGGTGAGTGGGGGCTTGGGGCAGCCGAGGCTGAGCCGGGGCGACATGTCCTTGCTTTTCCTCCCAGGACCCGAGCGGTGGCATGAAAACTACCCCCTGGCCAAGGGAGACAAGCAGTCCCCCATCGAGATCAACAGCAAAGACGTGCAGCACGACTCATCTCTCGCCCCCTGGCACGCCAGTTATGATCCCGGGGCAGCAAAAACCATCCTGAACAACGGACGCACCTGCCGGGTTGTGTTCGACGACACTTTTGATCGATCAGGTCGGGTTCTGGTTCAGCTTTTGGGGGTTGTTGGGAACTGGGGTGTGCAAAACACTGGGAAGCAAAACATGGTGGTGCCTGGCCTAGGGAGTCTGTCAGGGAAAAGTCATTTGGGTATGTGAAAAAGGCTATCCGGGAGATTATTTGGGTGGATTCAGTCATATGTAGATCTACCATAGGTAGAACAGGGATGGAGCATCCCTAAAATACAGACTTCTCTTCCCCAAGTCCCCTCTTTCAATGCAGACACCACATCATCAGGTTTGGTGTAAGGGGAGAAAGTGTCACCAGGAGGGGTTTAGTGTCTGCTCTGAGCCACTTCACAAACACAACACTTATGTCTCTCCCATGGCAGTGATCCTAATTTCTTCTTTTTGTATGGGAAGTCTTAAGAACTTCCATAGCCTGGAAAAACTATGAAAGTAACATTTACGAAAATAGCATTCCATAGATTCTGCAAAGCTATGAAATGACTTTGTTATTTAATTAGAGAGCAGTCTTGCATGTCTAGGTTAAATTGTCCAAAACTTCATTCCAGAGCTCCACCAGTGTGTAGCTCTGGATGCAGGCAGGCAGGAACCGTCAAAATGAATAATAAATTCACAATACAGTATAATGTGAAGACATCTCAAGAGCATGCAGTATTGATCAGTCCTTTACCAAGAAGGAAAGCAATCTAATTAATGGAAAACGGAGTTACTTTCCATTGTATTTTTCTGCATCTGCTTTGATGGCATTTTTATTGAGATTTTGTTCTTAGCTATATAATTAATGAAATATATCTGCAGTACATTGAAAGATCACTCTCTTATTTATTGTGATGAGCTCATTGTTTCCTTGGACTCCTTTATTTACCATTACAGCTACCTGTTACTGTTCCACATCTCACAGACGGAATCTAAGCTATTCAGGACAGGGTCCATCTCTTTGTTATGTATTTGTATGGTGCTATAGTATTTATTACCAGAGTTTATACACAGTGACCTCAGACAAATCATAAATAGCACTTCTGTTATAATGCAGGATGCCCTTCCACAAACACTGCATAAAATCAGTACCATGACTGAAAGCATGGGAAGCAGATTGCTTGTAAGCTTTTTTACATGGCAGTTCTGCTCTGTCTTCTTTGCAGCTTCCTTAAGGCTGAAATATTGAGACAGGCTGCTCAAGAACATCTCTGCCCAGGGAGCTGTGTTGGAGAGAGACACTGATTTGGCCAAGCAGAGCTCAGCCCTTGGTGCAGCCCTTCCTCTAAATCATCTTCCTTCCATTCCCACCCACCTCTTCCCTCCCCATCATCTCTGTTGCTCCTCTGCACACCCAGTGTGCATGTTCCCTTCCTGATGCTGTTACTGACTTTCTGCAGGCTGCTGGACTCCAGCCTTTCACAGGGATGTGTGTGACTGGAATCAAATACAATATCTAACAGTTTTAAAAAACACCTGAAAGAGCATTTCACAAACTTTACCTCATTTGTTGGCTTCTGCAGTGGCAGCAGCTGAGGATAAGTAAGAGTCACAGATTGGATTCTAATTTGAAAAAAGAAACCTAGCTTTAAGATAGCTTTTTTTTTTTTTTATCTAATCACATGGGAAAATTTGAATGTTAAAAAGATTTATTTTTATGCTGGAGAGATCTGTATATAGTTATGAAGTGCTGTTTCTGAGTGCTTCACAGTATTTGAGCTCTGGAAAGGGCCACCTGTAAGAAATGACTGCTAAATGAGTTTCCAACTCTGATATTGATTTAGCTTGTAAATGTAGATCACATAAACACATCTCCTGAAAGTTCCTGCCACCCATCAATACATGTGAGGATTTGGGCCTTAGAGTCTACACCTTATCTTTCCTACATTCAACAGTGAAACAACAACAACAATTAATAATGTGACATATTTTCCATTGAAGGCTTCTATGGAAGACTTAGTCAATACTGTATTGAAATAGTTATAATTTATTTATTTATCAACAAACTTAAAAAAAACAAGAGGAACTGCATGCCTAATACTCAGAGTGCTTTGTTTCTGCCCCCAATGTCTGAGACACCGACTAACTAGTAGCAAAGTTAAACCTCTCACTCTGTGTAGGTATTCCAGCACATCTGATTTCAAGAATTAATTTGAGACCATTGGACACAAGAGGATTTAAATATTATTTCAATGTTGACTTTGAACTTCAAAGTTATTGGTAGAAGTTCAAACTTGAATGCTATTTAAACAAGGCCTTCTGGCACTGCAGTTGTGAACTGCATTATCAGCTTTCTGTATAAGGAATCACGTCTCATTCCTGCCTTAGGTAATGAATGAAAAATATGTTTGAGATCTTATCCTCTAAGCAGTCGCTGCTCGAAAGAATCCCCAAACTGAAAGAGCAGGTGTGATGTTTGGAAAGTCAGAGTTGATGCAGACTGTCAGGTCAGCATTGTTTGGCTAAGAACAAAAGAAATAATAGCATCTTAATTTGTTTCATTGGTGACAATGTGAAATGAGGACTATAGCTTTTGCTTGCTAAAGAACACTTTTGTATTTTATTTGAGCTAAACTTTCTTCTCTTCCCTGACTTTCAAGAAATAGCGGTGTTTTTGTTTTGTTTTGTTTTTTTAAGAAGCAGCAAACTATGCTGTAGCCATTGCTTTGTTGTCTGAACTGTAAAAGGTTTGCCAGGCACGGACTAGAGATTGCTTCAAAGCACCTTTAGGTTAATGTCACGGTCCTATCCCCAACCATTTCACAACAGACCATTTCCTGTCAAGATTAGCTGTGAATACCTTCCTTCTCTCTCCACATTGGGCACTATAGTGTGTCCACTTGCTGGGAGAAAAGGGGCTTGTTGGGCAGCAGGGGTTGGATTCTATGCTTGACTCCCAGCAGGTTCCACAGTTTTCACATCAAACAGGGCTCTTCCTGAGTGATAACAGAATTTGGCCCCTGTCTTGTAAGCCAGTGAGTGCTGTGACCCCCACTGCAATCAGCTGGCTTTACAAGAGGTGCTCCACGCTTTGGAAGTGTGGGTCCTCATTCGGTAAGGGTGTGTGTCAGCGTTTTTTGAGCTGGTGCTGACACAGGTTGTCACCTGCAGTGCTGAGAGGGGGGCCGCTCACGGGCACCTACAGGCTGCGGCAGCTGCACTTGCACTGGGGTTCCTCCGATGACCATGGCTCTGAGCACGTCATAGACGGGGTGAAGTATGCAGCTGAGGTAGGACTTACTGTTAATAGTTGTATTCAGTTACTAACTGGAATCTGACTGCGCATTTGAACAGATTAACCATTCTCCCTTCTGCAAGTATTTAGCTACGGATTTTTCTCTAAAATCTGCCTATGAAACTTGTGAATATTCATGAGTGTGCAGGGGGATAAGTTGCATCTGCCAACAAATGTATCTTTGCAAGTATATACTAACATTTAATTCGCTACTTAAAGCAAGAGTTTTGCTGGTATTTTGGAATGTTTTAAAAACATTTGAGACAAAGCAATCTGTTATTTCCAAATAGGAAGATCTGTTTTCTTCTGATGCTTTTTGACTTTTAGCCATTTCTGGTGCAGCTTGAATTACTAAGTTAGTTTCAGAAAGGATTACTAATGAATAGAAAAACCTGCTAAAAGCACATTTGATAAAATGACATTCAAAATTAGATCCACCTTAAAACTGACTCAGAGGGGTAAAGAGTATCTTCCAGTTTCTGAACATCTGTGCTTTAAAATCTGCATTTATTTTTGGGAACTGGAAAACTGCCCACACAAAGCCTGCAATAGGATTTTCTTGCTTACAGGGCTTTGCCCACCTATCAGGGAGAAAATTCAGGCGGGTATTTCACTGAATCAGTGTGCACAAACATTGCAGAGATGACTGTGGGTGATGGGTTTGGTTTTTTCTTTTTTCCTATTCCTCAGCCCCAGCCAGACTGTGTTAGTGCGCTGCTGTCTGTGCCCGACTAAACAGACAGATTCTGCTTCCTCAAGTTATTTGTTGGTTAGTTCAAGCACAGACTTTTTACTCTGCTTTTGTTTGCAGTACTCAGTTATTGTCAGGACAAGAAAATCTGGAATGTATGCAATTTTGCTAGAATGTAACCAAAGATACATGGCTGCCATCTGTATCCTTAGCAATGATATCCTTAAGCTCAAGAGAAAAGAAACAGGCAGCAATACATTAATTTATATTCAGAGCAAATTATTTTTTTGTTATTTTAAATTAACATTAATGTGATTAAAATTAAAAAGAATGTTAAAAATTTGCATTCAAAATATGTACCAGCCTCTTTTTTTATGGTGCTGTGTTACAGATGCTACTTATTTTGAGATTCCACACTGCTGGTTACAACATTTGTAGCTGTGTGTAGGAGCCACAGATTTTCTGGAAGATGTGAAAACTTGAAGTATATCCTGAAAATACAGCATTGGTGAAAGTAGAAATGAGAAAGAGATACCAAGTTACTGTTTCCACTCTTTTCCAGTACAATGTGCCAAGAGTAGTAAGAGATACATAAAAATAATGTATGCACTGCATACAACCCAGTCTAAATCCTTGAGCTGATATCTGCATAACCCTAAGATCTAAAAATCTACTTGAGCTGAAGTCCATGTCAGTAGGTGTTTTATGTACTGCATGTGTGCACGTCCTGTGCTTGGGTTAAACTGTTTATAGTTGCATTGTCTGATTAATTTTTAAATGTATTGTGTGGAAAACACAATTGTATTTCTTTTAGGCTTCATTTAAGTGCAAAATGGTGCTTTATAGAAAGTGTGAGTGCATGGAAGCATGGGAACCACAATAGGAAATACTTATATAAAGTTTTCTTTTTCATGTCCATTCCTTTACTTATTGTGTAGTGGGAACTATTTGTAACTTAAAAGCTTGTAAGACTGCGCTGTTGGCAATTTGTTGCATTTATAACTGAGGTCTCATTGATTTTTAGTTACATATGGTGCACTGGAATCCAAAACATGGTAATTTTGCTGGAGCTTTGAAACAACCTGATGGTGTGGCCGTTGTGGGCATTTTTCTGAAAGTAAGTGGCAGGTATTCAGTTTTTATTATTTTCTGTGCTTTCTGTCTTTCTCTTTTTCTAGCACAAAAGCTCCCATTGTTTTTCCCTGCACTGTGTCATTTTACAGGAAAACATTCGAAGCAATGTGCAGATCGAAGTTGCACATGGCCCGGTGTCCTCCAGATTCCATGCACTAACCTGTTCAGAGCCTACTTATAGCACCATTCGTGACACCAGTGGCACGTGTCACGGGTGGTATTGAACAGGGGACACAACTTCACACCTGGGACACTTGCTGACCTTGTCCCTGGTGGCTGCCCAGCTCTGCTGCGTTGTGTGCTGAGAGGAGAGGACAGTCTGCCTAGGGAGAGTGTTTCCTCCTGCCCTTTGTCAGCTTGCAGGTGTTGTGTCCACCTGCCAGGGGTTTGTGTTGGCTGATTCCCTTCCTTGGTCTCTTGCTGATCCCCACATAAGCTGGGAGTCAGAAGAAGTTCCAACAAACCTGCCTTGAAAAGAAAGAATTGATGGTGAAAGAATTTCACTGAACATTTTAACTTTAAAATACAGCAGCTTCATAACAAAATAATACTGTACTGATATTTTCCAACTGAATTTTTTATAAACTTAATAGAAAAAAAACAATCCTAGCATTAAATCTGCCTGTGGTCTAGGGGACTGAGAAACACTAACAGGCAGACAACATAATAGTCATAAATTACGCAAGCTTCAGCTGTGTGGCTGTCATTTCACTTGCAGGTGGGCATTTCAGGTCGAACACAACGTCAGAGAATAGCTCTCCTTTTATTGTGTTATCACTAGTAAGCTGCATTTGTACAAGCAATAGCAAGTGGATGTAATTAATTTTGCCACAGTGTCCCTGGACAGGCTAGATACAATATCATTCTAATTCTGTTACACTGTGAGCCAGCCTGACCTTTTTCTTGTGGTTAGTTTAAACTGAAGGTCAGCGCCTGTCCAGATTCTCCCGTATGACTATGTCCTTCAGTTATTCTTCCTTTGTAATTTCTTTTGGTCTATTTTAGGCTAAGGCTTTATCTTGTAAAACACAATTTACGAAGCATAACATCTTCCTATTAACCATGCTAAGGTCAGCTAAAAGGTCTAGAAATGTAGGTAGTATCACTATATTTTCTCTGGCCTTTTGCTGTTTCCTTCTTGCTTAGCATAGGAGCTGTTGTTTTGCTCTGGTTTTGTCATGATCTCATAACTGAGTTTTTGAATATTACTAAACCAGAGATGAAATTAACACCAGAAGAAATGAATGTAATCTATTGTGGAATAAGACATGGCAATAACAGCATGTCGTATGCATACTGTCTTTACTGTTCTGGGATGCAGAGACATGTCAAAACTTTTGGAGGTGGAGAACATCAGGAACTCAAGCGTGAAGTGACCCCATAGCTTGAGGAGGTCATGACATGAATCTTGTAATGTCTTTCATCAAGTCTGACCTGACTGTGTATGTGCTGCAGAAAGTTTGAAGTGTCTGCAGGAGCTCCAGCTCTTCAGGGTATCAACACTTTGCTGAATGCTCATAAGTCTCACAGTGTCTGTGGGTTTGGTTTTAAACTGGGAGCCAAGGGCCTGGCCCTGGAGGATGTAGATGACACTGTCTGAGTGTGCAGTTTGTTCCTCAGACAGTGTGAATGACTTATAGACCCTTTCTATGCATTTTTAAATTGCAAAGTCAGTTACTTGACTCTGCTATTCCAGATGTTCTTTTAACACGTGTAATTTTGTGTCAGTCTGTACCAGATGATCTGAGAGAACAGCTGCCCAACTTGACAAGTGGGATGTACTGAATTTCTTTCAAATTATGTGGAATATGATGAAAAAATACAGGACTTGTACTTTGCATTACAGGTCGGAAAAACTCCCAAACCAGAGATGAAGAGAATTCTTGAAGAAATTGATAACATTAAGACTAAGGTATCTAAACAGCTTTCGTGATACAATTTAGTTGAAAAGCAGCAAAAGCAGAAATCAGAAGTTCAGATTAACTCTTTTTGTCATAATTCTGATACCTAACAGTAGAACCAGAGGTGATATATTGGACTGCGGAGCAGGACACTTTATTTTACTAGAATAAACATATAACCCCTCATTTCTGCAAGTATTCTTGTTGTAGAGGATTTTGTGTCAATCCTGGCATGCACAATTGAGTCCTATCGATACTGCTCTGCAAATATATGCTTGTGTGCAAATACCAAAAAGAAATGAAAAACTTTTTGGTTTTGAGGACAAGAGTGGCCAAACCAAATCCATATAATTGAGTCAGAAATTTAGTTAGCTTGAAATGAAAAGGAACTAATAGGAATGATGGAGTAAGCTCCCAGTCAGTGTAAGGGAGACTAAAAACCTCATTAGTTTCAAGATGGAACTGAATTCATTTATAAAAGGGATTACATGGGACAGTTTCTGCACCAGTCCTGGGTTCTGTCTTCCTATGATACTAGAACTAGAACAAATAGCATTGCAAAACTATTCTAAACTGGTTTTCAGTTTGTTCAATGGTCTAAGGACCGAAGTCCATACCTATTGCATAGATAAAACTACAGAAGGTTCTTTGCAGAAAATTGTGATGCTGCATCTATTGTTATTTAACATAAACCTAATCCCTAGGTGTAGTTTAGCAATTCTACTACATTAAAAGCTTTATGATTCTAATGATGCTAGAAGAAAAGTAACTTTTTTTATTTGACATTTAACATATCACTAGGTCACCAGAAGTGAATTTGACAAATTTTCTGAGAATTTTCTTCCAAATTCAGTGATTAATTTATGTGTGTATGTCCTGCCATTGATGTGTGAGTCTGAGCCTGAAATCTCTTCTCTCCTCACTCAGTCATACTACTTTTATTTTTTAAACCTTTTCTTTGTCTTCAGATACAATTCAGTTCTTTCCACTGAGGGAACTGAAGGCGATTTTTTGGCCATTTACACACGGAAGAGCTTTGCCACAGTTAATAAAAAGTTGATCAATCACCCTATGAAACAATGACATGTAATGGTGTCAGGATGGCGGTGATACCTGCTCGGTTACATTCTGTATCTGAGACTGCCTAGCTGGGGATTTTATGACTTTTAACAGCAAAAAAATAGAAATCTGATTTCCTACATAAAGATATTCTCTGTAGTGGCTCTGGGAAAAGCAGCAGTTGAAGAAAAGCAGAGAAAGAGAGGTGCATATGCAAACAACCATATCCTGTATTTTATCTCTTCTTTTCTTTCCTATCATCATATACAGTTTACCAAGATTACTTGTTTTTCAGGAAGGATTAATGGGAGGTATCACCAGTATACTTGTCACACGTACAGTCTCAATTGCTGTGATACATCACAGGCAAAGGACTTTCTCGGACACTGTATTGTATTTACTGAAAAAGCACAGTTTTGTTTGTGAAGTTATTTGCAAAGTCAAACTTACAGAATAATTTTGTCAGGAAAATATGTTTGGAGTCTTGACATTATTCTTTCTACCTATATTTTGTGCAAGGATGTGTGGAAAAGATTTCAGCTCCTCCCACTGCACGTTGTAGGGTAATACTCTGTTCCGATCTAGAGAAGATTCTCCAAGATAGAACTAGGAATAATAGATTTTGCTTTCCAGAACTGCATGTTAAATACCACTAGAGAACTGAACTTTCTTATTTAGTTCTTGTTGCCCTGAGAGGACAAGGAAATTTCATCAAACTCATGTGGAGATACTCTCCTGAGTATCCTATTTGCTAGAAAAGACAAACTTTCCAGGAAATGTTGTCTAATGCCTGCTGTACTCCCTTGTCTGGTAACAATCACCTTTAGTTGAGGATACTAAGGATCCGCTACTTTTCCAGGAAATACTTTATTTTTTCACATTAAGTGTAGTACTGCCAACAAAAAGATTGAGACTGTGACCATGACAAAGGAATAAGAGCACAGTTTCGGGAGAGATGCAGATTTAAATTCCTTCAGATAGAGGAGGAGGCTGTAATGAATCTGAGGTAAATGCCTGGCCCCTCTTCTACTGGACCAAAATGGTACCAGCACCTGCAGCGTTACAGCCTATGGCTTTTATCCCAAATTACTCAAACCAAATTTTTTATAAATCCAGAATAGAAAAATGTAACAATGAATTTACTTTGGTCCCATACAATTCAGTTTGTGATTTCTTTTAATTTATTAATGGAATAAAAATGTCAGTTTATTAGTAAAATAAAAATGTCATTATTAATTGCAGGGTGAATGCTTGACAGGAAGGAAATTGATCTCTTGGATTAATCTTCATATTTAATTACTTCCTTTATAATATAGATTCTGATGTTTTATAAGATGCTTATCCTCAGAATTGGTGCAGAGAATTATTTTCTGTTTCTCTAAGGGGAAGGAAGCTCCTTTTCAGCACTTTGACCCTTCAATTCTTTTCCCCAAATCTCGGGACTACTGGACCTACCATGGTTCCTTCACAACACCCCCCTGTGAGGAGTGCATCACCTGGATTCTTCTGAGGGAGCCTATTGAAGTCAGCTCAGACCAGGTAACTCCAGCCAGTCCTACTACTGCTTTAGCAGTTCTCAGTGTGATGATTTGCAAGCCCTGTGTTTCCTTGCATTTTTTGGTATGGAAAACTTTAGCTGAGGACTGTGAGAAATTGCCTTCAGCATGGACTGTTGAAGTGGGCTGTAAAACTGAACCTGAGAACCAGGCTGTCTTCCTAGACACCTCCTGGAACAGCTTCAGCAAGAGAGTTCTTGGGATCCTGAAAACCTGCGTAGGCAGAAGGGCCCTGAGCCGCAAAATTCAGCCATCAGAGCAGCCTCAGCTCATTCTCTGTGCTTCAGCATTAGGGGGCAAGTGAGGCTAACACTCAGCTGGTTTCCCAGTTTAAGAAATTGCTGGTCCAGATCCTGACTTCCTGAAAGTTGCCACTGAGAAGGATCAAACTAGCTAGAACCTGCAAACCTGAATGTTAATACAAATTAATGTACTATTTGTATTCATATAACTCAAATGTGCCTTTACACAGGGAAAAAAATAGAGAGCCAGTCTGGGTACAGTGGTGTTCTTGTGTTAAAACTTTTGGTTATTTATACTATTTTCTGCCTCAGCAGTACAAGTCAGGGTATAGCTCTTGTACTGATTTGGCTGTTTTCAGAACAGATGTATTTTGCATTCTGATGAAAGACTAACAATTAACAAAGCAACACTGGATTTAAATTAATTTGGAGAACAACAACTAAGTGCTGAATTAATGACTGAACTGAATCATCCAGTTGGCAAACATTTCTCTGCCTTACAGAACAAAGTACAAACTTCTGCAGAGCAGCTTTTTCTATCAGAATACCTTTACAGATAGCCGTATTTTCACAAGGGATTTGACTGCAGCCCCGCTCCAGCAGGGGCACAGGAGGCCCCTACTCTTTTTCTGCATAGTGAGTGTGGATCGGGGAAAAATCCAAAATAAGCCCAGGCAAGGGTCATGCGATGCACTGTTCTTTGCATGAAGAGTGTAAAGATCCACAGAAGCAGTGCCAGCTGTTGGGCTGCAGTGATCAGTACCAATAGTCTCTATCAGTATGATTGTCATTATATCAGAAAATTCCTTTGCTGTCTGAGAGTTTGCTCTGGGCATCGAGGTCCACACTGTTTCCAGGTGAATTCACATGGACGCTTGAATTTTTCTTCCTTGCAGATGGCAAAGCTCCGTAGCCTTTCCAAGAACGGTGAGAACGAACCTGTGAACCCACTGGTTGATAACTGGCGCCCACCTCAGCCTGTGAAGGGCAGGGTAGTGAAAGCCTCGTTCAAGTGAAGTCTCAAGTCTCGCTCTGCTGAACCCGAGTGAGAAAGTCCCTGCATCCCAAAGTGTAGTTAGTTTTTGCTGTCTACTGCTTTTCCTCTGGAACCAGATCTGTGTTTCTCAGCTTGAAATTCTGAGTGGTAAAACTGAATCTGATTTTGAAAGCAGAAAAAATACTGTATGCAAATACTAACCTTAATAAGGGAACGTGAGATATACGTGACTTTTGACCACAAATGCCTCAGCATTTGTGATAGTGTCACTTCTCTGCCATGTGGTCTTGGAAGAAAAATGGGCTCAGTTTCAATATTTAAAATTAATTTCAAAAGAAATGTAGTAAAGGCAGAAAAATGAAGCAATAGTTCAGGAAAGCAGAAATAACAGTGGGTCAAGAGTACATGAACAGGAGGTAAAACACCCACCCCTGCAGCATCTCTAATAGTGATCTTCCTCAGATATCCCACCTCCAGTGCAAACACCCAAAGAATAAGTTCCTCTTTAACATGCCAGGTTTTTACTTCCCTTTCTTGTTCAGAGTTTGTTACCCCAGGTTAGATTAGTATTCTGGGGATACCATCAAGCATACTCAGCTTCTGTATGTGAAGAAAAGATCCCTTACTGTTATTTTGTTGCTATGTCCTGCTGCTGCCCATCGATCTTTTCTTCTCTCACTGCCGCTGTTACTTCGCCCATCCACCCACAGAGTGCTGCTGCTTTCATATTGCCTTGTACTTTGTGTATCAGCTTTATGACTGCTGAGGGGGAAGTACCTTTCTTCTGCTGCTCTGTTACCTCCTAGGATGATGAATTTTTAATTTTGATGCTCTGCCTCTTTTTTTTTACTTTTGACACCTTAGACTGCGTTTTAATGATTTCATCCATTAGGGACTTTGTTGCATATGGAGAGGGTCTTTGTACATGACTCATGATTTATTTGTCTTCCCCAATACCGAAAAAGCCAGGTTAAGTCACCTGAGTGTTTGTTTATCATGACTCTGTGTAATTAGAGACTCTAAATGGAGTCTGTTCAGCTCTGTTACTTTCTGGTGAGACACATCAGCTCATACATATGACTCAAGTAAGGAATCCCTGGCAGATACTAACACCTCAGTCATCATCATTGGTGGATGACAGATTTGACATGAGTTGGCAATGTGTATTTGCAGCCCAGAAGGCCAATTGTATCTTCGGCTGCATCAAAAGGAGTGTGGCCAAGAGGCTGAGGGAGGTGATTCTGCCCCTCTGCTCCAGTCTCGTGAGAGCCCACCTGGAGTCCTGTGTCCAGCTCTGGAACCCTCAGTACAGGAAAGACATGGACCTGTTGGAGGGGGGCCAGAAGAGACCACCAAGGTGATCAGAGCGCTGGAACACCTCTGCTATGAGGCCGGGCTGAGAGAGTTGGGGTTGTTCAGCCTGGAGAAGCGAACGTTCTGAGGAGACCTTATTGTGGCCTGTCAGTACTTAAAAGGGGCCTCTAAGAAAGATGGGGACAGACTTTTCAGCATGGCCTGCTGCAATAGGAGAAGGGTTAATGGTTTTAAACTAAAGGAGGGGAAATTCAGGCTAGGTGTGAGGAAGAAATTTTTTACACTGAGGGTGGTGAAACACTGGCACAGGTTGCCCATAGAGGTGGTGGATGCCCCATCCCTGGAGATGTTTAAGGCCAGGCTGGATGGGGCTCTGAGCAACCTGATCTAGTTGAAAATGCCTCTGCTTATTGCAAGACTGTTAGACTAGATGAGCTTTGAAGGTCCCTTCCAACCCAAACTATTCTATGATCTTCCCACGTCATTCATCAAGTACCATCTAGTCTGAACCCACATGCAGAGCATGTGAGTGAAGATCTGCTATGTTATATTCCCCATCAGGGTGATTGTTCAGTATTGTACATACAGAAGACTGGATGGTCACAGGTGTTGCTCAAAGCCTCCTGTAAATGAAGCTTCTGGATTCTCTGTATTCCTCTAACTGATCAGTAGGTGGTGGAGAGCATTCTTCTGAAGATGTTGCTACAAGCACATTTACAGCAACATTTATAAGGGATATTTCAAAGTCTGAAAAAAGCAGGATTACAAATAGCTAGAACAGGCATCTTCCAGTTCTCCTTCACTATTTCACTCTTCACCTTTACTAGAAAAATGGTGATCCAACAGGGAAGTGATGAATTGGCAACACTGGACAGATTCTGCTGTTATTACCAGCACAATTCAGTGACAATTCAGGAATTAAACTGAAGGCAGAGTTTGATCGTTTGTATTAATTTAGAAATATTCAAAGAATTGCCAAATTCCCATTGAGAATTAATGTTTCAGTTTATTAGAAGAGCATTTTGCTTAGTATAAAGCAGTTCCATTTTAAAAACCAAGTTATTGTCAGCAGAAACTAAAGTTTTGATTGAATCCTGTTTACAAATGTTTTGGCATTGGCTTAATCTTATCAGCAGATCAGCTTTTGATATTACAAGTGCAGCACTTGCAACAGTATTGATTTTGAGAGTCTCTTAGATGGTCTTTAAACTTCTGAATCTGCACATCTTCTCGACACAGAAAAATGTTTCTACAGAAAGCTCATAAGCAGCTTTTTTTTCTACTGTACTATGTCTTACATGTAAAAGTTCCTCTCATATCCATATGCAGTTTATCTTGGTGTTGAGAAAATTTCAACACAAATAACTAAGAGTTTGAGTCTTTCTACCTAAAAGCCATTGACTGTGATATTTTAATCTCTTGTTATTGGGACAATGAAACAGGATTAGTTGCCTGCAATTGAAATAACAGGGTTTGTGTCCTCAGAGAACCAATAAATTGAGTTACGTAAAAAATTGATTTCTGGTTTTATTTCTAATGCTGAGTGATGAATGAAGTAACAAGAACTTATCAGAAAAATTTGCTACTGTTTTCTTTGATACACGTGATTGTAATACAATATACTTTTTAAGCACAGAAATTAAACTTGTTAAAGTGAAATAATATCTTAATTGCCCACAAAATCAGAGTGTGCTTTGCTTTATTTGCATGTTTCCTCTACTCGTTTTGAAAGACAGAATAAGCAGAAGTTTATCAACTACTGACATAGTTTGGGTTCCAACACCAGACGTGCTTTATATGTCAGCCCAAGGGAAAATACAGTCTGAAAGTTGTATTATTCCATCATGGCGTTTGCTCTGATTCCATTCTGTCTACAAACTGCTACTACACAAAAGCATCAACCTCATTGCAAATGTGCTTTAAACTTTTGGTTTTCTCTTGAAGAATAAAGCATACATAGTTTTGTTCCATTACATTTCTCCCTTTGTTGAATAGTGTAGCTCAGTATTGATTACCTTGGTAACAAACTAAGAATATATTATGTGGACTCTAATTCTGCTGTCTCATCCATCTCAAATAGAGAAAAAAGCCTCTGGGCACTCATGAATTAAAAAAAACCCAAAAAGTAAAAATTACCCTAATCAGTGTGGTACACTAAATCCTTGATTAATATATATAATGCATATATTAATTTCATCAGGGCAGGCAAATGATTGAAATGGATTACCACCTGTTAGGTTTTCACAGACAGAAACCCTCCCAACTTCCCACACTTCACGAGGATTATGTGAAAATGAAGCTTATTCCTATGGTTCAAAGCTTTTTTTATTAACTGAAGCAAGTTTCTCACCAGCTGTGGCCATCTTTCAGTCGGGTGTAAATTCATAACTGAACTGAGAATTCCTGGTATGACCTCAGGTGTACAACCAGCTGTGGTGTCGTGCTTTAAACCCAGCCGGCAACTAAGCACCACGCAGCCGTTCGCTCATCGTCCCCCAGCAGGATGGGGAGGAGAATTGGAAGGGTAAAAGTGAGAAAACTCATGGGTTGAGATAAGAACAGTTTCATGATTGACATTATTATTGTAATGAAAAGGAAAATAACAGCAATGAAACCCAAGAAAGACAAGTGATGCAAATGAAAACAGTTGATCACCACCAACCAACCAATGCCCAGCCAACGTCCCTGTATTACCAACACTGTTGCCAGCACAAATCCAAAACACAGTGCCATACAAGCTACTGTGAAGAACATTAACTCTATCCCAGTGAAGACCAGTGCATGCGGTTATGCATTTCTACTACAAAATGAAAAGTATATATGTTATTTTTACTGTTCCTCAAAGAAAGACTATCCTGGATCTGCTTGCTGGTGTTCTTCTGCTGAGTATTCAGAGTTAACCTGTGTTCATATTGTCTGTTTAGCAAAATAAAACAATACCTACTTCTTCCTGAGGCATTTTTTCCCCATGCCTCTGCAGAGGAAGCAGCTATATAACGTGTTCTGCTTCATCTATCTACCTTTCACCTCAATGTATCTTTGTCAATATTGCAGCACAAAGCATGCATTCAGAAATAATTTTATTTCCAAACCCAAGAATTTGATAGAATGAATTTTAACGTTTCCGCCCCCCTCCAAAAGAGTACAGCTAATGTACAGGTAACAATGAATTACACATCAAATTGGACTTACCTTTTCTTTAAGAACATACTTTTTAAAGTATCTTCAATCTAGGGCTGCTGTACATGTTGATCTACAAAAATGTGCAACAAAATGAAATAGACCAATCCAGGGTTACCTGTGAGGGAGAGACAGAAAGACTGTAAAGGTTTATGTTATTGAAACACAGAAACAGATTTGAATACAGATGGAGACTTTGTGATATTACTAGGAAAATAAACACCAACAGAGTATTATAGAAAATTTGAACTTCCTATATTTGAACCAGACAGCAAAATACTTGCAAGAATGTGTAGAATCTGCTTAATCCTGTATGTAGTAAATGCCAGATCTCTTTATCAGTGGACCATGAATCCAACAGGAGATGGCGTGCTATGCAACTGTAGTTTGGATTTCAGTGAACAAGTGTGCTTGTTCTTGAAATTACTTTTGCATTGATTATTGGAAGTTGCTTCCATTCAAACTAAAAGAAGAACAAGTAAAATTGTATTTTCAAAGCTTTTAATTTAAAAAAGGCAAATATTCAGTATTTGTGTAAATAACAAGTCCATGCACTTAAATGAGGAAACCACTTGGTGTTCTTTAAAGGAAAAGCTTCTAAAATCTCTGGAACTTACATTGCAAACCACACAAAAGGAACACTGCACTTACTGGTGAATAATGACCAAAAAGGCTATTGTGAGTAAGTGGCAGTAAGAAATGAAAAGGCAAATCATTACCCAAGGAAAGTATATCTTTGATGTCAGAGAACAGATAAGTAAAGTGAACTTTGTCAGCAGTCATGTTGAATTTTACTTTTGAAAAAAATACATAGTAGATGGAAAATAAGCCATCAAAAAGGAAGATGAAGAAGAAAGAAATGCAGGTTCTACGCAATCAAGATGAAGCAAGGATAACCTAAGTCCACGGTCTAAATGAAGACGTCACTTTCAAGAAGGAAGACTGTGAATAACATGGGTGCAAATGAAGAAGGATTGATAGGAACATATATGAGAATGAAAATGATCATTAAGTGAGTTGATAAATTAAGTAGGACAGTAGAGCAAACTTGAAGTTGAAGGAATTGTCTCTGCTTCAGCAAACTGAAAAGATTGGCATAATGAATGGCAACATTTCTGTTAAGAACTCTGTTTAACAAAGATCTGCTTGGAGACAGCATCCTGCCTTTGTAGGAAAAATCCCACAGGAAGGTCAGGAGTGGTGATGCCATCAGGTCTGAAGGAGAAGTGGTTGCACTACTGAACCATGGCTGGACTTAGCACAAGCAGGAGCGCTTACACTGTGTCTCCACGGGAATTCTTGAAGTAAGTCTCACTGATTGTGCCATTAATTCTCCAGGCCAGAGATCTACATTAACTCCCACTTTTCCAATTCTGCCACACCACTGGTATGCAGAGAATGTGGTAGGTGTTAGGGAAAAATACGCTTTTGCTGAATTTGAGTAGCACACTGGCACTATTTACTGTTATTAGTATCTTGTACATCTGTCAGAGAATTGTTGAAGAACTCAAAACTCCTTCCTGAAGTCAGACCAGCTTCCCCGCTGAGCACAACCAGTGAGACACGGACCATTTCCCTCAGACCTGTATGGTGATGATGTCAAACCTTTACTGGATTAAGATTTTTAATTATTCCAATTCTTCCCAGTATTTTTTTTTTTTTTCAACTGACATTCTCACTATCCATCCTACCTTTACCCTATAGACAATGCAAGCATTTTAACTGAAAAATGAAGTGAAGGATGTTCTTGCTGGATTTGTGATGTTCATTTTCCATAGTCCACATGGTGGAGCCCATCCCTCGACATTCACATTTCTGCCACCACTTGCAACTCACAGCAGACCTGAGCTGACAGACAGTGCAGATCCCTCTAGTCCAGCAGGAGTAACTAAAGAAGCATTGAAACAAATGCAGTTTGTTCTTGAGCAATAAGATCTTGTGTTTAAATAAATGTTGACAGTAATGGACTTGTATCAATTTCTATATAAAAAGCATGTTTATACATGCAAAGCCTCTGTATAGTAGTGCTTTTGCTTCTATGGGCTGAGAAAAGTCCAGCTAAGATCTATAATGGCATTCCTAAAGTCCCAAAGAATCCTATCACAAGGTAAGAGGAGCTAGAGATGGAAATCTCTCACTGATACGCACCAAATTGGTTGCTGGTTTCAATAATCATGAGATCAGAACCGCAGGACAAGTTGTTCTGCCTACTAGTGGTAACCTGTCCGATTATCTGTTTCAGTCTACATATCTCTTTTCTTTCTGTATGTGATATCTCAGTCATCCTTCATGGTTATGATAATTTCTCCGCTGAATTAAAAAACAAAGACATTTCCATTAAAGTTGGCTTCTTTCAGAGAACAGTGATTTTTTTTCTTAATGCTGCAGGCTGCCAGCCATTAAGTGCTAATTTAAGAGCTCCCACAGTGTTCTGCATTGTCTGTGTAATAAATCTCTATTGGAGAAAGAGTATAATCAAGGAATAATTTTTCTTGTCAGATACCACTGAGCAACAGATGGCATCAGTGTCTGCAGCATACCCAAATTTATAGCTAAACAAATGCTACTGACCCCTAAATAAACAGATGAAAGTTGTTTTGTTGCCCAGTAGTGTGTAAGACCTATAAATGAAATACTGATTTCATTGTGTCTGTTGGGAAAGGTGATGCGAGTGTAGAAACAATACTTTCCATGCCTAATGTCTTAGAGCACTTGCCTATAACTTCCACCACTGAAAAGTTCTGAAAAAGGTGAAGAGTCAGTGTAAACTGAATAAAGCTGAGGATATGGAACATGTCTTCTGCTTTTAAAGAAGTAATTCTGCTATGACTGGTTAATGAGAATATGGGACGTTATTAATTAACAGTGCAAATAATTACATTGTTATATCGTTTTCTATGACAGACTATTTCAAGGCTCCTGTAAGAAGTCCCATAAAATATTTTGAACACTGACAATCAGAGTTTCTACAGGTGCTTCCCATAGCTTTAAAAAACAAAAATCAAAATATTTGCTGTGGACACAAGCATCTCCTCCTCCTCTTAGATAGAGGTGATGTGGATTGAAGGTCTAATGCAGAGAATCTTGCCTGGCATTTCTTTATAAGAACAACTTCTTGTTGGACCCTGATTGTGACCTTTTACCCATGGACATGACCTGAGTTACACTGAATTTTGTTTTCTGTTGGTTTATATTCCAGTTAATTTGAACTTTTGATGGTTAACATATAATAGTATAAAACAATTAAAATTATATTAGTTAAATTTAATAAAAGCATTGCTAGACAATAGTCATTTTTGGAAACCTGACAAAATCTGCTGCTCATGCTACTTGGCTGAGCTTGGCTGTCCTCGTTATTCTCTGTCATTCGTGCTGGAAGGAGGGTGTTCAATTGTCTCAGGATCTGACTGAAGGGCTAGCCATTTTTAAATGTTTCTGATATCCTCTTGCTCTGTAATTTTCTAAATGTCAGAACAAAAAATCAACACTACACTAGAGTTCTCCTGGTTTTTTTCTTTTTAATTGTTGTATTGAAATGTCTTTAATCAGGAAATGAAGTCCCGTAATTCAGATTTGCCTGGAACAGCCTCACAGAAACATTTGGGCAACACTCCACATAAAGCTTAAAGTTAAACAATGAATTCATTTCTTAATACTTGCATTTGTATCTTCATATTATAGAATTGTAAGGTCCAGTTCATGATGTGCTTGTTCAAGTGAGTAACCTCTTCACTTGTCAATATTTACTGTGACTGAGCTGTTGAATAGAAGATATCTTCTGAAACCTGTTACCTGGATAGACATTATCACTTTAAGTGCACATACTTCCCTGTCAGCAAGGTGATTCAATAATACCTTGTGTGACAGGAAAAGGAGTAAAGTAAGTCCATTTATGCATGCACAGAGAAAAGTTTGTAATGGGTAAATAAGCATCGTAGCAATGTGTGGTTATAACTAGTCAGAAGAAGACAAGCTGTTGAACATCTCCTTGTCTCAGCTTCCGACTTTTACTGACTGGTCTGTCAGTTGCACAAAAAATGTCAAGCTTCCCCAGCTGAAACTGGTGGAGCTGATGTGTGGAACATTCACATAATCTTAAACTAGGATGTGGAATTTTGCCAAAGAGCCCAGATGGACAGGGCACAAGGCAGTATTACCTGCAGAAACCTTTCCCATCTACTTCTTGCTCTGGGACTCTCTGTACAATCCATCTATCCTGTTAGTGTTTGCTGGAATTCATTATTTTATTCTATTTTTTCCATTACTATATGGACACTTAGTTAGAGCATACAAATAACTTTGTTATTTACAGTTATTCCATTTGGAATATGCTCCAGGTTGCACCTGGGGAGGGAAACGGCTCAGCCTTTGCCATAACAGAAGCTAAATCAGTTTCCATAAACATAATTACACCGGCCACAGCCCAAAACCCCTCTCACATTTCCAAAATTATCTATGGCTCAGCGTTATGTATCCAGCATCAGGTCTTGTTGTGGACAAGGTTCCTCTTTGTGCTTTTCTGTGTGTGTGTACTTGGTAAGACCATTAGTATATTTCACCAGTCTGTCTCAACGGTTATCTATCTCACTGCTTAACTTGTGCAATTACAGTCTCTAGCAGCAGGCTCTGTTTTAGAGTTTAGTCTTTTTTTTTTCTTTAAATTTTAGAAGTTTGGGGCCCTTCCACCATCAGTCTTTCTCTTGGTGATGTTTTCTTGCTTACTTATGCCTGGTCTGAAAATGCGTGTTTCCCTTTGCACAGGTCACTACAGGTTGCAAACTGTACTGGAGCAGCAAATACAGACTTGTTGGATTTTTTTGAACAAGCAAGCAGATGAACCAGACTTGTTGGAGGACTTTATGAGCTCCTTGCACTATGCACCAGTCTGGCTGACCCATCTCATGGGTAGACTTTTGAAGATGAGATCTTTCTATGGAAACACATGTTTCTGGCTTACCTTGCATTAGCATCTCCACTACTGTAGTGATATAAGATGTTATGCCAAACCTAATGGGGTCCTCTGCCCATCTAGTAATATATTTCTCGAGCATGCTTTGTTTGTTCAACCCAGCCTGCTGTATATTCAATGAAGCCAACCTGTTGGTTCTGGCAACTAAACATGGGCAACATGTATGTGTGTGTGAGTGTGAGCATGTGCAGAAGCAAATATTTTCCAGGGCTTTGGAAGGAATTGAAAAGTTGAAGGCAAAACAATGCAGTTGACAAAAGTGACTGGATGGCATTCAGAAAGTATCCAAATGAGCTCACAATTATGTGTTGTAGCTGCACTGCATTGCAAAGTGGGTAGACAGGAACATATGCTGAAATATGGCAAGTGTTTTAGCCAGCGTTCCAGCCAAGAGTGCCAACACATTTTTAACATTCACCTAGATGTGTTTACTTGTTTTTTTTTTTCCTAGTTCATCCACATATAAAAACCTTTACCTAAGAACTTGACAAAATTACTGACAAAATTTGCATTTTTTTCTTGTTTCAGAGGAGATTTTTGTTCCTGTGGGTTTTAAATAATGTAAGTGGTGGAGAAGAGTACGCCATAGCAGCTCTGGGGTCTTGTAGATAAGTACCAATAAAAATAGAATAAAACTGGGCAGAAAGATATTTTATAGACATATCTACTCCTAGTCTGTAAGTATCAGATTCTGCTCTTTGACAACAGAAACTGTGGAAAAAAATAGGAATTGTGTCATAACAACAACATAATTTAATTCAGTACATTGTTCTTTTTATTTTGGCACAAAAAGATGTGGCTGTTGATAGGTTTCCATTCATGCCTCCCATGTTTTCCATAGCCTGGCATGAATTTCAGTGAAGTGGAAGGCATATGACAAGCTGGCTTCTTGGCTGTGACATGTCACACCAACTATGGCATGCTCAATGAGAAGCACTGTGTGAATGTCTTTCGCACACTGCCAGGCGTGCTATGCTCAATCAGCTGCAAAACAATACGGTGCTTTCTGCAGCTTCTTTTTTGTTGTATTATTTTCCACAAATTCCTAATTAAAATAGAATGGATGTTATATTACTATTTGTGCTAGGCACAAAACAATCATTCTAAAACTGTTCTGTGAAATGGTGCAATTGGAAAAGGAACGGTGCAATCTGACAAGGAATTACTGGAAGGAGTCCAGTGATGGGCTACAAAGATGATGAGGGATCTGGAGCACCTTTCTGATGAGGAGAGACTGAGAGAGCTGGGTCTGTTCAGCCTGCAGAAGAGAAGTCTGGGAGAGGATCTCATCAATGTTCTCAAGGGTGGGTGTCAAGAGCATGTGACCAGACTCCTTTCAGTGGTACTCAATGATAGGATGAGGAGCAACGGGCACAGACTGAAGCACAGGAAGTTCCATTTGAACATGGGGAAAAACTTCTTTACTTTGAGGGTGCCAGAGCCCTGGAACAGGCTGCCCAAAGAGGTTGTGGAGTCTTCTTCTCTGAGACATTCAAAACCCGCTTGGACACTTTCCTGTGCGATCTGTTCTGGGTGAACCTGCTTTAGCAGGTGGGTTGGACTAGATGATATCCAGATGTCCCTTTCAACCCAAACCATTCTGTGATTATGTGATTCTGCAGGCAGGCACTGATGTGAAGCAGAATTAAACCAGGCATGTCTTAGCCTGTGCTCCTGGCTGAACAAATCCAGTGCTCCCTGTTTCTCCTTGCCTGTCATGCGCTCCAGCCCTCTGACTGTCCTGCTGGCACACACAACACTTGTTCAATGTCTTTCTTGTACTAGCAGGCTCAAAATTAGACTCCAGAAGCAGCTGCACAAGTACTGAAGACATAGAAATTATCATTCCCATCAACCTGCTGGCTAGACTTTTGTTGCTGCAGCTCAGTGTGTGTCACAGCAAGGGCACACCACTGCCTCATGTCC
Organism: Columba livia; assembly: GCF_036013475.1. Lineage (NCBI taxonomy): Eukaryota > Metazoa > Chordata > Aves > Columbiformes > Columbidae > Columba > Columba livia. Next base: position 134,140,951 of record NC_088603.1, read on the forward strand.
CGTTCACTGTCCACCAGGATCTCCGAGTCCTCCTGTGCACAGCCGCCAGCTGGCCCCCAGCAAGTCCTGGTGCTGGGAGGTTGTTCCTCTCTTTTGCACTGCCCCTGTGGAACTTCACAAGGTTCCCGTCAGCCCACTTCTCCAGCCTGTCTGGGTTCCCCTGGTTACCCGCCTGGGATTTCATCCTTGAACTTGCTGAGGTTGTATTTTCTGTAACTGTTCAAGCCATTGAAGCTTTGACAGTAAATAAATGAAATTTCAGTCCAGGACAAAAATGCATACTCTGCCAAATCTTGTTCATAGTACCAGCTACCTTAATTTCATTTAAATTAACATAAACACTTCAACTTTCCTCTTTCTTTTTGATCACAGATGTGCTAAATTTCAAGAACGGGGACTCTGTATCCTGGAGGATTGTACCCATGCATTAGTGCTTTTACAGGATGTACTTACTGTCTTTCCATTGTTTTTTCTTGTTTCTCCACTCACAAACATTGCAAGCTGGCTTTCTTTTCTCCTTTCTGTTCTATGGACTCCTGGAAACCAGCCTATCTTCTATCATGCAAATAATTATTGTGCCACAAATCCTTTTCCATCTTTTTCTTCACTGCCCCTTCCTATTCAGTCCCCTTTCTCTTTTCTGCTTGCCCTAGGAATTTATGTCAGTCTCTGTTATCCATTTCCATACTCAGCTCCCGTTCTCCCTACAGCAGGGGCTCCATATGTCCCTCACTTGGGCTATTCTCTGCCACACAATAGAGGCTTCACCTCTCTCTTCTTCCCTTTATTTCCCTCTTCTTTTTCCCTGCTTAACCAATAAATCACCCAGTGATTTATCAGTAAATATGCCTAATTGGGAGGATGACTAGGGAAAACATTCAGTTTATAGCTGGGCAGCGCAGTATTGACTGGTGCGACCAGCTGGCTGCTTATTCGATCTGCCGAGAAGCGCAGAGGAGTTTTTGCTGCCGGGGTGCTGTGGTGCCAGCCACTCCACAGTTTTCACATTACTTACAAGCAGACAGACAGAGAAATGTCATCAAGATGATGTCATAACACTCAGCCAACTGGGCTTTGTGGTGCTGATCCCAACGCATTTTTAAAATGTGCTGCGGTTCTGAGGTCAGATCTTTCTAGGTTAGTTCATATGTATAAAGTGGCATGAAATGCCTCCCTTTTGTCAGCAAGACATCTCTCCCATATTTTTATTGCATATATGTGTTTTCCACACATACTGAATAACATGCCTACTCTACAAATACCTGTAGCAGTGTAGCTCACCTGCAGTTCAGTAAGAGGGCTTTCCTAGTAGCCAAAAATACTGGAATTTTATCCTCCTCAGACACTTTTCATGTATAGAAATGAGACTAATACGACACTTTCTGACTATAACCTTTTGAAAAGCAGTGTTTCATTCAAAGGTCATATCATTGTCAGTAGCAATATTTTTGTTTATTTTTGAAGATAAAATTTAAAATCCTCATTTCTATCTACATTTTATCACCAATACATCTCTATGCTGAGTCACAATAATGAAATGACAAATCGGAAAAATATTTTCTACTTAATATTTCTTAAGCCAATAACTGGTGTCACCAGCTTGTTTTTGAGGTTTTTTGGGGGGGATTGTATTAAATGACAGTCAAACAACTGAAGTATTTGTGCATCTTCCTTTCTTCATGTAAAATTATAGATAACTTTGCCAGCTTTCTCTAGAAGCAGCTGATAGTTGTTCTCCTGAAGTATGACTTCTTTGCTCTCTTCCGGTGATCCACAAAAAATCCAGAGGACTTTCAGGTCTCACGTTGTCTCTGCTTAAGCTGTTATGTATACTCACCACCAAACTTCGCATTGGAAGGCTCTGGATGTGATCTCCGAAGATGGTGGGAAACACCTGCTGTGGTCTCAGTGCTTACGATTGGGAACCACAGAGGGGTTGGATAACTTTCCCACAGATCTCTTAATGTGTTTCTTCTGCTCTGTATTCCATTTTGTAAATACTGTATTAAAAGTTTATTTTGGGGTGAAACAGATGTAAATGTGTGAGTTAGCATTCTCAGTCTCTTGCAGAAGCAATTCAGTATATAAATATAGATATAGATATAACCCTAGAGAATTAAGCATGGCCTTAGCAAGCATAGCCTTTTGGCAAAGGCTCAGCTCTGAAGAGTAATGCTCTTCCGTTGTCTTGTTCTCCCCTGTACAAACAATGTAGGGATGAGGAGGAAGAGGCAAAGAGAAAAGGAAATAGTTACTGTCTGGAAAAAAAATGCTTGAAGATGCAATATGTTCCAGTGTTTATATGAATAAGCTAAAACTGGGGTTGGGGCGTGCTATATAAGTGGCAGCGTGTAAAGAAAGATTAAGATTGATCTTAATTGTTATTGCTATTGGTCTGCCTCGAAATGGAAGAAGGATTTTTTCTGTCTTAATAGTGCACTTTCTCAATCACACTTTATATTTCTTTCTTCCCTTAGTTCTTCAAAGAAAACATGCAAGGAACAAGACTCTTTGGATGAGCATCCTCTGATAACTTAATGCAGCAGAAGCTGATTCTTCCTAGACCTCAAAAGAGTAATTACAAAAGTACCACTTTTGTTATGAAAGAAGGAGGCTGGCAATTACATTCATTTATATGGTTATACATTAAAAGTCTTTTCACTGGTTCTATAATTTGCCTCTCTGTGTGGCTGGCTAGTGCCATAGGTTCATAGATTCTTTCTCATGTTCTCAGCAAAATGTCAATATGGGAAATTTCTATAATTAGACATGAAAACATCTAAGTTGCTGAGATTTCTGTGAAATATGTGAACAACTTGGAAGAACAAATGTACCTTTGTACTTATAATGAAAGCAAAATGAATACATTTTGATTTGATGAGTTTTGGAAATACATATGTCTAGATCCAGGTATGAAGACATAATTATACTATGGAGAAATACAGTAATTCTTAGGTTGATACTTTGAATGTACATAGCATTTTATTAAAACACTTTTGTGCATGCCCTGAACCTAAATTCAGAATAAGCTTCAAGTAATTTCTTCATGCCTCCTGAAAAAGCCCTAGTTTAATGTGATTGGCATTATTAGTTGAATTGTAAAGTCCAAGCATATGTATGAGAAGTAAATATAACTGCGCAACCTAAATCTCTTGGCCAACTATGCGCCTTTGCCTCTTTGAACTGGAATCATGCTTGTACTAGTTCAAAATGAGACTACATACTCTTGCATTAATAATCTTTTGTCTTATGCAATCTGTAAGCAGAAGTAAATAATCATGAGGGATGGAATCAATATAAAGAGGTGATAGTTTGCTAACCAGTCAAGGATCTTGCACTAATTCCTGGTCCCTTGAGCAAAGCTTAAATAAAGTCATTTGGGAGGAACCACTATGTCAGGATTGCTAGAAATAGTGACCTCCTCCACTCTCTGGAAGTGGGTTATGAAACATGAGCAAACACAATCTTATCTATTTCTGGAAGTCATTTTTCTGTCATTGTCCCCATCAGCAGCATCAAGGCTTTGGCTGATGGATCCTCACAATTGCAGATTTACCCTCCCACCGTGTGCCTCAGAGTTTTTAGTTTACTGACACAGAAGATGCTTCCTCATGACCTGTAAGGAATGTGGATTCATGCTACACCTTGTCTCTCACTAGCTATACTGCAGAAATATTTCAGTTCAGAACTTAGGCCATGTTCACTAATGAAAAGGCCAGCAAAGACTTTTAAAGGCTTTCTTTTACTGGAAAAGGAGATCTCCAGCTGGTAAGACCAGTGTTTTTAAAGGATTCTACATGAGGCTTTTCTGAGACGGAAGCAAGTTACTATTTCAACAGCAGTGGTGTTCATGGACATGGGGGAAAGGAGGGAAATCCGGAGGGAAGGGGTAAGAACACTGTCTGGAAAAGGAAAGAGGATCAGAGAGAAAGAAGACAGGAGGAAGTCCCCTGTCTAATCTGGTACTCTTGGTGACCCTCAGGTCCCACAGGAAAGAAACTCAGTGAAAGCAGATGCACAAAGGACATCTGTGGTTTTTCTGGGGGGCTGTGGGTTTTGTTTGTTTGTTTTCCTTCCTTAGGAGTAACTCACTTATTTGATTTGAAGGTTAAGTTAAACTGTTGGAAGTCAAACCTTTTTCTTAGATTGCTTCTTCCTTCCACAGTCTCTTTTAGGTTGTTGAAATGCCAAGGAGTTCAGAACAGTGACTCTGGAAAAATGCTGCACGTGTCTTAGAGCTCAGGACAGAGAAAGCTGTATCTACAGAGTCTTCCTACCCAGGCAGTAATGTATAACCTCAAATTTGTCCATTTAAGTAGGTGTAAAAGATACAGTGCTTTATATTACATTTGTCTATTTATTCATAAAACTGGGTGAGGCTATATCTTGTTCCTTAGAAATTAATAATTGCTCTAAAACAATGAAAATAAACATCTGTTGTCGGTGGGTCTGGGGTTTTTTCCCCTTTCTTTCTTTACTGTTATTCTTAACACAAAAAATTCCTTTTCAAATATGGGTGAGTAACTATCAGTGAACATTATTAATTGTTCCTCTGAGTACAATTATGGATAGTGGGAGGAGTGCCAAAGGAGACTAGTTTTAAATGAATGAGCAGTGATACTGAAAACAATCTCACTAGCTAATTTGTAATGCTAAATTTGTCCATGCTGAGCTACAGCTTAGTTCATATCATTCACTATTTTTTTTCAAAATACCCTAATCCCTGTCTTTGCTCACCTATGATGTTTGCTTGTTTCCATACTCCATTGCAGATCCTGTTGGTACTGATGCCTCTCCCCCACATGGGAGTCTTCCAGGATTTGGCATAAAAAGTGATCCTTTTATGCACAAAACTGGTTTATGTCCTACCAGGTTTATATAAATTATTTCCCTTGTGCCTGATAATTCACTAGCATGATTCCTGTCCTGGCGTGGATGTGAAATGGTGATAAATCTTCAAATGTCATTTGGGAGAGTTTTAATGATCCTATGATATATTCACAAAATCTTTAAAAGAATCACTGTGAAGAAGGTCATCTAGAACAGCTCCTGTTTAAAGCAGAGTGAATTTAAAAGATTAGATTAGATTAGATCAGATTAGATTAGATTAGATTAGATTACATTACATTACATTACATTTCTGAGGGCTTTGTCTTCTTGCCATCTTTCTCCCTCTGGCTGGGCAAGGAAGTTCTTTTGGTGGGTGCAGGGCACATATGGGAAAAATTGGGAGAGTGAAGAAGCTTTATATGCTGCAGATGACGCCAAGAGATCAACTCCAATGCATGAGTAGAGGAAGCATCAGAACTCCATTTCTTATTTATTTTCCTCTCCTCTTCCCAGCGTAATTTTCTCATGGTTTCCCTGACTTAACACTAAGTTTATTCTTCAGGAGCAAAATAAAGCTGTTTTTATAAAAATAAAATGAGTAACTGGAAAATGTGAAGAGAGTTGGGTTCCACCTGAGCAAATGTTGGACTGGAAATAAAGGTGCACAGCCCTGGGCTACTACAGGTAGGCCAGGGTCACATTTGCAGTATAAGTCTATCCAGAAGACTGGCAAGTGTATTGAGTCACTGGGAGATGCTCAGGATCTGGAGATTTCCCTGAGGATCATGGCAGTGAGAAGATGGTGGGAAGTCGAAACTGAGGAAGAACTGGGAAAGAGTATGTGTTCTGTATGACATAAATACATAACTCCTGTGTACATTGTTAACTTCTCCACTTTTAATATTGCAAAGCTACTGGAACCTTGGGTGGTTCCAAACCTTCATCTGTTATCTTGCCTCAGTTATTCATGGCAAATGTGTATGTAATTGTTCCTTGGCTGACATTGCTCTTTAGCTTCAACAACTCTTCTAATTTCTCAGTGTTTCCCTCTCTGCTGATGTGTATATTGCAGACAACTGTCACTTCCCCTCTTTCCATTTGTTTGCTATGCAAAGCCCACTAAGCTTTTATAGTCACCCCTTGTTAAAAGAGGCTCTTTGGTTCCCTGGTCTCCCCTGCACCTGTTTCAATTAATCCTAATTCAGCTTTAGGAGGATGAAAAACCTGTTTCAGATGAGGTCATTCCAGGACCTCTTCTGCTCCAGTGACATGCCCCTCGTTTGTGCCTGTTTTTTGGTGAGCGGTTCCTGCCTGGTAATGTTTATTTGCATTTTATGACCAACGAAACCCTCTTTCACTTCTATTTCAGATCAGAAAAATCATATTAGTCAAGACCATGATTAAGGACCAGGGGATTGCACTTCCTCCCACTACATTTTACCCATCGTAGTTTACACAATTTTCAGGATTATTGGACTTTCCTGTATGACAACCCCGACTTACAACCTGTGCCATCTGCATTCTTCTTTAACCAACTTGTACTTGTGTCCCCATTTCATTACTATCAAATAAAATAATCTCACTTCTCCTTATTCAGAAAGCCTACCAAAATTTAAATCACAACAATTCATCTTTCAGTCCAATGTCTTGTCTTCTGCCTAGTCAGCCCCTCATCCATTTTACACCACTGCTGCTAATGTCTGTCTTCCCTAACTCACTTGATAATTCCCTATGTGTCAGAATAACAAATATTTTTAGGAGTAATTTCATTTCTATGTGTCACATGTGAGTCCCATAAGGAATGCACGCACGCTCACAAGTATGCTTACAATTTTAAGTGCAATTTGATGCATAACACCCTGCTAAATGAAAGGAGAATTAGCGTTGAAGCAAAACAAACAGATCCCATGCTTAATCTGATAATAAAGACTTTATCCGGAGCTGGCAGGAACTGAATCTTCAGCTAGTTTAATGATTTCCAGCTTTCAAGAATCCTTGCAGTAGGAAGCAGCACGCTGATTAAGGCTGGGGCAACTTATGCTACTGGATTTTTGCAGGGAAGCTGTTAATGGAGGCAGTGGGAGACAGCGCAGCACGGAGCAGTGCTGGAACCCGAGCCTGTATGTGGGAATTTGATGGGAAAGGGTGTGAACCTGTGACAGCCATTTGCACAAAGGAGCTGCTGGACGCAGCCCTCAGCCCCAGCTGACCTCCAGAGCAGGGCTGTGCTGCACAGCCAGTGGGAAAGACAGGGCAAATTTGGTCTTCTCCCAACCTGACGGGGTCTTACAGCAAACAAGCTTTCAAGAAACAGCCACAAAAAGCTGCCTGTAACCCGTAAATCCCATTTCTGAAAACGTTTCCTGTTTTATGCCTATCTGTCTGTGTGTGTACTACGTATCTTATTTGAATTTGAAAAACATTCCCACATTGCCTGTACCTAGTTCTGGACACCCCTGCTTTTCTGTACTCCCATTTCATAGAATCATTTCAGTTGGAAGAGACCTTCAGGATCATCGAGTCCAAACGTAACCTAACTCTGGCACTTAACCATGTTCCTAAAACCTCATCTATACGTATTTTAAACACCTCCAGGCTTAGTGAATCCACCACTGCCCTGGGCAGCCTGTCCTAATGCCGGGGCGGGTGGCAGCCGCCCCTGTCCCTTCACCAGCCCCTTCACCTCACCAGCCTCTTCCCCTCAGCAGCCCTTCCCAGCGCAGCCCCCGCTGGGCTGCTTTCCCCACAGCCCCAGGTGGCCAGGCCAGCTGGGGAGCCAGGCTGGGTCCCACCTGCTGATCCACGCCGGGATCGCCCCCTGCACACCCCACACACAGCGGGACCCCCGCAACTCCCGTCCCCTGCGGGCGGCTCTGAGGAGAATCCCCCGAGCGCCCCACGGCGGGGCGGCGGGCGGGCACTGCCGGCAGCGCGGCAATCCCCACAGCTCTCCCCGCCCCCGCCGGCCGGGACCCCGCTGTCACAGCCGGCCCGCCGGCGGCGGGGAAGGGCATGGAGTTGGCGGGAGTCTATAAAAAGCCGCCGTGAGACGAGGCCACCGTCCTGCCAGAGCCGCCGGGAGAGGCTGAGGCTCAGCGCCGGGCGCGGCGGCGGCACCATGATCAACCCCAACTACTACCCGTGGGGCTACGACAGCGACAACGGTGAGTGGGAGCACAGGTTTAAAACCCAGTGCTAGGTTAGCCCTGGTGCAGGAGAAGCAGTGCCCGTGTGTGCCCCTGTGTCACGTGAAGGTCTTGTTAAAACCATTACAATAATTAAATCTACATTTCAAATTTTTGTCCTCTTCAGACATCCGTGGCATTTTCTCTGGCCACATAGGTACATGGTGGCACGGTTGAATCTTTAGGTGTATCCCATCATATTTCCAGCCACTGCTGGATTTGGAACATACACCTCCCGTTTCCTTCTCTGCTGTGTTGTCAGTCTTCCTGAGGCTGCTATGAGAGTTTTGGTTCAGTCAAATTACTTTCAGTACCTAATATTCCAATACAATGATCTAATTACTTTTTATACAATGAAACTTTTGACAGGTCACAATTAACAACCAGGTGACTAGTAGCCTACTTATTAGTAAATTTTATTGACGTTCTATAACTAAGCAAAGCCAAGCTTGCGTTTATTGTAATGCAAGTGTGATTCATACCTAACTGGAAAAGGTTTTCAAGATATTTCTCTGTATTCTTTTTAGGACCAGATCAGTGGCACAAGAATTACCCAATCGCCAAAGGACGCCATCAGTCACCTATTGAAATAAATAACAAAGAAGTGCATTATGATCGCTCCCTACTACCGTGGTTTGCTAGTTATGATCCTGGTGCAGCTAAAACCATCCTCAATAATGGGAAAACCTGCAGAGTTGTATTTGACGATTCTTTCGATAGATCAGGTTAGTTTTGTTTCCATCTCAAGCTCTCATTAGATATGAGTGGTTGTTTCTCCAGTTGCTTGGAAGATAGACCCTGCTATGAATGCTCATGGCTGTCAGGAGGCCTACATGTACTGCCTGCGTGTGATGTACAGGTTTCTGTGACTCCAGTGCCCTGCACAACTGGTGGGAAAGGCCTGTGACTACTTCTAAAAGTCCATAGGTTAAATCCTAGGGGGTAGAGAGAGCTGCAAAGAAGCTTGCTGCAGGATGTATTCAGGTATAAGGCAAATTTCTGCACTTACAAAGGCCATTGCAGTTGTGTTGCTTTCCAAGAGTGTGGAGTCCAGGCTTTGCCTCTGAGAACTGAGTTTCTCCATTCAAGGCTATTTGAGATCCCCATCTCTTTTTACTGTGTATATGGCTGAAGGTACAGTATTTGAAAACTGTACCCATACAATTTCTGATAAATGAAGCAATGAACCAGATGTTTGCCACAAAGCCACGGTATTTAATCAGTTAAAACTCCCCTGGGCATTCATGAAATTTTCTCTTAATGAGGATTATAGGACTGAGAAATTACAGTGTTTCAGCTTTAATGTCCAAAATCTTTTATCCATTCGTAGTTATGACAACATGCAATGTGCCGCATATATATTGCATAGCTTTTAAGAGATAGTGAGTTACATATTTTGAAGAGATATGTCTGTTCTGTTTAACAGGTGCTAGAAGTATTTAGTTTCTGTTGGCAGAACCACTGACATTTCATGTTAATACTGCTGGCTATATTTCAAAGGAAAAAATGTTACTAAAAGAAGTATGAAGTTGCATTAGTACTGAGATAAAAAGGAAAAAAACAAATGTATACCTCACTCTTTATTCTTGTATCAAGGTCAACAGAATTGTTTATAGTACATGGGATGGCAAGAAAAGGAAAATGAAACGTCAGTTTCAGAAAATATTGAAAATTCTGTCTTTTATGGTGTACAGACTTATTTCTTAACTGCATTAAAAATTCTAATTTCTATTACAATATAATTAGGATTGACAGCTGTAATTACTGGGAGGAATTTTACTAGTCTGTTGATTGATCTTAAATACCTATGGGCATGGATTTAATGTAATGGATTTTTAACGAATGACTTGAGTTTCATGAGAGATGAGGATCAAAATATATATAGGCTGGACTGGCTAGTGCACCATCAAGACTCACAAATGACTATGCAGTCAAGACTCTGATTAGTTTTCTAGCAAAGTGGGAATCTTTAGTGTTATTTGAATAAAAATATTATTAATGTCACATAACACGATACATCAGTAAAGAGATGTAGCTGTGGCATATGAGGAGACCTCCATGACCATCACTTACCATTTTTTACCATCTGTGTTATTTGTTGAGCAGCATCAAATTTATCAATGGTTGCATCTTCATCAGAAATGTCAAAATAATTATTGTTATATTTACTCAGATTTTGCACAGGAATGAGTATTTAGGCACAGCATTCTGCAGCACGGATGCAGCAGTGTGGCCACAAAGAGCAGAATGCTTTGGAATGTTCTGAATTTTTTTTCAGATGAACTACTCAGTAACGGTTGTGTTCTGATCTCAGAAATATAAAGTGACTCACTGGAAAAAAAGTAGGTGTATTTCTCAACTCTTTGAAGGCAAGAAATGTTCAGTGTTTATTGTTATGTCTCCTTTGTTATACCATTGCCTGCAGAGTCTGTGGGTGTTGTTCCTTCTCTAACATAATATTAATTGCAGGACGAATTCCACTGTGTATACTCCTACTGACTTGAGCATGTTTTAAGTTTATTAGGATATGCACAGTGACTTATTTTTTGTGTCAAGGAACCACCTGCTGCATAATACATATATAATAGCAATCATATCGGAATGAAGCTTTTGTTCCTTTGGAACAAAGACTGTCTATCTGTCTATCTATCTATCACTCGGTCTTTCTGTCTGAACTATTTCTGAGTTAACCAGAAAACTAAGGGCTTCCTTTATTTTCCCAACTTTTTCAGCTAGAGTGGTCATACCCATATCTGTAGCCATATGTAGATTTTCATTATTGATACATTAAATACACTGCTGAATAAATTGCAAAGGTGAGTGATAAAATGAATTTGGACGTCTCTGAGTTTCACTTCCATTGTGTCTTCTCTGCCAGGAATGTTTTGAATATTCACCATTGGGACAATTAAATTCAAACTATTAGAAAGAAGCTTCCAGGAAAAGTGCTATCCAATGTAATTGACATATTATCTTTGAAAAGGCCTTATTGGTGTTATCTTTGGAGTTAGTCCAGTGGAAAGAACTGGAGAATTCATCTCCAGCTGTTTATAAAGTCTGGTGGGCTTTAAGAATCTGCAATACAACCGAAGGCTTTGATGACAGATATTTACTTTAGGAGCTGAGTAACGCCTCTGCTGCCTGTCTGTACGCATTAATGGGTTGTTGTGGACTCTGTTGCCTGTCTCACCATAGCTGTGTAGAAGAAGGACCTTAGGCACTGCGAAATCATTGCAGCAGGAGGCTGGAGTCTCAAAATCCAGGGAAGAGCTGGGAAGTGAAATCCAAACCTCCTCGGTAGGTGTGTCACCTTGTGATGGCCGCAATAAAGCCCATACCAGAACTTGAGTACTTTGGCAGCCTACCTCTGCAATGCCTGAATGGCTACTCGGATACTCTTTTAGATCCAATAGCGACTCTGAGTTTGTTTTGAATCAGGACTGCAATCTTATTTCTACTTGGACTGTCCATTTGCTTTTAAAATTCCAAAAATATTTGTGCCAGGGAAGTGTCCTGAGACAGCCTAACTGGTGGGGTCGCTGCATGATGGTGTATGAGATCCATAGCTTGTAACTTCCTTACAATTTATAACTCTTTGGTTTTCTTTATAATACCTGTGGATAGATGGCTAGGTCAAAACATTAAATCATTTGGTAAACAGTAAAGATAAATAAGTCTTGTACTGGGACCCAGACACAGCAGCTGGGGAGAGACATAGTAAGGCAATATCAAAGGGGTGCCTTCCTTCATCTTCTCACTTTGTCTGTTTTTGTTATCTCCTTGACACTTTCTGTAGAAATTTGTCAGTCAAACAGGTTGCTACTTCTCTTTTTACTGACTTTTTGATGGATGACATTTAAGGGCTTGGAGTACCTCAGTGCAGGCACACTTTCTTACAAGGTTACCTTGATGCTATTTGCAGAATCTTTGAATTTCTTGTCAAAGGAATGTGTGCCTTTGGAAGTGAATGATGAAAAAAAAAATTAGAGAGGCTATTACTGTAAGCAGTGAAAGCTTGTTGGTTTATCGGTCTCTTTTAGCATGACTGGTGCTTGTGGTCAGCATTTCCTAGAACACCACTTTGTGATACTTTGCACAGCGCAAAATGCAGCAAAGTTAAATTCTTCTGCAGTGTTTTACACATCTGCCATTTGTAGTGTCTGCATGAGGGAATGGAGTATAGTCTTGCATCTGGGCAGGAACAACCCCAGGTTCCAGTATAAGTTGGAGAATGACCAGTTGTAGAGCAGTGTAGGGGCAAGTGTAGGGGAAAGGGACATGTGGGTTCTGGTGGACAGCAGGATGACCATGAGCCAGCACTGTGCCCTTGTGGCCAAGAGGGCCAATAGCATCCTGGGGTGTATTAGAAGGGGGGTGGTTAGTAGGTCGAAAGAGGTTCTCTTCCCCCTCTACTCTGCTCTGGTGAGACCACACCTGGAATATTGCGTCCAGTTCTGGGCCCCTCAGTTCCAGAAGGACAGGGAACTGCTGGAGAGAGTCCAGCGCAGGGCAACAAAGGTGATTAAGGGAGTGGAGCATCTCCCTTATGAGGAAAGGCTGAGGGAGCCGAGTCTCTTTAGCTTGGAGGAGTAGGGAGGCTGAGGGGTGACTTCATTAACGTTTATACATATGTAAAGGGTGAGTGTCACGAGGATGGAGCCGGGCTCTTCTCGGTGACAACCAATGATAGGACAAGGGGAAATGGGTGCAAACTGGAACACAGGAGGTTCCACTTAAATTTGAGAAGAAACTTCTTCACGGTGAGGGTGACAAAACACTGGAACAGGCTGCCCAGGGGGGGTTGTGGAGTCTCCTACTCTGGAGACATTCAAAACCCACCTGGACACATTCCTGTGTAGCCTCATCTAGGTGTTCCTGCTCCGGCAGGGGGATTGGACTAGATGATCTTTTGAGGTCCCTTCCAATCCCTAACATTCTGTGATTTTGTGATTCTGTGTTAATACGAGCCCTGGGGACCTGGGGCACAGGGGATTCAGGAGCTGGGTTTCTGTTAACTGAACCTCTATGCGATTGTTAGAGAGGAATATTCATGACCAGTCAAGGGCCTGCTGAGGCTGCAGTTCTGCTGTGGGCTGTCAGTTTTCTGCCCCTGGAGATGGGGATTTCAGCCCTGCTGTAGGTCACCAAGATGATGCGGGAGCTTGCTGGTGAACAGGCTCTGCTCAGTGGACATGACACTGGAAAAGGTGTCTTGCAGGGTAGGTGGCACACTGACAGAATTCTGTCAGACACTTCTGTTTTCCCCATGTGTCCCTGTAAGAGTACAAAGTCCAAATACAAACAAAAGTCATTCTTCTGCATATGTATTCAGTGTTCTTTTGTAAGTGTTTTGCAGTAGGAGAGCCTTAAAACTGAGTGTCAGATATTTAAGGTGACCATTTCCAGTGTAACAATTATTAGAATAATTCCAGTATAAAAGCTCCCTGTAAACAAATGAAAATAAAGTTATATTTTAGTACCACTAAAAACACTGAAAAGTAATTTAAAGATACCTCATATTCTTTTTCAAACTGGTATATGGATGTGTATTTATTTGTGTTAGTATTTTCTGAAAACAAAAAACCAAGAGGATAAAGATAACTTTAGAATTCTGCCTCCAAGCCACATGTTTTAAAAAAATTAAAGATTTCTTTTACTAACTTTGAGCTATGCAGACATAGTTTGGGATTTTTCATGTCTTAGATATTGGACGACTTCATTCTTGTAACTGTTTCATTTACCTTTTTTAAAGCATAGGGAAATTTCTTTTACTTATGTTGATGTTTCAGGTATTTCTATGAAAAAAAACACCATTTTGTCCTTCAGGAGATGTTGCTCTATAGGAGATGTTACTCTATAGTCTCTGCATCAATCTGTTCGCTTAAAGTGTGCTCAGTAAAAGCTACTCTCTATTTATAGATGAGTGGAGCAGGATTGTGCTGGCATGAGGTGATGCAGAGCTTCACCTAATGCCCAATTGAAAATGTCTGCTGATGGCCCATCAGTGGAAATAATGACATGTTTTTACCTTAAACTGGATTATTTGGTCTTGCAGATCTATTTTAATGGAGAATTGATGGCCTTGTCAGCTACTACTGTTACTGTGTCTGTCGGCCACAGTACTGAAATGTCTGCAGGAACAAGTAAAGGGAATTTCTTGAGAATAAGAGCTTGCTCTTAAAGTTCAGTAAAGCATACTCTTAGTACTTTATTTCTTGGGTAGATCATGGATTTCATTCCTTTTTGTTTTCAGATTTAAGGATATTTTTCTTTAGCATATAAAGACCTGTTCTTGGAAGCTGCCGAATTGTTTATAAGAATGCTGTAGCTTCTGTCTCCAAATAAAGTGAATGAGAATTGATTACTAATGAATATTTGGTGAATGTGAAGAAGTTCTTTCATTTCTATTGTGGGATCCTTTCAAATACACCACCTTCATTTGGTATATAATGTAAAAATGTTAAGATTATTTAGAGTACAGGGTATTGGTCATCACAGGCTGAACTTTTCTTTAGGAAATTACTTTGTATTCTCAGTGATTGTTTTTCTTGGTCATTTGCTGTTTTCTTTCTCCTCTTCCACAGCCGGAGAGAGCAGCCATTATAGCAGAAGCAGCACCAGTAATTTCAGAGATTTTTTAAACAAATAAGTTGTAGCTTGCAGTAAGAGACACAATTTGTAGCATTTTGTGGGAATTGTGGGAACGTTTATCATCTGGCACTTCAGTAACTGATCTTAATCATGGCTATTTTTGTGTGCTTTGATATAGGCAGATGTTAGAATGAATTCAGGGGGAGACTGACACCTAAATTTAGGTGTCTTATGTGGGCTTTTCAACGTAGGTGGGTTATGTCTTTAAACTCCCAATCTGGTCAAGAGATGGAGTCACACTTAATCAATGGAGTCCAAAGAGCAATTCAGGTCACCATCTGTTGAGCATCTGCCTTAGGCAAGCAGAATTGCTCTAGAGGCTTGACTCTTCTAATTAGGGTCTTATTTCAGCTACCCAAACATTGGCATCTCATGCCATTTTTGATAACCTAATCTATTTTGCCTTGTCTCCAGACACTGCTTTAGAAAAATATGGTTCTACAGATCTTATGTCACACCTTCCAGTCCTGTTCAGGTGTCTTTGGAATATCCCAGAAGTTACTACATGCACATTTATACAGCTGAATTAAAACAATTATCTCTATTGTCTATAATGGAAGCCTAGAAAGAAATAATTTTCATCTGCCTGTAAGTACATATAGCTGAAGATGGCTGCCTGAAGTGCTGCTAAAATCAGTGCAGGTTTCCAAGAGGTACTCAGTACTTAGGATGTAGAACATCTGTATAGTAAATATTTATGTAAATACTTTAAAAATATGTATATTTCTTTATAAAAAATTGGAAGATACCCGAGTCTAATGCTGATGCAGATTATCACTTGCAGTGCTGAGAGGTGGGCCACTTGCAGGAGTCTACAGGCTGCGTCAGCTGCACTTTCATTGGGGTTCATCTGATGACCATGGCTCTGAGCATGTTGTGAATGGAATGAGATATGCAGGAGAGGTAAGACTCATCACTTTTTACTTTAGAATAGGGTGTAAAATAACATTTGTAATTATCATCCAGGTGGAACAAAATTTGTCATTTGACTGCTCTTCAAGGAGTTCTTTCTATTAACTTCATTTGTTTGTGACATTTTCTTCTTACTCCCATCAATTTTTGTAAATGTGAATCAGGTTGAACCAATTGTCACAGCAGAAGAAAATTACTATGTGAAACAAAAGCTTCCATGTTCTCACACCCACGTGATTTAAAACACAAAACAGCAAGACTGAGTTGCTGAGAAGCACCGCAAACTTATTAAAACAGTATTCTGAAAGTATAGTATTATATCAGAAGTATAAAATTGTGGCAACAGAGAGGAGGAAGAATGTGTTACCTTGATATTCTACCACTTCAGGATTGTAAGAAAGATGAAAACTGTAGATTAATAATGTACATACCTTATCATCATACGGATTCTTTGCTAGAATTGCTGTAATTTGAAAGCCAAATGCAAATGGATCACATATCAGCAGATGACTTTGAACTTCATATTCTACCTGCTTACTCAAGCATCTTTTTTATGTGTTCTTCAGCTTTAAAATGAGATTTCTGTTCCTCTTTGCAATTTCTGTATTAAGATGTTTATAGTTTGTTACAAAGCAAATAGTAGTCTAAATGGTAATATATGGCTGATAAAACTCATCTATGAATTGCTGTCTTTTTTTTTGGAAGGCCTAATCCTAATTCTTTGTTGTCCCAAACTCTCTTGTGTATATGAAGAACTCTAAATTCAGCCTCTGATGGCTTACTATACAATAATGGATTTTTTTCTTCCTTTCCAGCTACATTTGTTACACTGGAATCCCAAATATAGTAATTACCTTGACGCTGTGAGAAGAACTGACGGAATAGCTGTTTTGGCCATATTTCTGCAAGTAAGTAGAAGCAGGCAACCCCTCTTTGTACTGCTGCTATCGAGTTTTCTATTCTTACAGAGTTTAAAAAGCAAAACCCTCTGAATATATTTTCTAGGGATGGTACCACATTGAAGGTCTTGACTTCCAGTAAGGCATGCTTTTCAAGTTATAGAGCATGAGTCATGTTATTTCAAGTGGTATCCAATACTACACACACTTGTCCCAGTAGCTCTTGTGTCACCGTGTGGTTGGTGGAAACTGTAAATCCAGATGTATTTGCGCCCGCTTTGGGGACACGATGTCAGGAGTGGCCCTCTGACCAACAGCAGCCAGCTGTCTTCTGTGCTAATCATGGACTCATTTCAAGGACAGGTGCCACTCATAGGCTTCTCATGAACTTTCTCCCAGACAAAATTAACTCATGGACAATACTTGTAATTCATATTTTCTAAAAATCCTTTTGCGGGCATGCAGTCTTAGCTTGAAATATTTGCCTTTGCTCTGTCTTATTTTATGAATATTGACTAGGGATAGAAAGATAGATGTCTGTGTTGAGATCAGCAGTTGCAAACAGTAATCAGACCATGAAATCTGGATTTTAAACTAGAATGAAACTTCCTAAATTCTGTACCTGCATCTGAATAGTTGTTTGTCTTTGTTAGGCTAAAATTCCATGTCAACATGAATAGCTGTACTGTGAAATTACCCATGTAATTTCCTTATTTGGATCACAATGTCTGTTGGGATACAGACAGAGAGTACAGACAGAAGACAGAGCTCACTCAGCTGGTAGGGGTGATTGGTTGGGCTAATGTATTTTAATTGTGTAGTTGCTATATGCTTAGATACACATATAATAATAGGAGAAAGAAGAAAACTAGTCAAGCAGAACTCTTTGCTTAGCTCACACTTTCTTCTTTACAGGTAGGGAAAACTCCCAAACCAGAGATGAAGAGAATTCTTGAAGAAATAAATGCTATCAAAACAAAGGTAATTAAGTTGGTCTTTTCATTACAGGAAGATAGCTGAAAATTCTCAGGGAAAAACCAACCAACCAACAACAAGAACAGAAACAAACAAACAAAACCCCAAAACTAAAAAAAAAAACCTAAACAAACAAACAAACAAACCAACAAAACAACAACCACAAAAAAAACCCACACACACAAAGCAACAACAACAACCAAACAAAAACAAACAAAAATATCCCCAAGAGGCATGAGTTTTCAAATTCTGCTCAGCAACATTGCCAGAATATACTTGTGGATAAAACCACAAGTAGCTTTTCCTTAACAAAAAAACATCCTTTCATCTGTTTACATGTGAGCCTTCTTTGGCTTTAGTGGGCCTTGTAATTTTGTAAAAACTGAGAGTTGTCTCAGCAGACTTCACTCACCTAAAAACTAGGCATGGAGTCTTATTCCCTGAGTGGTCAGTGGCAAAAGAAAGGCACCTTTGGAAATCGGGCAATTTGGTCTTGAAACAGGCTGCCTGATGGACCTCTGGAAATGCTACTGACTAGGCATCAGTGTCTCAGGTAACAGTATGTGATAAGAATCTCACAGTTCATAGGCTGTCTTGTTATCAGTGCAGATATTATAAACGTAGACTACCTTTCTCACTTCATTACATGGTGACCTAATCCAATACTCAGTAGACAGGCAGAATTTCCGTAAGAAAGAAGACCAGAAGGAAGAGTATTTCTGCACAGGAGTGAGTGAAGCACATTGGTACTGGATGCCACTTAACATAGGTTAGCTTAGGTACAAGAAGCAGCATCATGGAGTTGTATGTTGTGTTGTGCTTCTCTGGGCCCATCTGTGAGGGTCTTTTAGTCCTCTTATCTTTACATCATTATGTATTGTGTAGAAGTGTGCAGTTTCCTTAGTTTATACCTCTGAAGTATCTGAGTTTCTTAAAATACCAGAGCTCCACCTTTACCTAATCTTGACTAGAGCTGTTGAAGATTTTTCTGTTTTGTTTTGTTTTGTTTTTTAAGGGGAAAGAAGCACCTTTTCCAAACTTTGATCCTTCAATTCTTTTCCCTAAATCTCATGACTACTGGACATACCATGGGTCTTTCACTACTCCACCTTGCGAAGAGTGCATCACCTGGATTATTCTTAGAGAGCCTATCATAGTCAGCTCAGACCAGGTAAACTTCAAATAGATAATATTTTACCCACTTCTTTGTAGTTACATGCCATAATCTGATCATGCTCTTTTGACAAGGAAAATACTAGTCGAATTCTGTGAGAAACTGTATGATTAAAAGGACAGTGAAGAACTGAATGCTTTAAAAACTGCTTTGGATTCCGCAGGGAACCTGTAAAAGTCTTCAAAGGACTGCAGCCTAATATGTGCAATCAACCTGTTAGACACATCTCTTTATCTGTTTCTCTGTGACTCCTACACTAACTAATTGAGCAGAGATAATTACTTGCTCTACTTGGAACAGCTCATTATCTCCTAGCCCACATCAGACATTGTGGAGGTTTGAATCCACAGACATCACAACACAGTGTAGATGGTAAAGGTTTATAGCAGTTTGGAGTGTGACTGAGAGCAAGCAGTAGTTACTAACTCCCGTACAAAGTTAGCGCTCGCCGGGGCAAGAGACCTCTTGCAATATCAGCTAAAGAAAAGAGTAGTTTTGTTTCCCAGTCCCTGTGTTCCCACGATGTTAACTCTTGCTAGTAGGAAAGGATGGAGCTGGATGTGGCTTACACCTTTTATTTTACACAGAACTCAAAACACTGCATTATACCAAGAACAAACATAGGAAAGCTCAAGTCATTAACTTATATTTTCGTGCAACCATTTAAATCAGAATTCTGACACATTTAGCTAAAGCTTCTGCTAGCTTTGGATTAACAACTTTGATTATGCAGGATTTTTTCAACCATTTATATTGTCTCAAGCTTCATCATGTAAAGTATTCATTACCTAGTGTGATGAATGTTTGAGGGTAATCACTGGGCAAATTATGAGATAAAGCTGCTGTGAAAAAGTGACCATCTGCAGTGAAACACAGGTACCTTAGTGACATTGCACACTGAATGAAGCAGGAGGCCACTGTTCTCACCTAATGCAGCAGAGCATTTCCAACTTTTTGAACATTCTACTGTGCAAATTTGTCTCTTATAGCATGCTTCTTTCAAAAACATCTTTTACCAGAATACAAATTTAGTGAGATTGGTGATTCTGTCTGCCCCATGTTCTAGATGGCATCATGTAACCAAGAAAATTACAGAAGGGTTGTGTCAGGTGCTTGATACCCATGTTTCTGGAAGGTTTACCAGCTGAATTTTCACAAACATGAGCAGCATCAGATAACTATTATTTCTTGTTAATTTGAAAGCATTTTCTAGTCTCTTACCACAAAGAAGTGTTTCTTGTTAATCCTTATTCCCCATCAGTCCCATTTACAGTAATGTGAATGCCCTCTTTCATCACATTTCAGCCTATGATTCTACTCATACCACACAAGCCAGTTTTCTCATTAATCAAATGACTGACATATTATGTAGATATTATATGTAGATACTTCTCATTTTAGGCTCTTGAGGTGATAAGGTGTTTTGTTGTTTTGATTGATGTGTGTGTATCACACAAAAAAAATCTATTTTCTAGTACTTTGTATTTATGTGGCTCTTCATCTTTTAAATAATAGAACTCAAGTATGATGGGAACCTTAGCTGGCAAGAGATGAAATATGGTAATATATTCATATAATGTACAGCTTGAATTTTCTCAGCTTATTGAATTGATCTGCCTCCTGCTTCCTTGCCCATCTGAAAATTAAAATACATGGGCTATTTTGAAGCTGGTACTTGTGTGGAAGATACAAATATGCTCTGAGTGGTTTCCACAAAAAAATCTGCTTTGATGTTCATATTATAGAAGATCAACTACAGATTTTGGTGGGAAAAACTGAAGCCATTGCTGAGGATGTCTCATTTAAAATGTGTTTTTAAAGGAATGATTAATCACATCATTGAATCAGCTTCATGAAAAGATTTTTTGATTACTTCTGTATTTGGGTCAAGGCCCTTTTTTCAGCTTTTATGAAGTTAGTGAGTTTTGGGAAATGTACTGACCGTTCTCTGACTGGCCCTACTGTAGAAAAAGTGGAGCGTTTAAGGTAGAAAGAAAATTGCTACATATGGATGGGACATCAGCTCTTACCCTGAGAGAACAGCTTTTCAGGCAGAATTGACGGTATATTTGAGCTACTGTGTACAAATACAATAGACTTTCCTCACTCCAGAGTGCCTGCAGTCTAAATAATGTAGTCATAAAAGAGGATTGTGTTACCAATTATTTCTAATCCTAGAAAGTGTACTACCATGGCAGCCTCATTAGTAGTAATTATTTTAAATGCGCGTGCATTCACAGTGGATCACTTGGATGCTTTTGCAGTCAGATGGTAATAGTATATTAGCTGCAAGGATAAGTGCAGTCGCTGCGAATCAGTCCTCTGTGGGAAAAATCAATTCACTAGAAATCCCGTGAGATGTAGAGTGGGCAGCCCAGCTGCTCAGATTACTATCAATGAAAGGATTGGAATTTAACTATGGAATAATTCTGTCCAAGTGCAGACTAATTTTTTCACCTTTATGTAGCTGTAGCCTGAAAATATGCTTTTTGGTTTTTACCAAGTAGGGCAGATCTTCCACAAAAAACAGCAGTCTTCTCCAATAATACCTTATCAGTATTAACAAACTGATGAACTATTTTAATCTCCTACTGTTCCTGTACAAATTATTCTTCATCTGAAATCTGAAATTTAATTTCAGATGAATAATTGCACTTATGCATGTTGTATTGGTTATAAATGTGACCTCATCATTGTTCAGGCAAGCTGAGACAGCTGGCTTTCCTGAGTATGCAGTGAAGAGCAATGTTGAGATCCTGAGCTGGCTCAGTCTGTTAACTGGAATTAGTACAGTCACAGTGAACCTGGCTTTGACAGCCCAGACAGAAGTTCTGCTTCTATTGGCCTTGAACTCTGTACTGTAAAACGCAGACTCATCCGTGTATTGAAGCTCATTGTGAACAAAGTTGACGCTTGCAATGGACGGGGCTACGTTTGCATGTGTGCACATGGGGAAATGTCTGCGTCCTTTTCACAGTCAGCCATTCAAACAGGGAAGTGTAGGTGTCTGAATCATAGCTGATATGCTTTCTGTCTAGTGCTGTGCGTGGCAGTGACAACAAATAAACATAATGTATCTGTAACTGGGTGTATGTGTTACATCCTTTGAAAATCAAAAAGTGGTAGAGAAAGAGCATTACACAGTTTCGAAGAGTATGGGTAGAAATCTTATGGCATCCCTCAAAAAAAAACACCCGAGTTAAAAAAAATGGCCAAGGAGAGTCAAGCTGAAGATCCTGTTTACAAATAATTTGGAATCTTGATCAAGTCATTATGGAAATTTACATTCCTATTATTAATAATGGTCGTTTTTGTGTCACTGCGGCAGAACATATCCTCTGCTACAGACCCACCATGGAAATGAATGGTTAGTTTATATTTTAGCTTTAACACCTTGCCTTTCTAGAAGCTTCTTAATTAGACAGTAAGGCAGGGTTAGAGTAGGAGAGGTTTATTAGGGCATAGGCTGTTCTATTCACATTTTCTGAGGACTTCCCACAGTTTCTGTGGCTGCAAACTGTTCTGTAGACAGTTCATAAATGACAACACATTTTTCAATCCTGTTCAGATAGGATCCATTTTTTCTGTCTTGACTATTTCTAGGAATATTATTGCTAGGAAAAGAGCATGAGTACAGTTCTTGTGGTGGTGGGCTGAAGGACATCTTCACAACTTTGAAGGAGGCTTTCTCCTTGACTTCTTGGGCTGGGCAAACCTCCTTTGTTTAGCTGTTGGGCTATGGATTTGATCCCAAAGGATTTCCATTGTGACATTTCAATTTTGCTCTCCTGCAGATGGCAAAGCTCCGCAGCCTATCCAAGAATGCCGAGAATGAACCTGATCTCCCCCTGGTTGATAACTGGCGCCCGACTCAGCCTCGGTATTTCAGGATGGTGAGCGCATCATTCCTCTAGGGCCTGGCTCAAGTTGGGTGTCCCTGAGCGTGGTGACCTCTACAACCAAGAGGTGGTTTTGTTTTGTGTCCTCTGTTGCATTTAGACAGAACTCCAGCTGTAGGTCCAGAGGCTGAAACTTTGAGTCGTGAAATGTGAATTTCACTTTCAGAGGATGACATTTACCTAGGCAAATCCTGTCATTAAAAATGAAGTAGAGAATCTGTTTGCCTCTTCACAACAGCTTTAACATTAGCTTTTGTTAGTAGTACAAAGGAAGAAAGAAGATGGTACTAACAACTACAAAACCATGTGCTATTGCCCACACGTCCCTTGATGGTTGTGTGCTAAAGAGGTTGAAGTTAAGAGAGGTAATTGTTTTCAGCATAAGACTGTATTTTTCAGTAGTTGTTTCCAGCATTATCCATATCCTGCTCTGAGCTGCACCAGTTAATGCAGTTTCCAATTCTTGGAATTGAATGAGAGCTCTCTTTTGGTATTTGATACATAAAATAATAAAGGATAGACAATTTTTTCATTACCATTGATAAAAAACTAAATTTAACTTCTTAAAACAATGGACAAGTGAAGCAGAGGTCTATTTTGAAGACTGTGGTGAAACAGGTCTATTCTGAAAACTTCATTCACTGATTTATACATAGTTAAAACTTTGGAATGAGGGAAGAGCTGTTTCTGATTGTGTCATAACTGGTTGTCCATATTAAAAGACTAATGTGCATGTTAATGTTGTAGCAATCAAAGTGACATGGGTTTTGAGAATTTGGTCTTTGTATCCTGAATTTATGTTTTCTCCATGTGTGCAAGTGGCTTTTCTGTGTAAAAAGGGTGTTAAGACAGCAAGGGTTCTTAATCCTTTTAGTGTTTCTTTTGGAGACAGATTCTCACTTCATGTGCAAATGTAGTTGATACTGTTGTCAATAAGATTTGTGTATAAATACCTGAAAACACAGTTTGACTCTTCTGATCAAAATGCAGTTGACCAGGGTGTTCTTGTCCCTTGGTTTGGCACAAAGAACAATGAACCAGATTCATAAGCCTATGTTTGAAATAACAGTATTTCTGCATTAAAAACCCCAATAATAAAAAATATATTTACTTAAGAATTTTTGTTCTGTATTTTTTTTTCTGATTTTAGAAACATGTAAAATAACAGAATTTTAAGAAAGACTTGTCAGTGTCCTCTGTAATACACCTTCCTGGAAAATAATGATGGAAGGTATCTTTTTCAGATGTTTATTTGAACTACAAGAGTACTGAGAATACTTCATGCGACTGCAAGCAAGGAAATAGCATCTTAAATAGGCGACATCATTGAGACATCCACATGTGTTCTTTTAGTAAGATCACCCTGTTCTGAAACTGGCTTTTCTCATAATGTCATATGAATCAACCGCTTCGCAAGTTGATTGCACAGTGGAAAAGTTCATTCTGTATCTAAACCCATTAATCTGAATGGTAATTCACACTGAGCTCTGGAAGTACAAAGCAGCTGCTGCTCTGGAGGTGGCTGGACTCCCAGTGCTGTGTTCCAGGGCAGGAGGGTGTCACTGAGCTTGGGGATGAGATGGGTTGTGCTCCCTGTCTCCAGCTTGCCCACTGTGAAAGCTTTGGACTGTGTCCTCACTTTGCTTTCTTCCTTCAAATAGGTGGTGTTTCGCCTGGGAAACTTAATGCAGTCGTTGTTAGTATTTCCCAAATAATTTCCCAAATGGATTGCATTGTGCTGTTCATGTTTTCGCTTTTCATTTGTGAAATTATTCAGATGAGTTAACAGCAGTTTACCTTGCACCCACAGGTTGCTGACTTTGACACAGATTGTCTTACATCTACATGCTTCTACTTACTCAGATGAGTGATTTACACCAGCAAAGCCTATGCAGGTCCCTACCTAGGTTTGAAAACTTTTTTTTTTCTTTAAATACCTGATTAGATGTAATTTCTTCCCAGCTGGGTCATTCCAGGACAATTTTGGCTTTGTGTTTGACCACCAGTGCCCAACACAGTGTTAGCTGTAGGGGTTAGAATATGCTGCTGGATTGTGCTTTATACTTAAGAGGAAGGCTTAATCCATAAAGATTTCTTTATCTCATAAATGTCTAAGTAAATATCCAGAACAAATCAGGAGGTGTTCTGTATCTGGTAACTGATGTTACTCTGAACACAAATGCAAGTCACAGAACATCACTGACCATGCAGGACAGGGCTCCGATGGAATATCAGGTGCTTCCTGACTTGAGGTGAAAATGGCAATTTCCTGATGTGTGAAAATATCAGAAAACAATACTATAAACATATTTTTGCTTTCTACTCATTCTCCAGTCGATTTTGCAATGCATATCTGTTTATATGTTGCTTCATTAGAAAAAGGGATTTTGAAGCAAAAATTATATTTCTAAAATGTGCATTTTGCTGTGAATTACAATAGAAGTTATTTTATAATGTGTTTCATTAAACTAAGTTGCATATCTTAGAGCAGGCTTTATCTTTCTTGCAATTTATGATGTTGCAAAGTTGCAACATGTAATCTCAGGAGTATCCTAGTGGTTTCCCAGTCACACTTTGCAAAGGAGCTGTGTGGGCTTTGGAAACAAAGCTGAGGTCAGCCTTATCCTCTAGAGTCATGTTTATTAACTTTTAAAGTCAAAGCAACCACTCCAAAGAAAGTGTCATTGGACTTTTTAAGGTAGTTGGTTTCAGAATATCTGCATTTATAATTAGTATAAGGTAGACTAAATTATGTTCAGGACTGTGTTGACGTGGTTGCAGATAGGAGAAAGTCTGTGGATGTGGATTTTTAGTGGTTGTTTTACAGCCCCCTTTCCAATGTTTAAGGAACTGTCTGAAGTAACGATGATAGAGTGAGAAAACTGTTTCAGCAGGTGTTGAAAAAACGGGGAAATGTACAAGCAGAAGGAAAACAAAAAGCCGAAGTATGGGGCTGGCACTTTGGGGACACTGTTAATTGAGCTGTAAACTGAAAGTATGAGGAGATTAGGGAGAGTTTTCAAGGCAGCAAGGGAGGAAATATGGGGGCTGTCAGAATTTAGAAGGTACTAATGTCTGATGCAATCTTATTTTCTCTCTGGCTGTGTTCATGGTTATTTCACAGAGGTATTGTACTTCTAATGAACCAGAAACCTGACACAGACTTCACCATCTCTTTGAATCACGGATGTTTTCTCTGTCACATTAAACACACACAACTTGCTCTGACTTTCAAGGTCCTTCATAGATTTCTTTCTCCTGACGTGTTAGCCAAGACTCAGAATCAAAGTGTCAGTTCTTGTCTCTGATCAGCAAGTGTTCATTTACATTTTCAAGCAAGCATGAATTTAAGCATCCCTTCATGCTTGGGAGGAGCTCTACAAAAAACACTCAGAAAAGTCCTTAAAACTGTCCAACAGAAAAAAAAAAAGAAATCTAATTCTTAAAAATTCTTAGATCAGACATGTTGCCCAGAACTGATAGTAACAGACCTTTAACTTACCTTTTTTTTTTTTAATGTCCAAAATTGTCTGATGATTGCATGCAATTCTCCAGAAATAATAAAAATTTGATGATCTTATATATTAACTGTCTTTTCTAATACTGATTCATGGTACATTATGTGTGTTTGGTGGCCGTATTTTTTGAGGGGTATACATCTATCCTGTTCCGTGACATTGTTGATTTATGCTTATTAATTCCTAATAATATTTTTATTACCGGAGAATGGTATTTCTGAATTATAGTCTTCCGTGCATTCCTGAGGAAATTGGTAAATTTTTTGTGAAAGCTTCCATCGGATCAAGGGAGAAAGATTTTCTTTTCTCACACCTAGCCTGAATGCCCTTTCATTTATTCAGGACAAGTCTATCTGACCAGACTTTTAATCTGAATGAGAGTGTGGGAGATAGATAGGAATAAGAACTGCACACTTTTTTGTAAACTTTTCTTGTTGTTATAATAGTTTCAAAATTACAGTGTTTTCTTTTATAATCTTTGATTTCGATTTGGAGAATAAATACTTACATACAGCATACAAACCAAAGGTATATTAGCTGTATCCATACGCAGTAAATGGCAGATCATGGTAGTTTCTGGTGGGAGCCCTTGAAATGGTGTGGAATGCATGACAGGAATCTTTATTGAGAGGCCAAGAGTCTGCATGTGTGTGTTCCTGACACCACATGAGTGTTTCAAATAGGTATGTTCTCAGTAGTACCTCTTTTGGAGTCTTGAAGCTTTCTGGAATTTCCAACAAAGGTGACACATGAAACTGGATAAGGACAAAATTTCATGAAGATACACGGATCACACTGTTCAGGAGTGGATATCGCAGGTAGTGTGTGTTCCTCAGCATCTTGGACATGGTTTCTCTTTCCAGGCAAATAAAAAGGAGAATATCCTGTGAAATATCTCTTGCCAATGTAATACTTAACTGTTTTTGAAGAGGAAGCAGAACACTCAACTTCTAAAAATCTTAGCTAAGCTATTATTCACTGCTGTGCATTATCCTGTATTTATCTTGATCGACTTTAATTCATAAGAGGCAAGTGCTTCCTCATCTGTATCTGTGCTGCCAGGTTAAGATTTTTCTCCTGCTGTCACATTGATACTGTCTTCTGCCAGCAGCTCTGGTTCTCTAGATCTTACTGGACTTTCTTACCACAACATTTCTGTGTTTTTATTAGAACTAACTTCAGGTATTTGAATATTCCTGTTATCTGGGTGCAAGGTTGAACATCGACTCTAAATTTCCAGGGCCGAGATCAAACATAACTCAGGAGAGAAAAAATGTCAGTCTGAAGAAAGCTCACAATTTACATCCTACATTTTCATAATCAGACAGCAACATTTTCATTCTTGAAATTCTTGATTTTTTTTCCCAGTTAGACTGTGCCTGAATATTTAAAAAGAGATACAGATTCAGGTTCCTGTTCCCGAATGAAGATTTGAATTTCAGTGCAAGTGGATCACTTTAACAAAATTGTAATAGTCTTGGAGATCCAGACATTAAATGTTGTCATGCCTTGTGTGTATATAATGGATGTACTATGGAAGTTCTGTACTGTATTGGACTGATTCATTTTGCAGGTGAATATGGACCAGCACTGGTGCTGTGCTTATTTTATTCTTATGTTAACAGATTTTTTCTGCCAGTAATGGTATTTTACTCACCAGAGTATGTCTGGCTTATGACAATATAGTGCTGAGCATGTGAATTTTAACTTGCCTAATTGAGCTGAGAATAACCTCATCAACGATCATCTATATTAACGTAACAGCATCCATACTAATGACATCCATAGATCTTGTTAGGTCTAGAATATTAAGAGCAGCTCTCACTGTGCCACAGAAAGGAGCGAAAAGCAAGGAAATACCCATCAGACATTTCACAGGTAGTTCTGCTGGAAAGCTAACACCACTTCTGCAGACTGGCCCTGCAGAACCAGACTTGAGCTCTTTTTGCTCTGGCAGATATTCCAGAAGGTATTTGGCTGTTGCCGAGGTTTCCATACATGTCAGTGATATTTTCCATAGTTGGCACAAATCAGAGTTTTTTGCTATAACCTGATACCTTGGCAATGGCAATTTACAGTCTGACACAATGTGACATGCTTCTTTTGTGCTCATATACATGCTGGGTATCCTAAACAAAAAGTTGTAGCTTTATATCTATCTATCTATCTCTCCCTCTCTCTCTCTCTCTCTATATATATATATATATATATATATATAAGCAATTTTACATTCTTTCATATTTTTTCTGGGCCAAGATGTTTAAATGAAATTCACAAGTCCATATTCTCGCCATCTCATTGAAGTGAGAAGCCCCCTTATCCTCAGTGGGGCTAATGACATTTAGAGACTGTGGGAAGGTGCTATGCCCCATTAATACTTAAAGTAATGCCTGTGGTTTTGCCACTGTTATGCCCCATTAGAACTTTATCTGACCTTTAGAGATAAACAGATCAGATGAGGCAGCACAACATTATCTTGTTACATCTGAACAGATACACAGAGAAATGCCATGAAGATCAGCATAAGGCTTGGAGCGATCAGCCAGCTGAAGAGTATTCCCTGAAAATAAAACACAACACAACCCTTGAAATATTTTATAGTTCTGAATTTGCTTCTTTGTAAGTTGATGTCAGGCAAGATTATTCACAGAAGTAGAGCACATGAGCAACTCTCCACTCTGGGTAAACAATTTCGTTTCCAAAGTCACAGAAACAGTGTATATGGCAGCCCGACGTATGTATGACTTTACTTTGTGTTGCAGATAAGTGCAAAAGCTATTTCAAGCACTTAACATGCCTGACACTTGCAGCCTCTGTGTTATCTTGCATGTGCAGAGAGGAGGTGAGGATCTCCAAATGTTCTTCAGAGACGAGATACCACATCAGCAACAAGTCAGCTCATTTTTTGTGTCACATGTATTTGCAATACTTTGACATAAATCTGTAAGCCACAACAAAAAGACTTCTCAAGTCATGTTTTATGTTATATCATCAAAATCTTTATAGTTATTGTGCAAACACAGTTTATGGAAAGTAAAACTCCATATGTAACCTTTATTGAATCTAGCCTATGTCGTGTTTTAATTTTAAAAACAACATCAGAAAAGGAATATTGACATTTCTAATGTTTTCAGATCTAAACACCAATGCTACTGCTGAAATGTGTTTTCCTCTTTGCTCCATTTCATTTCAGAAAGGCCCATCTTAGTTTTTGTTGTTAGTCTTGTTCTTCAATTTTAGCTTCTCTTCTAGCAGTCCCAACCTGTCATTCAAATAGATTTTATTACTCTTTCAAACTAAATCTTACCACGCATTCAAAACACATTTCTTAGGCTGTTACCACTTAGGGTTACAGGATCATGTCCTTAGGCATCACCTTCTGTTCCAGGCAGGGATCCTTACTCTTCCTTTCTTTCCTGTTCCACTCCCTCACATATGGGAGGGATATTCAAAATCACAAGTTCACTTAGGAAGTTTTGCAAACCTCACCTCTAAATTATTGCTGCCCTCCTCGCCATTCAGATGCTGAGAAGGACATAGAAATACTGTTAGTTGAGAAGGGGCTACTTTCTTTAATGACTGTGATGTGTCTGGACCTGAAACATTGGGAGATAAGTCAGTTACTTTGTTGAAGGTTCATAAACCTTTCAGCAGTCAGTCCTGTCCTGCTGGAAATGCTCTGACCTTTGCTATCGTGTTTCTTCTGGAAGTTGCCTGATTAGATAACTCGCTGCTTTAAATCCTTGATGGATTTAATGACACAAGACAAGGGCTGCAAAGTGACTGTGAACTCTTGACCTGTCTATTTTCTACTTAAATTGATTAGTTGGTCACTCAGCTAATGATAGCTGCTGCAGTATGTTGACATGCATGGTGGTATTCCTGGCAGTCTTCATTAACAGTGGGTAAATTAGGTCTCAGTTCAAAAGTAATGTGTAATAAGCTACAGAAAGAGTATCTGAAGAGATGCTTGCAGAGATAACCTAGGAAAAATTATTCTAGGTACCTGTATATACAGTTAAAAGTGTCATGTCTTTATTTTGCCTATTTAATGATAAAGGCAAAACCAGAGAGACAGACAAATACTCTGTCAATGCTACCCCATGGGGACCAACTAACTCTTGGATCTTTCCTTACTGCTTTGGTATTGATTACATTTTATGCATCTCAGGTGAAAGATAACACCATTGGGCCGTTTGTGAATAATTCATTTTGCAGTGAACCAGAGTAAAATCCAGCTACACACAAATTTCAGAAGCCTCTGTGACCTGTGAGATTTATCAGGGGGAATGATTGCTCTGGCCTGTCTTTGAAACAAATGGCTGAGAGCAGCAAAACCACTGAAGCTTTGTATGCTGCACAGCTGCTCCGGGAGCTGCAATGCTCAGGTGGGTTCCCTGAACTCCAGGAAAGCTGGTGGCCCTTCCCCAGAGGGAGCACGTGTGGGTCTCCTGCCTACTCTTGACTGCTCCATGCTACCTGCAGGAAACAAAAACTCAGACAACTTCTTCCTTTATCAAATTTGGCCAATGAATTCAAACATGTTTAGGAGTGGCTGACTGCCAGATACATGCACATAAGGATACGCATGACAACATTTTGTTTTGGTAAACAAAACAAGGTCCTAGGTCCTTAAAGATCAAAATATCAAAATATCAGTTAAAAAGAACTGAGAAATATGAGCCAGTCCACATGAAATCTCATGGTTGCAAAAATGTTCCTAACTCTTATAAGGTGATAAGGACGCTATTTCTGTGGGCTACTGTTTTGCTAAAATTTATGGATTCAAATTGTAATAATACAGCTTCTGTAGAGCTGAATACAAAGCATGAAATAATGCATTTAATCAATGGCATAAAATAGAGAGTGAGCTTGTTTTAGTTAATGATTCTTGTTTGGAACTGGTATGTTCCTGTTCTTTGCTACTGAGATTTTTAAATCACTCTCATTTCCTCCCTGCCTGGTTCTCTTATAAGGAAACAAAAATAATGGGATTCTTTAGAAAAGGCTCTGATAATAGGCATATCTTTCTAGATCAGTGTTTCAGGAGCTGACACTTTCCAATATTTTTTTTTCATAATAAAAAATAATAAAATCAAGGCAAATTTTTGGCTGAGGCATGTACTCCAGCAATACGAATGAGAAAGTGTGATGGAAATGATTAATTTCTTGTGAAGGTCACCTATTTTTTTGGTTTCACATAAAAATTTTTCTCCTAACTATTGCTTCTGCATAAGACCATCAAGAAAGAGGAACGAATACCGGTAGTCACAGTCTCGCCTATTACAAGCACTTACAGGCTGCTATTTGACCCTCCAATCTGGCAGACCAGCTCTTTTATAGCTTTTTACTCATGGCATTAGTGTGGGAGGTTTCTGAGGACGGAGCCGAATGTGTCTGAGCAGCTGTTCTGCTGGGGATCACTGATGATCTTTGTGTGAAAAAGGTGATTCACGAGAAGATTAAGTGTATATTTGTTCTACAGAGAAGCCACATAACTGACATATAGCCTTTTGTTTATTCTGGTAGACCTATGAAGAGGTACCGATGGGTTTCACCTCAGATGCTTCAGTGTCTCCCAGTGTCTTGCTCTGTCTGGCCAGGCCAGGATGAGTTTACAGAGTGTAACACAGCTCTCAGACTAACACCAATATTAGTTTTGCATTGCAAAATTTTTCAGCCTAAGAGTGGAGCCCAAGATCAAGCCACTAACTCTTCATGACCTTTGCCAAGTTCTTCTTTTCATCTGGAAGCTGGAACACAGGAACATCTCGTAGGAGGAGGCATGGAGAGCCATGCCATCGCTTGCTCCAAGGAATGACATGGTAAGCAGTCACTGAGCGTAATCAATGCAGCATCTCTGAGAACTGGGACATGGGTTTCCTCGTGGCCCTGTGAAATTCCCAGCTGGTAGGCTACTTGTCCTAGTAAGGGAGCTGAGCTTCCTTTTTTTAACACTCTCTCAAGCCCTTTGAATACTTCACACTTTCCTTCAGGAACTCAGCAGCTTCAGTTCTTGGAGGACAAAGAATCTCCCAGGACTTAGTTATAAGCATATTAACCTCAGCTGGCAAATGTTTTAAGTCTGAACGCCCTCTGGCTGGACAGCTGCAAGGTCTCATACATGCACAGTGGCCCAGCAATCCCTATAAAGAACAGTGGCAAAACCTGCATTTGGAGAAGGTTTTGTTCTGCACTTTGTATTAGGTTTGCTGAAAAAAATGCTTACTGTGTGGCTTCTTCCGGACTCTAGCAAGAAACATGGCAAAATTCTGAGCCTAGGGTGTGTGTCTTCATAGCACTCTGTCGAAATACTGAATGTGGGGATAACTGTCAGTCCAGATATGAAAGCCTGTCTATTTGCTCTGGAGAATTCTTTTTATTTAAATTTTGTACTTGGGCACGTATATTTGACTAAGCTTTGTTTGGTATTTAGGTACAAACAACAGATACATAAGAAGAAAATTTACCTTTGGTCTGATAGCAAATTATCTGTCCTTATTCACTAGAATTGCAATTGTATTTGTCTCAAGCTACTGCAAGCTCTTCGTTAATGGATTTTATGTCCTGTGTGCCTAGGCAAGATGTGCATTTAGAATTGGTTGCACCGTGAAGATGAATAAAATCTAGCTATTAGCATCTGATTGCTTGGTGGACTGTAACCCTGTCTCCTGAGCACGGTTCAAGGAAAGGCCTTTTGGCAGAACAGCAACTTCATGGTTTCTAGGAGTGTTCTCCTCCACTCTCCAGTGGTGAGCTCTGAATGTATCACGACTTTCAAGTACATCCACCCTGTTATCTCTTGTCTAAAACAGTTTGTGTGTAACAATAACACAAACGGTGGATAGTTCCACCTGTAGAAATTCTAGTTTTTTGTGCTTTTCTTAGGTTCCTCAGGGTTGCGCTACATTGAGTGGTTTTCCATAGCAAATAGGGAAAGTAGATTCGCTTTCTCATTACAAGCTATGCTAGAACTGTCTCAGATCTGTTTTATTTCAGTCCTTCTGCATTCAAAAAGGTAGGGAGGACACAGCAATAACTGTACTATTCCGAAAAATGTTACTTTTATTTTTGCATATAAATTCTACACACCTGCTAACAGATGTTGCACTGAAGATTAGGAAATACACTCCTTCTGACAGAAAATATTCATACTGGCAAACTATATAAACAGAGTAGGATTTGTGGTCATTTCTTAAGTTTAGAAGGGTTATTTTTCTACTAGTCTCAGTAAGCATCATGGTCTTAAGCCTGTTTTGACAGGTTGGTGCTAAGCGTTATGGAGTGGTAGCCTTGCTTGCACTCCCAGCCTTGAAGGGTAATGCTGGTTCTTTGCATCCCTCATTTTGTATTTTCTTCCTTTGAGCTATTCCAGTGTGACTCTATATTCCCTTCAGACTACAACTGAAGGTCAGTATCTGTCAAACTTAAGCTTTGCCCTGGGAGAGGAGAGTCACCAATCCGAGGGAATTTCACAGTGAGTGAGTCTGGAGTTGAAAAAAACAAGTTCAGGTCAACCTTCCATTCCTGGATTACTCCAATCAGACTGTGCCAGAGCAGATTTGTGCAGACAGCTCAGCTCAGATTTTCATTCCTGACTGAAGATTTGAGCTTCAGCAAACACACCACCCAAGTGAGTACACATGAGGGCACAGCAATAATCACGTAAGGAAAGAGAGAGTCTGTGCTGATCATGAGTTCTGAGTGCTTTTGTTTTAAAGGAAGTAATTACAAATGAAGCACAACATTTTTTATAGAAAAGTTGGGGATCACTGACACACTACCTAATTTTTTTTTTTTTTTTCTTGACATCTGTAAACATTTATTGGGTTTTATTAGGTATATATTAAGGATTTTATAAAGTGTGTCTTTGAGGAAATGTTGTGCTCAGTTTGCATTCTTTGCTTTCCTGGTAGAGCACCCCGGAGAGACTCATCCAGGAGCAGAGGCTGTAGATTAAGTAAAACAGCAGAGAAACATCCATAAGTGCCTCAGGGCTCCTCAGTACTTGGGCTTCCACCGTTGTGAGTTGCACACAATCACCTCCTGACTAGACTGTGTTTAGCTCTAGATCAGTCTACCTCATAGCGTGTATGGCCCATGGCACCTCATGAGTGTTCTCTTCTTTTAGAAAATGCTGATAGGTGCAATCTGTAAACAGGAGAAAGCCAATCTGTGCTTCTGGGAGAGGGTGAATTTTCAGATCAAAAATTGCTAGGCAAAAATTGAGGACATGGGATTAGACAGTTTCTGTAATATTCAGTATCTAAAAGATGGTTAATTCTCTTTATGGACTATTTATATATTTCC
Organism: Columba livia; assembly: GCF_036013475.1. Taxonomy (NCBI): domain Eukaryota; kingdom Metazoa; phylum Chordata; class Aves; order Columbiformes; family Columbidae; genus Columba; species Columba livia. The sequence goes on from NC_088603.1 coordinate 134,175,304, forward strand.
TCTGCTATTAAGTAATTTATAAGCTTTCTGAAAATAATGTAGACAAGCTAGATATGTGTTCTTAAAGATGTATAGGGACTTGCATATGGTCAGTATTACTACAGAAACAGGGAATGCAAAGGTTCATCAGTAGAATACAAAGATGAGTGCTCTAGAGGGCAAGGCTAGGGGTAACAGTAGGAATAACAAATGCATGGTGCTAATTATATATTGCTTTCATTAATTAAAAAAAAATCTGTGCAGAAAAGCATTTATGTGTTCACCAGATGGAAAAGAATGAAATCAAATAAATGTTTAACTATAATTCAGCCTTTTTTTTTTCCTGGTTCTGACATGTGCAGTGATTTATATAGTGCATGGCATAACAAACCCCAGACATAAATTTTCTTCCCAGACACTTATCAACATAGCAATGAGGGATCATGTTATTGCCAGCAGAATTACCACATTGGAATGGCCACATTTATCCTCTCACTTTATGTGGGTCACATGGGTCATGATCAAAAATGTTAATACACACATATATAAACACAAATATGCATATTAAAGCACATGGACATTCTCATTGAAATTCTTGATTTTTTTTTTTTTTAAGATAGGGCTCTATTATCTTTTAGAATCATTGTATTTACAGGAAACTATTAGGCAACAGCCTTCCTTTCTAATTTATAGGTCCTGTATCCTGACATGGAGGAAAAGATGGGGGGAGGAAGGGAGATTCAAACTCAAATAATCAGAACATGTGAGTTGCAGGACTGAATTCTCTTGAGTGATCAACAGGGATCATGGAGGTCCACAGCGGAGCAGAGATCCACCTGCAGCCCACAGAGGACCCCACACTGGAGCAGGTGGATGCCCAAAGGAAGCTGTGACACTGTGGGAAGCCCGCACTGGAGCAGGATCCTGGCAGGACCTGTGGCTCCATGAAGGGAGAAGTTCATGTTGGAGCACGTTTGCTGACAGGACCTGTGGCCTTGTGAGGGACTGACATTGGAGCAGTTGCTGAAGAACTGCAGGCTGTGGGAAGGACTCACGTTAGAGAAGTTCATGGAGGACAGTGTCCTGGGGGAGGTAGCCCATGCTGGAGCAGGGCAAGAGTGTGAGGAAGAAGGAGCTGCAGAGACAACATGTGATGAACAGACTGCAACCCACATTCTCCATTCCCCTGTGCAGCCTGGGGAGAGGAGGTAATCACAAGTGAAATTGAGCCTGGGAAGAAGGGAGGGGTGGGGGTAAGGTATTCTCATATTTAGGTTTATTTCTCATTATCCTACTCTCATTTAATTGGCAATAAATTAAATTAATTTCCCTGAGTCGGGTCTGTTTTGCCTGTGACAGTAACTGGTGATTGATATCTCCCATCCTTATCTCCACCCAGGAGACTTATGTTATCTTTTTCTCCTTTTCCCCTCAGTTTTATTGTTAAACATGATGTTATATGGTGTGGGATGTCCCTTTGGGCAGTTGGGGGTCACCTGTCCCAGCTGTGTCCCTTCCCAACTTCCTGTGCATCCCCAGCCTGCTCACTGGTGGGGTGAGAAGCAGAAAAGGCCTTGACGCTGTGCAAGAACTGCTCAGCAGTAACTAAAACATCCCTGTGTTACCAACACTGCTTTGGTCACAAATCCAAAGCTTAGCCCCATACCAGCTGCTATGAAAAAATTAAAACCAGTACAAAATATCATCTGCATCCTAGACTTTATAATGCTCAGGTTCAGAGTTTAAGTGAACAGGGTCAGGATCTCATGTGGCAGGAGCAGGATAGCAAGCAGAATTGCAACTCTGGATTTCAGCAAGGCAAACTTGGGCCTCTTCAGGAAATTGGTAGGGGAAATCCCATGGGCAAGGCTGCTTGAAGGTAAAGGGGACCAAGATAGTTGGTTAGTGTTCAGGGACTGTTTCTACCGGGCACAAGATCAGAGCATCCCAACATGTAGGAAGTCAAGGAAGGGAGTGTTTATAGATCATGGAAAGAGGGGCTGGCCACTTGGGAAGAATATAAGGCTGTTGTCAGAGAGTGTAGGGAGGCAACTAGGAAAGCTACTTCACCGTTAGGGTCTTCAGATAATATTAAATACACAGAACTACAGTAACCAGATACCCAAAGCGTGCCCTATGCTATCCTGGCAGCCCCCAAACTCCTCCTGTGCAACTTGCCAAAGGATGCTCCTGTACAACAGAAGGGAGCATGCACAGCCCCAGCTCCAGTGCTCTCCCAAAGCACATGTCCCCCATCCCAGATTTCCACAGTGCTCAGTGCAGCCCCAGTGCTCCCACATATCTGTTGGTGGGTTCACTTTGTGCAGCAGAATCCTGCCAAGCCCCAAGTGGTCTCTCCTGCAGGAAGGCAGGGGACTCCCAAACAGTGGCTGGAGGAGATGAGCAGACCACTGCAGGACAACATGAGGCTATCTAAGGGACGTAATTGCAAAAGCTTAGAGATTTGTACTCCAAATAGCCAATTCCCTGGCAGAACACAGATCCCTGTCTGTGACAGCATGCATACTTTGGTGACTCACTTTTAGCAACTGCTCATTAATTTGTCTAAATATTTTCCACTTTATGCACTCCCAGCCTCTCCAGCTCCTCTCACAGGCACACACCTACCCAGACTCATTCCCACAGAGGCAAGGAGTATGGTGGTGAGGAGAAGGTGGTCAAAACCATGTCTCAAAGCAGGACAGCCTTTCTGCTGTCCCAGGCAGGCAGTGGTGTCTGGCACAGGGAGACAAGGAGCTGGGAGGAGGAGACACACTGGGATTAGCTGGGACGTCAGCAGCGTGCTGGGGCACCAGGAAAGAAACAAACAAACAAACAAATAGTGCAGGGGGTAGTATCCTCTCAGCAAATCTGTCAAAAAAATGAAAAAACCCAAACAGTTTGTTATCATTCTACAGAACTACAGAAAGACCCCACAGGAGTAATTCCAGCTGAACCTAAAGAAACAAGTAACTCTAGCAGAGATCAACTGCGAAAAAGATCTTACGCAAACACAGGATGAAGAGGGAATCTGACAGCTTATTGTTTCACTCCAGCATTCTGGGAAACCAACCTAATGTCCCTGACATTTGCAACATGCAAAACTCAGGAGATTTCACATAAAGCAGCAAAATTCAACCAGTGAACTTTATTCATTTGTTGAAATGTCAAAGTTGCTGTTTAACAAATTCCTCAACACTGCAGCATTTTTATGGCCCTTCCAGTGGCCCAATATCTATACCTGGTGTTTTTCTTCTGGTATATATCAGCGAAGGGATGAGGAAAACTCTACTTTTGTCACTGGGCTCACAAGTTTTTTAATGTTTTGAGCCTGAGTCAAAAAGCATTAATTATCACTGTGTGAGTTATCTCACCAAATTCAGAAAGGCATTTCTCATATCTAACATATGCCTTAATGCTCTGATTGAATGTCAGAGCATGCACCCTCTTTCAGCCCTTAATGTGATCCAGCCTGTGACAGGGGTCACAATATAATACTCTCAGAGCCATCCTGGCAACCCCACGGGTCACTGTCCCCTCCCTGCTTCCAAACTCTACCTAAACACCCACCTATGAGATGGCAAGATACACTTATAAAGCACCTTTTAGGTTTCCAGGGCAGAAGCTTGCTCAAATGCCACTCAAGCTGCATTGCTTTTTCTTGATCACTCTGTCAGGAGATAGAATTTGAGGCTTGAGAGTTTTCAAAGATGTATTAAATAACCTAGAAAAAAAATCTAGAGTTAGCTCATAAAAACATTTAGATGTAGATTCCAGGAAAAAAAAATACTGCTCTGCTACAAGAATAGCATTTACAAACTGGTTTTAGAGGATATATGATGGCCAATCAGAGTGTGTCTTATAATTTGGAGAACAAAATTGTTTTGCGATCCTTTAAGATGAATGTCTCATAAACAGACAAATGAGCTACATTCTCATGTCTGCTCTCATGTCAAGCTGTCAGACCAAGTGCTAAAGTAGCGATAAAACAAATACCAGATTTCTTTTCTTTTTTTGTCTGGCTTTAAGAAAAATATACAAAGAGCCCCAAATTAATCTTTATGTTACTTTTCTAAAAATAAAATTAGTGAGAAAACAGTTTAGCACATGGAAAATTCTTCATAGACTAGTTGGTAGGCCCTGATAAAGAGACTGTAGATATTCCTCTTATCTGATGGAAAATCTTTCTTCATCAGTATTCTTATTATAGATTTTATTTGTATTTTATCTCTTTTTTATGTTGAAAAATGCTAGTGAGTGAAGGAATCCTACTATCATTAGTAGGATATTATTAACCTGGACTTTGTGGAGCCGCAGTGTGGTCACAGAGCCATCTGATATCTGCTTGTGGAGCTGATGGACCAGTGGGCAAAGCCTCCTGCGAGGGACAGGGTGGCTCTTGCACGCTCTGCCCCCCAGCACAGGGCACAGGACAGGCAGCACAGGCCTCAGCGCTGCCCTTGTGCACAAGGTGTCATCCAAAGGGACTGAAATCTGTCGGCCAGAGCAGCAGGGCATGGATACCCCTCCTTGCCTCTGCCAAAAAGCTGCCAGGGTCGTATCATGCTCCTTGTAGCCCAGGAGTCACAGCTCAGCTGGGAAATCCAGCCAGTAAATATAGATCAGCGTCTAGAGCGATGAGAGTCAGAAAACACTGACAGAACCAGAAAGGGAGGAATAAACATGATGTTGTTGACCTTTTGATTTTAATTGCTGATCCCTGAAAGCTCCTTCTCTCTCTTTCTTCTCTTCTTCCCTGTTTTTCTTTCACTCTTCTCTTCACAGGCCTGTTTTCTCTTTCTGTTTCTGTGATTTTGGTTTCCTGGGAAGAGCCTGCGAACCTTTCCATTCAACAGTATTGTTAGATACGTAAAGCTGTGATAAACTTGAATCAACTCTTATTTTAATCAAAGTCGGCTCTTTTTGACTTCTTTCCACTGACAAGGTCTCCACTTGCTCAAGGCACATGATGGACTCTGCCACACTTTCTAGAGTGACCAGAGCCAAAGCTACAGGCAGCTAAAATGAAAATATAGATATTAACAGGTGTCAAGGGCCTCCTTGGAGTAGTAAGCTAGTGCTTGCCAAATTTCTACCTTTGCTCTTAAGAGCAGATCACTTGGTTTGGTTTTATCTCCACTTTGCACAGTCCCCTGCCCCAAAATAGACTTCATAAAGCTCTGATGAAGCAGGATCTCAGCTCAATGCTTCTGAAGTGGACAGTTACTAACAGGAGAGCTCCAACGTGCAAAGGCCAAACCTCCATTTGGCTTGTCGGCAACTTTTGCAGAGCTGCAGATCTTGCTTGCCCTTTCATCACGGGATTTTAGTCCACACCAAGAAAGAAATTCTCTCTTAAATGACACAAATGCATAGGAACTTCTCTAAAAAGGATGAAGTGTTTATCACTTGTGCCACTAACATGACACTGACACTCTTACTTCCCAGTCCACACTTGTATGCCTTGTTTCTGACCCTGCAGAACAAGTTCGGGGCATTCAGCATCTCCTTCCATCACTTTCCTGCCAATGCTCATTTTTTGCTTGACTTCCTGTGGCATTATCCACAACAGACATCTCCTCCTTCTGGAAAGGGCCTCTCTTCAAAAACACGATCAGATCTGTAAAAGAATCAACATGTCTGCGTGTAGCACAGGAAGAAAGCCCATCTGGGTGTCACTAATGTCTTGGAGATACAGAACAGCAGTGACTGCCCACTCCTGTCCTCGCTCTTTGGCCCTGAATTCCCATGGACTGTCCTGCCCTCTAGTGACGGCTATCTTGTCTAACTGTGTCTCCCTCTCTGCCACTGAATTGACACTGTGGCTCTGAGCGAAGACAAGATGCTGGAAACCTCAGGAGAGCTCACAGCAGAGCTCAGGGCACAGAGCCAGCTGCTGTGAATTGTCACCTCTGTGTCTGGGATGATGAGTGCCTGCAGGCACAAAAACCGGGCTTGGAGGAGGAGTCTGTCAGGAGGAGCATGGCTCAGGGTCAGTTTAGGGTTGCAAGAAGGACGAAGGGCAGAGCTGCCATGAGAGGGGGGCTGCCAAGGGGCTGCCAAGGGAAGGGAGAGGCTGCAACTCCAGACGTAGCATGTTTCCTAACCCTAGACCTTTGCCAAAGCTGAGCTTTAACCCAGACTGCTAAAGATGGCCCTCCTGAAAAAGTAACCTAGGAGAAAATCTTTTCATAGTCTGCCATCCCCCTTCCATTGTCCGCTCCTTTACAGCCCCACTCCAAAGTCAGTTCCATGCTTTCTCTTTCTCTTCTAGCCCTAACCCTAACCCCTAGCTCTAACCCTTACCCTAGTCCTAGACTTCAGCCTCATCTGAGCCTTAGACAAGGACACTGAGAGACAGCCCAGAGGAAAAAGTTCTCCGGGGAAAAATACTTTGCAGCTTACCCATTCCATTGGCAGCCCCTTTGCAGCCCCACTCCAATGGCAGCTCTGGGCTTCGTCTCTCTTCCAGCCTTTACCTTCACCCTTACCAAGAACATCTATCCTGGCAATGCTGAAAAAATTCATAGGGAAAAGCCTTTTTGTGTATTTTCTGCTAAGACACTGTTCTTAGCTGCAAAACAGGCTCTCCCTCATGAACTTTCGCACCTGGGCTTTGGTTGGAGAACTTCCAGCAACTATAGCTATGGTTGGGAGAGAGACAAAGCATAGAGATATCACTGGAGAGGTGCTGCAAGAAGCTACCAATGGAAGAAACAGGCTGTGGTCAGAGCTGTCAACTTGTTCTTTTTTTCACCTGGACTTATGTTGGGTTACCTCATGAAGCTCAGGCAGCTCAGGGTCTAGTTTTGATATTGGCATTAGGGTTTGCAGTAAGTTTCAGAAAGAAATAAAGCCTACAGCTCTTGCTGAAGTGGGAGCTCTCTGTGCCTTGCTGGAGCATCCTCCATACGTGGAGAAGCTGAGAGAGCTGAGGCTCTTCAGCCTGGAGAAGAGAAGGCTCGGGGGAATCTCATCCACATGTACAAATACTTGATAGAAGGGAGTGAAGAAGAGGGAGCCAGTCTCTTCTCACTGGTGCCCACTAACAGGACAAAGGGCAACGGACACATTAAAACACAAGAAATTCCTTCTGAACACAATGAAACTATTTTTACTGTGAGGGTAGTGCCAACCTTGAACAGCTTGCCTGGAAAGCTTGTGAAGTCTCCTTGAAGACACTCAAAACCTGACTGGACATGCTCCTGGACAACCTGCTCTAGCTGGTCCTTCTTGAGCAAGGGGTTTGGACTAGATAATCTGGAGAAATCTCTTTCAAACTAAACGATTCTGTGATTGTTGTTTTTAAGCATGAATAAATGTATCAACATTTATTTAAATTAATTCGTATAATTCAAATTGCTTGAAAAATTCTATCAGCAGCATTTGTATGTGTGTGGGTGACTTTTACATGGTGTACATGCACATATAATTTTGAGACACTCCTTCTAGCCTTGGATTTTGTGCATCTGAGGAAGCTTTTCATGTTTTTGGATTTCATGGTTTTCTCTTGAGCTTTATACCCAGAATGTAGCTAAGATCAATATTTTTAGTCCAGGAACTCAACATTTTGGTTTTGGGAGTCAGAATAATTTATTTTTATTATTTTTTTTTTTAATTTCAGGGACAACTAACAAGGTGGTTCATCACTGACAGCTCCTGGAACCAAACTGTGGGTCCAGTATCTTTCTCACGGGCTACAGCTGAAAGCTTTGTAGAAGGAGGTAACTTCAGCCTCACCTCTCTGTCCCTATGCTGAGGCAGGAGCAGCACCTCTCAGCTAGGTGTGAATCATTCTTTTTTGTCTAGAAAACAAAACAAACAACAAAAAAACCCCACCTCAAAACAAAACAAAACCAAAAACAACAACAAAAACAAGTCAGAATAAGTGAAAACATCCTGTAGACCAGCAGATTTGGATGTCACTGAATAGATATGATATTTTTACTTTTTCCCCCCTCATATGTCAGAAATTGGGCACCTCCAGGGATATGATGACAAATCTGTTGTACCACCAGTGTTCCATTGAGACACATGCAATTTCCAGTTTTGTATCTTGAGCACATCAGTCTGAACTTTTTGGAATCTGTATGCAATGTTAATGACCTGTGAAACAATCATCATGAAGCTATAAAACTATACAGCATAATGTAACAAAAAAGTCAGGCCTGTAATAAGGGATTTTGGTGTACTACAGCCAAGCAAAGCATTACTCTTAAAAATAGGTTACAAAGTCAAAAGTAAACCTTTATTGCTTCTGTCTGAAGACAATTAATTAAGCGCTCATGAGGAGCGAGTAACCACAAACGTGAAATAAATAACCACACAAATGATTTGTATTATTGTTTGCACTTGTTATTGACAGTAAAATTAATTTCTTGCTAGTTCTTTCTATCATTTTCTTGCATGTGATCAGTGGCAAAAATTTACTCCATTATCACAGGACACAAGGTCATGTATTCATTGCAGTGACAAAGTATATTATGATCCTTTTTTCCTGCTTTGGTTAATTATGATCCCAGTGCAGCTAGGGCCAGCTTGAACAAGGGGAAACATGTAGAATAGCATTTGGTAGCTCCTTTGACATTTCCAGTTAATTTATCTTTACTATCTAATTTTTGTAATAACTTTGGGAGACAAAGTACCCCGTAGGTGTTCTTCGTTACAACAGGATTGTGATGAGACAAATGCTTATTCATTTCTAGATTTTAATTGCACTTAATTAATATTTTTTAAACTCTGTAACTCCTTTTTCATATGTAAAGGAGCAGTGCAAAGACAACTTTTATACACTGAAGAATCATGCTGTTTAGTTTAAACTGTGGGCTGTCACTTCAGTCTGCAGAACTGGTGACTGGTGGAAATTTTAACAGTCTCTAGTAAGGACAGGTGGAGATTTCCATGCCTATACCTAACATCTTTCTACCATTGCCAAACACTCTGTATGGAAAGCCCACAAAGAAATCTTGTCTTTGTTGTTTTGCCTTAATTACTCCTTCTTTTTTTTTTTTGGAAATACTATTTTCTTCTGCCTCAAGTCCTTCCTCCAGATACTCAGAACACAAGTTCATTATTGTGGGTCCACCCCTAAACCTATAAGCTGCATTAACTTTATTTTTGTTGAGTTTCTTTACAGACCATACGACTAATCACATTGTGGCTGGAAGGAGCAATTCAACAGAAACAGGTCTTGATTTTGCAAAGTAACAGATGGTCCAAAGTGAAATTTATTATTATTTTGCTGTCAGAAACACTGCTAATCTTGCTATACAATTATTTGTTTGTATTTGTTGTTGGTCTATGTAAAATTCTATGAATATTCATGACTTCTAGAATGTACTGCCACAGAAAGTGGAAGGACTAAGCAGGATTGTGCCTTATAAAATCACTTATGCAATAATTGTGGATGCTGGGGAATATGAGGGCAGTAGACAACTAGGTGGCCTGGCTCACATTAAATTTCCAAATAACATTTCCTTTGTCATTACCTGAGACAAAAAGGTTAGAAAAGGCAGGACAAAGGATGCTTTTAACTTGATATGATCACATACCATGTTTCAGGGACAGGATCATAGCCTGTATTGGGCTCTTTGGTTATTTTATCCCAGGTGCAAGACCTTGCGCTTGTCTTTGTTAAACTTCATACTGTTCTTGTCAGCCCCCTCCAGCCTGTCCAGGTCTCTCTGTAAGAGCTCTCCTTTCTGATGTGTCTACCTCACCACCCAGTTTGCTGTCATCAGGAAACCTGAGGGTACTTTCAATTCCATTGTCGAGATCATTTATGCAGATGTTGAACAGCATGGGGTTCAGTATTGATCCCTGGGGCTCCGTTCCTGTGACAGGCTTCCAGCCTGAGTGAAGAAACATTGATCATCACTTTGAGTGCAGCCTGTGAGCCAGTTTCCTACCCATCTCACTAACCACCCATCCAACCTCTATCTTGCCAGTTTGTCCAGGAGAAGGAGGTGGGAAACAGAGTTGAATACTTTGCTAATGTCCAAGTAAACAACATCTACTGCTGTCCCCATGTTGACAGAAGATGTTTTTTTTGTTGTAGAAGGTGATCAGGTTTGTCACACCTTTGGTAAAATTGTGTTGGCTTTTCCCAATCACCTGCCCCATTTGTTTTGTGATAGTTTCTAGGAGGACTCGTTCCATTACTTTCCCAGGGACTGAAGTAAGACTCATGGGTCCTCTTTTGGGACCTTCTTATAGATGGGTATGACATTTGCCCTATGATTCTATGATTAATGGGTACTGTACAAATAAGCTAAGGTCAGCATTTTGCCACTGCATAAAAATCCTGGCTCACATTAGTATGCCACAGAAACATGGCTGCTTATTTTTTTATGAAAAATGGATGAAAATTGTATCAATCAAGTGCAAATGTGATGTGAACCATAGTCTTTAGGGTAAAGTTAATACAAGCTTTTGCACAGCTTTGTTTAAATATTAATATCAGTATTCACCCAGCTCATTTGAATGCAGAGCTGCCTGGAAGACATTTCTCCATTTCTACTTCATTGTACTGAAGTTATTGGTATCTGGAAACTTGTCTTTGCATGCTGGTGTGATCTCATCAGCTTTTAAGTGCTTTTGGTGCAACTAATTCTGGAAACCATTTCTAGGCACATCAGGAAAACTATCAAGAGCAGTCAGCATAGCTTCATCAAGGGGAAGTCATGCTTGACCAAGCTGATAAAGTTCTGTGATGACAAGAGTGGCTTGGTAAATGAGGGAAGCACAGTGGATATTGTCTACCTGGACTTCAGTGAGGCCTTTGACACTGTCTCCCATAAGATCCTCAGAGAAAAGATGTTAATGTATGGGCTGGATGAGCAGACACTGAAGTGGACTGAAAACTGGCTGAATGGCCAGGCCCAGAGGGTGGTGATTAGTGGCATGAAGCCTAGTTGGAGGCCAGTGATGTATCTTGGGGGTCAATACTGTGTTCTGTCCTGTTTATCATCTTCATTAATGATCTGGACAATGGGACAGAGTACATTTTCAGCAAGGTTACTGATGGCACAAAACTAGTAGGAGTGGCTGAAACACCCAAGGGCCATCCAGAGGGACCTTGACAGGCTGGAGAAATGGGCCAACAGGAACATCATGAACGTCATGAAGTTCAACAAGAAGTGCGAAGTCCTGCACCTGGGAGGAACAACCTCATGCACCAGTATATGTTGGGGACCACCCACCTGGAAAGCATTTTCAGTGCAATCCATGCCTGCTTTACTCACTTGCTGTCACATATCTCTGTATTCATGGGTGTGTGTGTCTGCCATTGCCACTGGAACCACACGCACAGAGGTGAAACGGCAACAACCCGTCTGCAGACCGGGTTTGCATGTGGCACTGATGGACCAGCTGGTGTGAGGACATTGTTCCAGGAGTACCTGGTGCACAGCCCTGAAAATCTACCCCAGTGTCCCCAGCCCTAAAACACAGATGACATTGGGTTAATCTCTAAAGCAAAGACTTGACTGCTTACAATCTTACCAGAAAGTCTGGTATTAAAAATCATCTGGGACCTGGTGTTAGACAGTGAGTCCTTGAGGGCAAGGACCATATATTTATTTCATGTCTATAGAGTACCTTACCTTAGTACCTACTATATGTGTTTTATGCCTCATGACTGAGGTGCTGCCACCATGCATGTAGATGAGTATACAAATGATGGATAACTGTCTCTGAAATAATGAAACCTCAAATAAATGTGAAAGTGCCAGATACATTTATTAATATCCATCAAAATGGTCATTTTCCTCTCTGTATCAGGACAAGTGTTCTTCTGAACATTATGCATGGTTCTGACCAGAGAAATGATCTGTTCCTCTTTCAAACTTACTGAGGATAATACTGAAAAAAGAGCACTACCTGAATTCCAGATGAGATCAAAAAAATGTTGAAGAAAATAGGACAAATGAGTCAGCACTTATCTATCATGTTCCAAATTAATTTCATGCTAAAATGAATCTGCTAAGGTGGGCAAGATGGCAGAATATCAACATTTTTGTCCTTGAGACAGCAGTGACTCAGTAATGACTCTGCTTTTGTCTGAGCCATGGATGAATCTGTAGCTGATGCTGTGCAATGTAGCTAGCTGAGTCAGAAACAGGGCTCTAAACAGACGTGGGTTTTGCAGCCAGAAGCTGATGAGATCATACCTGCATGGAAAGACAGGTTTCCAAATATCAATTATCTTCTGTACCACAAATAAGAAATGGAGAAATGCCTTCCAAACAGCTCTACATTCAAATAAACTGGGTTGTTGTGATTTAACTCCAGCCAGCAAGTTAGCACTGTGCAGCTGCTCACTCACTGCCTCCCAGTGGGATTGGGGAGAAAATGGGAGGGGTAAAGAGAGTAAACTCATGGGTTGAGTCAAAGGCAGTTTAATAGGTAAAGCAAAAGCCACACACAAGCAAAGCAAAACAAGGGATTCATTCAGCACTTCCCATTGGCAGGCAGGTGTTCAGCCATCTTCAGGAAAGCTGGGCTCCGTCACACGTAATGGTGACTTTGGGAGACAAATGACATCACTCCAAACATCCCTCCTTCTTTCTTCTTCCCCTAGCTTTTATACTGAGCATGACATCATATGGTGTGGAATATCACTGTGGTCAGCTGGGGTTAGTTGTCCCAGCTATGTCCCCTCCCAACCTTTTGTACACTCTCAGCCTTCTCATTGGCAGGCCAGTATGAGAATCTGAAAAGCCCTTAACTAATCAGCAACAACTAAAGTATCAGTGTGTTATCAATATTATTCTCATTCCAAACCCAAAATACAACACTATTCCAGCTGCTAGGAAGAAAATTCTATCCCAGTTGAAACCTGGACATAGGTGAATACTGATATTTAAACACAGCTGTGCATTAGCTTATGTTAACTTTATCCTGAAGACTATGGTTCACATCACATTTGCACTCAAGTGATATCATTGTTATCCATTTTTGCTAAAAAATAAGCAGGTATATTTCTATAGCATACTAATGTGAGCCAAGATTTTTACACAGTGGCAAAAATGCTGACCATGGCTTCGTTGTACAGTACCCATTAATTATCACGAGACACTAGAAGGTTTATATATGATTGTACAAAAGCATCTAAAGCATCTAAGGGGGAAATGTAGGCTGGATATTAGAAGAAAATTCTTTACAGAGAGAGTGGTCAGGCATTGGAATGGTCTGCCCAGGGAGGTGGTGGACTTACCGTCCCTGGAGGTTTTTAAACTGAGATTGGACATGGCACTTAGTGCCATGATATAGTAAATGGACTGGAGTTGGACCAAGGGTTGGACTCGATGATCTCTGAGGTCAATTCTGTGATCTTCTAACTGAAAGAAGTGGAAGTTCATATTCCCAGTGTACCAGACAGAGTATTTAATTTTTGAGCACTTATGTCATTCAAATTTCAGTGGACAAGAATTACCTGAATAAGAGAAATAATTGCCAGAAGTTGAATTTGACAAAATGTCAACAATTTCAGTATCCCCTACAATGGCTGTGGAGACAGACACTGTCCCTTGGGATTAACCTATAATGAAACTTTGTCTTAAGTGCTCTGCGTTGTCTTAAAGGACATTGTCCCTAGCATAAAGCTTTGTTTTGTGAATTCTTCCATGTATGTGTATCAACAGTAGACACACAATATATCTAGTGTAGTTTGCAAGCACACCTCAGATGCCACGCCTCAAACACCGGGAATTTGGTAGTGAGGAGAGTTACCCTCATTCAACAGCAACTGAGTTTCTGGATTCCTCCTCCCCCTTTTTATTTGATGGAAGTTTGGTGTCTAGACAAAATTATACATCTAGTTTTGCTCAATAGGCAGCAACGCAATAGGAACATTTGAGGAGGGGTGGTGTATGGGGATATAGCAGAAGATTTGGTGAGGAGGTTAGTTAAATGTAAATACACTCAAGTGACTTGCACTTGTCTGTAGAAAAAGCGCACACATCACACTAATTGTTTTACTGACCTTGTGTGCTTGATGAGTAGAACCTCTGTGTTAGATAACATAGGCCTATGAGAAACTCTAGGTACCTTATCACTATGTCTGAGATTCCTGTTTTGTTGTGAGAAAGAGCGAGAGGCTGCACCTGCCTGAAGCCTTGAAATACAGGCAAGCTCAGCAGGCCCAGTGATCTTCCAGTAGGGCTGAACTGACCAGCACCTGCATCCCCACTTGTGTCATCTCTGCCTGGGAGCTCAGGTGTGCCTTCAGAGATCCCCCAGTAGAGAGGTAACTAAAATAAAACTTGCTCTTTGCAAATGCATTCGTGGCCTCTGGCTCTTCTTGCGACATGCCTGCGTATGTGTACACAGGTGGGTTTATCCCACAGGTATCAAGCACATCTTCTGGCACAAACTCAGTCCTTCTCTGGAGGTGAATCCCTTTCTGCTGTAGCACACCTCCGGCACACTGCCTGTGTGTGCAGTGAGGTTTCCAGTGCAGAGATAACCATGTGCCTGTACTCTGCTCTATGCTTTGTGGCACTCCGTATCAAACCAAATGAAACGCTCAGCAGCCACCTGAAAAAATGCACTCCATAAGCCTAGAAAAACACAGATTATTGTATCCTCATTACCAAAACCACTTGGAGAGCAATCTTCTTGTCTTCATGCTATATTAAACCATTGGACCTACAAGAAAGATGGAGAGGGACTTTTTACAAGGGCATGTAGTAATAGGAGAAGGGGTAATGATTGTAAACTGAAAGAGGGTAGACTTAGATTTGATGTAAGGAAGAAATTATGCACTGTGAGGGTGGTGAGGCACTGGACTAGGCTGCCCAGAGCTGTGGATGCCCCATTCCTGAAAGTGTTCAGGGCCAGGTTGCATGGGGCTTTGAACAACCTGGTCTGGTGGAAGGTGACTTTGCCCATGGCAAGGGGGTTGGGACTAGATGATCTTTAAGATCCCTTCCAACCTAAACCAGTCTATGATTCTGTGGTGTAGTCAGTCCATAACCTCAGACCTGCAGCCTGATGACTTGAGTCTACACAGGCATACTTGTTCAGCCTCTCAGGAGCAGAGCTCTAGACACTGACCTAGACTGCACTTTTAACTGATGACCACAATCCCTTTTAATTAGCCATCTCTATCTGGTACTAACAGTTTTTCCTCATGAAGACCTGGAGGGAGTCAGTAAGCACTGACTGTACATTATGATATGTACTTGTTTGAAATCCAGGACACAGCAAAGTTTTGAAAAAGGAAACACTTGATCTAGTCCTGAGCAGAGACAAACCCAGGATGCCAGTGTCAGCCTCTTTCCTGGTATTACCCAGCGAGAGCAGCTCACACTGCAAAATGTGGCAGACACAAGTGACCAGGACAAAGCTGGAGACCAGCTGCAGGTGCCTTGTCTCGGACTGACCCAGTCACTGCGTCTTATGGCTGCATTAGGCAGTAGGGGGCTCCAACTTTGGCACCA
Source organism: Columba livia (assembly GCF_036013475.1). Lineage (NCBI taxonomy): Eukaryota > Metazoa > Chordata > Aves > Columbiformes > Columbidae > Columba > Columba livia. The sequence continues at coordinate 134,190,726 of NC_088603.1, forward strand.
CAGATCTCATTGCCCAAAAAGACTTGAGAGAATTGCATTCAGCTAGAGCTCTCTCATGCTCCCAGAACCTCAAAGGACAGGAGAAATAGCATAATTCCCCATTACTACTAACCTACAGGACAGACAGACACAGGCTTCTAAATCCTGCCATGCCATGTGGGAAATGTCACAGACATAGGACAAAGCATCATGGAAGACAGCATCTCTGCAAAGATTGTGGATGGTTTCTTTTCTCCTTTTAGAGGAACCCACATGCTGCCTTCTTGATGCTGCCTCCCACAGTTCACTGAGATGCACCCTGTGCTTCAGCCAGAAGCTTGTGCCACATCTGCAGTCAGAGCAGGGATTGACATCTAAGTTGTTTTCCTGGGGCAACCATGGCAATCTTCCTTGGGAGAGGCATTTCACAAGGGCAGAGCCCTGCAAACAGTGGCCCAGAGTGTCAGGTCCTAGAAATCAGCAACAGTCACTACCATGACATGCTGATTGGTACAACCCTGATTTCTGACCAGTGACATGTCTCTGCTCTACCCCTGCCCTCTGCTGTTTACACAGACATTGGCATCAAACACTGATATCACAGAAGCATGTGAATCTACACAATAATATTTAATCAGATAGCACAGCAGGTAGTGTGTCCTCCCAGCAAAATTTATAGTAATTTATTTCCAGGATAGTTTCAGGGCAAAGTATATGGTGCAACATTAACTTCTTACTGTGCTTCATAAATTCTGAGCTCAAGAAGACAACAAGGTTGGCGTGAGCAGGCAGAGGACTGCTTTGCTCTCTCTGCCACCCATGTACAGCATTCCAGGAAGGGTGGGAAGCAGGTAGGACATATCTGCAGCCCCATGGGCAGCAGTATTTGGGCCTGCTCTGCTTCTTAGTTTCCCCACACACCCTGTTTTAGACACTGGGGTTCTGCAAACTCATGCTCACTATAGGAGGCAGCTGCTCTTTCTGTTGCAGACAGCAAACACAAACTCCTCTCTAGTCATGACACTGCCTACCACTACCTTCTACACGGACATTATATGAAGGAGTACAAAGTTGGTGTTAAAACAGCAGAGTTAAGAAATAAAAGATACATGTGCTGTTCTGGAGAAACTCCATCTGTGGACTCTATCACCAAGGTTCATCCTCCCTCTCCCTGTCTCATAACAAGAGACAGCTTTTCCTTTTGGGCCACTGCTTTCGCTAGAGACAAAGCACAATTCTGATGCTTGTGGCAGCAGCACAGGGAGACCTGCAGCAAGAGAGTGGGACTGACTGTGGATGGCACAGATACGGGCACGAAAAATTCAGGGAAACCACACATACTCATTAACAAAACAGAGTGGCTTAGGGATGGATCTCTTTGCTAAGCATATGGCAACACCACTTCCCTGCTGATTTGAAACCCAGGCCACAGTTCCATCACTAAATTGATGACAGAAAAGTGAAGGCCATTCCTGTGGAATGCTGGACCCTCAGTGCAACCATTGGGGTAAGAAAGGATGCTCTGTTGACTTGGCACTGGCCCCAGCCATGACCCCAGTGCTTGCAGGGATGGCACCAAGGTGGCAGGGGCAGCGCTGGGGAAAGGCAGGTTCTGACCAAGCAGCACTGCCTGTCACTGGGAACCCACCTCCCAGCCTTGCTTGGGCCAACTGGGTACTGTCCTGAGCCCCGCAATTGTGTTCCATGGGATGGTCCTCCTGGCCTAAGCAGGATGGGCCAGGTGAACCGCTGCTGCGGCTCCCCGTGGGCTCCCCTGTGGCTCAGGGATACACTGGCTCAGCCAGGGCCCGCAGCAGCCATGTTTCTCATGCCTGCCGCTGTCTGCTCTGTGGGGAGGCTCTGGCCCCATAGAGCAGCATGTGCCCATCTCAGCATTACCCAACGTCAGCTCCAAGCTGGTGCTCAGTGAGGGCAAGCAGGTGATCCGGGACTGCGTGATTAGGGACAGGTACCTTCTCATCAGGGAGTTACTGCTCATCACCAAGTTAAAGAGTCCCAGGCTGCAGCTTCTTCTTCCCAAGCCATGGCCCTGAGACGAGGACAGGGACACCCTGGGAGCAGTCTGACCTTGGTGCTGGATGCACAAATGTCTGCTCCAACGGCAAACATCTAGTAGAGGTGAGTGACGAGGCTCTTAGCAGCCAGCATGTGCCCAAGGGACAGTGCCCATGGACAGTTGCTGTCACCGGAGCCTGGGGGCCTTTGCCAGTATTGTGGTTTAACCTGAGCTAGCAATACAACTATGATAGCCGCTCACTCACCCTGCCCTCCCCCCAACAGGGGAGAGAATCAAAAGGGAAGAGAGAAACTTGGACTGCAATAAACACAGTTTAATAAAATAACAAAACACTAATGCACTACTAGTAAATATATATATATAAAATAGAAATGAAAGACACTCAAGGCAATTCCTCATGACCTCTGTCCACAACTGAGCAGCCAGCCCCAGCAAGCCACACTTGGTTCCAAAGCTGATCCCAGAGAGAGAAAAGGGAGGAAAAAGGCAGAAAAGCCCAGAGGCATCTGAAAACAGCAAAAGGCTGAACTAAACATCCCAACCAAATCTCCCTGGGTTCTGACAAAAAATATGTTGACCACAGCTGAGGACAACCTGCTCCTGCTGGAAGTGCGAGTGGAGGTGACCAAAAAAAAAAGCGCCTTCAGGTGTCACCGCAGGTGTGAGGGCAGTGCTGAGGCCTGCGCTGCCTGTCCTCCACCTTGTTCTGGGGGTGCAGAGGGCGCAGGAGGCATCCCACCCCTGGCAGGAGGCTTTGCTGGCTGGTTCATCAGCTCCATGAACACATGCCCACAGCTGGCAGAGCTGAAAGATGGCCCTATGACCTAGAAAGAGTGCTGGGAAGCTCATAAAAGAGGTTGCTCTGATGTAACTTCTAGTTCTGCTTTGCAGTCTCAGTCAGTTTGGATGAAGTTTCCAGTCTTACAGATGCTTATTTAAAATGAACTTGTAAACCTTTGCTGCTTTACTCTTGGCCCTATTTTCCTGTTGAATCTAAAACAAAACAAAACAAAACAAAACAAAAACAAAAACAAATTAAACAAAATATTTCAGAATGAAAAAAGGTAGAAAAAAAAACCAAAAATGTCAAGCTGAAGCACTTTGACTTGTTTTGAAGTTCTGTTTCAGTTCTTGGGGGGCCAAACCAATCTGATAAATTTGAAGTAAAAGTGCTCCAAAGCAGTCTTTCCATGCACTTGTCAGTGTGAAAAAGTGCTCTGTGGAAAATTTGAATCAGCTGGAACTCACGGATGTGTTTTCCCATATCCACCAGTTAGCTCCTGTTTCTGCTGCTATCTATGAAGCAGGGCCTTCTACATATGGTTAGACAGTGTCTAAAAAGATGTCATCTACTGTGACTTGTGTGCCAAGCTCAGAATATGCTTAGCCCTGCACAAAAAGCGTGGGGAGCACACTATTAATGCTGCATCTGTATCTTCCAGTTCTTTCAATAGGGAAAACATTTCCAGTGAGAGAGAAACTGGTGGAAAGCTGAATTGTTGCACCTGGGGTGCCCCAGAATTGTTTCTGTCCCCTATAAAGAACTGCTCTGGTTTGCGTATGTAATTATATACTCATCAGAGCAGAGACTTTCTCACTTTTACCCAGCAAAAGTCACCTGCTCCTCATTTTTTGGTCTGGGAACAATTAATGTTTAACTAAATGTATCCAAGGGCAAGAATTCCAAATGGAGAAATTAAGAGAAACCTGTTTCCTGACTGTCTAAACTGCTGATAAGGCCTCTTTCCTGAGAGGTGGGTAAGCCAAGTTCAGGTTCCAGTTCTGAGCCACGCAACAGGGCATTTGAATGGATGAGGATGACTGGGCCAGAAGAAGAGCAAAGTAACTTTAGGAGATCAACAGGTGCCAAGGTATGTTTTGACTAACTAAAGCCTTTCTCATTAGTCAGTGATTAATGACAAGTCAAGAACTGAAATTTTTGAAAACAATCAATATATTTGAAACAGGTGGTATAGGAATAATTTTCTTCTCCAGAATTGCCTGGAGAACATTTGATCTCTAATTGCTCTACTCAGAACCAAAGTATCTGCTATTTGGTTAAATGTGAAACCCCCATTGCAAGTAATCTGCCAAGTCTGACCTGGAAAGGCTAGTTATTCTAATCAAAATGGTGTGTGCAGGTACACAGGACCTCAAGAATGGTATTAACCAAAGGCAATTTAGAACTGTTAATTTTATTGTTGTCAGGAAAATAATGAATGAGCAATTGCTCATTGCATTTTGGCAGTATTAGGTTTGTTTATTTCAGAGACAGTCTTCCATCACTCATATACTCATCTACATGTATGGTGGCAACACCTTCAATCATGAGGCATAAAAGAGATACAGCAGGTACTACGGGACTGGATACACATGAAATAAACATGTGGTCCTTGTCCTCAAAGGAATTCCTGTCTAACACCAGGCCCTGGATGTTTTTTAGTATCAGACTTCCTGATAGTTTTTAAGTGCTCAGGGCTTTGCTTAAGGGATTAAAACAATGTCATGCCTTTTTAGAGTCCTGGGACACTGGGGCAGATTTTCAGGGCTGTGCACCAGGTACTCTTGGAACAATGTCCTCACACCAGCTGGTCTGTCAGTGCCACATGCAAACCCAGTCTGCAGACGGGTTGTTGCCGTTTTCACCTCTGTGCGTGTGGTCCCAGTGGCAATGGCAGATGCACACACCCATGAATACAGAGATAAGCGACAGCAAGTGGGTAAAGCAGGCATGGATTGTACTGAAAATGAGACCTCAGAAAAATGTAGCGTGAGTCCTATGAAAGAGATGCAAAATGCTACCTGTGGCTTCCACCCCACCAGCTCAGGAATTTTAAACTTTCTCATATCAATGAGATAAACTGTCTGCTCTGTTTGTAGCTGCTCAAAGGCTTCATCAAACCACCATTTTGCTTTAATGGTGTAGTCAATAATAATGTCCGTATGTGCTGCACTGTTTTAGAATAAATCTTCTGTCCCTGCTCAGCACTGAAGTAAGGGATGTGATGGTAGCTCTGCCTTAACCCTTGTTATGCGGGAGTAATGCTTTTTTCTTCTTTTTCCTCATGTCTTGGTTTTGAGTGGAAAGAAAGAGCATATGGCTGAGGCGGTTCTGCCAACTCTACCTTTGTTTTCTGAGAGATGAGCTCTAATTGGGTTGTTCAGGCATCTGTTTTTCAAGGAGGTTCTCTAACAGATTTGTGTTCTCTAGGACCTCAGCAAGAATGATCTCACATTGTCTTTTTTTCTTATCCCTGGGACCAATAGTTATTCTGCCACAAACCACAAATTTTTAGATAGATGTGGCTGGAATTGGTCTATTGGGTCAGACATTTAGCTTGTGCTAAATGGTGAATGATAGATGAGAAGCAGCTCAGGAGGCAGGTGTAATGAGTCTTGAATGTGTAAGTAGTTGCTGATAGTTGATGAAACTGAAGAGGGTAGATAAAAGAAGGGGTGTTGTAAAGGTGGTTAAACAAAAATATGAGCTTTGCAGCAGCATTCAGTATGCGAACATGTATGGAGAAACATTTTTGGTCACAGTCAGCAGATTTCCAGCCCACTGATATCACACTCCTAGTGCAAAAAAATGTTACATTTTAAACAACTTTTTTCACTTTTTCAGAAGAAAGTCTTTGCTGAAGCATGTCAAAGATTATGCATTTTTCCAAGGTTAATGTCCAGATAAAGAACAAAGCCTTTGCCTTACAGAGGTAAGTAAAAGAAGAAATCCTTTCAATGAACTGTCATGGGGATGAATGTCATATATCTCATGGCAACTCCTGCATCTTACACAAAATGACTGTCCTGAGAGTTTCTGGGCCACTTTTATTCACAAGATTTCATCTGTTTTGTAAATGTCATTTGTCTTGGTCAGTGATTAATAAATGGCCTGAAAGAACTGGAAAGTGATTTCTCCTCTTCTCATGTGTTGTTGGGTTTTTTGAATTTTGATAAACGAGGCATGGTAATTTAGTCTTATAAACTGGCATCCTTTTATAAACATGCATAATAGAAGCAAACACTCTGTCCTGTGTGTATTTTTATATATGGCTTTGGAAGGGATTCTTCACCAGAACCTCTACCATTCGATACAGAACCCTCTGGCTTTGCTCCTTGTGATGAAACTATGTCTTGACCTGAGCCTTGTACACCACGTTGGAGGTTAAGAGTGCATTTCCCGGGACTGTTTGTGACCTTCCAGCACTGCCAGGAGCATCTACCACAGCACAGTGTGGAAGGGCAGGATTTATACATGCAATTCCTCTTTTCACCTTCACCTGTGATCTCTTTCCAAATGAGAGTTTCCAGGATCTACCTGCTGGAGTGATTATGAAGAGGTGTTATTCTGCTCAGTGCAGGTACATTCATCAGGTGAAAGAGCGCAGTATTTTTTCAGTGAAGCATCATCTCTCTCTGGCTGGAAATGGCGACCTGGCCCACACAGGTGGGCAGGACATCTTTGAGAAAGTCCTTTTACTCATGAAGTTGTACACAACAATTTGTTTCTAGTACTTTATGTGATGACATTTTGTATTTCAGACATATGGGCCCAGCTATTTCTCATGTAGGCATCCGTGAGAGGGAGAACTTGCCCCAGATTCAGCCCAAAGCAGAGTCACCCAAGACTGAGAGCCGGGCAGCCGGCATGTCCCACAGAAGGAGATGAGACTGAAGGTCGTTTCTTGTCACGTCCAGTTCCCATGTCGATGCTGGGACGCCTGAACTGAGCGCGGCCAGGAACGAGGTGGCGCCCGGGACAGCGCCGCGCGGCGCTCGGCAGGTGGCAGCAGCGCCCAACGGCCGCGCACCGACCCAACGGCCGCGGGCGGCTCCACCCCCGCGGCCCGGCCCGGCTGGGCTCGGCTCGCTGCCTGTCTCGTCGTCCTGCGGCTGAGTCGGGCCATTGGGGCAGCCCGGACTTAGCAGTTCCAGTAACTCCCGTGGTTAGTCAGCTTGGCGCTCCTGACAGTCTGTGCACAGCACCAGTTACCTGTTGCAATGAGATGTTTTCATTTACACGGAAAAGTGAATGCAAGGACTGGCAGATTTAGGAGCAAACACGCTCTGTATCCCACACTTTCACCAGTTCCCATTATATGCTACCTGATGACAAACTGTGCTGTTTTATCACACCTGTGGCAGGGAACGGGTGCAAACCCGGGCCCCGGCTGAGCCTCGGGCTGTGCTGTCTCCCACCGGCCCTGCCTGGAGAAGCGGGGAGCAGAGCGGGCTGTGGCTGAGCATCCACTGCGCACGGCTGAGTGTACGGCATGAGAAATGAGTGGCACGGGGAGATGTGGGCCTGGTGGAGAGGGTCCAAAGGGGCCATCAAAATGATCAGGGCTGGAACATCTCTCCTGTGAGGACAAGGTGAGACCTTAGCCTGGAGGAAAGAAGGCCTTTCAGTACTTGAAAGGGGTCTATAAGAAAGAAGGTGACAGACTTTTTAGTAGGGCCTGTTGTGGCAGGACAAAGGGTAACACTTTTAAACTAAAAGAGGGGACATTCAGGCTAGACATGAGGAAGAAATTTTTTGCAATGAGGGTGGTGAAACACTGGCACAGGTTGCTCAGAGAGGTGGTTGATGCCCCATTCCTGGAGACATTTGCGGCCAGGCTGGATGGGGCTCTGAGCAACCTGATCTAGCTGAAGATGTCCCTGTTCATTGCAGGGGGGTTGGACTAGATGACCTTTGAAGGTGCCCTCCAAACCAGACTATTCTATGATTCTATGTAATTCGGTTGTGAGCTGAGAGCAGGGAGCAGATTAATGGGGATTTGAAGTCACTATGGAGGGAATTGCAGGACATGTCTGCAGGATTTTGCAACGTATTTATATTTGATATTTTTCCTACCCCCTCCACATGCAAGTTGGATTTCATTGCACAAAGGTAGTCCTTTGCCTTCACCTTTCAGAGAAAATTTTCATCACTATGGAGGTGTCAGCTCCGTACAGACCCACTGCATAGAGACAGAACATAAACCACGTTTATATGCACATCTGAATGACAGTAATAATGCAGGCAGCATACAGGCAAATGCAGCTGAGCTTGTGCCTTCTGAATATGCCGTGGTTTTGAGCTCCATTGTTTTTGGGTCTTCTTGGGTCTGTCGTATTGTGCATTCCCCTGTAGCCCTTCAGATGCTCTCTCCTTATCTGTATGACCTGTGCTATGCACACTGTATCCAAGTAATTACATTTCCATGATGAAATCAGAATCAAACCTTATAAACCCTGTCAGAGGCAGGCGAAAGACTCACTGTTGTTAGATGGCAGGGGTTAACACACAAAACCTTAATCAGCAGAAGAGCTAAGTCTTTTCTGCTACAAGTCAAAGGGCCAAAAAGACACAGACTTGCAGGGGTTCTAGAACTCATGCTGTAGATCCAGCAGGGCCAGGCTTCCTGAGGGGGTGGTCTGGTATGGCACGTTCTATTGTGTCTCAGGGTGCAAAGAAGAGATGGTTGTATTCAGCTAAGGAGGGAAAAAAGAATCAAGATGAATCCCCAAATAGTGGAGGAAAGATTACTAATAGATAGGTCATATTTTCTGTAACTTCAGGAATAATTCTCATTCAACATCTCCTTTGCATAAACCAGATTGAATTGAACTTGATCTCAGTTGAGGAGTGCTCCTAATAAAGCTGCAGGAAGAGTTTCCCTCCAGTTGCTCCCTGGCAGAGTCCAGCACCAGTGGCAGGTGATTACAGAACTGTCCTCATGGGACCTTTGCTCAGCCAAGGAGAATGTTCAGCCATTCTCTCATTTGTGAGGTCTCTCAGGGCAGGCAGGAGGAAATCCAGAGCCAGACAGGCTGCACCCGGGCTGGCCAAGTCACTGCTTTTTTCTGTCAACAGGAACAATGAATGCCATAAAACTTATGTATGTACCCTTTTTCCAATGTTGCATTTAATTCCTGTTCTCATATAGCATGACTTCTTGTAGATGACTTTTTAACCTACACAATTTCTTCTCTATCTCCCTTAAATCTGTACCTTCGTGCCTCCATGAGCTTATTATCACTGTTTCTCCTTCCCTTGTCTATAAGAAGAGAATCTACATTCTGTTACTTTTGGGGTATCTGATTTGATGGGGTCTGTACACCAACATGTTTTGAGAGTGCACCCAGGGTAGCTTATACTATTCAACACCTTTTAATGGTCAAGAAACAGAGACATGAAATGTAAGATGTGTCACCACAAGGTGAAGTCTGTGAGTGATTGAATGCAAATACATCTGTGTTTATATTGACAATGGACATCTGATATGTTATTTTATCTGTATGTTGCTCAGTTTTCAAGTTATTTAGGAAGCCTAAAAACCAGAACTGCTGTAACTGTGACTATGTATATCTCTGCATTCTTATAGAAAAAAGACTTTATTGCTTTTTGTACCTTCACTTTTTTTTTTTTTTTTTATGTTAGCATCAATTTGTGTTGAATACTCTCACAGACTTTGTGTAATGGAAGTACCTCTAGATTTATACTCCAAGGCACTGATATTTCCTTAAATTTTCATGAAACTCTTAAGTATCATTATTATTTTTTGTAAGCTTAAAGCAATACAAGAAAAAATATATTAAGCAAATAAAGATAGCAGGAATAGCCAGTGAAATAATACAAGCAAATCAGGACATACTAATAATTTCAAAAATGAAACAATTAACCCTAAGTTCATGAAACTGAGGTTCAACAAAGGCTTGTGGGCAGCCTGCCTAATAGCAGTTACATAATAGCAACAATTTGTTTTCTGTCTGCAGAGTTCCTATGTGTGGGGTTTTTTGTTTTGTTTTGTTGTTTGTTTTCTTTTCTCCACAAAATGTCTGGTACACCTTGTATAGCACAGCAGGGGCTGGAGCACAAGCTCATTGTTTCACAGTTCATACCTCCCTTCCCCAGATGCCTGGAATTTCTGGTTACCCAGCAACCCCAGGGGTGGCTAAATCCCACACTTTGCAATGCGCAATGGTGTCTGTATGGTCTGGAGCTGTTTTAGGGCTGAAAAGCCACGGTGCTCAGGCCTGCAAAAAAGAACAAGGACTGAAACCTGCAGACTGTAGTACCCAGATTCCATGAGAGCAGGTCAAAAGGAGCATTTCAATCATAGAGACTGATGAGTTTGGAACCACTTTATCAACATTATCTTGCTTCTACTTCTACTCATCCTGTCTTCCTGGACATTTTCCATGCAACCCAAGACTGTGATGCCTGATAACTGTAGGTCTGAAAACTGTGACATATGAAACTGATGTGCATATCATGGTCTGAGTTTTTCAGCCCCCAGTGGCTCTCACAACTTTTAGCAAATGGTTGTCTTCACCTACAAAGTGCTTATTACTTTTTGTACAGAAAGTAACAGAAGCTTGTACAGAAGTAACAGACAACTTCCTTCTTTCACAGAAGTGAGTTTACCGCTTCCTTTCCCAGATCATCTCTAATTTCAGTCCTCTCCTAAAATTGTTAGATGTCCATTTGGAGCAGAATGTTGGAAAGAACTTATTACCATATTGTTCTGATTAGACAAACTCTGATCTCACGTTATTGTAGTCTGATGTTCAGAAAAACCCTCTTCTTGTAAATCAGACGTTCTCGAGAATGACAGTGACATAATGAGAGTTCTGTGCTCCATGCACTGAATAGGACATTTGTGAAAAGTTGTAGTAGGGCTGATGAAATCTGATATACTTCCATTGACAATGAGTTTCAGGCTGGGAGTTCTCCTTGATTTGAGAGGGCAAGGGTTAATATCAATTATGAAAGTCTATGAGGCAAAATGAAGATTAACTGCCAGTACAGTTTGGCTATACAATTTTCAGAAAACAGAGAATTGTTGGGGGGACATTAATAGCCAGTTTGTACAAGGCCTGGAAGACACAGAGATGTGAACAGTCTGCCCGATTCCGGTTACCTCTCCATCTGTTACATTTAACCTGAGAAATTATAGGGGGAGGGGAAAAAAGAAGGTTTTAGTTTTCTAATTCAGATATATTGTCCTAAGAATATTTTGCTCCTTCAGATCTTATGATCCCAGAAGGTAAGTCGGCTAACTCAGGCTACTATCAAAAGACACATAAAGGTTTTGAAATCTTAGTTGTGGGAATGGAGTATAGATGTCGCAGGACAAGTGCTTGCAATGTAGACAAGTCTTTGAAAAGTTTAGATGACCTCCCAAAAGATTCAAAAGCTGCATATGCACTGTGAAAAATGTAAGGGAGAAATAAGGTACAAATGCACATTTAGTTCTGACTGACCTCTCTGGGAAACAGCCAGGAAGATCAAAAGCCAAACTAAAATGCTTGAAAAATAAGGCATGAAGTGATACAAACAGAAATTCCTCAAAACATAGTGAAGAACAGAGCAAGATGAACTGCTGAATGTTTGCAGAAAAACAAAGGCAAAAAGGCTGGATGTTTTGGCTGAATTAGTCACAGAAGGAGAGTTGAAGTGGAAAATGAAAGAGAGGTATTCTTAAGGGAAAGAGAGAACAATGTAGTGGAGGATTCAGAGAAAGAAAAATGTCTGCTCTAAAACTTGCCCTTCTAGATTACAGAATGAGGACAAAATGCATCAGGAGTTCAGAAAGACTGAATCAAAACGAGGACCAAGACAGAGACTGAGATGCTTCAGGAGTGTAGATGTTTTTTGGGGAAAAAATGTTTACTTAAGTAACTGTAATTTATAAGTAGAAGCAACTTGGACTGAAAGACAATACTCCTAGCAAATGTGAAATACTAATAACAGCATGTATTATGAGAAAGCTGGTAGTTAATAAATCCTGGAAATTAAAGTAGGAGCCAGTTAGGAAGAAAGGTGATAAATGTTATATTGTGTGTCTATGCTATTACTTTAATCGTTCTGACTTTTATATTAAGGACACTTAGTTTAACCCTTGCTCATCCCCTGTATAAATATTAACGTAAAATAGAAGTTGTCTCAGATCGATACCATATCCACAAGCTATTATATGCCTTGTATTCAAATGAAATATTTAGTTTGTTTCAGAGCCAAATCCTATTTAGTCAAGTTTATTTAGTGTTTTATTAACACTACAGGATCCCTTGTCACCTCTTATCTGTCTTCTTAAGGAAAAATAATTATTTTTTAATTAGGTTATTGCAGTCATGTGCTGCTGCCATTATATAAACTCTTCCTGGTATGTAATGATGGATAAATACAACATAGCATTTATATAGGTTTGTTGCTGGCATGGAAATATTAATATGCAGGCTGTAGAACAGGTACAACAAATTGACTTTGATGATATAAGTTCCTTTCCTGAGTCTTGTCCCAGTTCTCACCAAACCTAAGGCTGGCAAGGTCTAACTCTGCTGTTTAAGAGGACACAAGTTTATCTGAAATGCCTACACTCAGGTCATTGAATAAAATCTACTTTTCGGTGACTAAAATGTTGATGAAGACCAAGACACAGTTATCCCATGTACCTAATTCTGAGCTATCCACACCTACTACATCATTCTTGTGTAAGGTAGATTCAAACACAGAGGTGGGAGGGATTTAAGGGTGATGTTGGTTGTTGATCTCTTGGAAAGGAGATGACTGATTCTTTCAGAGAAAATTCAGTTTGGTTATCAGCTAAAGGAGTTTATTAGCAAAAAAAATATAAAGATAATGCATAAAAATATATTCAAGGACAAAGTCTGGAGAATGTTGATTTAAGCATCATTTAAATTTAGGTTTATTCTGATCAAATTATTTTAAGTGGTAGTTTTAAGACACCTTGTATGTAGGACAGTTTAGGCTTTGAAATGTCACTGTACATTTTTGCCCTTAATACAGTATAGAGCATATTTTCATTATATAGTAGACACATTAAAAAATCCACGGTTTCTGAACTTAGCATTATTGCAATTCTTTGGTAAGCACAACTGCCTATTCTTCTGCAAGTAGTGATTAAGACAGTTCACTATTTGTGTAGGTCTGATGCTGTCACTGGAATATTATTGTAAATGGGCAAATTATACAGTTTGACAAAATACTAATTTGTTAGTGAAACACCATATAGTTACTGTCCAGAGTGTCTTTCAGTTTAGTAGTAGCTTCTTGGGTGTGGAGTAGTTTAACTACCCAGTGGATCCTGGGTAACCTTTTCCCCAGAACCCTTGTTGTGGCAAAACGTCAGACTGTTGTTGTACATCACTTGTAAAGAATAATAATGAAACAGAAAGGGTGAGTTAACAAGGTCAGTGGGTGTACAAATGACTGCGCAGGTCTATATGCAATGAACACCCTGCATTGCACAATTTGCAGTGGTGTTCAGGGCCCGTCTGTTTGCAGCTGTTGTTTCTGCTGACACTATGGATTAGTACTTTGTCTAGTGTCTTCCAGTCCAAATGCAAGCTACTTCTGCTCAGAGGGGCTTTTGCCTCATTCTACTCTCCATTTCTCTGTGTGAAGCAAATAATTCATAAGAGTTGATGTTAACTACACCTATTCAAATATGTCTTTCAGGGTAGAGATGGTCATACTTTGGCATGTAAGTTCCTTGTAACCTGCAAACAATTCAAGCACAGCTTCGAGGCTAGAGGGGTTGCCCATCTGACTGGCAATGAGTCTGTGCCAGCATAAGATCTGGCTGTGGGAAGATGTGAGCTAGCACAAGCTGAGGAACCCGCCCAGTCACACTGGTACCCAGTGTGCATGCAGCAAGCACAGCCTGGCCCTGCCCACAGTGAGAAGCTGCTGCCTCATGTGAACTGTCCATCAGCATTTCAAAGGATCTGGTACATGTCTCATGACCAGTCAAATGAAGCTTTGGGTTGTAGCTCACATATTCTCAGAGCTCTTTCTTACCAACTACAGATTTTTTGACGTTCTTACTTTCCCTAACAAAAGCTGCTTAGTCCTTCAAGCGTCAAAATGTGTTACACATTTTGCCTGTCATGGTGGAACTATTAGCAATGATGTCTTGATTACAATGCAGTCAGTGTACTGCAAAACTTCGTCATAGATCAGCTTGTTAATATCACCTTATAAACTAGCTCATGCTGGTTGTGAAAAAAAGTTTTCTTCCATTCAATAGCCAGGTTTCATACTCGTCTGGCAGAGAGGTAGCTACAATAGCTTGGTGCAGCTTTAACTTAGTAGAGAACTTGATGCTGTATTGACCACATATTCATTGTGAGAGTTTGCCAGAAATAATGGTTCTTTCTTTTTGCAGATTGCCCATGTGTCTCTAATGGCATTCTCATTCAAAGTGTTTGTAATATAAGTAAACTTATTGATGACTTAAAATTCAGTTCTATTGCTGGATACAGAAAGTACACCCTTTTCCAGAACCTTCTGCTTAGTGATCTGCTCAGAGCAAGTATAGGCATAAAATGTTGCTCTGAGTAGGCCATCAGTAAGTGAATCACTAGCATGAACAGCTCCTCTACAAAACTGTATGAAAAAAAAAACCAACAAATAACAAACAAAACAAAACAACAAACAACTTTTGGAGTTTAAATTGAGTCTGAGGGCCTATTTTGGACATTATAGATCATCGTGCCTTGTGTTCTAAGCAGGACAATCAGGACATGGTCTAATATACCTCCTCTTCTGATGTTCCTTATAACAACAAAGTGCTTGAAAGGCTTGACTGACCTTTACCTTGCATCTCATCATGGAGATGTTTCAAAATTAGGATAACAGCTGCTCTTGGACAAGGGAGACTTTCCAGGAATCTTCTGCATGAGAAGTTTTAATAAGCTCATGGAAGCTATGTAAAAATCTAGGTTTTACTTCTTCCATTTCCTGCCTTTGTGTAGTGATAAATGCTATGGAAATTGTTCCATTGTTTGCCTGAAAATTGCTTTTTGATTTCTTAAAATAAGTGTTGGCAGCATATGAATACAGTAACACTAGTGCTCTATCACAGAGATCTTTCATTTTATACAACTTGATCTGGATTCATTGACGAATGGACTTTAATGTGGTCTGTCAGCAGGTATGTGTGACCAAGATACCGCAGTCTGAGGAGTGCTTCTTCCCTCTTCAAACAGAAACTGACTGACCTTATTACTGCCAGCAAATCAGCTTCAGTTCTTCCACTTCATATTGTAAAACCATTCCTGTGCTAAAGGACAAGTCTCATCTGAGCACTTTCTTCAAAGAAAGCATAGTCTGTGTGACTTTGCAGAATCAACCTCACCAGCTATTTTTATTCAGTGCAGCAGCTATGTCAGTTGCCCTTCAGCGTTCCTTTGCATTCTGGAAGGCAGTTTCATAATTTTCGCCTCTGTGTACAGAAATTTCAGTAGCTGTGATTGCTATAATGCTTGTTTCTGACCACAGGAAGGAAGGATTCAGCAGAGACAGCATGTGATGTCCTCTAAGAAAACAAGCCATTTTAAGTTCTTTCTCATCGCAGGTTACTCAGTAGTCCTAATTCACAATGCAAAGTTATCTGTGAAGTCACAAAATAGTGCTGTTGTCTTCTTATTAATTTTATTACAGTACCCTCTATGCTAGGCTGGCTGTACACAGCTTTATCCTCACATTACCATCGTTCTGTCTTCATTCCTTTCTACAGGATTTGTCCCCAGCACTGGCAATTGCAACACATCACTGCCACTGAAAGAGCTATAATGGCTTATATGTCACTTTCATGGACATTTTCCTGGGTCAGTGCATCACTGTGCTGTCTCCGCTGTTGTGAACTTATTACATAGTTTTTTTCACCATTTTTGTAGCCAAAAATTTGCATATTAAAATTAAACTTGTTTAAAAAAAAATGTCAGCTACACATTCTGACAAAGACACAAACATAGTTTAACTGGTCAGCCAAGCCTGTTTCCTAGGGAATTGCTGTCAGACAAAATCATGACTACCGAAAGTCATGCTCTTGATAATGGAATGAAATGTGGAAATCAGCTTTTGTAAGCAACAAGACCAAGAAGATGAAGGTACAGCTGTTATCAGTGCTAGTAATCTAGTTTCAGGAAATCTGGATGTTTCTTTCAGGGGATCAACACTATTTCTCCTCTGAACTCTAGCAATGAGATGTAATTAATTCCTATAGTCTCAATTCAGTTTGAGTTTGATTGTCTGAAGAACAATGAGGTCAAAACAAGTGGTGGGAAGGAGGTTTTTTCCTGCTGCCAGTCCAATGTAGAAAGATACTTAGAATTTAAAGGCAAACATAGTTTATGTAATGTTTTGATATCAAATAGGTGGTAGCTGCTCATCATTTATATGAAGTTCATATCTGTAGTAACAGGCAATTTGGTACACAATGTACAGTAACTTGTACATTTTGAAAGGCTTTTCAGCATGAGCTGCATTATCAAACCAGTTTCATGTAGTATATCAGTCCTGGGAGAACACTAATCTAACCAGAATCCTTAAGAAGATTGAGTAATGCTAATGTTTACTGAATAGAAATTTTCAGACCTGCATGTGAGAAATGTCATTAAAAATGATGAAATATGAAAACAGTAGCTACATTTCTGAACTTTGGTTTCTGAACTGAAAGGTCCATTTTGTGAGATATACCATAAATCAAAACATGATAAATTAGAATTATTCAGATAACATTATGATTTTGGTTTTTTATTAAATCAATCCAAATTTAAAACTTCTGCTTCGTATTCATTCTTGTAGAACACCAAGTCCGTGCATTCACCTTTCAAGTAGGGTCTTACTCTGGCTATAAACCAGAGATGAATTTTGTAGTAATTCGTAATTTTCCTCCATTTTCTACTTCTTCTGAAAAATAAAAAAGTATGGCTTGTACAGATATAAAAAACAAAAGGAGTTTTGTAGAAGCAGTTTACACTCCCTAATTTTGTAGAGTGTCTGAAACTATGATGAGCTTCTAACATGAATCTTTTCGTTACTTTTAATGGGTACATACCCAAAGTAAACATCTTAAAATGCTAAAAACATGAAAAGCCATGAAAAATCAGTTTGGGGCTTTTTTTCCTACATTTTCCTATGTCATTTGAAAATGTTGTAACCCCACTGCTTGCTTCTGAAGATAATTACTATTTTCCTCCAATAGCAGCAGGTAGCCAACTTCACTTTACCTAAACCCATCTTTTCCACAGAAAAGCTGTGGCAAAGCTACCTGCTATCACTAGAGAGTTTTAATCATCTGCAAGGAGTGTTGTGGGGTGACACTAATATCTGTGCTTAGCCTGGCTGTTTGCAATGCAACTGCACAGTGATTTTCATCCTAAGCAAGCAGAGGAGGCATCACTGCTCTCTAGGATGGAAGAGCAGATAGAAGATTTTCACAGAAAGGAATAAACTGGAGAACAGACAACATATCTTCCAACAAAAAGCCTTAAACGTGGTTGGTTTAACCAGTAATGTTATCCACTCACAGGGGCGGGATTTTTCAACAACTTCCTGACGGATGTTAGAAAAATGACTGAAAGCTGGTTCAGCCAGCTCTGAACTGCTTCTCCTTTTCACATCACCTCAGCCTCCAGCTTGCAGAGAACATTCTAGGGTCATGCTCTGACCTGAGTAGGAGATGAAGTATTATTTCCAATTTAAATTGTTTGAGAGATATTATACCTGAATTAGTCATCCTGGTACTTTGTGTCAATGGGTGAGGAAGCCATCAGCAGCCCCACGGGTCAAAATTCAGAAAACTGATGTGAAAGCACCTTTGCTTTACTTTTTCCCAGTCTATGCTGAAAACAGTTTAGCTAGACCTATAAGCCTGGTCTTACAGTTTGCTCTGATTCCACATGCCGGTCAAAAGGTTGAACTGATGTGACCTTTGTGAGATGGATAGCAGCTATTGCACTAAGCTATTCAAAACCACCAATTTAGGCCTAAACCTTGACTGAGTAAATACAAAGCCTTAACCACGCATAGTACTCATAATGAGTTTTCCTTTTTCAATTTCAGTGGATAAAATTTATTTTTAAATCAACAATATTTTACTGCCAGATTTTCAAATACCAATTTTTCCATTGCCAGATATTGAAGTATCTTACAAAAAAAAAAGGAGAACTAAAAATGAAGCAGGTAAGTTTATTTTAATTTTTCATGAGCGAAGTCACTGTTCATCACTGCTGAATGCAGTGTAGCTCCCCCCTCCCTAAAACAGTTTAAAAAAGCCCAACACTGGAATCACACAACAATCTGAATAGTTACGTCTGTGTGTGTGCATGTCTCATACATTTCTGGAATGAAAGGAAGATTAAGTGGATGAGAGGAAACAGAACCAAAACCAGCCTATGATGAGGTGGGTACTTCCTGATGGTTTGTGTAGCCTTTAAAGTCCAAAAATCAGTACATAAATATAAGAACAGGAAAAGTTCCGAAGCATTCTTTCTGAAGTCACTGGGTTGTTTCCTTATCCCTGAGTATGGCACCTAGTACAAAGCTGACACAAGAAGGATACTAATGTTAACTTTTTACCCAGGCAGAAGAGAATGAGGGAGCAGGCAATAGTATAGGGACAGAAACATTAGTTCTGAGACATAAGCTTGAGGTTTAGTTCCTATATAATCTAGACCTATATTAACACTCAAAAAACCTGAAGGTCCTTAGTAAAAAGTTTAGCCTATCATCAAATAATTTATTAGGAATGCAAAAGCTGTCATTTAGTGGCAGTTTGACAGAGAAATATATAGCAAAATAGATTTCTCAGTATTTTACTGTAAGTTGCTCCTAGACAGAAATTTAAACAAACCAACAAACATTTTTTCAAAACAAAGCTTAGTTATTTTCCCAGGAAATAAAAAAAGAGGTATTTATCATGTGGCTGTTTCATTGATTTATTAAGTATTTGCCAGCCTTGGCAGGTTTCATTACTACTTTGAAACCACATCCAATTCAGTGACAGAGCTGCTAGGATCGCCCAGTTCAATTTGCAATTTTTCATTGAAACTAGAGGCCTCAGCTATAGGCTTTGGTTTGAAGTCTGGGGTGCATATCCATCATTCTTGTTTACACCCATCTATGGGAGAAATCACAGATTCACGTGAATGGCTTTTGGACAAAGCTAGGTGAAGGTCTGTTGTTATTAATAGGTTTTGGTCTGAAATTTTCTGCTCATTTGTGTGTGCAACTTTAGCAACAGAAACTAACAAAATCAACAGAGTATTTATTACCTTGTGAAAGAGTTGTCAGGCATTGGAATGGGCTGCCCAGGGATGTGGTTGAGTCACCCTCCCTAGAGGTGTTTAAAAGATGCATAGATGAGGTTCTTAGGGACATGGTTTAGAGGTGGACTTGGCAGTGTTGAGTTAATGGTTGGACTCAATCTCAAAGGTCTTTTCCAACCAAAACAATTCTATGATTCTATGACATGACACTGGGCAGTTTGGCACAGTGCAGTCATTGGTGTTCAGCCACCATCCATCTCGGTGCAAGCACAAGCCATTTCTGCAAGCTCTCCATCCCAACTCCTCACAGAGCTCCTGGGCAGCCTCTCTTTGGTCACTGCTCTGCACACACCAGTCCAGTCCCTTTGCCTACCCAGATCTATTCTTCCCAATCCATGAACATTTTCATGACAATGTTTTTAAGTGGGGTAGAAAGTTCTTTCTAAGAGTAATAGAGGAGCATGTCACCATTCTCTCTTACCCTGAGAAGCAATATTCCTTTGTTCAAATTAAGAGCTTAGAACAGACTCTTATATAAATTAAATCTTAGACTGCCCACTACTGGGGTATCCGATTGAATACTGTGTTCAATGTCTTCAATTTACACATTCGGCAAACAAAAGCAGAGTATGCCATGGTCTCTAATAACAAAAATAGAATACTTCACATTGTGTTGTTTTAAATTTGAAATAAAAATGAGTTGTCACAGAAGTTAAAATCTCATCTCTTCCTATATCTTACATTTTTACCAGCAATTAAGGTGAAAGGGATTTTTTCGTTTGTCTGTTTGTTTTTTAATGCAGGTGATTTAGTTGACTTACATTTAGCAGGGCAGATGGCACAAATAAACTAAACAGAGAGCACAATGGAATTACATACATAAAATTACTCAAGTATATGAACATTTGTGTGATAATAGTTGATCACAAAGTAAACACCAAACTTTCTCACAAAACGTATTTTCTAATATTTCTTTCAGCTGTATTTAGAGGGGAGGTTAGATCCTTTTCTCACAGCTCTCTCAGCATTTATTCTTAGGTACTCCTTCCTTTTTGTTTCTGTTTCTCTCCTCTTGGCTCAGTTTCATAAACTGATTTACCACCTTTTCCTTTGTTGTTGGAAAGATACAAAAGTTTCCTTGAGAACTTTCTGTTGTCTTTTGAGAATTCTAACTCACACTGTGCTCACCGTAGAGTTCCTATAGCTGGAATATTTAGTGAGTTTAACTATGAGCGTCCATGTTCTAGTTGAACTATATTTGACCAGAGGAGAAGACAGTCTGTTCATTTTCATTGGGACCAATACTTAGTCAGTGTACCAGTACAATAAAAATGTTGTATATTCTAACAAGATGTAACTTTTTGGTCCAGATGTCAATTGAGAAGTTCACAGCTTTGGGGTTCTGTACAGAGGTAATAATCTAATGACACTTCGACTTAGGTATTTATATTGTCTCTACCTATATCCTCCCTTACAATTAGTTTCTGCGTTACTGCGTTAATATGTTATAAAGCTTGCACTGTCGATATTTGTATTATTCTCTCATTAGAAATTAGTAGTAAAGCATCATTTTTGTAGTAGAAGAAAGGGCTCTAACCTGACCTCACTGAAGGACCAAAAATTATTTTTTCATAATTGTGTTTAATTTTCACAGAACAGCTAGAATGAATCAGAATGATGCAGGGTTCTTCTGCAGCTTGCTCAGCACTGAAGAAAAACATGGACAAAGATGCAAAAAAATGACTGCAAATAGAGTTGAAAATTGCTATGAAAATTAAAAGGTGGATTTACAGCATGATCATTGTATACACTTCTGCTGAAATCGTCTTGCAGGTTGATGCATGTTTGACTTGTCATAAATCCTGCAGCCAAAACACTCCTACTGGTTGGCAATTGACTGCTAAGGAGGAAAAACCTTTGATACGGTTCCATCTGTACTGACATTTGTGGTGCTTGACAAAAATAATAATGATTATCACAAAAATATATTCCAGGAAGTTTCATAAAACGTACACAAACAGGATGGTTTTTTTCCTGTGCACAGGGTCAACAAATGTATTGTGAGACATAAGCTTTCAAAGCAGGATTCAAGCAGGACACAAAGGATGTACAGGCCTCGCACTGTGCTTTGCCCAGGAGTGAGCACCATAAACCGTGTGAGGGAGCTGAGTGAATGGTTTGCACTTATTGAAACTATTGACGCTGCTTCTATTTGTATTTACGAATGTGATTTAAAAGTACCATCAAATCTAGAAAGACCTATTTGTTTACCATACCGAGGGGTGATCTAACACAAAAAAAAATAGAAGAGAGATGAAGAAAGCTACCTGGTTTTATTAGTTTCTAAAAACCCACACAGTACGTGGCACCAGTAATGACAGAAATGAGGGACAAGATTACACTGGCATCTTTTCTACTCAAAATGTTAATGTCAGAGTCATGAGTAATCAAACGGCTACAGTAATTATCTAAGCTGTTCCCTCTATTTGTATTGCCTAAAATGTATTTATAATGCTTCTGTCACCACAGGCTTTGTGAACATTTGCTTTAGGAACTGCTCCTACACATTCTGTACGTGCAAGCAGGCCTCACTGGTATGCGTCATTCCATGGATTTCAGCAGAACTGGGGCAGAGAGGGGCAGATTTATGGAGCATAGTGTGGATTTACATGAGATGCTTGAGCTAGTGCAGATGCTGTGCTGACGTGTATTATGTCCTTTTGCTGTTGCTTACATGCCTTGCTTGTCACTGCTAAGCAGCTCTCCAGTGTGTAGTATCATCTGGACTCTACTGTTTCCAGTATCTAACTTCTTCTCAAGGCTATCTTATGGCTTTCCTTGAGGCTTTGCATTCTGCCATAAAGCAGCCATCACAGATCAGAGGAGTCTGATGCAGGCAGGAGACAGAAGAGAAGGAGGCTGGAATCAACGAGCCCAAATCAATGCCAGGCTCTCAGCTTCTTGGCATTCACTCAAGCCTGCAAATACTAACTGCTGAATGATCAATGGAAATTGGTATTTGATTTTGAGAACAATGGACCTGCTATTTGTGGATGTATGCCTGTATGTGCTTAGCATGTACCACATACCTACTGATAGGAAAAGAATACGACAAAAATGAAGATTGATTTAATTAAAATCCCAGTCCCTCGATGGTGCTGCTGACTGACTTCATTTCTCTGGTAAGAACCCTAAATAGATCTCTTACAAACCCTACCCTGCTAAACATTGTGTCATGGTTAATTCTGTATTTGTCCTTTATGTGGTACCCCCTTTGAAATCAGTGGAAACTTGACACATGAGAGTGCAGCAGGATCAGGCTGAATTGATTTTTCCATAGTATGATTAAATGGAAGGAAGTCTTCTGAAATGTACAGAAATCCTATTCCTTCCTACAACACCTACAACGGTATGCTTTCTGATTTATTCTTAAAGGATTCTTACCTATATGGATACAGATAAATCTGTACAACTGGCAGATTTAAAAGTGATTGAAGGAAAGTATCCATAAGAAGCAAACAAGTAATTGCTAATAAATTTCTAGCATGTTATGGCAGATGCACATCCCACACATACCCCCCCAGGGAGCAAGAGAAGCCTCTTGGCTGAAGGACCACTATGGTTATGCACACACCCCTTGGTGGACAGACAGGTCCTTTGACCAGTGAGATGCCTTGGTTGAGAGAAGTTTCTGGATCACTACCATAAATGACTACAGCGCAGCTTCAACTGGGATATAAATGGAGCTGGCCAGAAAATCTTCTCATTCCGTTGGTCTTCTTTGCAGCAAGGGGTTTGTTGTGTGAGTGTCATGTCCTTAGACTGACCATCTAAGAAACGTTCCCTGGGGACTGCGACAGCTTGTCAAACTGGTAAGTGATCTGGGTACCTTTGAGAGTCCCCACTTTGACACAGAGTGGGAAGATGGACATTTTGAACCAGCACACTACAGTTCTGGGATCTGATCCCCTTGAATTTTAGTTGGTTGTGTAGTAATTCCTAACTCATATCTGAATCTGTGTTTTACAGTGTTGTCTGCTGAATAATTCTGGATAAACGCAATTTGTAGGTTTTTTACTGAACAGTTTCGGTTAGAAACTCTGGAGCTTGTGGGCTGCCTAAATTGACTTGGGGGGTGCTTCTGTGACACGAGCATTTCCCATTGCTGTTCTACATCAGGTATGCTACAGTCGCTTATCAATAGCTTCTGGGTGTACAGTTTACTCTCACATTTCCATTTTGTGGTTGCTAAACCATCTTTAGTAGAGGCATGCAAATGTGAGAGAACACACTATAAATCAGTAATAAACTTCAAATACTTTCTGCTTATATTCAAAAGGGTCTGAAAAATGCCTTTAATTTTTGTAGGTAATTTCCCAGCTTGTTCTTTTTGCCATGGGCAACAGCAACCACATTGTATTAATAGACTTTTCGCCCCCCCACGCCCCCCTTAAATAAAAAAGCCATACATTTTACAATGCTGAATGTAAATGAGGGAGTCATACTGGTGGTGTTACTCTAGATGTATGATGATCTCGCAGACAACAGAATTGAGACCCCTGTGGTTGAATCACAACACAATAAAATTAAAAGCATGTTTGAATAAACCAACTCCATTATAAAAACGGGATAAACTAATAGAGTGTCACTGCTACACTAGAAATTGCTCGGAGGAAGAGGACACACAAGCATCTAAAAAGGATCACTGCAAACCCAGTTACACATGAGTTGTTTCTGCAGCCCCAGTGCTGCGCGGGGACCCTGGGCTGGGTTAAGCCTCTGCCAGGGGTTGTCGAGGTCCGAGCCTTCCTGTCCTGCGATCAAACACCGGAGTGTTGAGCAACGGTAAAACATCTGAAATATGTATTGCTCAATTTTACTCTTGCAAGCCCGTGCTCGGGAGTGATGGTTTAACCGTTCTCACAGTATTGTCTAGATGTTAAGAAGTGAATATAAGCATAGCTGAACCTCGTCCCTTTCGCGAAAGTGATGGGGAAAAAAAAAAAAATTACAATAAGCAATGAAGTCGTTATTCTTCCGACGCGTCACCAGAGCTTCCCCCGGCTGCGTTGATCCCCGCCCCCAAATCCCTGTTAATCCCTTCCCAAACCCGGCTCACAAGCACCCTGGTGGCGCGGCAGGGTGCAGGCGCAGCCCCCGAACGCCCCCCGCGGAACGGCTACCACGACAGCCGCGCCGTTCCCCGTAGACCCGGCAGGGAGCAGCAGGGGAGCGCGGGCCGGGCCCTGCACACGCACGTACGCGAACACCCACACCCGCGCAGGGACGCGTGTAGCCGCTGCCGCCGCCCGCGCCGCACCGGCTCCCGCCGCGCTGCCCCTAGCCCGCCAGCGCCTCCCAAGGTCACAGCGCCCCGCGGAACGGCCGGGCGCCCGCAGGTGCGCAATGGAGGCGGAGGCACGGAGGGAGGGACGCACGGCCGCCCCAACGGCGCCGCCCGGCTCCCGGGGGCGCTGCCGGCCGGGCCAGCCACAGCTCCGCGGCCGCGGCGGATCGCGGGTTATAGCGGCCGCTCTCTCCGCCCCCAGCGGAGTCTCCCTCCGCCCCCACCCGCGTTCTCCACCCCTTTCTCCGGCCGCAGAGAAGGGCATGGAGTTGGCGGGAGCCTATAAAAGCCCCTGAGAGCGCGCTGGGGCCACCGCGCTGCGACAGCCTCAGCGGACACCGGCGAGCCGCGCACCATGTCCCACCACTGGGGTTACGGCAGCCAGGACGGTGAGTGACGGTGGGTGCGGGGCTCCGGCCGGCGCCGTGCGGAACATGTGCCGGCGGGTGCCCGGGACGTGCCCGCTGCGCGTCGCACCGAGCCCTTGCCCGGAGCGGGAATGAGCTCGGTGGCGCTTTTATTTTTTTATTTTTTTTCTCTTAACCTTGAGATGCCACCTGCGCCCTCGCAGCGAGCCAGGCGCGCCGCACGACTTGCCTGGAGCATCTTCTGCGTTCCTACCGTCATTCCTTTACTTCAGCGCAAGGAAGAGGGGAGGACGGGGCGCTGCTCCACCAAGACGGGGTGGCCTCTAGAAGGACTACCCGATAAAACCCCAGCCTCCGAGGCTCAGAAACTGCCGGGTCTCTGCCTGGGTCGCAGGTGGGATTTCCCCCCGCTTGTGTTGCCAGTCCCGGCAGCCCGCATAGATGGTACATTTGTTGAGGGCTGAGACTGGTGTTAAAACATCCCGGTTTCTAGAGTGAGGGTTAACATTTCTATACCCCAAGCTTCGTGTCATTTCCCACCGAGCTGCTTTACACTCTCTTGCAGGACCCGCTCACTGGCACGAACACTTCCCCATCGCCAATGGAGAGCGCCAGTCCCCCATTGATATTAGCAGCAAGTCCGCCAAGTACGACTCCTCTCTTAAGCCTCTCAGCTTCAGCTACGATGCCAGCACGGCCAGAACCATCGTCAACAACGGGCACTCCTTCAACGTGGAGTTCGATGATTCTTCTGACAAGTCAGGTGAGACCTTGTCTGCGGGTGCAAGGATGGAGATGGGAGAAACTGCTACTAACTCCATTACTGAAGTCTGTACTGGGGCCATAGGTGTTTTTAAAGACAAAAGAATAACACAGTGTTTTGGCTTCAGTAAGGTCAGGATTTAGCCCTTAGGGTTCAGCATCCCCCATGGCTCCTTTAGATCAGAAGAAAACTGAGCTGCCACGAAAAGAAAACTAAGCCTATCTGGGCAGTTTTGAACTGCCCTGCTCTGAACTTGAGTAAATTGCTTTATTTTTGTTTTAGTCAGAAGCATTTGGATAAGGGCTCAGCTGTGGGGAAAAAAAGGTTATTTGACAAGAACACTTTTAGGCATATATCAGCTAAAACTACAGACCAAATTATTGAAAGAAGAGGCAAAATACATAATAGGAAGACATTGGTTTCAGAATAACAAGGGATTGCAGTTAACAACTTGGAGTAGAAATAGTTTGGAAATAGTTTCTTTGGTTATCAAAATATTATTTCTTATTTCTGAAGCCAGTATGCTCCCAGGTTAATACAGAAACAGGAATGATCAGAAAATACCTCTTTGTTCTGTAATTTAGAAAAGTGTTATTTCTGACATTTCTGGACGCTGGGCTTTCTAGATAAAGATGATACATCTGGCACATTTCTACGAAGTCTGCTAGCAGGTAGTTCCACAGCGTTCATCGTACTGTATGGTGAAATGAGGCACTGAATCCTGCAAACCTTTTACTAATCCTTTCTGAAAGGAATGAAGGGATGGAATCCAAGCCACAATTTCAACAATGGTTTTGTAGATTTGTAGCTGTAGTTTTTCGTGTGTCTGGATTTGCAGAAATCATCACCTTACAACAATGACCGTGCCTCTATTTTTAATTTAGACAGGAAAACCAATCCCATTGTAAGTCACTGTCTTCTCCAGATGCTGCCTGATTTAACTTGCTTGAGCAAGTGCCCTGTTTTTCCTAAGTGTTTTGTTGGCAATGTCGTTTAGAGAATGGTGCTGAAAACAAATCATCCATTCCTACTAAAATTGTTGGGGGTTTTGCAGATAATGTAATGTAACAGTATGACAGACATTCAGTGTTGTACTAAGAAATGGACTTTGCATTTTAATTACAGTCTTTATACTGAACAATACTAAGTGGTCATCTCTAAGTGTTCACAGTCATGTAAATGCACATAGGTATAATTGGTACTGAACATCCACATTAATATTTTTATGGTTATAAAAGGAAAAGTGTTCTGACTGCTTAGTTTTTCTAGAGCACTGAGGAGCTGAATGCATAGGCATTAAGTGTCGTAGGCAATAAGGTAAATTATTCAGAGTACAAAAGAAGGGATTATGTTTTCACCAGATACATAGGAGTCTCTCACTGAGCCCAAAGGAAACAGGTTCAAGTCCTCACAGTATAACAAAACTATTATGTTTTCCTTCTGTGTGTGCGTAAGTTTGGAAAGACTGTAAAGTAGCTTGGATTTGGTAACTTGGGGGTGAAAAATGGCAGGAATAATAATTTAAAGAAAGGTCTGTAGGAAGAATGATTTTTGAGAACTCTGCACAGGACCAGAACATCTGTGACAGGGATCCTCTGACAGGCAGTGACACAGCTTCACAGTGGGAGGGTAGGAGATGCAAGTAGCTCTATAATCAGAAACTGATTATTCTTCAGAAAAAAAAAACATTAAGCAGATATTTCTGAAGCCAGGTAAGTATCATGCTTCCTACTAAAAACTACAGTGCATAGAAGCTACCTGGCAGCACACGAATGGCTTCATTTGTATGCAGTTAACTAGGTAACCTACTTTCCTTACACAAAATAGAGATGTCTTTGACTTGACTCTGCTTGATTCACTCCTAACTATAATGAGTGCACCAAATTCTTGGTTAGACTGTGCAGCATTCACAAGGAGAAACTATAGGAGATATGTGATGTGCTGATATGTTTTACAGAAGATAATGGAACAAAATCCTGTAAATACTTCCCACAAGCTGCAGTGCGTGTTCCTATGAGCTGTCCCACATGCAGTAATGAATTATCTGTGGTAGTAGGCGCAACATGAAGTAATAAGATCATTGTGTGTGATTACTCATGTCTTTAAGATTATTCACAACCAAAGAAGTAGATCCATTAATTAAGAATCTTCAGTCTCATAACTAATGACACTGAAATAAATTGAACAGCCATTCTAGGTATTAATGTCTGGTTGATTCTTGCTTTTTAGGGTATGCAAAATGATTTCTTGCAGTAAAAAAATACAGGTAGTGATAGTATGGTAAAAATAGGTAAGAAAGCTAAAATTCATGTTTGGATAAAACTCTTTGAAAGTAGCTGCTACGTATTTTGTTGATTCAGCAAATAAGTAATGTGAATACTTTTGGTCACAAGTAACAACAAGTAGATATCAGAATAATCAAAATTTTGATGTAAAATGTTCTTCCTGAAATTCCATTATTTTCTCTTGGAAAAGGTTGTCTTTATCTTGTGTCCTTGCAGAATTTGGAATATTTTCTAGACTTATGTGTAGAAACTGAATAGTGAACTTCCTCTTCCAGTTGCTGCTTCGTTTCTCTTCTATTTCAGTTCTTTCAGTTGCTTTCTTAGTTCTCATGTCCACTGTCTTTTAATAATGGTGAAAGTTTAAGTATTTGTAGACATTAATCTTGAAAAATTTTACAATTTAAATAAAAGAAAAAAAATATATTATAAAAGTGTCACTAGGAATGAAACTACAAGTTAATTCAGTCTTGTATGCCAGGATCTGTCTTTGCACATATGAGTGAAGCAAATGGTGCTGATAATCATTAAGTTATAATAATGCACCTTATTTTAAGAGCTAAATAGCAAAAGAATGTATCATTAAGGGTACTTATTTTATCATCTTAAACACTTTATAGGCTGCTGTAAGGCCATGTGTATCGTTTCACTCACTTTGGAAGACAGAAGTAAGCAGGGACTTCTCAGAGCTGTAAAACCACAGGAAGTGACTTTGCTCAAGAAAGCCTCCAGACCCCAAAAGAAGAATTTGTAACATACTTAAAATGTGTTCTCTATGTTAAGTTTCGCAGAAAACTTTTCAGAATTCACCTAAAACCTGAAACTGAAATAGGAAATTCTCACAGCGGTAGGCGTTTTATTTTGCGTTTTCTAATCATGAGTATGATGAACTTATAAAAGGAGGAAGTCAATCAGCAATTAAAGTATTCCATAACGAGAATGTTAAAATGTAGCATTTTAGCTGTGGAATCTGACAGAAGTAGATTGCAGCTGTGGGGTAAGGCTCTAGAGGCATTACTGTATGTGCTGGTAATTTCTGCTGGTGGACAAGTCTCTTAATTATTTCATTTTTCTTTGCTGCTGCTGAGCTAGAGATAGATTTACTTGGGACTCGGTCTTGGATTTTAATACTGACACTTTTGCAGACATTCAGTCATAGTAGAACTTTAAAATTATGAGGAGACCCAAGGAGATGTAACTATGTTGACCTTGTAACTAGCACCGCTTGGGAGACTTTCAGTAATCATAATCAAATATATTACACAATTTTTCCTATAATTGTGTATAAATATTAATGAGGAAGCTTCAATTGTCTTGAATTATGACTCGCTGTAAACAAACCAATTTATTTTCTTTTATTTGTTTTTCAGTGCATTAGCATTGCTTGGTTGGCAGTGAGTTACTCTGAAAGTTGTGCCACTTGCTATTTTCCTACAGTTCTGCTTCAGCAGGTAAACTGAGGAAGAAATGCAGGTCTGCTGTCCTTAAGGCACAACTTTTAATCCAGTCACTGCTACTGGGCTATTCTTAGGTTTCCCAGCTCTGAAGGTGTAATATTACCTATGCCAGAATAATATTACATGTTATCAGTATACAGTCAAGGATCAAAGGTCCATAATACAGTATAGCCTAAGCAATGTGTTGACTCTTCAGAATCGTAAATCAGGGAACTGATTGCTTATAGCTTATGGGGACTGCATTCAGACACGTGCCCACATGTCACAAGTACCTTTGTGCACCGGCTGACTAGAAAGTCAGAGGTCCCAGAGGGTGTGTGATCATCAAGTCATTTCTCTGTGAACCGGGATCACCAGAAGCTGCAAAGCCTATGAGAGCAGGTGAGTGGAGTGTTGCTCTAGTGCTTCCAGGAACTGGAAAGGAAGATGAGAGGGGTGGAGGTCAGTCCCGCATGTTTCAGACCTTTTCTTTACAGAGCCTGAAAGTGCACTTCACTTACATCAGCTTTTTATTTTTTTTAACATGCAACTTCAGAGCAGAAATTTGACATGGATTGTGCATTTTAAGAACCATGGCAGGGTCCTCCTCTTCTTCCAAATTCCTTCTCTAGAGGTGCTTTTAGTGCAAATCAGGAGAAACAAGTCAGCTGTTACCAGCTGGGGACACTTGGAAAAGTTTATTTTTAAGATGCAATGAAGCTGTGTGTCAAATGCCACCAGGACTACTCCTTCCAGTCTGAGTGACTGCTGAGTACTTAGAGGCAATACTCACACCTTGAGTTTGTTCATCCTTCATTAGACGTCAGCATAGTCTGAGCACCATGTCCAATACACAATTTTCAGTACTGTAAGCAGTTATTACTGTAGTAATTAAGCTGTTAATTACTTTTAAGAGAATCTTAATGTTCCAACTCAGTTCTTAAAAAGTTGTTGTCAGCTCATGTAGGGTGAAACGTGAGGACTAAAGGCGCTGTCCTGTGTCCCCGATCAGCCTTCCAACTCACAGACAATCTCCATTTAAGAGACTACATGAGAGATAAATTGCACTGGTCCCAGGGAGCGGGAGGAAAGTCGATAACCTAAATAGCTTCGTCTCCTTAAGCAGGTCAGAGTCTCTCTGGCTGCTACCCAGTCTGGATGAAATAGTTCAACTGGGGTGAATCAGAACCACTGACCCACTGCCGCTACACACGTCTGCAGACCTGCTGCATTTTGGCAGAGGTTTCATTCTGACCTATCTCTGTGGAACATCCCTCTTGCCTTATCAGGCTAACCCTCTGGCAAGGTCAGAGTAGGTTGTGGTATTTTTTTTCGTATATCAATTACGTATTTTTTCCTTCTGGTGAAGCCAGTTACAGATGTCTTCTGCAAGTATGATCCCTACAGTTCAGTGCTTGTGTGCTGCCTTGCTCTCCTGCTTGTCCTGATACAACGTCATGGGAGGAATGTCTGATAGAGATAACATAAAGAAGGAAACATTTCATAAAATGTGATGCTCTGTGCTCTACATTTCACAGAAGTGGCAGCTCACCCTAACTGAACTCCTCAGTCTGTCAGACTGGGAAGCCCATTCTTGCATAAGAACACAAGGCTAATCCCTGAGCATCCTCATAAGAGCCTTTTTTGTGCCATTAATAGTGCATGGTGCTCAAGGCTTTTTTTTCCTCAAGTAATGCTTCGTCTACTTTGTCTCCTCAAGGCCTGCTTGCTATCATTCAGATATCTGTGTGTACATAAAAGCTTACACAACATGAACATTTATGTATATACTGTTTATATATTTATCTGCACACATACCTACAACGTCATATACATGTGCATATCTACTGTAGGCCGATACAAAATCATGGCTTTTTGCCAAAGCAATGTGTGTGCAAGCCAGCTGTCCTCGAAGGTAGATGCTTGAAATGTCCTGCTGCTAGGTGTTTGTTTGGTGGTACTTCAATTAGAACTAAATTTCTGAAGTTTTGAGGTCAGGCCATCCATCGTGCTGTAGTGGACCCATTGTTTCAGCTTCTGGAAGGAGCTTTTGGTGTCAGTGGTTTCCATTTGAAGAACATTTTCTCACTCTGCATTTTCTCAGAGCGATAGAGTAGTATTTTTTCCTACTATGCTAATTTGTATGACAGGATTTCATTCTACCTCATGAAACTACTTTGTAGTTCAGCCATTTTGATTACTTCTTTGACAGGTTTATTGCCTTGATGACATTTATTAGTCATGTGCTCCATATAGAGAGAACATCCCACAGGACCTAACTAAATAACAGCAGTTCCACAGTTTTGCTGTGAAAGTTCACACATGTGGATTCTGTTGCTCCCTGAAAAAAGGTATGAAGTGGGTCACAGTATTTTTTACGAAGCTGTTCTGTTCTACGTGGGAAAGGTAACTACCCAGTGACTTGCCTTTACACACAACTGTGAAGTTGTGTGGCCTCAGTAAACAGCCGGCCCAGATGCAGCAAATTGGCCTTTCATTTCTCTGTGGTTCCAAGTATCCTAAGAAAATGTAATGGAGACAAATCTAGTTCACCTTGTTTATTCAAGAAACCCCACACAGTTCATGTGGTTGTTTGACTTTCCAAATTAGCTCTGGTAATATTTATTTTTACCTAATTTAGAAGATATGAGATCATTTAATATACGGTGCAATACAATTACTGGATGTTACTAGTGTAACTTCTTCAGTGAAGGGTAGAAGTTTGAAAATGGTTACTATTTCTAATCTAAGTAGCTCCAAATTCATCTCACTGTAGCTTTTCAAGTATCTGTAAAATAGAAAAAAAAAGTTTTGTTTTTAAGTTGTCATCTTGGGCTGTTACACATCTATGGAGACCAGGTTACTGGCATAGATTGTGTTGAGAAGGATGAAACTGTAAGAAAATAATGTGGTTTCCAGGTTGGCTTGTGCTGTCTTCACCTTGCATCTGAAGCTGTGCTATATCACAAATGGGAGCACAGCTATGTAGTTGTTTCCAGGATGGTGTGCATGAATACTGATTTCAAAAAGGAAGTGAGCTAATGATGAGGTGCTCAAATGTAGATCAGAATTTTCCCATCCTTCAAAAAATGGGGATGGAAAGGCTGGACTTCTGTCATCAGTGTGGCCTGAATCTGTGCTTGTGTCTCATGGGACAAGGATGGGGAAGTTCCCGGTAGGAAGTTGCTCTGATTCTTGATGAACTTCTACTTTGCAAAAGCTGTTACTGTTTATTCATGGTTTATAAAGCTTGTGCTAGAAAAAAAAAAATAAATGGAGCTCTAACATTTCTACTTTGCCTTTTAAGTTTAATTTTAAATCTTACTTCTTTGTAAGGGCTGAGAACTATTAAAAAAATAACTGCTTAATGTAGGCTAGAACAAGAAGGGCTGTTCTGTAATTAAGCCTGCTGAATTTGTATTCATTTACACTAATCTAATTATTACTTTCTTTGAATGCTCTGCTATGAGTCAAAATAAGCTAGTGCTGGATTTGAGAACCGCAGAATGAGAAAAGTAAGCGAAAACTGCAAAGAGATTTTTTTTTTGTGCATCTTTTGAGTTTTATGAGACTGTAGCAAACTGTGTAGAGAAATAACACTGCGACTGGATTAAAGAAGATTGCATGGTTCTGCTTTTCAGCATGCTTTCCATTGATTAACAATGGCAGACTAACCTGTGCCGTGCTAATGCTTTCTGAGGTTGGGGAATGGTGGAGCCTCAGTCCATTTGTACCTGTGATGAGCAGCAAGTCGATTAGCCAGAGGAACTGAAACTGAAACACTGCAACTCCATTACATTATTTTTAAATTAATCACAATATTGTGTGGATTAAATGATTTTGCATCTGTAAACCAATTACTTCATTTTCAAAAGGGACTAATGCACATTCACAGTCGTCGTTCTGAGAAAAACTATTCTGATTCGTAGTCCTGTGCTTGAAACAATTATGCTTCTTGGCAACTAGCACACAAAAGTAGAATAAGAAACATAAAAGTAGAATATGTTCCTATTTAATCACTTTAAGTAGCCATTCTTCTTTGTGTCACATAGCTTGGCAATAGGTAGGGCAAGTCTTGGTCTCTTGGCTGTTCAGTGTTGGCTACAGTATCGGAAATTAAAGACTGCACTGGAACATATATTCACATTTTTCAAAGAGAAATACATGTTGGGAGGCTTCTAAATATATTTACCAAAGCAGGAACCCCAGGCAAATTAAATTTTTCCACTGTACCCAAATTTTGCATGTGTAAGGCACACCAGTGAAAAAGAATGTATTTCATATATATCTTATTTAATTGTCATGTATTCCGTTTTTTTTAGTCAAATCTTTCTCACCTTATTGTCAAGTATCCATGGCCGTTGTTGTCCGTGCTTGCACAAAAACAGAATTTTCCAAACCTGAACAGACAGTGACCTCTTCCTATCTGCATTTGATGTATATTTTCACATGTGCACGTATTGTGATAGTGTCTAGACTAATTGCAGACTGAGAGGAAAGCATCTTTACTCCACAGAACCATTTTGTTTGTGGCACATACACAGAGCACACTTCCATATATGTTGTATCTGAGGTCAACACTCTTCTGTCACTTTATCGTATATATGTATTTTGAACTCTAAGATATAACTTCAAATTACATTTAAACTATTTTTATTTTTAAATATTAACATCTTAAAGATTTAATTTTGAATTTAAGATCTTAGCAACAGAAAAACAAAACCAAAACCAAAACACACAGACCAGTGTGAAACCTTGCTCTAGTAACTTAGATAAATAGCTCTATTTAGTAGAACTATTTGTTATTGTTCTGTGCTTTATGCTGCACTGACGGAGACATTGTGCTGTGAGCATTTTGCAGTAATAGGGCTTGATCCTGCATATCATAATGGTGGTTGGTCACAGTTTAAGTACAAGGTTAAAACTAATAAGCAGAGTGAAGGAGCTCAGGGGAACTCGCTCCGGTATAATTGAAAGTGCGGCGGGGCACTCCGCTTACCGGAGTCCCATGGCAGCAGTAATGTCAGATGGTGAAGGGCATAAGTAAACACCTCATTTCCAATCCATATTTTTAAAAATCTGCCTCTGTGGGTATTGCCATTCTCACCATCACTTTTTTTAAACTGATTCTTGAGGAGTGAAGGATGGGAGGGACAAGCGATGTGAATTCACATCTCTGCAGTGCCTTGCCCTGTGCCTGGGCACTTGGACTTGCTGCTGCTGGCAGGTGTTTTGCTTTAATTTGGAACCAAAAGCATTTCACTCAGTCCAATCCACCACAGGACTTGCAGGATTAAGGCCTAAATGGATAGAGAGTCTAAAATGAAGGGACAGAGTACATTAGTAAGTGAAAGATGATTTGTCCTTCAGGTGCACTTTGATGGAGTAACTATATTGGGTGTCTTACAAAGCCTGTTGGCCTTTTTTATTTGGTGACAGAAAAGTTACATCCTTAGCTCTGTCCTCATCACCTGTGATATTAGCATGCCTGTTAAATTGCTGATGAGACACTCTCTGTAAAGTCACTTATGTTTTTTACACATTTATTACTGATTTTGGCATATTGCAGCGATGTGCCATTGAGGATGATCTGGAGCAGCATGGCCGCATGCAGAGCAATGAACTGTAACTCATTTGGAAGACTTGAGGTGGATGTTCTCGTTTGAAGTGAGACTCCACAGCAGAGGTTGTGGGAGGTGCTAATGGAGGCTCTTTGCTTTGCAGTGCTGCAAGGAGGAGCACTGGATGGGGTCTACAGGCTGGTGCAGTTTCACATTCACTGGGGATCCTGCGAGGGCCAAGGGTCTGAGCACACCGTGGATGGTGTGAAGTATGATGCAGAGGTAGGTTGTGCTTTACCTTCAGTCTTTTCTGTATAATGAATATATATTTATTTAAAAATAAAGCACAACAAAAACAACAACAACAAAAAAAACACTATGGTAGCAACTTCTCTACACATCTTCGTAGGGCAAGACATTATGTGGGTTACCACATAACATTTTGGTACAATGCCACCCCGGGACCTATTCCCTGCAGTAGCAGAGGTTAGAATTGGAGGACTTTTGTACTGTGGTGGTTTTGTTTGTTTGTTTGTTTTCGGCTACTTTATATCAAAGAAACTACAGAAGTGGAAAAATCCACACATCTATTATCCCTGTGTTTTTTCCTGCTTTCTCGATGACTCATGAGAACGATGAAGAAATAGAATCACGGCACCTTTGTACAGGCACATCCACTTTCCTGGCTTCAATTTTTAACATCAGAGACATTTAGATAAAAAACAGGATAATTTGGGGTCAGACCCTTTAATCTTTTGGTAGCAAAGAAGCAAGGGGAGCTGTGAAGAGGGCAGAGAGCAAAGTGAGACCTTGCAGGCACTACCTGTGATATTCTCAGGACTCCAGATGTCCCTTGGGCCACAGTCTCATTACAGAAATTAAGTGACTTCAGTGCCTTGCATCCATTTCTTTGTCCCCTGTTTGGAAATCTACCTCTGGATGCTGTGACAGACTTTTTTTTAACCCTTTCATAAATGCATGTGGACTGAACAAACCTGTCATTTGGATTGACAGATAAAAGAAATGGCCCCACAAATTCATTCGCTCTGCTGCTTTATCATGAGATAAAGTAGCCTTTGTGTTATCTGAGAAACTTTCCATTGCCTGACATCTCTTCATAGTACCATGATTACTTGCTTGACTTGACTTGCAGATATAAGGAAACGGCCAGATAAACTTCATTTTTTATTTCTGAATTATTTCTAATTAAAGCAACATCCTGTCTAATGTGACCTGGAGATTTATTTATTATTTTTTAAAAGGGTTTCCAGAAAAGGATGGAATGGTTTTTTAAAACTCTCTAGAATGCAGGTTGGATCTGTAGTTAATGCCTCTTCTCCCTAACACTGGACAATTGTCTTTCAGTGTTGATAAGAACTCCAGGATTCATAGCAGTAAAATACTGTATCAAAATCCTGCAGTCTGCATGCAGGAAAAACTCAGGGTGAAGATAACAGGAGCTTCACCAGACTAAAAGCAGAATGATACAGCCACAGTTTGCATTTAAAACTCATCTGGGAATAAGAGTGAGAAGCAAAATAAAATGCATGACAGAAAACTCTTTGCATAAATAAAACTTGAAAGTAGATGAATGATTCAACAAATTCTTAACTGTACACAAAAGTTTTTAAATCTCAGCAGTAAAACAACATCTGCTCTTAATGTTTAATAAATTACTTCCCTGCATCCTCATTTGTAAGATATTATGGATGGAATATCATCTTCATAGTGCTGCTTCATTTCTTGCTCCTAGCTCCATATTGTTCACTGGAATGTAAAATATGGTAAATTTGCTGAAGCTGTGAAGCATCCTGATGGTTTGGCTGTGGTGGGCATCTTCATGAAGGTTAGTTAAACTTTCTCTTTTGTATTATTTGGATGAGTCCAGGATGTTCATTGTGTTGCAGGAGGACCTAAGGGCCTAAAATATAGAATAAGGCAGCATTACGCTATACTGCATAAACCTATAGCAGGCCAGCTGGTGCTACAAATTCTTGACTTTCTCTAAAAATTGTGCACCAGCAATGGAGTATGGCTGCCATCCATCACTGTGGTGGCCCTGGAGCAGCACTTGCCTTCATCACGATGATGGCGCTGCCATAGCTCTTGCCAATGAAAGGTGATGCACGTAACTGGCAAAGTTATGTGTGTGTGAATCAGCAGTAGAACCAGCCTAAATAACACCTATTTTCCCTTTTCTGTCATTGTTAAATGTCCAGAGCATTTTGTCTTAGTGGAATTGTCTTCACAGATGGTTGGAGAAGGTGATTGTGCCCCAGCAGTCTGGACTCTGTCCTGGCCTCACTGTATTTTATTAGGAGGGTGACTTCCATGAAAAAAAGAACAGCTCAAGTCTAAAAATAAATCCACATATCAAAAATGAAAATATCTTCATTCTGTCCAGTGTCCTTGGCTGACCCATTTGTGCTGATTGTCTACTGGCATGATTCTACAGAGACAATTCCAGTTGCTTTTGCTGTAATATTCCTGTTATGTAATGAAACGGTGCAGGGAAAATGTGTTGTAAAATGTTTCCTTGAGAGCTGTATCAGAAAACTAAACATATCATGAGAGTGCATGGTTATTTTCTTTTCATATGGTTTGTATTACAGGTAGGAAATGCCAAGCCTGAAATACAGAAAGTTGTGGATGCTCTGAACTCCATTCAAACCAAGGTAATATTTGCTGTCTCTATTGATTGACACCAATCCCAACTGTGCTGTTGTCTTCTCCAGAATGTGGATTATTTACTTCTTCTCAGTCTGCTACATGTACAGAAGTAAAACAAATCATCCTGCTGTTAGCATTAATGCTCCTGTAATCTTAAATGCAGAAGAGATTGAAATGAAGTTGCAGTACAGGGCAGGGAATACCAGGAATGGTGATAATTTCTGTGACTATGTTTCTCTGTCTTGTAACTGCATTTAAACCTATAGGGTAGGACTCAGTGTTTGAATCTAAACTGTTCTGATAGGTGCCCTTTTTGGTCAGTGGTGACAGATGCAGAATGCACTTCCCCTCATCTCAGTGTCTGTGGGATAAATTTCATTTCTCCTCTTGGCTATTTCTAGACATAGTCCAGATAAATTTGATCGGGAGATATAACTCTTAGGAAAAAAAAATGCCTTTCTGTAATTTAAACATCGTGAAGTGTGTATGTGGTCTTAATGAGCTGAGTAATGAGAAATGAACAGTACTTCCTGAGTAATTAGGTACCTTCATAGTGGGTAAAGGACTGTTCCAATGAGAAATGTGGGCAGGAAAAATAAGAGATGACAGTGTAGTTTTATTTTTTATCAGGCTTCCTTTGAGGTGAAATGGATGTTGCCATTTACTGCAATGGACTCTCAAACAGATCTCCCAGGTTCTCTATTTTGGTGTACATGGCATCTGAAAAATTGTTCCTTCAAGTGGGGTCAAATTGTATCTCTAGGAGCAAGGAGCATAAATTCAATATTTGAAATGATAAACAGTGTCTTCAAAGTCTTGAGACGTAAGAAATATGTTACTGAAAGTCTTTAACCTGAGGGTGCTGTAGCAGACACTCAACACTACATACCAAACTAAATTTCTGCCTTGCTCCAAACATGAAGTTTCCCATAGAAGTTTTTATTACTGCAAGTCCATCATGTGTATGTGATCTCTCCCCTGACGTTAGCCCACCTGCTCTCTTTATTGTAGGGGAAGCAAGCTTCCTTCACAAACTTTGACCCCACTGGACTGCTTCCTGCATGCAGAGACTACTGGACATACCCTGGCTCACTGACCACCCCACCACTGCTTGAATGTGTCGTCTGGCATGTTCTGAAGGAACCCATCACTGTCAGTCCGGAGCAGGTAGGTCTCCAATGGATGGTGCTAGCAGATGTGTTCCAGGGTCATATTGATTTCTGTGGTTCAGCCCTCCTGCTGAGCCATGGAATGTCTGTTTCTGTTACTGCACAGCTGTGCAGGGCAGTATGTCCTGCATATTATGTCAAAAATATATATCTGAAGTGGTTATGGTTTTCTGGTAGGATTCTACTTCTATGCATGGAAGTAGAACTTGCTGTAAATCCTAAGGCTGTCCTGCATTTGTGGACACAGTCCCGGGAAAATTTGGGGAGGTTTAAAAATTTAATCAGGCTTTCCAGATAACATGGTTAGAGCTGCCATATAGTAAAACTGTGGGAAATTCGTAGCACCCTTGAAAGGACCATTTGCACATGAAGGGTTTGCCTGACATGTATTGTGAGCATCAGCACGTTTGCTGTACGTGGACACATCACTTATCTGGGTGTACTTGCCCTGAAAATACTGGGTTTACCAAGCATCTGAAGAACATCTATTCTGCATCCACAGTCACACAATGTAGACCTGTAGTTGGTTTGTTGATCTTCCAGCATTTATAGGACACAGAGCTCATTTTACAAGTCCTGTTCAGCCCAGAACAGACTGGGAAGTCCCACGCAGAATTGTGACAATCCTAACAAAACTGCCTTGTTTGGAAGAGAGAAAACTTGCAAATTCCAGAAGTCTGCTGCCTGTAAAAATGCTTTATTCTGCTGAGCAGCTTGAGGAGGACAGAGCCTTCCTAGCAGAAAGGCAATTGTGCAGATTAAATCACTCCTGGCCCTAGCTTTCCACACCATCCATTAATGAAATTGCATAGAGGCAAGATTCTATCCTCGAGTTCCCATCTGTGCGCTTGGGAGATAAAAATAGAATCTAGAGCCTATAAATATAAACTAACCCTGAAGAGCTTTAGTTTACCCTTCAAACTCTTAAATCCCTTTTGTCAATGGTAGATGTGCTAACAATATACACATAATTCTGGGGGTTTTATTCAGCTGATGTGAAAAAAGTGCAACTGAGCTGTAATAGGACTTAACGTAATAAAAGATAGAATAAATGACAAGGAAGAACTATTGGTAATAATAATTAAAGTGGTGATTACCATTAATGAACTGCAAGGGAGCATGGAAGTTGACGCTGTACTTGTTCTAAACTGCTGGTATTGCTGTTGATAGTCCAAGGTTTGCAAATATGGTTTTATTATAGGGCAGGAGCACATTCACCAAAATAGAGTT
This sequence comes from Columba livia, assembly GCF_036013475.1. Taxonomy (NCBI): domain Eukaryota; kingdom Metazoa; phylum Chordata; class Aves; order Columbiformes; family Columbidae; genus Columba; species Columba livia. Next base: position 134,230,636 of record NC_088603.1, read on the forward strand.
GTTTTTCCTACTACACCTACATTAACCACCTACAAGTGGTAAAAGACACCACTTGTTTCTCCCACACCCAACCCTCCATATTACCGTCAACATTTCAAAAATGGATTTGGGATCAAAACAGCGTGTGTGGCAGCTTGCCTTTTCATTCCAGACCTGATCAAACAAGAAAACACAAAGCAGAATACTGACACTGGGTTTAAGTTGAACTGGTTTTCCAAAGATAGATAAAAGCTGGATATTCCAACAGGGTGTAGTGAGCCTGTTGTTGTTTGCTGTAGTGACACAGCAGTTCCTGGCAGAGGTTGAGCTCTGAACTTTGTTCTGGTCAGTCCTGAAGGTGAAATCTTCTCCTGGGCTGGTCAGTGCTGGGGGCTTTCCTCCTCACATGAGGGGATGCCTGGCCTGCAGCCTGACTCATGAAATCTTGTATCCCACCTACATATTTCTGTCAGCAGTTCCATCTGTCTTTGTGAGATCATATTTGGGGTGGCTTATTATTTTGGCACAGTCTTTTTATTAGTTTTGCAGATGCCCACTTAAGACATAAGAGCTTTTATTACGTCAGGCTGTACAAACACTGATTTTTGGTTCAGGAACAAGCTCTAGAAGCTTGCAGGGTGCTACTATTGATGTGTAACAGTTTTCCCACTCACAGCATTTGAAAATCAAGATATCTTGAATGAATTTGTCTGCTTTAATTTGACCAAGGGTAAGGTCTTTTTTCTTTTTTTTTTTTTTTTAAATGTATCAACCGGACACAAAAAATGCTACTTTATAAAGAGCCAAACCAGTACAACTTGCAAAGGATTCTGAAGGGGTTTCAATTCAGATCCAGATCAAGGACAAACAGCTCTTTGTGCACGGGGTTCAGAAAGTGTGTGCCTATGTCTTTGTACTTTCTTAGTTCTTCTTGCTGGGATATTTTGTGGGCAGGAGAGCCTGTGTCAGGAAATGATGTGTATGAAATGCAGAGACACATGGGTGGATGGTGATACCATCTCAAGACCGTTCATTAGTGTGGGTGAAACTTTTGAGCGGGACCTGTGGCTGAGGCCCAAGGTGTATACCTCCGGTAGTCCTGCTGAAACAAGAGCAGGCATTTGAGGATGTTTGTGCCTTTTTCCACAGATGTGCAAACTCCGTGGCCTTTGCTTCAGTGCTGAGAATGAGCCCGTGTGCCATATGGTTGACAACTGGCGTCCATGTCAGCCCTTGAAGAGCAGAGAAGTCAGAGCTTCCTTCCAGTAACCTCAGCGCCGAGGCCATTAGAAGTTGCTGTGTTTGTGAGGAGCCCCTTTTGCTAAGCACAAATCAAACCTTTGCCTCGTGTGCCCTGGCAACATCTTGTTTCCCAGATTTGTTCTTTGTTTCTTTCACTTTGCATCTAAAAAGCCAGCTAATTAAATGTGAAAGGCTCTTGGCCAAATAGGAAAGGGTTCTTAAGGTGTGGGGTTGGGGGAGGTATTGAGGGGTGGCTGTGTGCTTTTTGGTGACTATTACTGTGACTGACACTTGGGTATAACATGTCAAACAGCATGTTGGCTACTTGGGAGCGGATGTGAATAGTGAAATAAGCCATTTTAAGAAACCTCATCTGTTGGTGTGATAGTACACATAACTAACAATAACTTGAAGCTTTGTGAAAAGCACAGGAATACAGAATCTAGATATGCTTTAGGAAAAAAAAAGTATTTTTAGAAAGTAAAGCAAAATGAATATTGAGAATTAGAGTTCTTAGATTTTAAGAAACTGACATGTAAATATTTTTGAGACCGTTTTACATTTTTACCCATGTTATCAACAACCTTGACTATGTCTTAATAGTAGTATTGGATTTTTTTAATTAAAAATGTTCTAAGTTAAGTATTATCTCTAAAAGTTGTTATTACCATAGGAATAATACAAAATATCTTTTCAATGAAATAATATATGCTCTAATTTAAACAGGAAAATAATATTGTATTTTAGATAACTTCTCTAATAAATCTATACTTATATTTTTGCTTCCATGCTGTTATTTTACCTCAGGAAAGGAGTCACTAATCTGTTTGCATTGTTGCATATTAAACATAATTACTAAACATATAGTGTATTGGGAATTGGTTTCAATGACACTGAAGATGAATGCAAACTATATGGATATGTTAGGAAATTTTCTCTCAGTAGCTCTCTGATAGACAGCAGAAAGAAGTGTTAGTTTTCAGCAATCACTACAAATTATCATCAAAGCTGACTGCCTCAGAAAAGATCAGCTCACGAGAATTTTGAACAAAATCATACTGAAGAAAGGGCTTTTCCAAAGCAGTTTCTTGAACATTGTGCTTATGTGACAGCCCCAAAGCAAGGTGCCTCATCTTTATGCAGAACCTCTATTCAATCAGTTTCTCCAACTAGACCAAACCTTTCAAGGCTGTGTCCCCAGCATTTGGGTTTTAGCCTCACAGTATCATATCATATATGAATGCTTGAAGTGCAAGATGTATTTCAACAGGAATATTGCTGAGCAGACAACTTCAAATAACTTCTGTTGCTGGATCCTTACTAGCTGATTTCTTGTGTTTTCATGAACACATATGCACTAAACATAAATCTCGTTTAAATCCACAAGATCCAAACAATGCCACGGGGCTACCTTCCTTCTCAGGCTCCTGGCTGCTGTGAGAAAAGCCATCTTAAAATCTCATCTCATTGGATTCTGGTCCTAGTTTTTAAGGCAATTTATTACAAGCTTCCTACTCCATCAGGCATCACTCTAATTTATAAGATATCAGTTGGGAAGCTGGGATCTTGAAATGTGAGAGATGGGAATGAGGCTTTCTCAGAGTGCATACATTTTCAGAAAACTTTGTCTGAAAAGCTGCCCCATTTAAAACACCTCCCCCATACAAAACAAAAACACCAGTCCCCAAAAGCAGAACAGAAAAATGAAGTGTTCCTTTGCCACGGGTCACTGAATGGAGCCGTAAAGGTACTTGTCTCTTCCTGCAGCTGTGCTGACTAATTCGGGTTCTTCATGTTGAGTGGTTTGAATACTTCTCTGACCCACAGGCCTGAGTGCTAACATAAGTGTCCCCTAAACAATCCAAGGGTGGTTATACCTCTAAAATTAGAGTTATATAATGGATCCAATATGATGTGGCTTAAAGCTGTTGAAGCAAACCGAGAGGGAACGCTTTACAGAATCACAGGATGGCTGCTGAGGTTGGAAGGACTCTGGAAATCATGTGGTCCAACCCTTCTGCTCCAGCAGGGCCACCTAGAGCAGGTTGCATGTCAGTATCTCCAAGGATGGACCCACTTACATGACCCACTTATTTCAGCAGACAGCATCCTTTTGTGCTTGTTAAGCAGTCACACTCAGCTCTTTCTGGCACGTATGCCAGAACTTGTTCTCAAAGGTGGCAACCCTACTCTTTGCACAATGATTACATGTTATGGCAGTCCTAAAATTAAAATATAAACCATGAGAGCCCCAGATTTTTGAATTTTAAACCCATATCTTGACAACTATGATACCTGGACTACTAGGTAATAAGACTTTTTGAGAAATAGTAATCTTGTTGGTACCTGTACAGCTTAAATAGTATGCAGGTTGGTGTGCGACAGAGAATGTGAACTTCTGCTTAATGACTAGGATAAAAACCTGGAAACCCCTGTGAAGTTCCAGCCACCGCTGCAATAAAAAGTTCCATATCTCATACTCCATCGCACTTCAAGGTTGCTCCATAAACAGGAAGTAACAGCAAAGACAACCAACATCAGCTGTATATTTATCATCTTGTTTGCAGGAGCCTGTTTACCTGGAATGTTGCCAGTGTCATATGTTTGCCTTTGCAGAATATGAAGTACTTTAGTTTTCAGCCAGACAGTGCAAGCTGGTGTTCCCATGTCATACACATGGTGTAAAGGAAGAGCCTGCTGTGTGTCTTACCTGTGTGGTCTACCAGGGAACACTGATCTTCATTTTCCATGTTCTTTTCTTTCTTTTAAAGTGGACAATTTTTGAGGACCACCCCCAAATAAAAATCCTCATAAAACCCATTCTCCAGCATAAAATCGTCCATGGGCTTATCACAAAATAACACTCTGCAGTTAGACTGTTGTGCAGTGGATAGCCTTTTCAAGGAAGACATATATATTAAGGCCAACCCAGAAATGAAGAAAACAATTTCCCTGGCATTCATGATCGATTTTCTTAATGATGAGTTCCATAAATGTGAACAGAACCATCCAGTTCTTCTTCCTGACCTCTATTCTCCTTCACTATTTGCTTGTAGGAAGAGGTTATAATTAGGTGCTGTGTTCTGCAGCACGCTTAACACCCATTATAACATCACACTCAGACTTGTTTCAGCTGGAAAACTGTTTGTGAATTCATAATGAAAAAAAAAGAGACCACTTTGGTCATGGAACAGAAGATGCTCCACTGCAGGTAATTGTGTTACTACTGTCAAGTAGGAAGCTCTGATTAAAGGGAAATTTATTTAGCAGGAAAAAAGAAAAGAAAGAAGGCTAGTGTGTTAATCCTAAGTCATTGTAAGATGCTCAGCCAACACTTTGATGGGGGAAAGAGAGAAACACGTTCACTTGCAAACTGTTCATTTTGCACAGTTTGTGATCTTGTCTCGCACTTGCCTGCCAACTCCATGTGTTAGAACATTTTATGATTTCTCCACTGCTAAGGGTTGGATGTGGCCTAGATTGACATGGGCGGGTAGACTATGATTAGAGATGTTCCCTCAGAGATTAGATAATAATGCCCTGCATGGAGTCAGCAATATTTATAGAAGTCCAGATAGTTTGTAGAAGAGTATCGCTCATTAAATAACAGCTTTAGGATTTTATAGCTCTTCAAAGAAAAGCCCTGCAAGCAACAGCTGTGTCAAATCTAATATCGTAGAAACAAGCAGTGATCAAAGTGCAGGTAGGGGCTTTATTGAAACATCAGCCACTTCCTCGTCCAGACCACAGCATCTCAGACAGTCATGTAGCACCTGGTGACAGTTGCTTACACTGAGTGTTTGATATATTTTAAGTCTATCTGGCAACTGGACACTCCACTGCTGTCCCCTTCCTCTTTCAGTATGACAGTAAAGGGCTGTGCTGCCTCCGTGCCATCAGTGGTCCGCTCAAGCCGTGAGAGTGAGACTGCCCAGCCAACAACTAGGTAAAGGAACAAGTGCAATGGGCGTGTGTTTGAAGCCACCATGGCCCCATACCAAACAGTGAGAGGTACAATGACAAAAAATTTCAGGGATCCCTGACTAATTTTAGACCACAAGTTTCACTATTCTTTTATCCAAGCCACAAACCAAAGCCATTTCAGGTGTGTCCCCATCCCAGTGAGGATTACAGTGTAGTGATTCCCCAAGCTCTCATGTTCATCCAACATCAAGCTCTTCAGGATGCTTGCTTTAGTTCAGAGCTCAAAGGGACGCAGCTGTGTTGCCAGAGCTGATGGACCCAAATTCTCAGCAGGACTCAGTGGTAACATGGTGTAGCCGTGTTTCTCCTGATCCCAGAATAGAGTCAGTTTTGAATAGTGAGGATGCCAATACACTGCAGCATATTAAACAAGACAAAGATATCCTCAGGACATTTTGAAAAAGGTAATATATAAGCCCTGATTTTATGATCCTGTGTAGTATGAGGCAGTCTATATACATATGACAAGAGGTACTCACTGCTCTTTTGAACTCACACCCTGAAACATAGCAGAAATGCATTGAGACAATATGCAACGAACATGTGATTAGAGCAGACAGTTGGATATCAACTACATATTTTTCTTGAGGGGTGGGTTTTAAGGAGTCCCATAACATCATTCAGTATTCAAGGACCTGGAAAATTTGCTGCAAAGTACTAGAATAGAACAGATGATTTCATTTGGAGGGGACCTATAATGATAATCTACTCCAACTGCCTGACCAAGTTAAAGCATGTTGTTAAGGGCATTGTCCAAATGCCTCTTAAATACTGACAGGCTTGGGGCATCAACCATCTCTCTAAGAAGCCTTTTCCAGAGTTTAACAAGCCTCTCAGTAAATAAATAATTCCTAATGCCCTAATGCCTCCCCTGGTGCAGCTTTGAACTATTCCCACATGTTCTATCACTGAATCCCAGGGAGAAGAGATAAGCACCTCCCTCTCCACGTCCCTCCCTCAGAAAGCTGTAGAAAGCCGTGAGTTTGCCAGTCAATCTCCTTTTCTCCATACTAGACAAGCCCAAAGTTCTTAGCTGTTCCTCACAGGACATTCCTTCCAGCCCAATCACCAGCCTTGCTGGCTGCTTCTGTCTGGGGACCCCCAAGATCAATCAGGGAAAAAGTCTATGTGGCACTTAGGTGCCTTGGACCAGCGATACCACAGGCAGAAAGCTTTCTCTGTCTGCAGTGCTGCACAAAGGCTGTCTCTCAGAGGTACAACAGACATGCCAAGGCTGACAGGTTTCACAGAAAGAAGAGCTAGGTTCTCCTTCTGAATGCTGATCTCCAAAGGTCAAGTCCAAAGGTTCAGCTCAGTCCAGCATGTTGGGAGGACTCCACCTCTAGGGTTCACCAGTGTAAGAAGTGGAACCAAAACCAGTAAGAATCATCTTTGCTGATCAAGTGCCACCCCATACATAGAGGAACCAAGCAGGCTAGGTTAAGGACTCATGAGACCTTCTCTCCCACTCTGCTCCACAGCTGTGTCTGCTCCAGTGCCCCTAAGCAGGGAAGGACAGTGGAACTGGAGTGTCCTTTCCAAAAAAAAAGGAGGAAAGATAACCAATCATCTTGGTTTTGCAAAACTCCATAGCAGTAGGGTACTTTTTTGGAGTTACTCAAAGGTCAGGGAAGACTTTGCCTAAATTCCTCTTCAACCACCTGACTTGAACTTGACACCAGAAGAAGAACATGAGACTATTTAATAAGATGATACTCATATCAGGTGATGCAGGAGATTATAATTTGGATGATGCGTCACTTAATCATGTTATTGATTTTATTTTTTTCCAAAAGTCACTGTAAATACTCTAATTACATTATTTTAAAATGAGAGTCTTCAATAATCTATTCCTTGAATCAAAAGGCCTCTAGATACTTGCACTGAACATGTCTTTTGATTGTTCTAGTAATTAATAACCGTGCCCCAAGAAAGAAGATAGAAGTATTAAAGAACACAAGAGCGGCATTTTGGAAAAAAAAAAAAAAAGAAGATAAAAACAAGTCTTGAAAAAAATACCATCATCACTCAGAATATGTTCCTGGGAGACTTTTGAGTGGACAGCATTTTGCAGATCATCTTAAAAGAGGATGGTAAACATAATTTCCTCCTACTCTCTGCAGAAGTGCATCACACTCTCTTTTTCACTAGTAATGGAAATCATATCCAGATGGCATTTGGAAATGGAAGTATTTTAAATTATTTTAGAGACATAAACAAGCAGTCAATGAATGATAAAGCCAACAGGAAAAAAAATGCAGTAATCCCAGCATGAGTAAAATGCCCCTGCTGAGACTTCTTAAATACCATGTTCTGCTCTGTGTTTCTCCCTCTGGAGAAGAACTCATCACATCATCAAGGGTGTGGGAGAAGCAATATAAAAAATCAGGGCCTGATCATGAAAACTCTAATGTGACTAGTCACCGACATGAGTAATCCCATCAACTAATGGAAGTTCAATTGTCCTGCCACACTCCCTGTGCAGGAAAGGCCATTTTCCTTCCATGATGAGTGGAGTTAGGAGGCTGAATACCTGAAAGGTCAACTGTCCTTTTCCTTCAGATTTCAGTTTAGGAATTAATCCTGAGGAATATTGGGAAGAGGATAAGATGGAGGAATCACCTGTCATGAAGATGGCTAGGGGAAACGCTCTTCATTTCTCCTTCAGCTTCACAGAGGTTCCCCAAAGACGTGAATGTGAAACAAGGACTGTGCTACTCTCATTAGCATGGCACATGCGTGGAGGGCTATTTTCAGGCCTTGTACTCCAGGTGCCAGTTTTGAGTTTACAGCCACTGTAGTGGCTAAAGGTTGAGAAAACCATGAACTCCTGCTTTCCAAGGCTGCCAGAGTGCCCTATAGAATCAATAGAGAGGTTGCCAATGAAATGAAGCATAAGACATGGTCTCTGCATCGTCTCAGCCTCCATACTAAGACCTTGACTTTCCAAGTGTCTTACAAGCTCATAGACTCGCAGGTAGTGGGGTAAATGTAGCTTTGCAGAAATCTCTTTCTCCCTTTGTCACCCCAGAGATGGCTTCTGTCCAAACGGGAGTGAGCTGGCTGGTGGGACTGTTCATGGGAAAGAAAGCTGACCACGCTCTTAAGTGATTTGTGGGATCCAGCTCTTAGTTTCTGTTAAGTTCTATTTCCATCTAGTTATCTAATCCTTGCAAAGTCCCCAGGTAAAAGGAAATGTCAGATCATTCCCACATGAAAATCCATTCTTATTTCTCAGAGGATTGTGCAAGCATTGAGCAGCTAACTAGGTTAAAGGAAGAGAGGGGACTGTGAAATATCTTTGCCTTCCAGAAAGAAAAATAGCAAACAGGAAAAAGTCTAAGCTTGTGGAAAATCGTGTTTATATTCATTCTGAGGAATAACTATGTCAGTGTAATAATGATCTGATCTGTCATGCAACCACCATACTGTGTTTAATAAAGTTATATGATAATAACAAAATATAGGAACAATGTTTTATTAAACTCTGGGCCTCATATCTAACCACTGCAATATGTCTGGCTGCATTATAAATGTCAACCCCAATTCAGGAGAAGGAAAAGCTTTTCTTCCTTCAATGTATTGTGCTTTCAGTAATATAAACTTTTGAAAAAGTGTTTATTTTTGTCATTCTGAGACCATTTGTCTTAGAGAGGATATGAAATAGAAAACCAATATACTGATTATCACCCAGAACAAATAATCCACCTCAAGCCAAAAAAAATATTTTGTATTTGGCTAGTAGTTGCTTTTTCTTTGTCTTCAACCCTTTGCACTTAGATCAAAACTGTATCTTTTGAAGTGTTCACTACTAATAATATGGAAAAACTGGGTCATATGTCTGCTCTAGCAAAAAAATACTGTGCACTTCAGACACCATACATTTGCTTGTGGTTGCTTGCAGGAACTAGACATTCCCACTAGGGATGGAAAAAATCTTTATTAAAAGATGTTTCAAGGACTCAAAGCTAATTGCCCAAGAGGGATAGGGAGCCAAGTAAAAAGCAGTTCTGTCATCAGCAGACATCACTCCTCATCATTGCGTTCCCAGGGACTGAAGAGCTAATGACACCAGACTCTTAGGAAATTCACATCCTGCAAGCTTGATTAGGTAAGACAGCAAGTCTAATCTGCATTTAATGAATGATTCAGGAATAACTTTTAGAGCCTAACTTTAAGGTAGCAGAGCATTAACAGAAATAGGTACATGCTGTATGCACATCTTGTGACCCAGCTAATTATGGGGATCCGAAAAACTTATACTTCCAGACAGTTTCAAAATCTGTTCTCTGCTTGTTCTGACAGCTAAGAAAATCTAGAACTTTGTTAAAACTTATGCTACTGTGTAAGCAGAGGCTAGAAATAGTGAGAGAAAAAGGAAAACTGGCTAAACCTGTTATTTCTGCAGTGTAGTACAGACAGACAGATGTTAGGGCCTGATGGAGCCCCAGTGTTATTAGTGTGTATTCACAGCGATGTCTGCTAATGAATAAGAGGATTTGGACCGACATTGTTCTGAACACCCCAAGTAGAGATTGCTAAAGATATACAAGTAAATGCAAAGAAAGAAAATGGATCAAATACAAAGAGAAGATTAGGATATTTTCACTGTTTTTAATCTCAATGGTATTTTCCCTTAAGATAGGGAAAAATAACAATATCCTTTTAAGAGGTGGTTCTTAGATGTATTATTTTTCAACTAAAAATAATTTGTCAATGTTGGCAGCACTGCAAAATGTCATGAAGGGAAAACTGTATTGACATGTGCAACCTACAGTGGTGCCATCAAAGTATCGGTCCTTCCTGGAGTCTGAAAACCCTCCAGCACCTTCCTTTTAATTTAGCAGGAAGAAAATGCTGAGGCATATTTAAAAATGACTACATGTCAAGATGCCAGTAAGGAAGTGACATGTTCAAGAAACAGGTATTTTTTTCAGTCCTTCATCCCTCTGTCACTGAAATTCAAACCCAGAATTCATTCAGCAGCTACCACCAACATTTTCCTCCCTGCCCCTTGTTTCAAGTCTCATACAACCTCCACTGTCCCCTCATCCTCAGAACTCCAGTACAGTGATCTCGACCTACCACACACTGTCAGTATAGATTTCCATCTCGTGTTCCCCCATCTCGAAAATACAGACCTTGGGACAACCAGGGCACTGTAAAACAACAGCCACACTCTTTGTGACAAGAAAATACTAACTGCAAAAGCAATATAGAGGCAGCCTGCAGCAGAGCAGCCAAGGGACAGCTTGCTCCTTTGTCGTGGTTAGCAGATTATGATTCTCCTGTCTCTTTTGCTGTGTCTCCTTGCTTTCCTGTCCAGCAGAGTTTCTTTAATGCTCTGGACAGCAGTATAGATAAAATCAAAACATTTGGAATAGCTGTTACCTGCATTTTACAATGGAAGAGATAAAAGCAAACACATAAATACAAGTGATCTCCAGAGTCATAGTCTGTACAATCAGAAATAAAACCCAAGGCTCATACATTAACTATGAGACTATTCTTGCTTCCCAGCAGTCAGAAATGAGCTACTGATTGCAGGAGCAAGAGAGATGTGCCTGTGAGAATGAGGGCTCTTGGCCCTTTGAAGCATTCATGGGAATCTGGGTTAGACCCAGACAAAAGCATCACTGCTTGTTCAGCCCTTGCTCAAACTGTCAGCTTTGCACCATGGAGCTTTTCCCCTGCATAGTGCTGTATATGCCACCAGCCTTGGAAGACTATGACTCAAGATCTCTGCAGACTTACAAGGTTGAAAATATCCTCAACAGCTTCAGCTCTTGCAAGGCATTTTAGGACGTAAGAGAAACCTGCAGCAGCAAGCCCAGTCTGAATATGCAGAACTGAGAAAAGTGGCACACTGTGCAGTATTTCTATTATAAATCCTCTGTTCCAAGGGATTGGAATGCAACTGTAATTAATCACTGCAGGATGGAGCTAAGCAAGAGAACATTCTAGACACATACATATTAGTTTTCTTTCAGCAAATCTGAAAATATTGCATGTGTATGTGAAACACTGGGCAGATCACTCCAGGACCTTCAGATTATTTAATCTTCCATGTTAATAAAAATAGATTTAACAGCAGAAACTGGTATACAACTGGGATTTGTAGCAATGGAATTTCAGTAAATAAAAATGCTACGACCAAATTAGAGGCTGTCTACCTCTGTTCCCATGTCTCAATCAATGGTCCTTTATTTAGCCCTCCCCCAGTCATAAATTCTGCAAGGGTTTTTTCACACAAAATCTAGGCTTTTTCTCATGACTGTAAACTACATCAGGGCCACAGAATTCATTGAGAGAGAGCCATTTGTGGTGCTCTGTGAGTTTGGTCTTTAAAACATGTTTCAGGAAACGCATGCACCTTAAAGTCCGTTTTATGACTGTGGCTCTGTGTCTGCTCCGACTCCTGCTGGTGTTCTAGTAGAAGCTGTGCTGTCAATGACGTCTATCAATATATTTTTCAGTGCTTTTTTCCACCTACCCTCACTGGTCATCTGTGAGTTCCACATCCAGACCACCTAGTTAAAAAGAAAAAAGAAAAATAAAAAAGACAAAGATACTCTTCAGCCAGTTCAAACATATTTCCCAAGGGGATGGCAAGCAGAGGTAGATTTACCGGAGATTTTCTTAGTTGATCTGGATAGGGAAACTCTCTGGTAAGTTAATTGAGGGCAAAATAACCGTAAGAAAAATGTTACTCAGATGGTGTAAGGACAAGATATACTTGATCTGTCGTACGACACATAATCAGACACTGTGGAAGAAGATGATGGTCAACTTTGTGATTGTTTATAGCACGTAAAGATCAACCCCGAAACTGAAGCAATCACAGCCTCTGGTAAATGCTCCACACTATGAACACCAGCAGCTGTAACCATGTACCAGCAAATCTTTTGTCACTGTTTATGAGCTCTTTGTTTCATTTCACAGAAGATGAATTGCCAGGAGTCATATTTCTTATAATTTTCTTTGGTAAATCTCAAGTTTTTTTCAACAGATTCATAACTCCCAGTGAAAACTCAGTTATTCATATTTTACCTATTCAGCTGAATAGATTGTTCTAATTGGAACTTTATGACAGTGTCAATCCTAATCCTTTCTTATGCTAAAATATTTTTAAGTGTTTATCAATATAAATGTACTGAAGAAAGCTTAGAGTTGCAAACTTTAAAGGGGGTGCTATGCATTTTATGTACATTTTTTTTCAGCTTAATGCTCCACTCCTGAGTTTATTATGGGCTAGGCCATAGTTTCATCATCACACTGAAAACAATGAAAGATACACTAGAGAGACACAAAAAGAAATGCTTAAATATATCAGTTATACAATAAAAGCTCTTGAACCAACCAAAGAAAAAGAGATGGCAATAACTGCATTACTTTCTCAAGGTAACTGACAGGAAATTTTCTACACTGAGATTATTCTTTTTTGCCATAAAGATTAAATATTATCAGTGTTCTGAAAAACTCAGGAAACTAATTTCAACAGTTTCTCAGTACTCGATAGTGTTCGTCCCAGAAATCAAGAACAAAAGCTACAAAGGCCCTTAACACTCTATCAGTTTTTAAGAGGTTGCCATTGACTCCAGTAGGAAATCTGTTCTAAAACCAGATAGCATTACATTGCCCAGTGTATTAAGCTGATAACAAAACAGGTAATTTATCATTGAAAGTAACTATGTTTTCCTGTGCTTCTTATCCTTATCTTTTAGAAAATGCATAGACTGGAGTAACTGCTGCACTGGGGTTTGGTCATGAGCAGTGGAGTCTTGTAGCTCTTGCTGAAAGTTACTAACTTAAAACCAATCAAAACAGAAAAAACAGTAAGATAAGAAAAAAGTATTTTTTGTTGCCTAAACAAACAGAAAACTTTTTTTCTCATCTTACTGTTACGCAGTCTCTTCTTCATCACTGTAGACAAATACTGAACATTAACTCAGATTTATGGTGACAAATCCTGAGGGGGAACGGGAACTGAGATTCAAATAAATAATTTATTAGAGCAAGTAGACTTATGTCCTCGCCCTGCATGAACACGGAGAGAGGTTTAGCTCCTGCTTTCTTGAGGTGAACACAAAATCAATTTCTTACAACACCCTTTCCCTCCAGAATCCCATTCAGACTTCATGAAGAGTAAAATCTTTCCAAGATTAGGTCTAGTACCTTCCACTAGTACTATACTAACTTAACCCCAGTTTCCAGGTTTTCATTTGAATACAGCACAGAGTTGTGGTGGGAGTAAATTACTCTCTGCAAAACTGAACATGATGAGGCATGCAAGGACTTTTAAAAGGGCTTTGAATCATCTTAGTCATCTTCACACTTTCCCTGCTGTTTGGCAAATGGTACAAGACGTCTCTCGTTTCTAAAGGTTCTGTTGCAGGCTGCCTGGTATTGCTTGTGATTCAGCCTTCTCTTTCCAGAGACAGTTTTTTTGCAACCCACACACCAGGGAGGCTGTGAAACAACTTTATTTCATGCAGTCTTTGAGTTCTGAAATTGAGTGGCAATTTTCAGAAATATGTCACTACAGAAAGCATTAAAAATCCCAGGTATGTTGCCAAGGATTTACTTACTTTTGCTACAAAACAAAACAAAAAAACAACCAACGTCAACCAGCCTGTATCTACCTGTACTGCTCTTTATTTATCCCTCAGCTGCAGCAGCAGTAAGAATGATGGTTAGAACTGGTACCTCTAGAAACCAAAACCATCAGGCTGAGTGAGACCTGATTAACAGTATCTCAAGGCATAGCAACTTTACCCAGTAGTATAGGAAACTTAATTTATAGAGGTTTTTTCTGTGTCAATTTTTCTGCAAGTAAAGCTCCAAAATATGAAGCATTACATGGGGCTTAAATGTATCATTTGTCCAGACAATCAGCTCTGTAATGATCAAGATGCTTCCACCTGTTTTTTAGAGGAAGAAAAAAGAGATGTTATATGGATACTTCAAGCAAAGTGGGTATTCTGATTACGGGCGAAATGAATGAATATAAAACATTTGGACCAGTTTTGCCCAGTTATAAACAAAAGTATCACACAATGGTGATTATACTAATTATTATGGTGATTATGCTAATATTTTATGTTGGTTTTGCCAGGTGGAGGTTCAGGCATGCAACATTTTCTGAAGCTAATAAGGGGTACAGCAGACTGGGGTCTGAGACAAGAACTCCATGGTTCATTGGAATACAAAACTTCTGACAGCCACGGGAGTGAGCGAGAGCTGTGCTGTTTTAATGACAGGGATTTGTATTCACGTTCAGAATTTAACAGAGCTGCTATGGCAATTTTCAAGAGAATAACACTCATAGTATTATATTCATTTACCAAAACTGACATTTACTGGATATCTAGATTTTGTGATACACAATGCAACTTTTTTCTTTGACTTAGCATACAGGAGAAGATATAAGCACCCATTCTGTCTTTAGCAGCTCAATATCTAATTGTAAGTCTTGTGTAAATCAACACAAAATGTTTACTACTAGAAATGGAATAATCATTGAATGAAAGGAACAGCACTACAGATTCCAGTTCAAGCAAAAAGAAAGGGCATTAAATAGCTGCAGGGTTTTCTAGTGTCACTCATTTGTTTTTAAACTCCTAATATATTGGGCATTCATATAAGTATGTTTCAGATATTTTGAAATTTTGTCATGTGTCTTATCACATGTGTTATATAATGACTTATGCTTTTGGAGTCCCTATACTCCCAGTCTGGAGTTTTAATCATTATTTTTAGTGATCTCAGAAAGTCTACAAAGGTCAGCCTCACACTTAATCAAATTAACATCTTTTGTTCTGTTTTGAAATTTAGTACATTTACAATCTAAAGACAGCTATGTCATTCACCCTGAGGTATCTGACAGTGATCATATCCTCTACATCCATTATCTTTGGGGGATGGAGAAGGGTGAAAGAGGAGTTATTTATCTTCTGGAGTCTGATTCTACCTGAGTTTCTCACACACCCAGTATGGGCCACCTCTTGTCACTGACTACCAGACAGAATAAAAGCCGATATGCGCTAACTGTTTCAACAAGTAATCACACAGTCTAAACTAAACTAACCTCTAGTCTGAATCCTGAACCAGAACTATATTTTGACATGGTCAAAACTCACTGGCCTATGAGATCTGATCTATGAGACTGGACAAAGGGAGAGAATGGGGGAATGCCCTCTGCCCCCAAAATCCCAGATGGCTGTATACAGCCATTTCACTCCCTTGACACATGGTTCATTCAAGACCTACATCCAGACAGCCCCAAATAGCTCCAGGATTTGTCACCCAACAACAAATCCCTCGGGGAAACATAACGACCAGAGACCTTAACATATGGCAAGACTGCAGCCATCCCTCCTCGGGCATGGCCACAGAGGCTCCTACTCAGAGAAAAACCTGTGGCTGGGTGTCAGAGAGATGCCCAAGAATTCCCTCAAGGAAAGGGATATCCCAAATAATGGATTGGTCCTCTTGGGGCCCTTGAGGATAGAAAGGGCATGCCATAACCATGGACGTGTCTTCACAGGGATTTTAGTTGTAGGAAGGTCTGCCACACTAACTCATTAATGATACGAGTGCTAATAGGAGCTGACGCTCAGCCATGCAAGAATGTGTGTAGAAAATGAGGTCGGTGGTGATGGGGGGGAAGCCTATGCAGACAAAGAAGAATGCTCCTGTCAGGCTAAGATTCGTTCATGAATCAGGAACTACAAATCACATGAACTAAAACATTGTTATTAAATGAAGATCTTCCAGTGCTGTAGCATTAGGATTCAAGAAAATTGCCTTTCAAGATATCTTATGGGCTGACTGTTTCCTTGAAAATCGGTGCTTGCCTAGGACCTTCTGTAAGAACAAAGAAAGCTACTTCTCATCTCTCAGAAGACATCAAATATTTATTGAAATCTTCATTCATTTAGCCACCCACAGAGAAACAGATACAGGAGATCTTAGTTGCTGGTTTGACCTTGACTATTTAAGGAGAAGTATAATGATGCCATTGCAGCCAACAGAGCCTGGCAGAACGAATGCAAGCAGCCACTGCACTAAGATCTCTTGTTTTCTACAAAAGCAGCAATGGCAATAAAAGGTAATATTAGATGAAGGAAACAAGTCTCAGCATGTGGCATCAACATATGGTGGCACCAAACATCAGATGCAAAAGGAGAACTAATGCTATTTGCTGCCCTATTTCACGCCATAATTTCTTCTCTGTAAGATGACTCTGGGATGTATCGTAAGGAACCTGCGTGCTATATGGCAGCTGGTACCAGCAAATTTGATATTGCTCAAAATAAATGCTATTTGAGTAGCTTTTTCCCTTCTCTTGTATCTTTGCTATTATTTACATCTGTGCAAAGCAAGTGTATTGTGCTCACAAAACACAGCCACTTTGAGTTGCTTTTTTAAGAAGTAAATGTTTATCTAAAGGTTATGGCAATGAAGGAAGAGAGCGCTTTCCAAAAGCTGCAGAGAGTGTTAGAGGTTCATTAAGCTTGACACCATATAAAACTGCAAGATGTGCTCCTGCTCAGAAGACTGGATTGCACTGTGCCTGTAGTTCTCCATCTGGGGACTCTATAAGGAAACTAAACATAATTATGTCTCTTGGCTTTCTTTATTGTAACAAGAGACAAATTTTACAGTGCACAAGTATAGAGGGAGTGGGATGCTTTGTCTACTCTCTTTTTTTAAGCTTGTTTGTTTAGGAGGAATATTTGTCATTATCCTGCATGTGTCTTCACCCCAAAGTTTTCACCGAGCCAGAGGTGAGGACGGCTGCCTGCGGTCCTGGTTGTCTGTATGCCAAGTCACTGAAAGAGACAGATGCTAAGCAGTGTTGTATATTATACACGCTGAAATACATTTCAGTTGTTGAGGGCTTTTAAGACATAGGCATTGTTGTTAGCTGTTTAAGTCTAACTGCTCTTGTATTCACCCGTAAAGGTGGCCTGTGTCATGTAGATATCTTTGAAAAATTGCATATAATGAGGCATGTGGAGGTGGAAAGGTCAACTGCTTTATAACTCAAGTCAAAAAGGCATTTTTGTGAATGGGAAGGGCTGGGTCAGAGAAAGTTCACAGTCTGATATGGGGGAAGGGGATCAGTATCTCTGAGACATGCACATATGTTTAGGAGAAGGAATTCATAAAGATTTCCAAGACAAAACCAAAGGTTTATTTTTCAGAAAAAGAACAAATACACTTGATTAAGAAAATAAATCCACTTTGTTTATCAGTTTCCTTGAGGAAAGCCTCTAATCTGGAGGTAGTTCACTGAGAAGTGACAGAGGAGGTGAATTCACATGTCCCCTAATTGCTCCCCACCCCCACCCCTGACCCCCATGTGACCAACCCAACCTCAAGGCATCCTGTCTAAACCAGATGAACTCTCCCAATATATCTGACCTCACAGCCAGGCACACTCTTCTGAAAACATGTTTCTAACGGCCAGAAAGTTCACCTTCAAAGCAAGAAATAAACCAAACTGTCGGCTATGCCTAACCTGTAGGAGGCTGGTGGACTTCCCAACAGGATGAGCAAGGGCGCCAGGTGTACGCTAGGAATATCCACCTTGGAGTACATTCACTCTCAACCTCTCTATGCAGACCCAACTGAGGAGAGTTTTTGTCCAGGCCAACTACTGCCAATGTACAGTAGCTACTTCAGCCAGGGGAAATGGGGATGACTTCAGTCAAGGAACTACCACTTTTCAGCTCCTTTTGAACAGGACTGTAAGCAACATTTTTAAGAAGCCCCTTTCCTGTGTGGGTTGTCACTTCATACAGGCTCTGGCAATACAGAGGGCAGAAATGTGTCTTGTATGTTCTTTTTTCTTGTGTAGCTCTGTAACTCAAGTCAAGCCACAGAGATTTTTTTTCTACTTGGCCTGCATAGTTTCATGGCAACAACTTTTCCACAAGCAATACCAGAGATATGTTATTTCTTCTGCAGTAGAAATTGAAAAAAAAAATCTATTGTAAAGGACAGTTTTACAATCACTTCTAAACAGATTTTTTTTCCCTGATATGTACTTAGCACCCCAGGTTGATTCTTTCACCAGAGTAACAACCTTGTGATGTCACCTTCATGTTACATTCACTGTGGATATCCCCATGGACATTTTACAAACAAAGAAATACTTTGATAATTTCTGTATTTGGTGCAACTTAGAAGTGAACCTAAGAAATAAGATTAAAATGTATTTTTAAAATGTACTGTGATTTTTATTTTTTTTCCCCTGGAGAAGAAAAAGTCGTAGAAGACAGGTGTTATAAAATAAATATGCATTAGAGTAGTGTCACCAAACTGCATGAAGCAGTTAAGAGCGTTTATTAAGAGACCTATTTCAATGCAACTGCTGGGGGCTAATGGTGCAAAAACACTGAAAAAAGTTTCCCGTGTTATGTTGGATAATAATTCTTGGGCCAAAGCTTATTGACAACACAGGGATATTCTACTGGATTTGATAGGGTCTCGTGAGATCTCTGTATAACATTCTCCTGAAAAAAGTTTTCTTGTTGAAACTCTTTAGTTGTCAGTCCAGTGACAGAGATCCTCTGGAGTTTGTCTGGTGATAATCTATACAATCAGCTGCATTGTGTATTATCTCCTATACAGACCATCCAGAAGACTGAAATCACAGTCAAAGAATGGAATATTTCTTAAAGAAATGTTTAGATTAGACCACTTAAATCTTAATATGTCTTCAACATATATGTTCTTTGCTTTGAATTATGTTTTCCCCCCAAAAACATAGATACAATTACCACTTTTTTAAGCAATGAAATGGTGCAAAGGTGAAAATATGTAATTTGTAGAACTTGATTACAAGGCTAGCTCCCCTTTTTGAGGAAATCAGAAGGACGAGCAAAGGCTTTATGGCTTGGTCATTCTCCTTTCACCTTTGTGGTACAAAGAGATAAAGAAAGCAGTTACATTTGCTCTGCAATGGGTAAGGACAATTACCTCCCCATCTGGCTCTTGTGGGGCAGAATAACCCTAACATTTGAAATTTAGGGAAGAATGAAATGGAGGATTCCTGTTAGTAACACACAAGAGGCAGAGTTATGTTCTGGTTTTGCAGGTGAAGGTGCTGGAGGTTCGTTAAATGTGTGCACGTCTGGGAACAGGAAGGCCTTGGTGGATGCACCTCATGGGGAAACAAGAGATGTACTCACACATGCAGCCAAACTTTGGGCACCTCTTCTCCCTCCTGTTCTGACATAAAGCCAGAAGGTTTCAGTGAATATGAAAATTTTCTGATTTCAGGGGCCTAGCCAGCACATGTCCACCCTTGACAGAGGGAAGCGACCAGAGAGACGGTGGCTGCTTTTCTCTAGACACCACCATGAATTACCTGGATTTTGTTTGGGACAGTGACTACCAGAAACTCAGAGGATCTAGCCATCCAGCACAATTTACACCCACACAGCAATGCACAAATTACGAAACGTCTTACCTCATCCTTGCATTTGACCTGAATGGCCCACACCCTTTGCACATATCTCAACTGACTTCTCAGAGTCTCCCACAAAACAAGGGAAAGGAAGATTATAGGCTGGTTATTCCACAGGAAAGCAGAGTATCATATGAGTTAGTGAGCTCTAAGAACATGTAAGGACATATCACATAATAATCTCATATTTGAATATTGCCATGAGAACACCTCATCCAAGCTGATCCAGAATCCTCCCTTGGGGGAATGGAAGTTCTCAGCACGCTATAGGATGAAAGAAAATGAGTACCAGGGCAAAGCAGTGAGTCAGCACATTTTTGTCAACCTACAATGAAATGAAAAATGGATACATTTTCTGTGGTAAATTTCCATTGAAGAAGAAATTAAGGGAAACCAGAAGCCTGGTGCTTCAGTTTAGTATTTTAAAAAGTTCCATAAATTAAGAGATTTTTTTCATAGCTGATAGTTCCCTGCATCCTGATGCTCTTTAGTTCCTGGGCTAGTTCTGTTGCTGGGTGAAATAGAAAGATATCTTAAAGTCAACATCACTTTGCATAGTGAGTCACAACCTGGAATAGCTAAAAAGAGCTCCACGATTTATTCCTGGTCTTAAATGGAACTTACTTCATTTTTTTTGATCAAAGTGCTGCTGGAAACTGTCCCTCGTGAGCCACCATTAACACTTTTCGTCTTGTGTATTTCCCCCTATGTTATTACATGCAATAATCACTGAATTACGGAATCAAAAGCACATTTGAGGGAATCAAAGACATTCAGAGCATTTCAAGGCAACTTTCACTTAGTGAGTAAACGGATTCCAGATAACAGAGATTTCACATAATTTCAGATAGAACTGAGAGTTTAAAGTCCAGTGTGTGTTCAGTTACAGGGGATAATACATAGAAAGCAGCCTGTCAAGAAGGGAACAGACTGATTCAATGAGACACCCTTGTAAGCAACAGAATTAATGTCATTCCATCTCTCTGTATCAGGTAATCTAAGTCACAGAAGAGTTACTAGAGATGTGCTCACGCTGATTATCCATTTATTAAGACTTTTAAAGAGAAAAAGAACCTCAAAACTACCTGCCTATCAGAACAATTTAAATGATCTGGGGTTGTAGGATTGATGTAGCAGAGCCTTTTGGTTACAAACATTGCAAAAACACCCAATGCACTTTGCCAAGTGACTCTGAATACGTAGCAGAGTATCATGACACATTTAAAACATAATCCTTTCAGGCTACGTGTTCCCTTATGTCATTAATTTCTTAATGTGTTTTAAATCTACCAACTCACTGCCAGTCTGCAATACTTCTACAGACAGCTTCCCATTCGTTAGACAGTATCCTGAGAGCTGACATCAATGGAAAATGCAAGCATTCAGTTCTTTGCCAGATTTAGCCACATGCTGCTCAACAGTCTCTTAGAAAACATGACATTTTTTTCCACTACAGTTACTTCACTTAGTAGATGGCATATTTAAAATTACAAAATTCCTAGAATGTCAGCTTCTAGTCCTGGGACAAATTAAGTCTCCTTAAGAAAGAAACAATGAAAGGTTAGTGACTGAAAACGACTAAGTAATAGAAAATGAAGCGTGGATAAACTTTCTTATTTAGTCTACGTGAGAAGTGAGTAAACTACCCAAACTGGAAGTAAGGAACAAACTCCACTATACTGGGTTTACCCTTGACTTAACCTTTTACTCCAAATATATAAACCCTTTTGTGTTTCCTGCAAGGAGTCCAGCAAGTTTCCATTCAAATTCCTCTGCTGACCACACTTCTGCCTCGTGCTCTTCACCAGCCTTCAGAAAGTTTAAAAGATTCTTCTTCAGATATCCTCATTCCTCAAACATCCTGCCTTCCAGTCCTCAAAGACTATTTTGTATTCATGTACCCTTATTTTGCCGGATAGCAGAATAAATGCACATTGCAGATGTGGTGTTCCTTATTTTAGTCAGGGCCTCCAGTAGGGGTGAACGTGCAAACTGGAGCAGCGTCCCAGGAGATGACTGTTTGCAGTTTGCCAAACTGGGCTGTCTGTACGCAGCGCGGATGATTCACCCTGCTGATGCCGACTGTTTCGTCAGCTCTGGGGCAGAATCACAAACTGCACAGCTGAGGAGCAATTAAAAATAATATTATTCTCTTTGATACAATATTTTCAAATGGAACTGAATCATTCAATTTCAGATAGTTCTGAAGAGCTGAAATGCTTTGTTGAAGCTCATTTTCTAAATGAGTCTTTTATAAACAAATATTTTCTTTCTTCCTTTCTTTTTTTTTTTTTTTTCTTTTTGTTTGGACAAGGACCTGTTTGTCTCCTCTTCCTCTGAAAAGCTGAATAAACACTGAAAATGCTTAGCTCCATGTCTGAATGCTCCAAGACGCATGCCTAGGAAAAAGTTCCTTTCATGTGCAAAGTCCTTTCCCATGCAGACTTGTGGCCCATTTGTAGCCACATAATTTTGTGACTCTTGAGGAAAACCTTCTATACATAACCCCGAATCCAACAGCTTTAATGGCTTCAGATCCCTTAGCCATTCAGTTGCAAATAACATCTACTGAGAGGGCTCACCTGGGAATTTAATTGGTGCTGAAATATTATTTGATTAGTTTTTAAATACCAGTTCCCATTCAAGATTTCAGCTCCCTGGATTCATGTTACCTGAAGAGCAGTGTAAGTCTGGTCATAATCTTTTGTGATGGCTACATCCATTGAAAGGACACCATGAATCACAATAGTAAAACCTGTATGTACAGGAAGCAGAGTTTTCTTGGCGACTGACCCACTGAGCTAACACTCACCTCTGGAAGATGTCCAGAAACTTTGACATCTTAGCAACAATATAAAATAGCAACATTTCTTCCGGCTTGCCTTCCTGAAATACAGTCAGGAGTGGAGACTGAAAATGTGAAATTCAAAGCTAGGCTCACAAGGAAGTTTTAACTCACTATTAAAGGGCCCGACTATCAGGATATCTTAGCCCTGAGCTAAGCAGCTGATTGTGTACGTTGTTTCAAATGCATTGCATGCAAAAATGCAAAGCCAACAAGCTAAGCAGAAGGCACATGAAACAACAGAAACACATCAGACAACAGAAACACATCAGACAACAGAAACTAATAAGATTTATAGCACGTTGCTAGCCTGTGGGGAGTCCACTACTCCCGTATTGATTTCAAACCAACCAACTTCCCTTGACTGCCCCTCTACTCGTCCTTCTCACAAAGCATGACCTTTCCATAGGCGGACTTATCTGAGCATTTATGCAAAAAAAAAGTTCAACTAGAATAGATTAATTCCTGTGATACAGGGTACTTGAACCTACATTTTACAGTCACAAACCACTGGAGCTGATGCTGCTCTGGGATGGGAAAGAGAAGGCTGTTCTCAGTCTCTCTTGTAGAAACTTTCTCCATCCTTGTAACTTTTTAAATATTCATTGTGCCCTAGAAAAAAGACAAGAGTGAGCATGTCACTATAGCTCACTTCTTTCTTATGATTCTCATCTGGGAGAAGTGAAGAATCTCACTTTCTGCTCTCTCCTCCAATTCTAAATTTAAATATTTGAAAAGTAGTACTCTGTTCCACAAGAAACCTAAGGCTTTCTTCTTCTACCCAAGAGCCTTAGCCACTTAATGTTAATCTCCTTTTTCTTTCCTGCCTGTGGTCTAATGAATATTTAATTATTCCTTAGAAAGTGGAAGTTAAGAGAACTTGACTCCAGCTTGTTATTAGGTACTCTCTTAGAAAGTTTATTCTTGGCCTTGTTCCTCCTTCTGAGAGGGCTCAAACAAAGGTCATTAGACGTCTGAGGTACTGTAGCACCAACTTTTATATTTTGTGCAGGGCCTTATCTGATAAATGGACACTGAAAATGCTTGTCACTTGGGCAAGAGAGATGGAGAGCACCTCTTCCACCAAGCTTCAGGAAACTGTGCATCAGCTGGTTCCTGAGAATTCGGTATTGTTAAAAATGAGGTATTTCCAGCATACTCAAAGGGGAAATTTAGAGACTTTGCTAATGAGCATATAAGGGATTATGGATTTGGAGAACTCTAAAATAAGACAAAGCAAAATGTTGCATTTTGATGATGAGAGAAGCAAAGAGAAGTTGAAGTCCTAGTCACTTATTTTGCACTTTTCAGACTGAGTTGAGTCTTCTCGTGACCATAGTTTTCTCATTGCAATGACGTGCCAGGGTTTGCATGCAGATGGCAAGGGAGAGTGTCCCAGGTGTCATCTCTGCATGGAATTACCATAGATAGCTCCAAGCTGCCATTATGTCCACCTCGGATGTAAGACATGTGTTATGAGATAAGGAGGATGTGTGGGGCTGTCCCTACCATGCTGCGAGGCAGCTTGATAGATCAGATCATAGAGGGCTTGCAGGCACCACTCAGAGGAGGAGACACACTAGCAAATCTATAACAACACTCACTCTTCCAAGAACCTTTCCCCAAATGCCTTGAGGAGTTTAACTAGCAGTTTCATACTCTATGTCATGATTGTATTACAGGAGAAACTCTGAAAATAGCACAATGCTTTTGATCCTGCTGCCAAAGGCAGAGATGGGATATCTGGCAGCAGAAAGCTGCTGGTTCTGGCAGTAGGAGGGAGGCAGGAGTCAGCTCTTGGACTGCATATCAGGGCCCCAAGTTGCTGATTACTTCGAAAAACACCTTTGCAAGTCTGAGCTGAGACGAAGTCAGTCTACTGTTGTAACCACAAAATTTACAAGATATCCATTTCCCAGGTGTTTAGATCAGTTTGAAGATTACTAGTCACTCCTTCCAGATTTATGTTTTGCAGGCAAACATGCAGGATGCATGTTTACAAACAGCTTAGCTACTAAGTAAATGCAATTAGAGAGGGGCACTGGAAATTTGTCCCCAGAAATGCAGCAGTGAGAAGGTTACTTGAATAACAGGAAGTTAACTGAATCCCAGAACACTCACAGCATTATAAACATCAAGTTTGTACAGCACGAAAGAAGTTTATGCAAAGGGAAGTGTAACAAGAAGAGAACCATCTGGCGGTAAACTCAATCAGATATTAAAGATTCCTTAGAAGAGCAGAAATGCAAAACCTCGGAAGACCTGCTGCTCCGGTCCTATGGATTGAGACTGGCCAATGGTCTACACTAAGATCATTCTTGACAGCTATTTGTCTAACCCATCCTAAAAACCTCCAGTGAAGGAGGCTCCACAATTTCCATAGGAGAACATTTTCCATGCTTTAACAGCCAAAGAGAAGCTTTCTCTTATACTTAGTGACATAACATTTGGAGAAATAAAAGCTAATTTAAGTTTGTTCTTACCCCTATTGGTCCTGAAGAACAATTTATAATCATCTTACTTACAATAACATTTTATTGCAACAGAAGGGAAAAAAAATGTTTCCTGTCTTACTGGGATCAAGTGGAAGGAATAATTGCCTCCCACATCATTGCCAGCTATTGTGAATGCAACCCAGAGTAAGACTTGCCTGCTTAGCTACAGTGTGAGATTTTTTTTTACTCATCTTTAGTCTGTGATCTACTGCAACCCCATTTTTTTTTCTGGTATCCTATAACTAAAGGAAAACTCCAAAATCTAACCTTCTGAAATACATCTTGTGTTCTTGTTACATTGTTTGGTTAATTAGCCAGTAAATAAAATTTTTAATTATTTAACTTTTTAGTCTAAGGAAAATCAGAAACTATTGTAAGTATACAGCATGTATGCATGTTCTTAATTTTTCTTTCTAAAACAGATTTGTTCTTCCCTCTTAAGAATGGAGCTCCCCACTGTGCTGGAAATTACTCAGCATTAAGTATTATGAAAATCAAAAGGTATATTTTATAGTTACAAAACTTTTATTAAGGTGGAATGATACTTGCAACTTGTTTATCTATATATATATATAGATATAAAACAAAATTGATACCAGAGACATCAACTTGTGTCCTCTTGCTTTGCACAAGTTTAAGGAAATTGTTCCAATATATAGTCCCACAGGAGATCATTAGTCACCTTTTCAAATGAAAACCCCTTAAAAATATGTATATATTTTAGACATTCACTAACTCAGAGGTTCCAAGAAGAACCCATTCCTGCTTCCAGAATCTGCACTGATACAGAATTAGTTATCATGAACGTATATACACTGATATTTCCAAATGATTGCAATAAAAACATAATGTCAATAGCTAAAGCATTAAGTTTAAAAATGTTACAATTAAAACACATTTAAAATAACAATGTATTAATAGCTGAAAATCCTGCAATATTTAGTTTTGTAATTAAGAAGTATTCTGACGCTAGTAATGTTTTCAATATATGGGAGAATATTTAATGGCTAAGAATAAATGATCACAAAAAGAAAAAAACAACAGCAAAAGACAAGTTACTATATGACAGTCTGTAATCTTGGAACAACTGTACTGATGCTGAAATTCTCATTAAGAACTATATCTAAGGTCACGTGACTAAAGATAGAGAAAATAAAGTTCACATCCTTTTTAAACCATAAATAATATTTATTCTTCTTCATCTTTCTTTATTACATAAATATCCAATTGGACCGAACTTGTAGCTTCAACATTTGAATTTTTAATAATATAATTTGTTATGTGTTCTTCAGTCTCCAATCTTTCTTAATTGCAGTGGGATTATAAAAGCATAGCAGAAGAAACAAAGTAAATCCAAGAATTCGAATGATAAAATAAGATTCTGTTTTTATGTAAAAGATTTTTTTTTGTAAGAGTAAAAATAAAAGGTTAGAAATGTCTCTGTTAATCTAGGAAACCTATGCAATCAAAAGGAAGAATGAAAGAGTACAGTCTGAAACTTGTCTGCATTACCTGTATTTTCTGTTAGGAGACAAGCAGAAAAAGAGAGAGAATAAAATAATTAACAACTTATTGAAATACACTTGTTCTATATGTTTTGAGTGTGTTTTCATGATTCCTTAGCCATTTTGTTCTCTACTCGATAAATACTGGCTGTCTACAAATAGGAGGAGCCTTATGCAGTTAAAAGTGTACTACACAGAAATTCTAGTGTTACTGTTTCTATAGTTATATATCCTGATGTTATTAACAGCCATGTTCTGGGGTTCGTGAGGCCATCTTATAGATAACCAATGAATGTGATATATTTTAAAATCATTATTCAGATAGAAATCAAAAATAGATTTCTCACTATCTCACTATTTTGTAAGAAATTGTTATGTGGTTCTGTAGGTCTTTCATAGCTCCTGTGTGATGCAAGTCTAACAATGTACTGTAGGCTTTATGAATGGGGTTTATCTTTTGGCAGAATTTTGTTTTCTGTGTCTATATACCTCACTATGATTGAACAAAAATCTCCTCTATATAACCCTGTTCCATTTTCCACTACAATATAGTCTTGTTATAGCAATATCTTTTCACAGCAAGGAAACAACAAAATTTAAAATAAAGCTTAGGAAGAGGTGAAAAATGTGTTGCGGTTGTGTGAAAAATAGGCCATTCCCTGTGGTAGCTCAGTATAACACATGGAGTTAAACACTATCTGACTCGCTGTCTTTAATTTTTCAGACTAAAACTAATTAAAAAAAAAAAAAGCTTCTGATAAACATGATCCAGGATAAAAAGGAAAAGATAATTTAAGAGAAAAAGCACAAGGTTTAGTGACTATGCAAGCTTCTGTTTATGAGGGTTTTGTTCTTTGCATGTCATTCCTCCACCAGCCTGCACCACCCTCACCACGGGCTGCTCCAGTCCCTGCTGCTCTTTCCCACCGCCCCACACGGTCCCCTCCTGCCATCCCCAGCCCCCTCATCCTACGAAACCCCTGCAAATCCATCCTGCCAGGACATGCAGGGAAGGGCTGGCAAGTGGGAAGAACCAAAGCATGGGACCCAGAGCAGCTTCAGCTGCCCAGGCTCAGCAGATTGGGTGCTTGGACACCCTGCTTTCCTTGCTGCTTTCTCCTTCTTCCCCCATGGCTGGTGGATCAGATGTCCTGGTCCGCCCAGAAAACAGGTCGGAGGGGGCAGCTTGTCTTTGCACTAATAGCCAAAGGGTATGAAACTGGTTGTGTGAATGTTTTATACCTCCTGTTGTCCTAGAAAGAAGTAAAAAGGAGTGAGTGGAGGAGACATGTCTCTGTGAGTTGCTCACTCCAACCCAAGGAACAGGGCTCTGAGCAGCCCTGGAAACAGATGAAACATGGGAAAAGGTCAGGCGGGCTGGGGCAACGTGGTTCATCTGCTGGGCAGACCATCTTCTGCCTATAAATATTGCAACCTTAAATTAGCCTCTATGTAGTTTTGCAAAATTTTTTTCTGCCACACAGCACATACTAATAGAGACTTGTAGGTTCAACTGATGTTGTTTTCTGCGGTGTTGTATAGCAAAAAGAATATCATAGTAAGATGCAAGCCTGGGAAATGAAGTAATATCTCACTTGTTAAGAACTGGATGAAAAATAAGATGATAGCAATGCCTACAGTGCATTTCCTTAAGAACTGTGGCTGTAGCATTGGCCAGTCTAGAGTAAAGCAAATTCATTAATTTCAGCCTCTTGTTTTAAACCAGAAGAGAATCCGGACCTATAGCTCCTTACCATAAAATACCTAATACTGTAATAGAACTCAAAAGGCCTTTAGATTTTGCTTTCTTGATAGATATGGAGGAATAAGTTTCATCTTTTTCATTTCAGTACTGACACTGGGAGACCACAGCTCTGCCTAATGATAACTTAAGTAGAGTATGATAATTTGTATACAAGTTATTTATAATGGTATACGGATACCAAATAAAACAGTCAGAACTTGCATTAAGCATATTTATCTGGACACTCAAATAGTCACATTTATTGTAGTAACAAATTAAATAGCCACATGAGAGTGTGGACTGTAAAGATGGTGCTAATAAAACACAAAAATATCTCTCAGTGCTATTTCTTTCTTTGGTAACCAGTTTCAACATTTTTATTCTTTAATCTGAAAGGAGATTTTCCATTTATCTGGCAGTTTTCTTTAAGTTCAAATCCTGACAGACGAGATTTGCTAAACACAAGTGAGTCTGAAGGTTGGTGAAGTGTCAGTGCTGGTTAATGTACAAACAAAAAGAGGGGAAACAAATACTCAATCTAATCCATGAGTATGAATTCAATGGTTGTGGCAGATACACCTTTGTATTCATATCCAGATGACAATCCCTATGATTGGGCAGCAGGAATATAGAAATACAAGAATGGATGGTAGATGTGATCCCAAAATAGAAGAATCATTGAGCCTCACACTCAGAACAGGTTCACAGTTCTGGAACAGGTTCACAGTTCTGGAACGAGAAGTGAATCCAGGGAAAAAGACTGGGCTATGGTGGTTGTCAAAGGTCTATATTACATGACAGCAGCCACTTGCAATATCTGATAGACAAAATTATTTACAGAAGCACATTATATGTTTTTATTTATATTGCAATAGTGGTTTACCTTTATGTAACTCTCTGATTGCTCAACTGCTAAAGAAAAGCAAAGGCTCACCCATGCAAGTAAAATTATTACAAATCCTGCGTGTCATTAGACATGATGTCCAGTGCACAGAACACTGAGCAATTCTAGTAAACAACAATATCTTCACTGAAACTCCCGAGGTCAGTACTTAATGATCAGAACTTTCTCAGCAGCTGATATGCTGTTGATATGCTGACTAGTTGACTCATGACTGGCCTCACTCAAACCACTGTGTAGCCCAAAGAGGAACTACACCTTATCTAAAATCCCAGTTTGTGCCCATGGGATGTATTGATAGGCTCTGTGTCTTCAGTTCTTCTTAGCTCATGGGGAAACTTTGAAACGAAGTAATACTTACTAAACTCACCTTTCAGTAAGAAATCTCCCTTTTGCACATTTTCAAGATGCAATTTTCACTGCTGCTTTGAAAACCAAAGGTGACAAAGGAGGATGGTAAGGGAAAGGTTCGAAGATCAAATCTTTAGAATTTCCTACAGAAGCCTTCCTACTGCTACTAAGAACATTAATTCCACAGGAAATTTTTCATTTTCTCCAAAGCCAAATTTTCCAAAATAATTTAGTCACGAATTTTGAGCATCTAGGAAGTCCACTGCCATTGCTGCTATTAAACAGCATAATCAGAATCAGTTTCTTTGCAGGTTGTCATTCTCATTGACAGTGGTATAATAGGTGGTTTTCATGTAATACGTGGCCTGTGTATGCTGTATTCTTCTGGCATATTTCAAATCATGATAAAGGCAAAGACAGCACAACATGCAGGAAACGTTTTTATAGGACTAGAAAGAAAAACACTTGAAAAAAATTTATTAGGCTCTACCAATAATGAATCCTGTATTTGCTTATCCTTGAAGCTATTGCTTCATAGAATCCTTAATCAGACATGTGCACATGGATGGGCATTTCTTCAAAACACTAAAGCCTGCTTTTTGTAGAAGAAAGGTTTGCAAATTAAATTGGAATAATTTTTTTAAAAGGGAAGAGAGTACAAGCTAATCTGTGTAATGTGAGGACACTGTATTTGTAAGTCT
The DNA here is from genome assembly GCF_036013475.1 of Columba livia. NCBI lineage: Eukaryota > Metazoa > Chordata > Aves > Columbiformes > Columbidae > Columba > Columba livia. Next base: position 134,260,862 of record NC_088603.1, read on the forward strand.
TGAGTGGTTTACGTGATGGCATCTTGTAAATGATAAACCAGAAGTGAACGACAGAAAGTGGAATAGCTTTTTGGCTGAATCCTCGTGGCTGTTCACAAGGCTAATTCTGATTTCATTTAATGAAATTTTCCAGAAAAAAAGAAAAAAAAAACCAAACAAACAAACTCAAGATTTTCTTCTCAAAGCCCTTTCTTTTTAGGTAAGTAAAACTAATAGAATTAACCCTTACTATATATACAGAGGCAGCTTTCCATTGTAACTAAACCCATATGCACATACAGCTAATCAGAACAGCTACCAACTGCATACATAATATAGTGATGGACAGAATGCCTTATTGTAGCAATATGGGTGAGGATGTCAATGTGAGGTTGGGATACATATCCTACTAGAATTTTAATGAGCCATCAATAGCAATAATGAGACACAGCACATAGCAAGAAGCCCTGTCACAATTCCTGGGATATTTCCCATAGCTACTCTGGCACAGGGAACAGTTAGCAGATACTGTGCACCAAATGACAGGTTGGATGGAAACTGCCTTGGTTAATGAGTACAGGATTAGGATTCAGAAGTCAAAGACGATGTCCAGATTTGCCACAGATTAGCTGATATATGGAGTATAATTCAGATAGCTATTTATGTTGTTTTTTTCACATGCAAACTTAGGATGGTGCTCCCTGTGGGTAAAACACACTATTGGGTCACTTGGGTGCAGTGATCCATGACTCTGTGCATGCCTAGAGCAGCAGGGAAAAGGCAAGGAATTGAGAGTGCTCTCAGGGATGGTGTTTATACCATACATTTGAGGAAAGCTCTGGGAACTAAATAGATGGAATTAAAGTCATAGAATCATAGAATGTCCTGAGTTGGAAGGGACCCACAAGAATCATCGAGTCCAACTCCTGTCCCTGCATATGACAGCCCCACAGTTCACATCATGTGTCTGAGAGTGTTGTCCGGTCTCTTCTTGAACACTGTCAGGCTTGGGGCTGTGACCTCTTAAAATTCATCTTTTTTGCCCTCTCAGTACAGAGCAGAAGAATTAAATTGTATTTCCCTTTCCCGTACCTGATGCACATCAGAAGTTGCAATGCCATGTCCATACTTATGGTATGTTTATATATTTAAGCCTCCAACTGACTACAAAAGGACCGCCAATGGTGATGGAAAGCTTAAAGAAAATTCTTCAGAAGTTTGCCCTTGTAAATCTGTAAACTTTTTTTTTTTTTTTGCAAATTGTCCAATTTATATCCTGAGCTGTAAAAAAGAGAACAATTCTCCCACACACTGTAATGCTGACTCATGCACTGCAGGATTACAGCAACATCGCTTCCCTGGAGGATTATTGAGTTACCCAGGGGAAACTGTAGCACATTTGTTCCTCCCTCTTCATGACCATTCATGAAGACACCTACTGAATATTTTGCTGCTCCAGGCAACCTCTCTGATCTGTGTTCTGGCAGGAAGATATTTCTCTCCTTCTGGTTTAACTTTTGAGCTTCAGAAATGTAAATGGCCTGAGAAACCTAATGAGCTTTCTATCTGCCCAAAATCTAAAGAAAGACCATGACTTTTGCTTTTGGCTGCTTCAGTAAAATAGTTACTTCAGGTTGCTTTTAATTTGCTTTAGACCAATGCTGACTGTTGAGTTTCCAGTGGACAAGTTTCAGCAATAGGAAGACAACACTGAGAACAGAACCTTGCCTGTAACAGATGTATGTCAGATATTAAAAAAGAATAAATTAAACTAGCACTATTAATTACCATGGAATGAGCTTGCAATAAGCATTTGTTTGTATTAGGGTTTTGCTCAGCAAACATGAAGAATTCAGACTTTCATTAATTGCAAAGTGATTTCTGAGGCTAATGACAATTAGAGTGTTGGAAGAGAAGTGCAGCCCATTTCATTTTAGAAAAATACAAAGGAACAAAAGGATTGACTCCTGGAAATTGCTTTTATTTAAAGCTATCAAAAGTCAGCCTTTGACACATGCCATGAAATGTTTGCCACCCTCGTAGAATTAGATCTGAAACTCCCTTTCTCCTGTTTTTATGGTTAGGATTTTTTGAGTGCCCAATACCACAAGCATTCATACATGTGATTATCTTTCCATACAGAAATAAATATTCAGCAATGGTGTTGCTAATATGTACAAATTTATTTATCTTCTTTAAATCCTGAAAGAGTAGTAACTGTCTTTGTAGCATAAAGCTGACATGTAACTCCCCAGGTAAAACAGCTTTTCACTGGTACTTGCAGGCATTTAAAAAAGTGCTTTAAAATAATGCTGACAATTTTACAGAAAATGTCAGAAAAATATTATTTCTCATTGAAACATTTTATATTTTCTTCCTGCAACTGTTTCCCCCAACACACCAAGCTCAGTGTGATTTGAAGACTACATGAACATCAGACCTGAAGGTTAATTCCAACACTCCGAGGAACCCTCTGTGCTCTTCATTGCTCCTGCACTATGTACGAATCCACCTAATTCCCACTGTCCCCAGCCCTCGCTGTCACAGAAGTGCTATGGACATTTATTTTCCTTTTTCCCTTTGGGCTGGAAGCCAACCGGCCTCCTCCTCCTCCCTGCCCAAAGACCTTGTCTGACATTCGGACACCTTTGGCCGTAGGCTGAGCCACTGCCCTCCTCCTCTCCTCACCGGGTGATGACTCTGACGGCTCCTCTAGGCCCCAATTCAGCCAAGCAGCAAGGCACAGGTTTGATTTTAACTGGGATTGCAGTGGAATTGGTTATGCCCTTAAAGTTAATAGGTGTATTATTAAGTTCCATGAGGATCAGGCCTTAATGAACATGCCCTCACCAGCATGTAATGTTTCACTTACAGGGAACTGAAATTAATTTTGAAACTTCAGTATCATTTCTATTCTACACAACTGACTTTTCCTCTTTTTTTTTTTTTTTGTGATACATTTCTAGAAAATCTATCAACTTCTCCCATTGAATAGTTTTTAAAAGTCTTATTATAAATCTCAATATTCCCCTGGAAATGTGTAAGTATTAGTAATTTTGCCATGAAATTATGCGTATAAATAAAAAATACCTTAACCACGACATCATTTTTGCACAAAACTTTTTTCATTGGGAGGTTGCTTTTAATTTAAGAAAATAATTTTCTGCATAATGTTTACCTACGTTGTCCAGGCAGCTTTCCCTATTTCATTGTCAAGATGCTCAAAAAGCCAGTGTTCTGCAGAGCAGAAAATGAGGCGCTGCTGTTCCAGATGCATCAGATCCCCTCCAGAAGACAATGAGATACTTATTCAAGATCACAGACCACAATACTGAAGTCAATAGACCTTTGTTATTCATATCAGCTGGAACTGTAAAGCACTCTGTAAAGCTGTAAAGCTCTGAAGAATTTGCATCCTTCCTTATTCTTTAAGCTACATATTATGCCCAGGGCACTTTGTATCAAAACAATTTACTATTTCTTCTTTATTCTGTTGTAGCACCTTAGAAAGCATATAAGACAGGTGTTTGGGGTTTTTTTTGTTATTTCTGGGATATTAAGAACTGTAGCATTATGGAAGCAAATACAAATAGATTCACTAAGATTGTCTGAAACTAACTCTGGTCTTCCCTGCTGCTTTTTGCCTAGGCTGTTTTTGCCCTATTCTTTCCCCTCAGTTCCCTCCCATTCCCATTGTTGGTATCCTTATGACACGGTAAGTATTTCAGAAGATTACTTTACAACTGACCAGACTAGAAGGTCATCCTTGAACTCTTATAGCCTGTGAAGATTATAGAGAGGCTTTTTATACATCAAATAAAAGAGAAAGACCGGCTTTTTTGTTTAAAAAGAGGCTATATTTTTACTGTTCTTCACACCACACTTAAATTCTGTCACATCTATCATTTTCTTCTGCTGAATAAAGAATGTACTGGATGTCAGCTCAGAGTTCAGCTGAATCTAAACTTGACTGTATCCTGAATATTGAGTTTTTAATCTTTTGTCCCCCTCTAAAAATTGTGTGGTGTCAGCTGTCTTTGTGTTGTGATTGCTATGTAAGGTCTTGCCTCTAGGAAATCAATGGGGATCTTGCACAGGATTCAGTGGGGCTAAGGTTTCACCCAAGCAGTTTTACTTGTACTCCTTCCATTTTGTTCTGTCCTAAATACACTCACTACAGCTTTTAGATTTAGCTCTCAGATGAAATGCTTTATCTTCTTTGTCAGAAAAAAACAAAGAGATGCTTTTTAAGTTACACAATGTGATACCTTGAAATTATTTGAAGAACAGCAAAGGACAAAACATGGGGAACATCTGGATTTGCTTATCTATTAAACTTTAACGCTAGGTATCAGGTTAATTTTCCAGACACAATTATATTAGCACTGTAGAAGTAAACAGGATACTTTTAGAACTGTATAAAGTGTAAATATTGATTTTTTGAAGCATAGTATTATGCAGATATTCCCTAACAAACTTCTTGGGTATAACATCATGCAATGGTAAAGCCTTTATTCAAAGACTGACTTGCTAATTTTTCTCAGGAAAACATCAAATTTAGCACAAAACCAGTGGAGTTTCTATGTAAGTTACTTTGCTTTTTTCTGTGTTTAGAAATAAAATTAAACTGTCCTGTTAGAGGGTTAAAGAATGGACAATGCAAAGCTCCTGTCTCATTCTCAGACTCGACATTACTAGATGCTTGAACAAAGGAAAAAAACAACTTAGCCTACCTGGAGCACAAGGCCTAGCATACCAGGTAGCAAGCAAATCAAGTGTTCAGAAAGGCTGCTCAAAAATATGCAAGAATTGATGAAAATATGGAGCAAAGAATAATGAGTCTAAACTCACATTTTCGTTAAAAAAAAAAATAAAGACACATTGAAATTATCTCAGCTGGGGAGTTGGATGTTGGTGGTGGTCCAACACCTCTTGGAAATACTGCTCGAAAAGCAAGAACAGAATCACCTGCAGAGCAGGGGAAAGGAGGGACCCTCCATCCACACTTGATGCAGTGTGGACTTTGCCAACAACCCCACTGGGATGGGGTCCTTCTTGTGGCCTCTGCTTCCACAGCTCACCCCTGTCAGACTAGGCTGGGTAGTACCTGAAGTGACTGTTGATTCCCTTGGGAAAAGAAACTTTTCTCACCTTCTGTACTTTAAAGCGGAGCCTGTAGAATGCAGAAGTAGCTGGTGACAAAGGAGTGAAGAATTCAAGAAGCAAAGGCAGCAGGTGGGTATGACTTGGACATTTGAAGTGTCTTTACAATTCCACCTTGTCATGGGATACCTGCAGCACTGTGGGAAGGGAACATGAGTCTTTGCTGGGAACTAACCCATTTGTGTGAGCTTGTGTTTTTTTCTTCTCATTAGACCTCATTTTAGAGAACAAGTTTTTGGTGTATTTTTTTCCCTAGACTCAGGATCTTTTTCACCAGTCTTCCTTTGGTTTCACATTTCGAGTAGATAATACACTGGCATTAGCATTTTATCTGGTGACAGACGAGATGTACTAACACACCTACCAGACAAAAATGATTAGTGTATAGGCAGACACAAGCTCTAAGAAGACAGAAAAAAAAAGATAAGAATTTACAGCATCTTCCATAGTATCCCGACTTCAGAAAAGCTCTAAAAACTGTATACTATACAAATAATTGGAGTTTATTATATTAGCTGTGCATGTAGTGCTCTTATAGCAGAGATGTTGTGATAGGAACTCATGCATAATACAAACGAAGTGTAGGTATCCAGTATCTGGCATTGCATTATTTTCCTCAGTATTTCTAAAACATTGACTTTGACCTTTATTTTTCATTACATGTGCCTCAAACTGAAGGGTCTTGCGTTGTACAGTATGTACACACACTGGGTTAGGAGACCCACACAAATATTTATAACGTGAAAACTGCACATGCAAACACCCACCTGGTTTCTCAGTTTGTGCACTCAGTGTCTGAATTTGACACCTGTGGGTATCAACTGGGGATTCTTAGGCTCTATTTTTAGCTACTTTAAAAGGCAGAAGGAGCTTAGATGCAGAAGAAATGACTTTTAAACTCCCATAAAAAAAATGTGCTGTAAAATAGGTATTTTTCATACAACCTCAAAAAAAGCTGTCAATTTGTTCTGCAGTCTTATGTTACGGTTTTCATCCACTATGCTAGCACCTTTCAATAAATATTGCAACTGTGAGAGGCTGTGGGGTCTGGGTTTTGGGTTAGGGTCCAAGTTCTCTCCCACAAGATGTTTGTAGCTTTTCCCCATCTGCTCACTGTGCTTATTTTCTCCAAGGATCTTCCACTTTTTGGAATCATTCTTCATTGTTGGGTTTTTGTATTGACCACAGGGAACACTCAGAAGCACATGTGAGACTGATGATTATCTTGCACAGCAGTTGTGGCCTTATTCCTCCAGTCCTCCCCTTCTCTGCTGTCACTTTCTGTTCTCCACCTCCCCACAAACATTTCCTGTATGTATGTATCATCATTTTTATTTTTGTGGGTGTGTATGTAAGCAATTGCAAAAATGTAGTTGACATTTTGGCCTCAATGTGGGTTGGTTTGTGGCCACTTCTATTTACTCCTGCTGAAGAGATGTGAGGAAGTAGCTGAGAAAATTTTGTTTTTTGTTTTCACATGTTAAATGCTTAAGTTTAGTGGGTTTGGAACTTCTAAGGAGTAGAACTCTTACAAATAAACCTCACAGAGAGGAAGGAGAGATGTTCTTTATGAAATCGAGATGGAGTTAATGAAGGCCTTTGAAGATTAAGATGAAAGACATGAGTACAAGAACCACCCAACAAAAAAGCTTCATTTCCTCTGGGTACGTGTTAGAAGGCTCATCCAAGTCACTGGGAGTTGCCTTAAAGTTTCATAGCGATAACAATCCCATTTGTAATGAAAAAAAAAATCTAACCCTGTACTAGTCATTATTATGGATGCTCTCTAGGAAACCAGACTAAAAATATCAGCAGATAACATTAGAGCACTACAAGATAAAATCTCAATTCAAAACACATTAAAATGAAAGTTGATTTTCATCAGTCCCACTTGGTATCTGGGGCTAATTTTGTATCACTGAGATGTTCTTGCTGATTTATCTGTGGAGTGGCAAGAGTCACGGACAGCACAGGAAGAGTAACATACAAGTACCTGAAGAACAGGTTAGTGATCTCTACCAAGAGATTTCTATACTCTTTACTTATGGCTGTGTAGATAGAGACCTAACTGTTGTACCAAAGTCCTACATGTGATATGGTATATTCACAAGGAGTCAAGACTTGCTGGCTGAATTAATGAAATGCAAGTGTTTTAATGGGTTGGGCTATATTAAAATTAGAGTGTAATTAAAGTGCATAGCTCACTTAACCCTAGGAACACTGAGGTCTGAAAAGAGGCTCAGAGATGTTTTAAATTCAGCTGAGACTAATGTTTCAAGTATTTTATCATCAAGTGATTAACAGTTTCATGACTATAAAAAATATTTCATAGGCGTCTTTAGCAGCCTGACAATACAGCGGTGTGGTATTACAGCATTATGGAAACTTTTCTTTGTTGGTCAGCACTATAGCACAAAATTTCTCATGCTAGTGTAATCACAACAGAGGTTAATTCCTGGGAAGGTGAGTTGTTTGATTGTTGTTGCAGTCTGTTCTGTCTAACAATCTACAACCCTTTCCAGTAATGATTTTTTTTCAATTTGGTGTAATTCCTATAAACAAATTGCAACTTAATTTCTTAACTGGAATTTTGTAAGCAACAAAGAAAAGCCTTTTATGTTTCTTTCCTAGTGCTACTCTGAACTGTACCATTTGGTGTACTAAGTACAACAGCAGAATCCAGAAAACAGGATCCAGTCACCATAACATCTTGCTGGCAGCCAGATCTGTGTTTTGCTGATGAACTCAAGGCAAGCTGCTTCACTGAAGACTATTTCCTAAGGGCTTCAGCTGATTAGCTTTAGGTAATTCTTAGGCTGACCAAATACTGTCTACAATTGGAGTGATACAGCTGGAAGATCATCCAAACTTCCAAACTTCCATCTCATGCTGGGGCAAGTCTAGTGGCCTGCAGTTCCTTCTGGGCTCTTTCTGGTCTCAGACACTTTCTCAGGGGAAAATGAAACAGTGCCTGCTGTCTATGTTAGGTAATTGATTTACAGCACACACTTTCTAACCAGCTGGAAATTCATTGTCTGTTTCATTTTTGGTGATGGAAAATGCTGTGTGTTGCTTCAGTTGAATATTTTCATTTTCTTCCTGATGCTGTAGAACTGTAGAACTGTAGAACTTCACTAACATCAAAGTGTTTAGTACCTTCCTTTTTTTGCCAGTGCACAGGAAGGCAATAATCACAGATTCTTAGGTCCAGAAGAAAGGAAATACTGTCTTTAATTTCCTTCGGTGCAGCTGTCCTGTGCTGAAGGCATCTACTGTAACTTACGGGTGAGTTCTTATTCTGGGAGCACTATCAGTTTAGCGCAAACCTCAATGAAGTTTCTGCCAAATATCGCAGCGATCACACTTACTGTTCCTCCACTTCATCTCTGTTTAGCCTTTTGCAGGAAACCCAGGAGGTTCATAGGGTTTGTGGAACTAGGGTAGAGTTCACCATGGTTGCTGACAGTAGATTCAGATACCAGTATATTAAAATAAAGCATCCTCACCCTACACACTGGTATCCCACCAAGCAGGGAAATAGCCCAGTGGCTATTGATAAATCAGGATAAAAATGCATTTTACACAGACTGCCAAGGGTCGGCCATTTTTGGACTGAGCTAAAACAGAGGGGCTTTTTCCCCCATTGACTGCCAGCTGAGTGTAGTCCTAGTTCCTCTGCTAAAGGGGATACAGACTCTGCTTTCTGATGTGCAAAGTGGTGGTAGAAAGCAGAGTAGAAAGGTTTTCTCAGCAGTGATTGCAGCTGTACAGGGTGGACCAAGATGGCTCAGGGTCCCACGTGGCACTTCTGTGTGCCTGGAGTTAGAGGAGAGAGTTGTGCTCCTTGGCTGGGATGCGGTTCCAAGAGGAGCAAATGTTATGACAGCACATTCATATTTCAGAGCATTAGCTTGAAAGTAACATCATCTAAATGTGCACTGGAGATCTGACTGCTGTATTTGCTGTGACTGTTACTCTATACTTCATTGTATACTGCCACTAGGAAACAGTAGTCATAATTGGGACTTTTTTTTTTTTTTCCTGAAATGTAGGCAAGAAGCTGTGAATATACAGAAAATGTGCTGTGAGCAAACTTAAGAAACACAAGTAAAATTAAAAAAATCCAGTTCCTCAAAACATAAATGTAGAGAAAAATGTAACAAATCAGACATAACCTGAGAAACCTTGATAGGAATGTTTTTCCTGCAGATCACATTCTCTGTTCTCATGAAAAGGGCAGAGAAGATGCCAGGATTTACCCCATGAAAAAGGAAAAAAATGTAGACAGTTAACTGAGACCAATGGATTTTTAAAAGAGATAATTTTCATTTTTAACACTCTTGAATGACTACCATGCTGCACAGACCACATCAAAAGAAAGACATCATGCTTCCTTGGGGATCAGACAGGCTTCTAGCTTTAGAGTGGGGGAAAGTTGCACACACTACCTGAGAACTCTCTTCTGGCACCCACTTGGGGGTTTTAAGTGCATAAAACCAGCAACGCTAATAATGAAATTAATGAGGCTTAAGACTCATACTGTTCACAGTGCAAAAATGCCCAAAGCATAGTCAGTGATGGGAAGCAAGTTCACTACAGGGCCAAACTGCACATTTTTCATAGGCAGAGTAATGTAATTAAACTCAGTCTCATGCAAGACATTATTCATATGCAATCTTTACACTCAGGCTAGAGGACTATGTATTCTGCCACCAATAGAAATGGTGATTTGCAAGACCTGTGCCCACATTGGCTTGTGTTATGAGAACAGATTAGACAATTCCTGCTAAGGTTCATTTTTACTGCCAGAAGACTATGATCCTTATTTATCAGACTATAGAATTTCAGAAAGGGTGATTTACCAGGATGGCAGATAAAGGGAATTATGCCAGTATAAAAGAAGACAGAACTCAGGCTGCCATTTCCAGACATTCTGCAAAGCTTAGCACCACAGAAATGTACTCTCACACTATATCTCTCTATGTGTGTACTTCATGTATGGGCAGATATATGAATGTATCTATATACACACACGTAAGTATGAATAAACATATGTATGCATACATGCATATATGTAAGCGTGTGTGCTAAAGGTAAGGCTGAGATGTTTTCTGAGCCATGGAAAAGATTTAAAAATTGTGTTACAGAAACTGATGGCAAAAGCATTCACTACATGAGTCATATTTTGCACAGCTAGTACTTAGAAAGCCAGCACTGTTTGGCTTCTTTTCTTGTTCTGGAGCTGGATCAGATTTCTACTTGACATAGCATTACACTTCCAGTGACTCTGTTTAACAGAGGTAGATCATGAGACATTCGGTTGCTATCTGAAGGAAGGGAGCTTGGAGCTATGTAGGTACTATTTTGAATGAGTTTTGGGCTGGGCTGGGGTAAAGAAGGACATTCCTCCATACACTACTTTAGTGACTTCTCATTATAAACAAGATTTGAAAGATACTGGAAGTCTCATGAAGCATCTCTAGGAAGCTGACAGTGTAAGAAGAGAGTGTTTCACCCATGTAGCTATTAGAATCACAGATCTCAGGCAACCTCTTGCACAAAGTGGGACTAAATCATCACTAGACCATGTTGTTCAGGGCTATGTCCAGTCATGACTTGAAAATCTCCAAGAGTGGAGGTTCTACAGCCTCTTTGAACAATCTATTCCAGCGAGTCACAACACTCATAGGGACTGTTTTCTTTATATTCAAACAGAATTTCCCTTGCTGCAGCCTGAGACCATTGCCTTCCCTCCTTTCCCCGTGCACATCTGAGAAGAGTCTGGCTCTCTTTTCTGTAACTCCCCATTAATCACTGAAGACAGCTAGATCTCCGCTTAGCCTTCTCTTCTCCATATTGAACAAATCCAGGTCTCTTAATTTTTCCTAGCATGCATTTGTGCCCCTCCCCTAATCTTAGTGGATCCATGCTGAACTGTATGTACAGTTTGTCCATCTCTGTCTTGTACTGGAGAGCTCAAAACTTTACACAGTTTTCCCAGTTTAACCTCACTACTACTGAAACACTAACATTTAATTAACCACACAGTTGATATAAAGGCAGAGTCAATTGCCATGTAAACCCAATATCAGAGTGAAGGTGTAAGAGCTGTTAGCATTTTCCAGTAGTGAGTCAACATGATAAGTTTCTGAGAATCTAGTTAAGTAAGAAGTCTGAAATCGCACAAGAGACGTCAACATCCAAATAATATAAAAGACAAATTTTTATAACAGAAACTCTTGTTGCTCCATTGACAGTATGTGCTAAGCTATCTTTATTCCTTGCAACACAACTATTTCATAGCTTGGTGAATTTGAACAAAATGCTATTTAAAAATTAAATGTCAACTTGACTGGAAATAAATTATCCAGAAGTCCCTAAAAGGAAAAGGCTGTGATGGATATTTTTTTTTTCAGTCTTGCTTACAGTTATGATTCTCTTTCTAAAGTCTGTATATCTTGGTAGTATATGCAAAAGGCATACCGGGAGCATGTTGGTTTCAAGACAGGAATTCAAACTTTGTGCAGGAACTTTTCATTGTAACTCCCTAGACAATTATTAAGGTATGAGCAATTTCATGTTATAAACTTCCCTGATGTATTCCTAGTCTTTCGGTCACTGGCATAATAGGTACTATTATGATGTGGAAACATGCCAGTGCACTCACCCTTGATAAGCACATGGTCAGTTGACTTAAAATACAGTTGCTATGCGAAGTGAAGATTCACCTTTTCAAGAAGTGATTCTTGTCCTAAATATAGCCACAAATATTGATACAATTTTTAGAAAAATAACTGTCTCCTGTAACTTCAAAAAGACAAGTCAACCATTTAACTACGAAACAAAAGAAGTTATTCCAACACCTACTCAGTGTTGCACTCTTACCCACTTCTGACTAAGGCAATGCTGACATTGATTTGGGTTTGGCTTTTAGATAGGATAGTGTTGCCATTAAGCCTTAAAACATGTGTGTTTTGCAGTGTTGCTTTGGAGCATTTTTCAGCACAGTGTCAGCAGAAAACTGAGCTCCTCACACACAAAAAGGTATTTGTGAGACTCTGTACCCTGAGGGCCAGACCAGCTGGGTAATAACCAAAGTTAATGGGGGCAAGGAGTCTCCTGCTTTCTAGCACGACTGTTCTCAGGAACCCAGCTGCAATCTCCGTGCTCTCCAAAGAAATTACGTCAACTTGAGGGAGAAAGATAAGTGATAGGATGGAAGCACCTCTTTGAGGTTTGCTTTTTTCTGCCCCATTGAAGCAGATTATTGTCACAGGAAATGGAGCAGTCTCTGCAGTCAGAAAGATATGGAGACACCATTGTGACTGGTTTGCAATGGGAAGAACTCCTGATATACAGAGGTCAGACGTAGCTGAACCCTTTTAACCTCCTCATTTTTGTTAATAGTTCTAAACAGAAGAGCATGTCGGTTTCTGGTACTGTCCCCTCTCTGCCACAATAAATAATGAAGTAAATATGAGAAAGAAATAATCCTTGACATGTTTGCAATATATTTTGAAAGGTCCTATAAGGTTAAGAACATTATCTGGAAAGCCAGCTGCGCTCTTTACTCCTCCCTGTTCTTGATAAGTCCCTTAAATGGAGGACAAGTCGAACCTCATTGCACTGACGTCTTTAACTTTATCTGCAGGTTCTTATCTCTTCTGCCACGCAAAATATGTACATGAGAAACCTAATTTCTGCACGTTAGCAGCAAAAAGATTAAAAGAATAAATGCCTTTCATTCAGCTGTTCTCTACAAGCAGAAGACCTGCATACTGATGAATGAGTACAGTTTGGAATATCAGAGAAGAATGTCAACAGAGTACACACACCTTCCTTCAACAAAATTGAAGACCTTCTTGCTGCTGTGTCTTTCTTGGTGCACATGCTGCAGGATGTCTTCTCTCTCAGTTAATACTGTTATACATGTCCAGTAACAGGTTGCTGCTCTTATTACTGCTGCTGTGTCTAGCAACCCAAGTAATGAGTGAGGTTGTATCACGGTAGGCACTTCATACAGACAGGAAGTTGTCTGCCTCAGAAAGCTTACACTCTGTATGAACCAAACTGGCTAATGAGGATGAGAGGGTAAACGATACACAAGGAACTGAAGACCTGTAAGAAAGGCTGGAGGAAGCTGGCTCTTCTTGCATGGTCATGACCCCAATGGACAGATCTCCTCTCTACTGATTCAACCTGTACTTTGTGGTCAAATGGTGAATTCAGGCAGGGGCCCATCACTTCCAAAGGGCATCTGGAGCTCACAGTGCAAAAGAGCTCAAATCTCTCAGTTTGCCAGGCCTCCTCCCCACCAGCCACTGCTGTTGGCCAGCGCGGGGATTCAGCGGTGGTGGGGAGCTCCCCATGGTTTGTGGACCTCAGCTCTGGCTACAAGAACAAATAGAAGCTGGCACGTTTGTGTATACCCCTCTTGCTTGTATCTGATCTGTCTGACTTTGCTTTCTTATCAGCTGAGTAATAAAATTAATAGGATAATTGATTTTTCTTTTAATAAAGAATGCAAATAAAATAAATATATAGTCATGTTTTTACTTAATGTCGCTATGTGATTAGGACCATTATCTCTTTTGCTCACTTGACACACCAGCACAGTTTGCTACTCTCACAGACACGAAATAATCTAGAGTCATGGAAAAATAGAAATGTTACTCAGAACATGTGCACAGGTAGCAGTGAAACTTGCAACTGAAAGGGAAATGTAAAGTCTAATTTCTAGTGCATAACATGAGACACAACATTATATTAAGGACTGTAACAATGCATTACAGTCCGTGCATGACAGAATTTTTAATGTTATGCTTTAAGAAAGAAAGCTACAATTTCCAAAGCTTTTCAAATGTTCCACAGCTTAAAACTAGCTTGGTTACCAGAAACACAGCATTGCATGAAGTATCAGGGAAAGAAGGATCATCATAGAATGCTAGGGATTGGAAGGGACCTCAAAAGATCATCTAGTCCAATCCCCCTGCCGGAGCAGGAACACCTAGATGAGGCTACACAGGAATGTGTCCAGGCAGGTTTTGAATGTCTCCAGAGTAGGAGACTCCACAACCTCCCTGGGCAGTCTGTTCCAGTGTTCTGTTACCCTCATTGAGAAGAAGTTTCTTCTCAAGTTTAAGTGGAACCTCTTATGTTCCAGCTTAAACCCATTACTCCTTGTCCTACCATTGTTTGTCACTGAGAAGAGCCTGGCTCCATCCTCGTGACACTCACCCTTTGTATATTTATAAACATTAATAAGGTCACCCCTCAGTCTCCTCTTCTCCAAGCTAAAGAGACCCAGCTCCCTCAGTCTTTCCTCATAAGGGATATGCTCCACTCCCTGAATCATCTTGGTTTCCCTGTGCTGGACTCTCTCCAGCAGTTCCCTGTCCTTCTGGAACTGAGGGGCCCAGAACTGGACACAGTATTTCAGGTGTGGTCTCAGCAGGGCAGAGTAGAGGGGAAGGAGAACCTCTCTCGACCTAGTAACCACCCCCCTTCTAATACACCCCAGGATGCCATTGGCCTTCCTGGCCACAAGGGCACAGTGCTGGCTCATGGTCATCCTGCTGTCCACCGGGACTCCCAGGTCCCTCTCCCCTACACTGCTCTCTAATAAGTCATTCCCCAACTTATACTGAAACCTGGGATTGTTCCTGCCGAGATGCAAGACTCTACATTTGCCCTTGTTATATTTCATTAAATTTTTCCCCACCCAGCTCTCTAACCTGTCCAGGTCTCGCTGGATAACAGCACAGCCTTCTGGCGTGTCAGCCACTCCTCCCAGCTTGGTGTCATCAGCAAACTTGCTGATAGTGCACTCTAGTCCCTCATCCAAGTCATTGATGAATATATTGAACAGTACTGGCCCCAGCACCAACCCTGGAGGCACTCCACTAGATACAGGCCTCCAACCGGACTCTGCCCCATTGACCACGACTCTCCGGCTTCTTTCCTTCAGCCAGTTCGCAGTCCACCTCACTACCCGATCGTCCAGACCACACTTCCTCAGTTTAGCTATGAGAATGTTGTGGGAGACTGTGTCAAATGCTCTACTGAAGTCAAGGTAGACCACATCCTCTGCCCTGCCATCATCTATCCACCTCTTTTATCTTCATAAAAGGCTATGAGGTTGGTCAAGCACGATTTCCCCTTGGTGAAGCCATGTTGACTGCCCCTAATGACCCTCTTATCCTTTATGTGCCTTGAGATGGCAGCAAGGATAAGTCGTTCCATTACTTCCCCAGGGATAGCAGTGACATTGTTTTGCAATGGCATTGATAAAGCCACGTGCCTGACAGATGAAAGCATTATCATTATTAGAAATAATAGTGTACATAACATCATATGGACTACAAAGTACTCAGCCACATGTTAAAAACAAAAGCCTCCTTATGCTGACAAATATACAGACAAAGGACTAAGTGGGTAAGTTCAGTATTTCATTACTGAGAGAAATTATGATATGTACAGCACTATTGACAACTGTGATGTTTTGGGAAACTATTTGCCATTACAAAGATTTTCAAAAGCATATTGTATTTAGTGGAAATGAATCTTCTATGCTGATAGATACTGTGTTTCTTTTAGAGACAGGCAAATATTTAGAGACTATCTATTATTTGGACAGAGGATATCCCCTTAGCCAGATACTCTGGCATTTATAAACAAAAATATTTTTTAAAAAGTAATTCCTGTGGGAACTGTTGGTGCTCCAATGTCAATATTTAAATCACCACTGTTAAAAGAGCAGTCAGATACAGGTTATTGGTTGCAGCTTATAGTAAATGTTTGGTTGTATAAATGGAATCTGTCTGTTGTTACTGATATCTGTGTCTCCCCTCCTTAAAATTGTGCCTTTTTTTTTACGAATTTTACCAACATGAAAAAAATAGTATTTTACCCTGTTATGTTTGCTGCCAGCTCTTTATTACAGTATCAGGCTTCATTCTGGTAGTTAACAAATGTTAGCAAGTTTAGAGGCACGGTAGAAATTATGGGAATCGTCATGTTAATGAAACTCAGGTTTAATAATTAAATCCTGGTAACTAGAGGGGAGGGTACACTTTTAAAAAATCCATTCAAGGCCTGTGGTTATGTAATTGTTGTGCAGTTTAAGCCCATTACAAATTCCCTGAAGTGAACTGTTAGAATTTTTTACTCTACATTGCACAACATCTTGTGCATCGTGAAGCACATGTCTAGGTCCTACCTTTATGCTGGTGGTAACACTGAACACACTGACATTCAACTGGGCTTCTACGTATTCCTCACTCGCACTGCAACAAGCTCCTGCTGCCCTACGCTGAAAGCTTTGCTTTGGCATGCTCCCCTTAATGGCAAACTGCCTGGGTACAGGCAGCTGCGAGATGGTATTTCTTTACATTTCAAGTCAAGTAGCACTTATCTGTGCACAAAGGGTAGTGCTAGTAGTATTTAACTGAGTAAAAAGAAAGAAGGAGTCATTTATTAATTCTACAAGCTTTGTCTATGACCAAATTAATTACCCTGTGTGAATGAGTTCATAGCTCTGAGCACATGAGCTGCTACATTAGATAACTATGTATTATCCACACTGCTGGATCAATAACACTGAGCAGGGGGTGGTCTATTATGTGTTTTATTTCTTCTTTTGGTCAGGTCAGTTAGTTCAGCGCGCATTTGAATTATTTTTAATTAAAGCCAATTTAACAATGACAGATTTTCCTTGTACCTTTTACCATTAACAAAAACACTTCATTTGCTAAAAGGGGTTCTTGGCTGGGAAAAGCCAATATTCTTTAATTTACCTTCCACCCTGAGGAGATCCCTTAGGTAGAAACTAAAGCCATGTTGCTCAGCAGGCTCAAGTTCATGACTTCTTGAATGTTGAATAATTACAGAAGATCATTAATGCCTTCATCTGCATTATTGTAGTTGCTCATATGTTATGGAGTTTTCATTTGCTGACTGGTGTAAAGGATTAGAAGAGGGTTGTAACAAAGCATATGTTGTGTATAATGTATAAATGTAGATGTGTCCTTCCTCCTCTATATTGCTCTATGTGAGAATCCAGTTCAAAATAACAAAAGCTTCACCTTACTTGGGTGCAAGGTCAATGAAAAATATATAAAAAGTGTTCTAAATTTGCAAGTCTTGCTCATATCAGTGGGAGAATTAAGTAAGAAAGCCAGTGTTTTGGAAAACAACAGGAGAAACTGAAATTACAGTTTTTTAAGATATAGTATTTAATAATTCTGTTAGAAGGAGTGACCTGCTTTGAACCGTGGGATGGAATGTGTGCATGTATGCACGTGTGCATATGCTACATCTAATGGGCTACAGAGATATAAAACATATTTAACATCTTATTTCACAAACTTTACATTTTTTTGCAAGACTATTGCTCATCTGTTACTTTTGATGAGTTAAGCTACTTCCGTGACACTGCACATTCATGATAACACAGTCTGCTGGGGCTAGTCTGTATAATTTTATTGTACCATGGCCAAAAACCTATCCTGTCCTAACACACAAACATTTTATTTATAGGCCAGTACAGAAACCTTCCTATTCCTTATCTTTTATAACACTCCACATACTGTGATATCAGGAAGTGGACAAAACGAAGTTAATTTCGGCTCCATGGACAACCTGTGGTGTGACTGTTGAAATATAAAAGCAGAGGAGACATGAACAGTGGGATGCTGCAAGAAGGAAACACTGTTGTGCTAACATCTCTGAAGCAGCTGTCTCTGTCTTGAGATGGAACAAGTTATCACTTTGTTTACTGCTATTTCAGCATGCAGGAGTATGACCTGAAACATGCAGGGTATCATGCATCCTTAAAAAATCTAGAGTGTCTTATTGGTGAGGTAAAAAAAGTACTGGGGTCATAATTTCCACATTGTCACATGGCCTTTGTTTACTTTATCTAAACAGCAAATGTAGTTGAGTCAAATAGCCAGAAATTCTTTTTAATTTCACACCATGCCATCCTAACCTACTTAGGCTACCAAAACATATAGACCCATTTCCAGCCTCACAGAGCACTGAGAACTGCAGACAGCCTGTACCAGAGAGTGGGTGCTTTGGTCTGTAGTGCTCCTCACCCCTGCATCACAGAGAAAACCCAGGATTGTCCCGATATTGCCCCAAAACTGAGCATCTGCTAAGAAGAGTTCAAGGAAATGCCTTAATACTTGCTTGAATTCTTGCTGAAGGAATATGCAAAGCCCTGTTGACTTTGCTTGATTTTTGACTCAGACCCTCCTGCAGACAGCCCAAAGTTAAAGTCTTGAGACTGCTTAGTTGTTTTTGCCAGCTGAACCACTCTTCTGTTTCTTGTCTGGCACCTGTAAATGTGCCTGCATGAAAAGGGGTGGTCTGAGCCTCCCACATGTGCCACCTGATGATTCCTATCTTTGTCCTAGAGGCAGCAGCTTAATCTTGGAGTAGCAGAGACCTCACACAGGTTGTGCTCTCCTGTACTAGACTTGGGATTATAAAAAAAAAAAACAGCAGAAGGAAGTAAAAATTTAATTAAGAACTGACACATTCATTTTGTTGTGTTTCAACATGAAATACAATAATTTTTTGGTCTGGATAAGGCATCCACGTCAGAGTGTTGGTTAAATCATGTCCTTGTCTGCTTAAATGAAAGAAAAAAAATAATCCCTTTTTTAAAGGCTTTTGACCTTGTGTTGCCTGAATCAATGTTCTGTTTCCTTGCATAGCAATTACACTCACTTTACAGAGATTCAGCATTAATATTTCTAGAAGCTTTAACAGCCTGCCTCAGGACTTTAGAAATGACAGATAAAAGAAAAGTTTTCAAAGTTGTTTACTGTTTCGTAAGACTCAATTCTTTTATGCCATGCATTTTTTATTTATCAAAAACCTACTTGACATTGCCACAGAAAAAATGATGACTGAGAACTGTATTTTTGCTCTCAGGTTCAGTGGGTATTCATAGTTTGTAAGTCGTTGCTTTGAGTTCACCATTTTGCATCACTGTCTTTTTACTAGGCAATGTTTGTGAAACTCCTCAGGCTCAGAGATAGCATCACATTCCTGAAGAACTCATTTCCTATAGTCTCAGACTATAAGGTCACCCCGGGCTATAGGTTCACACACTGGTTGTGCATTTTACAGTGTACCAGCAACAGCAGCCGCTTCTATAGTGGAAAAAATGTATTCCAGCAACCAAAAAATGCCAGTCACTGGTGTATGTGATTAGCACCAATTCGTGTGCAAATGGAGAGTGCAGATAAAGGACCCAGAGGACATCCTCGGAGAACCACCAAGCAGAAAAGCATGGGTAGGAAAGAAGGAAATTGTCTCTCATATACCTGCCAATAATGGTATGTACACCATAGAATAAAATATCCTGGGAAGTGAAGACACCACACAGTTTAGTATTGTTGTTGGGGCAAAAAAGTTACTCTGAAAAATTCGTGTTTCTCATTCTAAGTTTCAAAGTTTCTCTTTTAAATGGATTAATCTTTTAAATAACAAACAGATGAGATTAATTTGCTGAGTTCTTATATAACACTACAATATTTTAATTTGCACATTTTCTGCATTCACAGTATCAAAAGTGCTATCCATTTTTGCTTATATTTTGTCTTCAATAGTTTATTACTCAACAGTACAAATGAGTCATTTCTTTTCAGACTACATTACAGAAAGCAGTGAAGAACAAAACATAAAATTTCCATGGGAGGGAACCAAGAAGAGGTGTTCTGTGCAACAAAGCTCTTTCTGCACCTAAAATCTCATTATAGGCATTAAAATGTCACCTTAAAGGCTCTCTAAACCACTGACTAGCAGAACAGAGCAGTGTGCCCAACAGGTCCCTGGCGGGAACAGGCAGAGATGAGGTATAAACAGAAAGACAGATGCCTCTGGCAATATGTTACTTGACTGAGATCACTTTCCTGCAGGAATCTAAACCTGACCAGTATGTTCTTCTGACACATGCTTCAAACCAAGTCCTACAGCAGCTCTTATTTGTGAGGTGTTAAGAATTGCAATGCATAGTCCAAAAAAATCATGGAGTTAAATATAAACACAGATATAGCTGCTGTGAGGTATGTACAGCTCAGCAAGGCAAAGTCTTCAAAGCAAGCTGAGAGAGCCATGGGTGTGCTAGGCCCTCAAGCCTAGCACAGGAGCACCATCCTTAGGATGGACACCATTGGAGAAGGCCTGATGCTCTGGTGTCCCAGGCAGTTACGGCCATATATGAGCCTAAAGCCAGCCTGGACAACAACAGTTTGGATTCCCTGAACACATGAAGACAAAGTTCAATGCAATGTTAAACTTGGCCTGCAGTCCCAGAAATTCAACAGTGTAGTACATAGAACATAAACCACCACAACTTCATAATCCTGTATAACAAGGTACAATATTTGGTTTCTAACAGATTAGCAGCTCCTACTGCTTGTTCTCCACTTGTTTTTGGAGTCTCATCTCATCTAATTGGTTTTTGCACAAGCAACAACAGAGTTAGAGTCTGAACTCCGGGGATCTGTGTTAATAAAACAGGATTATGATCTTTATGGACCTCAGTCAAAATCTGAGTATTACAACTTCAGATATAAACAGCATGCACAGACAAACTGTTCAAAAGCAAAATTTCTGTTAGTAATTTCTTTTAGCAATGAAAAAAAAAAATAATATTACATGACATATATGCCAATGTTTCTGCAAGCAGAATGTTTCTCTCAGGCATTACCAGCCAAAGTTGTGTAGGTGTTTCATTAAAAATTTAGAAAAAAGCAATATAAGTATTTTCTATACAAAACCACAGCAAATATTGCAGAGTTTAACTGCTACTGCGCATCTCACTGCTTGGGGTAATCAGCAGGACTTTCTCCTCATGGAGGAGCACTCCAAGAAGGGGTGCCAGCCCCTTACTCAAACATATGAGCCCTATAGCAAAGCAGGCAGGACACAAGTCACCCCTTTCCCTATACTGTGCTACCAGTGAGTAACTCTTTGAGGTCACTTAGCTAAATTATGTACCCTCTTGTGTTCAGGAAAAGAAAGGGAAGTGATGCCCAGATCAGAAGCACCAAATCCAACTGAAAGCAGTGGGAGTTCGGTGGCTTTGCTCAGTGGAGGGTTTTGAAGAGGGTATTTAGCCAGAATTATGTGCCTACAGGATGACAAGGGGTTCAGAAAGATCCTGCACAGCTCTTAATGAACATAAACTCATCAGCATTAATCTCCCGGTCTGCACGTTCCTCCTGCTGTCAGCTCTCCTCGCTGACTGCTGCAAAGGCAAATAACACGCTTTCTGCTGACGCCCTGCAGTGGCCTGCTAGGGATGGGGTTTAGGGTTTCTCTCTGGATCTTGTCCTGTGTAATTTGTCTTTGGTAACACAGATATAGCAGGAAACAGTACCCAGAAATAGAGCAGCTAGTGATTTGAGGATTCTGCATTTTCAGTCCTGAAAGTCAGTAATCAGCGATCACAAGCTGAGCATTTACCATCAAGAGTTGCTTTAGAAAACTTGGCTCACTCTTTTTTTTTTTTCCCCCCCTCCCTTTATGACTCATGCTTAGTCCTGCCTTCCTTCATTAATATTAAAAAAAAAAAAGGTGCACATTACCATTAAAAAATCTGAAATTATCCTAAAGGACATACTTGTGTAGCTTAACACTGTTAATATTCATTGTATCAGATAAATCATAACAAGCATTCACTTGCCAACATGCTCCAAACTAAGTAAACAAAAAATGTCTCCCATCTTGATGTTAATTTATTTATTCATTTGCTGACTAAAATCAGTTGTGTCCACGTTAAGACATGAGAGACACGTGAAATTCTCTGATGCTTTCTGCCCAGATGGACAGTAAAAGTTTGTCTGATCACAGAACTCTTTGTCTGAGCACTGCAATGGGTCAGAAGAAGGCAGAAAGTATCTATTCTAAAAATATGTATTTATGTGTTCTTATTAAAAACCACAAACAAGATGGTCTTTTCTTCCAGCACTGGAAAAAATTACACGGGAAAGAACTAATTTTTGCTTTGATCCTCATTAGATGCCGTTAGTGGCTACTGCACCTGCAGAAAAAGGTTTCTTCCCTGTATAAGGAGGAGTTGTGTGTGGAAAGCAGTGATAAAGCCTGAGGTACGTCTTTCTGAGTGATATTGCATGTAGCTCAGTGGAGCTCACAAATGGCCCTTTAAACTGTTTCAGCTTTGAAGAATTGGCAGAAGAATCTTAAAATCAGAAAACAAAATATTAATGGCTACTTGATTGAATCTTTTTGAATGAGGGATTATAAGTGCATGACTCCATGGAATTGTAAATTGCATTAAAAAATACAACATTTATGTAATTGTCCTTCCTGTCATCTTTTCAGACCTCCAGTATTGTTTCAGAGAATAAAAATGCATCACAGGACCCTGTTCCCATAGATCTGAAATTTCTTAGTTTAATCTTCACCAAAACAAATATTCCGTTAAATAAAATAGAATAATATTCTCAGTGGCATGTGCTGAGTGTTTTCAGTCATTTGGAAGAGTAAACAGGGCCCCCCTGCCTGTTCCTGCTTCCTTTGGTCCTGCTTCCTTTCCCACGTGCTTTATTTCTCTGACTGTTTGACCCACGCTCAGGCCTGGCAGGTTCCATCTTCCTTCCTCAGCTCCAACAGCACTGTGGCACCGTGTAGCCAATGAGCCACCCAAACAAGCTCTTCCACCTTTGTTGGGAAACCATGGCGGAGAATTTTCTGCTTTATGGGAAGTGATTCCATGTGGGTGTCAGAGAGGCACCGGACCCTCTCCTCATACCAACACATTGTTTCTCTTATCTTGACCTCTGCCTTTTCTCTAATTCCCTACATTTATTTATTGAACTACTGGATTCTTGGCTAGTTTTTACTGTGTTTGCTACAGAATAGGCCTTTGGGTTGTTGGTTTTTTTTTTTTGTTTTGTTTTGTTTTTAACTGATGTATTCTGCAGAAAGAAATGCTTATTTTAGTCAAGATATGAGCTAGACTAAAAAAAAAGTTCCCTTTGAATTCACACACCTCAGGCCCCTAAATCCAGATATCATTCCTGAAAGCAGATTTTCAACACGAAAACAATTAAAAACACGGTAGCTTAGAAAATTCTTCTCAGCTTGATTGCTGCTTAGATGATGTACAAAATAAGTATGTAAAAATACAATGCCACACTCAGAGGAACTGTTCTACTTTGAAGTTATATCCAGCCGGCACCTGTTTTGGTGTCACTGATGTCACAGCAGAATATCAGCTATGTTTCTCTTTCTCCTTCTCCCACTCATTTACCAAAACAGTATGGTATTCAGTGCTTCCTACCCTGCTTTAAATTTTCACTATTATATACATCTGATAAAGGTTTACAGTGAATATTAAACAGCTGAACATTACATTAATATTAAATGATCAGTATGAAACAGCTGAATATTAAACAGTTCAAGGATGATGCAGAAAGAAATGTCTTGGTTATAACTGATCATAACAATATTGCAAAAATCACTAAAAGTAATTATTCCTTTGCATCTGAATATACATTATTAAAAAGGTCATCAGAAATTACAGTATTTTGTGATCTTAAACATGTACGTGCCATGATATCCACTACTCTGAGACATACCATAGTTTACAAACTCTGGTCTATATCATCCAACAAGCTGTTTAAGGAGAACAAACAGATTTTTGCTCTGAGTTTATTCACTGGAGCAGAAAACCTACTGATTGAACCCTAGTAGTAATCACATTTTTTAGCTTCTATTATGATATTTTACAAAGTCTTTTGATTTGTGAACTCCTATGTATTTCTGATAGAGATATGGATCCACACAAAGATGTTAGTTGCAGAAGTGTTCGCATACCTGCCATAGCATATGGGAATTTTCTTTTCTTGCTTTTAAAGACTTCCTAAGGAATAGTCCACAGAACTCAGGTATTTCCAGACAGTAGACTGAAAATCCCTATTCTACAATATATTCTTTTGGGTATTCTGTCCTCTCCTCAATTAGATGTACTTCACAAATGCAAGATACAATTATTTCAAGCCTGAAATAGAAATGAACACCTAGAATGAGGATGACTTAAAAGGATGAAATGGCAATAGAGCCCACCAAGTTTATCAGGAAATAAGAGGCTACAGCCCTCCACAGACAGAATGAGTACCTGGTCTTGCTCTAATTTCAGGGTTCACAGCAAAGGTTGAGTTTATCAAGTATGTCAAGAATAAGAGGAAATTACCATGGACCGAGATACCTTGGCTTTCCAGAAACCTCGTATTTAATTAGAAAGTCTTTATGGAACAATGTTGCCTGCTCTTTAGGCATGGAGTGCTGATTCATATTTATAGAGTAACTAGGGTCAGCATGAAACCCCATGTTAACATTAACAAGGGATAGCTAATATGAGATTGGGAATTCTTGTTATAGCCACTATCATTAACTCCCTGATGGGTGTCTGTCTAAACAAAACTAATGGCAAAAGAAAGTCCTACACCAAGGTTTGCAACTGCCTTTGGATTTGACCTTGTCAGCAGAAAAGTAAAGAAGAAAGATATATTCTTTGAAAATGGCAGTTGGCCACAAGCAACACCATCAGACATGGTTACCTGCTCATCTGTTGTCATGTCAGCTAATTGGTGCAATCAAGATCAGGATCAGAAAAGATGTGCTCAGTTTTGCAAGAATAGCTTGCTGCCAAGACAATTTAATTGGTGGAGTTTGGATAAAGAAGGGACCCCATCTTGTGCTTCTTTTAAGATCACAGTGAGTGAGAAACAGGTGCTTGTGCTTCTCAACAAATCACTTCTAGTTTTGGTGATCTGCAAGGAGCTAGTGAAGAGCAATTTAAGATGCATTTGATGATGTCATAGTTCTTGTTTAGAGGCTGAGCATAACAGAAATGTTTAACTAGGCACATGAAGCTAGGTAATGTTTCTGAAACCAAATGCAAGCATGAATCTGTGTTGACATACTCCTGGATAACCATCTGCATCTGCACATATCTGTTATTAACCATTGTAGTTTCTTAAAAGGTTCAGTTATTGACCACAATTCACAACATTACAAATAAGTGAATGCACTGAGAGGAATAAATGTTAGCAGGGAGGTACTGATTCTGAGCATATTTTCTTTCTTTTCCAGGCTGTGGAGAAAGGCAGCATAATCTGGTCTGACCATGCGGTGCCTAAATAGCCAAACAACTTCTAAATTGCCTAGTAAATTCTTCTGACTTTACTGTAGATTAATTTGGGAACTTAAAAAAAAAAGTCTTTAAGAGTCTCCAAAGCTATG
Organism: Columba livia; assembly: GCF_036013475.1. Classification (NCBI taxonomy): domain Eukaryota; kingdom Metazoa; phylum Chordata; class Aves; order Columbiformes; family Columbidae; genus Columba; species Columba livia. The sequence goes on from NC_088603.1 coordinate 134,286,290, forward strand.
TCACAGCTAATTCAGTTCATCAGTTGTCATTGAGGAATATGGTGGCCAGTGAGTCCCAGCAGCAGGTCAGAGATGAAGGCCTCCGAGACTTCATCATGGAGAGGAAGCAAAAGGCCCCTCTGAGAGCCGATACCATCAACTAGGTAGAGGAGTCACTTCCTGAGGGGAAGTGAAATCAAATATAATACACACCAGGAAATCACAAAAATCTGCAGGATTCATTAGTTTCCCAGAAGAGGTAGATGTTTCTCTAAATTGCAAAAGTTAATGTACATGGTCTTTGTTTTCAGCAAGTTCAACAGGGAGTATGACAAAGATCCTGTTGTCCTTGCCTCCAAACTTATTCATGTTTCCTTGTAAGTTGCTACCTGATGAGCCATTTATATAACTGCATCCCCAGTTATTTCCTCTGGTGTCTCTGCACCAACAATATCTAATTTGACTTTGCTTCCTATGATTCTTATCCAGTGCTGCATTTAAATGTTAGCATCCAGCCCAAAAATCAAAGTAAACCAAAAACAACCTATGTTACCTAATATTTTCATGAATTCTTATAATGTCAATAGTTGTGAATATAAATTTTGCTATGATGGCTCCTTTTCTGAGACATTTTATTCTCTGCTGCTCACTACATCAAAATGTTGGTTATTAGTATAGCTACAGCTCTTCCTAATTATCCGGCTTTTCCACCTTTTTCCTCCCTCTCACCCAGACTGCCAAGTACTCTTTCTCTTGATCCTTTTACTGCTCTTTATCTACTTACATGCCAACCAGGGAATAATGTGCTGCTAAATAAATAATCTGGAGATCTTGAATGAATGGCCATATCACTTCAAGCATCTCAGAGTTTCTGCCATACTCAGAATTATCACTGTCTTTTGAGATCAGGTAGAAACTGGCAGGAGACAGCACCTGGTGTTTGTACCACTGCTATTGTTTCGCGTAATCTCAACTTGTCTAATATCTAAATGGATTTCATCTCCATGTCATGCAATGTTGTTTTATCAGGAAATTGTTTGTACAATCATTATAGCTCCTCCCAATCCTGTGCATCATTTTTGTGCTCATGAACTAGCATCCAAGTAGTATGACAGTGCACTGTGGTTAAGCTATACAGATAATGGTAACTATGGTGCCACACCAAGATATTACTTCTATTTACCTAATCATTGATAAGTTAACTGCAAATGTAGGAGGGGAAACACTTACTTAGGAGACTTCCTTATGATAATGAGTCACTCTATAAATCTGTATGATTGGGACTAGCTACTTAGAAACAGTGCTTTCCACCCTGTAAAGCTCTGTAGTATTAATTTTGTAGGGCAAAGGTGTACTGAGCTAAGGATCATATTAGCAATTCGCACACTAACTTGAGTGCTGCACTTAATCTGCACAATAGGGAAAAAGGTGCAGGAGTGCCTGCTTCAGGAGGGTGGTGCGGAGGTGGAAAGGATACTGAATTCAGATAAACAAGTTAACTAGTTGGTCTCTTTAAACATTCACTGTAAGCAATGGAGAGATTCCTCCAGAAAGTGATGCAGGGAATGTAAATAAAGTTCCTGATGTAGGTCCCATTTAGAAGAGCTCCTAGCTCTTCAGTGGTTCTTCAGGGAGTCAGTTTGGCTAGTTTACCTAGCCAAAGTTGAAGGGTATTAATATGTCCCCTCACCCCAGCTGTCTTCTCCATTATGTCAGTAGCTGCCACTGACAGTGTTCAAGCTTCAGGCATCATCCAGCATGTCATTAAAGACCCCAAACTGCTGACTACACCGTGTTTCCCTGTAAAGCTTTGTTTGCCCTGTGAACTCCACTTTGACTGTTAAGTAGGTGTTTTTGAATGATGACCAAGTAAAAAGATAGATCTTTTCCAAGAAGACAAGGTACAGAAACACTTCTGAGATCTTGGGCTGAATTTCAATTTTTGTAATAACAGCCTTCTTCTGGAACCATATGATCCATACTTTTTACAGAAACATTGGTACTTCCTGAATAAATGTTTATTTCCTCTAATATAAATTGTTTATTTATTGTCATAAAACTCACACCTCACTGCTGGTATATGCAATATTCACAGAGTTCACGGATCCATCCAAGTGACCAAGTGCCCAAAGGTGTAATGACCCCAGTTGCCTGCACACCACTGCGCTCAAACACACAGACAGGATTTGCATCCAAATGGGTGTTTGGAAGAATACTTTACAGGCCATAATGAAGCTATATTGTTGTGTAACCGCTGTTAATGGGCTTTTGTAATTGTTTTTGAAACTGTATTTGAGCATTGTGAAATCAATTACGTGAAAGAGTTCAAAACTTTTAGAAAGGTGCAATTCACGTTTGATGTCTAATTTAAGGTCTCCAAAGAAAATCTGGAGCACTTGACAGTCCTTTCTAAAAGATCTTTGCACAAGTATTGCTTTTTAGGTATTGGTCTGACTTATATATTACTCTTTTTACATGAAAGAACTAATTTTAATATACATATGAATTAAGTTTCATAAGATGATATCATATTTTTTGATTTGGAATTGGGAAAGTGTTAAAAAGTTGTTTTTTCCTGGATTTAGTAAGGTAATACTTCTGAATGTCAGTTCTGAAAATCTACTCTTTGAAATATTTTCCACAAGGTAATTAGCCTGTTATTAAAAATTTTTGCAAGGCTTCAGTTCTGGTGGTAAAAACACCAGTCACGTAGACATACACTACTTTTATGTGTCTGAGTTTCTCCTTTGTATTCAGTAAAGCAGCTTTTGCAGCTAAAGTTGCACCTGTGCATTGTATGGATGAGAAAAAATCTCATTGAATAATAGACACATCCTACATTAGAAAGCTAAACACTTGAGCTGCAGAGACTTTCTTACCTGCTATCTTCTGTATATTTGTCAAACATGTGATGAGCAAAACTGGAAATTTCATGAAAGCAAGAATTCAAAATAGCTTTAAGTCACAGATCTGTTAAATTCAGCATGACTGTAACAATAATTTCCAGCAAAAAGTCACTTATGTCTATCCCCTCATCATTTTTAGTTAAAGTTGCACTAAGAAGTCCTTCAAAATGAATTTAAGCAAACTGAGTTTATATTTGTACTACCCTATGCTTAACAGAGAAATTTGTTTCCATGTAAAATTTGTTGTATCCTTTACTGTTATCTAATTGTAGCTTTATTAAAAAAAAAAAAAAATCGTAAGATTTATCAGATTATCATGAGTTTTCACAGAAATATTGGGAAACTTCACAAGTAACCGGCTTGTGACACTACTTGAGATCACAATAGTGTGGCAGATGTACACCCCTGCGACACATAGGGATTAAAGGAAAGCAGCAGTTACATTTGATTTCAGTCCAGTAAAGCACTTAGTTAAATGAAAACTGCCATTGTCACCAATAGAACTGTAGATATTACTAAAGAAAGCAAGATTTACACACTCACATAGATCATCGTCTGAGATCTTACTCATTTATATGGATGTAGGATTGCATGAGCATTTTTAACTCTCTTAAGTTCAGATACTACCATATAAATACCTTACATTTTAGCAGTCTAAGGAAGCGAATTTAACTGATATGAGTGATAAGGCTGACTGGGGGCTGCAAGGCTAAGTACAAGCTAAGTGGTCTGTCCTCTTTTAAAGGTGGTTCACTGTCTCCAACGTGAGTATGGGCTGTTGGTACCCAGCATGTGGCTAAGTTGTGTCCCTTGCTGCAACTGCATGAGCTACTTGCATAGACTATGTGTGTGTATGCTTGTGTTTTTATCATAAACACAGGGCTATGTTAATCCATCCAGCTTTAAGGAAAAAACATTATATTCTTAGGTGGGGTCTAAATGAAATTAAGTTAGCTGCTGGAATAGTACTTAAAGGATGCTTTTCTACAGGCTTGCTTAATGAACGGTTGTTTCATATTAAGGAAAGGGTAGATCCCCTTTTTACATTTTACAGAGGAAACTTAGGATTATTCAAAGCAGTTAATCTACATGGTAATAGTAGCTTTTGGAATTTTCCACATCTCTACAAGTTTGCAAGTCAGCTTTCATGCTCCCAAACATGCTCTGTCTCCTTTCCTTGTCATTGGTGTCAAATCAAAAGCTGAGTGAAGTCTTATTGCTCACTCTGCTAATAGAAGGAGACACAAAAGAACAAGTTGAGCAAATCATGAGACTATCTTACTCTCAGAATCATATTTTAGTCAGACTGGTGCTTTACATTTATACAAGAAGAAACAGTTTAGTGCCTGTAGAGCTGAACCGATGTTTCTTTTCATTTGAACATCTCAGCCAAGTCCTTATGTAAAGCGATGCCTTGCTACCTTTTTGAGCTTATTAAACAGGACTTAAGTCTTGCATTTACTTTATATTTAGCTGTTCTTTAGAAATAAAGTTATTTTTAATAAATTACCTTCAATAACTATGAAAGTAATGCCTTTTGTTTTGTTTTAATTGCACAAATACAGCTGACTCAACAGTTGTTCTTGTGATAGTTACATTTTTTTCTATGTGTTTATACTACATATATACATATATACGTATGTTTTCTTGCATTTTGTCTATCTTAACTCCTACTGACAGTTTGCTTCAAGAGCTTCCTGTGCATCCATTTTAAGAGGCCTATGTCAAATGGAGTGGATTACCTCTAAAAAAGCTGGAGATGCAACAGCATCTTCCTCAAGAATTAAGACTTCTCAGGCTTTAGGTCATGCTTTACTCAAGTAGAAGTTGAGCTTGGTGTCATTCCTGCTGAATAAACAAGTTTGTGGATAGTATTATGCCACTGTAATATCTAATCATATCTAATCTATCCAGTTTTAAAAAGCTACACAACCATGTAATGCTCCTTCCCTTGAAAGAAGTGTGAATTTGAAGTGCTGTTTACATGATAAGAAGGTGCAGCCTTCATCAAAATCTGAGTAAGATTCTGTGTTCAAAGATCCCCAAGCCTTGTGAGAGACCATTAATCAATATCAGCCATATAATCTCCTTAAATATTTTAAATAGCAAATATAATAATTTACATTACTACTATTAAGGCTAAAATTAAATAGATTTGATTTTCAAATCTAACAGGTGTTATTTGGGCAGGTTGGAATGGAGCAGAGCTGCCCCAGCAGGGACTTTGGAGACAGAGGACCTCAGAAGATCTTTGAGCTTCAGGCCACAGAGAGGCAAAAGATATAAACAAAAATAAGCTTGAGGCCATAGACAGACAGTAGATATTATTACAACCCCTTCACCACAGCTTTCTATTCCTCTCGGGCTTCTGAAGATGTGGGTGGGGAGAGGTGAACTGCACAGTGCTCATGTTATGTGACCACATGCTCAAAGGTCTCACCACTCAGTGTTTAATGAGAAAATTCTAGTTCCTCAGTCTCCTGGCGAAACATAATTTGAAACCCCTGTAGACTATGAGCTTGAGCAGTGGGATTGGCTCCATCTCCTGGGCAGGTGTCACAGGCTCTTTTGGAGAGAGAGACTGTCCTGGGGAAATACTGAGAAGGCAAATGCTGTAAGGAGAATAGCTGCAAATCCCCCATCTTTAACAGGACCTTGCTAGAGGATGGAAATTGTTTAGAGATCATCCTGTTTCTCTGGGGTCAGCAGTACCAGCCTTGCCCCTCCCCACCAGCACCAAACAGACAAAAAAAAGTGAGTTGTCATCCAAACTTCAGTTTGGCTGTAATAACAAACAGGTTTAATCTGATCTGCATTCTGACTCCAAAGTGATGCTGTCCTTTGGCCACTTTAAGAAGTGTACTTAAAGATCCACTAATACTATCTAAAAAACCCCAACTTTCCATATTTGTGTCACAGGGAGAAGAAAGCGCAGGTCTCTCCACAGGGGAGCCATGGTCTTCAGCTGTCCCTCTGAACAAACACAGCTAAACTGGAAGAGGGGCAGGGAAAGGGCTTCCCGTTTCAAAGGATTTGCTATTTTCTCCCCTCCTTCTTTCCTTCTTATTGTTCTGCCTGATTTTCACTGTGCCCTGTAATGTGCCTTAAGGTCAATCTATTGTTATTTAGGAGCATGATAGAGATACCAGGCTGAGTCATGCAATATTTGCCAACTCCACACCTTTCAGCAATCTGCTGCTGTAAGTGGAGGTAAAATAGCTGGTTTTGATTAATACTGCTTCCTAAAGAAAAGCTGTTTTTTAAAAGTAAGAAAAGAAGTTATAAAATGAAAATTACTTTTTGATGTGTTTTCCTAGGGTCTTCATAAGCCTGCAATGAAATGGAAGCTGTCCACAGCCAGCAGCGTTCACAAATAATGCCTTAGTAACACGTGTATGTAAGTCTAAGAGACAGAAACAGGAAGGAATTCAACAAAGAAGAGTATTTTAAATCCACTGGGGATGCAGGATAAGAACCAATAAGAAAAAAGTCTGTCTAAAAATTACGATAGGTTACTGAAAATCTGGTTTTCTTTTGACAGAATTTTACACTGACGACTTGCAAAACAAGCCCTTAACTGGAGATGAATAAGTCTACATAAAGCCAACTGTGTGTGAATCATATCTAATGTGAGGCATTACGTACAACACCAACCTTAATTTCCTTTGCAGCAATCTTGTACTTCAAATGATTTTGCGTTTGCATTTTAACAGTGTCTAACAACTACATGCAACATCTGTATTGAAGCCCCAAGGGGGCAACCTGTGATGGCTGCACATGTGGTGAGGTACTTGTCAATTTGTAATTTGTCCATTTGGCTGTCATTAAAAATTATTAGAAACAAAACATGTTATGCTTCTGATAGGAGACAATGCTGCAGAGCTGCTACTGACTGAACTTTGGCTAGGTATGTAGGCATGTGTTTACTTTTGCTGTTTTAGCTCTACAAAGCAAAATTTGATAAGTAAATCCAAACAGAACGTTAGTGGGTTTTTTTTGTTTGGTTGGTTGGGTTTTGTTTCGTTTTGTTTTGTTTTTTTTTTCTTCCTTCTGGATTTGCCCTTGAGGCCATAGCTTATTTCCCTCCTCCCTGACATATTACAGATATGTGCTCAGGATGCAGCTTTCTGGGCTATCCAAGCCTTGCTACTTTAGGTGAGGTTTGTCAGCACTCAGTGTGTTTCTACGTGCATTACTATTTCTATTAAAATAATTAATGTAATAACTAGTGGTTTGCCCAAACACTCATGTTGGCCCATTTTGAGTGACTTATCACACCATATAGCTGTAGATTTCATGCAATATTTCTCACCTTGAGCTAGCAGCTTAAACGCAAGCTGTAGCTTCCAACTGAAATAAAACTTGTCTTTCAGAAAAAAATATACACGCTTCTCCAGCTCATGGGAAACTCACCATGGGCCTCAGGAGTCTCTTCCAGGTGTCAAGGAACTTAATCACCTGCAGTTCATTTCCAGGTTTTTTAGCTTTATTGGCCTAGGTCAGTGAATTTTGCCATATGGGGTGAAACACTGATCAAGGATTTTCCTGCCTAAGCACCAAGTATGGAACTCATCCATTCTCTCCCAATCTTTGTTCTTTAAAAGCTGGGCATCTAAATGGATTAAATTGTATAACCTCCTTTCCTAACTTGTGAAAAGACATACGCAGTTCATTTAAACAGTCTTAGACACCTAAACTGGGGCTGACCAAAGAGAAAGAGGCTGTTTCAGGACTCTTCCCACTCTATTAACTGTGGAGAAAATGTGAGCAGTTGAATTGGAGGTCACCTTTTGGGCCACTACAATTACATGAGGTGAACAGCCAAAGTGATTGTGAGTCAGAGTTATCTCCTTCTTGTTGAAAAGCCATACTATCTGAATTTCCTTATTCTTTCACTGTGTGCCTGTTTAAATTGCAGCAAGTTCTTGTGGGTTTTCTCTCAATCATTATTTGCCCTTGAAGCCCACTATGAAAAGCAACTTCTCAAGCAACAGACAGCAGAGTTTTCTTTCCTTACAGGGAGGGCTCTCCCCTATATGAGCAACCTCTTTTCCTGAAACTTTCAAGAGTATTCTTTTTTTAAGACATGACTACTCTTCTGACATATTCGGTAGCAACTGACCAACAGGTTAATCGTCCTTGGTTATCCACGGAAGCATATGGACATGGACCTCCACATGCATGTCCATCCCCCTCACCCTGCCCCTGCATGTACAAGTGGTGTAAGCAATTTTAAATAAGACTGCAAGTAAATATTTGGGGGTGAAAAATAAGTGCATGTTCTTGCTTTCACTGGGTAGCTGAGAAACATGAAATGACTGACTGGTAATGAGAAAGCTCTATATTTGCCAGAGTTTGAAAGCTGATTCCTAAGTCACACTGATTTAGATAAAAGTGCCCAGTTAGGTGCCTTCTGTCATTGCTTCCCTTTAATTATTTATTTCCTTTTATATTAATTGCTTCGATTACTTCTGTCTACCATACCTGTCTCATTGCTGTTAATGACCCCTGTAGACTACAGGGTTTTGCTTTCAACAACACTAAGTTTGTACGAAGCTATCCTGAAGCACTCTATACTGATAACAGAATGGGAATTCTGCCCTAAACCAGGGAAGACTAGGAAGAATAATTCTGTTTTTCTGGGTATTTCTTTCCACAACAGAAAACTAAATTCATTGTTTGCCCTTCCATGTATAGCTCAAAACCAGCTCTGTTCAATACCTTGAGTTAGATTCCACCAGCTCAGCAGTACTTGGATGGAAGACTTGTCAGAATGTGGTGGGGGTGACCACACAGTGGCATCTTGCTTCAGTAAGCACCAAAGTATGAGCATTTGCTTATTTAATATACTATGAAGTTCTCGAAACTTGAGTATTTTATAAGAATAAGCTTTTAAAACACAGTGATGAAATTTTACCTTGGGAAATTAAACTTTCTGTAGAATTTCTGCCTGATGAAAGAATCTTCCATATCCCATGCTAAACTATTGTACATTGTTGGATGTTGATAAAAAGTTGCCAGGTTACTTATCAGTAAGCAGCTACATTTAATTGGTGATGTATTATATGTGTGCGGGTGAGAAAAACATTTGGGAATTCTTCTGTGTTACTTGCTAGGTTTTTGTTGTTGTAGCAACATTGGTTTGTAGCAGCTGTGAAACTCCTGGGTTTGTTAACAAAAGAACACACAGATATAAGAATAGAAAGACTTGGTGAGAGAAGTAAAATAAAACTAGCACTTGTACAATGATTGGAGACCAATTACCTTACTTTTTCTTCAGATTTTGTTAAAAATTTATTTTCTGTGTTTTATTAAGTGATTATCTTCTGTTAGCTCCATGTAATCTGTGTGAAAAAGTTGCTTATCTATATATAATTACATATTCACTTGCCCCTTCGCCTCCACCCCATATGAATATACATGTTACTCTAATACAGGTATGTAATGGAATTATGCCTGTTTACACCGTATGAAATCTAGCCCAGTATCTGCCCCCTTTTAAGATACTATGATCTTTACAAAAGAGAAGCATATGAAATATTTACTGTAGACTAAATAATCCAAACAAACTGCTGTGAATATTCATTATAATTATTAAGTTGTGGGTTTTTTTTGCCAATTGTGACCATTTTCCTGTATTTTTCCAACAATTGTGTTCTACTAAGGAAAGAAAAAAACCTATGAAAGATTAATTTTGTGGATTCATGCTGTGAAGATTCACAGTAGAGTAGATGTATTAACATTAAAGAAATTCAGGTGACTTCATCAGGGATATTCATGATATGAGATGTAAAACACCATGGCTGTCAAAATATGTCCCTAATCTGGCACGCTCAAATAAATAAGGAGAATGAATTATAAACCCCTTTCTTTTTTGCAAGTATTCAAAAAGAATTGTGGTGAAGAACAAATTTGTTCAAGACCTGTATTTTGGATCTGCATTGACTTCTATCCACATCAATAAATTCATGTCATGGGAAGTAAATGTTTCACAGACTGAATCAAATGCTGGTTAATAAGTTATTTGAGAATCAATCTGCATTTATCCAGGTTCTGCCTGTTAATACACATTGTTGACTATTTCCACTTTTAACTCTACATTTTTCTGTGGGTTTACCACTGAGTATTCCAAAAGCAGACTGGTAAAATGCTCCAGTTGGAAAACAAAACAGACTGGAAAAATAAAAATGCAATAGATCTGGAAAGCTCATTTGAAATTTATGAGGGATTTGAATATGAATATCTGAATTTGCCAGTCCACAAAGGAGCAAAGTAGGAGGCTGCTGGTGAAGAAGTTTCCTGTGGTTCTTCCTTTATAACAAGCCACAAAAGGAAGGAACTGTCTACTCAAGAAGGCTTTGTAAAGCTGTTTAGTCTGTGTCCACATCAATACTGCTGTCAGGATGGTGATGGAGCTCAGGAAAGGTTTCCGGATATTAACTTGCCTTGCACTTAAGTCTGTTCACACATCCACAGCATAAGTACCCTGTCCACTGACCTGCAGTCTCAAGAAAACACAGAGGTTTTGGTACACTCTGGGTTCAAATAATTTGTAAGGTCTTTTCTAATAGGATGCAGAGTTTCACAATCTTTTTCAGTATTTGCTGTTGGAGGTGGCTATATGTAATGCATCCAAGACAGTTTTGCATAAACCAGAGATACTCAACTTCCACAATGCGGAGCACATCCAAACAGAGGGATAATTTTTTAGTAGCAAATACAACATTCAGTCTTACAGGCAAATAACAACCCTACAACAGCTTTTTTTACAAGGAGTTTTGTTATCTTTTCACAACAGTAAGCTAAAAACCAGAGACTGACACCTAGAACAAGGCAATCCAACAGTTTCCGACAGAACACAGAAGTGCTGACTGCTGTGTGAATTGTTCATGGTCTGTAGACCATGATTCATTGTATCCTTTGTAAAAATAGACCTTGAAAACCTACATATCTGACTACACTTAGTCTGTGCAAATAAGTACTGTACGTAGGATAAGAAGGCAAAAGGATACAGGAAGTATCATTAGATTTCAGGGAAGTTTTGTGACTCAGGGAGTGGGATGCTGCTTTACTCAAGAGCATGTGTATGCTTCTATGACAGTCACAGACCAGGGAGGGTACTGTTTTTTGAAAGACATGAAAGTACATTTTAGCCATTTGGGCACATTTTCTTGACATAGAAAACCTGGAATATAAACCTACTTATTAGAAATGGTGAAGTGACTTTAAAGAGGAGCTGGGGAACTGGAGAGGGCAGTTTTGAAGAGGAAGAGTAACTCCCTGGAGCTGTTGAGCTTGAGCAAGATGCTGAAATGAATAAGTATGAAAGCAATAGTTTTCAGGTAGAAACCACTCCTCTCTCTTTGGTGCTACTCCAGAAAAAAAAAAGAAAAAAATATTAAAAAATAAAAAGAAACCTGTCTGAGAAAACACATTGCCTTTATAACATCTTAGTGGTAACATTTAAAAAACCAGACAACGTCAGCTCTCAGACAGCCAGCATAAAGAGCAGGGATGGAAGGACCTGTGCCAGCACAACAAACCTTTCTACTGTGAAACAGTAACTATGACATCGTTCCTCAGGTTGGTTTAACTTCTAAGAGATAAACAGACCTACTAGAGGGTGAAAGGAAATTGGTATAGTTCGTGACTGAGGACATGTCTTTCTTTTTGTAGGAAATGAAGAAATAAGCAGCATACTTTTGAATTTGGAACAAATCCAAGTTAAATGAACTGGTACCTGGAAGGCTGGTGACATTCATGCTTTACACAATGTATTAATTCAAAGAAAACCACTAGCAGCCTGAGGCTGGAAGAAGTACTTTTAAAACAAGTAAATTAATTTATTAAATTAACAAATGATGAGGCTAAAACAATAGAGTTGAGAGGAAAAGAAGGCATGATTATGAGGGTCAACATAGTGTTTGCTAAGATAAAGCACAACACAGCTTTTCAGAGATGACAGACTGAAGGATTGCTGATGTGGAAGATATACAAAACAAATGAGAAGTGAATTTAACAGCAGAGCTATATTATTTTCCCATGGCCTTGAACTTTCAAAATTTGGCAGAGATTTTTAACAGCACTCATAGGTACTTATGTTTCTTAATGCTTCTGCTAAAAGAATGCTTCCATCATATCTATTAAAATGTTTATAGTTTTGCACTTTTGCATAGTTATATCTGTCCCATGAGAAAAATTTCTGGTTTACCAGGTACTGTCACAATTAGTGACGGTGACTCTGATTAGGATTATTGAAGTTATTGAATTTAATAAGAGTAGATGCAATCAAGAAGTATCATTGGCATTTTCAGGTGTGGGGTGTTTTGTTTTGTTTTGTTTCTTTGTTTACTTTTTATTTGTTTTTGGTTTTGTTTTAAAGTTCTGTTAGGAAGGCCAGACTCTTCTGTTAAAGGAGCAATGCAGATGGAAATTAACCACTACAGGAAAATGTATTGTTGGCAGTATTGGAGATTTAAAAGTACTGCATTCAAATTGTTAATTTGCTGAAGGAGTTTACATCTCATTCCATCTTGTTTTCATGGAAGATTTCAAAACAAGTTTTCAACAAGATGAGTTGTAAGATCAACCTTGTATCATATGATGTAGGGATAGAAAATCACACGCTTGAAGAAGGGAAGTTTAGGGCTGCTACAATCAACTATTTCCTCTTTTATATCTTATGCATACATCTGAATAATGACTGACTGTAAATTATACTACTTCCCATGGAAAACTAACATTAAATTTAAAAGGCAACTTTTCTGCACTGTGACTGTTCCTGGCTTCGATCACATTTACTAAATTTTCATATATCTATCTGTGCCTTAAGAGACACACTCACCTGTATTTTGAAAATAAGTCTTAAAAACCTTCCAAACTCAGGGGTAGAAAAGGAAGGAAAATCAGAACTAAGACAGGGTATATGCTGGAAAGAAGAGGGAGTACTTCAGGAGACTGTAAATTTCTCTTCATCTTACCAACAGGTAGATTCATGTTGGTTATCCACATGGCTGCTGAATCATAGATTTATTTTACAAGTAACCTGTAGGTCTTGCAAGTAAAAATTTAATGGTGTAAAATCTTTGTATGGACACATTCTTGAATGAATCACACCCATTTCAAATCTTCTGGTCCTGGAGGTGAGCAACACAGAATATGCAGACGAAAGCAATGCCATCCAAAATATGATCAGTTTGGGGTCTGTGGAGACAGTGGCAAGGATGTGATGTACTGTGGGCTAGAATGGTCATTTTCCACACATTAAATGTTAAACAAGACAATAAATCAAGGAGCCAGAAAGTAATTTTTCCCAAATTCATTTTAGAGGACAGTAAGTGAAGCCTGTCTTCATAACATGTGAATGATTCGTATTTTAGGCATTTTTACCATTCCCAAGATCGGACTTGCCTCATCCCAATACAAGTGGTACTCTAGAGTTCTATGATTCAAGTCAAAAGTTTGTGAAAAGGAGTTAAGAGGATTTTGTGGTTTATGAGAGGTAGCAAGAGGTGTGGAATGGATGTGCTGTGACATCTTCAGAAGAAAACTGATCACCTGTGACCACATTTTTATATTGTCCCTCCCAGTCCTCTCACCTATTTTTGTCCTGTACCCACTAGTGATAGAGGCTGCAAAAAGCTGTGTTGTCTGCTTGCTGTGTTTATGGAAATCTGTGGGTTTCACACTTGAGCCACAGACACCTATGTTACACTACTGATGACACTAATTTACAAAGATGGAAAATGATGAGGGCTATCAGTGTAGCTACTGTTCATATGCATCTGGAGACTAAGAAAACATCTTCACAAGATGGACAGAAGCAGTTTTCTGTTTTCAACATTGTGACTCAGTCCTGACTATTTGGGATTTTTGCTTCACAGTTCAACATCTGTGCTGCTCTTGCTGCACCTGAAATCAGTAACAGCAGTCAAAAGTCAGCAAGAGATCTCCCAACAATTCCAAAAGCAAAGAGAAAAGATGCTGAACTACCAGGTAACGTTCTCCCAGTTCAGGATTAAGCAACACAGTCAAAAAGATGCAGCTACCCTTGTCCATTTCATATTGTGTGCAGAGAGAATTTTTGTCTCCCAGTTTTCTAACGTCACCATTGTCTCCTTTCACCGAAAAGAAAACAAAGCAAAACCAAACCACAGACAAATATATATAACAGACTTAGCAATATATTTATATGTATCAGTCTTAGCAATATACTTAAATGGACAGGTGAAAAAATGACATCTGTAACTAGCCATTTAGCAGCTTGTCATTCTGAGAAATAGAGATGAAAAGTTAAAAAATCAATGCATTCTAATTCTGGAATTCCTAGGATTATTCTTCCTGTGTGTAATTTTCTGCCTCCAGGGTAAACACGTAAAGCAATGAATAGACAAGAAGCACTACCAGCAACAGAGAATTTACAAATCTTCAAACGATGTTCAATGTACGTGGGCAGACCATGACAAAATGTTCACACTGCTTCATCAAACCTAACTAGTTTGCCACTATGTTGTTGTGCTATAAACTGTGAACTGAAGTTCCTCTGTGGGAGAGTAACCCAAAGATGATGGGAAGCAAAAAGGCTTTTGCAGGTATGGGATGGGACAGGATTTGCTGGTTCCCAGTGCTGTTTATATAATTGAAAAAGTCTTTAAAATCCATTTCTATCATTATTTAAATGGACTCTTAATTTACTCTGAGAACTAGTTGCATTTATTCTGGAAATAAAATCAATGAAATAATGTCTTTAATCTTTGCCCTTGTTGAAATGGAATAATAATTCTGCCTGTCTCAGTTGTAGGTTGTGAGGCTGAAACTGTACATGTATGAAAGCGTGCATATTTCACAGTAGTACATACTAGTTCAGAAATTACATGTTTTATGATCTTTAGATAAAAGCATCTTCAGAAAAGGTTTTTTGTGCTGATAGTAAGCTAAATTATGGGCACAGTGCAAAACTTTCAAGATTTCCCAGTGCAGCAGGTTTATGACTTCAAAATGCAAAGCATAGACATTTTCATTGTAAATCTGTCTCATATTTACACAGAGATAATATACCATGACATCTCCATAGAATTTATTGTGTGGTTTTGCAGTAGTCATGCAGTAAAACACTGATTCTTTAAAAATACTGTTATTGATTGTCATGTTATAATACCATTTAGACTGTCAGTCTGATACATTTAAAATATTTTTATTAGATAAATTTGAAATTCAATAGGTGATTTCAAACACGGATTTATCAACATAATGGATCAGACAAAAATTTATTCCTTTACTTACACTGTAGCATCCTTGACTGGATTTCAGTTTCTTAGAAGTCAGCTCTCATTAGACTGTGCCAGTTTTGGACCCCGAGACAGGAAAGACATTGATAAACTGGAGCAGTTGAGCAGAGGGTCCCCAAGGTGTTAAGGGCCAGAACAGTTGCCCTGTGATGAGAGGCTGCAGGAGCTGGGCTTATTCAATCTGGAGAAGAGATGGCTTGGGTGGGGGCTCACAGCAGCCCCCAACACTTTCAGGGAAGGGACAAGGGACTGAGAAGCTGAAGCGACGCTCTTCACAGCAGTGCATGGTGGGAGGAGATGAGAGTATGGGCAGAAGTTGAAAGAAAAGAGGCTCAGACTGGAGATAAGGAGACCCTTTTCCACTGGAGACAGTTGGGTGGGGTTCCAGGTTGCCCAAGGAGGCTGCGCTGGCTGCATCCTTGGAGGTTTCCAAACGCCAACAGGTCAGCCTTGAGCAGCCTGGTTTGAGCTCAGATCTAGTCCTGCCTGAGTGGGAGGCTGCACTGAAGACCTGCTGACCTTCCTTCCCACGTGCTTTATCCTGTATTTCTGTGTTAGCAGCTCTCAGAAGGAGACTGACCCATCTAGACATGCCAATGAGCCAAACCACACAGCCAGATCCTATAACCCACTGTTCCTTGGGGACCCCAAGTGAAATTCTGACATCACCTATGTCAAGAGCAAAATTCCCAGTGATTTTACCAGAATATCCCCCATTCTCTTTGGTATGGAGAAGGAATACTGGAATTTTGCCATCAGCTTCAGAGAGGTCATGTCACAGCAGACGAATAAGGGTGTCCAAGCTGTGTTGACCAGGGAGCCTGCGCCAGCTGGAATCTGCACTCAGCTCTTAACTAAGTAGCTAAAATTAGATGGACTGAATCCAGGCATGAGAGTTAAAACAACACTGAATATTTGAGGGATCTTTTTCACGTGTACGTATTTTGATGTTGGGTAAAGCTCACTTTTCCTTGGAAGCAAATATGTATGGCTGATATTCAGCTTTCAAAGTTAAGCATGTACAAAGTGTACATACATACATTTGCCAAAAGTGTGTGGCTGCCAGACAGTGAATACAACTGATCTAATTTTACCTGCTGACACACGGCTAGATATGATCTTATGTCCATAAAGAACTCCAGTCAGTTCACATGTAGATTAAATTCATAGCTTCTTACATTTCTGTAGGCATGTAATACAAATACATATATGAGACTTGGATGTGTGTCAGAAGTTGCCTCTGCTTCTCACTGAGGGGAAGTTAAACTACAAGGTATTTAAGATCTAAATACTGACATTAGCTAAACTATTTATTACTTTAAAACACTAAATGCAACAATTCTGGTTTTGTCATCCTGCCCAGCCCCTGATGTGTGCTGGTTTATAGCAGACTCAGTCACCCCTTACATTTCTGTGCTCAGTCTCTCAGAATATGGTGGTTTTGTTGTTGTTGTTGTTTTTTTGGTTGTTGTTGTTCTTGGGTTGTTTTTTTTGTTTGCCTTTTTTTTTCCTGGAGAAGCTAGTTAAAACACAAAGGCACTAAATCAAAGAAACACAAGGAAAATTGCTGTGAACACACTGAGAATGGTAACTCTGCCTATTGTCATTTTATTCTTTGGGGAACTGGTCTGGTTAAGAGCTTCTTAAGTTTCCCACCTCATCTGGGTCAGTTTCCTTATTTGCCCAGTTAGTTGTGTGTGTCATTTGCTACCCTTTTTTCAATGACATCATTTGATTTAAACATTATTTCACCAGAATGATTAACATACAAATTTGGCCCTTAATAAAAATCTATTGCAGTGATGAAACCTATATTACATGTCATTATGTTATGTTAGGAACCACTTATGCAAAAAACTCCAACAAATTTTATACTAAGCAAAAATCTATGAGGGCTAAAGAAATACTTGGGGGTACATAATTAAGGGAACCATCATTTTGACAACATGCATTACAAAAAAATGCAATTTTTGGAACTCTGAGACGAGCTCTTGTTTGTATCATCTTAGACACACAGCTTCATCTAACTTTAGATATAAAGAAAGGTTTCAGTATAAAACTGCCTTTTAAGTAGGTAAATCTGCATTTTGAATGACGGTGATAAACACGAATTTTAAATACATGACATTCTAGATTAAACAAACAACAAAAAACAACCAACGAAACCAAAATGGACCAAAACAAACCCAAAGAACCCCTGCCCCCCAAAAAAACCCCAAACAAACAAACAAACAAACAAAGAAAACCCGAACAAAAATCCAAGAAAAAATATCTATTTCTCAAGATGTCCCCATAATTAAAGCTAATTTTACTTTCTGGTCTCTATATTACTATAACTGGATCTTTAGTCCCACGCCCCTGTTTACAGTTCTTTCCTGCCCTTTGTTCTGCCAACAGTTTTTTTGAGGAAAATTACAGGACTGGCATGCTTATAGTTCCTCATGAATAAAGACCAATTCCTGCCTAAAAAAGATATATCTGGTTAAACAGCTATCAAGTGGCGAGGCTTTGGCTTGCCTCATCTGTGTTGTTGGCTCAAATTGACTTTCTATTCTATCCACAGGGCACTCCCATAACAAGGCAAAAAGAGGGGAATATATTTACAGGTCTTTCGCTGCTCCAAAGAAAGTTCACCAGGGGTTAAAAATAAATTAAAATGTGTAGCCATTTCCAAAAGCATACAATGAATATGACTTTAAACATCACAACATATGGATTTTCCCACTGCAGTAGTGTTTCTCTTACATGCAGATGCAGGATATCCATGTTTGAGTTCTCTCTCATGCTTCTTTTCAAGAGTTGAAGGAATTGCAGCTATGAATGAAAACTGAAGTCTACTTAAAAGGATCTAAAAGTACCCACTGGTTCTAACAGAATTTGAATTTGGGCCCTAATGCTGATATCTGGACTTCCAGAAAACTTCCAGAAGCAACTGGAATGGTCACCCTATTCCTACCACAGCCAGAAATCTGGCACTTGCCTACCTAGACCATTTTGACTTTACAAATTACAATGAAATATGCATTCTGAGAGTCTGTGGCACCCCATTCTTTAATAATGAAGTCCAGGTTTACATATGTAGAGGAAATTCAAAATCAGTACTGTGCTGCTTAACCAGTGAGTCCCAACTGAACCACTGGAAAGGATGAGGAGCCTGGGTGGAATGGAGGAAAGGTGCCAGGGACAGGCCCTAGGCCTCGGTCTATCTGTTGTGCACAGCTCTGCCATGGCGCGGTGCCAAGATGGTTTCTGTAATCACCTGCCCTTATGTAGCTTCTGGATGGGTGTAAATTTGAGCCTGAGAAATGTAAACTTCATCATCACAATGATTAAACAAAGGGGAAGCTTTCCCTGGTAAATATGTGCCTCAGATAAACAGAAAATGACACTCATGTGTGAGTTGTCTGGGCTGCTGGAACAGGGTGTTAAGTGGCACCATTGCCAGCTAAAAATTGCTGAAAATTTTGTAAAATATTTTTATACCATGTGTTTCAACAGTAAAGCTTTATTTTGAGTCTGTTTGTTTGTTTGTCTTCTTTAAAAATTGCAGCCTGTAGAGAATCATGCTTGTAGTTCATCCCCCAGGCCATGATTTCACTCTTTTATTCCGCTAAAGAACCTGCAGTCATTTTCTTTTACAGGTGCCAGAGTATATTTTCAACTGAAACACGTTTTTTCTCTGAGAGATAGGACAGGTCACTCACGCTAACATCACAGAGTAGCCTTACCAGGGGAAAAAAACAGCTTGTCTGACATTTAGAGATTTCTGTTCCTCTGTGGGCTGTGGTAGACGCGTGGCTGGTACAGTGATTTCATACTTTTTCAGGTCAGGAGGGTTAGCTTATTACTCAGATCTAAAGCAATGAAGTAAACATTTACAAATTCCTACTTTGCTGATGTTTAATCTGAGTGGGAAGATGGTGAATATACCCAGAAGGTGTGTTGTTTGACATGCTCTGGCTTCAACGCTCCCCCATAAGGTCCATGAATCACTGGCAGTTAAAAAAACTGTCTCAGAGAACAAGTTAACTTTAAATAATTTTATTTTTAAGGGCTTTGCTGAAAGCCAGGAGGTTTAGCTACAAGATATTAATAGGCAGCAAAAAAGATATACTTTGACATACTGGAAGAAAGATCTCTTTTTCTGTGTTATATAAGTTCATGAGGCATTTGTCATCAAAATTAAACACGACATGGAGAAAGGATGACACCGCATCCTGGCCTGTAAATGTCATTATTACCAGCTTGATAAGGGAAAAAAATCAAACTGAGTTTCTTCTCCTAGTGTCTATTGAAAAAAGTTCTCTTAATGATTTTATTGGTTATTTGTAATGGTACAGAGATGTTTCTTACTAAGAGCCATGCAAGTCTTTAATGCAGACTAATATAAGGTAGTGGTATGAAGCCAAGTGATGGCTTTATATGCCTACAACTTCCATTTGCAAAAGCAAATTATAAAGTAGTTCAAAAGTAATTTACAGACTTTGAGCTCATAGTTGTGTCAGCAAGAACGGAGCAAAGAGCTATTCCATGGAAAGACCTGGGGGACTACTGTAGTTTCAAACAGCCCATTTTCTGCCACAGTTCACAAGAAGATGAACAATAAGCCAGGTAACCTGTAAGGCTCTGGATTCAGCCATGTCTGGTTTTGGTCTCAAAAGAAACACATTTCCCTCCCAATTACCAAAGCTCTCTACTAATGAGAAGCAGTGTTTGGAAATCTCTGCTAAAGAATGGTCTTCATAATACAAGAAAATTTATTTGAAGTGTTGAATTTTATGCTGGCCCATCTCAGACAAGATCTGAGTCCAGACTGACATGCAAAAATAGACAAGGGTTTCAAAAGAAAGTAGTTTTACTGGTTAATATCCAGAACTTGAATTTATGCCTCTCCACTTTACTTATAATTTCCAGGAAAAAAGAGAACAGCCAGAGCTCTAACCGTACCAGATGTCAAAGCTCTAACCATACCAGATGTTAGTCACCCTCGAGGGGGCACATGCCTTCTATTTGGAGGCCAGTTACTGAATTTTCAGATGTGATTTTTGATTGCTCCACTAGGGAGCCTGTGTCGATTATTCTCTTTGGAAGAAGTCAAGCAAAAGTCTGAGTTTATATCTGAGTCAGATAAACTGTGTTGTCTTCTTAATTGACTTTCAGTGATGTTTTTATTTATGCCCAAAGGTTGATGAACAAAAATAGTGTCAACACACCCTAGGCTTCCCTCCACTAAGTAGGCAGAGGGTAATCAGTTTCTATAGTTTCTATAACATGGAATTTTTCTCAAGAGGGACTGTTGTCCTTACTTAGATAAACACAAAAGCAAACTCACATGCAACTGAATTTTAACTTAAACAGCGCAATGCAACCATGTCCATGTAGTAGGATTATTTAGCCCCAGTCTCATTTTATAAGTTAAATACCTGTATAAGATATGTAAATACATATATATTTTCTCACCTAGAGGTGAAATCATTCTAACAGATCCAAAGAGACTGGTCTTTGTCAAAAACAGACAATGAGATTGGAGAACACTTCGTACAGCCAAAAGTATCAAGACTGTCACAGAAGATTTCTCTCTACAGAGAGTTTGCATCAGAGAATGAGAGCAGAAAGTACCTTCTGGTACCACCATCCCTAGGGGCACCCTGCACATTCAAAGCACTGGCCAGGATGTTAATGCTCTTTTCCCACTTGCCATTGTTTACATACATCTTTGTCTTCATTGCCCTTCTCCCTTATGTTCCAGAGAGACCAGAGCTGCAGCCAGCAAGGTGCCGGTGACAGAGGCTGGAGGCACAGCAGTTCCCTGCTGGAGGAAGGTAAGAAATGTGATGGGTTTTGTGTTGAACTTTCAGACAATAAGTAGGTAGTTCTTCTTCTTGGTAGAAATCACCAATGGAAAGGAAAAATAAAGGGTCTACCCTGATGTCCAGAAGAATGTGGGGCTTGTCACCATCCAAAACACAAGCCAATATGGAGGGTAGTGCCATGATTTCTGCTAGAGGACACCGAGGGGGTTATGGGAATTGCTGTATGTATCAATGCAGAGCATGTTCTTGCTGCCCTCTAGGGTTAAAAAGTCACTAGCATGTTCACGGACATACTGAGCACTCCCAGAAAGAGTGACCTTAGCAGGCGGGTGATCTTGCATCGTGTCCTAGAACAGCATGGTTTGCTTTTTTCCTGCCACAGTGCGCCTGTGCTGTCCCTACTCCTAGTTCTCATTTGTAGTATCAAGAATAACCCTTATAATCACCACCATTTGGCTATTTGCGTTCTACTTTCTGCTATTCTTTTATTTGCTGTCTGCTTTTCTGCTTTCTACTCTTAATTTTTAGTTCTTCTTCATGCATATAAAACCAAAACACTGCACAGGTGCTGGCAGAGGTGGTAGAACTTCAATGAATGTTTTGTGAGCAAAGGAGAGACACTCAGGTTTGTCGGTGGCCACTTTAACCTGCATTCCTGTACACATCAATTACTTTATAGGCTTGTGAATCAGAGGAGAACATAGGGTTGTTCTAGTCAAATATCCACAAGTCCAGGAGTACATTTGCGTGTGCACAGGAGCTCTGAGATAAGGCTGGGCAGTGAATAATGTGGGAGGACAATAAGGAGCAATAAATAACCTGGACTTGCTTTCAGACATAGTTCTGTGGATGAGGTCTGTGGGCATAATTGCCAAGAATTAAGAGATGATGTGCGCTCTTAGATGCAAACTGTATCTGCCCTTTCACCTAAAAAACAAATTAATCTTCAGTGTTGAGCATTGTGTTATTTTTTAACAAGAATTTAGATACCTACTGGATGTGTGAACAGCAACATGTTGTTGTTTCAGTCTCAGACTGAATCTTTTGTTCTCTAATTCTCAGAATACATGGCAGAAGAAATTCAAATCTCCTAAAGTGACAGCACAAAATCCCATGGACATGTGAACCAGATTATTACTGTTTTACCCCTAAACAGGATTACAAAGATGATTCAGAGCAAACCAACTAAAATCAGTGACCTTCTAAAGAGTGTATAGAATGAAAGTAACCTTGTTTAAAGTCATCAGCACTCAAACAGTTCATTAATGCCAGGGTCTAACTGTGCCTGGCTGTTCACTTTACATACACCTACATTGCTCTAAGACAATTTGCAAACAGTATGACAGAATGGAGGATTGCCTACTCTTGAAATACTCTGTTATTAATGAACTCACAGCAGCTCTCTACCACATTTCAAGATAGGAAAAGAATACCATGTGCAAGTGAAACTGTAGGCTTGTTTGAGCAAGCAGCATGTGATTATCCAGACTGGAAGGTGGCCAGTGCAATGAAGCTGTCACTCTAACACTAACCTTGCAACATTCAGTTCCCAGCATATTTGCAAACTGTTTGTTGCAGTTCATTTTCCAAGGTTCAGCATTAGATGGGAATATATTCTCTATTATATTCTGATGGCAGCACATCCTCCTCCCAATTATGGTCCCACAATCTGCTTTTGCTGCCTAGCTTTAATTCTGATACCTTTAATTTTTCTCTATTGGGGAAATGGATTAATGAGAACAATAGCTTATTCCTTCCTTTCCAACAGCCTGGATACATTTAAGTGGCAGTGGAAAATTACTCCTCAGAGTCTTCTCTCAGGTCCAGACAACACAGATCTTAAAATGGTGAAAGTCACGTACGTCAGGGTGGAAGTCATGCACGTCAGAATGAGGGTAATGCTCATCATTAGCACCTTTTGAACACTCTCTACTGTGTCCCAGAAAGTACAAGTGATCTTTAAAATCACGAGCATTAATAAGCATGCCAAACTTTGCTTATTGTTAATTTATCTGGTAAGCTGCTGTCAAAAGCAATGTTGTCTCTTTCCTCATTCCTCAGACAATATCAAATGACTAAAGGAGGAAGCTCAACAAGTCACTACATGGAATAACTGAGAGGGAGAGGTCATTCAGTTTGTGCTGGGGAGGGAGCAGGAGCCAATTCAGCTGTGGGGTTTGTTTTGGAATGATGTGAAATTAGGTCAGAGGTGCAGAGATTTGTCGAGACAAAGGTTGGTACCTGCAAGGAAGAGGCTATACAGGCTTGATGGCAGAACTCATTTTACAGGAAAAAAACATTTTATGAAGCATAACTTACGAACTCTGCCACCTGGGACTCAGGCAGGGATCTTAGATCAATGGAAATAACATGCGTCCAGATATTGCATCAGCTTTTGGAAATGGAACCAAACAATGGGTCTTTTAATAATCAAAATATTTATATTGTGAGCTACCTAGTTAACTCAGCTTTGAATTATCCCATAATGGCAAAGCTTTGGGTCCTTATGATTACATTTTCCAGAAGGAGAGAACAAATTTCACACGGTTTTTAATCTTATGTATATGGGAGCGGGGAGTGAGCCCATTGCCCATTGCTGGCTGGCTCGGAGCCAATTGTGAAAAAACAGATGTAACAACAGAGAGGAACACGGGCCTCCTTGTTCTTCAAGCACATTTCTGCAGCAAGTAGAAGACAGTAATGCTTCATGATTAAAATCTGTGGCATGGAATGACTGCTTGTTTTGTTGTTTGTATTTAGCTAACTCTGATGGACTTCCCTTGATATTATGTTAGGCAAGGTGTAATGCTTCATTTTTTTGATAGAACTGGCTCCTCAAAATAATAATTTTTCCTCATTAAGATTTTCTTGGGCATCCTCTGTGAAAGTTGTGCTTTGGACACTTTTTTTTCATGCACTGTTGAAACTGTTGACGTCTTTACTAAGCCAAACAGTAGGATAATTTTGAGTTTCATAAATACTTGTGAGGAGGCTCACTAGAAAGTGTCAGAATATTTTTGAAGACTCACTGTCCCAGACCTGCCTGCAGATGTTTATTTAATTAACTGCTCCATCACTGAGATTTTGTTTCGCCTTATTTACAGATGTCAGCATTGTCTCCAAGACAAATATCTTGAACAACAAAGATTTTTATCATCATTACTTCTACTGTAGGACCTTCTAAGCACTCATATTCCAGTGCTTCTACTGCCTAGCATTTTTGTACTATCACCTTCTTCTGTGGCTGAGGCCTTTGTGAAAAAGCTGGATAGAATGTTCTACTCACAGCAAGTTCTCATATTTTATTAGTCTCCACACTCTATTTTTCTTCAAAATGTGGGGCGTTTTTAACCTCTACATTGTTTCTTTATTAAACTAACTACTTGGAAAGCTGTAAGAGAAGGAAGCATTGGATTAACTTTGGTAGCAGTATTTTGACGTAAATGGCTGGAGGTTTCCACTTAAAGGTATAATTGTAATAGCATAATAATAAGAATACAAGCAAATATAGCTCCTTAGCACTAGCTGATGTAGTAGCTTGTTAGTACACTGATTCCACCACTGTTAAAATAAGAATTTATCTGTTTTTTACTTTCTAAGTTTCAATCATACCTGTAATGTTTCTACTTCTATGAGTTTCTCTATAGCTAGACAAACATAGTTTACGTCTGATATTGGAACCCTCTGTCAGGTACTAATTTTTGAGATGGACAGGTTCAGCTTTCTAAATTACCCATAGAGTTGAAAGCTCGCTGTCTTTTCTTCACTTTTCTGACTGGTCCTACCCCAAAAAACACTTCTAATCTCTAAGATAGCTCATCAGAGTTTAACTGCATATTAATATGTTATACATGACATAAAATATTATACATTTATATTCTGATCAAAATGGCCACTATACAAATAACAATTGAGATGTTATTTCAAATGTCCATGAGAAAGCCATAAAATAAAACAGATGGCAAGGGCTAAACAAAACAAATGGTAATCAAAACGGTATTAAGCACTTTGCAAATAGGACAATAGTCTTGATTAGCGTCAGCAGGAATTATAGAGATAATGGGAAGGTCTACAGAGCTCTGAAATGGTTTTTGGTGTCACAGTCTGAAATAATCTACTGTGACAGAAACAGATCTCACACCACTTAGTCGGATCAGCTTTCTACATTGACTTCAGATGGTGTGTTTTCCTTTATGGAGATCACAGGTCATGATGAAAAATAGAATATGAAAATTCAAAGCTTATTGAAAATTACTTTTTGTTATTTCCTATTTATTGGTTATGGCAGTGAGAGTTAACAACAATGGTGTAAAATGGGAGACTTCTACAGCTTAGCAACCAGCAGCTCTGAAAAGATACAAAAGGATTTTGCAGACTACTGCAAAGAAAAGTAAAGGTTAAAAGGGAGCTAATTTCATGATAATACACTGAACATTACAAAGTGTACAAATGCTAGTACAATATATAATATTATTTTTAAAAATGAGTTTTTCTTTATGTAACCCAGCATCCTATCAAAACTGCTCAAATTCAGTTTCTAATGGACCTTTTAAATTTCTTGTAAAGCAGGGTGACCTCCTTAGTAGGAAGGAACATATGGGCAGCGTGATACAGCCCCTCAGACGTCAGAACAGGCTTTGCTTACCAGAGTGGATCTCAGCTATGCCTGGGTATGAATTGGAGCAATTACATACTGAGTGGAACAATTACATTCTGGGAACATATTGTAGAGGCAGATTTACTAATTCCGTCATCAAAATTATGAGCAAAATATTTACAGTTAAATTAAGGTCAGAAGTATGAAACAAATGAACCCCTGCTGAATTCGTTTTCAAAAGTACCTTGTAGGATGACAGTGTTTGAGTTGTCAAGGTCAAAATATGAGGCCTATATCTGAAATGTGCCTTTATTTTGTTTACCTCATAATAAAACTGGAAGTATAACCTCTCTCTTTTATGCTTTTTCCTCCTTCCCTTTACACAAGTGCAAGGGGAATTTTAACTCTAACAAAACTATATAAAGAAAAGACCATAGGGTTAACTTTATCCTTTAGCTACAGCTGTTGAACTCATTAGTTCCATGGGACCAGCAAGATCCGGCAGAACAAAGAATATGTCTCAGAGGATTTAGCTGATGGGTCCGAGAAGGTCCGATCCAGCTCTCAGAGAAATCAAAGTGAACTTTTCCAGCGATTTCAGAGAAAACTGGATTAGATCCAACAGTCAGAGAATTCTGGGTTAAAGCTAAAATTTATCCTACTTAGTCTTATGTGCTATTTTAGCTCCTTCTCCAGCTAAAAACTGTGAGAGTAAATGAGAAATTACAGAATAAAGCCTGGTTTAACGTTGCTTGATCTATGTTTTCCCACAGCTACTCCTATACACTCTATTATCTCAAAAAACATCACATGAAACAGTTAAATACATAAAGTTCACTATACACACAGTTGTTTATTATAAAGACAAGCCTGTTCCCACTGTGGACTATAGAGATAATGGGAAATGCATGTGTTTTAAAAAATGGGTTTAATACACAAATAATTTTATTTAAAATAATTATTATTTGTAAGTTGAAACCCAAATTGGCAAAAAGGTTGCTGCAATTCAGACTTTGAGTTTTATGGATGTTGATTTTAATGGAACTGGTTGGAAGTCTGTGTTTTCTAATGACAAACATCTGGAAAAGATCTTCAATTCCTTTTAAGTTTTCTAATTTCAGTTATTCCAAAGTAAGAAGAATGCTGGTGGTATATGAAGTTATACGGATACTCTAAAATATTGTAGCATTAGTTCTATAGTATATGAAATTCCTTTCCCTCTACCAAACCGACAATTTCCTTCACATTTTCTGTTTAAAAAAGTACATAAGACCTGTCCTTCAAATATTTTTTTAAGAGAAATATTAGTTCTGGCAGACAGTATATTGTAGATGGACCTTGGCAAAACAGAAGTATCTTGCTTAAAAAAGTACCTACCCTGGAGCATTAAACAAGAATGTCAGACCTTAAACTAGGTCAGCCTTGGAATTCTGAGCAGTCTTCTTGTGACAAGAGCAATGTAAACAATGTGCTGAGTTTTTATTCACAGTTATCACCCTCATGTTTACCATATGTCTCTTGGCCTGCTTTCATTATTTCTTTGTTGCTATTGTTGGGTGCCCAAATCTTCATTTATGGACACCAAAAGTTAGACAGAGCTCAGAGCTGGTCGATGTGTCCTCTCAGGCCACAAAAGGCAGAGATCTAGGATGGAGGTTCTTGGGGTCACAGCTGGGAAAATTCATCCTTGTCCAAAAAGCTGGATCACTTGTGTTCCCAGAAGAACTTGACCCCAAACCTCAGGATTCCTTACAGGTTTTCTTCCTTTGCAGTGAATGTTACTGACTTTAGAACAGCTCAGAGGAATATGGATGCTTTCAGAGGCTCAGGACACTCCCTGGTGGAGGAGGTGGCTGTTGAGTGTTCGCTAAGCCCAGCAGAAGAAGCTGGAACTGGAACTGATAGATGACATATTTCCTTCCCTTTACCTTCATGGGATATTTCCATTCTGGAAAACAGATCATGATCATTTTCTTGGGTCAATGTCACTGAGTAACAATTAGAAATGGTCCAATTTTATCAAGATAGATATGGCAATCTTTTACAGGTGTTTAAGCAGGACTCAGATGAAGCATTGCAGGGGCAAAGGCAAGTAACTTTCCTGAATGGATACAAAAATGAAGAAAGTTAGAAACAAGAAAGAATGCTTTATTTTAAGGAAAATGGTAGGAAAACATTTTCTTTCAGAGTAGCAAGTATTTTTCTATCAAGTGTATATGTCTCAAACAGTTCACTGTCATATGCTACAATATGTACTTTAAAATGGTTCTTACGATCAGGTGTACTACATTTCAACATATTTTGGGGGATTTTTTTTTTAATCTGCACAATTGACATTTATTCAAAACAAACACATAGAACAATTAATATGAAATAGATTCCTGCAATCAATTCCAGTATGTTTGTACTGAAAATATTTTAGAAAGAAAAATGTCCATTTGCTCTAATCTCAGCTGATTTCAAAAAATGTCAACCAAAAATTTAAGAAGTAATGATGTGTAGAGGTAACCTTTTATTGGCCATGGGAACATTGTGCTCTGCAATTCTGCTATCCTGAGTGTATTTTTGTTTGCTATTATTAATAATTAACATTTTGTCCATTAAACAAAATACACTATCACAGCACACCTGTTAATGACATCAATGAAAAAAACCAAACTGGTAATAAGCTTGAAAGTAAACACGGTTATTATTTAACGTGCAACCTTACTCCTTAGTACTTAGTTTAATTATGTCACTGGAATGCTTGCTTAACATTCCCCATAACAGTTAATGAGCCGATTCTTCCAAAGTCACCTGTTCCTATTAACCAGTAATCTAATCAGGCTAACCTCTATATTTCAGGGAATAACCAATAAAGAAGGCAGCAGGTAGTTGTGAACTCTGCACCCTACTTTGACAGTCATTAATATCAGATTTGTGAATTAGCAGACGACTTGCCAGTACAAATTTAATCTAGATCAGACATAAATCCATAATCATATTTCTATCAAAATAGCCAGAGCACACAATTTGCTGTTTTGTCACCTTTTTTGTTGGCTGAACAGGGATAAATAGTGCTAGTCAAGCATAAAGTCTTTTTTGTGTGTGTTTAATTGTTTTAAATCACACTTGAATCAGGAGAATGAACTTATTCCAGTTCAATTCTTTACTCGTGTGGCTATATAATTTTCTACCTCAAAGATCACCAAAGTAACTGTTGCCCCAGAAGGTATGAGATTGAATAGGCCAGATTTAGTTAGTAAGGACAGAGAAAGAACTGGGAGGGACATTTTGTACCTCACCGGTTTATGCTGCTGCACATGACAAAATGAGCAGTTATCAAAAAAACTAAAGTGGAAACCCAAGCCCAGGGTGGTGAATTCTGCCCAGGAAGCCCAGCCGGTGCGTTTCTCTGACATGTGGGTGGTGTCAAGGCAACAAAGAAGCGTCTGTAGCAGCTTCGCAGACTGAGGATGTAATCATTATGTGGGATGTTTCCATTGCTGTGATGGCAAATTTCAGTACATCAATTACAGCTGAAGGATTCCATTAGAAAATAGAACCAATGGTCAGGAAAGCAAATCCAAAGTATGGTGTAGATGAGCTGCCTGCCCTCTCACCTAAGTAGTTCTTACGCAGGTATTCTTCAATCCAAACATATCTTTTGCATGATCTCTTTTTTTTTTCCAGTGGCATTCAGCTATTTTACAGGTAGGCAGGGCATACAATTTCATATTAAGTAACTGTACAGATAGGAAAAACAGATATATTTT
This sequence comes from Columba livia, assembly GCF_036013475.1. Lineage (NCBI taxonomy): Eukaryota > Metazoa > Chordata > Aves > Columbiformes > Columbidae > Columba > Columba livia. Next base: position 134,315,627 of record NC_088603.1, read on the forward strand.
ACATTTTGAATTGTAGATTTCAGTTTAAGAAACAGGCAGAGAATTACGCCAAACCTACAAGCTGTGCATTGCTAGTTTTTTTAAAGTCATTGGAATTAGAGGCAAAGTTTACAAGACAAAATAAGCAGCCAAACCTGTTCTTAGAAAGAACAGTGTTTCCTCATTTTTTATTTCTTTGTGCTGTTCCCTAGAAAGTTGCCTGTAATGGACATACAATATGTGGATCAAATATCTCCTCAAACAGCTTTTGGAAGGCAGATTGCTGCCAGCTACTGTATAATAATTCTTTGTGGATGCCTGTTGATACATTGCTACCAGTTATCTGGAGTTCTTCATATTAGCTATTGTTCAAATTGCAGTTTAGTCCTGACAACATATTGCAGTTTACACTGGCTTATTCCCTGATGTGACATTCCTGTCACTCAATGAGTATCCAGGAGAAACAAAATATATTGAAGTGGAAACAGACTGGAGATGAAGCTGGGTGCCAAAGAAACAGAAAAGCACAGATGAGAAAAGTAATTTTCAATACAGTCTTCCACCAAGCTAAGTATTTGTAAGAGATTTCAGATTTTTATTTTCAAGTATGAAAAGCAATGAAAAACTCTCAAAATAAAAGATAAATGGGTCTTCTTTATTGTAAGGTTGCTTTTATACCAAAAAGATCTCATTACCATCACAAAATCTGCCACTGCTTATTTTCTACTTGTGTAAGGAGAATAAGGCTTGTGACCCTGCTCTAAATCTCAGACTAACACTACTGTTTCTGATATGAATATCACAGATGTGCTTTAGATGAGAGTTATCTCAAAAGTATTTCTTTTGCCATATTGTAATGTGAAGCAGAGCTGGTGTCTCAGGTGATCACAAAAAAAGGAGTATGAAGTAATCTAAAGAGTCAAATAATTGGAATTAAACTCATTAAAAAGGAATATTTCAGAGAGGACAGGTACAGGTGCAAAACTGGGCTTATAGATAAAAAACTGACTAACATTATCGTTTGGACTCATATTCTGAACGAAAGCTTTCTATAAATTTCGGATTTAGAGAATTAGCTTCTGCACCTAAACAGCAGATTAAGTTCTGGATATGGTAATGCTACGATGTGCTATTAATAGTTTAATCATTACAAAATATTCATAATGAATAAAAGTCTTCAGAAAATTTGATCAAAATGGAAATGTATTCTGTGCTTTACCTGTCTGCATTAGGTAAAAAATCAGTCCCTTCACTGATCACTTAATATGGTCCACTAAGAAAAATCATTAACAGAAATGCAGGCCTAAATGCAGGCTGAGAAGGTGATGAGACAGATGAGCATCACAGTGCTGCATGTCCTTTACATTGCATTTATTCACATTTTGTGTTTTCAGAACTTTTTTTCTGGACTTTTTTCAATTTATTCCCCTCACACATTTTCAAAGTCTGGTAGATAAAAGCCAATGAGATTTTCAAAGTCTGGTAGATAAAAGCCAATGTGATTTTCAAGTGAGGAACTAGGCCTCAACAATGTCAAACACACTGCAGTAAATTTCCCCCAGATATAACACAGAAGATTTATTAATTAACTAAGAGCGAAAATTAGCCTTTGATGTTGTTTTGTCTTGAAAATCATAATATTTTTGACTTAAGTTCAGTTTGAGAGGCACAAAGGATTAGTCTGATACATTTTGTTCTTGACATACATAGAACTTGCTGCTTAGCATTACACTATCCCCTGAGAGTCTGCAAGTTTATAATTTAGTAATTTGTTATAGATTCTTCCCTGAAGCACCTTCCGTCTTCTTTTAAAAAATAGATATTATAGTATAGTTGTCTTTCCTGTACCCTGTGATGTTACCCTTCATTGTTAGTGATATAGGCACAGCAGTGATTAGTTCCTGAAGTACTTTAACATGAAGTTCATTGGTTGCTACTGATATTTGTATATCTTGCTATTAAATACATGTTTTTTAGTAAGTCAACTTGGGCCCAAAATAAGAAAACATGATAACCATTATATAGTACTTACTTTTTTGACTCCAAATTGATAGAAAGAGTTTTAGTCATTTTATGAACAACTCTGGACAATATCTTCAGCATTTTCAAAAGTATCTGGTGAATGTGGGGTCTTCCTGTGTAAGCAGACAAGCCACGTTTAGCACAGGGAGTGTAAACACCACATAAAGAAAAAGAGAGTGCACTTTTTATACAAATTGCAAGTAGGGAATTAAATAATTCCAAATTTTAATCATCTTAAGCTATGTCTGTAAAAGTAACTCAAGTATTGAGGGGAAAACAAATCGGGGCACTTGCTTTTGTGTACTGTATTTTGGCAGGTTTTAGGCAGCCCCGTTGGTACTCTCCCAGAGTACCTCTGGAGATGGTTCAGGGATTAGTGTAAGCCAAAAGCATTCTTAGTTGGCAGTTGGCATGGAGCTATAATACATTACTTGTTAACTAAGATGTGGCTGCAGTTATTCCATGCCAGCACTAAAGAACAATCAAATGCATCCTGAATGTATTATAATAATGTGTCTATGTTATACCAAAAAAGTTGAGATATGGATTCTAATTTCTCCGAAGTTCTTTTTAGTTTTATGGAGTTTTGCTGCATTTTAATTTATTAATATACTTGAAGACACACTGTCCAACCAGTTAGCTAAACCCACATCAAAGAACCCCTGAGCCTCCAAAGTTTGTGTATATATGTAAAGTGAAAATACACACAGACACATATACACACAGAAAGTACAAATGAAACTTGTTTAAGGCAAAACATCCAAGGTGTGTTTTTTGGAGAGCTTGCTGTGTGTGTCTGGCAACATTTTTCACCAAGGATGACTTGTGTTCAACAAAATTCCTTTAAAATTGGCTGGGAAAGGAAGCAATGAAACTTTGTTGCACCTAGACCACTATAGCAACAGAGAAAATGCTTCATGATTTTTATGACAGTAGGAGAGAACAAGGACACTGAAACTGCAAGTAAATTTGACAGATTTGCCTTCTGTAATGCAGTTTTCTAGTACAAAATCAGCAAATGTTGAGGAAAAGTACAAGCAGAAATTATGTGATTATTGCCTGTTCTAAAACAATTAGAAAAACAAAAATATTTGTAAATTGTATGTTTATTATCTGAAGATGAAATCTGTAGATTGATCAAAATTTCACTCTTCTCAGATAGGCAGTTCTCCCTGAGGAAAGGACGCTGGAAGGAGGCTTTGACCCTGTGATTCCTTTGTTATTGTTAGGGAAGGCTATTAGTTGTCACATGCACACATGCACACATATACACACACACAAATAGTCTAAGTTTTTAGGGTTCCTACAACAGAAGTTTGAAGTCCACTTAAATAAACTGTAGAGCATCAAATACACCTTTCCTCACATGCTAAAGAGCTCTCACAGACTGTTCTCTGCATGTGCTCAGACAGAGCAATCTGGCAGATTGCTCTGAAGGCAACCGCATCTGAGCTGTGCTGGAACAGCGATAAAGCTCATGTAGAGTGTGGAGTCCCACACTCGCCGACCTCTGTTGTGAGCTCCCTTTGGGAGTTCCATGTGCAGGGTATCAAAAGAAGGGAGACCTTTGAAATAGTAAAATATCAACTATTTCAGGGCTTTGCGAATCAAAAGTCTTACTTTGAATCCAACCAGGAAATCTCAGGGTCTCATTACAAAGGATGAAGGACTGGGAATAAGGAGAAGATACGGTGATAAATCTGTGATTTCTTTCATAGAGAGGATATATTTGGTAGTCATAGGAGAATGCAAGGTCAAAATACTGGAAGCTGGTTCTGGGCTAGAAATCTAACAGCAGACTCAAAACAATGGAAATTGAACAGTGAAGCAACTAAACACATCAGGAATGTGGTTGGTTCTCCATCTGTGTCATTTAAAAATCTAATTGCATAGATTTTAAAAGATACGCTATGGCTCAAACAGGAACTAGTTCAAGGATTTCTGTTGCTACAAGGTCAGACACAGATGATCATAAAAGTCCTTTCAGTCCTTATAGTACCTGCATCCATATTTCTCCATAAAGTAGTATTACTTAATTCATGTAATTTAACTTAATAATGTACAAGAGAAGCATCTAGTCATAGGGGATCCCTTTACAAAATCTGGAGAGAGACAGGTGCCCTTAGAGGGCAGTTTATTCTGTCTCCATAGACACTGAGAAGATGAAAACTATCTTTCATGCTGGCATTTTTTTAAGTATGGGTTAAGAGGCAATTTTTTCATCCAGAAGTTGACATTTTTTTTCCATTTGAAAAACAAAAGCAGCGGACACATTATAAGCAAACATATTATAAGCAAAGTCATATGGAATTTGTAAACATTCTTCCAAAACTCAGTATTCACATCCTTTCAATTTTCATGGTGCCCTAACTTTCTTTTTCAGTCAACTACTTTATATATTAAAAACTGAAAGCAGAAGTACCAAAACTCTGAGTTGGCAACATTTGCAGCACATTGCAAGACAGAATGTCCCAGAAGACCTTGCAACAGATAAATTTCTTAGTCAAAAACTTATCAAACATGTTCCAGTATTCTTTTTTAAGTATCAGAGTGACTATACCCTGTTTCAAACCGTGATAGCTTAGATTTCCTCCGGTGACAGTTCTTTCTGATACTCAATTAAAAAAAAAAAAGTACTACATTTTTTCTGATTATTCTTAGAGAATGATTCCTATTGAAGTGATATTTCTGTGTGCTGTGTGTACCCCCAGTGAATATTCACTTCAGAAGCTGCAGACCACAGCTTCCTGACTAGTAGGTGAGCAGACAGATCTCCTACATACACAGAAGACACCAGTCCGTGCCGAGACAGCAGGGAGGCCTTGAACACTTGATCTCAAACAATTAGAGAAAAGCAGTAGCCAAAAGCATAGAATTAGGCTCTTTGAATTATAGGATAGCATTTCTAGTGAGAGATACAATTCCAGCTTCAGACTGGTTAGATGTCATTTGTGTTTCAAAACAGACTACATTAAGAATTTAATTAAAGCATACGGGGCTCCATGCTGGTTTAATGATCAGGCCTTACTAATCTGATTTCAAGATCAATGGTATGGCTTGCATGGGTGTCTGAAGGCCAAGCAAAATTTACCACAAATTATTGAATCAGAAAAGAGCATTTGCCAATCAAAAAACTGCACTGATGAGACAAACTAAGCTGCCAAAGTAGTGGACCTGTTTGAACAATTCCCTATTTGCTCTTTCTATCTGTGTTACTATTGGCCTAAAGTAAGCTTTGATGCATAACAGTACTGGAAGAACTTCTTTTGGTGCCTGTAGGCATCTTACTTCAGTTATGACTGGAGACTATCCACAAGTCCTCTTGATTCCAAAGCAAAAAAGGAAGTCTGGGAGATTTCTGACAAAAATTTCTAAAAAGACATTTACCGTAACATCCTTCAGAGTATTTGAGACTTTCAGAAGTAAAATAACTCATATTCCATCAGATTCTCAGTCTCCTTCGTCAGTCAAAATCACCCTGTCCACAGGGAAAACTTATATCTACACTTGCAGGAGAAGAATGCAATGGAAACTCATTTGCTTGCTCTTGTATTTTCTACATTTTAGCAATAAACCTAATAGAAATACTTATATCAGAATGTGTAAGATTCTGGTGGCTGCCATTCAGGATGGAAAATTACAGATAGTACAACTGATCATCATTGTGCTGCCAGCAAGTGAAGAGTTACTGAACTCTGCTAAAATGACCTGAAACAGGAGACTCATAGAACAGCTAAATCATAAGGATTCCTAAAGGGGACATTAAAAAAAAAAAAAAGCAATTACAAGGTCTGTAAAAATAAGTCTACTTTGCCTATAGAATAAATATTATGAAAGTAAGTTGCAAAAGTTAAATATAATGTGGCCACCAAAAGGAGAAAAATTACCTACTAGGCTGTAATAATACATGAATTGTTGTTTTGTTCTGTTAAAATGTTTTTAGTAAACGCAATAGCAGAACTAGCATGTCCTTTATGATTTATATGGATTTTTGTTAATCTGTAATGAGCTACTAGAATCCAAGACACAATGGAATTAATAGCAACAATAACAATAGTGCTTAGTTGCAGGGAGTGATTTTTCCAGAACAGATTTCCTGGTATTTAGTTGGAGTAACCATCATGGCAAGTTACTTCCACAGAAATACAGACAAGGGGCGAAGAACAATAAAAAAGACTGGGAAATATTATGGCTAAGGCAGTTTACACCACAGAAGGACTCATTTATACATCTGTCACTGTTCCTAATCTGTCTTCAGGCCACATATTTCTTCAGAAAGAAATATAGGGCAGCATTTAGCCATCTGGGCTTCCTTCAGATGCATTACTCAGATTATCAATTACACCTCTGGGCATCATAATTCCCGATGAGCAGAGCTGGCATCCAAACAAGCAGTGTGGTGAAAAGGCACTCAAATCCTAAGACCACAAGACAGACCATAGTATTTCTTGTTAGTTTGTTTTACAATAAGATGCAAATTTCCTAAATTCTACCATAGCTGTACTACCTAGTTCTGATACATTAATAATCTCAAAGCATATTTCTTTTTATCTTTGTTTGCATATAGGATTAGAGAGGTGAAACAATGGTCATCCATGGACTAGATAGAGCCAGACTGCAAAGTATCCAGGTCAGCTCTTGCTCTACCTACTAAGCTGATGGATTTTCCACTGTCTATAGAAATAGCTGTGTTTAACATGTATTTTTTTTTGTGTAAGAAATCTGTATTCTTTTTGTCTGGATAAAAATGCACTTTTAGCTAACATCATGTATTTCCTAATTGCCCATTTGAGCTGTCGCAAGCACAAAGAAATAAGAAAACTTTATCTACCTTATCAATCATTAATATCTGACAACAAATATTTAGTTACTAAATGGCAAAACCAAAATCCCTATGCTTATTTTAAATGTGATGCAACTCTTCTTCCTGTATACAGACTATGAGTGAAAAAAAGATAGAAGTCTCTAGAAACTACTAAGACCAAGTACAATGTCAGCAGTTGTTATTTTGGGAACTGGTTCCTCAAATACATGGAAAAAAAGCATGGCTAGAAGGCACATTTGATAAGTCACCTCATCTTAACCTACAAATTAATGTCTAAAGCTTATTAACAAAACTTAATTCTGATACCTCTTGTTGGCCATATCCAGTGACTGCTGCCATTGTAACTATTGTCTTTTATTAGCAATGCACCACAAAATTACTACTATTTGCCACCCATTATAACAATCAAAAATCTAATTTTTGGGACATTGGTTATAATTCAAAACTAGCTGTCGCAACTGTCTCCTCTAACAATCCTTATGTTCCCCTACATTATTGAAATGAACATTTGTTAGCCAAGTCAAGAAAGACTGGATAATTTAATATATTCAATAACAGATATGAGTATTGAAATGTTTTGATACATTTCAGAAGATGTAGTAATATTTTACGGACTGAGTATGATAATACAGTCAAGCACGGAAGTGCATTTTAAACATGAATATTCCTTGCTCTTCTGCAGATGTCTTGATACAAAGCCATCAACTACTTAAGGATGGTGGATTTTCTCCAGACCAGGGTGGATGTGTGTGCTACATGTTGAAAATCTCAACCACTCTCTGACAGCTAATGGCAGATTAAGGCTAAAGACGGACTATTGTTTTGCAGCTAGCTATGCAGACTGGGGTTTTCTTTAGGTTGTTCTCTTCTCTTTGATGGAGGCCATTGTCCCAGCGTTCAGATGGCTGAAGGACTATCTGTGTGTGTCCCAGCTCATTTCAGACAATCCCAGACAGGTTTAACCTGGTGATAATGGTGAATATGACTCTAATTTTTTGCCTGTAGAACCTATGAAACTTTATGTGAGCCCTTCAAGACTCAGGAAAAATGAACACTGCGTACAGCAGAAAACAGCTTGAAAAAGTACTACCTTGGCCTGCTGACCTCATCTCCCAAAGATGAGAGCAGCTGCCTCAGTGCCGGCTGGCCCAATTTATCAAACTTGCCTTCTGCCACTCTTATTTTTTCCTTGAAAGTAACGCAGGAACAGATTGATAGAGCAGCCCATGCTGACATTTTGCCCAGTCTTAATAGTTTCTAGGGACCATTTTGTCTTTTCCATGTGTGTTCAATTAGATACACTGCAATGTTAAATACATTGGCGAACACACATATGGATGAACAATTCGGGAACATCGACAGTAGCAAAAGTCTTACAATCTAATTGTACACAGTTAGCAGGACATGGCTCCCAGAGTACACAGAGGGTTTTATGTCTGGGAGGTTCTCAAACAACAGGTGCTTTCCAATATGAACAAGTTAACCATCAGGTAAACCAGAATATAGATTTTCAGCGTGTTTGCTCCTTCTTATGAAACCTTTTACCACAGCTAAACCAATTCAGATCATGCATCACTTGTTCTCCGCGTTGCTCAGGGAGCAGCCTTGGAGACCTGCCATGCTAGTAAATGTCATCCCAGAGGCAGCAGCACTCGTGGGCCTGCAGAGCCGTTTCCTCAAGTCTGCTTGAACTCAGTGTGATGAAATATTAAAAAGCTGACTTGAGGGACATTGGGCTTCACTGTATACGAAGGGAAAAAACCAGGCACAGAGACAGCAGCATGTGTTGCATTATAAATTTGGGATTTTCTTGTCCCCTAAGCCAAATGAATTGTAGTTCTCTACTTGCAACATGGAGTTCAGAGTCATTATCTTCAGACTTTAACATCCATTCAGAAATTCCAGCAGACAAGAGTTCACAATTAGGGTGGCAACAGCCTGTCCACACTAATGGGAATGTCTTTGCATGTCTATCACCTTCCTGCAGTAAAAATACACAATATCATCAATAACAACACCACTGGGCACAATTCAGTTGCCTAAAGATAGTCCTTTATCATTGAAGATTCCTAGGGTTTCTCACCTCGTCTTCAGCTGTTGCTTCAGAAGGATGTGTGTCTTCTGAAGACACATTCTGTGTGACACAATTACTACTGTTGATATCTCACATGCCCTAAGGCATATCAGCTGTCATGGGAATAATCAGTCTTCAATTATTGCTACAAAATCCATTGATCATCTGTCAAAATATGAGACACCACTGATCAATCTGTAGGTAAATAGCCTTTCATAAGTCATCTAAGGGCAAAGGATTTTATGAACAGCTGGTCCTCCTGTGAGGCTTATGTCAAGCCTTCATTTCTAGTCTTAAACTTGTGAGGCTTTTCCTTCATTTTTCTGCATTTGCCTAAAATAAACCTTGTCATCTACTGCTTACTGCTACAATCAGTTAACTGCAGTGCAAAGGTTCTGCATAGCTGCATTTCACTCCAAAACAAGTGACATATGTTGTGTGTGCTAGACCATGATCCAAAAATCGTGATTTAGCTTGGCAAAGCTGGAATATCTGCCTGTGGAATTTGTTTTTCCCTTTTTTTGAGGGGAAAATAACATTTAAAGGCAGCTGGTAATCTGTAATTTCTGTGTCATTGACTGAAATTTTCGAGAAACAGGAGAGAGGTAACATAAGTACTTAACATAAGTACTACAGTAAAAGTGCAGAGAGATGACAATGTAATAAAGAAATCAATTCCCCGAAACAAGCAAAAACCCACAAAGCATTCAGAGTGGATTTTAATTATGTCCTATTTTCATAACCAGGTTGAACTGATGCATTTCTAAACTAGATTCTTACCTTACTATTAAGCCCCCAGATTCTTGTTTTAAAAGCAATTTTTAGTATTTAAATAAAATCTTAAGTGTTTCACTACCTAAAGTAAGCACTTACATGTGAATGCTGGAATCTAGGCTTTGCTGTCACATTAATTTGTAATGCTTAACGTTTTCATTTTTAAACGGTCACAGAGAAAAAGCCTGTCCTCAGCTAAGAATGCACGCAACACATGATTTTGATGGGGTGACAGGAACATCCAAGAAGCATAGAATATTTCATTAAAACCTAAAGAGGTACCTTTGTGATTAAAGCATATCCTGTCCTGCTATCCACCCCTATACAGGTAACCACCTCTGCAGCAGCATGCTCCCTCATTGAGTCCCATGGTCTCCCCAGTGCTTTTGCAGAAGGTGTTTGGCTACGGTGCAGGCAACCTCCTTAATATCCAGCCCAAAGGAACAGTGTTGATCGGCTCTGCTCCTACAACCACTAGTGCAGGGGCTGTGGAAAACTGACACTTAATCCCTTTGCCATTTAAAGTAGAAATCAATGAGCTGGTGCTGCATTTCTTTCTGTTGTTTCCCATCCCCCCTCTGTGCAGCCTCCCCCCTCAGTCCCTCCCCATGAACATCTCTGGGGTTTGGCTCTCAGCAAGTGACACAGAACTGACAGCATCACTCTCTCTCAGTTTTTTTGCTCCCAGGCATTCAGCTCCTCAGCACATTTCTAATCCAGCCTCTGAGCTCTCAGGAGACACGTTTGGCTTCACTGTCTACCTTTGGCTTTCTGTAGGCCTCAGCCTTTTCTTCTGGGTATTCAAATACTTTTAATGGGAGAGCACTCCTTCACATCCGCCAGCTCTACTCTTCTCACAACCTGTTCTTGCTTGATTTCAGACTACAATCCCATTCCAATAAACTAAAATTGACCTGAGTTACTGTTGCCAGTAGTGCAGCAGCTTCAGCACAGAACAGTTCCTGACGGGAATCACCAAGAACCTCCCAGCTAAATGTGACTACTTCCTTACCTGCAGTTTACTTGCCTTGCTGTCAGGAGTCTGAGCTTACAAACATGGGAGAACAAGGAAAGATTTCAGACACGAATACATAAGCAATACTATGAACAGCAAACTGACAACTCTTCTACATGTCTTTTCTCCGTAATTTGGCTCTCTGCAAGGCAAATTATTTGTGACAAAGAAGGATTCCTTATGTGAACTTGTAAGGAGTCATTCACATCCACAGTGTTGTACGAGTCATTCAACATACAAAGTATTGTGAATAACAAGGAAAACAGACTCAAACTGAAAATCACTGCTTTCCAGATTGCAAGGAGCTTGGTCGTAATCACACCTTCCTGCTTGTGTTGGTGTATGAGCTGGCTAGGCAGGAGAATGGTCTCCAAGTACAAAAGAGGCTGAGAATCTCTGCTCCAAACAAAACCTATCTGTGGTCAGCGCATGAGTGCTTCTCTCAGAGCAAGTCAGACACACTTCCAAAGAACTGAAGTCTTATAATATCTGTTTTTATTATCTCTGTGCTTGTTTCTCTGCCTTTCACAGGTATTTGAAGATCACCATTAGACGTAAAAATATGTTTACATGTAAAAGTCTCTTTTTCTCAACTGGTATAAATCAGTCTTTTCAAGCACAGCACCTGGGTGTTAGCTTTGGATGCCAGTCTTTGCTCTGGGGAGAATGGCCTACTGAACCTGCTGAGAAAGTAGAGTGGACTGTAGGAATCTCAAATCCGTGCAAAGAGACTGGGTTAAAGGGAGGATCGCAAGACTTATCTCCCTTTGCTCCTAGGACTTTCCTTCAAGCTTTTTCAGGTCATTGGCAACAGAAAGTTTCTCACTTCTGATGGCTCTGTGGTGACTCATGAAAGTGGATGTGGTGTGTTTATTCCACTTATCATGGCCTGGCAACCATACTGCAAAGCCATAATTAGCAGTAATGATTAATGTCTCAGCAGCCATACTTAAGGCTGAAAGGGCTGGTGATTGAACTCTTTTAAGTTATCCTGCTGTGTAAAGGTTAGACCATGCTGTTGTCCCTGCTCCATGGACAGAACTCAACAGGACTGCTAATCAACATGTTTCACAGGCACTATCTGCCCACTCAGTTTCTCTTTAATCCTTTATTCCAGGACTGACAGACTTAATAGCTGTTTTTTAAAATGGAGGGAACATGTAGAAAGACCTATTTTTTAGCATGCATTACATTATAAAAAAAAATCAGTGTCAGCTGGCAGGCAACCTTTCCTTTCAAAAATACAGCTTTGCAAGCTAAAATCCAGCTGGTTTGAAAGGCAACCTTACATAAGCCAGGCTGCTCTGCCTGTCGTTCTCTTCACTCTCAAACTACTGAGGGCTGCTCACCACCTCATATAGAAAAGAAGGAAGGAAGGGAGGAAGGAAGGAAGGAAACGAGGAAGGAAGGAAGGAAGGAAGGAAGGAAGTTGCTCACATGCATTAAATAATGCTAAAAATAGTTGCTCAGGATGATCCCTGTGCTTCAAGCCATAAGAATGCAAACCACCAAGATTTGTTACTGCTGTGGTGTTTACTTAGAGATGCATCTTATTGAAACCTCTGTAAGCACAGGTCCTGCAGATGTTAAGTGCATGGTTGCTCAGGCTTCAAAACATAGGCACTCCTCATACCCCTCGGTTCAATGATTTTCAAAAGTGTGTTTGGGCTTTATCATTTCTTTGGTCTTTGGATCATCCAAATTAATTTCAAATGTGACAAAGGTCCTCTTGCAAATTCTCCTTCCTTCCTGAATTAGTTTATGTGATTATTATTTTATATTATTTGTTAAACTATTCAAGGAATTAATTTAAGTTGCTCTCCATTATTTAAACTTGAATAAAAAATGCTTACGGTCAGTTTAGTCCAGAAGGACTGTTATTCTATCTTCTCCTTATCAAGTATATCTTAATTGTTTCCTGATTTGGAGTCCTCTATTTGGAGCATTTAATCTCTGCTCTTTTCAAGTAAAGGTTTGCATTTTCACCATGGAGCATTTGTTTGTTTTAGATTAGGAAATTTCACATTAAGGCATCCATTGTCAGAAACTGTTTGACAAATACAAAATGCACATTTAATTCAATAATCAGGTTTAACTCCAGTCAGTAGGAGGAGAACAATGTTCCATCAATAAATGCAGCACAAAGGGGTTTGCTGTTCTCCACTTTTTCCTAAGTATTTTCAGCTCTAAGGTAAAGCTTTACATAAAGCTTGTAAAGAAAATCTCTGAAGGATCTGAATTGCTATCCTGCTAAGCACAGAAAGCGCTGATGACTCACTGTAAAGATTTTCCAAACTTATCTGAACACGTCTGATGTGGGATTTGGGTTGGGAATGCATAGGCACAAGTGAGCTCAAAGCACGTCCTGGAGTTTCTGGCTGCAATCTAGTTGGAAGGATCTTAAAGCAGTTTTCCTTTGGGCTGCCTAGGCCTCCATTAGGCAGAAGCAAGCATGTAGATTTGCAAACATGAAAAAACCCCAAGCACTAAAAGCCAAGCCACTTCAAATCCTCAATGTTTCGGGGTTTGGCTCATTTGTATTTCTAGTGAAGAATTATAATAATATCAGAGCCTACAGCCTCTAGCTCAGTTGCCAAACTTGTCCATGGCACAGTGGTAAAGACGTTAAAGGGTTTTGGCCCCGTTTGTCTGCACCTGGGAAAGTGATGCTTCAGTGCCGCCTCCTGGCTTCCTCCTCCATAGAGAGGGATCATGCAGCAAGATACGGTGCCACTGCTACCTGGTGTTTGCTCTGCGGTATTGAACAACTCTCCTTTTTTTTTTTTTTTTTTAATATCATAAACACAGAGCTCTGGAAATGAGTTCGTTATTAGAGATAGCACTCAGATCTGATGAACAGCTGTGGTGCAGTCTATGCTGCAGCTCACTGCAATGCACCTGGCGCTCCTGGATGGGGTTAGGCAGCTGCCCTGAGGACACTTGGAGATATTAGGGTAAGAGCAAGCATGTGTCCTCAGCCTTCCCTTCTTCTCTCCTACTACAGCACCATCCCCAGGGCTGCCAGCAGCTGCCTCCATTCAGTCAGGACTGATCTTTCTGCTAACAACAGGCATCTGCAAAGGTCACGAGGGGAGGAAAAGGTACAACCAGGCACCTCTTGCACTAAAACGTAGGTTGTCATCTTGGACATACATACTGAAGTGTCACAACAAAGCCAGAGCACTAGTGACAAATGGGGACAAGCAGCAAGAACAACCACTCCCTACTCTCAGTGAGTGAGGATCATAGAGCCATACTTTTGTTTATGAAGTCTCCTCACAAACCCCATTAATCTTCCAAGTTTACCTGAAACTGCAACAGCACTCACCACCTCCCAAAGATGCTGCTGGCCTAGGGTAGCCCTTTCAAATTACATGAGGCTTTGCTCTGCTTGGCTTCTACTTCTGTATTGAGCTTCAGGTACCAGGCAGGGCAACTCAAACTACCCAGACTCTCAAGACAAATCCAGGAAATACTGAACACTTCAGAAAAAAAAAAAAGGACAAAAAGTCAGAGTCAGACATGATGTAATTCAGACTCAAAGGGAACTTGCTGAAGAGAAAACAGAGAGCTGGTAGACGCCTCATCCCTGGAAACAAATATTCTAAATTTTGAACTGTTTGTGTCTGTAGTGTCATTATATGTATTACAACATGCCTTTTTAAAATGAACATGAAAAAACATCAGTCTTCGGCAATGACTGCTGTGGAGATTAGTTTGAGAAAAGCTGCTGCCACTGTGTTTTTAGGGGTTTAAGTGTCTGCTCTGGCAGACAATCCAAAGTCTTGATTTAATTTCTTGTGTTTTGTCAAGATTATAATTAGCTTTAAACTTGTGATAAAGACCTGCAAAGCTGAGGTAAGCAATTGTTTGTAGCTGGGACCACAGTTTTGCTGGGTATCCCATCCCAAATCCGCCCAGGGACCTTGCCTATATAGTGACTTACTGTAGTTATCCCTGTGACAAATATAAGTTACAAAGGCCTAGCATCTATTCATCACTAAAACACTTACATTTTCCTTTTCTGTTTGCTAACTGAGTCCCTCTAACATCCAACGCAGACATAATTTGATTTTAGATTCCAAGATGTTAAAAACTGTCCTTTGTCTCCTTTCCTAATCACCAGCATTTGTAACATGCCCATCTGCCCCCAAACTCCACACAGACACAGTATTTTGAAGCTGTGAATTTCTGTACAACTCATTTCCTGCAAACTCAGCCAGACTTTAGGACCTGAAACTTGCTTTAATGCTGAGGTGGATGTGTTTTATGTCAACATGTTTACACATCAAACAAAAATGAAATGCTACCTTACTTTGGAAAATATATTCTAACTCAATTTGCCAGGGAAATGTTGCAGGTAAATATCACAGTGCAATCTCTACACAAATGCACTTTTATTTCTTCAGGGACATGTTTGAGATTAAGCATTTTTTTGGTGGAAATGGTATTCTATTAACAACAGAAAAAAAAAAATCTGTTTGTAGAGTTTACCATGACTGTTAAAAAATGCATTTTAAGAACAACAAAGGGCCGTGAAATGATATTAACAACACAAAACTAACTGAAGACATTAAAAAGGCACTTTTTTTTTCTGCTTTCTTTCTGATTTTGGAGACTTTTTGTTGTTCGGTTACTTGGTCACAATTTTTAAATGCCACATTTATCAGAGACCTTTCTCCTGGCAACATTAAAGAACTCATTTTGTCAACCTAATCACAGCAATTTCTATCCCTGCTGTTATCCCGAAACAATGTGCTAGGATTATTCATGGAGTTCCAAGGTGAAAAAGAGGAACAAAAGATATCAAAACTCTTCTGATTTTTCCTTGTGTTAACCCTGCTACTTCTAAACACTGTGAGTGTGGAATCTTGTTTTATATGATATCTTGGCAGTATGAAAGAAAGGAGGCTGAGAAGAACATTGTCTTGGGACTTCCTTGCTTCTGACAGTTTATGTCACAACATTACGTTTATTTTAATGAGGGGGTGTTACTTTTCATGTCTACCTATGATAACTAGATTAAAACAAATGGCAAAAGACATGAAAGTCAGCAAATTCTAAAGTATTAGACATTTTTATAGGTAATGAAACCACTGTATTAAATGAGAAAATTTAATCTATTAAATCAGAAAAGATAAGCACAGTTGCTTTCTAAAATAAGGAATGTAATCCCAAAATCTTCATTAATCAGTTATAAACCTAAGTCATGTTGGTTAAAGGCAGACAGAAATGTTTATTCCTCCTCAGAGTTCCTCTGAAGAATTTCCTCCAAAGTTTCTGGTGCTGGTCGCTGGCAGAGGAGACACATAAACTCAATCTAGCCAAGAACATGTGCTTGCGTGGCAGCTTCCACGCTGTTACTGTTCCTTGTGTGAATGGCATGAAGAAATTTCAGCACACTAGCTATACTGTTAAGGAAAAAGTTACCTTTAGCTGCTGAAGAGTACAGCCCTGGAGTTCAGCCTCTCGTTGGAACAGTGCATACAACTGTTTGTGCACAGAGCACTGTGCAACGCCAGCCAGTACGTGTTATATTTACTTACAGCCCTACAGTGTTGGCAATTTTTGACTTATTATACAAAGCCTCTTTCTATCCCCGTGTAGCAGGGAATGAAGGGAAAGAAAGCTGCCAGCTACTGGCTGTTAATGCAAACAAACTGAAAGGGGTTACATGGTCACCTTTACTTCCCTCTCACAGAAGCTGAAGAGACATCTGTTTCCTTGAGACTATATTTATCCCCAGATAAGAACTGTCAAAGGAAAGCTTTTCTTTCTTTCTTTCTTTCTTTCTTTCTTTCTTTCTTTCTTTCTTTCTTTCTTTCTTTCTTTCTTTCTTTCTTTCTTTCTTTCTTTCTTTCTTTCTTTCTTTCTTTCTTTCTTTCTTTCTTTCTTTCTTTCTTTCTTTCTTTCTTTCTTTCTTTCTTTCTTTCTTTCTTTCTTTCTTTCTTTCTTCCTTTCTTTCTTCCTTTCTTCCTTTCTTCCTTTCTTCCTTTCTTCCTTTCTTCCTTTCTTCCTTTCTTCCTTTCTTCCTTTCTTTCTCTCTTTCTTTCTTTCTCTCTTTCTCTCTTTCTTTCTTTCTTTCTTTCTTTCTTTCTTTTTAAATCTTTGTTTGTCCTTAACCAAAAAAAGGCAAAAAAAAAAAAAACAAAAACCAACCAACCAACTAATCAACCAAAACAAACAGACAAACAAAAAAAAACCAAAAAAAAGCTTTGTTGTTAGACTAGATAACAGAGTGAAAGAACAAAAGCATGAGGAATAGGACATTGCCCCAGGTTAGCCTTTATACTGAATGTAGAGAATAAAAGAATCAACTCATATTTTGCTGTGAGACAAACAAATGCTAAATAACAATTTTAAGCTAAATGCCACCAAGGCTGTCATTCTTATGGCTTGATGTGACATGTTGCAAACTACAGCTGATTCTACCACTGAAACGAAGATACTGCTTTGAATTCAGCTAAAGGATAAGAAAAAATAATTTCCACTCAGTCCACCAGCTTTTGCTTCATTCTGTATTTTATAATTTATTTTCCCCTCAACAATATTATTTTCTTCATAGATAAGGCAATTCACTCTTTACCTGGGCAAATAAAGCTACATACATATACACTCACTCATGAGATTTTTACTTTGCTAAACGAGCTATTCAACACTTTTAAAATAACCCAATTAATATACTTTATTTATTAAAATTCATTTTTATATTTGCTTTATAAATCTGCCACCTGTACATCATTTGTTTATGAAAAAACTGTAAGGGATTTTAGTATAAGCAAGACATGTGAGTCTAGTATTTCATTCTTCATTTTAATCTCTCTTCTTCATAATTTTATATCAAAGTGTTAATAACATCTTTCTGTTCTTCAGCACAAACTCGAATACCACACCACTCTTTTTCTACCTAATCACATCGTTTATTGTTTAAAAAAATAATACTTACATTACATGATGCCTCTTAATCTGTCAAATCTTCTGTTCTACTGCTAACTTCTGCAAACTGTCAGCTGTATGTATTTCTCAAAGAGTGTGAACCATCATGAGATATGTGTCTCTTTCATAACCACCTGAAGAGAAGTAGATGCATAGGGTATATTGTGGGTAGAGCCATACATGTTACCTCGCTCTCTTAACCTAGCATTGTTAAGACTGTTATCACTGTTGCCTGAATTTGTCCTCTAGTTAATCACCCAAACTCTTGCTTCAAGTCTCAAACCAGATCCAAAGACTTCAGGTGCAGGTTGGTGTTGTCAAGGAAAGAACATTTTCTTTTTCTTTCAGAATAGATAATGCACTCTCTCAAGATAACTTCCAGCTGCTCCATTCATGTTATTTTACCCTTAGGAAGGATTCAGTCACAATTTTAATTTTAAAATTGCATAGACCCATTTAGGTTTAGTTCATTGATAAAGTCTTTGGAGGAAGCATTTTCTTTGATGTTTCCGTGGATTTCTATGTTCAGGTTTCCGGGAACTGTGAAATTTATGGCCCTGGTATGCACACTCTATCCAGACATACAATTTGGTAAAAAAATTCCAGACTTGTTGCATGACCTCTATGGCTCTCACAGGCACATTAGTTTCTCTACTTCTTAACTAAAGGAAATAAAATTAGATCCAGTCTCTCAGAATGCTTCCTAGGTATGAATCAGTGCAGGGCCTCCTCCAAAGTCTAATCAGGGTAACATATAAGATCTGCGGTGCACGTCACCTCAGTCTGCAGAGACACAGAAATAACAGCTTTGGTAGAAAGCCAAGAGAGCTACTCACTAAGAAAAAGCTGCCAATTTTATTGTTTCTTTCTTTTCTCACTTCTTTTATTCAACTCCCATCTTTCACTGTGTCTTGTGATTCTCAAACCTGTTAGCTGCTTAGAGTGGGTATCTCTGCTTCTTTACTACATTTGTATAATGGATTCTTTTGTAAGTGTTTGGAGTATTTTAGTCTTTTCTAACAAGGAAGCACAGGAACAAGATGTACAATAACTGTCTGAGCCACCAGAAAGTACAATGATTTTATCATATACACGGCAACTGTGATTCGGGACACTTCACAACTTAGGGAGAATTTTTCCGAGGCAATCTCCAAGTTACTTACATTTCAAATAAGAAATATCTTGCTTGCATACGTGTTTCATTCCTGGCAGACCACCATTAGAAGATGTGTCTGCCATGTCTTATTCTGAAGGTTTGGCTTAAGTGCTCTCTGTCCTTTGTAAGTGAACTGACACATGAGCATTCACGGCTCTTAATCGATGCACGCCACAACAGCAATCATCCAAAATACATTTCTAAGACAGGTTCTTGGGAGTAGAGCTCTATGTGGTGGTAGAGACCAAGGCAAAACACGGCACTGGGTGTCTGGGAGAACTGCTCATTTTCCTGCTGTTGCCCATCTCCAGCCGACCCCTGTACCAGTGGTGCTGGCAGGAGCTTGCCTGTTCTCTGCTCGGAAACAGCTTGCAGCTCTGGGCACCATGTTCTGGCAGCTGTGCACTCCCAGCAAGGCAAGAGAGGACGGGAGCTGGCTGGGGGAGAAGCCCGTTCTCCTCCAAATGACAGATAGAGAAGCCCTTGGGCATTGCACTGAGTGGCAGGGGTTTTCTTTCTAGTCTGTCAAGGAACAGTTAACTGGAAACGGGCTGTGTAGTTTAGGCATGCATGGAGCATTATAGACAGCTCAGACTCTGAAAGACTGGAAGCAGAAATGAGTCATTTACTAGGACCATCTTTAAGATGGCAGAAATATATATTTACACTATGTAGAATTTAATCAGTGTTTTAATCAGTCACAGGTTTTTAATGGGAGTAGACCTTTGTTCTTTCCCTGGTTATAATTTTGCATCTTTCAATTCTTTCTTTGGGAAGCAAGATGAGTTTTGCCATGTGTTAAAGTTTTTTCTCCATGTCTTTGTTTTCCTTGACATCTACTTGCTCATCACATCTTGAAAACTCCCAGGAGAGGGCCTGACTTGCTTTGGGGTGGTTGAAGCACCTTACTCCTGACTATCTCTCAGTGATTCCTTTCCCTCACTCAGGTAAGGCTCTGCTCCTTTATCACTACCATTTGCAGATGGGCTCAAAATGGTATGCTTGCATGAATTTCAGGTTACCTAAGGACACAAAACTGTAAATTTTGCTGGCTAAATTATTTTGCATGGGCAGTTGAGTCATCTATGCAGCAGGGATAAAAACTGCAAGAAAAAGACAGGGCAGAGAGCTGGGGGAAGGCAGTACTATGGTAGCTACTTTATAAGATGTCCATGCTTGGAAATGGGAGACTTGGTTCTTCCACTGTTTTGATTCTGGCAGCCGCAGTTGTGCTCCCTTGTTGTATCTCCGTTTACTGTTGTCCTTCCTAGTCTTGGCACCGCAGTCATCTATTACTAAACTGATGTCCTATTTTGTAGTACTTCAGTGAAAGTTTGTAGGCAGTTGTGGGACTGACTTTGACAATGATCTGTTAAATGTTTGGCAGGGCATAAGTGATTGTTCTGCTTTGGAAGGCATAGTTAATTCTGCTCTAAATGTGTGGGAGCTGTCTCACCTTCCTGAATGCATTATGACACTATATTTTCACATTCAAACTTTTACTAGCAGTTTCTGCCTATCAGTGTTGCTTCCATCAAGTGTTTCTCACCAGATCACAAGCAAAATAAGTAATTACCTTTTCCTATTACTCCAATGTCCTTTCTAATTGTCCTCCTTAGAAATTTCTACCTTCACCACAGTTTATATTCTTTTTACTGTTGTGTTCTTTTTGTTTGATTTGTTTTGGTTTTAATCGCATGGCAATCTTCCAATGAAGTCCTGAAGTTAGGCTACATGAAATAAAAAAATCACTCAATACAGAATAAGTTTCATAATATGTATAAATGGTTAATTATGCCTACAGGTATTTATGGATTTTATGCACTGAAGTGCAGATTTTATGTTTAGTTTTGTATTTGTTTTTCCAAAGAGCTATGAAAATGTACGGATTGTGTAATAACAGATAGAAAGAAAGAAAGAAAGAAAGAAAGATGATAGATAGATAGATAGATAGATAGATAGGTAGATAGATAGATAGATAGATAGATCTGGCAGTATAAGGCTCACACCTCCAGATAAAGCATCTTACGTGGGTCTAATGGAAAATCTTGGGAGCTACAAACCATCTTGCTAATATTTCTGCTGAGAATCTGATTTAGAAAATTTTATCTTTTCCCAACTAACTGCTTAGGTGATACAAAATTATGTTCTTACATGGGAAGTATCAATGTGTTACTTACTTCAGAATACATTAGGCATAAGTCTGTTCTCAAATAGGCACAACTCCCGCTTAGATACAATTTATTAAGAATGATAGAGCAAGAGAGTAATTTAAAATAGTGTAGGAAGCATGTGGCAGTGGTGAAAATATAAAAGTCTAAGTAGAGAAGATAAGGATGAAAAACTCATGCAGAGCAATATAGGCAACAAACTATGTTCTTCAATATGAGGTAAGGTTTTCAAGACTGACAAAATATGGCAGGGTAACAACTAAGTATTCCTTCCATAATATTCAATGTTCTTTGCCTTTTAAAATTATTCAGTGAATATATTCTAACCAAAAAAAGAGAATCAAATAACACACATTCAAGAAGACCATACTCTAACTTAGTACTCAGATTGCAGGTAAAACACAAAGACTTAAAACATTTTGCAGATTATGACAAGGATTTTCCCAAAACTTTTACAGATATTCATCCCCATTGCCAGTTTCTATAAAGTCCAACATGGAAATATTATTCCTTCTTTTTTTGTAGTAACAAGAACCTTAATTCATCCAGCTTCCTGAAGCAGTGTGCTAGAAAAGAGAGTGCAGGAGTGCTCCAAGGCTTGTACGATCACTCAGAGAGGTGAGTGGAGATCGCAGAAGAACATGTAAGTCAGTGTGCTGTGTCAGAGTGAACATGACAGCTTGGCTTTAGGTCCTATGCTTGTTTGTTTTTCTGTCTGTGTTCTTCTCTGCCCATTCACCTCATCCCACATCTGTCTCTGTTCCCAAATCTAGGCTCATCACAACTGATCGTTGCCTTTTCCCTGTCAGTCAAACCTATCCTTAGTCTTGTTCTTATCCTAAAGATAATAGTTCTATTGAACTCTACTGCTCTCAGCCAACATCTACCCTGCCATCTGCTTTGTACTAATCTAATGCAATCCTCAAAAAAACAAAGCAAAACAAAACAAAAACCCCAAACAAACCCTCTTGCAAATTCCTGTTCTATTTCTCACGTGATTGTTAATCCAAAATCCAAGAATGTTCCTGTTGTCAGTCAAACCTCGGTACTGTTTGAAGGGGCTTCTGTTTTGATCTGCTAGTGAGCCTGGGCC
The DNA here is from genome assembly GCF_036013475.1 of Columba livia. Taxonomy (NCBI): domain Eukaryota; kingdom Metazoa; phylum Chordata; class Aves; order Columbiformes; family Columbidae; genus Columba; species Columba livia. The sequence continues at coordinate 134,337,672 of NC_088603.1, forward strand.
TGGACTGAGCATAACTAAAAAGGTGTGTTAGAAAGGAATTATCTCCCTGGCAAATGGTAATTATATGATAATGTTACTTGAGTAAAGTCATGCTGGGGAGGGGAGGCATTGTCTACGGAGAACTTCTGAAGGATCATGAATTAACTTTAGCCCACTTGCTTCTGTAGAAATGGAGCATTGCTCTTTAGACGTGTGAAATGAAAGCATAAATACTTTGTGTATTTATAAATTACTGAAGAGGTTTGGGGTGATTGGTGAGTACTTTTCTCACCACTGATTTTTGAGAAGTTCCTGAGCTTCTTTGCAAAACCAGAAAGCTGTCTCTCATATCCCACTGAAACTACTCCGACCAAAACCTCTGAAGATACTTCTGCGACAAAGTCAGAGCTCAACTCCATCCATAAAATGGATGACAGTTAGAGTGACAAACATGGTTCATGGCACCAAGTCTTCTCTCACCCTCCATGCCACATTTCTTCCTTCTGCCGCCCAAAAGCTTGCATCACTTCTTGCCCTCTTCAAAGGGACTCCAGTCTTAATCACCTTTTTGCATCCACCTTATTTCTGTTCATCTCATTAAAAAAAAAAAAAAAAAATAGTTCAAGTGTCATCTCTATGGCACTTACAATGAGATTGATTTATTTACTCCGGATTTCTCTTGTCATGTGCCAAGTAAAAATGTTATATTATTTTTCTGACATCTTCTCTGGTTTTGGAAGGAATTCAGGAGGTGGTAAGAAAAGGTGCAATTTCATTGCATTTGGTTTCTGTTTATAGGTGTCTCTGGGTCTTCTCCTTATATGACCAGGGATTGTGCATTTGGTCCACTGTGCCATCCCACGTCATCCCCATCTTCAGCTTTGGCATAGTTCCAGAATTGCTCAGGTGCCTTTAAGAGCTTGAGGAAGCTGAGCAGGGCAGGCAGGCAGCAAAGGTGTTGATTAGATAAAATCAGTGCATACCTGAACTGTGGGCCTTCTTTAAATATGTCACACAATACAGCAGCCATTCCTTTCTAAATGAAAGCTCATGTTCACCCTGGACAGATTTGCATGAGCTATAAACTATCCTTTCATTTTACTGGAGAATAATGTAGCTGAATATATATTTAAGTTTAGATAATAAAATATATTCTTAATTTTCTAGTCTTTTATGTTTTATAACTTAACATAACTGATGATACCCAGAACTGTGGGGGCTAGCAATCTTCTTTGAGACAAGCGCAAGCCACAGATTTTCTCTGGCTTGGTGGCCTGCATTTAAAATGTTGCATTTAATGTTTTTTTTCTCTCTATTAAGCTTATCTTGGTTAAAATTAAATTATTAATATCTGCTAATATATGTTTACATCGAAATATTTTTTCTATTATTAGTAAGCTCTTCCTTTTGCTGAAAAATATGGTTTGTTCTATGTTTTGAACAGAAACTGAACTTTTTGTCAGGTAGTAAATTCATTACAAACAGCTAGTTATCTTTGGTATATCCATAAAAAATTAATGCAGAAGCAAACCTGTCTGAGAGGGAAGGACAGGAAAGGCTCTTTTAATACAGTTTTGTGTTATTTATGTTGAAGAGCGTGAGTTTTGTTTGTTTTTTGGTTTGGTTTGGCTTGGTTTGGTTTGTTTTTTTGTGTGTCAGACACTTTCATTTAATGACCACACATTTCTTAGCATGTTCAAACCTCACAATTTGACTGCCTGCGTTTTCACTCCTTCCTGCTGCACCACTGCACTGAACCCTGACCTGTAGAGATTAGCTGACCCGAGAGAAAAGGGTAAAAGGTAATTTGGTCTCCTAATCCTTTTGATCTAATCTTTTCTTCCCAGACTGTCAGGGGCATTACCAGAAAACGTAGAGTCTGCTAGTACTTTGTTGATTTTTCTGTATTTTATACTTGTTCTTTCCTCCAACAAAGGAGTATTTAAATATTACCTTCTGGAATGTGTATTATTGGATTGTAACTGATGATATGGTACTATAAGATAATCAGCTGTTGTTGAAGTTAAAACATTTGCTAAACTAATGACAAAACTACAAGGGCATTACTATACATTCTGAACATACACAGTCAAAAGGCGTCAGCGTGACTGAGGACTTTAAACTGGATATGAAATCAAACAATAATGCAACAAAACTGCTTGAAAAGAATTGTGCAGATCAATAAAAGACCTTTTATTTCTTTGCCTTTTATCTAATATTGCCATCCACTGAGCTACCAGTTATTGCCTTCTGGCTACAAGGGCACACACTTTGATGTCTGCACACAGTGAATGAAAGGATCTGACCACAGCAGTGGCAAACACTTTGATCTAACAGTTTTACCCAAACTGCACAAAGCATTTACAGAATAGCACAAAAGTAAATTAACTACTGGACAACAGGATCTGAGGCTCTTTGGATTCCAATTGTGTATAAGAAATATAAATCAGTTCTGAATTACTTTTAAATAAACATGGTGCATGCTACCTATATGTGCTTTTGTAAGTGTGCATATACTTCCTTTATTTCAAGAGAAGTAATACTGAACCCTGACAGATAGAGCATGAGCAAAAGTATATGCAGTTTTTAATTTCTCTGGAGCATCAGATTTATTTTTTTCCAGATTTTATTCTCCAAAAGGGTAGGTTTACAACTTTTTGTGTGTTGTTTTTTTGGTTTGTTTGTTTTGTGTGGTTTTTGTTGTTGTTGTTGTTGTTTTGGTTTTTTTATTTGCTACTTACAAGTATGTAAAAAGGTCTTATTCCTCAACAGGAACGCAGAGGCACGTAGATTATATGGTCGTACAGCAAATCAGCAGCAGGGTCCAAGGCAATGCCTACAAGATCTAACCCCATATACACTGCACTAACCAGCAATCGCCCTGTTTAAACTAGGATCTCATTTCTGTGAGGTTTCCCAAACAGCAGAAACACAAGATGCTCCCAAGCTCATCTGTATTGCAACTCTTCTGGAGTTCCTCAAACTGATATACTCACCTCCTAAACCTGACAGAACATTATTCAGCACCTTCCTAGACTGATGCCTGCACATCTTTGCACACACTTCTGTTCAACCATTCTCATCTAATTATTTATCCAGTATTGCAGATTGGAACTCTCAAAAGGTTTGAAAGGTACAAAGCATCAAACACATCTTTTTGTCCACTTGTCCCTTTAAAATCCAGGTTGTGAATTGATTTTCTCAGTCTGACCTTGCTTAAAATCCATGCAGTTGTGAATCATGGCAGCAGATAATGAAGATGAAAACCTCCCAGTTGCTCAGATGACTCCTCACATGTCATAAACAGACAACACTGTTTATCACATATATTAACCTACACTGCATTTTATCTAAGAGTTTAATTGTGAATCAATGAAACACACATTTCTAGGAGACATTTGGGCCTTTAAGGATTTGCCAATTAATTACAATCTGCATGTACCATATTGTACTCTGAACACAAACATCTGCTCTGTGTTCTAGATGTTCTGGAAACTTTGTATTTTTAGTTTGTATTTTCACCCACTTAGGCAAAAGCAATGCCATGCCAGGACTCACATGCTTCCCAGACTCTGGCATTCAGCTTTCTGTCAGGGCAAATATACATTTCTCCTCAATACCTGCGTGTGGGAGCCAAACCTTTTGTCGGACACACTTTCCTTTGATGAGGCTCTAAACAAGCTGACTTGACAAAGCTAATTGTGAAGTTTACTCTCCTCTTGCACTTTACATTAGCTACACTATTGCCCAGTGACTAGATGTGAATAGTTGCTATAATAAGCCATTATTTCTGCAGAGACTATTTGGAGTTTATCTTGTGCAGAGCACCAGAATAGAGGGCTGCATGTGCTTTGTTTTACTGAAGCTTTTAAGTTGCTCAGTGAACTGTGATCTTTAAAGAAGCTTGACTTTGATAGCTTTATGTCCTATCAGATTTTCATCAAAACCAGTGCTAAGCAAGGATCCCATTACTGTTCAAATAGCTGTGTTAATGAATTATAAGCAATACAAGATGACATGTGTCACTATTTTTTCCTTCTCTTCTTCAAATCTCAGTCTTGAAGCCCACCTTCAACTCCAAAGCCTTTGGTTAGGGAAGGGAACTCCAAAAGGAAACCACAATGTCACACTCCCTCAGGTTCATCCCCATTGTTAGAGGACTCAGCCTTCAGCCAAGAGTGATACCAGTTAATACCTGCATTCACAAAATTTACTATTGTTTTTCCAGGCTTTCAAAGCCTGAATGCAACTGGATTTTCAATGTGCTAAATTTGCTAGAAGGCAGCAGGATGGATTCTGGACGTGCCTTGGTGTCTGACTGGGCTTGTAATGGCTTTTCATACATTTGTCTGTAAAGGGCTATAAAGTTTGAAAATTAGTACCATGAAATACTGGGAGTGGAGCTGTGTGTGTGTGTGAAGGACAGGGAGAAGGACATAAATGCCCACAGAACATATTTGGAATGCAAGTTTAAGAACAAAACCAAAAAAGATGTGTCTGATTATGAAAAAAGACCATTAAAAATGAACAAACATACCACAAACAAGCAAACAAAAACAACACAAAAAAAAGGTTCTCTTTGGTCTTATGTGCTTTTTTTAGGACACAGAAGGCAACTTGCAAAGATCGTAACAGTCATCACAGTGAGTTCTCTGGCAAGTGTCTGCAGTTTTGTGAAATGGGCTGTTTTTCATTGATGAAAATCTGCTGCTCTGATTCATCGTCATGTAAAGGGTTCCATCCTGTTTAAATATAGTTATTATCCAAAGTACAGTCCTAAGATGGAGTTCTGTAGTGCCTAGTAGCTGGTACCGCAGGGTCCAGGCATGGCTTTCTACTCCTTCCAGCTGCCCAAGGGACCAGGAGACCAGATGCTGGGACATGGATTCTCTAGTGTTCAGCCAAAGGGAAATTAGCACATTCAGGCACAACCAATGTGTTTTCTTTGTCATTGCAGAAGATAACTGTGCATTTTTAGCTTTGTGTTTGGTGATCTTTAATATCAGAAGGGACTTCCAACAGATTCTCTCCCAGAAGCCTGTACTCAAAAAGCTTCAATAAGCAAAACAATACTGAAAGAGCATTTTCAAAATACTGACCCCAGAGAGTTCTTTCTAGAATAATTTAACATAGACTCTTTCCAAAAGTCATATCTTTGTTGTCCAATTCAGCTTCAAACTTCAATATACCATAGAGTTGCCATAGACTAAGTTATTTAACCTACCCATTCCTTGTTATGTCACTCTTCTCACTAAACTGAATTTACTTTGGGTACATTTATTAAACACTCTGGCTGTAGTGAGAAATGAACACAGCAACGTTAGCAAGGGAAAGGGAAGGGATTTGAGAGTACGTGATAAAGACTGAAACAGGTCTATATTGAAACAAGTCCAAAGATGAATGACAAATTCAGCAGAACAAAAATAAGTACTTTGACTACGTTACTACAAGTGCAGGTCACCTTGTAATCTAGCATTTGGCTAAACTGTGTGCTTTTCTCTCTAATGGAATACTAATCTGGTTTAGTTGTAATTAGCAAAACCAGCCATCACTTAAATAAGAAACACTGAAGATAACTCACATCAGGCCTTCTAATTATGGCAATGAACTTGCACAGCTCTCTTTAATAGCAGCTGTAACTATTATTCAAAGAGGTTTTAAAGAAAACATTAACAGGCAACACATGCATGCCATCAACCATGTGCACTCTCTCAGGTGCAGCCTGAAGGGCACTTGGAACATCGCGTTTGTTTTTCTGATCTGTATCTCAAAGGGTTTGTAATTTGTGGGCTGCCCGAGCAGCAGAGCTCGCCAGGGTCAAGCTTTGTCCCCATGTTCTCTGGTGTGTCTCCTGGGGAAAGCAGGCAGCACTGCCCAGCCAAACCTGCTGCTTGCTGGACACCAAACACAGACTCAGATCATTTTCTAAATTGCCAGAATCCAGCACAGGCTCTCTGACTATTTTTTATTTTTTCTTAGTGAGAGCACACCAAATGATCTCTCAGCAATGACAAGATTTTTATGGCTTAAAATAATTATGCACTAGTCTCTGGAGCTTAATACCTAGTATTTAATAGTACATTGCTCCTTACCTTCTGGCCACAATACATCTACAGTGACTCCCTCATGACAGAGTGCTGTAGACATTCATTTTAACAGCAGAACTCTTACACATTACATAACCTACATTCTTCTCAGCACTGTCCCATGAAATTAACTGCCTGGATAATTGCAATATTGCATGGAGTCATTAAAGTGCAGTTTCAATTGGTTCAATCAATACAGTGTTTCACTGGGAGAAGTGGAATATTAGTCCAAAACCTGAAGTCTATGATGAGATTGTCAACTATTCCCATGTCTCGTGTCCAGTAAAAATTAATTTTGTCCCTTTGAACACTGATGTTCACCAATATCCTTGGAAGATCAAAATCCAAATTGTCTGCCATGTTTCAAATATATTTCTGCTGACACATCAAGCACGAGAGACTTTTCTCAAATACGTTCACTGGCTCATAGTAATGGAAGAAAGGAAATAAACTCTTTTGGCACGTGCATCTTTTAATCATATGAGTTTGAAAATATTTGAATCCACCACCTCGAAGCACGGCTCGTGGCATACAACAAGCGTGTGTCCTGAGAGAGGCTCAGCTCTTGTTCCAAAGTCCATGGCTTAGGCCCATGTATGCCAAAGCTGTAGGTCTGCGGTAAGATCAGAACAACAAACAGAATTCCCATAAAAGTTTATTACACACCCTGTTTTGGCTACAGTGAACTTTGGTAAAAGGTGACTGTAATAACATGTTCCTCGGGCCACATTGTTCTTGTACATTTATTCATCTCACTTTTCCCTCCTTCCTCTCTGGAAATGCTCTGATAAGTGTAATGAAAGATGCTCAGCAATTTTAAGAGCAACAAGTTATTCTTATCTGATGTGAAGACACAAAGATACTTTCTCATCTGCGAAGAGATAAAAGCTGAAATATAGGACAAGATAGTGCCAAGTACAAAAAAACCCATACAATTCTATAAATTTGCATGGTGCTTTTCTCAGAGAGATGACGTACTGTAGCTTTTCAGGGGGATCAGGAAGGGCTAGGATGGGCAGCAGTATGGTGCAGCTGGGTGATAGCACTGACAGAGAAACTTATTCCAACAAACATTAGTACCTCTCACACCAAAGTGCAAAAGGCTTCATGGGCACAGCCCTCTCCAGTCTGCTGCCCTACAGTCCTTTTCAAAACCTCTCCTTCCAGCAGGAATATCTATAGCTAGATCTGCAGAAAAGAATATGGACATATCCTGGTTTATATTTATCATTCCCAAGAATAGGTCAAAATCCCACAAAACCTGAGATCCATACCAACATTCAGCTCTGAGAAAACTGAACTTAACCCAGATTTTGTCTAGGTTTAAGGGGAGCTGCTAGTGACACCTGATTCTAGCTAGGTAGGTAAAACTTACCCAGAGAAATGAACTCAGACTCAGTTTAAATGGGGAGATGATTACTATTTCTGTGATAGATTACATGTGGCCATATTTACGGAAACAAATGATCTGCCATTTAATCAACATGAAGTCTTATAGTTTTACAGTTTTAACTGAAATTATGCATGGAAACAACATTTCTCAGGAAAATTTATTCTTAACACTCTTTAAATAACTTGTGATAACACAAAGTAAACTCTCAGAAGAAAAAGGTAAAGTGTTAATATGATTGGTATACTAAAATAATGCTATAATTTACATTAGTAGCTCTGTTATTCTAGTAGAAGACAACAGGTTGTTGTGACTACATCAGCAAAGCATGATTTGAAGGGAGATCTGTTTCTTTCAGCCAATTGGTGTAACTGGGAGAAAAAAAACAACCAAACAGGTACAGTCTAGGCAAAACTCCAACCTTCGGTTTAACACAGATTGAAAAAAAACCAAATCAACCTGCACTGAGTTTAACTAGGTTATGTTAATGAGGTAGACAATCTGAAAGAGAAGATGCTGACATCTGTAGAGAACAGGGGAGTTTAAGAAAAGATCAGAAAAGGGAAAAGGAAAGAGAGAAAAATAATGATCTTCAGTGGAACCTTAAAGTCCCTGCATTCAGACAGGGGATGGGGAGGCTAAGATGTGTCACAGAAGTAACAGCTCCCCTCTGTGATTTTGAATCTCATCACAGTAATGATCTTTTTTTCCTACATTAATCTCTGGAAGGTGCTTCATGTCTTCCTTCAGGACCAGAAGAAGTTCAGAGACGCTGTGTTTTGTCTGTGAAAAATGCAAGATTTTATGTTATAGTTTTTACAAAAAATCACTTAACTCTTCCTACTGGAGAAAGCCTGATAAAATCAAATTCACTGATAAATGCTCTGTTTATTAAAAAATACTGATCTGAGTCAATTATCAAAGGGAACCTGAAACTGGAAGATCCTGGGGATTCACGTATCAATGCAAATGATTTACTGTGTTAGAGCTGGAAGGTTATTTCACAATATCTCAGTGATAAGAGATGTCAGTCTACATGATACTCACTATCAGGTGAATACTGGTACAGAATTCATGAGTACCCAACATCACTGGTTAAAACCCAGCCTAGGCATGGCAGTGCCAGGCTGAAGTCGCCACAGTTATCTCATCCTTGTCATGTTCCCATAAAATCTGTGAAACATTGCCTAGCCTAGCACCCTGGGTGGAGGGTTTTTTCCCCTCTTGAAGCAAGGTTAATACAGAACGTGGTTTCCAAAAGCAGCTTGTGAGAGACAGTCCTAAGTGACCCTAAGACAAAAGGGTAGGAGCCACATTGAGCTGCTGGTTCTTGAGCCATAGGGAAGTGGCAGCAGAAGTGTTACAGTGATAACAATTTGACTGTGCGGAGAAGGATGGAGCAGTACTTCTCTCAATAGTTTTGCAAGTTCATTTCAGGAAATCCCTACTGTCTGAGATGAAACATCATCACTTGCTGAACTACAAAGTCAGTTTTCCAATATAGTGCCGGATATCCTATCTGAAGATATCCTGTGGAAGCAGGATGAGCATGGAAGAGACGGAGTGAACAATAAGCCTGTTTGACTTCACCTTGGAGTCACCCTTTAGAGAATACTGCACTTCAGGGAGTGTTTCTAATGGGCTACATAGGAACAACCAGTTCTCAACAACATAGTATTTGCGGAATAAGAATGATCTAATTAACCTGTGTGTGGTAAACAATATTTCTTCCAGTATAACAGTAAAGATTTAGAAAGCAATACTATTTACAGTTACCTTCACATGGAGTATATTTTTTAAAAGTATTTAAACCCATTTGCACACACATACATAAAGTAGAACATCTTTTGATCTAATCTACTCACAACAATTGAACTGATCTGAAAGCATGGTATTCCTGACTTCCTAAAAATAAAAACTGACATTTAACTTCCCTTCCTTTTTTTTTTTCCCTCTCTCAGACGATTGCTGTAGACTCAACATCTCCACACACTGGTAAGCAGAACTAGGAACAAAATGTACATTTATTTTCCTTTTTTTTTTCCTGAGAAAATACATCACGCTAAACTGTTTTGTAAGAGGTAAGAACATGACACTATTCTTCTTTACATTGCATAAATACTTGCTCTGCTATCGCATATTTTAAAGTGATTTTCCAGATGAAAACATTGGTAGCAAAGAAACATACAGGTTTCCTGTATAGAACCAAATTGTATACACCAAATTGAGTAAAACTGGCAATATTTACATAATGATACAACTTGTTTAATTAAAGCAGATGAATTGGATATTTTATTCATGTTGTGAGGGACATTTTTGACTTTCACTTACGTAGTAATTTTTCTCGAGGAAAAAAATTCCTGAAATAAAGCTTTTGTCTTCTCTCCGGGCCTCAGTCTCCTATGATGGTGCCAATTTGAAAGTACAGAAGAATTTTCTTCTAAAACCCCTGTTTGTCAAGTATTTTCACAGGCATACTAGTCCTTGGTTTTTATAAGCATTGTATTTTTTTCTTATATTGTTTCTACACTGAGAAGTATCCAAGTAGGGCAGCTGAAAAGTGCCATCTGCTGCCTCTGGGAGAAATAGCTAAAGCTGAGCAGTTGCACCATAACTGGAAGAGCAAAATAAGTTCTGGCGTGATTCTTCTCAGAACACTACAGGAAAGATTAGGAACTTGAGAGGGGACAACAGCACTTTCTCAATTTCTGTGCTATGTCAGACTCACAGGTTTTTATTTGTAGCAGCAACAAGATGTTTTCCACCAGGAGAAATGCACTTGAGCAGCATTGACGTTTGTCACAGAGTGCATCATTTGGTACATCATGTTTGTGGCTTTAAAAACCACTAATTAATATGGTTAGCTATATTTTATGTGTTCATGTATGCCTATGTATTGGTATACATACACAGATCACCCACTCTGTTGCTTTTTTGGCTTTGGCATACTGGAAGTAATTTCATAGGCACTTCTTTAGCACCACAGCTGAATTAAAGACAGTTGTCAGACATTAAAATTATAGACATAAAGCTCAGTCCTTCATCTGTTTCCTCATTCTTTTGTTCTAAAGCTCCTTACTTCTAATGACTTTTAGACCTCATTTCTACACAGCAGACAAAAAATCCTTAGCTTGTATCCCCATGAACTTCAGAGGAGTGATCCGGTTATGGCTGTGCCGGTTCACTCAGAGGGTACCTCTACCGAGGTTATTTTTTTAATTTGTTCCTGCTGGTACACTGACATCCTAAATCTGCAAAAAAAATCACTTTTCCTTCTTATTCCAGGAAGAACTGGTATCTGCTAAAATAGAAGCTGTATTGCCTTCAGATTGTGTGAAGGCTGGGTGGCAGCACACTAAACCACTGCAGTTATAATCGTCTTCTCCAGCTCCCTGAAAGCTGGAGGACTTTCCAGTTCCTAAGGATGATAATGAGAAGAGGAGGAGGCAAAAGAAGAAACAGAGGAAGGTTGTTGGGTGCAGCATCACTGCAGGACCTAACAAAAGAACCTGAAGTCTCCAAATTAGGAAGTGTTCAAACTGACCTAAATCCACCAATTTGTATACTTGTGTTTTGCCAGTGGCTTATTTTCAGCCACTTTGAACATATATTAAGTCTCAGAGAGATATAGTTGACAATTAATTCCTATTAGGAACATATTTATCAGGCAACATAAAGACTCTGAAAAGAACTGACCATATGAAACAACTTAATGAGAAAGTTTGGTTCTTATATGTAGACAATTATCAGCTACTGCTTAGATCTTGCTCAAAAATTTGGTGATGTTCAAACTAGTGGATTACTTTTCTTACAAGAGTCTATGTTTATTCAGTTGGAAGGAGCATGGGACAGCCCACATAATAAATCTTGAGAGTTTTTAATATTTTGGGCAGACAGTTCCAAAAAAATACATTATTTTTTAGCTTCACCCCACCATACACTATTTTATATACTTCACACACTGCATCATTCCTTGAAAATATACCAAATATAGAAACGGAAATAATGATGTTTTCCAAATAGTCTGTTGTGTTTGTGCATTCCAGCTGAATTCAATTGAGAGTTCCCATCCTGTAAAAGATAAAGCTACTTATACTGCATATGATGTGACAAATACTTCTTGTTATGGTAAAGGGACTTGAGACGTCACTGTCAGTTCAGCTTATTTTTCCCACGGTGGTTGAAGTGAACCTGATCTACCTCATTTGGGAAGAAGGTGCTTAGTAATTTAGTGCCTTGTAGCTGAGTTTCAGTATTTGCTTCCAACTGAGGATACAATAATACTTTAAGTCAATTTGTCTAGTCTAACTTATAATCACACTTTCAACTAAATGGAACAGCATATACAACAGATAGATAAGTCTCATAAGAAAAAACATTTGAAGTTTAGATGATGGCTTCATTCAAATTATAGAATTACAGCATTATCTGTCTGATACCCATTTCTGAAAGAGATCTTATGGTATATAAAATGATAGAATTCAATCTGTGATCTCTTTAGATGCTGAACTGTTTTTATTTCCCCCACTGCCACACACTTTTTCTTATATGTTTTTATGTACTCAGCATTTCTCTTAATAGCATAGCCCGAAAAGTATATTTAATGTGATTAAAATTTACAACAGCAGAGAAAGGTAAAAAACACACCCTTAACATTTCTACATATGCAATTTAATCTGGAAACAAGTTGGACACAGTTTTTCTTGGCTCAAGGAATTAAATCAAGAATGAGATCAAATGACAGCTGATTTTTGTTTGCTTTGTGACAAAAGAAAAAAAATATTTTAGTTGATAAAAAATCTAGATGTCACTGAAATTGTAACATCAACTACATGTATCAATGAAGTGTAAAGCCATTTTTTCTCTTATTTATCTTGCAGGATATTTGTTACAGCCATAAGCTGCTTTGCAGCTCTGGACACATGGATTCATAGAATCATTTCAGTTGGAAGAGACCCCCAGGATCATCGAGTCCAACCATAACCTAACCTAACTCCAGCACTAAACCATGTCCCTATGAACCTCATCTAAACACTTTTCAAACACCTTCAGGGATAGTGACTCCACCACATCCCTGGGCAGCCTGTTCCAATGTCTGACAACCCTTTCCGTGAATAAATTTTTCCTAATATCCAATCTGAACCTCCCCTGATGCAACTTGAAGCTATTTCCTCTTGTCCTATCACTTGCATGCCCTTGCTTGTCCTATTGCATGCTTGTCCTATCACATGAAGAGCTTTCCCATGTTACCTGATAAGCCAAATTACTTATCTCCACAATTCTTCAAATAAATTTCCCGATATGCCGATGGGTATAGGAAAAGATTCATTACTCAGTTGGTGAATATAAAAAAAAAAGTGATTGTTTTGTCAAAATTAATAAGTGGTCTACAAATAAAATTACAAGTGAGAGAAAGTTATATTGGTATATTCCTCATATGAACAAAATTTAAAGACATTTGTAAATACACTCCAGTATTACTATTAATCCATCCCACAGTTTGTATTTGACAATGAGGTTACTGTAGACGTTCACTGAGAGAGACCTGCAAGAAAGTCCCTTGAAATATGAAGGAAAATGAGACTTTGTAGATAATTGTTTTGTTTTGTTTTGTTTTGTTTCATTTTGTTTTGTTTCATTTTGTTTTAAATGTCATCCCTTGCTGGTTAGGTAAGGAATATTGTATGTGCTTTCTACCATGCCACAATGGGTTGTTCTGGAGTCACACAATTTCAGGACTGGGAACAATGGTGTCACAGCACACAGAAAGAATAAATGTGTTCTTATATCTTGGAGAACAGTATACTTAGTGCCTGTCCTTCTGCCAATTTCCAGGCCTAGCTTGATAAGGTGAAAATAGTAGAGAAAAGTTCATTTACAAAATAGCTGGTCTAAATTTCCAATACAAGTCTTCAAATGTTGCCTACCAACAAAGATATGGATTACATATCCCAAGGCAGTGACAGTCTTGAAAATCTGGGGCAGTAATAAGTAAGCATTTTGAAAAAAATATCTTTTGCAGATGAACTGAAGCGACCAGTGCCACTGTTGTTCCATTAACGCAGTCAAAAGCATACAGCCCTTTGCCAGGTTTTTTCTCTTGGTATCTCAAAGCCTTTACAGGATGCTCGAATGCTACAGACTTTCGTTAAAATGAAGAAGTTAAACTGGAAAAGAAAAAGAAAAAAAAAGATGGAAATATCTCAAATAAATACTGCATTCCCCACATCCAGGATACAGGATCTCACTGCTTTTCAACAACAAACAAAACATGATAAATAAAAATCCAAAAAAAGTCCTTAGAATCATCCCTTGACATCTACCAAAACTCAGGTAGAAATGACTACAGCTGAAAACTAGATCTCAAAGCCAGAAATCCATCAGATCAAAACCTGGTTATTTCTACTGTACACCTGGCAATGGAGTTCTTTAGAAAAGTTTGGGTGACAGTGTCCATTCAGTCAAGTTCAGAACCACAGATATTTTATACGTTCTTGCTTTCTACCTTATATGCTTTTGGGGTACACAACTACATTGGTCTTTTTGCTTTATTCTTCCCTCTGCATCCCTCAAGAATCAGGTAAAAAAACCCATGCTGTAAGTGAAAGAGAACATCTGTGACTGGGAAAAATAAGTATGAAATCACTGTAGAGGAGGTCTCACAGCAAACAAGATGTTCTTCCAAAAAGTCTGATAAAAAAGGAGAGGAAAAACTGTCTTCATCGTGTTTCTAAAAAGCTGCTGAATAGTTTTGCACCACATGTTCTTCTTCGGTAGAAAAAAAGTGTATTCCAAGCTTTTCTAACATGTAACACTCTACCCCCAGAGAAATCTGCTTCTGCATTCAAAAAAGTAAGTACTGAACTGAAATGCCACATTGAAAAGTTACTGAGGACTATTTTAAACATCCCAGCCTGAAAATCAGTGCAACATTTGTTGAGTCCATGTTCAACGTAAAATGAAATCTGCGGAAAGCATATTTCAGAGGTTATGCAAAAAACTCCAGCCTTTCCTCCCGAAAAGGCAGAAATACAAGAAGAAAGTTTTCAAGCATTTATGGTTGTTTGTTTGTTTGTTTGTTTTAACAAGAATGCCACCATTGATTCTCATGGTCTCAAGACTGGAAGAGTAATAGGACCATTTAGGGGTCCACTCGGGAACTCTGGCAACCAAACCAGTCAGAAAATGACATGGTGTTATCAACAAGCAGTTGTTAATTTGAACATTAACTCTTTTTTCAGTTGCTAAAAAAGGCATTGGAGATGCAATGTCCTGAGAGGTTCAGCTATGTCACACAGAAAGCTGCAAAACCTCAGGTGGCCATAAGAGTCTGCAAAGAAGAAGGGACAAAAAATGGAAGATGAAGAGAATGACAGGGAACAAATATGAGTAGGAACAAGATTTCTAAAAGGAAAAGCTATTCCAAACTAGTGATGTGATTAGCTCTATCTGATCCTATCCATGTCTGAATCTAACACATCATGTTTTCACCCCATTTCCTTTTATAGACACTCACAGAAGAAAGTAAGCAGTTCATCATGTTGTTGATAACATCCTATGGTAGGTGATACACCACAGATCTATCTGGTTTCTATCCAACTTCGGGTCTGAGATTCTGTTTCTCCCCTGGCTTTGGTGATGCGTCATAGTAACCTTGGCTACAGGGCAGCTATTGATTGGAAATACAAATACAGTGTGAGAGAATTTCACTGCACAACAGGGTTATTGTGACTGATCTGAACAGCGTCTGTTTCAGTAGCAAATGCAGAACCCCTCGTATCTGATCACCTTGTTAAATGTTTCACACTGCAGTCTGATTTCGTCTTGTGTTTGTCCATGAACTTACAAATAAGGCATAAAAACCAGAATGTACACACAACATACTATTCTATTAGTATGGCACAAACGTAGTACTGCAAGTATAGCAACAGAATGATGTCTTTTTCCATTACCAAAGAAAAAAGAATGGTATAAAAATCACAAGACCAATAAACAAACAAAAAAATTGCTACCAATGCCACCACTGCAGTTGTGGTCCAGCGTGGACAGAACTTCTTAGGATCATCCATGTTCTACAGCTTAGCTCAACCCATGTACTACCATCATGACTGATGCTCAGGTATTTTTCTCCAAGATTTTTATTACTTCACTTTAACTTCATTGTAATAACGTCTCTCACTGCTAGTGAGGCTGTGTGCTGCTGGTTGAAGATGGAACTCTGACTTTAAAATTTGGTTCAGATGAATTATTTATCTTGGTCAAAAATTGCCTGAATATAATGCTATTTTGCAGCATGCTGATGATTTAAAAAAACATTATTAAATACTGCTATTTAATTATTTTTCAACACGTTTGCATTAGCATGGCTTGTGGAATAGTCTATTCATTGCAAACTTTATGTGGAAATAGCTTTTTTACAGCTGAGTAATATCATATAGTCATTTTTACTTCAATGGAGTGGAGGAAGGATGCAAAACCATACTGAGTTAAAGCAAAATCATTCTACATATGTTTGAATAATGAGCAAAGATGCAGAGCAGCAGGGAGTCTTTACACACCAGCCCCGGGCTGGCTGCCCCTCCACCCCACACCTGCGGGAGCAGCAGTGCATGGAGATTGGGAGCAGCATCCAGGAAGATTTGTGCATGTGTAGCCCAATGCAGTATCGTCCTCCAGAAGCATTACCTGGGTTGTGCTTCTTGGATCAATAAGATTTGCTCCTGAGGGGAACTGAATTTTCATTAGTTTTCTCCTCACGATGTAACACTCATGGTTTGGGCACAATTTTTCAATAAATTGTACAGATGAAAGGACAGTCACTGATATAGCATGTCAAAGCAATCACAATATTATATAAAGAAAAGTCATACTCCTCCTCTCACTTTATTCTCCAGCTTTTCTGCAAAACAAGTTTAGAGGTTCGTATCAACTGTTTCAAATGTCTGTGTAATCTTCCAAAATTAATTTCTTACTTGGAGATCAATTCTGAATTGAACCACGCACATACAGCTGACTTCAAAAACACATGTTCGAAGTCTTTTTTTACAGAAGTGAGCAAACCCAAATGATGGTTACTTCTCAGCCAAGAGACTGCTCTGTCTATCAGACTATAGAGTCGGCCTTTGTCACCAATAACAAAAATTACTTTTTATTTGAGCCCTGAGAAAATGAAGTTCAATGAAGATGTATTTTTATAGAATAAAATTTGTTTGCAGTGGGTATATTACCAAGTCTTGGAGTGCAGTACATTTAAGTTCATGACATTTCCAATAGCAAAAGAAGAGATGTGTCAGTGCACACTCCCTGATTTCACACTCACCTCAAGCATCTGGCTGGACTTCTGTAGGGGAGGAGGTTCAGACCTGCAAATTCTCAGTCTTTCTCTATCCTCCCCATATATTTTACATTTTAAATTCACTAAATGAATTTGGTTTGAATGTACTCCCTTCCCCCAGCAGCAAATCTTTCTGCTAAATTTGTACCAAGAGTTATGATCCGAGTTTCTAGGCTAGGTAAGAGGAGATAAGTAGAGGAGAGGAATCCAGAGTTACTAATATCCAAATCCTGCTCATACTTTGGAAGTTCTTATTCACTTTGGATCTGAATGGGAGAAATGTAAATTAGCACATGTTGTCAGTTAGCCCAGTTACTCAAATTTGAAAGACAAACATGTTCAGAAATTACAGTTGAGACTTTAAAATATTTTCAGCAGTGGCCTTATTTTATTTCACTTTGAATTCATGTTTAATTGGCTTATTTCACTGTGAAAAGGACATGCTAAATGAAATGCTGAGTGTGCATGAAACAGATAATAATTTAATACAAAATACAATTGTAATACAATAATGATAATATTTAAAATAAATTTAATTTAAAATATTAGGAACACACAGAGAATAATCCTTATTGTAAAAGGCTGTTTTTCTTGCTACAGCAAAATAACATTTCTTGACAATGAAAGGCCACTGAGAAGGCCTTATACAAACTTACTTAAACAAAAAGTGTTTTCCAAGGAAAAATTCATAATGGAAAAGTATACTCAGAGCAGTATGGGAAATATCAGCAGCAAGAAACTGGAGATGGGATTATGCCAAATTATTTGGCTGCAGTAACATGAGCATCCCCTAAAGCCTACTCTGTGAATTAAGGACGTTTATCATTCTTAGGTAAATACCATGTAGGAGGTAAGAGAATTTTGATAAAATTATATTTATCAAAGCAATTTGGACATGATTTTCACATACATTTGGGAACCGACAACATCCAGGTGCAGACTTCAGTGGTTCTGCACATCTGTGCTCTCTGCTTTGAGCCATAAATTATAACACTGAGCCTTCAGGCACAATGACTAAACCTGCTGTCTACATTGGGGGCCTTATTCCAATGGAAGTTCTCTGCTTACACTTTGAATTGCGTGATCAGGCAAGCAATGACATACAACTATCTAAACAGAAAACCATTTTAGGAGATGTGAATAATATGAAGGATTAAATGATATATAAAAAGACTGACAGATAACAGAATATATTCAAAAGCATTCATGTACTCAAAATTCAGTCAAGAATTTTATCATTGATCATCACAGTTTCAAAGGCGTTTACTCTAGACAACATTAATAATGAAGACCAACACATATTGAAGATATACTCCATCTATTTGTAGGCATCACTTTGCAAAACCAGACACTCATAGAACAGCATGAGCTGCAACATCATATGGTATATAGGAAAATCCTGCAAACATCTTGGTGAGGAGTTCATGCTCTGCAATGCAGCTGGGCTTCCATTCTAAAACCTGTTTGGAAGCTCCAGTTCTGATGCAAGTAACCGCATTGTTTCCAAAATGGGATATATACAGCTGAGTGTGAGAACCCTCTCACTGAGGACTTTGTAATTCACATACTTAAGAACCCTTTCAATACACACTGCAAATGCATTTCTGTTTTGAACTTTCCTACATCACAAAGTGATACTCTGCTTTGCCTATTCCATGCTTGTCTCAGGTGCAGTTTTTAAACACTTGCAAACAGGATGGTTTCAAATATTCACAATATCTGAAGTCCTTTGTTTTGTAAAGAGCTGGAACCATCGGTATGCTGCATAGAAGCATGTTTAGTAGCTTTCATCTCACTTTTGATGGAAGAGTAAATTACACTTTTATGCAATTTAGTATATACATCCGTATTTTGAAGTAGCAGACAGAATCTCTGTATCATGAATCCTAAATAGTTTATCAGCTCACTAGCTGGAGTAGAGATAGACAACATAATTATTTCATTATTATATCTGCTTTCTCTTCACAAATTAGTAATGACTTAGTTTTTAATATTAGCTAATAATACACTTAAATGGGGATAATGTATTAAAATATGTATATGCTTCTGCCCCTAAAACCATTTTTATATATTATGTTTATAAAAAGAATTCCATTGAATTGTGACAACAAACCTTTTGAATTCACATGCAAGGAAATTATTTTTAAAAGTTCTACCATCACCATGTCCTTCATATTAAAGTCATCACAATGAAAACCAGATATTCTGTGAACATAGGCATCTGTAGCAGCCAGACAGATTATGTAAAATGGCTTAAAATAAAAAGAAGTAATAATTAATAATATTTAGCAAAAGTGATTGTGAATCTTTGCTAACTGAATTTTGCAGACTGCTATGTCCACTAATGAGCCCACAAGCTGATTTAGTAGAATTAGTCCTTTGTATTCTCTAGAGTAATATATCCCTCTTTGTATTGCAGGGACAAAAGAGAAGTATCATCAGGGAGCTGCCTGCCTGATCACACAAACACACTCTATAGAAATTGCCATGTTAGTGGGAGCATGGAGGAATGTCACTAGGAAAACACAGGAAACCCAAGCCAAGGTCTGACATAGCGAAATTCAATTATCAGACATTTTCATTCAGATTTGAGAGTGGTATTCCAAAAGCCACTGTTTTGTTACTGCCTGTTAAAAGCCCCTATGGCATTCTTTATGATTATTAGCGAAACAGAAATTAAATGGCAACTGACCCGTACAGTGTTCACTGGAGTCACATGTTTCAGAGACCTAGATACTGCATCTGCATCACTGTGTGATGAGCAGCACGTACATCCCAATTAGGATCTGATTTGGAGTGCCGGTATAGATGAATGAAGGAAATTTGATGAAACTTCTTAAATTGATGCCATGCTAGGAATGAATCTTGTTTTCTGTTTTAAAATATATATGACTGGTAAAAAAAAAAAAAACAAAACAAACAACAAACCCCAAACTATGATGACTCAGTAATGTTTAATAGAAATAAATTAATTATTACAGAAGCCCTAAAGATTCAAAATGCCTCTTAAAAGAAGACATAGGAAATATAACATTGCTGTTAAGTAGTTACACATCGACTATCTCAAATACTGAAAAAATATTGTCATGCACTTTTCAGCATGCAAAAGGAACAGCAACATCCTAATTACAGACAAAATGAATCTGCTAACAGCACTTTGCAAGAAGAGCATTGCTTCCCAGGCAGAGTATCCTGAATTACTGTTTGTAAAAAAATACTTCAGTGGCACCTATAGCTTTAAATATAAAGTCAAACTGATTGCTAATCATGAATTATACCAACCATTTCCTCTGTTTTCCACAGCAACCCATATACTGTCAGCACTAATTTCCTATGGTTCTAGTTCAGGCAGCAATCTGCTCTTTTGCAGTAATCTAGAAAAACAGAAAAATAAGTCTGCTGTTTGAAGATGCCCAGAAATTGAATTCCTAGTTATAATCCTTTCTGTTTAATGGGTGAGTATGTTCAACTGGTTGAATGTGTTAAAGACAGACAAAGGTTATCACTATTCTACATGTATTACTTCTGCCTAAACATATGCTACCACATCATGTATAAGTATTCATTTTATACAAGCTTCCCAATTATCTTCTTCCTTTTTTTTTCCAATAAGACATGAAAAGTAGGTTATAATTTCCTCATTTCTTAATGCTCTCTAGCGAATCACATTTGAAAGTGTTCAGTGACAAGCATTTGAGGAACCCTCTGTGTATTTTCTTCTGCTCTTGTAGCAGACATACAGTACCCCACACACATACACCAAGCATACACATGGTGGATCTGGGAAGAATTGGTCTACAGCATTAGTTCCTAGCTCTAACCATAGCTCAAAACTTTGCATTCCCCTTTATTTGCTTTATATGGCTGGTTTGTATAACAAATTTTATAAAAGTCGCATTTCCTAATAAGCTTCTGTGAGGCTTGCAGACCCGGTGCCTGCACAGCTCCAGTCTCTACTATATTTTCCCAACACCATCCCTTGGCAGGGTCATGTTTTTTACCAGTGGAGAAATGTTCACTACTACTTCTCCACACACACCCTAGAAAAGTCTTTTTGAAAGCACCTCATCTGCTTCCAGAGATGTCATTTTCTGCAAAGCCAAGTTCTGCACTTGCCTCTGCAGAACAACCAGAGGCTAAGCCTTTCCTAAAGGCTTCCTTGCCACAACAGAAAAGGAACACACAGGAAGCAGAAAGAGATATATATTAGTGAAGGGACCCGCCAGTAGTTTGAAAAGCAATTGAACACCGGTCAGGCATAAGGCACTTCCATTAAAATTTTGTGAAGCCCTTATTTAAAGTGTCTCTGCAAGGAAGCCCAAATGGGCCATTGTTCAGCAGGATCTAACATTTTTCTCTGTTAGGCTAGATGAGGGAGATGGAAGCTGGACCTCCCTACACCAGGCGAGCTCCAGCTAAGGCTGCCTTCCTTTGTTACCATCAAACTTGCCCAAATGAAATGAACCTAAAATATAACAGCATCTTTAGGCACACAAATGAGAGTCTGGCCATTGAATTTTTATTCATAGAGGTTTGTCCAAATAATAACCCTCTGTCTGCAGTCACTTTCTTATGAACAACTTTATTTAAGATGATTTCAGGAGCAGAAAATTAAATCATTCACAGTGGGTAGATCTTCTACTAACAAGACACTTTTATCTCACAGGCAGCAGTGTTGTCAGTACTTGTACATAATTAGGACTAGAAATTGGTAATTTTTCTGTAAAGCAGCTGACTGAACAATAGAGACTATTTTAAATAGACTTCAGTTAAAATCTTTAATATCGAGTCTGATTGCTTTCTTGAAAACTTCGATGCAGCTACGTGGCATTTTGCTTTGCTAAGTATTAATGTGCGCAGCTTTTAAGGTAAGTCTTATGTTTTGAACAGTCACTTCCCCTGTAGATTATGGATCCATAGTTATTCATATCCCCTTAGTTGACTGGTGCTGGAAGCAAATTTATCTTCTAGGATTTTGGAAAATCTAATCACCTAATGGAACCTTTAATACAAAACACAAACCTATCTTAACCTGAAGTTTCAACAAGGGTAGTGTGGGCACCTAGCATTTTTAATAAAATAATTGAATATCATAAAATCCCATAGGAACATGAAAGAAACATAATAAGCAAAATATATTAAGCGACAGGAAGGTAAAAGTTATGATTAACATTTGAAAGTAAGAAACTTCAAAGTAAGACTAAGTCAGCATTTCCCTCTAAAATGCATGTCTCCTGTCCTCTTTCTTTTAAAGATTTAGGAAACACTAAATAATCCACCATACAAGTATATGCTGTGTTTGATATGAACTTTTAAAATGTGTTACCAGTCATGAAGCTTTGTAATCCCACAAGGCTTTTATTCATTCTCATCAAGATTCAAAAAGTATAAATCACCTTGAAATTTCCTTTTAACCCCTTTCTTCACCATGGTCCCATTAAAGGTATTGCATAGTATCCCACAAGCTTATCTTGTAAGTGGTTTATAGCCTATTTAGAAATATTCTTACATCAGGCCCCAGTATTTGACCTTTTTTGCACCGTAATTTCACTGCAGGTGGTGCAATGTAGCAAACAGTAACTAAAAAAAGTACCAGGTCACTCACAGTCTCTTGGGATCAAGAAAACCATGATACTGAAAGAACACAGGGTCAATGTGGATGTAAAATTTGACCATTTGGCCATTTACCGTCATTTCTTTTGTGGCTCGTATTTGTCTAATAGCCTGGGATCTAAAGGTATGATGAAATATTTTTTTGAAGGTTAAAGTGATTTCATATGAATTACATGAATTTTAGTGTTTCATTATCTGCCTCAGCTTATTACATTTCAACGCTTACAGAATCAGTAAATCTTATGTATTTTTAACCATGCACATCATAGGATATGACAGTCATAGAATGTGATAGTACCAGATCATCATGTGCCCATATATCACAGGATTTCAACATTTGTGAATTTCAGCTCTTGTTGCTGCAATAACAAATAAAGCCAAATATTTTAAGAAATCATGAAACACCAGCTTCTTGAAGTTTTAGCTGCAAGTTGTAGCCATGACATCACAGAATCCTTTAGGTTGCAATAGACTTATATTCTGAAGCCCTGCTTAAAGCAGAGCCAATCCTTATATTAGATCAGGTTGCTCCAGCTGAGTTTTTAAAATCTCTGAGGGTGGTGTTATAGGGGAATAGCCATACATCTCATATAATCCAAAGGTTATCAGCTTTCCTATTAACAGGATGGATGTAGCAGCTGAGCAGTGATTTCTGTCCCAAGATTTCTGCTCTGCCACATACACTAATATCACACCCCAATTCCTCTGGGCCGGTCCGTACAGACCTGCACCACGAACCTGTGTGGGGGGAACAGACACTCACTGACCACTCAGTGTGTGAGGTCCTGGCTGACACTTCGGTCCTGACACAGAATTGTTCCACCTCAGGCTCCGCCTTTTACATGTCTGAACATCCTTTCATAGTATTTCCCTCTCTTCCCAGCCACTAGGGACTGTTGTCTTAATTACTTATTGCTTTCTAAATTAGATTGCAAACGTAAGCTGTCAATGGCCTCGCTAATCACACAGCTCCAGGCCAATCTCTCTGACTTTATCTAAGACCAAATACTGATTGTCCCTAGGGAATCTGTCACCCTCTGTTCTCCTGCCCCCAAAATGTTACAGAAAGCGTGAAGCCAGAAGCAGTCGCATAACAAGGTTTATTTGTCCCTTTTTGTTTTCCAGTTTATACTGGATTAGCCTAGTCAGAGCTGGGCAAATGCAGTCAAGGTCTCATTTGGTTTTGCAGTGGTTTGGTTTGTAAATTGATGGGTATTTGCCTCCTTATATTCAGTCAGAATTCCTCTTGCTGTAATTTGTAGCATTGTCTCTTGTATTTTATTGCACACCTCTGAGAAGAGACTGGTTTTATTTTCTCAATAAATTCCCATTAGCCAGTTGAAGACTGTAAATTAATTCCCCTAACCACGCTGGCCTTCTCTGCTGACTCATGTACAGTTTGTTTGAAAAGAATAGAAAGTAAAAGAAAATAATTTTTTATCTCCCCAGGAACATGGTAACTGAATGAGATCTATGGCCTGTCTAATTCTCTAGCAGTGCCAGAATCTGATTATGTAAAACATTTGTAATGCTCCCTGTCCACAGAGGATAACATCAGACTGTTTGTCTGTAACTTGTAATCTGAAGGAAGTCATATAGATTTTGATTTAATTCAGATTTTATAGATTAAATAGTTATGAATTCTAATAACAGTTATTTCCTTCTTTTAATTCAGTCTGTAAGTATCCTCATATAGCAAACTGAAACTTCAGTTTGTGTGCTGCTTGTCTAAATGACAGATAATAGATATGCCAAAGAACAATCTACATTTAGAAGGGAAGAAAAATATTTAGGATTCTCATTGAAATTAACTTTAAATAGACATAATTTAGTATAAATGGTGAAGTAATCATTGTTTGCTGAAAGAAATAATGCCACACATCCAGGATCACAAAAATGCTTGTACAGACTTTCACATGCTTCTTACCTCTGATTGCAACCGAGTATATTTAAAAAAATAATAAAAATCCCTAATCTCCAGTTCATGTACACATTTGGCAGAGTCAACTGGGGAGTCCTGTCCTGCTCAGCTGGATATCTTCTTAGTTTCCTATGCCTTGGAACCTGACATGAGAGCATGTCCACAACACAATACAAGGAGGATGAACAACTATTCAGATCAAATACTAAAAGCAAAGCAGGTTTGATGACACAGAGTTTTCCTGCAGCTGCAGCTCATAATGCCTGTGCTCTACTGAAGGTATTTGGTAGCAAAGCTCATTTATGAACTGTATGAACTGCAGCACAGCTCTGGAATAGAGAAGCATAGAAAACATTAATTTACCTTGTGAATATTGTAAGAGGCCAAAGGTCAATTTTTGGAGCCTGAATATTCTCCAAAAACTTGGGACAATAAATGTCTTGAGACAACCAGAGTGTATAATCGCATCACAAAAACAGTCTTATCCAGAACTTCACTTTGGAGTATGCTTAATCCTACCTTAATCCATCCTAGCTCAGAGGCAGGCAAAGCATTTACTTAAGTTCTGTTGCACTTTAAGAGAAATATGAAGCAACTGGAGAGAATCCAAAGAAGAGCAAAAAGAATGATCAGAGGTCTAAAAAGCATTTATTGTAATAATACATAAATAATTACATAGCAGTAATAGCAATGGTTTTCTGTGTCCATACTGGACAAGATAAACAAGCAATAAATTCAAATTGCAGAAATGAAAATTCATATTAGATATTAAGAGAGGCTTTCCATGGATAGTACCACTATGGACAGTGGTAGACAGCAGCAAACTGCTTATAAAGCTTTAGGAATAAGGCAGACAAACATCTGTCAGGAGATACTGCAGAGACAGAGGGGTCCTGATGATCTTTCCAGGTTCCTTCCAGCTCTGCTGTGTTATTACAGAAGGGAATTTTGTGAGGATGCAGCTTTGTGCTCTTACGTTTTCTGAAGTAAAATGAAAGTATTTTACCAGTTAGGGCTTGACTAAACCAAAAATGGACATTCAATTTCAAATATAGATATCTAATGTTTTAATCAAAGGTGATTCTCTGCATTTTCAGAGGAAGGAATAGTGTTTGCAAGGAAAATTATGTTGGCGTAGATTTATTTGATACTTTGTCTTACAATTTTCAAACACCTTATAAACATTTTATAGATCTGATGAAAAGGTGAAATATTACTAATTACCCCATTTGGTACCTGACACTGCTTAAGCTACAGTGTTTTGGAACATTTTCTATTAATTCAGTATGTTTTACTTGTGGTGCAACTGGATGAAATATACATGATGGAATTGAAGCCTCAGAGCTCTGCCCTAATAACTAAACATAATTTTGGTCTAAGAGATGATCCATCTAGAAGTCAAACACACAGAAAGATACACAAGGGCAGAACAGGCAAGTAAAGGAACTGCAGGGCCAGAGTTTCAGTTGTATTCACTAAAGCCATTAGTTTAAATGTTAGAGCTCAGATAACAACTAAACTTTCTTTTCTTGTATAGATACTTAAATATTTAGGTGATTCTTTAAAAGCTGTAATTCTGAATAATATGAGTGCTTTACTTTGTATTACTTAAAAAAAAAAATCTGTGTAAAACCAGCATTAATTAGAAAAAACTGGAAACTAAAAGCACTCCTAGATACAAAAGTCCTTAAAAGAGAACTCTCATTTTTTTTCAGGTATTTCTGTAGCAATCTGAGCACAGCACAAAACCAGTCTAGTTATAAGATCTGAACACATTTCATTTCATGCAAAGACCACTTTGCCCCAAATTTAACAACTGAAAAAGTTGGTACACAAGTACACTCATAATCTATGAATGTACCATGAATAAGCCATACTCTGGCCAAAGAAAATGGTAACTTGATAATCAACATGCTACAAGGCAGACAAGTAGATACACTGATCTGCAGATTACAGTCAAGGTTAGATATACCTGAGTTTAGATGCTATTTTATTCTACACAATTAAGCTGAGCTTATCCCCTTTGAAACATTAACTTTCCCATAAAAAGCTACAACTCCTTGGATCAAAAATGTAGTAGCAAAATGAATGTTCCTAACTAATGTATCATTTAGCAAACTATGCTGAAAAATTCTGTATTATTATGAATTTAATTTTAAATTCAAGATAATAACCAGCCGCTGTTCAGAAACACCTTTTGGTTACACCTGTTTCATATTTCCATATTTGTGCACTCTACATGACTACATGGGAATCAGTAGGTTTACTTGAAATTGCAGTAGCAGAGGATTTAGAGATGTATGAGTTAAAGCAATTTTTACTGTGAGAAGTCCAACCTAACTTTTCTTCTGGTAAATTCTCTTGTCTATAACTGGAGATTTTTCCTTATCTAATCATTTGTTCACACATGCGCCAATTGGAGTGCAAAGACTGTAAGTATGGTACCAGCTTAAAACTTTGCTGTATTTTGCTTTTGTTCAAAATATCAGACACCAGGAGCTGCAAATGTAATTTGCTCAAAATCATATACAGAACACATGGAGATAAGGGAATTAACTAGCCATTTCATGGTATTATTTTAAAATGTTTTTCACCTATCTTCTGTGACTGCATAAAGCCATCACATTTTTCTTATAAAGTCCGAGTTTGATGAATCTGTAGATTCGTATATGTAGACAGTAATGTGCTGGTTATTTGTCTTGTGCACTCTCAAAGTATTTTAAGATTTTCATACATATTTATTATAAATTACTCTTGTGAAAACAGCATCTACTTTACTCATTTAAGCAAGAAAATGATTGTATTTTAAAAAGAGACAAGTATCTTTAAGTTTCACAGTTTCTTTCTCTACTTGAAGTCAGACAAAGTTCTGATCTGTTTGCTGGCATTTATTCTGTCCATAAGACTGTGAACATTTTGGTAACATTATCTTTTATTTCTGATGCACTGGGTCTGGGATTAAGAGGGTCACAATGCAAAACTTCCAGACACTCAGTATTCCTGATATTTGAGCCATAGAAATCCAAGTTTGTACTTTTTAATGCTAAATCAGATCCTAAATGGCCAAGTAATGGACTAAAAAAAAATTTACCGTGTCTCCAACCTGTCCCTTGAATCTCTCTACATATGGATAATCGGGCCCTGGCATTAAAGCATGTATTTTTCAGTAAAGGATACAGCTCCAGAATATTTACTGCACTTGCATTAAATTGTAATCTATTACAATTAAATTGCATTTTTTGTCCGAAGTATATGACTCCTTACTGGAAAAGATAAAAATGAAATCACTTGTACTGAAATAGCCTCTCCCATGATTGATGTGCTCATTTGGGTTTGTAGGAAAATGAAGTACTAAGAAATTTATCCTGAATAGTCCTTGCATTTCTTCCAGTGTTCAAGTCCTGCTGACGGTGTGCTCTGGCAGCGCAATCCCCCAGGGTGCTGCAGAGGGCTCATGTACAGCTTCACTTCACCAAAATGAACAAAGGGGCTCGAAGAACTCCACATCCAGACTTCAAAAATACACAGTAATTGTTTAAGAATGTGTCTGCCATTTTACTGAACACTGAGATTAATTTATGAATGGGATTCCTGTGTGACAGAGGGAGAGCAATCTATAAACAAAAGAGATTACACAGCTAGTAAGAGACTTATTGAAATGTAGCAGAACATAATTTATGTGTGTTTTCTTTCTAAAATGAGGATTTATTTTATCAGCCTTTCTAGCTGCAGTTAAGTTATCCTCTTGTATCTGATGGTAATTTATTTTTATGTAATTAAACAAACAACATTTTAATTCTCTATGTGAAGGAAATGAAATAAACACACTATCAGACTAAATTTCCCCCTCATTGCAAACCAGCATCTGGCATATTGATTTCATTTTATAAAATAATTGTGGCCACTAGTGTAACCCATTGCTCTTTCAAAATACATCTGACACTGAACAAATGCAAGATGGAAAAATAACAGTCATTTCATAAACCATCAGAATAACACAAGTTACACAAGTTCAGGTATTACTTTCTAGGCCTGAAGCCGAAGAACTGAGATAATATAACAGGAGCAAATCCAGCTCTGAACTAAAATGCGTGGATTAAAATGTAAAATAAACTAATACCATTGAGCATGGAATAAAAAATCTAAAACTATCACCTTGACATTTTCTTGTAAAATAATGTTGTTGTCTTTCTTCTGAATATACAGTCCTATAGAAAAGATTCATTAATCTTTTGATAAAGAATCATTATTTGTGCACGTATCAAAAGAAGGATCCTTGCCATAAATGCCATATCTTTAATAATTCTAAACCATATCACCAATAATTATCAAATCAAAAATCTTGAGAATTGTGCTTTAAAGGCTTCTTAATTTACTTTTTAATTTAGGTATCATTATCTTTTAAAATAATCTAACTGGAAAAGAGAACTGTAGCTACAAAAATATTTATTTAACACATACGACAGGTTTTGTTTTTCTTTCTTACTACATGTGTTAACCAAACAAAAAAAAAAGATGTAAGTACTACTTTATTATCGCCACTGCTATGTTACTTTTTCCATCAGTTACATACCATGCATAAAGATGAAACAAAACATTAATAATCCTACATTTGAATAATTCTTAACAGGTATCAGAGCTAACAAAATGCTTATCAGAAATTAAAAATAAATATTCAAATTGAGTTAAAATTACATTCCGAAGTTTAAATGCTCGATTTACAATACACACTGATTTAGTTCAGAACGTCCTTGCATATTTAAAGTTCCTGGCATAGCTGTTCATTGAAGTGCTAGCATTTTAAGAAGGATACTATTGCTCCATCTAGTGAAAAAATTGTAACACATCAGCCTTCAAATCTGAAGCTTAACAACATACTTTTTGATTCTACCCAATTAATGTAGCCACTAAAATTATATTTATCAATGAGTTAAATTCTAATCACCCCTCTCTTGAAATAGAGTTCTGATCTTGCAGTACACCACATGATTAAGACTTTATTCATAACCTTTTCAGACAGAAGCCATAAATGGAATGTTGAACACTAGTAAGTCTTCAGTGATGCTCATTGATAACATCTTCACTTACTAAGTAGTGGGAAAGTCAACAAAACTAAAACTAGAAAAACGTGCCCTCCAGAAAGATTTACTTTTATTTTTATTTTTATTATTTTCATTTTTATTCTTTTCCATTTCCCAGGTGCTTCATTTTCAGTCAGGTCAGGAAGTGGAAGCAATAGCTCCAGGGCTTGTTGATTTTAAAATTCATTTTTATATTGTTTGTTCTACACTGAATACTGAAATGAAAGAAACTGGTACATTCATTCTGGACCCTAATTCATTTTGGACCCTATCTAATGCCTCCTATTAATTGAAGGTTTTGTTGTGTTGTGTTGTTTTGTTTTGCTTTGTTTTGCTTTTATTTCACATGTTAAATCACAGCCCTTGTTAGCCCATGTGAAGACACCCATTTTGCATTGGTGCACATTATTATTTCTACATGATGTATATTGTTCATTTGCACATAATGTTTGTAGAATGTAGCATATGCTACATAAGTTGTAGAAGCAACATAAAATGCTGTGAAAAGTGCTGCAGCACCCTGGGTTTCATGAGGGAAGAAATAATAAGTCTCTTTTCATTGTCTGGAATATATAGCTGCTCTTTCTTGTATAATAACTATTTAACAGAGAATCACTGCATTTGGCAACACGTTACAATCCATCAGACTGGAAACCGAGTTTAAAGTGACAGCGTATTACAAAAAGAGCCAAAAGTAAGAATTTAATGCTTCTAATTTTATTCTCTTTCATTTTGGGTATAAATCTTCAATAGGCTTCACACTTGCAGCTTTTCTCTCTAGTCACAATCAGATCCAATCCATACTATAATTTGAGTTTTTATCATGTTTTCTGGACTCCATACTCAAGAATAAGAATTTAGGTAAGTGGTGGTGGCAGCTAGCAAAAGGAAAACAAAAATCATAATAACAATAAGATTCTAACAATTCTTCTATATAATTCTTCTATAACAATTCTTCTGCATTTAGTAAACTCCTTACACCAATTTTTGAAACTGAAGGAGCTCAGATAGACTAAACACAATTATGTCACTAAAAGCTATAATATGTACGTACAGTGGTTAAACCTGAATTTTGACAATACTTGATAATACTTCATCTGAAACAATATTTTTTTAAAATATATAATGTACTAAATTATATTAAAAAATAATATTTTGCAATTCTATCCATCAAGGAACTACCATTTCAAAGTACAGAAAAGTATTTCAATTCTATTTTTGTCTTCTTATGGAGTTTCCAATTATCAGCCATAAAAGGCAGATAGTAGACATCTGGTGTGACACATGGGGTAACACCAGTACAGTCACAGTCATGTTCATCACTTCAGAGTGCTTAACTACTATGTTTAGAGTAAGAAATAAAGAATCCTTCTGTAGTCTATAATCAACCTAATGTTACGTTAATAGAATGATATATTTTGCATTCATGTACATCTTCTGGCTGTTTTTTTGAAGCGAATATAATTGACAGTCAAAAAGATATATTAATGAGGAATCAGAAAGAGAGCTGTAAGAATTTGTACCTGTGTTAGAAATCGTTATGGAGAAAATGAAACCATTCAAGTTACGATCCTCAGAGTGGGGGAGCTGGTACAGCAGAGAACTGTAACTCAAGGAAGTAATGGACCATTTGCACTTTGCAGAGTTTTTTTGTACTTCATATTTTCAAGTTTTATCATCCTTATTTTGCTTTCAGAATATTTCAAAGATAAAACTTTTATGATACCTGAAGGAATCTGAAGATACTACCTGTTGATTGTGATTTTTTTGACAGTTAATGAGCAACTGGTCATTGAGGAAGAGAAAATGGTGTTCACCTGCACAAAAACTTCTCAGGAATAGGACTAAAATTTAAGATATCAGAAAAAAGAACTGCCACTGTGCAGAGAAAGGCTTAAGGGCCTTGAAAATAAACAAGCTATCTGAATTCTTGCCATCTTCATTAGAATTAGCCAGAAGCTGAGTCCTGAGAAGAAGGCTGCTGAGTTCATGTGAATGTCAGCCCCCGAAAGTACAAATTATTCACACCAAAGTAGCCCAATTTTGTAGGCGAGTGTACAAATTTTGTAAAATTCCAGCTTCACTTCTGAAAGCATTCCAGAGCTTTGTTAATTCTCTCAAATCTGCTTTTCACTAGGTTTACATCTACGGATAATAATTTTCTCCCGGCTTCTCTCCACAGACTTACGATTTTAAGTCTGATAAAATCCTTTGTATTACGCTGGCATGTAATTCCTTGAACAAAGACCAAAAATCAAAAAGGCTCGCTGACCTACAAAGCTGCCAGATTACCTTTTGAAGGCAACGAAGGGGAGAAAGGAAGCTCTTTGATATTTTATAACATTGGTGAGTGCTGTTTGTGAACCCAACACCAAAATAACACTTCTAATTAGGAACAGGAATAAAAAACGTATTTCATGTAAATGCAATTAAAATCTAATCAAGTGATAGGAAAGTTGGGGGCGCAGAATTGCTGTGCAGACTCTCAGCAAAGAAAGTGAATTGGTCGGGGCGGGTTGCACTGGGTTTGCCAGCTGGGTACAACTTTTTGGTGGCACAAGGATGGTGCCTCCTGTGCATAAGGGCTGAGCTGACAGTGAGATCTGCATGGGAATGCACCTTTATCATACTTCAAAAATAGTTAGAAAGCATGGCAGCTGGATTGTGTTCATACAAGTATAGCCCATCCTAATTCTTAATATTTGTGCATTTCATTAAAATAGAAGAAATATATTATTTTATTTTATTTCTTTTATTTTTTAAGCAGTTGCAGCTACAGCTGCATTTGAGCTGTTTCTTCATGGCTCAGAGCAGTCCAGCAAAGCTCAGAAACTGGGACCAGCATAATTGTGTTAGCTATAGCTGAGCTATGGTTCTGCTATCCACACTAGCACAGTTCTTGTGTAGAGTGCTAGGGTCCACGGGGTATCTAATTGTGTTTCATATTCGTCATACAAGAACCTCAGGTACTCAACATCTCAGAAAGGCTGATTCTCAGCTTACATATCACAATCAGAACCTACTATTATTTCAGAAAATGAAGGATTTCAACAGATCGTATTTGGAAGGACTTTTAGGAATGTCTTACAACATCAGAAATTTACAGCAAAACCTTCCAGAATTTACAAAGTTTAAGGAGTTTTGATGTAGTTGACTTTCAATGCCAGTGTAAAGATATTAAAAAATGAAACCAAAACAAACATTGGAAACATTGCATTCCAAAAGTCTCTAGATCAGTTCAGATACCACTAAGTTGCATTAGAAAATTAAAATAGTTTTAATTTGAATAGTGCACAGATCACAACAATATTTACCTAGGTGATCAAAAAAATATCCATTTTTGGTGGGGGAAACAGCTGAAACAACAGGTCATATTTTCAAATCACCTCTGATTTATTACTAAGACAAGTGCATTTTGCACTGACAGTATAGGAAGTATAGAGTCAGTGTTAGGTCAAAAATCTCCCGCATCCAAACGAAAAGAATCAGTCTATACACAGATGAAGAAATCTGTTTCACCCACACATTGAGCAGCATGATATACTGATAACACTGAATCTGTCATACATAGTGCTAATTATGTAAGCAATTGCACAGTCAAGACCTCAGTGAATTTTGTTTCTGGATAAGCAAAACCACAATTTAAGCAGAGATCTGCCTGGCTGAAGCTGTTATAAATAGAATTCTAAATGAGATTTCAAGGTGAAAAATACAGCGTCTTTAAGTCTTTCTAATGAAAAAAGAGTAACTTTGAATTCATGTGATTTAGTCAACATCGCACTGGCATAACACCACTTACTCATCTTCTGCTGATTCTTTGTCATCTGTTCTTCAGTATTAACCTCATGGCTAGGAGCTGTCAACACTGTTCAAAAAAAGAATGAAAAAGAGGAAGCTCAGAGAAAATCTGCATATAGCAAAAATACAGGTAAAATGGAAATACTTTGTGTACGACTTCTAAGCAAATAAACTGTGTATGTGGTTTTTACTGTTAACTTTAGATTAGTTGAAAACAAATTTTAAAAGCCAGAACTTTTTTTTCATATTTATTTCCAAGTTCATTTATTTTCAGAGAAACAAAACAAAACAAAAAAAAAAAAAATAAGAAAGGGGATTTACAGCAGTACTATGATGACCTCTTGTGGTTAAATAATATATGTATTTTGTTTCACAGTTTCTCAAAAACTGTCAGTATCCAAGGTTAAATTCTGCTCTTAGATCTGAACAGTTTTGTGTTGTTAATTCTGCTTAACCTGAGCTTCTCCCAAGTACGCTACTAGCATTTATCTCACTGCCAAAAATTATTTTAAAAATATCTCACTCCACCAACTTACCATGTGTGAGCATGGTATTTTCTCATATAGTAATTTGTTAAAGCAAATTCACAGCTCAATATGAATAAGTTCATCAATATAAAGAACTGTACTTTTTAATAAAACCATACCCACTACAAAATGCTAAAGAAATCATACGGTACTAGCCACTCATTATAAGAAATTATAATAATAATGAATTTGCTCTTTTACATAGTTTTAAGGTAAAAATTTAGTGCATTATCTAAATACATGCATTGTGTATAAATAGCTGCTAAAGGTCTTTCTTTTTATCAATTTTTCTTGCAGTAAAAAAATCAGAAAACTGAGCATTTTCTGATGTTGTTGAAAGCAATCTATGAAGCTGGGTCATGTCATCTGAGACCTTGACCTCTAAGAGACAAAAATCACACTGTACTTTAGCCTGATTTTGCTTTTTCCTCAAATACTTCAAAATTACACTGATTTCATGAAGCAATATTGCTGAGTGATGATAATAGAATAGGCTGGGTTGATAGGGACCTTCAAAGGTCATCTAGTCCAATCCCCTGCAACGAGCAGGGACATCTTCAACTAGATCAGGTTGCTCAGAGCCCCATCCAGCTTGGCCTTAAATGTCTCCAGGCATGGGGCATTAACCACCTCTCTGGGCAACCTGTGCCAGTGTTTTACCACCCTCAGTGTAAAACATTTCTTCCTCGTGTCTAGCCTGAATCTCCCCTCTTTTAGTTCAAAAACTTTACCCTTTGTTCTGCCACAACAGGCCCTGCTAAAAAGTCTGAGCCTTCAAGGGATGTTCCTGATGGTATTTATGGATCTTGTGGCAGCACTTTCTCACTGGAGGATCACCAGTGGTGGTATTTGCACCTGCCAGGCAGTATTCACATGACCCC
Organism: Columba livia; assembly: GCF_036013475.1. Lineage (NCBI taxonomy): Eukaryota > Metazoa > Chordata > Aves > Columbiformes > Columbidae > Columba > Columba livia. The sequence goes on from NC_088603.1 coordinate 134,372,282, forward strand.
AAATCTTACTAAATTTAGGACCTATTGCAAAGTCATTTCTGCACTGGCTCTTGCTGTCTGAAGTTTTGGAAGCTCGTCGGCAGCATAACCTTGGCCTGCCAACAGCTGGACATGTGCCACATTTCTGACACACTGTAATTGCAGCTGGGGGAGGCCTGAATTCATCTGCTGTAAGACGTTACTTGTTTATGTAACACACACTTTAGAGACATGTGGGTTCAAAACAAACATTGCTCTTAGTGTACACAATAATGAGTCCCTGGTGTTATTACTGCTCCTGGTTTCTTCTCCTCAAAAAAATGAGAGGCTGTTTGAGTGAAACATACTAGAACAATGACAAAAACAATAACAACAAAAGCAGGTTTAAGTTAAAATGTGTTTATCTTCATCTGTCAATAAGGAAGTACTGGCAGTGGTCATGTATCCTGAAAAATCCCCTGGCTTTTGAAATGTCATCCACAAACTTATTCTGACAACTTCTGGCATGAGGAGCTGCTGAGCCCTGCTGGTATGCAAACTTGGGACACAAAACCAAATTGTTTGTCTTGGGGAGGGAGCTGTTTTATTTCTATTGTCTAATAGGCCTCATCTGTCTCATTCTTCTTTAGCTGGGTTAACTCTGCAGTGCTAAGAACTGGAAGCTTAATTTACAAGGAGCGAAGTTCAATACTCTAGGCACCATTTGAACTCTGAAGTAACTGCAGTTTGCATATCTGAGAATGTGATTTTTTATTTTTTTTTTTTCCCAAGGTCTAAATGCTGTCATTATTTCTGCTGCAGTCAGTTACAAGCATGACAATAACCAGCCTGAGACAATTTTAATTTGATCCCCAAGGTGCAGTAGTATTACTGCCTTTGCTGAGCCTGGCCTGACAGGTGGCTCATGGCTCATGGCCACTTCTTGCCCTTTGGAGGCTCCTGGCCAAGGAGGCAGCTAGCTGGTGACCTTCTCCCTAGAGGAGGTAGAGGGTGGCTACTTGGGCAGCAAACCCAGGCACCTCATACCTTGTTGTCTGGCCTACGAAGCCTTACCGTGGCCAGGAGTGAGGCAGTAGAGACAGGAATCATCTGGTGAGCACCAAGCTGTCACCAGTCTCTCTAGTCCCAGGATAGGGAACAGAGACTCATAGTCACAGCCTTATCCCCATGGCTGCCGAATCACAACTCTTACCGCAGCCACATTTCAGTGCAAGGGATCAATAGCAAAGCCAAGCTGCACGTCTTCTGCTGACACGATACACCAAACATTTTCGAAGCACTGAAAACTAAGTGCTGAGATGCAGATGGCACACAGCTGCTGTATTTTCTGTTACTGGTGTTGACCCTCCAACCAAGCAGCAGTCCTCAGACACCTCATTGCAACATTCCCGAGCTCCACTTAACTATGTGTCTAGATACCACCTAGTGTGCCATAAGGCTTGCCCTTCTAGAAAAGCTTGAAGGCATGTGTTGCATATGCCAGTGAATTTAGGGAGAAAAAGGACTTTTTGTGCTGATTGCAGAAACAGAGGCACTTTGAACTGTCAGCTTTGGGGCATCTAAATCTGAAAGGCAGCAGTCTTAACATTTCAGTATAAAAGTCACTGATAGATTTAGCAGTTTTGAGTTTAAATTGAATCAAAATCGGGAAGTCTTAAAAGGCTCTAAATACGCATTATTGAAATAGAGATTTATGTTTTTATAATTTTTATTTTTTAAGAGGAAAAATATGAATTATTTCCACATCTTAGAGAATTTAACCAGAGTATTTTCATTGGAACCTGGACAAACTATAGTCTTGAGTAAAGTTCCGGATACTCACTCCAAAGGCTAATGAAAGTCAAACCTTTCAAAGACCTTTCACCTATGGGCATGTTCTAATGTTCGCTGTAACTATTAGAAAAATCTTATGATTCCTATACATATTTATTGATAGAGATGTGCTGTAGAAAATATCCAGCAATCAAAAATGTTAAAAACCAAAAGGTATGTAGAGACACTAGAAAAAGTCCAAGTTTATTGAGCAGGCTCAACAGTCTAGTGCAGAAATATTTTTTCAATATGTATTCACAGATAACTTCCTGTTTATTTAAGAAATGCAAAAATGCTATCAAGCTTTGCAATATGCTTTCCCGTTTTCCAACAAGTACAGTGCAATCTTGCAAGCAATGGTTAAATCTTACACTTCCTTTTTGGCTTCTCTATCAACGATAATATGTTCATGTTCTGGCTCTAACAGGAGTGCGTTGGATTTGCTGGCTGGCTGTTGTGTAAGCATCAACTATATTGGAGCTACACTAGGAGTAAGAAACAGGAAGAAACCAGCTGGTGAAACACAATCATACGCTGGCAGGAAATATGTGACTATTTGTCACTCCTTCCCCAGAGAAGAAAAACAGTAGGTGGCAAATATTCAGTACCATCAAGTATCCAGCAGAGAGATTAAAACTCCTTTTCTCCATGCCGGGGTACTCAGAGTTTTACTTCAATGTGGACCATGGCTACTTGGAGGGTCTGGTCCGAGGCTTCAAAGCCGGGATCTTGACAAACGCAGACTATGTCAACTTAGCAGAGTGCGAGACACTAGAAGGTAAGTCTGCTGGTTTATTTTATTTAGGAAAAAATACTGTTTCTTAGACCTCTGAAGAAAGGAAGGTAAAAGACTAAAGTATTGAGAGCTTATCTTAAAAACAGAGATAAACCTGACACACTTTGAAGAACTGTTCTCATAATTAAGTTAATAGGTTCCATATAATTTACCCTAGGTTTGTACAGACTGTGATTTGCAAAGCAAGAGATGATGGGATTTTGTAGTTTACTGATAGAGTTTGGAAATCTCATCCACAGATTTCCTATGAAGGTCGATAACCTTCTCAAAGATTTTAACCTTGCTATAGAACTGTTCAGGTGTAGAAGTTTCATATCATTTCAGTTGGATAAAACAGTTCACAAAACCTTATTAAAAGGTTACCATTTGGCACTGAGTTTCTCTACAAAAGATATAATTTTAGTACTGTATTACTTCACAAGTTTTAGGGCAGTTGGGGACATTCTACTCACCAAGAGGAGAAAACTGGACTTCTCAAAGATAAAACTGAACTACTCTCAGGCTTAAGGGGAAAAAAAAAAAAAAAAAAGCAGCTTTTTTCAAGGTGACTTTGCCACAGCAATAAAGAGAACACAGGCTAGTTTCCAAAACAGCTTTCTGTGACCGAGACTGGTCACAGCCTGATGAAGACAGACTTGCACAAAGAATCATATGACACACCTATAGACTTCTGGCAGGAAAAAAATGCAACAGAAAAAAACCAAAACACCTTTCTAAAGGAACATAAAATTTATTTCCCTGACTCTAAATAAAAGCTATAATTGTACACTGAAATAATTTCTATAACATGCAGTATATTAGATTCATTTGGAAAAGGAACAAGGAGAAATAATAAGCTCCCTCTGTTTTAAACATTGTTTGCTTCATGTATGCAGTAACGGATTTTGTGAAACGAGCAGTGCAGAACCTGGTGATTCCCATATACAACCGAGTTTTGAGGCTATTAATATAATAACAACATACGTCTGGAAAAGGTTGAATGCCATTCATCTTGCAGGTTAAAACAGCTACATTTAATTAGATACATGTAGGTATTCACTTGTCAGCAGGATAAAGTTACAGTTAAAGAAGAGATTGTCAGTACAGCAAATGGGATCCAGAGACTATTCAGCTGAGTGCAGGTACCTACTTCAGCTGACAAGCTGGAGAGCTGTACCAGCTCTCCATTCCATACAATGGCAGTTTAGACACAGAGAACACATGTACACACTTACTCTGAGAATCAAAACCTATTCCTTATGTCAGCTGGGCAAAACCAACAGTTTCTGTAGCCTATTTGTACCAGCAGTTGTGATATATGTGACTTACACAATTAAATACACTTCCCTTTTTTATCTGTTAATCTATGTATCTTTCTCCATTGTAACATTTTCTACTTCTTTTAGACAGCGAACAGATTTCCACCGGTTATCTACCAAATGTATTATTTATAATGAAAATATGAGAAATATTACATTCATACCTGAGACTAAATAGACTTATCTCTATGCACATATAGGACGCTATAATATTGAACTTGCACCACAAGTGTACAGTGCACCAAAAATACAGACCCCTATTTCTAAAGTAAAAAATGCAGCTTTATGCATGCATTGTATCTTGTTTCCAATTAAAAGATCCAGCACGCGGATCTGTGCTATAGTACTATCACACTTGCCCAATAGTGCCTTCAGCTCATGTATTCACATTAAAAGGTAATAAATGTATCCCATTCTGTGGCATAGCACCAGACCACAAAAACTGGCCTAAGTAAAAAATATTATAAATATGCGAAAACAAACAAAGAGGAACAAAATCAAAACCACTCCAAGTAACACATAAACAGAATAAAAAAGATCTTTTAATTTCAAAGTGGTTTTTATATCTCTAGAAGGAAAACCATAATGTCAGTACAGAAGAACCACAAGAAAAACTGTAGGTTACTACTTTACATCTGCTTGGCAATCACGAAGTACAACAGTGAGAGGGAAAGAAAAAAGGGAGAATACAAATTGACATGATAACATTGTGTCCTGTCAATTCAGGGCCATACAGAGAGGAGAAGAGGCTTTCAGCTTAACTTGGACATCCTTTTGGGCTTGTTTGAATTATTATAACTTCCATGGAGCTTACTTGTGGAGTGCAACTCTGGCTGAAACCTCTGCTGCATGGCATGCTGCTAGTTTGGCCCAATGTCATCACCTGTTTCAGGGAAATGGGATCCCCAGAGAAACCCTGCTGACAGTCTTTGAGGAAGAATATGGGGAGGGAGGGGGTAAATTCAGTGCTTTATTCTTTTCTTGCTTTCTCGTGTGGTGGAAGGACTACTGCTCTCTACAAGGGGGACTAGCTCACAGAAGGAAAACCAGTCCAGCTCTGGTCCCACCAACATCGCTGAGATAAGTTCACACAAGTTGCCAGAGCCAGGACACTCCAGCAGGCAGTGGCTGAAATAACCGGTGGCAGCTGGCTACCAAAGTGAGGAGCCAGACAAGACACCATGTGCTTGGTGCCAAGAGACCAGGTCTTTGTTCAAGTTCTAGCAATGCTCCTTCTTTCTGATCAGCATTATTCCTGTCTTAACTGTGTTAATTTTAAACTAGTTTCCCTCTGCGCATTATTTCCCTTTAGACATACTGTTGTGTTTGTTTGCTGTTCCATTGTGAGTAAAATCATGTGATTTAAAATCACATTACTTAATGTCATACATTTCCTACATATGATTTTCTTGCATATAACTGTATGAGGAAATACATTACACGGATGGATGACAATAATACCAATAGCCAAAATACAGTAATTTTCTTTCCTAGGGATCTTGTGGACATGCTGAAAAGTTCAGGGTCTTGTGTAGGTCTCCAAGAGCCTGAGAAAAGGAGCAGCTACAATCACAAAGAAGTTTTGGTGAAAAGGAATGTCCAAAGTCCATGTAACACTCAGCCATCTACTCCTGCCAGGTCATCAGCTCACATTAGTATAATGGTAAAAGTGTCTGTGTTAGTCCCCAGGTCTTATTTATGCCAACAGCCAAGAGAAGACTATCATTTAAGACCAGCAGGGCAGTCTCCGAGCTGCACTGAGCTCTGTCATGGTGTGAACTCAGATCATTACATTCCTGGATGACTATTTTCTCAATTGTTTTGGCCAAGGCCATGAGATAGGGTTGAATATTGTTTCTTACATAGAATATGCCTGCTAGCATTTATTAAATTGTTTAGAAGAAATACTTCTCTAAAGTAGGCTGTGGAAGTGGTCATAAATCCAAAATTCCTGGGCATAGTATTTCTTGCATAACTTTTGAGAGCCAGGTGGAGCTATATAATGTGTTACAGCTAATATTTTTCATTACTTACTTTAGGGCATGGTTTCTGAAGCCACTCAGACAGACAGAGTATTGAGGAAGGTAACACAGTCTAGTCAAACTATTCTCAGTCAGTAGTTTTGGTTTCTGTTCATCTCATGATGATGTTAAACACATCTCAGAATGTTCAGTACTTGGGGCTGATATTTGGGTTTTGCAGTCTGCTTTAGGTCCTAAGCCCCTGAAAACCACTGTGTTCAGAATTCACTTAGGGAGTGTGACTCAAGGTAGGTATCAGTGGTTCATCTGAAACAGAATTGAGGAAAGCTGGCATTCAGCTCTCTGCATGTCATGAGGTAGTATTATCTGATCACACCATATGCCAAGTAGTTTTACCTTTGCAATAAAAAGAGTTTTCACATAAAATGTAGATGTGACATGAAAATATTAGTAATTTTTTTATAAGTCAGTTTACATACTTAAACTAATTTCTGGGCATAAATCTGCATTTTTACTTATATCTTAATATTTCTTACCTTTCTTACTTGAATTAAGTGGTTTTCCTTTTTCATATTATCTTTCTTCCTCCTGTGTGGAAACCTGTATTAAAACTACTACTACTTCCCGGTTTCTGACTCTGAACATTGAAAAACTTCTGCCTTCTTTTGTCAACGGTTTTGTGATGACCTATGTGGTTTTCAGAAGCAATTACTTTACAGTGGTAGTATAAATTCAGTCTGTTGCAGGACAATCTAGAGAAATGTTGACAGTTCCAGAGAACTAAGTGAGGCTGCCCTGTCCAAGGGTTTTTTGATGTAATGGGTAATGGGAGCTCGGGTGGCAGCCAACCTGCAGAGAAAACTCTGAGGGATATCTGTCTCAGGAAACTAGAGTCCTAGATGTAGGAGTCTGAATTCGCAATGTATTTTATTCATTCTTTTGCTTTACATCTCAGTGTAGGCAGCCTTATTACATTCTAAGGAAGTATATGCATGGGGAATTAAGAAACAGCAGCTGCCATACTGATAAATGCACACCTTGCTAACTGCATATTAACTTCCCTTACAGGTACACTTTCTTTTTTCAGTCAGTGGGAGTGTTGCTGTTTTTTTCAGATTTTATCTGGAAATCTAATCATTATGAATGCCCAAAACAAATATTTAATTTACAGTAGTTTTAATATAGCCTTTAAACATACTTAGGAAACATAGCAGGGGTTTTTCTAAAAGGAAATATTAAGCTGCTTTCAACACCAAGAACTGATTCAAATGTTTACTTTTGCCTCATGGTAGAAAATGCTGGGCAGAGGAAAATTATCAAATGAATTCTTTGATGCGACAAAAGCTTCTTTCAACTTTGTTGTTGTTGTCTAATTAACCTATTTTCCTCAGTTGTCAAGGTCAGGAGCTCAGATGGAATATGTCATGATAACCCAACTTTCTGGAACAGCTTCTTAGGATCTGGTAGCAGCAGCCATAAATCAGCCAAAGCCAAACCAGAAAGGCTGAGTGTGTAAATGTGCCCCTTCAACTGCTCCACGGCAGAAGCCATTTGGAGCCCTGAATCTGAGCCAGGCAGGATGTGTTCTCTTCTTCAGGCAGCCTGATAACATAAGATTATAGTCTTAGGTTACAGTCTGAGATGTAAATGCTTCATATGAAAATTTAATCTAAATAAAGATAAATGATGATTCTTATTGATGTATAACTGTCCACAGGAGTGCAGGAGACAAAACAACTGACCTATTATAATAGTGCAAATTAGTCAAAGAGAAATATTGAACAAACCTGAAAGGGAAGGGGCCTAGGACAACAGTAATTAACACTGTGCCCAGTGTGGCTGCAAATGAAAGCTGCTGGTGAAACTTCTGACAAAGGCATAGATTATTTGCGCTTTCCTATGGTATGCAGTAAGTCTTACTGGTAGAAGGCAGTACAAATTTGCATTAATTATGCATTTACTCTATATTAAACAATGCAAAAAACCTTTTCAATAGAGGATGATCACACCCTTGATATAAAAATATAATGTTAGAAATAATTTTTTAAAATTTGGTTTGTAAACAATATAATGTCAGTTTATTCTCATGATCTTCCTTGAATCTCATTCCAGATTTGAAGTTACATCTACAGACTACAGACTATGGCAACTTCCTGGCTAATGAAACTGGCCCTCTCACGATTTCCACCATTGATGATAAACTGAAAGCCAAACTTCTCACAGAATTTCATTACTTTAGAAACCATGCTTTTGAACCACTTGCCACTTTTCTGAATTTTATCACGTAAGTACTGTTACCACACAGCTTATATTATAGGCACAAAGCAAAAGCACAACTACAAGTTAAAACAGTGCAGATGCATTGTACTGGAATTTCTATTATGTTTCAAAAATGTCAAAATTACTTTGATACTGTAATATTTACATACTTTATTTGCTAATATATGTTCTGAAAATTTGTTTATGAAGAGCTGTTGCCTTTGCAACTACTTATTTTAAAGAATACAAGCAGGATTATTATTTTTTTTTTTTACAGTGGCAGGAGGAGCCGTAGAGTTTGAGAAAAATGGTTATTTTCTAATGTTATCCAAGCCAGAGAACTTGCAAAATATAACTTTGTGGGTATGACTAATGCAAGACGAGAAACTGGGGCTGTTTAGCCTGGAGAAAAGGAGGCTGAGGGGAGACCTTATCGCTCTCTACAACTACCTGAAAGGAGGTTGTAGCATGGAGGGTGTTGGTCTCTTCTGCCAAGTAACAAGCAACAGGACAAGAGCAAAGAGCCTCAAGTTGCATCAGGAAACATTTAGGTTGGATATTGGGAAAACTTTCTTCAATGAAAGGGTTGTCAGGCATTGGAACAGGCTGCCCAAGGACGTGGAGGAATCACCATCCCTGGAGGTGTTTAAAAGACATGTAGATGTGGTGCTTAGGGACATGGTTTAGGGGTGGACTTGGCAGTGACAAGTAACAGTTAGACTTCATGATCATAAAGGTCTTTTCCAACCAAAATACTTCTGATTCTATTACCAATTTTGTGATATACAGGGCAGTGACTTAATTCCCAGGCATGCAGCAAGTTCTAGAGTTTTTTGGAATAGGGAAAGACTACACATCATATACCTACCATACTTTTAATACCATTTGAACATTAAGAACGGAAGAACTTTATGTTGCAAGATACTTAAATCCAAGAGATGTTTGATGTCAGATGAAGCAGAAGTTCTTATCCCAATACAGTTATAAAAAGACAAAACTTTTGAATAAATACGTTTAAAAGGGATCTGCTTCATAACAGCATAACAACGTGTATTAGTGAAACACCACCAGGATATTTTACCTGTTTACTCCTGCTGATCTTATATTTTTAATATATTATAACAAGATCACTAGACTGTTCAGTTTACTTTCAAAGGAGTATTTTTATCATATCAGCAAAAGAGAGTAGATTTCTTTTCCAAGTGCAGTTTTAGGCTAAGATATCAACAGGACCTTAGAGACTGCCCTATGACAGCTGTGACCTAAGGCATATATTGTTTACATTATATGTGAAGATATATTATAAATGAAAATATTAAAATTATAGCAACCTTTTTCTCACACTGATTGACATGTCTGTGTACAAGTGTATGCACAAATTCTGCACACTGTTTTCTAGTAATGTAAACACTAATTTAAGATATTAACACAATTATTAAGTCATTGAACTACATTTCATCAGATACTTGAGCTCCCTCACAGATTTTGTGTGAGATCACATTAATCTCTATATGTCTCTAGCTGTGTTCTGAACCAACAATGCAAGCTGAAGACTGTAATCCTTGTTATAAGCAACCCACAGGAATAGTTTCCACATTTTCTAGTTATTGATAAGATTTTTATCAGCCTCTCTGACAGTAAGACAAGTAAGAAGCTTCTACAGAAAACTTCTACTGAAAACTTTTAGCAATGAAGAAGAAATCTGTGAGAACCTGTTCTTAGCTTCCTCATGGAAGAATGTTTAAAGATGTGTGAGAAGAAAGCCCTAAGACTGGTCCATCTGCATGAACTTTTAGTATCTAGCTTCCTACGCACTTCTCTGTCCAGCTGGTCTACAAGAAATAACAAAAACCAAAACTAGAGAAGTTGCTAGCTCAGGTGATTTACTTTTTGATACCATTCATTGTCACTTCTTACAGTGAATCTACATTTCACAACTGTTGTGGTTATCATATTCATGTTTCAGATTGCGCTTCTTTCAAACCGTCCCTTTCCCAAACTCAGTCGTGTTTAAAATCAGTACTGTGTGTTACCTACTTGCTATTTCAAAGCTTCTATTTGTTTTCAATAAATGAGACATTGATACAGAGAGAACATATAAACCTGCAAATACTGTGGTCATTTCTGACATTAGCATTATTAGTAATTTTCAAAATTCTTGGGTTTGTATTTTTTCAAAGGAAAGTTCATTATAAAGATAAGGTTCATTGCTTTTGCTTTTTCTTCCAAATATAGATACAGCTACATGATTGACAACGTAATTCTTTTAATAACTGGCACATTACATCAGCGGCCCATAGCTGAACTTGTTCCCAAGTGCCATCCACTGGGGAGTTTTGAGCAAATGGAAGCAGTCAGCATTGCCTCCAGCCCCACCGAGCTGTTCAATGCCATTTTGGTTGACACACCACTAGGTAGGAACACCAAATTATTTCTTATTTGCTTCCTGAAACTATTCATCCTGTATTCTTAAGGCTATCTCAGAGGGAATAACATGCTTTCTGCTGGATATGCTTTGTTTTGTTAACAAAAAACATGGAGTGTGGATCAAGCACTTTTGAAGTGGATTTTAGGACATTTTCTAGTAACATTTATTAACAGGTTCTATATCAACCTTGGGTAGCAGACACAAAGAAAACATTCTACTCAAGAAGTGTAATGGATATCTTTTGTACCCAAAGTAGCCACTGATTCAGAGCTTCTAGATTTTTATTTCAACAGCTGCATCTATAATTAAAAAATGTAAGAAATCTTGCCTATCTCCAGCTAAGGGTAAAGAAGAAGACAGTTACTAATGAATATTAGATGTTGTGGTAGAACCTGGATTCCCTCTTGGGCTTTGGGCATGATTCGAACACAGAATAAAAATCCTTATTTTGAAGAACTAAATCAAAAAGCAAACCAGTGAGGCTTGGGAATGTCACATTCTGCAATTGGGATGAAACTCTGCTTACTGTGCTGCAGCAGCCAACATGAACAAACAAAAGCTACCCAGCTGTGGGGCACCGCTGGGAAGGGTACTGAGAATAAAAGAGAACTGGATGGATTTAAGCATATATGAAACCACTGTGTGTTCTCGAGTACTGTGAGTGGGTTTGGGTTCTGCTTCTCCAGAAGACAATGTGGGCTGGCCCCAGACGGAAGCCAAACCCTCACTCAGCCTCCAGCAAGAAAAGGGGGGAAGAACAAGGGGGAAAAACAAGGAGCTTGTGGGTTGAGATCACTGACCACTTACTGCTGCAAGCAAAACAAATTAAACTTGGGGAAAATTGATTTATCTTTGATTAATACTTATGTATTTACTGATTCAGGCATTAGGAAACAAACAAACAAACAGAAAGAAACGAACATTTACATACTTTGGGGAAACACCTTTCCTCCCCCCTTTTCCACTGCTTCTCTCCAGGCTCCTCTCCTTTGCCCACTTGTTCTCACCACAGGTAACGCTCAGTCCCTGCGGAGAGGCAATGAGCAGTGCCAGGAAGAGATGGAGTTTACAGTCAGTGTGTGGTGGTTACACTCTGCTTCTCCTTCCTCCTCACACTTCCCTGCTCCACCGTGGGCTCTCCATGGGCTGTAGTTCCTGTCAGGAGTCTGCTCCAGTGTGGGTCCCAGCAGGGAGTACCTGCTCTGGCACAATTGAGCGGCTCCTCCTTTGCTGACCTTGGTGTTCCGTCTGCCGTTTCTCAAAGGGTTTTTTTCCCCCTCCTCCTCTCTGCATCCTGTGTTTTTTGCCCTTTCTTACATATATTTTCCCAGAGGTGCCACCTGCCTGGCTGGGGAGCTCAGTTGCGCCCTGTGGTGGGTCTGCTGGAGCTGGAACCAGCTGTGTCTGGCACAGGGCAGCCCCAGGCTCTCCTCACAGGAGCCGCTCTGCAGCTCCCGCTGCCAGCACCTGGGCACCCACACCCCATGCAGGGAAACCAGAGAAGGTCCAGAGCAGGACAGACAGTGTGAACAAGGAGATAGCGCTGCCACGTGCAGGCAGACTGAAAAGGCTGGACTGCAGTTTGGAGAGGACAAGGCTGAAGGGAAATGTGGACAGTGTTTGCAAAGTCCCGAGGGCAGTGGTTCGTCCACAGTGAGATACAAACTGTTGTTTACCAAGTCCTTTAGAAGACCAACCAATGATAAGACAAGTGGCAGTGGGTATAAACTGGAACACAGAAGGTTCCATTTAAATATGAGAAGAAACTTCTTCATGGTGAGGGTAACAGAGCACTGGAACAGGCTGCCCAGGGAGGTTGTGGAGTCTCCTACTCTGAAGACATTCAAAACCCGCCTGGGCACATTCCTGTGTAACCCCTGCTCTGGCAGGGGGATTGGACTAGATGATCTTCCGAGGTCCCTTCCAATCCCTAACAGTCTGTGATTCTGTGACCAAATCCCTGCAGAAAACTAATTTTAAACCAGGTGAAATAAAAGAGTCTTTCTACACAGCTGGTAGTAAATTTCCAGGAAGTTTTTTGCTAAACAACTTTGTAAAAGCAGAGAGTAGTTTCAGATCTTTAAAAATATGGGACAAATTCCTGTGCAATGAATCTACAAAGAGATACTAAAGGGAGCTGTCAGGGCTACAGCTTCCAATGTTCTTAATCCAAAATCCAAATTCTGAAAGAGTAGGGAGAAGACCACAAAACACAGACAGGCTCACGTGGCCTCTTTAAATACATCTTCCATTGCCACTGTTTGAGACAACATTCTCTGCTGCACAGCGCTGGTCTGCCCCGCTTGCATAGCTTAGGAACAGCGAAGGATTGGCATACTTGTATTAGTTATGAATATAGTATTTTTTAGCGATTCAGCTGCACAAATGAACTTCACCCTCTGCCTCTCTGTCCAAAAACTTGCTCTTTAGCCAGTCCTGCAGAGGACCTGGAAGCACAGATAGTCAAGGCCAAAGCTTGTGCCCCTGACTAGTTGCAACCCCCACTAGTTGCCTTTCCCCCACTAAAGAGAAAGAGGGAAAATAGGATTCTCCTTAACAGTTGCAGAATACCTGCATGATTTAAGACAAAAATTATCTTTCATGTTCCTCACTAGGAAATCTCCCTAATGCCCAAACCGTATACTTCAGAGGAGATTAGGGCTTTCATTAGCATTTCCCATCTGATTCTCTCTGGAGATGTGGACTCTGGCTGCAGCACTGATTGATTCCCTTCACAGCAGATTCTCATTAAAAAGGAGGGTCTAGGAGGTTAAAGGGAAAATCAAGAGGATTTCTCTTCCTTTCTTGTACAACAGAAACCTCAGATCCTTGCTCACACACTGGTGAATGGCAATAGACAAGAGATTTATATTATCAGCATGTAGATTTATACAGCAATATAATAAACTCTGCTTTCAGCTGCTTTCTTTCAAGACTGCTTGTCTGAAAACGACCTGGATGAAATGAACATTGAAATAATGCGCAACAAACTGTACAAGGCAAGTTCTTGCAACATAACTATAATACTTGGGGTTTTTCAAATTGTCTTGGAAAAGGAGGCTGGTATAATTAATCCTGTTTTATGGATGGGGAAACAGAAGCATGATGAGATAAAGCAAGCTGTCTAAGGTCACTTGGTTGATGACAAGTCCAGGAATCAAATCCAGCTCCTTTCATTTGTACTCGACTGTTTGGCGAGCATTCAAATTTTAGGTCTGCATCCAAATTCTAATTTAATATCTCATTAATGAAAATGCTTTAGATGTCAGGCTAATATCTGCATCCATTTGTTTATGAATAACTCAGTTATTCACCAAATGCCATGGAACTGTTAGCTCCTAAATGAACGTAGACAGGCTTTTGGCTAACATTTGTTTTTATTTATAAACTAGAGGTGTGATTTGGAAAGGTCTAACTGCTTTGCGTCTAGGTAACACTTTTTTTACTTAAGGGGTTTGTTTAATTTTCATTTTAAAATTATCTTTAGCATTGCTACAGCAAACTGCTGTAAAGATACGCATGTTAACATGTGCCTTGCATTTTCAAAGTACTTTACAAGTATTACCACACAAGTCAATACTTTTAGGATGGTTTATTTAAAGGCCATACATTTTTCATTCTATTAATGCTTCCTCCTGGCACATTCTCTCCAAATTCTTTGTTATCTTCATTTCACAGTGGATGCCCCAGACTGCAGGAAGTATTCTTACAGGGATCTGATCACACTAGGGGGAAAGAAAAAAATTCTTCTGTTTGCCTTTCAAATTATACTTATAAATTCCTGAGCCAATATTTGATTCTTAAACATTCTGCTACTTCCTCTCATTCAAAACAACATCAGTTATGCTAATGTAATTTTAATTATTTCACAGTACTACTAAACTAGACACTTATCCCATTTGATAACATACAGATTTTATTCCTATATCCATACATTTACACTTACTAAATCCATTCTTTTGTTTTTTCTTCTCACTCTTCTGAGTATCAAGGGATCATTCTGCAAACACTTGTAAATTATTAATAGATCCTTTCTTCTCTGCATCAGCTGTCAATGTGATCAATTCTGTTTCAGCTCTACTATCAGACAGCACTGTACAGAACCTAATGCATAATCCCATGCTGTAGATCCTCCTTGAGATGTCTCTACTAAGAATTCACTTACTTGCATTGTTAGTGACAGCTTCTTTTGACAAGATGGTGCGAAGTTGGTGCAAACACATTTTGATAACATAAATGTTCCCAGAGACAGTACTCTGGTGGATGGAGAGCTAAGGGAAACAACATCTCTGAGATATTTAGGGGCTTTCCTGCACAGGCATTTTGAAATGGGTGTGAAGGCCAGAATCCTTAATGGAACAGAGGACTCTGCAGACCAGTATTACAGAAGCTTTGTTTGCTGTTCTGTCCTAATCCAGGGTTTAGGCTAGAGCAGCAGGGATTAGTTTGTGTATCCTCATAGTGCTGGTGCAACAGCCGTGGCACATTCCCAAATCCCCTCCTCCACACTATAAAATCAGAGTTTCCATCAGCCATCTGCTTATTATGCAGTGGAAGGTCAATGGAGCTCAAGATGTTCCATCTTTAGAATGCAAAGAAAACATAATATTTGTCATATAACATTTTCGAAAACATTTCAACCCATGTTGTAGTAACAAGGCATTTGCATTTTAATATTTCAACTTTCAGTCCAGCAAAGTAATTAAGCACGTACTTGAATTTAAATTAATAGGTAGAATTATCAAAGTTGATGGAAGTGTTTAAAAATGAGGTTCATGACTATGTGCTGTTCTGGCCCAAGTCTTAAGTATAATTTAAAATATTTCTCTTCTTCTTTCATGTAGTCTTATCTTGAGGCATTTTATAAGTTTTGTGAAAAACAAGGTGGTACTACAGCAGAAATAATGAGACCTATTCTTGAGGTAAGAAAAATTCAGTCTTTGTACATAAAAGTACTCCATAATGTTTTCATTATTAGGTTACTTTCTTTTTTCCTGTTCCTTCTCTCTCCATTTGCAAAGTTACCTGCCAAATGTTTGCTTCTCCACTAAATAATCACTGTTTTTCTAAGATGTAGTGAAGACCTTATTCCAGGATGACTTTTACCTCTTGACTAGAGAAGCAGCCAGTCCATTACCAAGGAGGAGTTAGCCTCAGTTAATATTTTTCTATAACAGACAGCAGAACAAAATAAATGGTTCACTAATCTCAAACTGTTGCCCCTTAACATTTTTCTGCATTATGTATAAAAACCAAAAGGTGGATTGTTCTTACACCTCCTAGCTCAACATTAAATTTGAGATAGCTAAGGTCTGACATTACCATGTATTTACTAATCAATAATCTTTGAGCTTCATGGCACTGTTATGTTTGTTTATTCTCCTATTAAATAGAATAGTTGAAGTTAGAATTTAGTGACCTTTGGAAGTAGTGTCATACACAAAACTCCAACATACCGTGTTTTATTTTTTCTTAACTCAGAAAAGTTTAATATTTATTTTTCCCATTACATAAAAAAATTCCTAACGTCCTCCTCCCCAAAGCATGCCTGCAGCGTAGTGAATGATATTTTTGTATCTGTTATTGTAAAAGATGTAAAAGATGCAGAAATTTATACAATTTAGTTCTCAACATTCAGGTCCATTTTTTTTTTCACGTGGTTTGTCACAATTCTCTGCGGAGTTTGACAGCCAGATCACCCATTTGCTTCCACGAGTCTCTTCTTCTGAATAAGCAAAACTTACACTCTGGAAACTAAACAAAATTCACTGAGCTCTGATGATATTATGTGAAAAGTTTGCACTATAGGAGAGAGAAAATAACCATGGGAGCTCATCCCTAAAGAAAGAGTGAACCCAAATTATGTCTTATGGAACAATATCCTAAAAGGGAATGCAATTTCATATTTTATTTAACCCATTTATGTTCTAAAGAAAATATTCTTAGCCAAGTTAAACTGGACAGAATTTAAGTATTTCAACTATTATTTTCTGAAAAATAAAAATCAAGAGATTGGCTGGTGGGGGTAAACACATTTCCCACTGTTGATTCAGATTTTTCAGAAAGTTCATTTTTAGCTAAAAATTTATGCTGAGAGCAGACTACTTACAACACTAGCTTAAATATGTTGTAAAACTCTCTTAATGCCAGTGATAACAGTTCGGTCTGTTATAAGCTTCTTTAAAATCCCTACCTAACATCAATCATGTAGGAGAACAAACTTTTCTATAGCAGATTCAATTTTCTATAACATTTTAATGATCTGAAGACACACATAGAGCAGATTGCTAGTGGCTGAACTCACAAAAAGCCCAATTTTAATTATTCAAAACAATACTTGCTGTTTATTCTGTAATCTTATACGTAAGACTACTAACCTGATCCCATCAGAATGAGGCTGAGATATTTAGCTCCCCACCTCCTTGATCACCAGTCACAATACCAGCCTTCCACATTAAAAGCACTGACGATCTCTCTTCCACAATGGACAACAAACGTCGCATGTTTAACCCTGAATCTAGCAAGAAATGGCAGGACTGCACTGCGGCTGGTGCTGTGCCTGTTGTTAGGGCCATATGCTAATTCTGAGGTAGCTGACACACTACTTCAGTTTCCCAGGTGGAAACTGAAGCACTGGAACCTAAGTTGGGGAATGATCCATTAGAGAGTAATGTAGGGGAGAGGGACCTGGGGGTCCTGGTTGAGAGCAGGATGACCATGAGCCAGCACTGTGCCCTTGTGGCCAGGAAGGCCAATGGCATCCTGGGGTGTATTAGAAGGGGGATGGTTAGTAGGTCCAGAGAGGTTCTCCTTCCCCTCTACTCTGCCCTGGTGAAACTGCATCTGGAATATTGTGTCCAGTTCTGGGCCCCTCAGTTCCAGAAGGACAGGGAACTGCTGGAGAGAGTCCAGCGCAGGGCAACAAAGATGATTAAGGGAGTGGAGCATCTCCTTATCAGGAAAGACTGGGGGAGCTGGGTCTCTTTAGTTTGGAGAAGAGACTGAGGGATGACCTTATTAATGTTTACAAATATACAAAAGGTGAGTGTCATGAGGATGGAGCCAGGCTCTTTTTGGTGACAAACAATGGTAGGACAAGGGGCAATGGGTTTAAACTGGAACATAAGAGGTTCCACTTAAACTTGAGAAGAAACTTCTTCTTGATGAGGGTAACAGAACACTGGAACAGGCTGTCCAGGGAGGTTGTGGAGTCTTCTACTCTGGAGACATTCAAAACCCGCCTGGACACATTCCTGTGTAGCCTCATCTAGGTGTTCCTGCTCCGGCTGGGGGATTGGACTGGATGATCTTCCGAGGTCCCTTCCAGTCCCTAGCATTCTATGATTCTATGATTCTATGCACTTAGGAAATGCTTATCCTGGGACTCGACCTCTACCTGCAGCAAACGAATGGCCCAAGTCACCAAGTAACTGCCTTGTGGCTTTACTCACTGTGTGGAACCTCACGTGCCAATAATTAGATGGATTGAGAGTTCTTTATGGATGGGACTGATCCTGTGAAGTTTCTCAAATGGGGAGCCACCAGAAGTAGGCCCCAAACCTGCTGGCATACTTTTTTTTCCAACAAAATATTACAAATCTAACAGCTAGATTTTACATGGCTTTAACAAGTTCAAAAAATAAAGCATTTTTCCTTCCAAAACAGTTTCACTAGGGCTGATATACCTGTTCATATTAATGAGGCAAGAGAAATTTCACCCTGTTAGTCATTAGCTAGAAATCTTTTCAAGTACACTTATTTTCTTCTCATTATTTCTCTGTTGTTTATTCATTTCCCTTACTCTGAAGTCAGTGCCAGGGGGCAGCAGGGTCCCTGTTACACTGTGTTCCAACACACCGGAATAGGATCTATGAATATGTGCTTATCTGCTAAAGTTGTAGAACTGTGTTGCAACTGCAGACCTATTATTCAACAGAAAATAGTACCTTTCTGCTTAAACAGTTCAAAAATTCACAGCATGAGAAATTTTGTAAACTGCCTAAAATGTGCATATACTGTATACGCTTCACTTGGAAGATTTTCCTGCATAATCCCTGCAACTAGCAAGGGCTCTGCTGTTCTTACAACATGCAAGTAAATAATAAAGGACAGAAGAACAGATTTAAATCAGACAGAACTGAGTAACATTATTTTTATATACCATTACTTTTTTAATTCATACTGTAAGAATGGCAAGTGAAATTTTGCCTAGTACAAAAGAACAACCAGAGATCTAGATATTAGAATGACTTTCAGCCTACTGGTGCAGGGAAAACACAGATACTACAGCATCTAAACCTGGCAGAAGAAATATAGCCCTTGATTCCACATGTTAAAAATTAACTGCTATTTGAAACACTTGAAAAGTTTGACTTGGCAAGTAAATAGCCTCCTCTACCTTATTAAACTATCATTTTAAATACGCAAATTCAGAAACTATTATTTTTTTCATAATTCCCATTAGCCTTTACTCTCAACAGCACTCTGAGTTACCCCAGAGCAGTACTATTGATTCTTGGCCCTTTCCCATATTATTTATAGGAGTATTATTCCATAATTTCAGAAGGGTGTGTGATGAGATTTTTTGTTGTCAACGTCTGGGTAACTAGGGAAACGAGGAAGAAGCAGAGATGATATTTTTCAGTACAAAAATCACAGAAAAAAAAAGCTGTGCTTGCAAAACACCATTTGATTTTCTAGTTAAAGTTTAACAAGTAGTTGCAAATAAGGATTTACAATTTTTAAAATCAGGTGTTTCTAATGATCTGAAGCCCACCTTTTTTTAAGTTTCTATAGTTTAGCTTCCTGAAAATAAACATATCCTGGCCTTATTTTAGGATGAGATCTCTAATAACACCTCTTTATTCTTTGTTTTGCATACTAAGTTTGAGGCAGACAGACGTGCTTTTATCATCACCATCAATTCATTTGGCACTGAGCTGAGCAAAGATGACCGAGAGAAGCTGTATCCAACCTGTGGAAAACTGTATCCAGAAGGCTTACACCTGTTGGCCAATGCAGATGACTACGAGCAAGTGAAGGCTGTTGCAGATTGCTATGCGGTATGTAATCTAATTTCTTAAAACAAAAAGCCAAAATACAAATACTGAACATCTCTTGATGTCAGCAAACTTTTCAAGAGTATTCACATAAGATAAAAGCATTTCTGAGAGAGAAAAAAATCAGCAAAGGTACAAAAGAGGCTATAAAGATGTATATGGAATTAAAGGCCTTTGATATGAAGACATAAGATGTATTATTACCTTTTACAATACAAAGTTCCTCTCACAGTGATGTTTAAATATGACCAAATCACATTCTAGTAAACAAAACTTTTCTTACTTCATTAACCCTCCCCAAACTGAGTTTCACTTCACAGCTGCTCCCTCCAAGATTCTGGAGGAAAAGCATAAGTCATTTTAAAACGAGCTGACCAAACAATTCATGTCACAGGTGAGTGCAAACCTGATTTATTGCTAGTGTACCATCAGAATGTTGTTCTGAAAAATTTTCTCTAAATCACGGATTGAATCAAAGAAGTAGCTGAAGTTTTTAATACTGATGCTAATAGTGTTGTTATTAAAGATGAACCAATACTTGCTTTATGAACTAGCTGTGATACTCTGACTACCTGTAATATTTAAGTTACCTCCAAGTAGGTAAAGAAAACAAAATGATGTGTGGTCTACTGCTTTTCCCACAGAAGAAACAAAGCTGCAGATGCACATCTGTTCCTGTGCATAAGCAGAATGTTAGAAGCATGTGTCACTATGTCAGCGTGTTACAGAGCAAGTCTGTTCAAGTGATGGTGGGATAGTCAGATGAATTTGGGAACCATTGTACTAGACCTATACTGCACTGCTACTTTATAGGAAAAACAAAACAAGTACACAGAGAAGCAAATTACACAGAAATGTATGATGTAAGAAATGGAATCAAATGTATCTGTGCAGAATATTCCACAGGATGACATATCAGACTAATGGATTTAGATACAATATTAATGCAGATAAAGCAAATCCGGCTGACTACTGGAAATAAAATGAGCAGCCATGTGAGGATCAGAGTTCAGGGTCTTGGCTCCATTTACAGCTCTGGCTCTGACGGATGCTATTTGTACAAGAAGTTCAGTGCTCTCTGTCCAAAGGAGTGAAAGGTCATGTGTCATTCTACAATAAGTCTCTTTTAGTGCCTTTGGTAAATTACTTTAAGCTGTAGGAAGTGGCGGTAACAAATACAAGAACAAAAGTGATTTTTCTTTCTTTTGCTGACTATATGCTTTTAATTTTTGATTTGTGTAGAACTAGAATCTATACATGAGTTCTTCTATACAGAAAGATTGTTTAATGTAGATTAATTAATAAAGTAATGTCGGGTGTCTGTGCTACACAGAATGGAAAAGTACCTTATTTCCATCGAGTGGTTGTCTATGCTTTTAGGAATACAAGGCTGTGTTTGAAGGTGTAGGGAGTGGCACTGGAGAAAAGACATTGGAAGATGCATTTTTTGAACATGAGGTAAGAGCTTCTAACCTTAAAATATCCAAATGAAAGTTACCCACCTGGAATAACATTTAAAACAAGAATGAGGTATTAGGCTTTTGATTCTAGTATACTGCATCATTCAGCTTCATATTCAAGAACACAGTATTTCTATGGCTATCAACATTTGGCTGCATTAAATAGAGGAGATTTACCTTTTTAAATGAAATAAATCTCAGGATATTCTTCTGTAGACTAGTTATAGAACTGTCAGCCTTGATAGCCTATTCAAGAGCCATCTCACATAAACCACTTAATGAAATTTCTTTTGTATAGTCTTTGAAGAAGGTATTTCATCACTGTCCTTTACTTACCTTCAATGTTGCTATAGTCTATTACCAAAGTTAATCCAGAGATGACATTTCAATTATATCTATACTCAAAAGACTCCTAAATATAGTCATGGTTGCAAAGGTACGTAGAAATCTTGATCATAAAAGCAGTCTTACAAATCACATCTGCCTTCTTTAATAATTTATCATAACACTTGTTTCATCTTTTCCACAGGTAAAGCTGAATGTGCTTGCATTCAACAACCAGTTTCACTTCGGAGTATTCTATGCCTATGTAAAGTTAAAGGAACAAGAATGTAGGAATATTGTATGGATTGCTGAATGCATTTCTCAAAGACACAGAACAAAAATTAACAATTACATTCCAATTTTCTAAATCTGAGAATTTATAATCCTACAATGCCCAAAAATGATCCATTGTTTCATAGAAAAGAAGAAAAATCTTATTTCAAAAGCTAACTCTTATTAGATGTTTTAAATTGTATTAATGATCCTCCTTATATACACCAGTGTAAGAAAAAGTAATGTAATTAGAGATGCGAGTAGTTTATAAGGAAATATTTATGGGCTTATTCATAGTTTTTGATGACAGATTTGTTCCTCACTGTGTTGTTTTAATTTAATGGATCAATAAAAACTCCCTGTAAGGCCTCACATACCTACTCCTTCTCTTTTGTGGAAGCAAGCTTTATATCAATAATGTTTGAAAAGCTCTTTAATGGCTTAATTTTTAATTAATGGTTTTCTCAAAGGGACAACTAAAACACTACTTCTGTCTTACACTTATAGTCTTTTTCATGGCATACAAAATTGTATGAAGGACTCAATACACAAATAAGAGAGAAATTTTAGGGTTACTCTGAGATTCTCCTTAAGGAGATCTGCCTGAACCTTTCCAACCGCGACAGTTCTCTGCAGCTAAATGTAAATAAGTAACTTCATTTTAATGAAAAAGTTTTCCCGTATTCCTTTATGGTCACATGAGGAGCACCATACATTTCAAACAACGGGTGTCTGATCTGCTCCACAGCAATACAAATGTCTTCTCCCAGCACACCAAAGACACCATCTTCATGTAGGCTCCAGGAAGATTATGAAACTTGAATGAAAATACCAGCCAAGTCTGTATCGGTTTTGCATCAGACACAAACAACACCAGCTCTGAGCTATTTGAGGACCTGGCTAAGACTGGTAACTAAAAATAGAGCCAACAGTTGAAGCCAGATTGTAGCAGGACAAGATTAATTCTGCTGAAGAAAAAGGAAGGATTTTCAAAAGCAATCAACATTCTGCCTTCATACTCCATGAAAAAAGTGCCCTCTTATCTCTGAAAGAGGCCATAACTTAATTTTCTGCATGAGTCCTTAGTTTCAGGCTGCACAACAGCAAATTGCAATCTTCAACTGACTATGCCTCCAGTAATACGATACAGAAACAAAATCCATTTCCTGCTGAGTAGACAGAAGAATAAAATAAATCTGATGTCAACACCTCAGAGTTATGGAAAACATTCAGGCATCATGGTTTTAAGAACTGAGATATTTCTGTATAATATATACAAGTCCATACGCACACATACCTCAAAATTAGAAAATTTTACCATTTTTGCAGATAAAACCACACTTCCTAAATTATAAACATTGCAAAGGGTTCTATCCCAGATCATGTCATACTGATTTAATAGAGAATTAAGGAGATTTTTAATATTTTGCTTTACTGTGAATCATAGAGAATTACTTTAAAAACACTTTAAGAGAGTTTCCTTTAGAAATAATTCAGTAGGAATTTAGAAAAATTGACTAAAAAGAAATAAGTGTATCATAAAATAATACAACTCTTATCTCTATATTGAGGCTTCTTTGTTTAGTGGATCTAGTAATTCAGAAGAAAAAGAAAGAAAATAATTGAACTGTAAGATTTGTAGATTGCGATTTCATTTTGGCACGTGTAGATTCTTCCCTGCATTGCTTTTACTATCTTCCTTAATTTTACTTCTTAATTTGTATTCCCCAGTCTAATCTGTGACAAACACTTTCCAGTTCACACCCATATCACAAGCCATATCACAAACTGCAATATAGGGCCACATTCTCGAAAATTTGCATTTTTCTATATTTTTTAGTAATTGCATTTAAAAATTTTGCCGTGAGTGGAGGAACAGAAAAGTCATCTGCTCTGGGACACAGAAACTGAATTCATACAACTTAGCATAGTGCACAAATACTTCTTCTGTACTGATAAATCAAACCTCCCTACTAGAACAAAACGAATTAGCTGGATTTCTGCCAAGAATTTTCTGAAGTGATTTGAAGGGGAAAGAATCTGCTCTCCACCCTAAACCATTCTGTGCCAGGGAAGATATGCAGCTGTTATTGCTGCGGTCTCTGGATACTGTTGGCTCAGAACGAAATGAGCAGGAATTTCAGCTTACATGATTGTGTTGTCAGCAGAACTGGTCTCTAGACTATGGAAAGGACAGCAACAGTCCTGATTGATGCTTTTTTCAATTGATGCTTTTTTTCAAAACAACTTTCTAGATATTTGCCAACTAAGGACAGAATGTACTAGGCACCAATTATATTCAATTTAAGAATAAGCAAGAGAAGCAACAGACTAAGAAACTATTTAGGACTTTGAAGTTGCAAGTCCTCAAACACCTAACATTTTCTGTAAATAATATGATTTACATTACTCTCTTGTTAGTAAATTAGTCTCCATGGTGGTGTATAGATATATATACAAATATATATTAAAAATATGGTCATATATTCTCTCTAACAAGATCTTACAGTGGAATCCCAGATCACAGAATCACTACTACGAGCATCATTAACTTCTTAATTATAATGTCAGTTCATAGGATAGCGCACCATGAGGTGATGAGCTACTTTTCTTATTCTTCCTTACACCTCTGAAACAACAGGAACTTGTGTTCACACTTGTAAGTGGCTGCACCTATTCAGACAAATTTGTTCAATGTGATTATTCAGACTATGCCCTTTGACTGTGTCTTCCATCAGAGGTGAAAAGCAGGACCAGGAAAGAGCTTCTGGTGAACTCTGAGAGCTGTGAATCATCCCCATCGTTTGCTGTAGCTTAGGCTTGAAGTGGCTGCCGTCTGCTCTCAAACAGCAGAGCAGCAGAGAACTGTGGATGAACAGGGCTGAAGTGTTTCAAGCCCAGTCCCTCCTTCCTGCACAAAAGACAATTTGTGTCCATGTGAGGAACTGAAGATCTATTGAATGAATCATATCAGAACGTGGTCCTAAGACTAGCTCTGGACTCAGAGTCAGTTGACAACAGTAGACTCTCTTATTCTGGTTCTATCGATTCTAGCATGGCCTTCAAGTAGCACAAAAAAACAACCCAGTACCATACGTGGCTTATTCTGCACATTTATGGATATTAAAGCTTATATTGTACAACTTGATTGTCTTTCATACATGACAATAAGATGCTTTATGCTTTTACTAAGTATGCATAAATTACAGAGTATTTTTAACTCTTCAACAACTCAAGACCAAAACAGCAGATCCAAAGTATGTGAATGGAGTGATAGCTGGCAATCATTTGGATTTGCATCAGAATTATAAAGCTGTTAGCAAGAAGATCACTGTAATGATTTAAACAAGAGATAGGACAAAACCCAATGATGTGCTGTACAATTGGATTGCTTTACCAAAGACTGTGGAGAAATAGTGTAATATGAATCACAGAAAAAATAGATATGATAAATGACAATAATCCCCCTGAGGCAGCTAAAACAGTTTACATGACACAAAATCTCATCTCAAACGCACCGAAAATCACTCAATACATTGGGATATCTCCCAAATGATAAAGAGAAAATAAGAAATGGGATTTAAGAAACAGCAAGACAAACCTCTCAAAGAACCCATGTAAAAGTTTTCATATTGATGATACAAAGTGAGAAACATTTGACTGCTTGGAATCTATATTTATTGAGACTTCCAGTTTGAAAAAAAACCAACACAAAACAACCCACATAACTCAGCCGGCAGTGTTAATGCAAACATTCCAGATATGGAACACAGTCGCTGACAATCCCATCATAGTGTGCAAGCCAGAAATATGAACACCGTGTTTTCTATTTGTTTGGAACTTCTCCAGGAGTAAAAAGAAGAAAAACTAAATGCTCTGGAAGTATGCAAGAGATAACTGCAACAAATATAGGTCACAAGTCTACTGACAAGTGCATTTTTATTGCATAACTCATCTGTTAAAATGAAACTTCAAAGTTCTGTGTTGGTTGGAAGTTATAGGCCTGAAGCAATAACCTTAAAAAGTACAGTCTCGTAAGGAGGTGATTTTTGCAGAAATTCAGTTTTGGTTTTTTTGTGTGTGTATTTGTTTTGTGGTTTTGTTTTGTTTTACTCTGCCTTTGCAATTATTGTCTGTCATCAAATTACATAACCAGGGTGGCTCTCACCCTCGGGCATGGTGGAATCCCTTGTCACCGGTCCTTTAAAAAGCTTCTTTTTTTGCTGTCTTAATAGTGACATGTAGCAGCGGCATAATGCAGTGAAGAGGAAAATACAATACAAAACAGCACAGGTTATTTATTTTCAATAAAATACTAACAAGGTGAAATGAATGGTCACATTTTTGAAATGGAAGAAAATGGTCATTTCCACACAAAAGACCTTGTAACTTTGTTGCATGTGCCCCTTCTCACACTCAGCCCAGGTTGCTACCTGTTCTTCTCTGTCAGCTTTGGGACAGTGAGTGAAACCCTCACTGAGTTCTATTGTCCAGGTACAGAGATAGAGAACTCAGCAATGCTTTTAAGCATTACTTAACAAAAACAATCTATGGAAGTTCATTATGTGTTCTAACTTGCTACTTATAACATGTAACAGCAACTCAGACTAAGCTTGAAAAGGAGCAGGTAGAAGTTGCAAAGTCCTTGATAAGATAATGGCCATATTTTTTTGTTTTCCAGTCTGTAAAAACTAAATATTCTTGTTAGTATCATATTGAAAAGGCATACACTGTTTTGTGCCATATTGTTCTCTTAAACTTCTGCTTTGTTATATGCATAGATGTATAGACATATACATATGCATGGACTACCAAATTTTCTACTGAGTCACACACCAGCTAGAAACTGAGAGAGCCAACACCAGGCAAATCAATCTAAGACAAATTAAAAAATGTTGTTTCGCAACACTTTTTTTCCAATGAACATGTAAAGAACAATTGAAACATTTGAAAGATTTGTAATCACAGAATCACAGAATCACAGAATGTTAGGGGTTGGAAGGGACCTCGAAAGATCATCTTGTCCAATCCCCCTGCCAGAGCAGGAACACCTAGATGAGGTTACACAGGAATGAGTCCAAGTGGGTTTTGAATGTCTCCAGAGAAGGAGACTCCACAACCTCCCTGGGCAGCCTGTTCCAGTGTTTTGTTACCCTTACTGAGAAGAAGTTTCTTCTCATATTTAAGTGGAAACTCCTGTATTCCAGTTTGCACCCATTGCCCCTTGTCTTATCATTGGTTGTCACCGAGAAGAGCCTGGCTTCATCCTCGTGACACTCACCCTTTATATATTTGTAAACATTAATAAGGTCTCAGTCTCCTCCTCACTCTCCTCCTCAGTCCTCCTCAGTCTCCTCTTCTCCAAGCTAAAGAGACTCAGCTCCCTTAGCCTTTCCTCATAAGGGAGATGCTCCACTCCCTTAATCATCTTCCTTGCCCTGCGCTGGACTCTCTCCAGCAGTTCCCTGTCCTTCTGGAACTGAGGCGCCCAGAACTGGACGCAATATTCCAGGTGTGGTCTCACCAGGGCAGAGTAGAGGGGAAGGAGAACCTCTCTGGACCTACTAACCACCCCCCTTGTAATACACCCCAGGATGCCATTGGCCTTCCTGGCCACAAGGGCACAGTGCTGGCTCATGGTCATCCTGCTGTCCACCGGGACTCCCAGGTCCCTTTCCCCTACACTGCTCTCTAATAAGTCATTCCCCAGCTTATACTGGAACCTGGGTTGTTCCTGCCCAGGTGCAAGACTCTACAATTTCCCTTGTTATATTTCATTAAATTTTTCCCTGCCTAACTCTCCAGCCTGTCCAGGTCTTGCTGGATGGCAGCACAGCCTTCTGGCGTGTCAGCCACTCCTCCTAGCTTGGTGTCATCAGCAAACTTGCTGATAGTACACTTCTACTCCCTCATCCAAATTGTTGATGAATATATTGAATAATACAGGCCCCAGTACTGACCCCTGAGGCACTCCACTAGATACAGGCCTCCAATTAGACTCTGCCCCATTGACCATGACTCTCCGGCTTCTTCCCTTCAGCCAGTTCGCAGTCCACCTCACTACCTGATCCTCCAGACTGTATTCCCTCAGTTGAGCTGTGAGGATGCTGTGGGAGACTGTGTTAAATGCCTTACTGAAGTCAAGGTAGACCACATCCTCTGCCCTGCCATCATCTATCCACCTCGTTATATCTTCATAAAAGGCTATGAGGTTGGTCAAGCACAACTTCCCCTTGGTGAAGCCATGTTGACTGCCTCTAATGACCCTCTTATCCTTGATATGCCTTGAGATGGCACCAAGGATAAGTCATTACATTAGTTTCCCAGGGATGGATGTGAGGCTAAGCAAAGGAAACTTTTTGCATTTTCAACTACACTGATTAAGATCATTCCCTTCATACCATTCAGCACAAGAGGCAAATGAGAGCAATTAGATTACAGGCCTGACCTACACTCATAACAATTCTTTATACTTACAACAATACTTCAGTCAAGTTCACCTGAGCTCTATACCATTGTTGTTTACAACCTCTGACAGTGTTAACCAAAAAAACCCAAATAAGTTGGAGTATGGCAGAGTTTGGGACAAAAGCTGTCCTTTATCTGGACAAATCAAAAAACAAAGACAAGGAGGCCATATATTCTCTGGTCTTCATAAGGAAATTTGTTAAATTCCAAAAGCTGAAATTATTCTTTTTAAAATTCTCCCCCCTCAGCTAGAATTTTGATGCACATGGCTTAAGGAAATATATATATGTATATATATTTTATCAAAACATAGGATTGAACCATCATAACTGTTAACAAAACCGAAGTGTTTTATCTATCATCTGTTACATGAAGAGGGAGTACTAACACTGTTACAAATGTGCAGAAGCCCAAAGGAGCAAAAATAAAACAGATGAAGTTTATTTATAGCAAATATTATGACTTTCATAGACGTATGAAAACCACAAACAAATTCCAAATTACTCCAAACAATATGTTCTAAAATCAACTTATGGCACAAAATATTAACAAATGATTTAATAAAAGCATAGAAATACACCCAGTAAAAGGTACTGTAGATAATAGCCCACCTCTCTGCTCTTGCGCAAAAAAAATGACACTGATCCTACTGAATTCAGTGGGAACAGGATTAGAACCTCTGGGGTGAGTTGCTGTGTTCGTGTGAGTAGTATACACAAGGTTTATGAGAATAACCTCAACCTGTCTGTAAAGCTGCCCAGTGTAGCAGACTGCTGTACGGTGTCCTGCAGAAGCACTATGGTGTGAAGTAGTCAACCAGCACAAGCACTGTGCCCAGCACAGGGCACACAGCACTGAGCAGCTGACTGGAAAAGCTATCATTTTCTTAGAACCCTTAGAGGTATTGGTGTTGGTGGCTGCTGCTATCAACACCTTTGATCACACTTCTCTACCACTTCTCATTGGCAGGATACAGTAACTGAGAAGTTCTGCCAACACTATTATCACTATTTCCCTCCCTGGTCTTCATGAGCTACAATTAGGGCACTTGTGAGGAGGTGCATTTCAGTTCAGGATCAGAGATGTGACCACCTGACTAATTAAACAGACCTATTCAGTTTGGCATATACATTTGGGTCAGACTAGTTGATCTCCAGAGGTCCTTTCCAGCCCTAACCATACTGTGACTCTGTGATATTGAGAGCCAATCTCATGAACCATCCTCATCTTGCTCAATATAAGCACACAGACACCAAACAATGAAAGCCACTGAAACCAGTGAAAGCCACAGCTATTAAAGCATACTAGTAAAAGTGACTCCATAAAATCATGTCATGACTTCCATATCACAGCCTTATTTCTATCATTCTAATGCAAAGAGTCTATCATTTAAAGGTGTGAACTTTAATGTTTCTCTCTTAAAAAACAGTGGTAACAGTTTATAACCTCCACCATGAAACAGAGGCTATCAGTCTAAATGTGAACATATCAGTGTACCTTTTTCCTCCTATGGTTTTTAGATCAGTCCTTTCTATTGATTCATGACAAATAAGTTATAGTTTGTAGTTTATCTTAATCTCTCAGGACTTTATCATTACCAAAGCACAAGCCAAGTTTTGCATTACAACAAACCCTTGCCAAAAGTATTAACTCACTGATCAAAATGTTGGCCTTTCCAGTCAGAGCTACTCATTCCAATCACATGAGCACTAAATGCTATTTTATCTGTCTCTCAGCAAATCAAGTGCTTCATTGTATGAGCCTTCAAGAAGTGTGGGCCCGATCTTGAACAAACATTCTACCTAGCTGTCAGGTCTTGTCCTTGAAGTGGGCAGCTCCACATTTCTTGGAACTAAGTCAAAAAAAAAAAAAAAAAAAAAAATTAAGTTACCAAACCAGATTGCAACTATTCATTCAAGAACTTGGACTACTGTGAACTCTACAGCCCTGAACTGCATTTGAGACTCTGAAAGAAAATCACTGCTATGGGAAGATCCATATTGTTCTTCAATATCACCCAACAAATGGTATCAGACACGATTTGCCCCTACAGGAGAATTAAAGAGCACAGATTACTAGGCAAACTAAGCTCACTTGATGGTTCTACGGTTTAAAGGCAGAAAGTCAGGCAGTGAATTGCCATTTTGTGAGAAATAACAGACAGTAAATAAATGGCAGCTGAGAACAACAGAGAGACCTTCATTTTTGGGTGTAAAATATACAGATATTGTTTAATATCCCAGAGTATTTTTAAGCAAAACCCCTAACACTGTAGAGTTTACTGCACTTAGTGATAACTATGGCTATACACACTGGGAAGGGTGGGAACAAGAGTTTAAAGTAGCGACAACAACTAATGTTGAGGAAGACAATTCAATAAGCTAAATAGGTACCACCAAGGAGGTACAGGATCCACACATGTACAACCATAATCAGCATTACATTAATCATTATTAGGTTCAGTTTTAGCTGGCTGCTGCTTTTGTTTTAAATATTGAGATTAATAATATGGTGAACATACCTTCTGAGAGAAGGATAGAGGACAAAGTTGATCCAGCTCTCTGCCTTCTAACAGATTTAAACTACTGCAACAATTTTCTTCTACTTAGCCTCCATGTTCTTAGGTAATAAAAGTGATAATCTAGTTCCATATGAGTAATGATCCTCTGAAATGCTGTAGACAAAACATATTTACCAAACGAAACTTACTTGTATTCTAATGAAGTGATAGCAATTAAAATGTAGGAGCTTTCAAATATGTTCTACTCTTTGATTTTACTTACAAAATAGGTCAGGTAGGTAGCTATATAGGTATATTTTAATTGGTATTACAACGCCTATAGCTCTTAATCAAGATAATGAATCCCTTCACCCACTGTCAGAGTATACAATCCCAGAGCTAAAAACTGAATGACTGCCAAGTACATGGCCTCTTCACAGGGTGCCCTAACAAAAAGATTTATTTCAGCTCATGTGCTGTCTGGACAGCTTAAGCAACTCAAAGTGGATCCTGCAGACTGAGCGAAGAGATACATATTGCTGATCAACAGCAAATGCTGAGCGCAGGGCACAGCTATACTTCCCCGGAGCATAAGTGGGCTATCCAGTGCTGGAAGAGGAGGCTGCTCCCAACTACAGATGCCAACAACTGCATTAACTTATCAATTAAATCCCTCAGCAACCCTTGGGATTGGCCTCTGCTGCCAGAACCACTTATTTATCTATAGCCAACAGTGAAAGAGCTGAAATTAGTTTTGGCTTGCTGCTGAAGAACCCAGGCTCAATTAAATATCCTAACCTGAATAAGTTTAAGGCATGAACTCACAAGTCTGAGACACTGAAAAACAGCTGAAACTGGGCCCTGAAACCAACACATTTTAGGTCTCTAGACTTCTTGCAGATGTACAGAGTGACTCTGCATGACAGGAAATAACTTGGAATTGCACCAGCTCCTGCTCCTAAGTGAGTTCAAGCAAGACTTAGTAACTTGTTCAGACTGAGATAATATTGGGCAAAAGAGAGGCAGAAATCCAGCAAACCAACAGGAAAACTTTGAAATCAAGTGACAGGTGAATTTAGACATTTTGAAGAGTCAGAGACTGAATGAGGTTTGCTTGGAGCAATTTTAGAATCAATAGCTTCAAGCATGCCAGGATTCTGTTTTCAGTGCCAAAGTCCTAATTGGTTTAAGCCCTATAAACAAAACAGAGTGGAAAAATATTAACGCGTTAGTGCTGGCAGATCAAAGAACAGAGTGATTTCCCAAGGCCGCTTTGGCGAAAGACACAAGAACTGAGCACACATTTCTCAAGCCTTAGCCCAGCATTTCCATCAGAAGATTCTTTGTAAAAGATTTATTTCCCAAATAATCTCACCAATAGCGCACAGTTAACCTCCCCGAGAGTAGGTAAAATTATCATCAAAGAATAGCTACCCTGAAAAGACTCTCTGTTTTCTCTTTCATTGTGCTGAACAACCTAAACAAACTCAGTCTTTCCTTGTAGATCACATTTTCTAGATTGTCTGATAAAATCTGTTGGTTTGCTCTGGACTCTTTCCAATTAGTACACATCTTCTGAAGTGCACCAATTAAGATTAGCTTTGGGCACAGGACCAGGCACATTAACAAGAAAGATGATTATTAAAAAGCCTCTCAAAACATTTCAGTTTGTGCACTCATGAAGTACACAATATAAGTGAAAAGAAACATAAACAAAACCTTTCAGAAATATAAGTCTCCCAGAAGAGTTCTATCACCTACTCAAGGATGCTGGTAAACAAAGTCAGATTATTGCTCAGACAGTATTTGTATAATAGTCACAAAAAGAGCAAATAACTGACATTCTGGCAAAGTCACACAGCATCCAGAATGGGGACAATGATCTAATTCTGCTGAAAGAAAAATGGTTAGACAGTCTGTCTCTATGAAATCAGAAACTCAGAAATATACAGACCAATACTAAAACCTGTCATAAACCTGAAAAAGCAAAATTATGTAACATAATGGTACTCTGATACCAGTTCAGAACTGCCCAACTTTATAAAAATTTTGCTTGAAGACAGTATTGTATTTATCTCAAGTAATGTGTCTGAATGTGAGGGGGGAAAAAAAAGCTGTTTTTCAGGAAGTATTAGCCAACATATAGAAAGTTAACACTAACTGCAGTAGGATGATTTGTATAAGAGAAGCAGTAGTGCAGACCAAGTCATATTTTGTCCAAATGTGTTTGGGTGCAGCTTTTCCTTGTTAGGAAAAATGATGCTTTCATTCAGCTCAATGGCTTCTCTACCAGTAACATAGTAATTTATGAATCCTAACACAACTAATACCAAAACTTCAGGAAATAATCTATCAGTACCCTGTTACACCAACTTAATGGGGGTTTGGACAGTGCATGGTGCACGATATAGCTGCATGCCTGCTCTTCACAGTAAAGCAAAAACCAAACTTTTTTTTTTTGTCTTCTTAAAACAATAGCAAAGAATTTTTGCCTCCTCCCTGTTTTAGATACTCAGGTATTTATAGCCTATACAAAGACACAAGTTATCATTATCTATAATAACAAACACAATTAGGGTTGCTTTTTGTCACATTTACAATATCTTGTTTCCACTTTCTTCTAGGGTGAAAGCCATTTGAAATTAATTAATGACCTGCTACCAAGCTTTGTCTTACTCCCTTCCAAAAGCAGTGAAAAATTAAATTTATCATATTTTATGCCCTTGTTATCTCAAAGAGAATATTGTGTAAAAGCGAACTTAGAAATGTATGTAAAATAATGAAAGCATAAGACCTGATGAATTTAAAATAAACTAACCTCTCTGGCTTTTTAAAGCCTCGCTGGTTTTTGGAAGCTAGATGCTCAGGAATTCTACTACCTTGTCAGACAGAACTACATTAGTAAGAAAATGAGTCCTCTGGCAAAAACACAGAAAGAAAAAAAATCAGAGAAAAAAAATAAATATTAAAAGCAAAATTTAAAAAAACAAAACCACCCCGGCCACTGTTGCTGCACATCTTGATAACTTCTTATAGAAGACCTCGTGAAATTGTCAACATTTCATGCCACATCAGAAGAATTACAACCAGTCCGTTTACTGTCCAGGACTAAGTCAATTCGCATCCTCAGCATGTGAGTGACTGAACTCAATGGAAAAACTCCCCATGCAGAGTGACATTCCCTGATCCACTTTACACTTTCTCTACAATCTCCTAGCAGTGATTTTCATAAGTTGAGTGTTGGGTGTTGTGGTTTTTTGGTGTTTTGTGATTTTGTTTGTTTGTTTTAATTACAAGAGAAAAACAACAAAAATATTTTTGAAATTTAGAAGGCAGACTTTGAATTAAACCATGCAGAAAAATAATGTATTAAACTCTCACAGACCTTCCAGGACAGCAGTACAAGGAAACAGCCTTTTCATAACTGAAATACTGACAATGCTGAAGACCACAAGAGATTTTAATAACTGACCAACATGGGACAAAGAGTTAACTCCACTAACTAATGATTACAAAATAAACTCCTTCAAAAAGGTCACTTGATTTGAGTCTTCTGATTGGAGCCTATCCAGTTTTGTCAGTTACATTGGTTGCAATAAAACAGTGCTTGCAACTCAGTCTTGTTATCCATTATTAAAATGACATTAACATCCATTATTTTAATGATGTTATCCACCATTAAAAATTACAGTGAAACTTTAGAATCCTATTAAATATTAAAAAAATGTAACTTTTACACTAAACCTGTATGTTCAAGCTTTGCTTTTTTAAAGGAAAATATCTTCTCATCTCCATTACAATGTAATCCAGATTGACTGAAAATGTAATTACAACATCTTAGCTGTTGTCCAAGTCTTGCGTTTGCTGTTTGGCCACTCGTAGTGCAGGAAGCACAGCTGCTGAAAAAATAAAAGTAATACCTTGGAAACAGCAAATTCTAAGTATGTGGATCACTCGTATGCATAATGTTTTCGGAAAGAAATCTGATTCAATTACTACCAAGAGGCTAATGTAATTGAACAAGAACAGATTGCCATGGCTTTGCAGAAAGCCCAAACAGTTGTTTGCTATGAGCAATCTATTTCAGCATAATTCTGGATTATCTCTGCCTTAGAAGGGATATTACTTATGCAGAAATATATACACTTCCTTCT
Organism: Columba livia; assembly: GCF_036013475.1. Classification (NCBI taxonomy): domain Eukaryota; kingdom Metazoa; phylum Chordata; class Aves; order Columbiformes; family Columbidae; genus Columba; species Columba livia. The sequence continues at coordinate 134,407,074 of NC_088603.1, forward strand.
GCTTTTCTTATCATTTCCCTTTAAAATAGGGGCTAACCTTGAACCTTCATGAGTATATAAGATCACTTAGATGCAAGGCGAGTGACCATTAAAAAAATTACGGATCCAAATTCATATGGGTTCTCCCTTTGTTTCTATATGAATCTTTTACTCCTGTTTCATTGAGTTCAACTTCTATTAACATCACTCTCATTTATTTTCATTTTACTTTCATAAAATAAATACGAAAATAAACTTATATCCCAAGACAAATCAACAAAATTGGTCTGTGGCTTCTCTGAAAACAGCAAAGCTAGCTCTATGAAGTTAATGTGATACATCTTGGAAAAAAGGGGAGAAAATAAACAAACTTATATTTGAGAAATGGAAGTCAACCCTCTACTCCTGTATGTACTTTTTGATTTAATTCATAATAAAATCTATATCATTAGGGAACTTGGTCTTGCTAACTAACTTTTTAATATTATTATAGGGATTTAACAGAAGTTAGAATGTTTCAGCATTTTCAATTAAACTGTTATACATCAAAGCAATATTTGTCTTTTAATTCTAGACAGGAAAAATAACACACCTTAAAAAGAACTATAATGGTACATGTTTCATTGCCATATGCTATATATTGTTTCTCCCTCAGGAATAGTCAGAATCCTTAGCAGGAGTAATAGTAATAGTAGTAGTCGTAATAACAATAATAATAATGTATATGGACAGTAATTTTGCTGATTTGTGTTATTCCAAACAATCCATCTTCCATCACCTTTTTCTTTACAAACCTGCTTTCATTTTTCTCCTACCTGCCACCCTTTGAACATCAGAAAGCTGATGGGTAGTACTATTTTCTGAAAATAGGAACTATCCCTGAGGCCGTACTCATAAAGGAGACTTTTTGTGCACACTATCTCACATCAGTTCTGTAATTCACTCAGTGCCTGGTCGAGAGCCAAAGGAGAGGCCTACAGTTCACACACAGAGATGTGCAAGATAGGACTCACCCTTTAAAAACACAACAAAACAAATCTATTTGAGCTTATCTCCCACATCCATCTTCTACATACCTTTGCATATAGGAATCTATGCACTTGAAATTTCTGAGCTATATCTCTCTTCAAAGTCTTACATCAGATAGAGAAAGAGCTATAGAAAAATCTGTATTTTCTGAACTAAATGTCATGAGCTTTCACTCAGGGAAGAATCTCACATCCCTCCACTATACCACAAACAGCTGAGACTACAGCAGGAAATACTGACTTAGACTTCATTGAATTACTTGTGACATTGCCAACATTTGAGTGACCATGTCACAAACAGGCCCATCAAAGCAACCAATGTCACCTAGGTGAATGCAGAAGACAAAGGAAAGAGTATGTAAGAGCAGCTCTATTTCAAACATGTCTTGCAATTCCATCAATTTGTGCTAAAATTTTACATGTTAAATTGAATGTGCAGAACATGGAAGAAAAACTTCAACGCATTTTTAAATTAAAAAGCAACAGTATGCTGATTTCTACAGTTAACATGCAAGTGTTGTTCCATATTAATATGTAATTGGTTAAAACACTCCTGTATAAGTCATAAGAAAAAAAGTTTTTAAAATAGCAGTTTAAAAATATGAGTGCCTGCATGTAAGAATCCAAGAAATGTCAGGGGTAGGTCAGGAGAAAGCTGAGGTTCAAGATCTTCGTTTTTCCTAGAACAAAGGAAAGTCAAGTCAAGAGTTCTGCATAGAAATGCAACATGCCTGCCTTCTATCTTAAAGGAAGAGAGACCTCTCAGCTCTTAATTAACCACGAACATTATAACAACCACTGTAATATTAAGAGAAAAAATAAAGAGTTAAGTCTCAGAAAATACCAAGCTAAGATTCAGATTATTAGTTTTCCTGGTTAATGCTCAAAGCAAGAAAACACAAGAGTAACTTGCAGCTCAAACTGATGACTGACTGTGGTTCACTTAGGCCATGCTCTCACAAAGGATGAACATCCACTTGAGCATTTTCAGTTATGCTACCTAAATAGGGCAATAAAAGAAAAAGGACCTGTGGTCTCTAACAATAACCTTAATTCTCTGATTATAGTCTCTAGACCAGTCCATTCTCAACCTTTTTAACTGAAGGAACTCTTAACCTCTGGAAGGAAAACAAACTCAGAGATCATTTTGTGCTTACTGTGCTGAAGTAGACATAATGGCTTTCTTTTAGAGACAAATAAAAATAAAGATTAAAACCTTACCCTTATTTTTATTCTCCTCTTCCATTTTGCTTGTATGTATGGGAGCATATGGCTGTGTAGAAATTTCTGGTTTTGACTTGCTTTTTGAGCTCCCTTTTGATATTTTATTGGCCATCAATTATCCACAGACTATGGGCTGCATAGCATTGCTTTAGGTAGTGCTGCAATTAAATCACATCATTCAGTGAGTACTGGAACTAATGAAGCTTGGTCTCTTAAAGATTTGTTTTTCATGGTTGATTGGTGCCTAAGAATCCAAACTCCAGCTGAAGCCTTGTCTTATGGCAGGCATTTACAAGGGCTGCCTGGCTTACTGTTTACTCTTTCTCTCCCTGCTCCCCATTCTCCAGTGGTTAATAGTGAGCGATTTAATAATGTAGCTTTTTCTTTGTGTGTAGGCCTTCCAGGGAACATTTACAGAAGCTTTTTACTATACTCTGCCATCTATTTTCTCAAAGTTTGTAGGAATTTATCAGACTTTGTAAAACATGTTAGAAGTTGGCCACTGAATTCAAAAGTGTTATTATAGAGATGTAGGGGTAATTGGTCACTGAACACACACTCAGTAGATGTGTATCTTGCTTCCATATGAAGTGAGGCTAAAAGAATTCACCATATTCCAGCTTTCTTTTCCAAAACTCAGTTGTCCATTTATTGGGGAGAAAAAAATACAAAATCTTGCTACCTAAACATAAACAGAATGAAACAAACTGTTCCCCTCCCTTTACTTAAGTGCCCTCTCCATTTCTTATGCCTTCTAGACAATTCTTTCTTCCTTCAGCCCCAGACGGAGCTGCTATGCTCGCACACTCTCCTGATGCAAACCACTTCCTCCCACACACTGGGATCAGAGTCCCTCGCTCTCCATTACCTGTCTTCATACTCTGTGCCACACATCTAAGCCACACTCAGCCTCCTTATTATCTGCTCCCAACCTCACCCTGCCTCATCCCCGCTTCCCAGCCAGAAGTGCAGGCACGCTTCAAAACAGCAATCCTGCGTGCAGCAAGAGACTTCAAACAGTGGCTCAGCATTTATCTGCTAAAATTTCAAGAGAGAAGTGAATATACATTAATAAATGTCATGCTGTTGTCAGTGTGAAATCAGTACTTGATAAAAAAATAACTGTAGGCTTCATCTCCCTTTCAAATACATTCCAATAGGTTCATGTACAATCTGAATTTTCTGAGTTTAGAGATCTTCCAGTACCACACTTAAAACAAATGTTTTTGTTCATTACAACAGCAGATGAGATGTACTGGTTTGTAATTTTTTTTTTCCACAAAGTAAGACTTACATCCCGTGCTGCTGAGAGCGCACCAGAAATGACACCACTTTGACAAGTTGTTTTCATGGGTTTTTAGGATTTGGCACACAAATCTCTAGGTTTACATGCAAAAGTAATAAATGCATTGCTGATTCACCAGTACCTCAATACTTCTCCCAAGTAACAAGTGACAGGATGAGAGGAAATGGCCTCAAGTTGTGCCAGGGGAGGTTTAGATTGAACATTGGGAAAAGTTTATTCGTGGAAAGGGCTGTCAGGCACTGGAACAGGCTGCCCAGGGAAGTGGTGGAGTCACCATCCCTGGAGGTGTCTAAAAGATGTGTAGATGTGGCACTTAGGGACATGGTTTAGTGATAGTGCTAGGTTATGGCTGGACTCAATGATCTTGAGGGTGTCTTCCAACCAAAGTGATTCTACGATTCTAAGAATAGCATCTGAAAAGACGACAATGTCGAAGTATTGAAATAATTGTATTCTCAAAACACAGAGTCATATTGGAAGATGTTTGTACACAGCAAAATACATTTTATAGAACTGTCAGCAAAAGTCAATGGGCTTTAGCCCTCTCAATCATTTGCTCATCCTTTGAAGTTACAACTTTTGAAATAACACTTTTTGATCTAGGAAAAAGGTGTAGGAAGAAGATTCTCCTCATAATTCCAAATTTATAGAGAAAGAAACTAATATTGTATAAAACCAGAGCCATGCAATTTTACTGATTTCTACTAACTGGAGTCAAGACTTTGCAACTTGTCATTTTTGAATTTCTCCACAACGCTGTTAAAAAAACCTAATCATTTTAATGCAGACACCAAATCATTCCTAGGCGTCAAGTTAAATTAAGTGTGCCCAAGGTGATTACTGTATTACTGTTATGTATTATTTACACTGCTACATATGCAAAAATCCTCATGTTACAGACTAGAACCTTGTTGTGTCAAATATTGCATGCATGATAATAGAATGCATATCTCATAACTTAAATGAGATACAACATATGCACACCTCAGAGATGGGAGGAAATAGGAGACAGTAAATAACTGGAAGGTGCAGTACCCAAGTTCCTTAACCAGGGTAAAACTAGAAACTTCAAATTATACGTAGTAAAAACATTACTAAGGTAGGATTCTACTTAAGCATAACATAAAATAACCATATACCACCATAAGGACAAGCCACTGTCCCTTACTCATCATATAAATGAGGTATTTTGTAATGAGAATACATACTTCAGACGTAGTTTTACAGACACAACCATATATATGTATATAAATAAAACATACATGTAACTATATTCAGTCTGCCTTCTAGAACATAATAACCAGGGAATTAGAAAGAGAAATATGAGGAGACTGACAGAATGCCAACAGTGCAGACATTCTGTTGTTTCAGGCAGTGTTTATCATCCTGGAACAGGGACCAATATTGTGTATTGAAAAGCCATTGGTTTAAATGCCTGGACACTGTCGGGAAGAAGGACCAGAAACTAAAAGTTTCCAGCTGTTGTAGCTATGTTCCCTAATTGCTGAGTTGTCTGGCAATACTCTCTCATGCTACTTCAGCGTGCCTTTGTGAAGCTGCACAGAGCTGCCACAGGAGAGAGAATCCTAATCCCAAATCAAACAGCTCTTGTTGGTCATAGTCTGCCTCGAGGAGACTAGTGTGACACTAGGAGGGCACAGAACACAGGTTTTCTGGATGCCGAGTCCTCTAATCATTATGATATCATAGACCTGTTGATCACTGCTCCCATGTTTCCCTCTGCTTCTGTCCTTACAGCAATTTCTCTACTTTGTGCTGATTTGGGATTTTTTGTGTACTGGATATACCTGTAACTATGTCTCTCCGACCCACCCTGCCATGGAGGTGAGATGATCTACTGCCCACTGTCTGGTCCTCAAACAAACCAGGCATGAGTCAAGTACCAATTTGTTTGCTGCAATGAAGACATCACGTGCCCACTGCACATGCTTACAGACATTGAGTATATCCACTGGCAGGCTTGGGTGACTACATCTACAGGGTTTTGTGGCTTCTGCTCTTGAAGAGAGAAGAACTAAGTTCTACCTAAATCACACTTCAGGTGCCTAAATGCTTTTTTGAATATGGTCCAAAGAAGCTTATCCAAAAGTTTTCTTACTCTGTATGAATTTTGTAATAATAAATCTCCACATAAAAAATAATAATTCCCAGGGAAATCTTTACTTTCACTAGATACGGCTTTTTGGATTTTTCACAGTTGGAAGACTAGGGTTGCATAGGCAACCAACACAACCATTTGCATTTAAGACTTGTATGATAAAACTTTGCTTATTTCAAACAACGGAAACCACACATACAGACTAGTTCTACATGCCTTTGCTCAGGTAAAATCAGCTTGTATTTGAGTTTACTAAAGGCAGAAAGATTTGGTTTCAGCCTCATCTTTTACTACTGTGTTACTGTTAAGGAAGTTGAATTATTACACTTCACTTCTACTTTTCTACAGAGATTTTTAAACTATTCTGTAGCATGAGGGAATTATAGTTTAACATAAAGCTTTTGTAAGATATTTAAGAAATTAAAAAAGAGCAGAAATGCAAATAGATGGCATTGTATAGTAATTTTATGTGCTACTAGAGACATTAATTTATAGCTTTACTCATTCATTTCCTACTAAGATCTAGAAGAGTTATCCAGAAGTATAGTTTGAGCAAAACTACTGCTACTCACCTAGAGCTTCCAACTAAAGGCTAGCAGTGCTCACTGCCCATTCTCTGCACTAGTAACAATGACAAAAACACGCACTGAAACGGAATGGTACAATTCTAGCCAATGGACACTCCTGTCTTCTATAACCTAGATTTTGCAAAAAGCCCATCCTAAAATCCATGCTTATCAAACATACATTGATCAACTATACCAGAAAAGATCTATTAGTATCTAATGAAAACCTAGTGTATCCTGCAGTTTGTTTTAGTGACATGTATTCTGAATCTGAGTTCTCCAAAACTCTACTCACTTTGCAAGGAAAACAGGAAAAAAAAAAGTCTGAAATACACTCAAGGATATGCCATTAAAAACTTTCAATGGGCTCATAAATCACTATGTCAGGAATATTTTGTACAGATGCTACTTTTACATTTGTTTGAAATAAATCTTCATGCAGACTCTTTTGCAAAGTTCTAACTTTGATTGGTTTATGTTCTGATAAGTTTAGTGGCTTGTGAGACATTTCCTGAGGTTAACAGTGTATTTCAAGAGCAAAACTTGAATCAACGTGGCTACCAATCCTGCATTAATTCCTCCTGGCCTTGAGCACTGCATGCTAGAATCTGCAAGCTTTACTGGCCACAGCACAGTAAAAATAACGGGGGTTATCTGCAAAATGAAGAAAACTGTGTTTGTACTTTTTCACATACTTAACAAGTATAACTCTTGAGTATAACTTAAATGTTTTCAGCAAGTTTTCAGTGTATGGCTTCTAATTGTTATATATTTATTTATAACCTACTGTCCTAAAAGTAGTTGGAAAAATGCAAGAATCTTGAGGTTTTGTAAGACATTTAGAACCACAGTTGTGACATTAACAGACTTGTGACATTTTGCATTCATGAGTGTATCAAATGTCTTTTAAGAGGGAATAATACTTGGAATGTCACTGTTCCCCAGGGTGAGACAAATATATGACGAAGCTTGTTTTGAAACAGGGAGGAGACAAGCCAGAGAAGACTGTAACTTGTGTATTGTTTCAAGTCACTACACACTTTTCATACTTCATATGGCAAGAAAGAGGCACTTAGCAATTTTTTCACATATAAGCTATTAAGAAACATACTCATACTTTTCATGAAGTATCAGATTACTGATATTAGTAACAAGTAATGTCCAGGAATAAAGAAATTAATAACTTATGCGAAGAGCAGAGATTGAAATATTGCCATTTACACCTTTACCCACCCTTTGCTGCTGGGAATATACCGCATTCAGTCGAAAGTTCTTAAATATAAGTTTTCCCCATTAAAAAGTGTTCCTACCTGAAGGTACAGGTTTTTTTGTTTGTTTGTTTTTGTGGTGCCATGTTGTTCCCCCCCCCCCCTCCATTTCAACTAGATTGCTTTACATCAGATAAACAAAAAAGCACAAAAGAGAGATGGACCTTACTAGCATACTCTGGAAGTGCTACCAAAGGATTATTGAATTAGTCCCTTGGACTAATTACGTACCTAATTTTGGACAATCTCAGAACAAAAGCAGGACTGTAGTTTGAATGTCAGCTTAGTTGATGTACAGAAAACAGTATTTCTTGAATTCTGCAAATCAGATGGAAGACTGTAAACAGTCTTAATGCCCACGATGGATTTTGCAAGTGTACCGTTCACATGTTCTGTTACAACGGCTAACTGCAAATACTCAAACAGAGTTTTCAGGCACTTGTACTAGCATTACCAGCTAAGAGAAGACTAGTATTGTTTTCTTTCAGAAAAGTCTAATCTAAAATACTTTTGAACTACATATATTTCTTTCTTTTCCAAACTTGTAGTTTTACAATAGGTTTTCTATGAAGAATAGGTTGGAAAGCAGTGCTTTTAAGAGCTTCCTTTGTTTTCCTGAAGGAATTTACATGCCTAAATCAGATTGCTGGCCCTCATGTTGTTTTTTAAAAACAACAAAATACCAGACTTTGCTGGAAGTTGCTTCAGGGTCTCATACTGTAAGCTTTTGTTCCTTTCAATTAACAGTGGCGCTGGACTTTGAGACAAGCACTCAAAGGCCTTGTTTATGCACAAAAGCTCTTGCTACTGCTGCCTCTATGGCATTATATTGGATGGTAAGAAGCCAAAGCTTCATTAGTCTTCAACGTAAGGCACAACTTAATCCTCACGTTTGTGCATACAAGTACTTCTGGTATGTCAGTCTGTACGGAACGCCAATGCCCTTTTTAAGGGTGGGAAACGACACGCAGCCCCCTGCCCGCGGCGGGGCAGGTGTTCGTGCGCAGGAACCGGCGCTGCAGAGGCGGCCGGTCTGCCGCCCGTCCTCGTCAGCTGCTCCACCGCCGCCGCGGGGACCTGCCTCTGCCCCATGTCCGTGTGTCCCCCCAAGTGCGGGACAGCAGAAGTTACTCTGGGAGAGAGATCAGACAGCAGCGAAGGGGAACCAGCGGCACGGCCCCCCTGGCTCCGGAACGGGGCGACTGTTAGGGCGGCGGCGCAGTCTGCCGACAGGAGCCCTCCCTGCCTGCGCAGCCAGGGAGGGAGGCGGCTGGAGGAGACACCCCCCGCCTTTATCGCTTGCACACCACCCGGGTGTGCGGGCTGCCGGCGCCTCGGCCGTGGATCAGCTTTCTCGGGTGGGCAGTAACTGACACAAGCCTCCCTTATCCTGCCCACGCACGCTCTCCCCTACGGCCGGCGCCTCAGCTTTGGGCCCGGCCCCTCCTCCCCTTCCTCCGCAGAGGTTGATTCAGTCCGCTCAGCTCCTCTCCCCGCCACAACTCCCGAGTTGGTTCAACCCGGGGCAGGCGCTTAGGAATAAGCCCTGTCCCCTTTGAAGAGCGTCGGTTCAGGCTCCCCCTCTCCTTCCCACCGCCGCTGCGCACTGCCTGGCTCCGACTGGGCCCTCCCGCCCGGGCGGCGGCGACGGCGGCGGCAGCAGCAGCAGCTCCACAAGTTCCTGCTCCCCGTGCCCGGGGCGCGCGCGCGAGGCTGGCACGGCCGTTGGGGGCGCGCGGCGGGAGCGGCAGCGGCAGCAGCAGCAGCGGGAGCAGCAGCGGGAGCAGCGGGAGGGGAATTGTCGTGCCGGAGCCGCCGATGCCGCTGTGAGATGGCATCATCCTGCGCGGCGGCGGCGGCGGAGCGCGGCGCGGAGGGGTGAGGAGCCGCCGCGGCGGCGAGGAGGACGAGAAAAAGAAGAAAAAGGTGGGAGGAAGGAGAAGGAGGCGGCAGCAGCTGTGAGGCTGCGAGCCACGGTAAGGAAACAAAACAGGCTGTGCCGCAGCCGTCTCGCTTTGCGGTCTGGCCCGGCAGAGCCCGACCGGCCTGAGGAGAAAACGGCGACCGTTTTTCTCCCTCTTCGCCGCCGCTCGGTCGTGGGGAAGCGGGGGCGGCGAGGGCAGGGGGGTGGGCTCTGGACCGGTGCGAGCTGACCCTGTCACTGAGGGGCGGGGAGGAGGGGAATGGGCGTGGGGGCTAAAATGGCGAAGGGAGCTATAGGAGGGTCTCGGTCTCTCCAGCACTTCAGCTCGTCGCACCCCCTGGGCCCTGCTGTAGGGGATGGCGGCTGTTGCTTCTCCCCTTTCGCTGTCCCCGTTTGGTGACGGGAGGATTGCTGGGTTTCCCTGCCGTCTCCCTCCCTGGCTCATGTCTGGACAGGGCTGAGGGCCTCTCGGCCCACACCTGGCACGGGGAGGGGGTGTCGGGACTTGGGAGAGCCCGTGGAGGTGCGGGACGGGGTTGAAGGAGAGGGCGAGTGTCGCTGGTGTCCAGTGTCAGGCGAATAACCTTGTTTATTCCTGTCTGCGGCCTTTCGAGTGAGGGTGGCTGAGAGCTGAGTCCTGACCTGTGTCAATGCTGAGTGGATTGCAAGAGGCATTAGTGACTGGGAGTCAGCGAGGCAGTTCCAGGGCCGGCCCTTGCTTGGTTATCTGGGGGATCAAAGCAGAGGAGAAGGATATTGTTACGTTTCAGTTCACCTTCCTTTGGTGAAACAGGAGAGGGAGGAGGTGAAGAGCCGTTTCCTCACTACAATGAGCTGCTGTCACCCCTCACAATATGTGCAGTGTGCCTTCTCTCAAGAGGAGGGGGAGCACAGCAGGCTGGGAAGTCGTTACGGTTGTTGCTCAAGTTATACGTGTCTGCTAGTCTGTCTGGGTCCCCATAATGTGTGTTTTGCTGAGCAGGCTGTGAATTCAAGACCTCGAAAGACCTATTTATGTAATTTATCTTTGTTTATATTGTGGCAAAATGTTACAACTCAGTGGAAGTGTTTATTTACTTGTTTTTATTTGTGATGTCCTTTTTTTTTTTTTTTTTTTTTTGGAACAATACCAATTCCCATCCCAGTTTAACTAGGATAATCTAGCGCTGCTTCCAGAACTATAAATGTTTAAACTGTACATCCAAGAGAGAAAAGGACTTAACACTAACAATTTTAATGGGAGTTCTTCGGTGTTTGGGTGAAACTATAAAAAGAGCTTTTCATATTTCAGTTGTATTTTCACATGGCACCTGTGTCCTGTAGAAAATCATCAGAATATTTTGCATTAAAGAAACCCCAGGTTATGCAAGTTTAATAACATTGGCTTGCTAGATGATACTGAGTACAGGTGTCTGGCTTATATTTGGGCATATATGTGAAACACAGTATAGCCTTTGTAGTAATTAGACTGTCCCCTTAAAATTTGTATTCTAGTTTGATCCCATTGTGATATAGGAGCAAACTGAGTACTGGTGGGCTGTGATAATCCTTCACTAATTTGGGCTGTTGGGTGTTTCTTTCATTTTTGTATGCTGCTTTATCTGTGTCCATGTTGATCAATGTATAAACTGAATTATTCTCATTGATTTTAATACTAATAAAGATTAAAGAAATTCTACATAGAAAAAAAATCACATTTTTCATCCTTTTGAGAAAAATTTTAGAGTTGTAAAAGCACTGCTAGTTCTGTTGCTTTTCGTTTTCCTTCTTATCTTGCCATATAAAGTTGGAAATCTTGCTAAGCTGGAAATTGTGATAAGTTGGAATTTCTACTCAGTTTCCTGTTTTTTCTCTTAAAAGAATGTGTGTGGTGAAAGAGATTTCACCTGGTCTTTGGATACAAAGAAGAGTCGGGGGTAAGGAACTATGAGAGGAAGTTGGTATTGCATTCAGTTCATTCATGCTTCAGTATTCCTATGCCATTAAAACACTGGATTTGAAAACTAAGATACTGTAATAAAAAAAATAATTACCCAAGCTATGTTTATTATTTGGAAATGACTAGTATTTATGCACTTAGAGCAAACACTTGTTGATAGCTGTAAAGAAACACAACCTAAATCCGCCCCCCCCCAAGCCAAGTTCATCCTAGAATTTAGTTAGCTGAAATGTAGATAATTAAGTGAAAAGGCTTAGAGAAGGAGTGGATGGAGTGATAGGCAAAAAAAACCAAAAAACTTCCTGCAAACTGTGCTTTAAAGATTCTTGGAAGTTATTTTTGACTTGGTCAGAAAGACTTTCTTCATAAAAACTGAGCCAAAGGAGTGAAGTTACTGATAAACATGTCCTATCTTTTCAACTAGGTTAGTACTGCTCTTCTGCACAGTGTAATGTTCACTTCAATTAAAAAAAAATAAAAGAAGGCTTTCTAGCTCTGCATCAATTGCATAAAATTCAAAGTCATCAGAAAAGCAGCTGCTGTGTGCCTTCCTGTGTGAAAGTACATAAATTGGGGCAGGGTTCCTCAGTTTCTGTGGTAGTGTTGAATTAATCAAAATCCTGTTTTCTTTGCTGTACTAATTAAACTTGTTAACTAGAACTGCCAAACTCTTCCTTTGAATACTGAGTAAGGCAATGTGTAGTGGCATTCTTCAACATTGCTTTGGTATATGTACCAATGCAGATGTTAGGAGCTGGTTACACCCCAGTCCTTTAAAAGTTTGTTTTCGTTGCATCATGAGGCCAATTCCTTTCTCTGTAGGTGTCAGTTCAGATTTATCATAATTTGCTGATCTTCTGTAGTGACATAAAATAGTTACAGGTAAGGACCATTGGAAGTATCAGAGATCTCACCTCTCTTTACTTGAAGGAAAATTATATGGCTATAGAGAGAAGTCTCCTCTTCCTCATCAGCAGGAGTTAGAGTGTCCAGAAAAGGCATTCCAAAGGCTTGTAGAAAATATCAGATCTTATGAGTGGTGCACTCTCATGTTTTTTCCTACAGAACGGTGACATGGCATGGTTTTTGCTGAAAATTTACTACAATACCTTTTAAGAGGGAGTTTTTGTTTTTAAATGTTTTCTGTAAATAAAAAATTAAATGCTTCTTGGGGTATGTTTTAGCTGTGCTTGAGGACCTGATAGTTTAACCAGAAGCATGCTGAAGTTTAGTTCTGTTTTGCAACTATAGTGTTGCTTTACAGAGGAACATCAAAGATGCCAGGGAAGCTGTCAGAATTACAGTATATCGGAATTATTTACCTGTGAGGCTGCAGTGTGTTGATTTTAAATTTCTTAGCATTTCAGGGAAACCTTTATCCTCATATTACATGTCAGCCTTAGTAGCTACTATGCAGGTATGTAGTATGAAGCAATTAATCATTGCAGGTTTGCATGACTGTATACTGCTGTGGTTTTGATACAGCAGATATATGGCAAAACAACCTTTTTTTTTTTTTTTTTTTAATTTTAATTCCCTCTCCTCTTAGTCAGTGTTGAGGGTTTTGTAAGCTTGTAATCTAATGTATAGTTTGAAAGTTCAGTCTTGTCAAAAAAGTACTTTCAAAATCCTGTTTAAAGAGAATATGGATTTAAATTTAACTTGTAAGTTCTACTGACTTAAAAGAATAAACTAAAATTTACGTAGCTGGTTGTGTTACTTTATAATGGCTTTTGTCTAAAATAAGGTCTTTAATAAAAATTGGAGTGCAGCGTATGTTTTAAAAGGCAGATTACATTCTTGGGCTTTTGAAACTTTATTATTATTCACTGTTTTTCTTTTTGCTGGAATATGTTAGAGATGTTTATGTTCTGCTTTAAGTGACTGGAGTCTGAGCACACTTAAATGTAACTGTTTCAAAACCTGAAGATTTCTTAACATCCTCACTGTTAAGGATGTTAACTTGAAGTGATGTAACTGGTACAGCCAGTAGTATTTTGTAGTGAAATTCAGCCTCTGATGTCTAACACAAGGAATTATTCATTGGTTCAAATCACTTCAGAATAATTCTTTCAAATATAAGTGTCTGTTACTGAAAACAAAATAGGATGTTCTCTTGATTTGTCTTAGGTCTAAATGGTATTGAGAATACAAATGTATTTGTAACTGACCTTCCAAAGTAGTTCTAATGGCACAGAATTACTCCATCTACTTTTCTCTGTTAAGGTTTTAGAAAATCATTGTGGAGATGGAAGAAAACAATTTAAAAAATTATGAGAAGAGGATGTCACATTAAAAAAAAAAAAAAAAAAAACAGCAAAGTGATTTTGTTTTACACATTTAAGTATCTTCACCTTGCAGCCTGAAGTGGGCAGAAGAGAGCTCTTGGCTGTGCTGCTGTGAGTACAGACAAAAGTATAGAGAGTATGCTCTGTGGACGTTTCTAGTTACTGGGTTTCTAACTAAGATTTTTTTGTTATAAGCATTTAAACGGAGCAGAAGATTAGCATAAGAGTCCTTTAAAAGAGGAACAAATTAAGGATTTTATGTGTTCCTCGTAGGTGGGTGAAAAATATGAGAGAACTTTGGATAGTTGGTGCATTTCAAGATAGCTAGTGATTTCTCAGTGTAAATCAAATGAAAGGAGTAGTAGTTTTAGAATAGGGAAAAGTAAACAGGAAAGGCAAAATTCATAATCTGTAAAATTGCACAATATACTTGGGCATCAGAACTGAGAAAAAAGAACACATCTCTAGTTTTGAAACACAGGGCTCTGCTAGTTCTTGAGAAATTCAGTAAGTTGTGGTTTGTAAGCTTGAACTAAAACTGCTGAACAGATCAAGGTACAGTCATCTTAAAAACTGACCTTGTTTTTACTAACTGATATATTTGCATTAGCACTCTTTCATTTTCCTGTATACACAGTGACATTAAAGTATCTCTATGTAAACAAAACAGTTGAAAAGCAAAATAAGTGCTTAAGGGAAGCTAAATAGAAGATGAAGAGTAACAGGATTGCAAATCTTCCCTTTTCTCGTCATCTCAGGTTGGAAGTGTATAAGCTGCTTTTTCTAAAATTTCAGTTCCCTTCATTCTCGGCACTTTTTGTTTTCCACTTCCAGCTGCCTTCTTACACTGTTATCTTTTTAAAAATGGTCACTGTCTTACTGTAGTATCTGGAAAGATTTTGTGTTCGAAAAAAATGAAATAAAAAATGTATTTTGTGTTCTGGATGCAAATTACAAGGGTAGGAAAAAATAAATTAGTGTTGAAAAATATGATGGAAGACTGAAAATTGTGTGTCATTTCAAAAATAAAATAAATCTCTGACTCAATGCCTTGTGAGAGATTGCTGACAAAGCTATGTTGTCATGGGATAGTGAGTATTGTTAAGGGAATAGCTATGGGAAGAAAACTAGTTGGAGCCTTAGTTTGTAATATGACAAAAAGACTGCTACTAATGAACTGGCAAAATCTGTAGGTGGAGAAACTATTGAGTAATGGAGGTGGAAACTTCAGAGAGACATAACAGGGGCTAGTTTAGTATTTGGTAATGGGTACATTTTAGTGTTTACACAGGAGTTCTAAAGCATATTGGAAGGAGTAACTAGAACTATTCATCAAAATGGGCTGTAAATTAAGTATTTGGTAATAAGAGCCTGACATCATTGTGAATTACTCTATGAAAATGTCCCGTTAGGAATGGAATAAAAAAAAATGTTGGAATGTATTAAGAATATAACATAATAGCCTGCTTGCTATTTTTATATGAATTGCCTAAGTGAATTTGAAAACTGCTAAATGTTACCATTGTATGACAAGTGGTTCTGGGACTATGTGGAAACCTCCTAACTTCAGCTCTTTTACAAATGGACTGTTGTGTTTATTTGTTGTTTGTATTCCATCTTTCATCAGGAAAAAATAACTGATTCAGGAGTAAACTATTAGAATAGTACTGCTCCCGTGCAAATAAAATGGAAAATGTTGGGGTTTTTTAGCATGAAAAGAAGGGAGAAGAGGCCTCCAGCAGAGAACAACAGAACATTGACTAGAATTAGTAAATTTCAGCTTATGCTGAACAAGGAGATGTTAGACCACGCTTAGAAAAGTTGAGTAGGGTAGTCTATCAAGAAGTAATTTTTACAAGATTCAGTTGGGATTGGCTGATGTATGATTCAAAATAAGGAATAGATTGCTATACAGGCAAGGAGAAAATCCTTTGCTGTGTAATAGGAATTTTAATTGTACTTCAGTGCCTAAACTTGATGGTTAAATACTTCTTATGAGCAAGTTAGTGTACACAGCTCACTACAGCCTTTCTCAGCCTTTCTTGGTTTTTTATGTGGGTTTTTTTAAACTACTAGGCACAGCTTGTTTTCAGAGTTGGTTGATGTTTTTGTCTATTTTGAGTAAATCTATTATGCTGGTTGCTTCAATTTCAAAGCTTGGAAGGCCAAAAGAAATTAAAATAAATCTGTATTAGCAGAGATGTGCACTTTGGGCTTATTCTCCTACATGCTTAAAACTTTGTGTTTCAATCTCTCCCTGTTAATAGAGGGGAAGAAAGAACACTTTTCCAGATGTTTATTAACACTTCGCCCAGCTTAAAAGCTGATGGTTTCAAAGGTTGGTGTAGAAGATGTAGGAGTAGCATAAAGAATAAAACAGACAACGTCGTGATGCCACTGTTTATATCCACAGTGCTTTCCTATCTTGAGGGAATGCTTTGTTCATTTTTTAATCTTTTCCACTGTCCACCCTGTCTCAAAAGGCAGGTAGTAGAACTGGAGAAGGTGCAAAATAGGACAGCAAGGATTGACCAATTTATATGGAAGAATGACAGAATGACTAAGGATTCTTAATACTTTTCAAGCTGGAAGACCTGTGTGTTGACCATGTAATGCAAATGGAAGTTATATGGGTAAAGGATGCTAGAGATGTTTGTCTCTTTCTTCTTCTGTCTCTAGTATTGCCCTCAAAAGTTCCTTGAAAATCAACATGAATAAGGGAATAATTCTGAAAAGGTTGGATGACCTTTTCTGTGCTGTTTTTGTAGTCGCTTGGTTTCAAGGCACTGTTGCTCTCAAGCATTAGCTGTTATTGATTTTAGGTTATATAATTTAGTCTTTAGCTTTTCACCAGAAAGGATGCTGACCCTTGTGAGGGTATCTGCATTTCTCATGAACTCCATCTGTTCACCGAAATTAAAATAACTGATATTTCAAGCACTGTTTTACTGTAAAATTTAAGTAGTTTTCTTAGAGCCCATTGACTCATTTATAACATTGAGTTAATACAAAATGTATTGATGTGGTCCAATATTGATTCTTGAGAAGTCAAGCATTGGGCTTTTCTGTTAAGACTTGTGTTATTAATTTTCATGTGTTCAACTTGTCATTTTTGTGTAGTTAAATTCTGGAATCTGATTGATTCAGGTTAGAATTGTATTGGAAAATAATGAGTAGAATCAGGTAGCTCTTTGTTTTAAGTTTAAGAGGTGAGAATTTATCACCTGGAAGCCTTATTAAGGATCAGGTTGAATTCTTGAGCACTGTAGAGACAGAAGGGATATTTTTTTTAAAAATAAGTGACAGTGCTTGGGTGAGTGCTCTCAGGTAGTAATAGGTAAGTTCAGTGCAGTGTGTGATTTGAATTAGGACAGACATGTTTTAGTGTTATAACACTGCTGAGATTGACAGCTGGAAAGAGGCTTTCATAGCACATTTTAAAAAGCAAATATTCAGAGAAAAGAGAGTGAGAGCATGCAGTGAATTCTACTTATACCTCTTTGAGCTATTTTTTGAGATAGTTACTGAGGAGAGGTGGATCATGTCAAACCTCTTACTGATGAAAGATGTGCAAAGGCCCTTTCTACCACTTTAGCCCATAACACTGAATATAATAGTTTTTTCTTCCCCTTTTCTTTGAAATGTCATCTTCTACTGACTTATCAGAACAGTGGTGAGACTGGGAGACTATTTTGTTAGGCAGTATTAATGTATTTCCCATTATTGGTATTCTTTAATCATGGTTTCTTCATATCCCCATGAAAACAAGCGGAAAGGTGTAACAGAAACAGCACTCTTGGTTAATATCTTTAGTGTTGTTTTATATTCCTTTTGAATTTGTCAGTGTATTAATTTTGCTGTGACGGCAGTAGAGATGTGCTTAATGTAGTCATGGCTATTGTGACTAATAAGGTGCTGATGACAGGCGTGAATTCTTGTGAGTGGATTTTATAAGCTATCTGGGCACTCTTGGTGTGTGCTTAGGCTGCCTGCCTGTTCTGAAGCCAGTATTTCTCCATCTTCCATATTGTTAACGTAGAAATTATGTTTGATATGTAAGCACCTACATGAAAGTATAGTAAGGTTTTCTTTTTGAAGTGTAGGTGTACTAAAATCTGCCTGTATTTTAGAGATATATCTTAGTATGTTACTTTACATTGCTCTCGATCCAAGTATGATAAACAGTAATTTATACCAACCATTAGCATTATCCATAACAGAAGTCAATCTAGAGAGGCTAAAGACTAGTGTGTACTGGCATGTTATGTATTCTGGCAGACATGAAGGCTATTCAGTTGAATAATAAAATGAGGGAGAAAATATTCTTCCCTGATTTCTCGACACGTATCTTGGACTGTCAGCCTTTAACTACCGTTGTTCTGTTCAAGCAACTCGGAAGTTGTTTACTCCATTTTTTTTTCTCTGTGCATGTGATACTATCCGTAATACATGGAGAAGGCATTGTGATATGTTTCATTATTTGATATTGTGGTAGACCCTAGAAGCGTCATTGTGAGTAAGATTCGTGAGCAATGTGTACCCTAAATATTTTGCTGATAGGTTACTCTGTGAGCAGTAGTACTAGGCCTCATACAAATTCTTCTTACATCATCACAATCCTATTCTCCCTCTGCTGTTCTAGGTCTTTCTTTCTTGTAGTAAAAAAACACTATGCAGAGCTCCAGCTCAGACTGATTCAGAGCTGTGTCTGTGGTGATTGTGTAGCTTCTGAGCCAGGCAGCATGGGCAGCTCGAGTTCATGCTGCAGCCATTTGTACCTCCTGCATAACACTCTGATAAATATTTTTTTTAAAACTTATGTAGCTGTGCCATATTTTTTTTTTTCTTAGACCCTAATATGAGGCTGGCAATATGTTGTAGATGATGCATGGGTCAATAGTGCAGCATTGGAAAGTATGATCAGGAAATGTGTATGAAAAACAACAACAAAATGCAAAACAACAACCAAAAAACCCCCCAAAACCAAAGAATTAACAACAACAAAAAACCAAAACCAAACCCAACCAGAAAATGAAGTATTTTTTAATGTAGCTTGCTCTCCATGACAATATGAATGAACAAAGATTTATTTTCTGGGGTGAAGGGCTAGGAAGTGCATATAGGTTGGCTTAAGACCCTGTGGCCATCTTCAACAAGTATTGGTCCAGTGTTTTCTTTAGACCTCTTCTTACTATTAGTGCACTTAAAATAGACATTCTTGTTATCTGATACAGCACTGGCCTGTTCCAAAACTGATTGAGCTTTGGCCATTTGTGTCTTCTCCCTGCATAAATGAACCACAGCTCTCCAATCTTCCTGCGAAGCCTGACCTTGATTCCAGAGATTGTACAATTTCTTTTTCCTCTTGGGCTCCACGAGGAGTTCCCTATTCAGCCAAGCTGGTCTTCTGCTCTGCTTGCTTGACATACAGTGTACTGGAATTGCCTGCTCCTGTGGTTTTAAAAGGTGTTTCTTAAAAACTGGCCAGCACTTGTGGACTCCTGAGTCCTCAAAAGGAGATTCCCATGGTACTTGCCAAATAGCTCCCTGAATAACATTTGCTCTCTTGAAATTCAGGGTAGAAACTCTGCTGACCTTTTTTTCTCATTATAGAAAAAATTTTAAACTTGACAATTTTGTCATCACTGTGCCCAACACAGCCATCTACCATCACATTTCCCATGAATCCTTCTCTGTGCACTAGTAACAAGTCTAGGAGCATGTCTCCTAGTTGGCTCACTGAGTACTTGTGGCAAGAAGTTAGCTTCCATAAACTCCAAGGATTTCCCAGACTTACTGGTCATCACAGTATGATATTTCCAGTTGATGTCTGGGAAGCTGAAATCTCCAATAAGGACAAGGGCTGCCGATCCAGAGTTTTCTCCTAATTGCTTATAGAATAACTCATCAGTGCTTAGATCTTGGCTGGCCAATTGATGGTAGACACTCACTACATCTCCTTTGTTTTCCAGTCCCCTAATCCTCACCCAGATGCTCTCAACCACATCATCACTAACGGTAAGGGCTGTTCAATCAATTCCCCCCTTACATACAGTGCAGCTCCTCCACCTCACATGCCATGGGTATCCCTCCTGGACAGCCTGTAGCACTCCAGTCGCTGGACTCATTCCACCAAGTCTCTCTAATACCAGTGATATTATACCTCTGGGAACTGACCAGTGCTTCCAGTTCAAGACCTGTTCAGACAACGGTCTTAGATACGTAATTTAATGTTTAGGTTGCCCTTTGTGGAATCAGGAGTTGGACTCAATGGTTCCCCTGAGTCTCTTCAATCTCAGATGTTCTGTGATTTAACAAGAATGGCAGTTTGCTTTCCAGGTCAAGTCTGTAGGGCTGGCAACTAGGAACTTAGTTACAAAATATTTTCAGTGTATCATGGATGTTAAAGTATCTCTGGAGAAGCTGTTAGTTGTCAGGAAGAAATAATGGCTTGCCTTGCTGACAAGGCCTTATAGACCCTGAGGAGGAGACTGCTGAAGCTGAAATGCTTGTAATGTCAAAACAGATCCTAATGAAGCCACTGGTATATCTAGACACATGAGTATGTGCTGTGGGCTTGGTGAAAACATAAAAAATTAAATGCTACTCTCTCCCTTTTTTGGCTGGTCTGAAGATTCACTCCAAAAAGTATGTTGATGATAGCAGAAAGTATGAGGACTTTCTCATAGCTTTATTCTTCTTTGTTGTGTCAGAGTTGGATTTACTACTTAACGTTTTTGTTTGGTCCTTTTTCAGTCCTCTCAGCCTCAAGTAAATCCTTTATTTGGAGAATGCTTGTGAACTACTCATAGGTAAAGAACTGAAGGATATTGTCAGTTGAAAATGGTTTTGGTAGTGCTTTTTAGCTTAAACAGGAAGAAGCAAGACATTCTGCTGGCAGAAAAGGACCTGGGGGTTCTGGTGGTCACCAAGCTGAACATGAATCAGCAATGTGACTTTGTGGCAAAGAAGACGAGTGAGGTCTTGGGCTGCATTAGACAAAGAATTGTCAGCATGGTAAGGGAGGTGTTCCTTCCTTCTTATTCAGTGCTGGTGAAGCCACATCTGGAGTCCTGTGCCCAGTGCTGGGCTCCTCAGTACAAGAGGGACATGGACATATTGGAGAGAGTTCAACGAGCGGCCATGAAGAGGTCAGCACCTCTGAAGAAATGCTGAGAGAGCTGGAACTGGAGAGTTCAGCCTGGAGAAAACTCAGAGGGACCTCATCAATGTATATAAATACCTGAAGGGTAGGTGCAAAAAGGACAGATCTGGGCTCTTTTCAGTGGTGCCCAGTGACCAGCAGCAATGGGCACAAACTGAAACAAAGGAGATTTCCCTCTGAACATCAGGAAACACTTTTTCATTGTGAGATTGACTCAACACTGGCACAGCTTGCCCAGGTAGGTTGTGGAGTCTTCCACCTTGGAGATATTAGAAAGACGTCTGGACATAACCATGGCTCTAGGTGGCCCTGCTTGAGCAGGGATGTTGGACCAGACAACCTCCAGAGGTCTCCAACCTCAACCATTCTGTGACTTTGTGATTTGGTATTACAGAATCATAGACTTGTTTAGGTTGGGAAAGACCTTTAAGATCATCATATCCAACTGTTAACCTAGCACTGCCAAGTCCACCACTAAACCATGTTCATGACACATCTACATGTCTTTTAAATACCTCCAGAGGTGGTGATTCAGCCATTTCCCTGAGCAGTCTGTTTGACAACCCTTTGAGTGGAGAAGTTTTTCCCAATATCCAATCTCCTGGTGCAACTTGAGGCCATTTCCTCTTTTTCTGTCTCTTGATACATGGTAGAAGAGACGGACACCCACCACACTACAACCCCTTTCAGGTAGTTGTAGACAGCGATAAGGTCCCCCCAAGCGTCCTTTTCTCCAGGCTAAACAAACCCTGATCCTTTACCTGCTTCTTATGAGACTTGTGCTCCAGACCCTTCAGCAGCTTCATTGCCCTTCTCTGAACTCTCTCCAGCACCTCAGTGTGCCCAAAACTGAACACAGTATTTGGGGTGCAGCCTCACCAGTGCCAAGTACAGGGGTATGATTACTTCTCTAGTTCTGCTGACCATGCTATTTCTGATACAAGCCAGGATGCTGTTGGCCTTTTTGGCCACCTGGGCACACTGCTGGCTCATATTCAGCTGCCTGTCAAACAACACTCCCAGGTTCTTGTGACTGGCCGCCAACTGGATTTAACTCTACCACAAGTCTTTGAGCCTGGCCACCCAGCCAGTTTTTTACCCAGAAAAGAGTATGCCCATCCAAGCCATGAGCAGCCAGTTTCTCCAGAAGAATCCCGTGGGAAACAGTGCCAGATGCTTTACTAAAGTCCAGCTAAACAACATCCACAGCCTTTCCATCATCCATTAATGAGGTCACCTTGTCATAGGAGATGATGTTAGTCAAGCAAGACCATGCTGATTGGGCCTAATCACTTGAGTGTCCTGTAGATGCCATGTGATGGCACTCAAGATGATCTGCTCTATAACCTTCCTTGGCACTGAGGTTAGACTGACAGGCCTATAGTTCCCTGGCTCTTCCTTCCCACCTTTCTTGTAAAAGGGTGTCACATTTGCTGACCTTCAGTCAACTAGGACCTCCCAGTGAGCCAGGACTGCTGATAAATGATGAAACTTTTTTTTTTTTAATTGAATTTTATGGCAGTAGCCAGTTAAGTTTTAGGTGGGCTTTGGCCCTTATAATTTTCTCCCTGCATAACCTCATGATGTCCTTGTAGTCCTCCTGAGTTGCCTGCCCCTTCTTCCAAAGTTCATAAACTCTCTTCTTTTTCCAGAGTTCCATCAAAATTCTGTGTTCAACAAGGCTGGTCTTCTTCCCCTGTGATTTGTCTTTTGGTGCACAGGGACAGCCTGTTTCTGCACCTTTAAGATTTCCATCTTGAAGAATGTCCAGCCTTCTGAGACTCTTTTGCCCTTCAGAGCTCCCTCCAAAGGGACTTTGCCAACCAGGGTCCAAAACGGGCCAAAGTCTATTCCCCAGAAGTCCAAGGTAGGAGTTTTGTTGACCCCTCTACTTCACCAAGAACGGAAACTCTATCATTTCATGATCACTGTGCCAAATATGACCTCCAGCCATCACATCGCCCATAACTCCTCTGTTGTGAAACAACAGGTCTAGCGGGCACCTTCCCTAGTTGGCATTTTGAGATTTAGAAAAAAATTATTCACAGAGGTGTAAATTTATTGTTAACTACATTGTCTTCTATGAAACTGTTGATTCACATGAATTAGGAAATGATCCTTTGATTTCTGCAATAGAATACTGTGTCAGCCATCCTGTGGTTTTACTAGCATCTTATTTTGTCCTAATGGATCTGTAGTTACGCAAAATAATTTATAGAGCTGAAATAATACTAATTTTTAACATAATCTGTTTTAGGTGTTAATAAAGAGATTGTACTCTGGGTTGATGTAACAGTTATGTATGATGAGGATGGTTTGAACAGAAGTGTTATGATAATATGATCTTTATGTGGCTCTCGAGACTCTTTCTTAATTGATTTTTAATGTCCATACATGTTGAGGGGAGTGGGTTTGTATGTGTCAGTGAAATAGTTCTGAAAGTAAAGCTTCACTTCCTTTAGACCAATAATTTTTAACCTAGAAGTTGAATAGAAATGTAGTCATCTCATATTCAACGGTGGGTGGTACCTGTAGCCATTTTTGTAACTACAACATGGTGACTCTTATGTTGCTGCATGTAATCTTTTTAAGGTTATGTAGAGAAAACCTCAAAGGTTTTAACACTTAATCAACATGTTCAGTAGCCAAACGGGGCATTTATTTTGAGTAACAAAAAACAGGGCTTTAAGGCTGAGGGGAGAAAAAGTGTATGCATGATGCAAGAAAGCAGTTAACTAGTGCCCATAGGTCATAGTGCTCCCTTGCCGATGAATGGCTAGGGCTTGCATTATTTGAAATAAAACATTAAAATATTGTTTATGTAGAACAACCCAAAATCTTTCAGTGCTTCTTCACTACCTGTTTTTCTTTCTCAAATAGGCTTTCTTGCAAACTAGATCAAGAAAATACTGCTTTTGCTTTTGACAGCCCTCATTGTGAAAACTTTGCAATTCTCCTAATGAAAATCATCACTTCACTTTGTGTAATTGCCATACCGTTCTTTCCTTCACCAAGTTCAGACTTGCTTGGTTGAAATTTTGGTTATTTTTGGCCAGACGTAGTTTCTTCTGACTTGTAGAGACAGGAAGCTGTCAGTCCTTGAAACTTACTGTTTTTTAGTATTTGAAGAATTTCTAGTTGAAGAACTTTTAAAACTCTTTCTCAGTTTATGGAAAATTTTACTTCTAATAAAGTAAGAGAGTGATGGTATAATCCCAGCCTCGTGCAAGTCCGTCAGTCCCTCTGCTCTGTGACTTCTTTACTATTCCTGCTTAGTTTCATATAGTATATGCTTGGTCACTCTCTCTGCTGCAATCTTGCCCCCCAGAAACCTGTGATTTTTTTTGGGAATATGTATGTTAACACTATTCTTCTAATTCAGTAGCCTTTATTTTTGTTTTCTACGTGTTCCTGATATATTTATAGATAATGAGCAGATTTACTTCAGTCTTTATTAATTTCTAGACTGTTCTTTTGTTGTCTTTATTCTCCCAGTAGGGCTCTTCTTGTCCTATCCTTTTCTTGACTATGACAGTGAGTACTAACACCTTACACGAGGTCACTAATACTGTTTTTATCACTACTGTAAATGGTACATGTGATAAATAGGATTGTTGTCCTATGCTGTACTCACCCGCCACCCACGTGGCTGCATCATGGTAGTAATTTTCCTATCAAAGGCTCAGGGTCTAAGTGTTGGATTATGCTTCTCTTCTTCCATTGTACAGCAGTGTTTGTCATATACCCAGACCAGCCTTCAGGGAGTAATAGATATCCAAAGCTCTAGATAAGGTCCTTCATCTTGTACAATGTCACTTGGTGAACTTTTCTTCCTTAGGGCTTTGTTTACCTGGAAGAAAGACATGTTTGACTGGGATTGAGTGGGATTGAGTGTGCATCAGGCAGTGAAGACTTTTGTTTGTTGGTTTGTTTTCAATAAGACAGCTTTTTGGATCTTGAATGAAAGTTACAAACATCGTGATGTGAGCAGGCTCTCTCTTCTCCCTCCCAGGAGAACTAACGTGCATCAAGGCTGATTAGACAATAACCTATTAACTTCATTTACAAATTTCAGTAGCTGAGTTTGGATAGTTATTAATACAAGTAGAACAATAGGAGGAAAAACCCCAGTAAAAATAATAATAATTTGTCAGTTATAAAAGTATGTCTAAACTCATTTTTTTTTAATGTATGATTAGAAATAGATGGCAGATCTTGTTTTTTTGTTATGAATTTGAGTTAACTTGCCATGGAATTGATGGCATGTGTTGCTCCTTTGATGTCTTCTGTATCAGTGGCCTTCAAAGTGGGGTGTGCAAGACCATCCATTGACGTGTGGGAAGAAAATATTAGGATTTATGTTTTATCTGAAAAATAAGAAAAAAATTAAGCTCTGTTTAGGATACATATCGATGCTGGCATCTTCATTTGATCTGTATGTCAGATGCTTCCGTGTCATGTGTGGTTTGCGGGTGTCCTGAGGGCAGATCTGGTGTTCCACAATATGGGGGGGTTGGCAGACACAATAGCACCTTCACTTGTTCGTTCATTTTCAGTGTATTGCAAGGTGTGTAGTTTGTGTGCCTGGTTAGGTGGGATTATGAATTATAATATCTCATTTTGACTAAACTAACCCTCACAAAAATGGTCAAGTGGCTTAAAAAAAATCCTGCGAAGAGATAATGGATTGAAGGTAAAACAAATAATGTGCACACAAGTGAACAACAAGAACATGACAGAGCTGATACTTCTCCTACTCCTAGTATGAGCTCCTGGACAGCTGCATTACAAGGTAAAATCAGTGGCAATTAGATATGACAAGACATTGGCCAAAAATATCTGGGTTTATCAAGAAGGCTCTTTGAAATATGGATGTACATCTACTCTTGTTAAAGATGAACCTCACCCTAAGAGGATATTGTACCTGGAGATACCAGCTACTGATAATATGAAGCCATCACAATTAGCAAGGCATTTAAAAACTAAACATCCGGACCATGAAGACAAACCTCTACAGTTTTTTTCAGTCTTGCGATACTCAGTCCAGTACTTTACAAGATTTAGCTAAAGTTAATGATACATCTTTAGAAGCCTCTTTTAATATTTCTCAATAGCAAAAGATATAAAGCCACATACCATTGGAAAAACACTTGATCTTCCTGCAGCAGTAAAATTGTCTGAAATAATGCATGGAAAACAAAATGGTGACAAATTAAAATGCATTTCGTTGTTGGCAGATGCTGTTGGATGATGTCTGGAAAACACTGCCAAAAATTTGAAGAAATATATATTATAACAAATTATACAGTGTGAGCGGCTTACTATACAGCTGGCTGAAAGTATAGATGTGGTTAATGTGGCTCAGCTTATGGTAGTTGCTAGATTGATTCTGTGTTGATAATGAAATGTAAAGAAATACACAAAGAACTAAGTCACTAAGGAACGATGTACCAGAAAACACGCATTTTTAACAGTAAATAACTTCTTTAACTTTTTTTTTTTTTTTTTTTTTTTATGGAAAAACTATGCAAATATAACCACCGATTAAGTGCCTTCTTTGACTGAAATAGAGATTCCAGGGTAAGGTTGCAAGGAGAGCACCACACATGGAATTCATTCACTGCATCATGCATAGGCAAGCAACAAGGAAGTTGGAACCAGAAGTGCACAGTGCTGCAGGATGTCACCAATATGGTTAATTGTATGAAAACAAGAACTTTAAATAGTAGGATGTTTACAGTAATTTGTAATAGCATGGGGACTTAGAGGTTTGCTGGTTTATCACGGCAAAGTATGTAGAAGAATTGTAAAACTTAAAGATTAATTATGTGTTTTTTTTTCACAAAAATATGAGTGTTCTGAATTTGCTGACCTATAATGGTAAGCAGCTGTCAGGAGTATGCCAACTAACAGACATTTTCAAAAAAATAACCAACCTAATGTGTCAATTCAAGGTGAAGGTGACATTTTAACTATGAGCAAGAAGATGACCGCTTTTTGAAAGAAACTCGTGCTATGGAGAGAGCACTTTGAAAACAGATGTTTGGAAACCTTTCCATCATTATGTGATTTTGCTGCCAGCAGATATGTGTGTCATCTATAAAAACTTGTATCTGTATACTTAAACTTGGAAGCAGAATTTTTTCAGCTGTTTAAAAGTGTTCCAAATGAAGAGTTTCAGGAGGTTTTGAATACATTTGTTGAAAATTTAAGTATGCAACACCTTCCATTAGTTTGCAATAACAATGGATTGACATTGGAGGAGATGGAAATTTACTGGCCAAATTTCAAGAAAAACCTTTGCATAATTAGTGGATGGGGATGAAAAATGAATATCACAATTTAGTAAGTGCAGCCAGTGATGCACTTTCATTTGAATGTACATATCTTTGTAAATTGTCTTTTCTGGCTATGACTGCCATTAAAACCAAGTGTTGAACTGAATTTAGAATCAGGCTTTCAAATCACTGTATTACAAAGTGTTAAGCCAACATTTTAGAAATGATGAAGCATATTCAGTCACATGGCTCTCACAAAAAAACCCAATTTTTTTTTTTAGCAAGACCAAAAGTTTTATACTAATAAAAATTACATAAAAATACTGTTTATTTCATCTTTATCTCATACTTTCTAATTTCTGTTTTTATGTTTTATAATGTACTATATTAGTGCAGTGGTACTTAGACATAATTTATAAATAGGTATACATATATTGGGGTTCATACTCACATTTTTTGCTGATGTGCATGTTCAAAAAGATTTGGTGACAAATATTCAATAGTATTATTGATACCAGTTAATGTTCACATAATGTTTACATCATACAGATCATGGAAAACATTTTAAATGTACATAGTCTTTTCTCATGAAAAACAGTTGTCTGATAGAAACAGAGAATATTTCACTTCTAGTTTTGTGTCAGGAGGATGGGAGTAATGTTTGCATGTGCTTCAAGTGCAGGGATGCCCCAGCTGAGATCAGTCACCCTGTTTCAGTCACTGAATGATAAGATGGGATAGTCCTTGTAAAGTGCTTACTGTCTCAACAGATGAGGGAAGTGATTTGTGGGTAGACAAAACTGGTATAGAAAGCTGACTGCAAATCTAGGGATAGTATTCAAATGTTCTTTGTCCGAATCACTTCTGTTATTGCTTGAGTTTATTGTTCAGGGGACAGCTTGGTTTTTCAATCATGTAAGTGTTTCAGAGGTTTTGTTCATTTGAAGTTGTTGGTGCTTAGCTCGTCTAAAAATCAAACTATAAGCATATCTTCTGGAGACAGGAATATTGACATCACAGCTGATTCTTGTTTCTTGGTTTGCACAGTTCTAAACTATGTAAACAAATGCAAGTATTTAATTCCTTTTTTTTTTTTTTTTTTAAACTGGTGTTACAAAATAATGCAGTCTGCCATACGTAAGTAACATTTGGTAACTTACTAATTAGTTGAGCATTTTATTTAGTAGTTGTAACTAACATGCAGAGATAAGTACTTTTTAATAAGCTACCTTTGTGCTTTTCTTGTAGGCAAAAGCTTAAAACTCTGACATGGCCACAGCCTCACCAAGATCTGATACAAGTAACAACCATAATGGAAGATTACAGATGCAAGTAACAGGCAAGTAATGATGTGTATCATGGTGATTTTTATGGGAAAACATATTCTAAAAAAACAATCTTTGAAATGAATGTAAAATATGGATCAGTGTAGTTAATATTTTAATTAATAACCTGAATGTTACAGTAAAGAGTATGACTATAGTATATGTAGATGAATTGAAGCTAGTTAGAGGTTGTACAGTGAGTTAGGTAACGGTTAAATGATCTCCTCAAATTAGAATTAAAAAGAGATTCAGTACAACAGTAGGGACAAATGTAAAGAATTTTGCTTGGGAACAAATAATTTCTGGCAAAATTCTATAGAGGGAACATAGATTATTGAAATCGTACAAAGCACATGGGTGGTTGTAGTGAACCCCAAGCTGAAAATGGGTACAGTGTTATAGTAAAGCTGGAGAAGAACTAGAGGGGATCACAAAATTTGGCAGCCCTTCAAAAGATTAAGCTCTTTGTTTACATACCAGGTAAACATCTTTTGAGAATAACATAGGCGTTCAGTATTATCCTTAAGGCAGAAAGTTGTATTACACAGCCATATGGAATAATTTAGGTTAGAAGGGAAGTTCGGGGATTTCTTAGTCCACTGTTTTGCAGAAGGCAGGGCTGCCTTTGAAGTCTGATCAGGTTGCTCAGCAAATTGTCGAGTTGAATTTCGGGTATCTCAAAGACTGTAGATTACACAACTTTCCTGGGCAGCTGGTTCTGGTGATAAACCACATCACTGTGAAACTGTTTTCATTTTAATCCAATTGGAATTTACTATATTGTGTATTGCCTGCTTAATTTTTTCCTTTTGCTGCGCTGGTTCTCATAGTTTGAGGCAGAAATCAGCCATCGCACTATCTTCTAGAAGGGAAACACAGTGGACTGCAAGCAATTCTGGAAATTTCTGGTTGTGTTGGGGGCACCTTTTTCATTTTATCTTGAATTGACTATGTAGGCTAGGCATTCTGCTACTCGTGGGTAAGAACTGGTCAGGGGTGTGACAACTGGTGTCAGTCTGTGGTGCATTGACCCTGGCTGGATGCCACGTGCCCACCAAGCTGCTCTATCATTCCCCCTCCTCAACTGGACAGGGGAGAGAAAATATAATGAAACGCTCACGTGTCAAGATAAGGACAGGGAGATCACTCACTTGTTACCGTCATGGGCAAAACAAACTTGACTTAGGGAAAATTATTTTCATTTATTACCAATCAAATCAGAGTGGGATAATGAGAAATAAAAACTAAATCCTAAAACACCTTCCTGTCACCTCTCCCTTCTTCCCAGGCTCAACTTCACTCCTGATTTCTCTAGCTTCTCCCTGCCAGTGATGCAGGGAGTTGAGGAGAGCGGGTTGTAGTCGATTCATCACACATTGTCTCTGCTGCTCCTTTCTCCTCCAGGGGAGGACTCTTCACATTCTTGCGCTGTTCCAGCATAGGGTCCCTCCACAGGAGGCTGTCCTCCATTAACTTCTTCAATGTGAGTCCTCCCACAGACTGCAGTTCTTCACGAACTGCTGCAGTGTTGCTCCCTTCCATGGGGTGCCGTCCTTCAGGAACAGACTACTCCAGCACGGGTCTGCCATGGGGTCACAGGTCCTGCCAGCAAACCTGTTCCAGCCTGGGCTCCTTTCTCCATGGGGCCACAGGTCCTGCCAGGATCCTGCTCTAGTGTGGACTTCTACAGTGTCACATCCTCCTTTGGGCATCCACCTGCTCCAGTGTGGGGTCCTCCCCTGGCTGCAGGTGGATCTCTACTCCACTGTGGACTTCCATGGGCTGCAGGGGGACAGGCTGCCTCACCGTAGACTGCACCACAGGCTGCAGGGGAATCTCTTTGGTGCCTGGGGCACCTTCTCACCCTCCTTCCTCTCTTGCCTTGGTGTCTGCAGAGTTGTTTCTCTCACATGTTCTCATTCCTTTCTCCTGTTCCGCAGCAGTTTTTTCCCTTTCTCAAATATGTTATCTTAGAGGCACTACTACTTTCGCTGATGGGCTCAGCCTTGGCCAGCGGTGGGTCCATCGTGGAGCCAACTGGCTTTGGCTCTACCAGACATGGGGGAGGCTTCCAGCAGCTTCTCACAGCAGGCACCCCTGTACCCACCCCACTACCAAAACTTTGCCATACCAACCTGATACGCGGTCTTAGCTGCTCTTTCTGTGGGATGGCAGAACAGAACGAAGACTTGTAGCCTGAAGATAAACAAAATGCATCTAGGTAAACAAGTTTGATAGCTAATTATGACAGTGTTACAGTAGTTGAAAGTGCAAATGTTACCAGCAAGTAGTTAGTGTGGATAAATATATATACATATACATACATGTGCACACATACATTTATATGACTATTGTTTTACCATTGATAAATAACTTGAACTTTCCAGGGATCCTGAGAAGTCTGGGAACCCTGAAGTAAGAATTAGTGCATGAGCAAGAATAT
Organism: Columba livia; assembly: GCF_036013475.1. Classification (NCBI taxonomy): domain Eukaryota; kingdom Metazoa; phylum Chordata; class Aves; order Columbiformes; family Columbidae; genus Columba; species Columba livia. The sequence continues at coordinate 134,437,926 of NC_088603.1, forward strand.
ACAAAGGCTATCTTGAACAAAGTTTGACAAAAAAAAAAAAAAATTAAGATTAAAAACCCTGTATCTCAAGAAAGAAACGTCATGCTGCATGGCCCATAGATGAGAGAAGATAGATTGTTAGAGGGTCCCCCAAATGGATATTTTATCAATTAGATAAACTGATTAATGTTATACAAGGATGACATAACTTGATAACATGATGAATCATTGAAACTGGTAATAACTAGTAGCATAGATGAAGCCACCTCTAGACTGAATATATAACTGTAGTGAACTGAGTTACACAAATGTTCCGTTACTTCAGATCTGTGTATGCAGAAGTGATCATGTGATATCCTGTACTGTATTGCTCCTTATGTAACTAGTCTTGTATTTTTCTGGCACTGGAGCTTCTCTTGACTTGAAGAGATCTGGTTCAAGGATCAAAGTGGAAAAATCTGTACAATTTTTAGAATTACTTTTCTGAAGGTTTAGTTCCCTAACCAGTCTTTATTGCAAGATCAGAGGAACACTGGTGACACTACAGGGAATGAAGTGGGAGAGAGAGGAGTGTGGGACTGTAGTATTGCTGAGTTACATTGGTTTACACTCAGATTAGTTTATGCTGCTGTAGAATCTAGACTTATATTTCAAGAACTGTATTTTAAAAACACTTTTATAGAGGCAGTAAGTAATTTTATAGATAAGGAAATTCGTATGGAGTGGTAAGTGACTTGGTCAGATTTGGACAGTTACAGCATGTTGCTGACAAGTTTTGCCATCGGTATTTTTTTCAAATGTACTTGGCAAGATGTCTTGTCTTGTTAGTTCTTTTTGAAGTCTTTGCTAGTATTTGTTACTTCTGTTTTTTTTTAAAAGAAGTCCTAACCAAAAAGTGGTAGTAGTCTCCTTTCGTGCTTAGGGACTCAAAACTAAATAACTTCAAATGTAACAAGGTAAGAGGGGGGACTAAAGAGAAGCTTGAATATTGTGACTAAAGACCTATATGTTAACAAACGTTGTAGGTGCTTTTAGAAAACAAAATATGGAGGATAAAATGTGGAAGTAGTAAAGGTTGTTAAAGCTTAAAAACGTACCATGATTTCGGGTGAAAAAATACTTGTGTGGCATTATGTTTTTAGTCTTCTAAATTTAATCTTTCATTGTTATCAAGGCTGCAGTTCCCTTTTACAACATACGATGTATGACTTAGACTAGACTTTGCAAATAAAAGGGAGTTAAGTGCGTGCCCTTTAACTGAAATTCAGTAAAAGTCTGTGGGTAATATCTTTAAAATCTTGGATGGTTACATCCTACTATCTTATAAGTAACTAATGTATATGTCTTAGAATACTGTAATCCAGAAATACATGATGGAACCTTTTTTTTTTTGTCTTCCTTTCAGACAGTTTAGTTAACTTCCACTTATTTTTGAAATAGCAAGTACCATACAGAAAAGTAACAGGGAAAGATTATTTCAGCTTTGCTTTAGTTTGAAAGTGAAGGGAAAGAGAATCACACTGAAGTACAGGAGGAATGAGAGAGCCAGCAGGTAGGTACAGCTCTGAGTCCATCAGCATGGTCTTATGAAGACAACACCTGCCTGAAATAAAACTTAAAATGTTGTCAGCTAGGCTGCTGTTGGTCTTTATTGTGACTTCTTCAGCTGGATGAGGAAAGGGGAGAACAGATTTATGTTCAGGACACTGAGGACCTCAGCAGTGATTTGGAGATTCTTTGGTCACTTGCTATTTTTTAATTGTTGTATATTTAGCAGAAACTTTAAGTTCTTCTGCAAAGCTATTTAAATAGGGGAAATTTGAAACTTGATTTCTTACTTGTAACAAATTGATGTGTTAAACCACAAGTTGACCACATGGGTAATACTGGCAAGGAAATGAAGCTTTGCTATACAAGGACGTTTTGAAATAGGCCTCAACTGCATGTGCTTTCATAACTACATATAGTTAAAAAAAAAAATCTACCTGATAACCTCTCAGATATATCATACTTAGATATTTTTCAGTTAAGGGAAGAGTAGGAAGAGCAATGAGAAAAGAAGAAAGGAACTCACATGATTTTCAGTGTTTATCCTTAAAATAATTGTTGTGCTGTGTCTCCAAGCCATCCTGCCAGTACGTGGTGAAAAGAATATGTCATGTTTGTTTCAAATATCTGACAAAGTAGCTTTTGAAAATAAAAGCTACCATTTTAGCATTGACCTCTTTATGTTCAGCAGAAACAGAAAAGGTGAGGAACAACATTGCTATGCTCTGTTTCATACGTTGTGGAGGCAGTACATTTCCTGTTTTTCAGCAACTGTGTGCTGTTACAGATAAAGCAATGTATTTTATTAGTTTCTAGTGCCAAACTGAAACGGAAAAAGAATTGGTTTGGAACAACTTTCTACACGGAATTAACTGCAGATGGAGAAATTAAGAAAACAGCAAAATCAAGTAGTTCTTCAAATCCAAAATGGGATGAGCAGCTGACAGTGTAAGTAGATTTTTTTGGTTGTTTAATACTATTTATTAGGCAGACATTGCAGGCAAATATTTACTAAGCTTGGGTGCCTGCATAGTTTTCTGACTGCTTATGACTAAATGTAGACATATTATATTTATCTCAAATTATTTTTTTCTTCATTCTTACAGTATTTTGAGAATATTTTTTTTGTAGAAAGTGTTCCTTGCCTACAGTTTCTATACATGGTATACTCTTGATATTTGTTAGCACTGTGGGCTATTAAAGCTTAAGATGCCTCTCTAGAAGATGTTACTAATTGTAACCATGTCATTCTCAACTTTGAAAAAAATTTCAGCGGAGTGAATAGTATTTATGAGGAAGGTCACTTTTTCCTTTAAGTTTCCTAATGAAGGGATACACACAGGAAAACAGTTTATTGCAAAGTGACCTTGCAGTCTGTCCTAATATTTTACCATTTTAATCTTGTGATTTAATTTGGTTCAATTCTGCTACAGGTGTAGGTACACCTGAATAGGGTTCTATGAAGAACTGGCAATCTTACACTCTGCAATTGGCTAGAATGCATTATTATACAAGCAAGATTGTACTGTTTCATGTTTGGATCTGGAAACAGCAGAACTATTATCAAATGGCACTGAGCATGGGCCAGTATGTTTTACAGCATCTGACCTGTCTTTGTTCAGTAGCTGCCTTTATTATTAGTAGGAACCATGCCAGGTTCCTGTAACTGACAGAGCTGGAGACTGGGGAGTGGTGCAGCTTATGTAGCTTTGGGGAATTGTTTGCTTGGGTACACTTACTTGGTATGTACAGACCTGGGTTGAAGCAAGTAGGGTATTCCTGTGACACATTTCTCAATATTTCATGTTTAGTAGGGCTTAGTAGCCGTTTGCAGTACTGCAAAGGAGAATAATATAGTCTTGGACCTGGCAATGATTTCCAGGAGTTTTTACTAGCACAATTACAGATCTATCAGTATACTCACAGAAACTAGAGTTTCTCTTGAGGAGGCTGGTTTTATTTGGTGGGATTTGGTGAGCTGATAAAAATGAGGTAATTTGGGATGCACAGTACAGGCAAACAGACTCATTCCATCATCAGTCTTACTTAGGATCTTACTCTTATGTATATATGCAAGGTATTGTGGCCCCCTCTGGCTACTGGAATGATATAGTTGCTTCAGTTGCCCAGTCTATCTGAGGACAAGTGAACTCTGGCTTACCAAATTCCCCTCACTTCTAATGGGTCTGCATGAGCAAGAGCGATATATTCTCTGTCAGTAGGTGTTGTTTGTTTGTTTTAATTTTGTTTTTTAAGCTGGTCTTTTTGCAAGGCTTACATTAGAAGGCAGCCTGTTCAAAATGCAAAAATATATTTGCTCACTGGTTTCAGCAAAAGCGATCCATGTTGTTCAACATGTTCCAAGTGACTCTAAAGCGAGCCCTGTTTCTGGGAGGGTGGGGCTGTTTTTAGTATTGTTTTCATCAATGCTGATATAACTTTCTGTATTCAATAGTGACAGATATGTGGCCTCTGACTTTTTGCAGTATGGTCATCATACTCCAGTTTCACAGCCAGGAGCACTCTTGCAGTACTAGACCCTGTCCAAAAAACTTACTCTCCAGGACCTAGCATTGCTTCCCATTTTCCTTCTTGAGCAGGGGAGAGGTCACTGCCAAAGGTTATCATCATATTACTGTAATTGGGTCCTTTACCTTTCTGCTTCAGTCCAATTTTTACTTTAGCTTCATGATTTGATTTTGCCCTCTGATTGCTGTGAGCAGCAATGTTTTTTTTTTAATAAACCTGTGGATTCACAAATAATGTTTTATCAAAACTTTCATGGCAAACTGGCACCTATTACATGTGTTCTTCCTGCTTGCAAGTAGCTGATTGGTTGCTTTTTCATTTTTAAAAAAATATTTAATATTTTTCTTCCTAGTGACAGACAAATATACTTACTACCTTTTTCTCCACATTTAATAATTTGAGCTTTTAGTTAGAATTCTGGAATAGAGAGGAATAAGGGAAATGTATCTTTCATAAATATAGCCAAGTTTTATAGAACTGAGATCTGAGCTTAGTGTAGGTTATTTTGATACTCTTCAAATTCATTATGCTATCATAGTAATGCACTTTAAGTTTGATCTTAAGTATTAATATCATAGTGTTTGCAGTTCTTAGTTAAAAATTTCCCCTTGCAGCACAGAAACTTATTTCATTTAATTACTACCAAGAAATCCACTAAATTTGAGAAAGTGAATTAAGTTCAAATACTCCTAATAACAAAACCGAATACTTTAAAATCTGTATATATTTTTTTAAAATGTATTTTATGTGCAGGAATGTGACTCCACAGACTACGCTGGAATTTAGAGTGTGGAGCCATCACACTTTAAAAGCAGATGCTTTATTAGGAAGAGCCACTGTAGACTTGAGACAAGCTTTGGAAATACACAATAGAAAATGTAAGTTATCATGAAGGATATTTCGAGTGAAATAGAATTATTATTATTACTAATCTATATGTCAAACTGGCAACCAGACTACTAACTATATATGTAATTACAACTGATTTACAGTTGCTGTCTTTACTTGTCTCTTCTAGACATGTCTGTGCTATTGAGAGCAATTTAAATGGAACAATGGAATATCATAATTTTGAAACAAACATTAAAGTATGAGTTATGACAAATTAAGTAAAAGGGAAAGTGATTTAATACAATGCTTTGTGGCAAAATAATAACTAATTTGCTAGAAGATCTGTTTTATACTTGGTATAAAAAAGTCTAAACTTTCAGAAAAGCTGTTCATGTAATTTTTCATGTTCTTCTTCTGTGGAATCACTAGTAGAAAGGCTGGATTTTTTTCCCATCATAATTTATCTGCCCAGAGAGCAGTAGGAACCACTGGTTAGTGAAACAATTGGAAACTTCTTTTTAGTACATTAGTGATTGTTGTGTTCTATGTAACTGTTATTTTCATTGTCTTTAATGGAATTAAAAAGAGATCTTCTGTATCTAATTTGCCTTTTAATTTTTTTTTTTCATTAGTACAAGAAAATGGTGAATCCACACTTTAAATTCCACTCCAGAGTGGCAGTAGAATTCCAGCTAAACCAATCTTTAAAATTTCTCACAAGTTAGATAAACTAAAGAGCTCTGTTTAGGGAGGTGGGGGGAGGTGAGCTTTAGAAAAGCTTCATTTTTCTGGTACTTACAGAAAATTGAAACAGAATCCAAATTTGAGTGCAGTTTTTTTAAATTAAATTATAAAGATTCTGCCTAAGATTCCATAGTAAAACCAAAAAATTGCTTCTTTTTTTAAATAAGAAAAAGCAGTATCAGAAGAAACTGGCTTTTAATAATGATAGCCAAAAAATAGTTAATATTTTAACTATTCCTAACAAAATAGTAAATATTTTATTAGTCTCGATCCAGGGGATGTAGGATCCAACAAGTTAGCAAATTCTTTCAGGAAATAGTTGGCTGTGAGTTAGCTATACGTTGCACCAAAAGCAGTTTATGTGCAGTGTTTCTGATTTGGGCAAGTCAGCAGTTTGACACACGCTTGTTATCCAATAATTCAGTGTTAGGATAATCTGATTGGAATCCTTCAGTCATTCAGTTATTGAACACTTCTGTAAAATACTGCACTTGAAAGGTACTTTACTGAAGAAAATGTAAAGATGAAGTCCTCTAAATGCAGAAATTTCAGAATTAGTGCTGTTACTTTCTCCTGCTAAATACCACCAGTATTCGATTGCTGCCCATACCCCTCCCAGTTTTTTTGCCAGCTCAGCTGGAGTACAGCCACCTGCTGATCTGCTTTGGACAGATAACCTCTTAATATAACAGAAGCTAAACCAATCCCTCTTTGCAGAAATGATGAATTATAAATAAGTTAGTTTAACAGCTTGGTGATAGAGTTGTTTCTTCTTTGTCTTCTTTCAGGTAGTACCGTTTTCCAAAATGCAGATTGCTAAATCAATAATTCTGTAGACTTGGCAGCTTTGTGCTTGCTATGGCGATTTAAAGTACTTTGAAATCTGTGGTAATATAGCAGTGGGTGTCTGCTAGTAACTGCTGCCCAACTACACTGTTGAATCTGCTCTTTAAAGTTACAGCTTGGGAATATCTGGCAATAGCTTGTGGTAGCCTTCCCTGTTTCCATGTTTATTGTTCATTTATATTTGTTGAGAATGAAAAAAAATAAGGAAATGCTAGTTTAATACACAGAAGTGCACAGTGAGCTTTAACTTTAGCTTGGAATGCTGCCATATGGAGTGAAATATGGTGGTATATCTTGAAAAAGTAATCCTTCACTCTGACACCACAAATATGAAAAGGCCTTAACCATTTTAACCTGATGAATGTGAAGTCATAGCTGACTGGGTTTGGATTTATGACAGGTAGCTTTAACTACTGTACTAGTAACAGTTGATTTAGAGAGAATTACACAGTATTCACAGTGTGTTTTACCTCTGGATTATGTATGTCTCTCTACACATGTGTGCATTGCTTATCAGTCATATTGAAATCTTTTACTGCACCATGTACACCTTTTTTTATATATCACAATTATCTTGAAGTTTCTTTTGGTGAAAATAGTTTTTGATTTAAGTTTTGGTTGCTTGAGGTATCATCTGTTATTGCTTAATCCTTGGAGTTGGGATCAATGAAAATGTTAGTAAGGATTTACTAAAAATAATTTTAAATGAGGAAGTATTCTATGCAGTCTTTGCCTTTTTTTCTTCCTCAAAGTGTTGTTCTTTTCAGTGGTCTCTTAGAATTAGTTTTGGAAGATGATAGGAGGAAGTAACACAAGCTCTGGTTGTAGAATGAGGTTCCCTGTGACTTGCTATATTTGGGTGTGTAGTTCAGAAGTTGACTTTAAGCCTTCTCGTGTTATGTAAGTAGTGCATAATTTCAAAAGGGCTTAGTGGAAACAGCAAACCCGGGAAATCATTCACAACAAAGTGCTGAAACCACATGGATCTTATAGCATACCTATAGAACATAGGTTTTTCTGTGTTGATTTGAACCATCTGAACCTTTTTAACACTCAGTTTTGTACAACTGAATATGTGTCACATTTTCGTGCTGAAAGTCTCTTTTAATGTTGTTTAGAATTTAATGTTTCCTTTATCCCTTCTCTTCTTCTCTCCTCCTACCCACCCCAACTCCATTTTTAGTGGAGAAGGTGAAAGAACAGTTGAAACTCTCTTTGGAAAACAAGAGTGGCATGGTGCAAACAGGTGAACTCACAGTTGTGCTAGATGGTTTGGTTGTTGAACAAGAATCTCTTACAAATCTCAGTTCACCAGCAACCAGTAAGTTAAAGTAATTAAATCAGATGGTAATACTTTGATTAAGATTTCAAACAGATATAATAGAATATTTCTGTTGAATTTGTTTCTTACTGTTCAGTAGAAGTTCAGCAAAATGGCGAGGCTGTGCATGAAAGCAGAGATGCTTCAGCAGGAAGTACATCCAGGTTGGAATTTATTTTTGTGTTTTAAACTGTATGAAGCATATAGCAAATTTATCAGTTGAAATGTTTGGGTTATTTGTGTTTTAATTTTTTTGAAGGATTTTAATAGAATAGATTTTAACTGTCAAGCCCTAAATTATGTTACCACAGGTTAAAGAAACATTGCTTGTATGATAGTTATGTAATTTAGCTTGACAAGAGTGAATTATCTTCTTGCTCTGCTGATGGAGTCTACTCTCCACTACTTTATCATTGCCTCTTGGATGTTTAGCCCTCTGAACATAAAACTTAAACTGATTGGAAGTCTACTGAATGCTGCAGCAGAGATGAGGGGAACAGTGGTTAAGTGTGGTTTTGTGTATTTATTCCAATAATTTTCTTCTTCTGTTTAAGTACCATTTCTACTCGTGTCTACCTATTTGTTGCAACATACCCTCTGAATGGAAGGAAGAATTAGAAAAAGTCTAAATTACTTCCCCCTCACCCAGTTCCTTTTTAAGGTGGTGATCAGGAAGTTGTTTAAGAGACTTGTACTGAGTTTAGGAAGTAGTACTCAGAACAGAGAAAAAGGGTTTGCTTGCTTCAACCTGAAGAGGCAAAGAAAAGACTTTAGGATCAATTTAGAGCTTCATTCTTGGCTTCTCTACACCAGCTCAAGGACTGCCTGCAGAGAGCTAGGATTAGGTTGTTTGCACTCTCACCACTCAAACAGGTCAACATTCAGATCAGTTGAATGTTACTGGCCTGCTCATTTACCCTACAGTGAAACCCTTTCCATTTAAATTCTTGACACATCATGGACTGAAAAAAACAGAGTTGCTATGCAATTGAGTGTCAGGAAGACATTTGTCCTTGTATGCTCTACTTGATTCTTTTTTTGGATATATGGAGGTTTGTCTCTGTTCCCCCGTGGTTGCCTAGTATGATGGAGTGAGGGTAAAGAGTTACTTCTTATTTTTCTTTAGAAACGTTTGTGACTGTTGAAAGTGATTTGGAACACATCTGCATACCATTTTGAAACTTTAGTAACAATAATTTATTTTAATTCAAGTATTGTTGCTGGAGATGTGGCTTTTACTGGGATCTTGCTCTTGATGTTGGTATTTTGATTACAGGAGTTTTCCATACAATTATCCAGCAGCTTTGATTTACTGTTTTAAAATTAAGAGATGAAGAAAAGTTTTAAGGTAGCTTATGTGCATGTCATTAGGAAGCAAATAATGTTTGTAGTCTAGAGTTGAAAAGGGATAGAACTTTAATTCCGTTTATACTACTCCTTTGGAGTTGGGTAAGATAGCGTGGAAATGCTGCTTCTTCCTTTCTTATTCTTCAAAGTTGGACTTCTAACAATTCTCACATTTTTTGTCATCTGTTTAACTTGGTTTTAATTTTTAGCCTCTACTTCTTAAGAAGATGGAGAGTTAGCAATGAATGTAATTTTCACAATACTTGTCTCTGGTGGATAGCTTTAAGCATTTTGGGGTAGATTTAAGTGAAAACAGTGTAATTGAACAAGACCATTCACAAGCCCTTACAGTAGATTTATTTCCATGTGGCCTTATAAACACAGAGCTGCCTGTGTATATCTGTCCTTGTAATGTCCCATCCTGCCTATGTGCAGAGAAGCTCATCTTATTTTCCTTTTACTGAAGGAGAGTTTTGTTACTTTCATATGTTATAGTTAGAAGAATTTTTGGAGAAATGACAAACAGTACCAATTGTTCCACTTTCTTAATGAGAGAAAAAATGTTTTATTGCTCATAGCTGCTTTACAGAAGGTTCCTAAGGCAGTTTTGGAAGATGTGCCAGGTGCATCAGTCTGCCCAACTCAATTCTAATATGTCATTAGAAGTAAAAGATGGAGTGGAAATGGAAAATCTTCTCTGTTTTAAGTATCTGAAGTCCTCAAAACCAAAATTTTAGTTTTGTCCCTTAATTGTTATTGTCTTGCACTTGGCTGTTACTTAGGCTACAAACGTGGTGTTATAAGTTGTTGTGAATTTACTTCAGTTTCTTTATTTGTTTCTTTAGTGTGATTTAGTGTAGGGTTTGGTTTAGTTACATAACTGTTTAACATGTTGTTTGTAGTAAGCTAAAATGATCTCTTATTTTTACCAAGATCTGCTTGTGACATTTCTAATGGGATAGACAATCAAGTACCTTCCAACTCCGTAGTGCAGAATACTTTCTGTATAGAAGCTGTTAATGGAGACAGCACACCATCTCCTACTCATGTTGCAGCCAGACCCAAAAATACACCAGTACCAAAACCACTTGCAGCTCAGCCTGTCAACAGCACTGGTAAGAATGGGAGAGTTATGAGAACATGTTCCATAAGACTTTTTTATCTGGTTGAAATGTATCTGAAGTTGAGCCACTTTTCTATACAGTTTTGGTTGGATTTCAAAAATACTGAAAGGATGTTTCTGGGCTTGAATTTATAATCTTGTATGTCCACTTCTGTGAATTTTTCTGGAGTAGATCTATTCTTAAATGTACTAACTTTTGCACTTTCCCATCAGTTCTATGATGAAGAAATATGTAAAGCATCCAACATTTCCATTTCTGTGTCCCAGACAACTAAACTGTACTACTGATTGTCTGGAGGAAAAATCAGATTTCTTTCACAATTGATTTGACTGACTATAGTTAAAGTTTCTTTTGCTGTTAGATAAACCCAATTATTAGCGCTACCAAGGAGCTGTTGTGCTCTGGGTTGAGATGTGTTCCAGACTCTCCTTGCCTTCAATTTTTCCAAAAGGTATGCCTTTTCAAGACAGGTATTGGCAAATACTAAATTTAATTTTCCTCTTAAACATAAAAACTTTGATTATGACTACAAGTAAGATTAAGTACAGCAAAACAAATGAAAATAAAGTATTTTTTAATTTTTGTTCTTCTGGCAAAACTTTTCATCTAATAATGTCTGTGCTTTCTAAGCACTTTCTGCCTTTTCACAGCTGAGATTACAGTGATAGCAAAGGAAAAAGCCTTAAATAGAAATAGGCAAGCTGTTAATAAACAGTAGAACAGAGACTGTCAAACTTTCTGTAATAGAGTGGGAAGTGTGGGTATGGTGGGAAGATAGCAGAAACAATAATGAACTTGAAAAGATAATAATTAAATTAGGCCTTCTCTGAAGCTTTTGTGTGTGCAAATAACTTAAATTTCATTCCCCTCTCTTTTCAGTTGAAGTCCAGAGGGCATATATATTATTTAGGCATTGCTCCCTTTTTCTTCCATAGCAGAGAGATCTATTTGAAATCTGTATTAGGGTAGGGTAATTGCAAAAATAATTGATTTGTTCAAATAGTAATATTGATGAAATCTTCACTGAGTTTGCACTGAGGCACTCATATAACAGTTTTCCACTACTGTTCCAGTTGGAGACTTTTTTAAGGCAAGGCATAAAACAAGTCTCCAGCATTTGTTGATGACAAACTTTTTCCCCCCTCCAGTGTTCTGCTTAGCAGGATTGTAATTTCATGTGATGTTGCCAGAATTGCTGGTTTAGATCTAATTGGTGAGGTAATCAGCTGATGTAATGTTTTATAGATCTGTTTTGGAGATCAGCTTACTAAAAGAGCTGATGCTTTGTCAGTTATTTTGCTTCTAATTTTGTAATGTAATCCTATTCACTCTTTCATGTGGATGAATGAAAGTTTTTTTTCAATGAAAGCTGAAATTTCACTTTTTTTCCTGTTTAAATAAAATCGTTGCTAGTTAAAGCAAAAGTTTGAAGAAACTCTATCAGATTGTCTGTAGATATGATATTTTTAAATTCATGCTTTACATTTGCTTGCAATTGTAGGAAGTCTTGTCATGTCTTAATATAGGTAACCTGTCTTATGTGAGCTGGAAATAGTGATATATTACCCTGGAATAGTTGTGTTTCAAAAGCAATAACTTTACAGATTTTACAAATGCTGCTGCCAGTAAAATCATGCTTATCATTATGCATATCAAGAAAATATTTATGACCCTGTGGTAATTCCTTAAAGAAACTGACTTGCTAATTTAAATAAATTGCTGATGACTGTTCTATTGTTTGTAATTCTTTGACTTGCTTTTCTGACCATCTGAAAAAGCAAGAAATTCCTGACATTATATATATATTGCAAGTAGTAAGTAGAATCTAGCTATTTTTTATTTGTAAAAGCATTATACAGAATTAAATGAACTCTTCAAAATGATGGAACAGGATTTTATAGGTACTGGTTTAGGGTTAAATTTTGCAAATCTGTATTGATAAGGTTATAAGCGTAGAGCTATTGTACTGGCCTCAGTCCTTAGAATTGTAGGCTGATAGTGTGCAGTTAAAGAGAACATTACTGGTTCTACAAGTCTACACTGTGTATTATATTTAGTCTTGTAGAAAAATAGTTCCAACTCTAGTAGAGGTACAAGCTGATGAGTTTGAATAAAAATGTCACTGTTTTGTGTTGATTAGTAGTGGTGCAGAAAATGAAAGCTGTGAATGATGTTATGCTGCGTTTAGTAGGGCCTTGGCTTTTAGTGGGGGTCCTACTGGCTGCCATTCCTGATTTCGCTAAGGCCAGATGTTGTTGTCCTGAGATACCATTCTGTTAAGCTTTGCAGGTGATTGGTATTGATGTATTGTTGACCAAGTGGGCTTCAGAGTAATAAAGCCTTCTTAGCCCCTTTTTCCTGCTAAGTCCATGCCTGCTTTAAACCTTCAATGAAATTATGATTGCTTGAGTTGGACAACATTTGTATTGTTCTTTAAAAGACAGAAATGGATTTGATTCTTCTAGAATAATTTTCTTCAGTTATTGAACTACATAGATTATGTTAGCCAAATACTAATTTTTGTATTTTAATCCTGCTTTGGGAGGGGGATTTTTTTTTCTAAGTCACACACAGGTGTTTTGCTTCATTGTAGAGTTCTGTACCTCAGCTCTGAAAGGGTAATAAAAAAAAAATCACCTGTGTGAACTACCTCTTAGTTTTCCCTATTTCATGGAGTTATTTATCTCTTAATATTTTTCTTTCCTGTCATACTAATCAAGATTCTTTTTTGAACTTGATAGAAGTTCAGAGTTTCAAAGCAAATCAAGCAGTACTGTTTTCTAGTAAGCAGTTGGGTACCTTTTGCTAATCTCAAGATTAAGGTATAACATTAAATTGACCAAGATATGCGGAAACTAAGAAATTACCTTAGCAGGGAAGTATAGAGAATGCTTTGCAGACTGTAGGTTTTAATTACAGATTTGACTGAGGGAGGTACATTGCGACATTTTGTTATCTTAGACAAAAATGCTGCTTATAACATATAGGTGCGACTTAAACGTAATCCTTCCGTGTAGTTTACTCTAAAAGTTGGTAATTTGAAAAGTAAATCTCATCAGATTCTAATACACAAATGTTCTTACTTCCTATTTCTCAGTTAATGGCGAGTCATCTGCCTCTGCACCAGAAACTGGTAATTCTTCTGTCTCTGAGCCTCCAACAGGTTCAGTTGAAGCTCCCTCGTCTTCAGATTGCATTAACACTACAGAACCTCAGTCAACAACAGAAGCAACTGGTTGTTCTGAAAGCCACACTTCTGCATTACCTGGTGTGTCTGCTGAACTAGAACCTACAGTTGCAACAGACTGTGTGCAACCCAGTGCTAGAAACAGTACAGCAAATGCAGCAGATGCAGCAAAACCAAGGGAATCCTCCTCCACCTCAAGTGCATCTGCAGAACCTGTGAGACAGCAGCCTGGTAGTGCCAGTACAGAACCTTTGCCACCAGGGTATGTGGGCTTGAATTTAACGCTAAAATTATGTTTCATCTGAACGTGTATATAAAGAAACAAATGTAATTCTATACTGGGGTTGCCAGATGCAGGTCAGTTGACTGAGATGGGGTTATTTGATCTAAAATGTGGTTTGTGCTGCTGCTATAACTGATTTGCTGACATGGTATTGTGATCTGAATAGACAAACTCTTGGTCATTATGGACATGACGACTTTTCATTTGATATATTCAAACTTATTTGGGTCATAATCTTTTACTCCTTTGGTTCTTAAACTGTGAGAATGTAGTAGAGACCAAATACAGAGAACTAAAAATTAATAAAATAGTCTAGAAATACTTGTAGGTGCTTGCAGTGTGATGAGACCAGTAATGTTATAGATACACTTGAAATCTGTAATTTTTTTTTTTATCTCTGTGCTCAGAATAGCTAGAAACTTTTGATTCTTGTAGACTATTAGAAACCTCTTCTGTAGTCCTAAAGCTTAAATGCAAAATTAAAGATGTGCTTAAACATTAAATGAAAATATAGTACATACTCAAATATATATCTTAACATTAAGTGAAAGTATGTCTTCAGTAACTACCTGGAAACACTGACATTTCCTTAGTATTCTAAATTTTTAGTATTTTCTGAACGTAGAAATAATTTCTTAACTCGAAGTGTATGTACCTTGTGTCATTGTAGCTGATCTTTGAGGGGTCCTGTCTTTTACCTGCTCCCTCTGAAGGAGGTTCAGTAAATTATTGGTGACACTTGAGTTTCTGCAGTTGAATAAACATGAAAACAAGCATCTAAACAGATAGAAATATTGTATATATGTTGTTGGGAAAGAGTTACTTAGTTTTTAATTTTCAGATGCTTTGACAATGGAAGCTCTTTATAGGTGGGAATTCCTGTGGTCATCCCTGCTGTACACACACGTTTGCTTTTTAAATTAATTACAGGCTTTCCCATTGAGGACAAGGTCATGAATTCCAGGCATAGTGCACACTGTGGCCAAATGCATTTCTTCATCATTCCTCCCTGATCACATTTCCATGGTGTTTTTTTTATGGTTTGCTGCCACCCACCACCCCAAAATCTAATTGAATGTTCATTATGTTTAGCCCTGGTAATTCTGTACCATGCTGCTGCTCCTCCATATCTCCCAGTATCCTTAGCATTTAACGTCTTGAACTGCAGAAAGCATTTCGTAGGAGTTTTATAGATACTCTGTAATAGTAAGGAATTGCACATCAAATCCTGTGAGTAGCAGGCAAGGTGTTCTGCCTGTGTTTTTAGGAGCTAATAATTATGTATATATGAGAAATGAACATATATCTAATGCAAGCAAGGACTTCGACTTTTTGTCTGGTTTCTTTTATTGCATTTTGGCAGTTCTCAGCAGTATGAAATTTAAGTTGTTTGTAAAGTTTGGTCACAGAATCACAGAATGTTAGGGGTTGGAAGGGACCTTGGAAGATCATCTAGTCCAATCCCCCCCACCAGAGCAGGAACACCTAGATGAGGTTACACAGGAATGTGTCCAGGTGGGTTTTGAATGTCTCCAGAGAAGGAGACTCCACAACCTCCCTGGGCAGCCTGTTCCAGTGTTGTGTCACCCTCACTGAGAAGTTTCTTCTCATATTTAAGTGAAACCTTGTGTGTTCCAGTTTGCACCCATTGCCCCTTGTCTTATCATTGATTGTCACCGAGAAGAGCCTGGCTCCATCCTCGTGACACTCACCCTTTACATATTTATAAACATTAATGAGGTCTCCCCTCAGTCTGCTCTTCTCCAAGCTAGAGAGACCCAGTTCCCTCAGCCTTTCCTCTTAACAGAGATGCTCCACTCCCTTAATCACCTTTGTTGCCCTGTGCTGGACTCTCTCCAGCAGCTCCCTGTCCTTCTTGAACTGAGGGGCCCAGAACTGGACACAATATTCCACGTGTGGTCTCACCAGGGCAGAGTAGAGGGGAAGCAGGGCCTCTCTGGATCTACTAACCACCCCGCTTCTAACCCAGCCCAGGATGCCATTGGCCTTCCTGGCCATAAGGGCACAGTGCTGGCTCATGATCATCCTGCTGTCCACCAGGACCCCCAGGTCCCTTTCCCCTACACTGCTCTCTAATAGGTCATCTCCCAACTTATACTGGAACCTGGGGTTGTTCCTACCCAGATGCAAGACTCTACACTTGCCCGTGTTATATTTCGTTAAATTTTTCCCCACGCAACTCTCCAGCCTGTCCAGGTCCCGCTGGATGGCAGCACAGCCTTCTGGGGTGTCAGCCACTCCTCCCAGCTTGGTGTCATCAGCAAACTTGCTGATAGTGCACTCTATTCCCTCATCCAAGTAACTGATGAATATATGGAATAGTATTAGTCCCAGTACTGACCCTTGAGGCACTCCACTAGATACAGGCCTCCAACTGAACTCTGCCCCATTGACCACAACTCTCTGGCTTCTTTCCTTCAGTCAGTTCGCAGTCCACCTCACTACCCGATTGTCCAGACCACACTTCCTCAGTTTAGCTGTGAGGATGCTGTGGGAGACTCTGTCAAATGCTTTACCAGAATCAAGATAGACCACATCCACTTCTTTGCCATCATCTATCTACCTTGTTATGTCCTCATAAATGGCTATGCGGTTGGTGAAGCATTCCTTCCCCTTGGTGAAGCCATGTTGACTGCCCCCAATGATCCTTTTATCCTTTGGCCCTCTCTCCATGGTCAATGTAAGTCTGCTTTGCAACTAAAACTGAAGAAGTAATCCCCAGGGATATCAGAGGATTTACCAGGCTAGGAAACAGAAATGGAAAACCATCTGATGGTACACATCTCAGGTTCACTCTCAAAGATCCTGTTGTTTGTTGGATCTAGGAAACAGTGCTTCAAAATGTAAACTCCCTCTTGTTTTTGAGAGACACATTTACTCAGAAGCGCAAAGAATGCATCTCTAAGCACTTTTGGAATGAGGTTATTTTAGCATCCAGGCATTGAGCAGATAATTATTTGTCTTTGTTGTGAGATTACTTAGATAGAATTTTAAAACGGTTGTGAATATTGATGTGTGCTCATTTTATGTACGAAGTTCTTTAAATAAGTCTTTATGGTGACATCAGTTCAAGTAGGAAGTAACTGATAGGTATTCTAGTGTGAGTTTTCTTTGATATTTTAGAATGAGTTTTGCATCATAGTCTTTTCATTCAATACGAAGGTACTTCTTTGGCTTATTGAGAAATAAGCCCTAGGAAGTACTTTCTCTTTGACTTACGTGAAAGTCTTTCTGTCTTGAAGGTGGGAGCAAAGAAAGGATCCTCATGGTAGAACCTATTATGTTGATCACAACACACGAACAACAACATGGGAAAGACCACAGCCCTTACCTCCTGGGTAATGTAGATGTTTTTGATTTAAATATGATAAAGGTACTACGGTTTTGCTTATTTGTTTGGTACAGGAAAAATACTAGCTTTTTAAAACAGCTCGTTAGACCTGTTTTATACATCATATATTAATAAATTCTAGCTTTCATTTAATTTAGAATTATATCAATTGCAGCTATTTTATAGTAATGTTGGTACTGTATATTTTGCTTGTTCTGATCACTTGTTCAAATAGAGCAACTACATTACTTTTTTCTTCCTTTAAAACTTAAGCATTAAATAATGCACATTTGGCTACCTTTATTTAGGTGGCACTGCTAGGTTTAGGACACTGGTTCCAAACTTCATTTTTCCAGGCAGTGTTTTCTGTGAAGCCTGCCAACATTGCTTATGGTCACAGACATGTACAGAGTTAAAAATGAGGTGACAGAGAGCTGAGGATGCAATTGCTTGAGGGCTGTCTTTGCTCAATGTTATTGTCCTTTTATCAATAAAGTTGGGGAGTACTTTTGTGCACTTTAGAAATGAAAATAAAGCCTGTGACTCCAGTACTGAATTCAAGTACTGTCTAGGAATTTATCATGAAAAGAAAATTAGTTATGTAATATTACTGAAAAAATTAGCTCTTAACATTTGTGTTTCTTGAAAGCTGGGAAAGAAGAGTTGATGATCGTGGAAGAGTTTACTATGTGGACCACAACACGAGAACAACAACATGGCAGCGGCCAACAATGGAATCTGTCAGGAACTTTGAGCAGTGGCAATCTCAGCGGAATCAACTGCAGGGAGCTATGCAGCAGTTTAACCAACGATACCTCTATTCGGTAACTTTTACATAAAATTTAGAAATTAGTAGAGTGGTATAGGTGTACTTTTTGTTCTTTAACTTTTTCTAAAGTGATTTTATAACTATTAAACCACATGCATTGTGAGACATTTGGCATCAGTAATTCAGATTCTGATTCTGTTGAAAATGTGAACAAAAATTGTCCTTGGGGGCAAAAAGTACTTCCTTCCAAGTCTGTTCCCTAACTTGAGCCTTGTATACTGCATGATACTGAAGACTTTTAATTATAGTAGTAAGAGGTAAAACTAAAGCAGTCCATTAACTGAAAAGGAGAATATTATGAGTAGCTTCGAAGAGGATGTTTCTTGAGACACATTTTTTCCGTCCGTGGCTGCATAAATAGGATAGTTGCTTTTTCAGAGTTAAGAATGATGGTGCCTGCATGTCACTGTCACTCTAAACAGTCAATTTTAAGAATAGTGCTTGGTCTCTTAAAAAAAGGTCCAGTCCCAGAGACTTCATAAGTGATATGTAGCAAATCTGGAGTGTTCTAAGGAAGAAACCATTCAAGTACAAGTCTAAAACAGCGTCATTGGATTAGGACTTTGTGCATCCACAGACCTAACTTTGCTTTGAATTTGATGGACTTTATTCAGGTACCCCACTGAAGTAAAGGATGCTGCAGTATTCTTACGTTTAATAGTTCTCAGCGTCTCATTGTCTTAATTAGACATTGTATCTCATCACTAGCAATAGCAGAAACACACATTTTACACTGATTTTTCTTAACTGCTGGAGCTTTGCATCGAAGTCAGTTTATCTTATGGAATTAGAGTAAGGTAGAATGGTTGAGGTTGGAAGGAACCTCTGGAGGTCGTCTGGTCCAATCCCCTGCTCAAGCAGGACTGCCTAGAGCAGGCTGCCCAGGACCTTGTCCAGATGGCTTTTCAATATCTCTGAGGATGGAGACTCCACAGTCTCCCTGAGCAACCTGTATCAGAGCTTGGTCACCCTGACAGTGAAAAAGTGCTTCCTGATGTTCAGAGGGAACCTCCTGTGTTCCAGTGTGTGCCTGTTGCCTCTGGTCCTGTCACTGGACACCACTGGAAAGAGCCTGGCTTGGGGACAGGTGAATTAATACTTTTAATGAGTAAGATAATGTTTCGATTACATTGAACAGTAAAAACTAAGCTATCTGAAGGAAGAAGAATGGATAGGATATGGTTATTTTAGTTCCTTTTAATTTTACTTGAGTTCATATGTTGTACTCCTTTTGGTATTGAATCTGGCTCATCCCATGCCACTGCCTAGTGTTTCAGTGTGTTCTGTTAAATATCCATTAGCCAGCAGCCACACACAAATGCTTAGACCCTGTAAGAAGACCAGTTATTTGGCAGACAGCATTTTCAGTTGTGCATTATTCTTTATATATTCACCACACAGAAGTCTTTGGTTACAGGGTCATTGTGACTGTGCAGTTTGCAAAAGCAGAAAAGACTTAATTGCTTTTGCTGCTGAGGTAATAATTTTCTGCTCACATCTAGTAGCTGGTGGCTGGAACAAAGAGGCAGCTTGGTTTTAAGTGTAGCTATTGGCATTTTCTTCTGATCTTGCTATATTTCTGTTTCACAGGAAAAATATTGTAGCTTTTCTGCCTGAATTTTCTGTTGTAAACTCTTCAGTGGATTTGAGATTTTTGGATTGCATATCCTATTTAAAGCAGTATTAGTAGCAAGGTGATCCTTAAGATACTGTCTAGAAAATGTTGATTGGTTTCCGTAAAACAAAATTCCATTCTGCACAAAAACCCCCAACCAAAACCAAACCAAACAAACCATTTTAGTGTAAAAAAAAATTTGGGGGGGGGGAATGCTTTTAGTTATAAATCATACTATGGATCCTGCAGTTTGGGGGATTTCTACCTTTTACATTTTATTTTTCCCATGTTTTGTATTCTTGGGAGCTACTGTGGGACTTCTGCAAGGTTACAGTATGTTATGAGCTTAGTATGGTTTTACATAATAATTTAATCTGGGTTTTTTTTTGCTTTTACTGTATGTTGGTATAACTCCAACCATCCACATTTTTAATGAATGCAGCTGCTTTTGCAAAGAATGACAAAGTCTGAAAATAGCCAAACAGCCAGGGAAGATATCATGTATTGAGGAAGCAAAAAACCCTGTGTTGGCAGTAATCGCTGTGCTTGGAAATGTTTATTATGATAAAGCATGTTCTTAAGCAAGAACATTGTGCTTATCTGCTTATACGTGCTTCTGCAAAACTTCTATGAACTGTACATCTTGAAGACCGCTGACTCTCAAGTTCGCTATAGGAAGGAAAAGGGAGGGTGTGCTGGATTGGAAACAGTGGAGGCAAGAGCACAAATCATATCTTATTATAACACAATCTATGTTTCTTCACACAAACAGACTAAAAATGGCTTTTTTTTTTTTTTCTGGAGTGGATAGTGTTCAGAACTAGTGGTAATCTTAAAACATTGAGGAAATAAATAATAATATTTGGCCTAACTGTATGTCCTCCTGTTTTTAAATAGGCTTCAATGTTGTCAGCAGAAAATGATCCACTTGGGCCTTTACCACCAGGTTGGGGTAAGCTAATTAACTGTTGATTTCAGGAAGTGACAGTAACAGAAATGTGGAATGCAATTACTGTACAGTGTTTTTTCTCTTGTTTTTCCCCTAGAAAGGAGAGTGGATTCAAATGATAGGGTGTATTTTGTAAATCATAACACAAAAACAACACAGTGGGAAGATCCTCGAACTCAAGGGTAGGTGTGTATATTGACCGTGCAGTTAAAAAGATCTTGCTTAATTCTCATATGTCATGATATGGGGGGGGAAAAAAGCGCTGTCTGCGATTTCTTCTACAGTTTACAAAATGAAGACCCTCTTCCAGAGGGCTGGGAAATCCGTTATACCAGAGAAGGTGTCAGATACTTTGTTGACCATAATACAAGAACCACCACCTTCAATGATCCTCGTACTGGGAAATCTTCTGTGTAAGTGAGAAAATGTTTTTTAGCATTTTAATTTGTTTTAGTTTAATGATCCAGTCTTTTCATAGTAGGAAACAATCTATGAATCAAGCATTAAGTTATGAACAGATTGTTGTCTTGTAAATTTAATCTATTTTTAAGCTTTAGACGTCAGTTTATCTATGACATTGTTTGCTGTGTTGCTCTAAGGTTCAATAGTTTTTATACACTTTTCAAATACCAAGACTGTAATTGTTTTATAAATAGAGTGGGGAAGTGAGGTGAACATGAATATTGAACTAGTGTAACTAATAGTTAAATTTTTAAAGAAACAGCAAATTATTGTAATGAGTATTGCTTATAGTTATACACCTTCTAGCAACATCAATGTCTAAACAAAGTACTTCTAAACACTTTTCAACAATTTTACATGCAAAACTTTAAAAAAATGATTTAATCAGAAGTATTGACCCAATACTTCTGTGTCAGTTGTAAGGTCTTTTATGTAGGGTAGGGTTTACTTCTGCTGGTATGTTGATGCCTTTTAATTCAAAGAGCCTATAGAGTATTGTGCTAGAAATTCCTTCATAGTTCTACAAACAACTGAATTTATGAAGCCTAATTTGGCAGTAGCTGTCTTTCAGTGAAGGCAATAAATTAGAAGTCTCTTTAGTTGGCTTGCAGTTTTTACAAGAATGATAGGATTAGGAGTCCTCTAGACTTTCTTTTGAATTTGGTAAGCTGACTAGCATCTTAACCCCCAAAAATGGGGCGGGGCAGAAAGGAATGCTGTCTAACCAAACCATCTATTGCATTTTGTTTCTGGTCGTATCTTACAATAACGGTTTTTGTATATTTTTGAAATCCGCATGCTGTTGTTCAGCATTAAAAGTACTGTTTGGTGTCTGTATGGTTAATGTATCTCAAATATATTTCGTTACAGAAATAAAGGGCCACAGATTGCTTATGAGCGTAGCTTTAGATGGAAACTTGCTCATTTCCGTTACTTGTGTCAGGTACTGATTAAGTAATTATTTACTTTTTGAAATTGTTTGAATTTACATTTATGTGTGCTGCCTTTTAACATTATTGCCTTATGATTACAGTCCAATGCGCTGCCAAGTCATGTGAAAATCAATGTATCAAGACAGACTTTGTTTGAAGATTCCTTCCAGCAAGTAAGCCTACAAAGATTGTTGTGTTTGTTTATCAAAATAAAGCATAAGAACAAAAATGGTCATGGCCAGTTCAGACTAATGGTCCTTTAGACAGTCATCTTCCTCTGTTATTAACTAAAGGGGCATTCTTAGGGGAGACTGTAAGAACGGAAGTAATATATATAATACTTCTACCAAATGATCCTTCAGCTCCCACCTGTTTGCAATTTAAATGCTTTTTGAGCTTTATGTGATTTCTGGGTATTTAATAATCCTCAAGGTACTTCTGTCAGCTTGACTGTGCTTCTCTTCTGAACTTTTTGCATCTGCAGCATCCTGTGGTAAAGAGTTCCATAGCTTAACCACATTGCATACCATATTAACTTAACCACATTGGATTTGCTTTCCTGATCCTTGTGTGTGGTTATATACATTACAAAATGTTGTTTTCTCTGATTAAAACTGGTGTCCTGTTTGTCCTTCAAATGTTAAACCTGTGTAATTGAAACTTACAGTTCTTGGGCTGTTACCGTCTGCAGCCGTTGTA
The DNA here is from genome assembly GCF_036013475.1 of Columba livia. Taxonomy (NCBI): domain Eukaryota; kingdom Metazoa; phylum Chordata; class Aves; order Columbiformes; family Columbidae; genus Columba; species Columba livia. The sequence goes on from NC_088603.1 coordinate 134,460,503, forward strand.
TGTTCCTTCCTTCTTTCTTTGAACAATCAAAATTCTTGTCACTGTCACCACATAAAAGACCTCTTGGCAGAGATTCTCTATAGGTAAAAAAATACATTATTAATGAAAGTATATTACACTTATTTTGGATTGGAATAAATGACTTTTAGGTGATTTGCCTAAAACCAAAAATCTGTAACATGTCAAATGAAATGCCTTTTTGCCCGTTTTCCTTTAATGATAGAGATATACTTAAGATGTGTATAAGAACAGGGTGACCATATAGTGATACACTGTCCAGATGTGGTCTCCCTCTTGGTAGCAGTATGCTGCTCAAGGATTTTAAGTCCAAACTGGTGTTTTTGTGTGCAATCATTGACTGCATGATTTGTGAGTTAGTCTAATTCCGTGTCAAATCTGTGTAAACTTGACATATATGGCATTTCTGTATCAATTAAATCTGAATAAAAAAGAACAATTGTGTTGACAATGTATATTTTATAGCTTATTACAATTTTGGATTTTTTTCATAGATTATGGCATTAAAACCCTATGATTTGAGGAGAAGATTATATGTTATATTCAGAGGAGAAGAAGGATTGGATTATGGTGGCTTGGCAAGGTAAAAGAAATAAATTATTTTAAATACTTTTTATTTTTTATAGCACACTAACCTTGATTTCTAATGTCATTCTATTGGCAAAAAAGCTGGTTGCTTTTGCAGTCTGACCCTGGTTACCTCTTTAGCTCCCCTTAATGCATTAAAGAGGTGGAACTGGCAGCACTGGCTATTGTTATAGAGTGTAACCTTGCATTAGTGTAACTGTGTCTCAGTTGGTCAGTTCTTTGACAAAGATTGATGTTTAAATTGGTATTTTTTTATGTCTGTTAATTGCTCTAGACTGAGTTATTTCAGAAACTTTCTGTCAGAAAGTTCTACTTTCCTGAAAGTGGAGACTGTGGAAAAATAAAGTGGTTTGCTTATTTGGGAGACAACAAGCAAACACCAGACTGGGGCTGATATGAACAGAAAGGACCTAAACAAGAGGAGAGTAGCACAGGCAAGAAGCGACAGCAAACGAACAGACTAAGTAGGCTGTGCAGGAATGCGAAACAGCTGGACTACAAGAATCTAGAATCTGAGGTGGAACTCGGAGGCAAAAATCTGGTCACAGGAAAAACATAAACAAAGCGTGTTTTCTCTGTTGACCAAATAGAAGACAACCTCTGACTACTGCTGCCAGTGACTTGACTGAAATGTTGCTAGTAGGATGAAAATTTCAGTACTGCTGCAGCTCCAAGGTATTAGAAGTAGTCATAGGTAGTAGAATTATTCTTTTTGCCTGATTTAAAATGTAAAATAGTTCTCTTTTGGTTTTGTTCTGGTTCTGTGTATCTTGCTGTGTTAAAATGAAGTTAGTGAAAATGTGTAGGATTCGTAAGGAAGGAAGCTTGCTTCTGAATGTTGGGCTTCTTTAGATATGTAGGTGGTTGTGCTCCTGGATTACAATATCTGAAAACCTTTTGGGGGATGACTTCAGAGAGGAAACCAGTTTTTGCTTTGCCTGGGTTTTGTTTGCTTGGTGTCAATATCACGATGGCCGTAGGCAAGGGGATGAGGACCAGGAGAGTTCAAAGTAATCTGTTTCAGAGAAACAAAGTATTCCAAAGAAGTGATGTTAGAATAATTGAGCTGAAGTGTTAGTCACAGAAAATAGCAAAATAAATAATATATATTTTTTAAAAGTAGAATAATTTCATAGTTTTAGGAATAAGTCTTACTCAAGATTTTGTATGTTACGGTGAGAAGCAGCAAAGATCTCATTGTAACCTGAGCTGAGAATTCATTGAGAACATGGAATAAATGTTTGATTACTGACTTGATAATATAATACTGCATTAATACAAATAAAGCTGATGCACCTGATCTATCACGTCTCTCTCAGCCAATTAAACTCAGTGTTCTCTCCAGATTTTTACCTTGTGTTTAGCAGAACCCATCTGACACTGTGTCCTGTTGCTAGTTCTAGCTGTTGACATGAAAGATTCATTGCTTTTGCAAACTTGTTGATGACTGATATCTTCGATTCCTCCCTTTTTATCTGGCTTTGATCTAATTCAAGTGGCTATTAAATTTGATGCAGGGTTAAAATAATTGTCTCAGTGTAAAACTTGCGTAGAATGCTGTAAAGTATTCTCATACTTACTAAAGACACACAGAACCTCTTAGGGCAGGAGTAGTTATATTTATACAGTCCTAAAATTACATTTGGCCCTTCAAAGGCAACCACGAGGCTGATGTGGCCCCCAGAAAAAATGAGTCTGACACCCTTGCATTAGGGTTATTGTCTCCTGGCTGCCTTTCTCTGTTTGCTGTTTGTACTTGGCCTTTGGGTTGGAAGCGAGTTATCACAGTATCACAGTATGTTTGGGATTGGAAGGGACCTCAAAAGATCATCTAGTCCAATCCCCCAGTTGTAATGAATCATTATCCATGACTTGAGTTTCTTAGCACGGTTAAGAGAAACATGCCAGCAAACATCTAATTTCTATTTCCTGATGTCAGGTAAATATAGGGATAGAAAAGATACCTCTTAAATGTGACAGCTGAAAGGTGACAAGGATGGAATTCAGTCCCTGCAGTTATTATAGGATAGACTTTTAGCTTTTTTTTATAGCTTTTCACTAAGCTTGGTTGTTTAGTTCCAAGCACTCAGGCCCTGAAACAAAAAGCTCCTGAGTCTGTATGACTGCCTCTGAGGTCTCTGATTATATGCAAATTCTGTAAAGCAAAAAATATTCTAAAAATCAGCTGTTCTAACACTGAAATACCAGATTCTATTATTATTTCAGGTTAAACTGCATTGGAAACTGTGAAAGTGGTGAATAGCATGTATTAGTTAAACCTCAACAAAAAGTTTTCACATTGTTGTGTCCCGTGGGCTTAATTTGTTAAACCACACTACCTCAGTGTGTGCTCTGCTGACAGATTGGGAAAGCAAATATGTTATGCTGCGTTTTTTTGTTTGTTTGTTCTGTGTTACGTAAGGTTGTTTATAATAAACACTGCCCATGGAATAGTCTGTAATTTTTTTGAATAAAGATTTGAGTTTTATGCAGTAAAGCAGGCGTGAGGAGGATAAATACTGTATACTGGTTGAGGCAAGGACTCTGTATGCAAGAATGCTACTAACATGCAGCTAAAACCTGTGCTATGAGTATGTGTTCAAGGTCACAATCCTAACAATAGTTTCTAAACTTCGGAAACCATGACTTTCTAACATTGTTTATAATTATGATTTTTTGTATTTAAGAAGTATATAATGCCATATATTACTCTGTGATTCTATTACCACACTGTTTATATTATTCTTCTAAGTTTGCTTATATTTTGACCATTTTGCTAGCTACCTAAGGGAATGGTGATAAACATCTGTATTTGATGGTTTTTTTGTGTATACATGTGTTTTTTCCTTAGAGAATGGTTTTTCTTGCTTTCCCATGAAGTACTGAACCCTATGTACTGCCTATTTGAATATGCTGGCAAGAGCAACTATTGCCTGCAGATAAATCCAGCATCAACAATCAATCCTGACCATCTTTCATATTTCTGTTTCATTGGGCGCTTTATTGCCATGGTAGGTTAGATTTTTAAGGTTTTATTGTTTGCTGTAGCTATACATTTATTCCTGAACAGTGTTTGTTTTTACAGTTATTAAAGGTTATATTAATATCTTAGAAATGGAAGATTAAGCCACGTAAGGTTATTGAGCCAAAATATTCCTTGAGAATTAACTCTCTTACATGTGTTTCCTGGGATAGTGATAAAAGTTCATGATATTCAAGATAATATTTTATTTTTATCAATTGGGTGTGTGTGCTTCTGCAAACCACTGTTTGATGAGTGTCTGAATACTGATGCTCTGAAAAATGTGACTAGTATTTTGTGAAGAAGGCTTCTCAGTTAGATGTGGTATACCTTATTGTATTAGAAAAAAAAGAAGAGTTTGAAATGTTTTGCAGACACTATGAGCCTTAACTGAAACATACGTACATGGACACAAAGGTTGGATAATGAGGAGAGCAAGAACTGGCAGGGAACTGATTATCCGCCACCAGGGTTCACTTACACTAAAAGCTGCTGAGGCGTGTGGGATCATTTCCTCTTCTGGGATCACTAAGTCAGTTTTCTGTAGTGGACTCCTGCTCTGTCACATCTCGTTCCTCCCATGTAGTGATACAGTCATCTTTCCACATAATCATTGTGGTGTCTGTGGGTAGCCCTCAGCAGCATCCCTGAACATGGTGAACAGCAAAACCAAAAAGAGTAGATAAAAGTACATTTTGAGGTTGAAGAGACTGTCATCTTCTCTCCTATTGTTTAGGCTTTTTATATGAAATAAGTACAACCAAAGTGTAGCATGTATGGAAAAACACTTTTAGACTTCAAATAAATTAGGTTTGGGGGTTTACTTGGTTTTGCTTTTCTTATAGATACTTCTTGAGAAACAAATTTGTTCAGTTTTGATGATAACATCTCTGATTTCAAGGATTTTATGGCCAGGTTCCCCATTTCTGTGCCGCCATGAAAATTTATTTCATTGAGTTACAACTTTCAATAGGCTGCCAACTTTTTTATTTCTTTTAGAACCCTCAGCAAGCTATAGTGCCATATAGTGGGAAGATGTGATAAAGCCAATTAGTGCTAGAGCCAAATTCTGTTTATTTTAGTCAGTGAATTTTGATCTTGCACATAAAATAAATCCAAAATTGAAATCTTAGCTTTCAGAAAACTACTTCGTTAAAGTACAGATCATAGAATAGAACTTCATTAAAGTGTTTTATGTAATTAAAAGACAACCTTTTATTTCCTGAAGTATTTTTGTATTTTTATTTTAAATTCTCTAAGGGGTGCGGGTGCAGAGAGAGAGACCCTGTGTAACAGTGTCACTGTGGCCCATTGTAAGGTTTGAGTACGTTCATGGTTTGTAGTGGATGGTATTGCCTGCAGCACATCCCAGGGTACCTGCCAGTGGCTTGAAAGAGCTCAGGTAATAATGGAAATGGGAATAATTTTAAAGAGTCTAAATAGGCTTTTTAGGTGCAATTGTAGTTTTTGTTCTTCTCACAGTTCTAAAACAGTTGGGATTTCAGATCATAAAGACTTCTTTTGGTTTTAAGTACTGAAATAACCACAGACTGAAATGGGGCTAAACATAAAAAAATATGTATCTTACTTTGTAACAGAAAAGTATTAATTGAGGTTGGCCGAGGCAACCTTTATATTTTGCTGTAAGATTGTCATAGACATTAAATGAGATGATTGAAGAACCAAGTTTTGCAAAAAGCAGGAAATTGTATGGCTGGATGCTGCACTTGACATTTAATTTTTCCATTTCTATCAGCTTGCTCTCCCATGAGAAGTATAGGCTAGTTTAAAAATAACTACATGAACAAACAAATAAATAGCAGCCTCCGAGAGAACCTTTTTAAGCTCTCCCAAAGCAGAAGAAAATGCAAGCTAGAGAAAGCCCTTAGTGGGGAAACTAGAAAGTGGGGAAAAAGATGGAGCCTTGCCTTTTTCTGGAGGGAATAGGCTTCTATGGCTCTTCTGCTTATAGGATTTCAGCTCTAAGGAAAGGCAAGCAATTAATGCCATGCATAGCCTAGTTGAGGATGATTTTTAAGATGTATTTTAGTGAAGAAAGTGTAGCTGATAAGGAAAAAAATGTTTTCATAGTTATAGCTGTGCTCAGCTCTCAGATGCACTGAGTCAGTATCGAGGTGAACACTGTGTGTGTGATACTCTGCTTCAGTACTAGAAATTACCTTACACCCTCTGTACATGTGTGGTGAGACGAATGTGTCCATATTTTGCTTTTATTTTCAATTTCATTTTTGCAGCAGGAGGGAGGATCTCATTTCTCAGTTCTGTTACTCACCTATAGAAAATGTGATTCTCAGAGCTCTTTCCGAAGCAGTCCGTGGTTGTATTTTTAAACCTTTTTACCAGCTGCAGCAGCATTCTGTAAAGGGTGATTTTGCAGGATATATGTGTATAGTAAAAAATGGCAGTAGGATTCAAGTAGAATCAAATATTATGATCAAATGGGATCAAATAACACTCGTCTTATATATCTATTGACATAATAAAGAAGAAACCTAGTGATTTCCTCTTTTTTATAGACTTAATCCTTTTATGAAAAGCTTTTTCTAATAAAAAAAATTCTAATTTGTAATGTTAACATATATGTGGATAAATTCTGTCAATTAATAATTTTTTTTTCTTCCCATTTAATGTAATGTTTGGTTGTTTTAAAATACCAAGCCGCTACTGCTACATGGTGCTTTTTATTATTTGAAGGAGAAAGTCCAAAAATACTTCAATAATTCAGTAGTTCAATAAAAGCTAAACAGATTTGGTTTTTCTGTTCAACAGGCGTTGTTTCATGGGAAATTTATTGACACTGGTTTTTCTCTGCCTTTCTACAAACGAATGCTGAGCAAGAAACTTACTATTAAGGACCTAGAATCTATTGATACTGAATTTTACAACTCCTTAATTTGGATAAGGTTTGTAGATTATTTTCTTGTGTGTGAAGTTTTATGGATTTTTTTTTGTTTATATAGAAGTAATTGCATTTTTTTTTCTTTCAGGGATAATAACATTGAAGAATGTAACTTGGAAATGTACTTCTGTGTGGATATGGAGCTCTTAGGAAAAGTAACCTCACATGAGCTGAAGTCAGGAGGTTCAAATATCTTGGTAACTGAGGAGAACAAAGAAGAATATATTGGGTAGGAAGGTGTAAATGTTGACAAAAAAGTGTTCCATATTTCTTCTGTTGCTCTACTCTTTTTTTGACACAGTGCATGATTTTTTTTTTCCCTCCTATTACAATATAGTTCTTGTGACTATTCTTGAAATGATATCAATGATATCTAGGTACACTTTGCTATCTTGGTACACATGGTCTCTTGGTACATTTTGATCTCTCCTATTCCCCATTTCTCTCTTCCTCTATCTCCACTCTTTGCCCCACTCCAGAGGCAAAAAAACAGCCTGATAGACAGAAGATCAGAAGATGACCTCCCTTATTATTACATGTACTCGTAATGAGAGAACAGGTGACACTGAAAATGAGAAAACCTATTTTCAGTAACTTCAGGTAACCAGTGCAGGTGGAGGGAAGACATTTATTTGACAGAGGATTTCAAAATTGTTCAGAACTTTGCTGTCACTATGGAAACTGATTCAGGATAGTGGATAATATGGTGTGACTTAAACTACTTTTCTCTTTGTTCCGTTATGCTGCTCTTTCCTCCTTCTCTCTCACGGCCTTCATTTTTCTGAACCTGTTTTTCTGATCGATCTGTTCAGAGCAATCTCAAAAGCAGATTTTCACAGATCCTCTTCTGTGATACAGTGTATGTCCAGTGCTGCATATGAAGTTCCCACTTAAATTAGGAGTCTTCAGTTTCTCAGTGGAATAGTTTCTATAGTATATTTATTTCTTTATTTTATTCAGAAGTGGCTTGGCCATTTTAGTTGAAACTTAACAACTGTTACCTCTTTCTCCAAATCTCAGCACAAACCAGAAGCTAAAACCAGAAAATGACTGCTCTTTGTTGAAGCTGGAAATAGTCTTATGCTGGAAGTATTGGGCAATCATAGTTATAGGCATTATAAGCAACAGTATTTCTTATTATTCTCTGCCTACATAGTGTATTTTGCTCAAGAACAGAGTATTTTAAAATCACTGGAAATTTTTTTTCTGCCATTGAAACACTAGGTTTATGGATTTTTTGAGATAAAGCAAATTTTGCCATAACATAAGCATAATGCCTAAGTAGCATTATTTTCATGAAAAGGCTGCTGAATTTTGATCGTGAAAGGTTAATAATTTTTTTTTTAAAACTGGAATGGTAATCTTAGAATGTCTTGCTACTGTGACTTGTGTCTGGGTTTGGAGATTTGTGATATTAGTGTGGTAGGTCCCATATAGTCTATGGAATGATACAGTACTATATGTAAAATTGGAGGGAGTATTACCTCAGGGGAACAGACACACAATCATACATGTTTGAACTTCTTAATGTTGAGTGATAACTGATGTTTAATTGATGTTTATTTTTCCATCCCAGGCTAATGGCTGAGTGGCGATTTTCTCGGGGAGTTAGAGAACAAACCAAAGCTTTTCTGGATGGTTTTAATGAAGTTGTTCCTCTACAGTGGCTCCACTATTTTGATGAAAAGGAGCTGGAGGTGAGGTTTCTGTTCAACGTTTTTACCTTTTGCAAAGGTAATAGATACGGAATGATTACATGGATAGGTCAGCTTGAATCTCTCATCTGTGGCATGCTGTGTTTGACACCTTCTGGAACATGGAAAATTTAATAGGAGCAGTGGGCGTGAGTCATGGTGAAAAGCCAGTATCTCTATTGAACTGGTGTTTTGTCGTGTTCAGCAGTCCTGAATTCTAGACTCCACCTTCAGCATTCAAATATGCTTTGCAAGTTTTTGTGAAGGATAGGAGGTCAGAGACGGATATCTTAGTCATAGAAAACTTTTCCTTCTCTGGTAGATGGGTAGAATTACCTTGTAAGAGATGGCACAAAAGTTGGTTCTGATGTACAGTGATTGCTTAGTTTCACATTCATAGTCTAGGATAGGTTCTAGGGTTATTATACTGCAGGACAGAAAGCTGGAGGGACTAACAGTGTTTGAAACTGAATTGTGCAGATCCTGAATATGTAGCCCAAGAGCTGATAACAGGAATCGCTTGCATGCACCATGTTTATTTAACAATCAGCCTGAGCAGTGTTCACTTGTGATTTGGAGCAGGGATAAAAGGCTCTGTAGTGCTCGGCTTATTTATTTCTGTGGGACCTGCCAAAATTCCTTGTATATAATGACCGGTGTTCTGAAGTTAAATGGGAGTTTTTACTAAGCAAGCACTTTGATCTTCTTATTTAGTGTTCAGTTTTCTAGGACACTTTGCCTTTAGGACTTTAAGCTTTCATTGCCTCTTGTAATGAATGCTTTGAAGTCTTACACTTTGCAGTGTGTTTTAGCTTTACTAGCAGTAGCAGCAGTGTAGTAATCTTGGAATATGAGCAGGATTTTAATGGGAAAGGTAATATTCTGTTTAATAAAAAAAATTCTGTTATGGAAAAGGTATTTTATCATTGAATTATTAGTCAGAAGAAACTGAGTTTCTGGTATGCAGGCTTTCAGACCACTTAAATACATAAACAATTCTGGAGGAGTTCTGTAAACTTAGGATAAAGAAAGATCTAACTGTGGACTAAAATGAAAAAGTTACTAGTCTTTTTTTTGGAGCACGAACCTCCATTTTTGTTAGTGTGTCTCATACAAGATAAAAAATTAATGCTTAATTTATGAGTGTAGACGTATATTGTTAAGTAATCACTCTCTTTTCTAGGTTATGCTCTGTGGTATGCAAGAAGTTGATTTAGCAGACTGGCAGAGGAACACTGTTTATCGTCATTATACAAGGAATAGCAAGCAGATCATATGGTTCTGGCAGGTATGTTGAACAGTAAAATTTCTACCTTCTTTAGATTTTGGGTTGTTTTGTAACACGAATGATGTGTGGAGTGGAGGGATGCCTTCTGAACGAAGGTTCTTGCTGCTTCCTTCCTTTTTTCTTTCCAGAAAAGGAAAGGAGGATTAGGGAGCATACTGTAGGGTGGGAAGTGACAGACAGATACCTGCATTATACTTGGATGGTTGGGTCGTGAATAATTTTTCTATATCGAGTCCTTCTTATTGATTAAACAATGATAGAGGGTTTTTGTATTGTTAGCAGTGATCTAACTTCTAAATGTAGTACACCTGTATATCTGAAGTGCCACGTATTATTTATGATTATTGTTATATTAAATGTGCTGGTCTAGCACTGATTGATTATAACTCACATTTTAATGAAGTTAGCTAAGAATTATTTTTAGAAAAAAAACTCCAAAAATAATATACAGGCTCATAGTTTCTGTGAATTTCCCTAAAGAGAAATTACAGCTAGGCAGTTTTTGTCTTGTGATAAGTCACCACTTTAGAGATGCTTTTGACAAAGTTACAGTAAGAAAATGATGCAAATAATTTATTTCCTAGATCATTTATATTGCTAGAATAATGTACGGTCTGATTATATGATTTCTTTTAAAGAAGCTTGGTACTGAAAAAATCTTAACCAGAAGTTTAAGTAACTTGGATATAGTTTCAACATTTATAGAAAAAACATTAATCTTGTTATCCAGGTTTTTTTTGAGCCAAAATGCCAGTTCTATCGGTGCCCCCTCTCTTTTATTCCTCTTTCATTTCCCAGGGAATTTCCTCTCAAAGTGTTACAGCTGTTACAGGTGCTGTTTTCTCTCTCTGAGACACTCACATGGAGGGTTTACTTCAGTTTTGAGATCCCCAGAGCCTGTGGCATGGCTATTGCTGTGTTTAGTCAAAATGGCAATAGTCTTCATATAAAGCATTGGCATGATTCATGTTTCAGTGTAGAATAAAAAAGATAAAGATGCTTCTTATTTGGTGTTCCCAGCCTTCACATTTTGATAGTCAACAGTGCATATAATCTGAAATCACTGTCTTGTCCTTCCACCCCCAATTTTACTGAAATTGTTTGTTAAATAACTTGAATTTCTGTGCCTAGTTTGTAAAAGAAACAGACAACGAAGTTCGCATGCGGCTTCTGCAGTTTGTCACTGGCACTTGCAGATTACCACTGGGTGGATTTGCTGAACTCATGGGTAAGTAAAAGGTGACCAAAACTTTTATACTGTAACTGTTCCATTTGCAAATGAATCATGCTGAAAGTGCAAAGAGAGCAGGGGCTTCATGTACATCAGCGTGCATCTAGGAGGGATTTTTAGATCAGAAATCCTAAGAATATATCTATAAATGATGAGGAATTTAGCCCATTTGTATGAGAAGAATGTTCATGTAACATTGAGTAGCACTTAACAAGTGCTCTGCTGTATCTCAGTTCTATCTTATGTAATGTATATATCATGCGTGCTACTTAAAAGGAACATATTACACTTTTTTTTTTTTTAATCTTCCTCTAGGAAGCAATGGTCCTCAGAAATTCTGCATTGAAAAAGTTGGTAAGGAAACATGGTTACCAAGAAGTCACACTTGGTGAGTTGTTACATGTGAACTTTCTGTACCTTTAGTAATTCTCTCTTCTGGTCCTGCACTTACCAAATCAAATGAAATCTAATTTGAATCAGATCTCTATTTCCATCTTCAGCTTTTTTGATTGCTCTGACATGCCAGTATTGAAAACTTTTCTGTCTGCCCTGTTCTCAAATTTTGCTACTGCACTGTCTGCAGATCTGTCAGGAGGACAATATCATCCTTCTTGCATAGAACGGAGAGGTGTCTCCCTAATTCTTTCTTTTAGACAATATTAAATATTAGTAACTGAACAAAAATCATATTAGTATTAGGTATGTACAGTTATTAGATACACTTACTATGCAATAACATTATAAATGTATAGTCATGGGAGAAAGTAATGTGAAAGAAATCACAACAAATGTTGAAACCAAAGATGCTCAGCCAAGAATGCAGATAACTTCTCCCTGCCAGGCTTCAGACCTTTACTGTCTTGGCATTCCTGTGCCAAACTGGAACAACAGGTATATACTGTGTGCAAAGTGGGCACACCTTCCCTTGGCAACCTTGTGACAACACAATTAATCTACTTTTAAACTAATTCAAGGCATCCTTCATTTTACCATTTTCTCCTTTGGTGCTGTTTTTTCAAGTGATTATGGCAGGAGTTAAACCTCCCTCTTTGTCTAAGACGATTTTGAAGATGTGGAATGAAACAGAATTTCGGCAGAAGCCTTTTAGGGCAAAGCTTAGAGGGAAACGAAACAAAACACAATTATATCCAGGCATGTGTAGGAAGGAGAAAAATTCTTTTTTTTTCATGCTCTTGCTAGAATTTGGAGATGGATTAAGCTGGGATGACATTAAACTATATGGTGAACATCTCCTTTTCTGACTATTATAGTTCTCTTTATCTTGGGCTTTCTTTAGTCTTCAGAGGTTCTGGTTTTTATCTGATGTGATAAGTCTTTTGTTTCTTAACGTATTCCTCTCAAGTTTTGCCTGTTTTTACTGCTCATAGAAGTGTCAAGACAGTGAGATGCACTGATTGCTCTTTGTTTCTAATTGTTTGATCACAAGTTTTTTAACTTCTATTATGGCAGTTGAGTTCTGTAGCGTTTTACGTGGAATTTAGACATAAACCTAACATTTTTTCTTTTTTTCTGCTCAGTTTCAATCGTTTGGATTTGCCACCATATAAAAGCTACGAGCAACTGAAAGAGAAGCTGCTCTTTGCCATTGAAGAAACAGAGGGATTTGGTCAAGAGTAGAAGTAGCTTCTAGTCAAAAAGGAGATCTTGTGTAACAAAAGGCCCAGCCAACTAAAATTGCACACTTAATTGTATATAAGCTTTTTGTTCTGTACAGTGATCTTTCTGGAACTCTAAAAGTATAATTGTTCTCCGTTCTTCCACAAAGATATGCAAAACAGTTCAGCCTTTTCTACTTTTATTTATTGCCCTTACAAAAGACCAGAAAAACCCCTCATAAATTTTGAAAGCAGACAAGAGACTTATTTAAAATATATATTAAAAATATAAATATATATACTAATAGGCTCTAGTTTTATAGAGCTTTAAGTGTATGAAAAGTTGCAGCCATTTAAAAAGGCCTGGATTTGCTTTATCTTGGCTTTACTATTCAGAAAAAATGTTTAAACTGTTCTGTGTTCTCTCTGAAGAAACATCTCCAAGTTTGTTTTATTGCATGGCTGTTCTAAAAGGTGTTAAAGGCTTAGGCCAAACGTATCCTAAATATGTAGAAAGATGCTGCTGGTATTTGAGACGACAGAATATATTGTTCTGTCAGTTTAATTTTTTTAAATACGTAAATAGCTGATATATCCCTCTCTACTGATGTAGCCAAGGTCATGAATAAAGCCTTTACTACTTGCACAAGTCATGTACAATAAGATGAATGTGATTTAATGTTGAAAGAAATTGGTGCCACTGTTCTGACTTATTGTAGGAGCTGAACAGAATATTTTAATTCATTTGAGCAGCATTGAAATTTGTTTACATATTACCTTGGGTTATTACCACGAGGATGTTAGGTAATCTTAAAAGAGAAAATAATAATAAAAGAGAAACTATTACACATTCTCTTCTTGGTCTGGTGTCTTACAGGTTTCTTTTCTTTGTTTTTTCTTCCCCCTTTCAATCCACGATGTCCTTTTGCAGAGTATATTAATGTAAACTGAGATATAAGGGTATATAAAAGGTAATGTGAACTTTGCTGCTTTCTTTGATCATGCTCAGCAGTTATTTGATCTAGTAAACCCCAATAAAGTGAAAGTTACATAAGCTTTGCACAGATATATTCTTAAGTATTAAATACTCTCATTCCTCTTAAATTCTTACAGAAATTCAGATGTACCTGAATTAAATATGTCTAAAACCCGTCATTCATTTATGTAGGTCAAGTTTGTCCTAAGTGCACAATAATATAAAGCCATTTAAAAATTAGTTTTATTGGCATTGAGGGCATTTGCTGAACTGCGAATACGTGTTTAAAAAAAAACACACCATAAAATTTAATACCTTATTCTTGTGAATATTAAATGCTACTTTTAGCAAACCGTCCTTCCTTATTATACAGTAAAAACATGTTTAAAGTTACCATTTGTATTATGCTTTAAATAGTAACTGTGAATTTCATTACATTTAACTTATACAGAATTTTGTACACACATAAAAATGATTTCTTACAATGTGATTAAAAACACTCTGTAACATATCATATTGCACTGTTAAAAGTGTAGATGCAGAAAAAATAGCTATATCTGTTCATGTATCTTTCCAATACAGCAACTGAATTCTGCCAAAATTTTATTTTTCTACATACTGGATTCTTCTGCGGGTTTGTATTCAATATGCAGAGCTTATGTGGAGCTGTGAACCTGTACAGAACGTTGGCAACACCCGTAATGCTCTGGGCCCAAGAGATTGTGATCTTACAGGAACTTCTTGGAAGAGTTTCAAAAACTTCCCCCACTTTGAGGGCTTTTTGTACTTCACCAAATACCTTCTGCAAAACCATTTTCGTAAATATGGCACTAAATTAATTTCAAGTGCAAACCCACTTAAATTCTGACTTATGCTGGTTAGAATGGAGAAAGCTTTAAAAAAAAAATAAAAACCACAAAACCAAATGTGGAAAGGCTGGGCAACAGAAGTGCATGTGGCTTTCCTAAAAGACAATTAAGAGGGCTAAATGTCATAAACTTCATGAATTTGCACTAATGAATGACTTGGTGACCCACTACCAGCTGCTGAATTTTGTGAATCTGTGAGTAAGTGAACAAAACAATAATAAAAAAGACAGCACAAGAATGTACTTGCTTTATTGTTTTCCTAATTTTAGGTGTTTCTTAACTTCAATAGTTTGTCCTTAAAAAAAATACAACCTGAGAAAAAAACCCAACACAACAATTTGTTTCCTTTGGGGGAGGTGGGGAGGTGTGTGTACTGTGAATTTCAGTACTAACTGCATTGTTATCTTTTCTTTCCCCGTTTGCACTCCAGCTGTACTTGGACGCGGGGGAGGAAGACGGCAAGGGCTGGGGATCAGAGGGAACTGGTGAGATAACACTACCCGTGGTTCATGGTTTCTGTTTGTTACTGGAAGCAACTCACGTTGTCCAAACACCGAACAGTCTTCTCTTGGTACCTGGACAGGCTTTCTTGCAGGTGCTGTTTTCTGCAGCTGAAAAGGCACAGAAGATGCCTCTGCCACAAGGGCTACTGGAAGCAGTTTTGCATGTGGCAAATGTTTCTGTAGTGTATGAATGCAGAAAACTCGACGAATGTCTCTGGAACACTACATGTCATCCGCCCTGGGATTTCTGACATATCAAACTCTTCATTTTGATGATTTACCAATAGAAAAATAATTACTTCACCATAGTGGGGAAAAAAAAAATCTTCTAACTAGTTTGTGGTCTGAGGCTAGAATGAAAGCTCTAGATTGTATCTTGGCTGTGGATTTTTACTACTAACTTGGCATAGGTTTGGTTTGTTAGTCTGAGCAATTTTTGCCCTTCTTTACCTCTTCATATAGGTCCATGAAGCTCTTTATTCCCATGTAAATCAACAGACAGGATCACATGATGAAACATATCTTCCAACTGACAATTTAATTGAAGCATGATGGAGACAGCAAGTTTAGGCTGTACTTTTATTAACAGCTTCCATCAACCAAAGTAGTATTTGGGGTCTTCTTCCTATGCTGCTCAAACCTGAGGCACTGAATTCCCATTATCTTGTTTCTTATATAGAATTAAGCAACTCCAAAGCTTCTTTTTGTACCTGAAAGAAATGAATATAATAAAAGTGCCAGGTAGTTACAGGCACTTCTAGCAGAACTTACTATGCAAGCACCCAAATGTTTCACAGTTCTGTAAATTCAGAACCCTCCTAAGAGCAGTAAGTTTTCTTCCTGTAGTTCAAGATTTTCAACACATGAAACATGAATGGAAATAAAACCCCTTCAACCAGTGCCTTCACTGTAAATCACTTACTACATACAGTAGGTTTATTTGGGTTGAATGCAGATAAGCTCTTCATTTGCTGTAGTCCAATAGCAGCATGTAGTCAGTGGTCCTACATCTGACCATAACCAGCCAACCAAGGGTTTTCAAAATGCTGGACGTGGCTAAGGAAGTGTGAGAAGACTGTTTCTGAGTCTCTGTTTGTTTAGAAATTTCTGGCTAACGTCTAATAAAATTCAAATATGGCTCCTAACAGCTATATTGAAAAAACAAACAAACCCCAAGCAACAAACTTGTGGCCCTGAGAGAGCAAGCAGTGCAGACAATGTAAGCCAGATACCGCAGATATTAAGAGGTAAAAAATGTTTAGAAATCCTACTCATGCCTACCTCTGCCAAGGCAGAGACAAGAATTCCAATTTCTTTCCACAGGCCAGTTTCCTTCTTATTGGACTATCCAGCCTAGTGCCCAATGAATGTTGCATTTTACACATTCACTGAGGGAACAGAGAGAATTCCACCTCTCTCAGGTGAGCAGCTCTGGACTCCTCTAGGACACAAGGAAACAGATGTTTGTACCAGGAGCACTGCTGCAGCAGATAAGCAGTTTAACAACTTGGCTACTGCATATATATATATAAAAAAAAAATCACTCCCAAGGCCTTTTGTGTGGTTTCTAAAGAACAACAAGCTTTGTGATCACTGGCTTCACCTCTGCCTCTAGCTACTGCTGTAAGAAGAACTGACCATTCACATACATTCCTGCAAGCAGCCCTCCTTTAGGCTATTACATTCCTATACATTTTGCAAAGCACTGGAGGAACAGAACACTTACTCATAGTTCTACTGAAAGATGTTACTGAAGCAGCTTGCTTTTGGAAGAAACAGTTTGAGCATTACTAGAGCATCTATAGAGGAAACCCCGAGTACTGTTTTTGCTGAGGTGTGAAATGCAAAATCTTGGATATCAAAGTGTTTCTTACAATTAGGGCACTCAGAATGTCACAACACGTTTGTTTTTTTTCTCTAACAGTTAAAGCATGATCTCACACTGCAGTTTAATGCTAAGTGAATCAGAGATCAATCAAACATAAGAAAACTCAATTGGAAATCAGGCTTTGTTAGTCCTGATGTCAACAGGATTACTTATGACAGATAACTGCACCTGCTGTGGTTTATACTGAATACAGCATTAGGTCTGAACAAGTGTAATGGATTACAGTCCTGGACGTGCTCTCTATATGTTTAAGTAGTAAGGAGATGCCTACCCAGCAAAACCAGCATCCGTGAGAGCAGTTCAAAAGGGTCATTAAGTGCCTCGTGTCAGCTAGCAATAGAGATTTGCTGTCAAAGGTACGTTACTTCCATTTGTCTCAATTCAGATCATCTGCATCTCTCCCTCAGGGCCTGGAAGGACTGCAATGTCTGCAAGACTGCAATCTAGCAAGTTTTTGATACATCCATGCTTTTTTCTTCCTCTTGTTCATGTAGTTTTTAGCTCTTCCAATAGAATATTTGTACCTTTCCAGTTTTAGGTGTATGAAAAGTGAACCTGTGCTCACACTGACATAAGTTAGCTCAGGTGCCTGCCTTAACTTGAACACCACAGTTCAGGCTGGGTTGTTGTTAGGGCTACAAAAAACATCACAAAGAAGAAAGAACAATTCTCTATTAACAAAGTATTTCCACCTATTGTGTTCAGAGGTGGTTACAACATACTAGAATTTTTTGGCATCTGGCTGTGATCCTGGAGTACAAGTGCTGAACTACCAATTTATTGTCAGATAACTTCATAAAATATTCCACTGCCATGATGTCACACGTGTTAGTTACAGTATAGAATTGTACTGTTACAGTTCTTAACTCCCTACCTGTTTGTCCTCTTCTGTATGTGCTGGATAATCCTTCGCTTTACTTAACCACAGAAGTGCCAACTTTTTATTGTTTAACTTCAAGTATGTCTTCCCCAAATAGAGTAAATTTTTGCTGTAGAAATTTGGGTCTGCTGTATGGAGACAGGAGAAAAGCTTTGAATGATAATGAGCAGCATGCCATTAAAACCATGATACAGTGTCACAGCTGAAAAACTTATTTCAGAAAAGATTAATAGTATTTTTGCTTTGGATCAGAAGGAAGCAAATGTAAAACTTACATTTCCTAGATTTTGGTCTCAAAGACAGTTACATTAGCTAGCAGCTTGTTAATATATTAAATGAAACTAGATTCCTCACAAAGAGCAAAGTAGTGAGCTTAATGCGTAACAGCTTTGCTTTTCAAATTCTGTGCTTTTCTAGGCCCTGCAGGTGCAACAGGCAATGCAACCAGCTTAGTGAGTATTGGCAAAGAAATAACATGCATGTTTCCTAGCTTCTCACCATGCACACACGTACAGTAGCTTAGCTTTTGCTACACAGGAAGAAAACTTAAAACCACTGGTACCCACATTTCACTTAATTTTTAAGGAGGGATTTAAGAGTTGCTTTTATAAAGTTTGCTTTGGCTATCAAACAGTATTTAAGACTAGTGCTGCCCACTGTTCTTACTTATACCACAAGCTTTCTCTGCTGCTGGATCTAATGGCAGGATTCAAAATGCTGGTAATCCAATTTTGTACTTCTTGTGTGATAAATAAAAAAGTATGCAAAGATACGTAAATTCCTGGTTAAGAGCGTAGTTGGTAACTATAACAGAGGCTGACAGCAGCAGTACTGCCTGCTCCTGTCTCATCTTTTAGCAGGTGGACCCACTACCTGCTGTACTCCAGGGTATTCAATAGCTTCAATGAAAAGCTCCAACTATGCCCAAGATTGGCATATTACTCTATTAAAAATGGAGTAACATTACATGTACAAAGAAAGTAGATATGCAAATATGAACTATAATGATACTTTCAGAACACGCTGCACGCTACAACCTCCTTTCAGGTAGCCGTAGACAGCAATAAGGTCTCCTCCCCTCAGCCTCCTTTTCTCCAGGCTAAACAGCCCCAGCTCCCTCAGCTGCTCCTCATCAGACTTGTGCTCCAGGCCCCTCACCAGCTTCATTGCCCTTCTCTGAACTCTCTCCAGCACCTCAATGTCTTTCTTGTACTGAGGGGCCCAAAACCGAACATAGGATTTGAGGTGCAGCAAATTCCAGCAAGCAAAGTTCACAGCTGTGCAAAAGGATACAGAGCTTGCACCACTAACACCAGTCAAGAAAACCAGTAAAAGAAATTTATGTCAAATATAGGTAAATATATGGAGGTATTCTGGAGGCAAATTTTAAGATTAAGACCACCCCAGCTGCAATTGCACTGACAGCCAGGGGAAGATACACAATGAACTCTTCTTTAAACTCCAACAATACAACTATATACATATCTTTCACAGAACACTCTCTTCCTTTGTCTTTCTTTATCTTCCAGCTAGTCAGTTTTGCTTATAGCTTCCCTCTGGGACAAATAAAAGGTCCATAATTTCTTTTACATGTGGACAGTTTTACTGCCAGTTAGATGGGCACTCTGATCCAAGTACCTTCTGGAATAATAAAAAGTGTGCTTTCTCTGCTCTTCTATTTAGAATACAGAGGACTTTTGAACTTTAAGAAAATTTAGAAAAAGTGATATAAAATTCCCTTTTTTGCTTGCTTCCTCCACTGCATTCCAGTCAAATGCCTTGGGGAAGAGTACTTTGTACTAATAAAGGTACAAATTTCACTTTAACACTTATTCTGAAAAAAGACTCGCAATACACTCTAAGTGATAATAGCGATGAAACATTCCAGTTTAACAGTCTATTGTGTTGACTAGCACAAAAGGCTGATATGTTTATCAGCAGATGATCTGCTGTTACGAGAACACTAAAAGCTAGAGGTTTATTGCAAGTCATCAGTCAAAAAAAAAACCAAACCAGAAGTATTACCTTCCTCTGCCATATGGAAGTAACGCAGAGCCTGCAAAATATAAAGTTGTCTTCTTTAAAATGAAGAATAAACTGAACACAGTAGCCAAACTAAAGCTTTATGTACATGCTTAACCCAGCTGAAGGACTTCCTGTCCATGATCTTTCTTTCATTAATTCAGCATGCTACCTATGGGTCTTATTCAATGTACAATCAGATTTGACATCTTCTCAACAGAACTAGTACTTATTCAACTATTCCCCTGCCACCTTCTCCATAAGTACAGTATGTCGTATTTGCCAAATTGGATCATGTTTTTTCTGGTCTTTAAAATGTCAAGACCATTTTGAATTTTGTTTCTACCTTCCAGCATATCTACAGTTCCTTCCATCCAGTTCTCATGTATACATTCAATGAATGAAACAAATGTTATTATTTAGGTTATTATGTGGACAAATACTTCAGGGAGAACTGATTCCCACAGAGCACCAGCTGGTGCTTGAGGATAAACCTTTCCAAAATCCACACACACTTCTCAAGTACTTTTCCATCCTGAACATCAGAAATTTCAGTCCATTTCTACCTCTTCCTGATGTTACTACTGGGAAGGAGGATATTGCCAAAGACCTTAAAAGTGTGGGTGTATCTACAAAAGAGATTTTGTACTGAAACCGCAGAAGTCTTATCAGTATGGCTCAACTACAGATTCTGGGACACGTTTGCTTCTTCAGCCAGTTTAAGCATTGCAGAACTCAATGCTGGGACTGGCAGGATTCTGCAGTATTTGAAACTGTGTCTGACACTTTGTATTCTTTCAAGGGTAATTGTCAGCAAGACTTAAAATCTTGACATTCCATTAGAAAGTTTTATTTCTTTTTCAATCCGAGCTTAAACTGCTTTCTGTGTCACAGCAAGCAGCCTTGTGTAATTACTTGCTAGTGACTCCTGCCCCCACCACCTTAAAGAACAAAACATAGTGGGCCAGTTATTGGTCGATCTAAACAAACAAAGGTGATAACAGCTGCAGATAACAGCTGCAGCGAACTTTCCTATTACCAATTTAATGTCCCTCCCTCCCCATTATATTTTTTATTAATGACAGTTAAGGACTCCCAAGTCCATGTTTAATCCATAAGCAGAGGTCAGCTTTGTCAGGAAAATAAGTAGAAGACTATCAACAGCTTTGTGGGCGGAATAATAATCTGTGAAACATTTTCATATTGTACCTCTTCAAATGTGGAGGTTGGTGGTGTGGCAAATAGTGTTGCAGCTATTTTTCTTTGGTACCATGGCATTTCAGCAAAGGAGTAACACCTGGAGCAAAAGGAAACATTTGTGTACACCCTTCACATTTTCCTCGTTTCTAACATTCTCATATATTGGATGCGATAACTGTTGTGTCCAAGAGTCAAAACAACTCCAGCCACATGCAAGTTCCACAAGCAAGTTCTTAACAACTGTACAGCAAAACACCAAGATGTCTGAAGTTGCTGCATAGCTCTGCTAAAGAAGTTTTGATGTGTCTTTTAGTGGGAGCTGCTATTACATTATATGAAAGAAAATGCAGTTTTTAATGAAGAGACAGCTTTTGAGCTTGAATAGTTTTAACAACTCGTGTATTTGATATTGTTCTCACATATTTGCAAAACCAGGGCACAACTGAGTAACGTCATTGCCTTACCTCAAAATTACCTTGTTTTTCTCATTTATTAATATAAAGCAGATCTGCAGTACATTCCTGAAAGACTCTTATCTATAAGAATGAAAATAAACCCAAGAATCAAACTACTATGTTCTAGGCTAGGCCATTCTACACTGTTTTTTATCCACTGAATAACAAAGGTAATCAGTCACCAATCTTAGAGATGCTGAAAGGATTCAGCATTTGTTAAATATTTCAGATACAGAGAACATTCCAGGTGTAAACTTTAAACACTCTTCATTTTACTACCCTCCCACAATGAGTAGAAAAATATTCTTCACCGTGGAAAACAGAGCACTTGGGAAGAGGTGAAAAATAAATACATAAAATATGGAAGTGTTCAGAGGAGATGGGTGGCAGGGCATGGAATATCCAGGCTGAGTTGAAATTTAGCCATCAGATGTGCAGTATCAGAAATGCCTATAAAAGAGGTTCAACCCAGGATCGACTAGAAAGGAGAAAAATAGTCAAGAATTGGCTGATACCAAATTCCAGTTTCAGATGAAGACACTCTAAAATTCAATAATGTGTATATTTAAATATACAATATGGGGATAGTATAATGCCAAATGCAGTTATAATCTCCCATTTCTGATCATCTTTTCTTATTTTCCTTAGGAACAATGTCTTAAGCACTTTCCCGAACAGGCTTCCTATCTCAAAAGTGACTTTGAGGGTCATTTAGTTGGTGGCATACACTTCTGTTGAAAAATGTGGACTATTGCAATGGCTGAGTCATGTGGGAATCACAAGTGGATGCTGAAAAACTGAAGTAATTTTGTAAACTAGTAAAAAAAAATAAATCTGGAACAGCACATTGCAGTTTATTCTGATATTCAAAAGAATCCAGGAAAAAAATGAAAGAGAAAGCGGCTGTGGTTTTTAGTATTTTTTTTAAAGCTACAAATACATTGGCTTTATTTATTTTCAGTCTCTCAGACAGTAAAGATTTTCTGTAAAACAATGTAGTACCTTTGGTCTCTTTCAGACAAATAACCAGAAATGCTGCCTGGAGTCTCTCAGTAACACATAAAGATCTTGCTTTCAACCACCCCACTGCCACAGAATTCCCTGGTTAGTATGGAAAGTTGTACTTCCAGTCCCTTCGCCTGCTATGTAACAGTAATTCTTAGTACCAGTTTCACTGAGCTGTAAATTCTATTTCAGATATTTTTGTTACAGCATAATTATTTATAAGCTCCCTTTACTAAAATGTAACTTCTAAAATACAGTATCATGACAGATGATAATGGAAGTATTTTAGGAACACATCTCTTTCAATAGCTTTGCACAATACATAGACTGCACTGAGTTGCAGCAATCTCTGAAATTCAATGTAAATTCAGTGATTTGTCTCCTTTCATGTCAGTAGAACAAAATGAGTTATTATTCACATCTCTGATGTCTGCAATGGAAACATGTCTTCCAAATGAGCTTTTAATGGTTCCATACAGTAAAACAAATAAATCGAATGAAAAATTATTTTTCATCTTTCTGAACTGCGTAAGAACTACCAGCCAGACTTTTTCAAGGCATGGCGTCCTACATGTGTTCAATATGTTTTCACATTTGCATCAACTCATTCCAAGCATTTTTGCAATTCATGTAAGATGTTTTATATTCTGGCATTTTTCTTTACTACACGCTAACTTTTATTTGAAATACACCTTACCAAATGCCGATAAGATGAATTGTCGTTGCATCTTTTGGATTCAGTTCAACAGCTCTCTAGTGAGGGGGGAAAAAACACAAGATGTAATAAGTTGTTCTGCTACATTTGGATTAAAATACATTAAAAAAGTAGGCCTGTAATACTATTGTTCATTAAACCAGGTCAATGGTTCGTAGACTTTCAAGATGATACATTATTTATTCAGTGCACAACTGAATCGGCTCACCTCCAAAAAACTAAAGACACTGACAGATTTTTAAGTACTTCTGTTTAGTAGGTCATCAAGAGCTTCATGTGGGACTTGGCATGTTCACATTTTTATATAATTTCTGGTGATATAAAAACAGTAGCCCTTTATCTTCTCCAGTATTTGTTCTTCACTGCTATACAATCCACAGTTAAAAGGGTGGCCACACACTCATTTCTCAATAGCACAGTTATATTGCATCTAGTCCTAAGAGGTGTCAAAAGCACTTGGCTATTTCAAGGCTCTCTTTTACAGGGGTTTAGTTTACTGCAGGAGACCCTTTGTACTCCTTGTTTTGGGGGCATTCTGGACTATTACAATAACCCAAAAAATTAAGTATCACCAAGAAATTTGAACAGAAATACTCCTGGAAATTTTCGCAAAAGAATAGTTCACAACTCTCACACACTCTACCTACTGGACCCATTAATGCTTTCATATGCACTACCTCGAAGTGCTCTTTGATAATAAAGGCATTTCCAATTTTAGTCTTGATTCCTTCAAAATCTCCAACATCACTGAGGCAAATTCCATACCACTGTAATTCAAAGAACAAAAAGAAAACATTTAATAAAGCACTATAGTGCTTTATTAAATTACAGTAATTAAAAACAAACAAACAAAACAAAAACCAGCGGAACTGCCACCACCATTAAATGACAATAAGCAAGAAGCAGCTCAGGCTGCACCAGAGAAACACGCTCGTCTGCAAGCATAAGGGACTCGATCTCCTCTTCTTACCCGACACCAACACAACTGACTGCACTTTGTTACCTCTCTGCCTGTGAGAGAAGCAGCACAAAGAAAAAAAAAGGCACAGAACAAAGCCAGAGCCTGACATTTTTGCAGTGAAACTCTATAGAGCTATTAGCGTGCACAGAACAGCATGCGAAATGTGGGGCACGTACGACATTTTTTAGGCTACATTAGAGAAGGATGAGCTGATTACATCAGCTGTAATCAATCTAATTAGTCACCTCTTTCCATATTCCTGCACACATTTACCAGTTTCTGTTTCCTGTATACAGGAAATTTAGCTGCAAATGTCTGAACTCTGATCTTCCACGGAAGTTAGAAGTCTCACTCATTCTCAACTGCAAAGTGAAATTATGCTGAAGTTTGCCAAAACAGCGTAAGGACATTTGTTCCGGTTTCTACTGGCAGAAATCACAGAACGCATTTCAGTTATTTTGCTTGGCTCACCTTGTGTGCTGCAAAATTTGATTCATTCTTTTCAAGTGCCTTTTTTGTATACTCAAGGGCTTCATACGCCAGTTGTTTTCTCTGCTCTGCAGAAGTGCTGCTAAGCTGAGCAAGATCTCGTGATGCCCTCGCCAGCCGCCATAACAACTCTGCGTCATCACTAGTTACGAACAGAAACATAAACGTTTTAAAGCAATAATGGAAACAAATCAAGCAAAGTTCTTAAACCAGTCCTTCAAGACCTATCTCGGGTGGGCAATAATACAACAAAACGTGTGTCATTCTGTACAACCCAAAGGTAACAAAAAATAAAATCCCTCCATTATAGACTGTCTGACAATACCTTAGTTCTGCCATTCTGGTCTGTGAAGCAAACGCATCTGAAGGAAAGGACTTGGTTTTCTCAAAAAAAGATGCATATTGAGAAAACTGAACAGTACCACACCAGAAAGAAAACAAGAACTACTTCGTTCCTAGCTAGATGGTACTTTTTCCAGCATTCCACTGATTGGATAGTAATGTTTACTAGGAATGTTCAAAATATTATGGATCTTTTTCCCTATAATTTTATCTAAATAATGAAATTCTTCCTAGAGCAACAGTGAAAAAACATAGAATAGGAATACCATCACCACATAAAGCTGTAAATTTATATAGTTATTTATATCACTATACGAAATGGTGTGTGGTATGTTATAGCCAAAGATAAGAGATTTTAAGTTTTATTATTTTGTTAACATACTATTTTGAAACACTACTTGCACTTTACTAGACTTCTACCTAACTACCATTTTAATTTTGGCTTACTATTTTACTAGAGACTTTAATATTAAATTTTAATTTGAAAAGTCTTTCAGAGGTTCTGGCTGAGCCTTCCTCTCCTCCATTCAGTGGAATACTGAACTCAAAACTACCAGAAACCAAAAATATTTAAAAGCATACACAAGTAATTACTAAACTCAATATATCAATAAAAGCCAGTTTTCTTATCTGGAATAAAACTGAGTCACTGCTCATAGCACAGCAGTTCTGCTCTAATTAACACAGCAACACAGAACTAGCAGATTCAGTTTTCAGCCAAGTCACAAAAATATTAATTACTGCTACTGGAATCATTACTTGTCACAGAATAATAAGTATTGTTATAGACCTAGTAGCAAGTTAGCACCTTGCTTATGACACGGTATCTCTTACAGGCTAAGACCTTCATTTTAGCTTCCCAGGCATTATATTTGTGCCCCTGGCAAGAATGAGGGGGTGAGGGGTGGGGCAGGAAACAAACCAAAAAAACTTAAAACAATCTGAAAACTACTGAAAAGAACTGTTTATTTTTCCTCTAGAAATGTTCTAGGAGTGAGATGCCTTGTCTTCTCCAAAGCAACGGCCTCTTCAGTTTGCAATGCATTTTCTGCTTTTTCCTTAAGCAGCTTGTCCCACTTTGCTTATCAATAATGTTTTGTGCAGTTAAGACAGAACTACATGAGTAAATAACTTTTTTTGTTCAGACTCAAATCCTAACATCAGGCACATGAAAACAGAAAGAACAGCTGGTCAGCAATGAAAAAGAAATGAAACACTGACTCTCAAAAATTTTTCAAACAGATACTTTGATCTTTTAGTAATATGTAAACGTATGACGAGGTTTTGCATTGTATTTTAAAGGACTCTTAAAATAACAAAACAAGCAAAAACCCCTCCTTTGCAGGACTGAAAACCATGAGTGTTAACCCTCACCTTCTACAGCTACCAGTCCTTCCTTCATTCATTTTTCCATCAGGAGGAAAAAGAATCAAGTCGATGAAAGCAAGGTTTTGCAGCATACCACCAAGAGAACATTAATTGAAAAAATAGATACAGTAGAGCACAGAAGTCACAGCAATTTCTCAATGCAATCAAGTACCTATTTTTATGCTGAACCAGCAACCGATACAGCTTTTCAGTTTCTCCACTCCCATACAGGTAGTCTGCTTGCTCTATAACTTCTTCCACTTAAGAAGGAATTAAAATTGTGGAAACAGAAGAACAAATTACATGTAATTACAACATTATGGCACAAACAAAACATTTTAGAGCAAGACAACCTAGCTGATAGAAATTATGTAGTTCCATCATTCCAAACAACTTATATGCACAGCAGGATTGAACAAGCTACATTTACAACAAAAGAATAGGAAGAGTGATGAATACACACCTCTCTTGTGGAACTACAAAAGAGCTTTTAGCAACAGAGCTTTGGATGCTTCATGGATTTAACATTCAAAAGTGCCTTTCTCAATGCAGCAAACTACTAGAAGCAATTTGATTTCTTCGTAGTGGAAATGACAGAAAATTAAAAAAAAAAAAGAAAAATATGACTAGGAAAGCAACTGTAGTAGATATCTGAGGGTAATGAAGCCTCTTCATTACTTTCATTACTATACATACAGATTTAAAATATAATAATAATAATAATAAATTCCTCATTCTCAATATGGTTCCATAGTTTTGCCAGAATATGACTGCAGATTGAGTGGGTCCCATTATCTTCCTCAACAAGCCAAAACGAAACACTGCTCAAAGGTTTTCTGCTTGAAGTCTTTAAGATTTTCACAAACACAACTCTAAAAATATAGTTCGTCTACTGAAAACTTTAGGTGTTCAAGATACTAAAAGCAAGAATACTTTGAAAAATCAGAGTTGGCTTTCTAGGGTACCACTTTATGAACTAAGTGCCACTGTTCTTATGATACTTAAATTCTTTTTCTAGAGAACATTTAAAACGCTGTCAACAGAAATATGGGAGTATAATATTTCCACAACTGGTGGAATATGATAGTTTATAAATAAATGTAATATGTATATAGTACACAAAACAGCATTCCAGAAAAAGAAATATCAAACAATAAAGGCTTCAAACATGAGAACCGATTGAATTAGAAGGAAAAATACCCAAAAGGAAGCAGGTAGATAATTCTACTGAAGTACAGAACTGTACAGGAGGAGAACAAACTCCGAGCTTACTCTTCTGCCAATATTGAAACACAAAGAAATGAAAATAAATTGGAAAATAAAAAAAATTCAAAAGCCTTGTCTAGTTTGTTACAGAACTTATAGCTATGTTCGTTTTCTCTCTGGTATTACTCCTGGGTCTGTGATCAAACTTCTAAGTCCAAATATAAGCTCTACTCCCCTTCTTTGGAAAAATTGTGCTTATAAGCTTTCTTTTTCAAGTTATCTCCTGAATATGGTAGTCATGTTTCACAGCAGCACAGTTTTACTTGCAGAAGAAAAAAAACACAAAAGCCTTCTCTTCAACTTAAAAAGATTTTAGAATATAAATCACTGAAGATCAGGAGAGCATTCTAGATAATTTTTAATCCTGCCATCTCTAAATACCTTCCACCAACCATTGCAAAGATAAGATAAGATAACGGTCTACGTGGACTTTGGATTTTAGTGTCCAACATTAGCTTCATGGTACATTTCCAGTATTTCTCCAGTGAACTGTTAGGTTTGCCTGTTGAGACTCCCTGAACACTACTAGTGTATCTAATGACTAACTGCTTAGAACACACACTTCTGAACACATTTCCCACCAGGTGCTTTATGTAAATTATTGGACTTTTTAAGAGTATTTTTCAGGTATTTCATTTTTACTCTTATTTTCACCATTTCTACTACTAGCCTTGCGTAGACAGCACACTAACATTGCTATTCTTGGCATTGTAAATGCCAGATTCAAGTGAGAGCACTAAAAAAGACCAGAGCCAACTAAGTAGTGTTATTTATGGGAAATTTTCTTATTTGTGTACTGAATAGCTATCTTAAATTTATTCCGTGAAGCTTCTTCTACTACAGCAAATGAAACAGTTCCTTACCCATTCAAAAGTCTATTGTCCTAAGTTTTATTTCTACAAGCACAAACATCTAAAACGTTGTCTGAGACACGCAGAAACAAATAATCTAAAGTGACTACTACCTAATTTACACAGTAAGCACACATTTGAGTTAGACTCATTCTCCATTCAGTTAGACTTACTCTCAAAAACTCTTAATTTACCATGTGACAGACAAGTTCTAAGTCTTCCAGCTCCTCTCACAATCAGAATGCTTGCAGAGCATGTCTTCCAGTAGTGAGACTACCTTTATTCTGATCTTGAAAATGATAGTTTATCACTTGTTCTGTTCTTTTCTGGTAGGTAAAGCAAGGTTTTTCTTCCCCTTTTTCAGCGAAATGCAATCTCAGAGCTGTTCAACTAGGTTGAAAGGGAACAGCACTGTGCTCATATTGAAAATCTGAATTACAATTTCTAGAAAATGATTAAGGTTTGGTCTGAATCCCTAACTGAGCCACGTCTTTCTCGGAAAGAGTTATTTAAAGCTTAAGGAACAAGCTGGATATCACAGACCTTGTTATAACCTACACAGGATGAGCTACTAGATCTGCTTTCAGTCATGCTTGTTAAACTGCTACAAGACTACCCTGAAGCAATTCAAAAGCATCCCGCCAAGGAAGCACACTGCATGCAGTCGTGATGGAAAAAATTAAAAGCATTACACTACTTTCCTAAATCATTCTGCCACTAAAAATTTTCCCATTAAAATAACCTACGTACTGCAGAATTTGAAATAATTACCTTTGAAGCTTGCATGAACCTCAGCAAAGCCAGAAATCAGCTTGTGAGCTTCATAAACTAAAAAGGACCCTGCTGAGAGCACAACCCCCCTTTGAAGGCTTTTTCTAAGCACCTGCACGGGATCAGAAAACATGTATTAATAAACATCATTACGCTGAATTAAAAAAGTTTCTCTTGTTACTAACAACAGTTTTATTTCAGATTTCGAACAAAGGCTTTTCAAAGTTAAAACACTATGCCATCAGGAGGGTATTTTTTTTTCAACAGAGGCTCGTAATGGTGCTTTAAAATACAAACACAGCACTAGCCTGAAAATAAACCATAACTATGGAGCAAACAAGAGGTAAGAAGGAAACAAAATGCAAACTCGCCCTTTCCAAACGAGCACAGGGATGCCAACTTTTGCCAAAAGAAACCAGCCCTTCGCTAAGTCCGGCAGCGCCGGAGTCTCCACAGCTGCTCCCTCCACCGCCTCCCCCAGCGCCCGCCGGGCGGCCCCGGGCAGGTGAGCGGCGGGTACGCGACCGTGAGAAGCCCCTGACGGCGGCCGCGCTCCCGACGCCCTCAGAGAGGCAGCCCGGCTACCTCGCTCCCGCCGGCCCCGCGCCGGGCTCCGAGCCGCCCCCGGCCCCACGGGCCGCAAGTCGCGCCTCCCGCCTCCCGCCGGAGCAGCCTCCCCAGGCAGGCGGGGCCGCGGCAGAACGGTCGCGCCAGCACCAGCGCCGCCATGACAGCAGCCACCTCTAGCGAGCACCGGCACCGCCCTCCCCAGCGGAGGAACCGGTCCGTCCCTCAGCTTTACCCGGGCGGAGGGTGGAAACCGGAGCAACGACCGCCCGTTCCGCCCGCTGGCCCGCTGCCGCCCCGAGCGCCAGCCGTGGCGTGACCCCGGCACCCCGGCCACGCCTCGGCCCCGGCCAGGCCGCCAGCCCAGTGCGGGCGGGGGAGTGAGGGAGGCGGGCAGTCTGCGCATGCGCGCCTCTCTCGCGGCCGTCCCGGGCGGGGCGTGCCCGGTCAGCGTGGGCGTGGCCGCCGCGGGGCCAGGGTCGCAGGCGCGCTGTGCCCGGCCCGGCAGGTGAGCTGAGCTGAGCTGAGGTGCGGGGTCCGGCTGCGGGCTGCAGCGTGCAGCTGTGCGGGGTGGGGTGGGACGGGACGGGACGGGGCGTTGTCTGCGGGCGGGGCGGAGCAGAGCGCTCGGGGGCCCATCTCCTTTCCGTGCCTCAGGGGCGAGTCCTCCCCCCGTGCAGGGCGTGCGCCAACCCGTTTGCTGCGGGGTTCGCTCCCCCTCCGGCCCGGGGAGAAGGAGTTCATGTATCCCGCGCATCGTTCCTCTGGCTGCCGCCTCGTACGGTGAGAACCGTGCGGGGTGGGAGGCAGGGCCGGGCCGGGGCCGCCCCTCCCCGCTGCGGGCGACGGTTCGCGGCTGCCCCAACCGCCTCCTCTTGTGAAATGTCCCTTCGGGTGGCCGGGCCGCTCCCGCGCCCGGGACAGGCCGCGCTCTGCCGGGAGCCGGACACGAACTTGTGCAGGAATCGGTCGGCTGGTTCGCCGTCCCTCAGGTAGCCAAACTCGGTGAAGTTAAAAGGCTGTACCCGGAACGTTTAAATCCTGGGTGCCGGTCTCTGCGGTGGTGTAATGCGTCTCTGAAAAGTGCCCTCACCCTTTAGAAAGGAGGCTGTCAGATGTCATCATCATTCCTTAAAAAAACATACACTGTTCTTCCTGAGCTGCTGTTAGAGTGGGTTGTTGTATTTTCTTTCTTTACGGTTTCATGATATGTGTAAAACAAACCTTGACTGGTATGCGTGTTGTCATAATTTACTCTTCCACTAGGAAAAAAATGAAGGCTCTTCACTTTTGCTTCCATACGCATATCTTCAAAGTGCATTAAGTATTCTCAAGGTAATATGCACCGCCCCGCCTCCAAAACTTACATTTGTTTTCCTGAAAGTTCAAAAGATATTTCTGTGGTGGTAAAAAAAAAAAAAGTTTGTTTACTGAAAGTAATTAGAGTCAAACCTCATCCCAGATGTTTTTTTGTTTTCAGTTGAAGCTTTAGATTTTAACTTTATATATATATATAATCACAGATGTAAGATGTTTCAAAGGGTATGAAGAACACCAGCAAGCATTAGAAGAAAAAAAAAAAAGTAAGCAAGAAAGATGTGTAGAGGGGCAAGGGAAACCAGACAGAGTTGGGGTTTTCGTTTGGTTTTGGGTTTGTATTTTTTGTTTGTTTGGTATTTGTTTTTTTTTTTTGTTTGCTTTGTTTGGGAGGGTTTTTGTGTTTTGTTGTTGTTTTTTGGTTTGTTTTTTGTGCTTTTTTTTTCTTTCATTAATGGTGTTAGGGAGAATGCAGTGTTTTCCCAGCAACTATGTTTGTGTTAAATATCTCAGGATTGATCTATATAAATGCGTTATATGTGACTGTTAGACTAATTTTAGTTCAGCTGTTGAAAGCAAAAGTGCATTTCTGGTAGGTTGAGTAACTAAGCCATTATTAAATGTCATCTGCCAGAATTCCAAGGTAGCAGTGCTGTACCACGGTGTTTTTACAGCCTTGTGTTATGTTGAAGGTGTTACTGTTTCTCCAGAATTTAAGACTAGAGGGGAGCCATATTAGCTGCTTTGTACAAACAACAACAAAGATCCTTCTTTCAGGGGTAATACAACTAAAATCTCAACTCCACAGGTAGGCTAATGTTATTACTTGGGGTGGAGTTCAGTTTCTTTTTTGTCCTTTATTCTGATTTAGAGTCAGATGCTGTCATTACCATGGTTTCCTTTAGGGACAAAGTTAAGCAGTAAGATTTTATTTTTTTTTCTTTTTATTGTGTTTGTTTTTCAGTTAAAGTCAGGATCCTCTTATGACATAAATAATACACGGTTGAGTTAGTATTTGTAAGTATTAGTTTCTGTTAAACCCGACAAAGTTACTTCTGTTCTTGAATCGATTGGGCTAAGATTAATGATGGCCCCTTCTAGCATTGCATTTGAACTTGTGGGGCTTGTGGAAATGAGTAGACAGGAAGTAGAATTGTGGTGCTCTTTACTGTTTTATGTTTAATTTATTTGGTTTGTCTTGAATGTTTCTTTAGGTGAGATGCTGTTGCTCAGGTATTTAAAAATGGTATTATTAAGTATGTGGAGGATTTCTGAGTGTTGGAGTTTTGGGGCCGAGTTGCTGGGTCTGAGCTGTTGAAGACATAGCCTTAATGATTTGGATCGCTTGCTTCATACTTTCTTCTGTGGTTGAAAGAGGACTGTCTCCTGTAGATCCTTCCCATCCATCCCGTAGCTGGATTGAGTGCACATGTTCCCTCAGTGCTTTATCCAAGGCACAGTTAGGAGCCAGTTGAATTAGTTGTAGTGGTGGCAACTTGCTTCTGGTGCTTCTCACATCCAGGAGGGTTATTAGCAAGTCTTCATGGTAGGTGATTAGCATATGGCAATAATCTGATGATTCCAGGAAGCAGCGTGATTGCTCTGTGCCCATGTTCACAGCCACTGCCCAGATACATGCAGAGCATGTATGATGCCTTCCAGCACACTGAATGCAGAGCACAAGTAGCTGCTGCAGTACAGAATTCCAGGACAGCTGACTGGAGAGCTCTTCTTTGCCTATAGTAAGGTTTGAAATACATCTGGGCTATACTAAAGTGTAACTTTGTGATTGTTAGTTTGAAGTTAGTGTTATTTTTTATGCTGAGATGCAAAATGATATGCTGGACCATTGTGGGGTAGTGTTTTTATGTGTTTTTCTTAGGCAGCCTTTATCAGTGTAGGAAAACAGGTTTCTTAGGGCGTAAGCCACATTGGGAGCTTGTAAGCTGCTGATTTTGGTCTACTTACCTTACAGAACTATTATCTTATTGAAAAAAAAAAAATAATAGGACAAGAAAAAAGGAAATTTGGTCTTTGTTCTTAAAATGTTAAAGGGCTTTTCTTGCTGGACTTCTTAAATATCTAATTTATATTTTACTTTGTTTGCTAACAAAGGCTCCGAGTTTCCCTTAAATAATATTTACAGTGCCGCTGTCATGGACACATGAAACTGTTGGACAAGTTATGTATTTTGAGAGGAGCTGTAGTTCCTCAAAGGATATAAATTTGAGCTTGTTACTTTGATTGATATATGGGGATAACAGTTATCGGTTTTAATTTCCTTTCATTTCACGTTTTAACACTACTATTGAAGCTTTAGTGTTCTACCAAGAAACTCAGAGACAGACCTCTGAGTTATGTTAACCATGAACTCATTTTTAAGAACTGGTATTTGTAACCGTCAAGAGTTACAACATGCCAGACTTGAAATGGACTGTAGGAAGGATTAGTCTAAAACATGTGCTCACTTGCATCTTGTTGCTGCAGTAAAACACAGCAAGTTTTAGTGAGATACAAGTTTTTCTTTCTTCTGGATAATGTTAATTATGTAGAGTCAGTCAGTGGCTCTACACAGAGAAACTACAATGAAGAATACACCATTTAAGATACTATGTAAATTACATAATTGATAAATTGTTTTCTGTAAAGTAATTGACGTAAAAATACTTTGATAAAGCATATATGCAGGAAATACATTTTCTCTTTGATGAATCCTGTCTGCTTAAAAGAACTAAATTTTGAAGTCAGGAAATCTTAGTTTCTTAATTTTATTATTCAGGGCACAATATCTATCTTTTATAGTTTAGCTCACTTGGATCAAAACATCACCCAAAATGCTGAAAATCCTTTTGTGTGAGAAGGATGCGTTAAAGATATGCCTGAAGAGTGAACACACATATTCAGGAAAAAAAGGTCAATAGAAGGATATTTAGAAATGGGTTTTTCTAAGTCATCTTGTGAACAG
Organism: Columba livia; assembly: GCF_036013475.1. Taxonomy (NCBI): domain Eukaryota; kingdom Metazoa; phylum Chordata; class Aves; order Columbiformes; family Columbidae; genus Columba; species Columba livia. Next base: position 134,494,290 of record NC_088603.1, read on the forward strand.
GCATCCTAGAAGTCAAAATTAAGAGTTTCTGGTCTGTGCCGGGGGATTTTTTTTAAAGTAGAATTCCAATTATGTTCTTTGGTAATGTAACTTAATTTATTTCCATGTTGTCTGTCCAGGTTCATGGGAAATACTTAATAGTCCAAGAAAGATCAGACCACTTCTTGCATGTGGCACTTGCTTTTTCAGTCTGGCACATTTTACATAAAATGCTTAAGTGTAGCATTAAGGCGAAGATTAGCTGATCAGGAATAGACTTTATTAGCAAGTTCTGAAATGTTTCTCCTGCTTTTTCTGTGTCTGTCTGGGCCCTGAGGTAACTACAAAATATGGATTTTTGGTCTTAGTAGTTCACAGGAACTAGGAAATGTTCTGTGACAGCACAAGCTTACATTAGAGAAGGTTTGAGACTTGTGACCAAAGGCAGTGACACTAAAGCCAGCTATTCTAATAAAAAGGACTATTGAGCTGTCATCTGGCCCCACTCTGGTGTGCTTTACCTCACTTCATGGTATACCCTGCATGGAGGACAAACAGTTGATAGTTTGATAAAAGCAGAGGTTTTAATTGTATTTGGCCAATGGGGAGCATAGTTACTTTCATAACAATAACTAATTGAATAAATAAGTCTCTTGTTATGTGATGTAATTTCCTAGCAGTCAAGGCTCATCCCGCCAGAGACCAAACAATATCATCTGTCCATGTGAAGTTATTCCAGTGTTCCAAATGTGCAAGTAATCCAGTCATCTATCTAGAATATTGTGCAGGGGAGCAGCTTTTTTATTCTTCCTTTCTCTGTGTGTTAAAGGATGCTTTTTGCACAGCAACTCTTTTGCTAAATCTGCTCTTTTCCCACATTAGATGCATAGTGGGAGAGTCAGTGACATGTGGAGGAGGAGACGAAATGTGTCTCAATGCAAGTTTGAATTCTGTTGAATTTAGTGAAAACCCTTTCTACTTGCTGTTGCAGCATCGGTGGGTATTAAAGCATAATTTTGTTAGCAGAAAGTTGTTTTTCTGGAAACTGCAATTACGGAGTTGTGCACTGGTCTGCACTGGATTCTGTGGGCAAAGCCACTGACTGTTAATGAGCTCTGTCTGGCAGCCAGGAAAGCAATAGGGAATGGAAAATACCAGTATAAAAAGAGGACCAGAAAAAAGGGAGCAGACTACTTTTAAAAGGTACGCATTCCTAGCCTAAAAAACATTGGTTTAGAAACAATTTAAATACTTAGAACTTGGAGCTTCACTTCTTTCCTCAAGGACAGTGACTGAAACTTGGTTAAAGTCACGGGAGCAAGATACTCAAAGATGGAGTCATGTTTAGGTGTTTGGGAGGTGCAGGAGCATTTCCATTAATCTGACATTCTTCTTAACAATAATGGATGTTTAAGTGGCTCCTTTACAGATGATTTATATTTACTTCATTCTCCAAAAGGTCCATTTCTGAGATAGCAAGACAGAGGTGGAGAGTCAACATGTTAACTGTGTGTGTGGAATACAGGAAGCCTCAGGAAAATTCTCTCAGACCACAGTGTTTTCTTTCTCCTGTTTTCAGTTCATCGTTCTATTTCCCATCTTTCTTTTCCTTTTTACCTCTAAAAAAAGTTCTCCTGCAGCAAAAGTCATGTGAATGCAGTGAAAGGAAGAGAGATGGATTGGGTTAGGTATAGTTTCATATTCAAGTACACTATATGTGTATAATGCAAGTGAAGTGGCTAGAGAGAAGCAGATGCCTTCCTCATTCTGTTGACTGTCAAGGGCAATTGTACTGTAGAGGTTCACCTCCCGAAGAGGTGTTGGGAATAATCAACTGTATTCCCAAGGAGTATAATTATAGAGGGTTTTTTCTATACATAGAAAATAACTGCTGCTCAGACCTAATTAGACTTAGAAATAGATGTTATCCCAGAGTGGGGTTCATAATTGATAATGAAGTTGTCTCTGTAGTTTTCTAATATCTGCTCGCCTTTTCAGTTCCAGTGGAGAATGACTGAGATACTTAGGAGGAAATGTGAGAAAGCTTTCAGTTGTTCTTTTTTTAAATAAATCTCCAGAAAGAACACTTCCACCTAATTCTGGGTTGTTACTTGACTTCAGAGTTGTTTATCCTTATTATTTAAAATGGTAGTTGTTTTTTAGGATTTACTAAAGCATGATCACCTGTTCATCCATTAAGCTGCTTTTCCAATTCTGCCATCTTCATGGCTTCAGCATTTTGTTATAAAGATTTGGTGGAGGAGTATATCATATGATTTTTTTCCTTAGTCATTAAAATATTGTTAATATCTACATTATACGATACTGGAATTCATGTGCGTTTTACAAGATGTAATTTGAAGGTTGTGAAGTTTTATTGTCAGTAGTTCAAACCACCGTACTTTCTTTCTTGTGTATCCTGTTCCTCAAGCGTTCTAAGAAACCTGATCTTATGTGTGGATTTTGAAACAAAGTTTTACACCTATGCTACAAAGAATATGACAGTAATACAGTAACGTTGGTACATCATAAATCTTTAAATTTGCATTTGGAGCTTCAAATCTCTCTCCGGACAAGCTAATGATTCTAATGATCAGTCAGAGAATTAATGCATTGTGACAATCCCATTGTTTGCTTTATAGTCTATTTTTAAAATAATGATTTCTGTTGCTGCTTTCTAGATTAACAAATGGCGGCACAGTGTGTGACAAAGGTGGAGCTGACTATTTCCTGCACCAATCTCTTGGATAAAGATGTTGGATCCAAATCAGACCCGCTGTGTGTGCTTCTCCAGAACACAAGTGGTCAGCAGTGGTATGAGGTACAGTGTGATGCTTCTCCTAAATCTGCTAAAAACAGTCTAACTTGTTGGACCTTTTAAAACACTGTAGTGTACGATTTCATTAAAATATTTTAATTTTATGCCAGCACCTCTGAATACTTTTCTTTAAATTATATTACTTATACAGGTAGAATATTAATAATAGTTTTCTAATAAATTCTTACACCTGTCTGATGTTTAGCGGTTCCCCCAGCCATGTGTGGACCAACAGAAGAAGCCTTCCACATAAACACATAAAATATGCTTTTATAAATATAGCACTCCAAAACTAAGGTCTTATCCTGGATATGACATTTTACCATTTTTATGCTGGTCTTCTGTATGCAAGAGTAGATATTTCTCACCAGGAACAAAGAAAAACAGGTCCTCAAATATCTTTGACCTATAGCAGTGGATTTTGTAATACACTGTGGTCATTTATATTTCATGCAAGGTTTGTAGGAATATGTCTTTACCCTAAGAAGAACTTTTGAAAGTCTGTAATAGTATGTTGTTTGATTTGAGTACTTGTTTGGTTGGTGAAATATTGGATAAAGCGATATCTTTCTAAATGCAGGTTGATCGCACAGAAAGAGTTAAGAATTCCTTGAACCCAAAGTTTGCCAAGAAATTCCTAGTTGATTACTATTTTGAGCTTGTTCAGAAGTTTAAATTTGGAATATATGACATCGATAACAAAACTTTTGATCTGAGTGATGACGACTTCTTAGGAGAATTTGAGTGTACACTGGGACAAGTAAGTATGCAGCCTGATTTTCTTCAGAATTAAGAAAATATAAGTTAATGCAATTATTTTATCTTAAATTTATAACTATGTTGTATAGTAGGGGTACTTTTAAATTTAATAGGATTCCCTTCATTTGTTTTTTCAAGCCTCGGTTCAGTGTATATACATTTTATTTGCAAAAGGTCTTGAGATGATATCCTGAAATGTACTCTGAAATGGTAAATGTCTGGATTGCTGTCTGAAAGTAAGTGGACTGTCAGTGAGCAGAAAGTAGTAGTTGCTGTTTATTTACTCTGATACTCCTATTCTTATTTTTACGCTCTGTGGAAAGAGAATAGGTGTATAGCAACATGGGAGTGTTCCCAAGGGTCATGTTAACCTTGTAATTTGCTTTCCACTCAAGGCAAGCAGTGATTCTGGTTCTGCCTACTGTTGATTTCGCTTCCGTTTCCCTGTCAAATTCTGCTATTGGTGCTATCACAGTCAGGCAGCTTCTTTTTAACTTGTTCTTTCTGATAGATCCTTTGAAGGCATTTCTTCTCATGACAATCTTCTTGGGATTTTTCTTCCTTGTGTCTAAAGTCCTTTTATTTTAAGTGCATTATGAAGATGGAGGTGTTGGAAAATGAAATTCAGTAACAATTTAAAATTAATTATTCATTCTTAAAGTAAAGAAGGACCTGTAGAATGAGTTAGACATGCTTCTGGGAAAGCATTGCCTGAAGAGGATAAAATAAAATCAACTAGAAACAGTGCAGGGGGAGGCTGATGTTTGTTTGCATGACAGACATTGTGTTTGTACATCTGTTTGCTGAAGCCCTTTATAAAATGTAGCTTACATGTGTTTGAATGGTACATATGAAAAACTTCATAACAATTTGAGATTGAAACTTCAGGTGTTATGTTTGTCCATGTATGTGTATCATGTTACTATAAAACACTTTATTTCATATTGCTCCTGAAACTTTGCATCTGTTCATCTGCCTATGTATTTTAAAATTTTGAAGTATATCAGGTGTTACCTATTTATTTATAGGTGCTCAGGGGAAGTGAATGTAATGCTGTCATCTTCATGATGAAGGAAAAATTCCTAAAATTAAAATACCTCACTGTCTCATTCCTTCAAAAATTTGGGTTAATGACGCTTGATACTTAAATTTTGTCTTGGCAGATAGTTTCTAGCAGAACTCTAACAAAACCATTAGTACTTAAAAATGGCAGACCTGCTGGAAGAGGAAGTATTACGGTAAGACAATTAAGACAATAAATCTCTTCAGTGTTTATCCTTTAATATTTTAGGCGGATTTTTTTTTGTTTGTTAGTAGCTTGAACACAGTGTGTCTAAACTACGGCACTGCAAAAAGTATCTTGAAGCATTTTTTTCCCTCAATATTTCTTTGTCATCCAAAAGGGGAGCAGCCCACCGTCTGATTCTATAAGTTTAATTGCATCCATCAAAATAATTAGGGCATTGGATCTGCTACTATTTGGGCAGTATCTTTAATTGTCATTGTCATCACCTGGTGAATCCCAATGTCAAATCAAATTGTTCTTCCCTTCCCCCACCCAACTTTTAATGCTTCATTTGTGAGAAAACATGACTTTTTTAAATGGACCTGTCATAGGAGTGTTGTATATATAAGAAAACTATGTAGTTCCTGAATACAAAATGAGTTTTTTAATTTTCTTTGCCTGTCCAGATTACAGCAGAAGAAGTGAAGGATAACAGGGTGGTTATACTGGAAGTAGAAGCAAGGAAACTGGACAATAAGGTATTTAAGAACTTTCTGTCTCTTTGATAAAGTAGTAAAATCAGAATCTTGTCAAAGCAGGAAAAAACAAAATGTTTTTTCTTATTTTTTTCTGAAATAATTAAATCCATTAATATTTTTCTTACACAAAAAAGAAACTGAAGAAAAATTGCTTCAGAGTAACTTCATTGACTCTTTTGAAATGAAACATAACATGTTTCTAAATAAGAAAAGTGCATTGTAGGGATATTCTGTGAATAGCATGCTTCCATTTAAATGTAATATGCAATATTCAAACCAATGGATATACCAAATTATTAGTTCTTAGCGCTCTCAAATAAATGGTGAAGAGTGTACTTGGAGTGTATAAATCTGTTATGTTAAGTGTTTTTGGGCTTTTAAAACTTTTAAAAACAAACAAAAAAAAAGGATTTTTTTTTTTTTTTCCCGTTTGATTTAGTGGTGTTTTTTGAACTGGATGAAATCCTTAGTTTCCTAACTATCCGTCATAGTACTCTTTAGTATAAGTATTCTTTGGCTTGAACTGTCAGATATTACGTATGTGGACACTGCAGAAATTTTATCCTCAATTGACCGATATGCCCTGTTTTCTTCCACTCTTTCACAGGTTATAATATAGTCAGACTTTCATTTCTTCATCTAAAGCTTCGTGTTCCCTGATTATTTAGTGTTTTTGTTAATCTAAGTGTGTTTTAACTAGCTTTTAATAGAATTCATGCCACAGGCTGTTCTGGGATAATTACGTGTTCTTTAAATACAGGATTTTTTTGGAAAGTCAGATCCTTATCTGGAATTCCACAAGCAGACTGGAGATGGAAACTGGGTGATGGTTCACAGAACAGAGGTAGGATATTTTCAGTAAACAGCCTAGAGATTTAGGTTATTTGATTTGCAGTGTGTCACAGTGCCTGACAAGAATAAGAGAATGGTCTGGTAGTTGACATGCAGACCAGCTAGAAATCACCTCAGCTCTTCCGCTGATTTTTCTGATAGGATGAGAAGCCTGTCTTACTCTGATTTTTGTTTACGTCATCCTATTTTTAAAGGCAAAAACTTTTTCTTTTCCTTCCAAATATTGTGCACAGGGACGTGTGTCTCAGTGCTCCTCTGAGGTTAGAACTTGGGCGTTTCTGTGCCTATGTGGTCCTTATTTCAGTGTTACCTGGCTGTGCTGTTTGCTAATGAAGGTAATTATACCCAATGCTTGCACAGCAAGGGCAAGCCAAGGGTAGTGCTGAGTGAGGGGAAACGTGCAGCAGCAGCAGCAGCCGCCTTCCTTCCACCCAGGAGGAGGTTCCAAATGTCTCACAGTGGTGGAGGCTCAGGCTCTGGTCGCTGCTGAGATTCTGCGTGCAATCAGAGCGGTGACCGTGTTAATTTTGAAGCACAGATGTTGAAGAAGTACAAATCCTTTTTGTTTCAGATGTGTAAAACCTGTTTCTCTCATGAGGTAGTTCTTCTATGTAAAACATATCTTTTCTATGAGGATTACAGTTGTCTTCAATTGCAGTAATGGATCCAGAATTTACTGTTCCAGCCTGGAAATGTCTGGAGGATTAGATTTTTATGTTGCAGGTTTTAAAACCTTTTCATGTTATTAACTATTATTTACTGGTTTCATTTTCAAAAGAGAAATTTTTTTCTCTGCACTCCTACAGTGCTGGAAGTATAAGTGTTACTGTTACGAGTATGATTAAGTAAGTATTGCTTGTTACTTGCATTTTCTTGTGCCTTCTAAGATCATTATTTGGTGTATGGGTATATTACAGATACTTTCTAGTTAACAAATTCTGAAGATCCTTCAGTATTCTTAAATATCACTTATTGAGCATTCAGCTTGAGACACTGTGTGCAGCAGGGTCTTTCTTTTCCTTTGTGCATTGATTCTGCTTAACTATATAATGAATTTATTGAGGGAACATGTCCATAAGTAGAATGTCAGAATAAATATAAAGTGGAGTGAATTGCAATCTCTAGGGCACTGATATGTTAAGAAATTCTGGTGTAATCTTTTTCCATATCTTTTTGGTAAGTCACGCTTTTATATATATTTATGTGTATGTATATATGTCTGTGCTTTTTTTAAAAAAACCCAATACTTATGTAACAATAAAGAAATTTAACTTTTTGCAGTATAGGAGCTGAATGGTAAAGTAGATCATAGTGCAGTGTAGGAGGATAGGGAGTTGAAGGATGCCGTCTCTTTTGGGCAATAGTTCTGCATGTTAGGAATGTTTAGTTTGTTTATGTCCTGTATGTTTGGATTTGGATTGCAGGAAGGGAGTGACAGCAGCAGTAGTTAACTTAAAAAAATCATGGCGTGAGAGTATCACCAATTACAGTAACTACTTTCCACTCCTGTGAACAATACTTGTCTGACTCTGTTTGTTTGTTTGTTTGTTTTTACAGGTTATTAAAAACAACCTGAATCCTGTTTGGAGACCCTTCAAAATCTCTCTCAATTCTCTCTGTTACAGTGACATGGATAAGTCAATCAAGGTAGTGTATATGAAATGTGTGTATGAATCAACATGTGGAAAAAAGTAAGATATGTAATAAATGGGAGATATGCTATTCTAGTTATGGCCTCTTTTTTATTCTTATTTGAAAGTCACAGAAATATGCACGTGCTTTAGGAAAAAACAGTCTCAGGTTTGTGATGTGTTATCCAGTAAAAGATGGTCTTTAAAAGTCCGGGAAACCAGTTGATCATAAGTAGTTTTGAAATGTCCTCATTTAGATCATGCAGTTTTTAGTGTTGCATCAGCCATTATTGGTGGTGTTAAGATACTGTATAGTGAAGGATGCGTGGTAAAGGCTGCAGTATGCTTTGCTCTATGTTAAGGATCTTGTAATGTTTGGTTATGGGTGTAACAGGGAACACTAATTAAATTCTTGATATACTACCTGATACAATTAATTACGCTTAATAGACTAGCTGAGATAACAGATGTAGACCAGATATATGTTATGGATACTAGATGTAGCAACTTTTGTCCTCCAATGAAACTTGGTCAGAAAGTCAAGGTAACCTGTGAAGTGATAGTTTTACCAGGACTGTTTTTTAACTCTTTCTATCTTCAAATCTTACCTTGATTGAATTATGTTTAACTTCTACATGCTTTTCTTCAGGAATTCCCTTTAGGGGAAGTTAAACAACCAATCCAAGTGCCATTTATAAGCTATTATAAACATGTTAGGAACCTGGTACTTTAGCATTTAAGAAAAAAGCAAAAAAACAAACAAAACAAGCAAACAAAAAACCACAACCAAAATCAAATTAATCAAACCACTATACTTGCTGTTATTTCTCTAGGAAGGAAAAATAAGAGCATGATCTGCACGTGACAAGTTTTAGTCATATGACTTGAGGCAATACTGGAAAATGCTTAACAGCCACAGGGGTCTGGGTGTTAAAAGCACCTGTATAAATTTAAATACGTAATTATAGAGCTGACTAATGAACAACTTTACAAAACCAGAACTTGCTTCCTTTGTCGCTTCTGTGTTTTTTTCCTTCTCATTCCTTTCTGCTTCCCTTTTCCCCCAAATAACTGTGACAGCTCTTATTTTTCTGTAAATATATTTATTTTTTCCAGTAAACAGCCATACTAAAAGTATAGGCCATTTATTAAAATATTATCTATTAAGATGGAGTTATTCTCAGATCGGTCATCATTTTAATAAAGTCTGTTCTTTGGAATCTTACCTTAGAAGTGCAGTTTTATTTCCAGAGGAAACAGATTTTACTTGGAGTTGTTATGAACTTGCAGACAGATGGTAGGATTATGTCTTAACTTAGAAATCTGGGAGCTATCACTTCAAACATTAAAATGTAGACAGAATTGTATTATAATGTTGTTGAAGCATTAAACAACACTTTTAACAGTTTTATATGCGCACAGTTGCACACATAATGGGCTATTTGTTATAGTAAGTAAAAACACCAACTTTTCCATAATGAGTGGCTTTTCACCTGTTTAATGGCTTAGTTTGTGTATCCCCAGCAATGCACAAACCAAGTCAATTCTTTATCTTCCGGATTTACTGCTGTGTTCTGTGTGTGTTTGCAATCAGTGAGGTCTTTCTGTGTTGAAAATGTGAGTCTTTCGTCTGGAGCAAGCGTGCCTAGTTCTGCTGGGGAAAAATACATACATATGCAATTTTATCCTGTGGTTCCTTTGTGCTATTGCGTGTCCAGGAGAGCATACGTGGAATAAAAGAAATATTTCTGTCTTGCCTGCAGTAAGTATTGAAAATTGGCTTAGATGGGTCAAATATATTCAGCAAGACAAACTTTAATCCCTTTAAAATGGCAAAGAAATAACGGCTAACCGTGAACAGGTATCATAACTTTGGCTCAGGACATGTCTTCAGTTTTACATTTTAGGTACTGAAGCACTTGGCTGAGTATTTGATTGGCTTAATTTATGGCATTCAAAATAATTTTTACACAGCATCTGCCTTTAACTTTGGTCTGTTGGTACTGTGGCTGCTTGTATGAGATTTAAGTTGCTATTCAGTGCATGTGCATGCATTTTATTTATTTTTTGTGCATTCAAAATGTTAGAGTAGTGCAAACTGCAACATAGAGGTGTGTTCTGCACAGTGTAGAGCTTGTGATCTGCATATCACATTTTGTACTTGAACATTACTGTTTGCTTTCAGAAAGCTAATTCCTCTCAGAAGCTTAACTGTATTTGTTGTTTGCTTTACTTTGTTATTCCTAAATGAAGTGGGCAAGCAGTAATCTAAATTGTTTCTTGAATATAACATAGGATTTTTTCAGTCTGGAAAAACTGATGTGAAAATGGCTGTTCAGTTTAAGCCATATATATTCAGAAAAGTGTTTCTTGGAGTTTGTTTTGATTCCAAATAATAGAGGATGCCTACTTCGACTTTGTTATTGTTATTTTTTTATTATTATTTTAATTTGTTTTCTGTGATTTGATTAATTTAATTTAGCTAGCATGTCTCTGTTGCTAAACTGAAATAAAAATATCAGAAGTGGATGGAATTAGCATATGCTATTATAGATAAATACTGAGCTTTTTATCTAGAAAGGGAGTTGGGGCACATTCCTAAGTTGAGCTTTTTAAAAACAAAAATTGAGGACACTGTAAAGTAAGAGTGGTAAAATGATGCTCACTCAAACAGATAAGCTTTCAAACACACATGCAAAAATGTATTTTTCCCTTGTTCTGCCTTCTTTGGTGGATTGCTGTGTTAAAAGACGAATTTATTGTATAGTAAAACTTTGCCTTAAACACTGAATACAGGAAAAGAGGTATTTTAGTTGACATTCAGATCCATGAAGTGTGGGTCATAGTGACTGTTTAAATTTGCTAATCTTAAAAAAAGGATCAAGTCTTTTTTCTAGTTTTAGGGCTGAACCTTCATATACTTTTAAATTCTGAGTTAGTTTGAAGTTTAATAAAGTAATGTAAAAGTATTAATGTAACTCTTGTGATCACTGAATAGCCGATTTACCAAGTTTTTAGCTGGATGCTCAGAGATTGTTCAATTTCCTTAATACCTCTGAAAAACGAAGTCTCTTAATCTGTGAGGACAGAAAAAAAAATTACGGATTGTTTTCCTATTCTTCTTAACACCCCCTCACTCCTCAAACATAGTCCAGTATAATTGCTGTTACCTGCTCATGCAGGACCTGGCACTGCTCAGTATTCTTGTCTCTTCCTTTGCTTAAGTGGAAGATCTGATCTGAAACTGGGTATATTGACGTTTACCCAATCTTAATCTGTAATTTTTAGATGCAACTCTGTGCAGTTCTAAGACTGCAGTGTGAGAAAAATCTCCATGATATAAGAGACTTAAGTATGTTTTTGGACGTTCAGGTTTGCCTGAACAAGGAATGTCATTGCAGCATTTATTGCTTTTGTAGGGCCATTTCTGTTACTAACACTGAATAATGCTTCATTTTAGGTTGAGTGCTACGACTATGACAGTGATGGGTCTCATGATCTCATAGGAAGTTTTCAAACTACAATGTCAAAACTGAAGGAAGCGTCAAGGTCCTCACCTGTAAGTCTTGCACAGTCTGAACTGCCTGTGTGTCCTTGATAAGCTGATATACTCATTCTGGAGCAAAACTTATGTCACTTGTCTTGCAGCTTTTGAAGCTGAGTTAGGCTACACATTGACAATCTACTGTATTTTAAGCTGACTCAGCATTTATGTTATGCATCCACTTTCCTAGGATGAATATCTTGGTTACAGTTTTTAATATTACATATCTAAATACCCATCTGTCATCACAAATGAATTTCATTAATCATAACAATACAGAAATCAAAGAATTGGGAGTGTCAAAGACAGAATACAATACAAATGTCACCGCAGTTGAAAGGCAGATTTTACTAATGACTTTATTTCAAGTATGGCACTTATCAACTATCAGGTGTATTCTAGTGAATACGGAGAAAGTTGATGTTTATGCCCATGCATGAAAATGCAATTGAATGTGTTACCTTAGATGGCTCTTCTTTAGAGTGAAATAACCCTTCATGTTCTTAAGAACTGTAACAATTTGCAAACGTTTTAATAGGCAAGGTTAAATTTTGAAGAAGGTTAGTATAGCAACCTTAATGTAAAAGTGGTTTATGGTCATGTATGTTGTTAAAATCGTTTACCATTTTTTCCTTTGTTTCTGTAAAATCTGCAGAACAGCTCCTGCATTAATAATAACAATATAGTGAGTGCCTGCTTGTGCTTTTGTAACATCTTGAGTGTTCAGTTTGTACTTAATCCTTCAGAGCTGTTGAATATGAAGAGTCAGTCTTGACTATAGTGGTTTTCGATTGCTGCTTTGTGCCCTGACACGCTTGTCTTCCAGTTTCTGAATTCATTTTGAATTATGTACAGTTCTGTTTAATGCCTCTTAAGGTTTTATAATGCTTGTAAGGAATTTTGGACTCGTATGCATGTAATTCATATGCTGCCTAGTTGGAGCTCTTAGGTGTTTTTCTCTTTTTTTCCTAGATTTTCAGGGGCTAGATGGTGTCAGTTTAGCTTTCAATGCTGACAGTGATACTTATTATTGTAATTAAAGCATGAAAAAAAAACAGGACATGGAACAGGGGGATTTAGGAAAATCTTTTTTTACCTGCATTTTTAATGAAGGTTTTATGAATCTTTAAAAAAAGAGACATCTTGCTAAGTTGCACTTTTGTTATAGAGCAGTATTGTAAATTAGGCAAACCTAGCAGCTCTCTATGTTCACATTTTCAGGCACGTATTTTTCTAAGAACTGCGACAGGGAGCTCCTGTGCAGTGTGAAATGTGTTGTGTAAAGGCTCCGTGGGAATACAAATATCTGTTTTTGTTGTTCCCCTAGTAGGATAGCAGGTGCAGTCTCTTGTGAATTTAAAGAAAAGGTACTTTTAAGTTATAATCTGCTAGGTTGGGAAGTGCTTTAAGAAAGTTGGTTTCATGAGAACTGTGGCTGTACCTATTCTAAGTAACCTGTTGCTGTGTGAGTAAGATGAAGTGAAGATAAGAACCAACACAAATAATGTGCTTCAGGCTTCCTCTATTTTAACTAACCTGTAATCCTGCGTGATCTGATTAATTTGATAACACCTGTAAAATATTTCCACTGCACATTAGAATTTGTCTTTATGTATTCCACATGTGATCTTTAGTTACTCCCACAAGTCTGACATCAGCTGCACCTGTGGCAGATTTGGCACAACTTCTTTCAAGTTTACTTCAGGTGAAAGCGGGTGTGACTCTGTGTCCCTAGTTGCTGAAGAAGCTGATCTTATATAACTGGAGTGAAAGGGTGGCTTCTCACTCTCTGGAGAATTAGTGGTTTATTTTTTTTCCCCCCATCCTTTAAGGTGTATCTTCCCTTCATGCATGCTGCCAGTGTGCGCTGGTTGGAAGATTATAAAATATAGTTGAAATATTATACATCCCGTGTGTCCCATGGCCATTATTAGTGAGAACCTCACCAATTGACGTAGTACAATGAGACCCTGAAAGACAAAATCCATCAAATAGAAAGATGCTGATGGTGAAAAAGAGAAGGTGAAGAAGAGACATGCAGACTTCTTAGGTACTGGCCTTGTCTGTGCTTTTTTGCTTGAGATTAATTGCAAGATCACTTTTTAAAACTTACTTAACTTAAACCAAAGCAGCAGAACCTATTTCTGACACAGACACAGAAGGTGTGTCTGGAATATCTCCTCAGACTGCTTGTGCACCAGATATGTTGTGTGATGGCAGGAGCTGCTTAACCTGACGAGCTGGTGATTGCACTTGGAGGTTAAGATATTGGCTTAGTTGATGAAGCCTCAACAACTGAGTCTGGAAAGATGAAAAATAAACCTTTTCTTTTGTATATTACTGCCATGGCTGCTGGAAACAGTGAAGCTTTGCCTGAATCACTCTCTCTTTACCAAAGAGAAGGTTGTTAGGAGGATTCTCAGAGGGAACATGGTACAGGATTTCTTTGTCTGGTTGAAATGCAATTGTCTAAACAAACATTTTTGTAAGCCTTTGGGTGGGAGAGGATGTCTGTCTTGATAATGAGGTTTTTCTTGCTGATTTTGGGCAGACTGGGTTTAATTTTGTTTAAAAGTGAAACAAACTGCATTTTTAATAGCAGCCCAAAGTATCAATCCTAGAATAAAGAATTTTTAAATTTGTTGCATAAATAATATTTATAGTGCTTCTGTTGAATTTGTTTGCCTGCATGCAGGTAGAATTTGAGTGCATCAATGAAAAGAAAAGACAGAAGAAAAAAAACTATAAAAACTCTGGCATTGTGAGCGTTAAGCACTGTGAGGTCAGTAATATATTCTGGCATGACTGTTTTTTAAGTGTTTCGGCATAACAGTTGTCTTCTAGTATGCTTTTACCCTCAAACTGTAAGAAACTTTGAAATGCGTGGAAGTTCCAGATAAAGTAAATATTTAAGGGCTCTGATTCCTATGAGGAGACAGATTGACAGCTGAATCATGTGTCTGTCCTCCCGCCTCCTCACTTTCTCTTGAAGATGCCATCTACATGGCAAAGGTCTCTTACCATTTGTAAGGCCATTCCTGAACCTCTGCATTTCCCATCTCACCATTTTATGGTACATTAAAATCTGGTAAGTCTGTCATAATATGTTGTTTTATAAATGATAGTGCTTTTGGAGCTGCTTCGTTGCCTGCCTGTAATTTTGTGACAGGCCTGATTCTGAAGCACTGAGCGTGTGATAGCACATGCTGCAGATATCCTCACTGCAGTGGGTGGGTGGGGTATCTATACAGTAAAAGAAGTGCTTTACTGTCTTGTCTTGGGGTAAAGATAACAAATCTGGAACCTCAAAAATTGCTGCAATAATACTGTTTTTCTCCCATTAAGAAAAGAAGTTAATTTTTGTTTTTAATTTCCATTTTTAGATCATAGTAGAATGTACATTCCTTGATTACATCATGGGTGGGTGTCAGCTGAATTTCACAGTAAGTTAAGTTGTTTATATAAAGTAGCTTTTGAGTTTTATAACAAACTGAAGTATATAATTGATTGCATGTGCTCTTGATTTGATTGTTTGTTTATTTGTTTTTGTTCTTTAGCATGGAAGGGAGGAAGCCATTGTGCCAGAGTCCATCTAGTTTGTTTAGGAAACATAATTTTCTTTACTCGTAGCACAAAGTTCTGAACCCATAGTTATATTTGTTAGGAACTAGCTGAGCTGTGTGGATGAAAGACCAACGAGAAATTTACAGATCTCTGATTTATTTCAAGTTTCCTTTCCATAAGAACTTTTTTTTTTCCTTCTTTCTTCCTCTGACCAAAGATTTCACTTTTGCACTTGATGGTGTTTTTCAAGGCCCTTTGCTTAATGAAAGCAACAAATAAAGAATCATATGGGTTGGGACCCTTAAGTTATATGATTTGTGAACCAAGTGCAGCACAAATAACAGTAAGATGTCTTTACCCCAGCAATATGCCTCATCACCAAAGCAGAGAAGACCCGTTGGCTCAGAGATGGATCTATCACTAGGGTTTCTGTAGTGCTCGCTGGTTGTATGTCTGAGAGGAAAGATGTGTATGGCAAGATACAGGGTGAAATTAATTTGACAGTTGTTGGAGAGCTGCTGTGAATGGTAACTGAAAGTAAACATAGTGAAAACCTGACAGATGAAAGTAATTTCAGTCCTTCTGAGAGATGCAGAACTTCTGCTGGTTTTATAGTGGCATTGTTGTAAGCGTGTTAATACTCAAGAAACCTGCATCTAAGCATTGTGCCCGATAGATTTGTATATGTCCTGTTAATGCCGAGTTTACAACTCATCCATCCATGATTTTCTCTCTGGCTTTGCCAGAGATAAGAAGCATAATCTTACCTCTAACAGTGATGTGATATAAATATTGCATTTGACAGGTGGGGATAGATTTTACAGGCTCCAACGGAGACCCTCGCTCTCCAGACTCTCTGCATTACCTGAGCCCTAATGGAGTTAATGAATACCTAACAGCCATTTGGTCTGTGGGAATGGTCATTCAGGATTATGATACGTAAGTTCTAGATTTTTGTTTAAATATTTTTTTATATATGTATAGATTTCTCTGGTAGTTTCTTAAACCAGTGTTGAAGATGCCAACAGATACATTGGAATGAAACTTCTGAGCTGAAATGCAGAGTTAAAAAGGACTTTGTAGTTACTGCACAATCACAACCAGAAGCTTATGTTTACAGCAGACAAGCAAGGCTTTTCATCTGTGCTGTAAAGAGCAGCATTAATTTAAATAAATGCTTGCATTCTTGCCAACTGGGTGTTAAAGACTGGTTTTGGTTCTAGAGACAATTACAGGAGGGAACTTCTATTTAATTTTGCCTTTTAGTGCTTAATAAGCATCATTTTTACTGATCAAAAGCAGCACTAATTAGCTAAACTTACTGAACTCTATAACAGCTTTTAAAGAAAGTCACTTACTTCATTTTCTCAAAATTGCCTTTTTTAGAGATAAGATGTTTCCAGCCTTTGGATTTGGTGCACAAATTCCTCCTTCCTTTCAGGTAATGGAATATGTAAATGCACAACTCAAAACACTTCAAAAGGAGATTGTGTATACAGTCCTGACTATGTCTTCTGTGTTTTGACAGGTGTCACATGAATTCCCAATAAATTTTAACCCATCAAACCCATTCTGTAATGGTAAGTCTGAGAAAGTGACACCAGACCTAGAGAATGAAATGTCTAAAGTGAAGGGATAAAAACACTTGAAAGGTGAACTGTGAAGCATGTTGTTCTAATTAAATAATGAGTTTAGCTGTGTAGCAGGAAACAATTTTATAACCATTTTCTTAGTTATTAAGAATAGCATTTGGTCTCTCTTCTGTAACAGTTTGTGAAAAAAGTGTTTTAAACAGCCAGGGCACAGCAGAGGAGAGCTGTGAACAGTTCCCTCGTGTTGTCAAACCTCTTAATTCTACTTCGCTGCAGGTGTGGGGTGGTCTGGTTTGAGTGCAAATCTTCTAGTGCCTGTTCAGTGTGGCCTCTCTGATCACACTACGAACTGCCACAAGCATCCAGCGGGAGAGAACTGTTATAATTCAGCTACATGCACTTAAGTATATGGTAATTGGCTTTTCTGTTTGCAAAAAGCCAAGCATGTTAAGCATGGGTGTTTAGCACTGGTCAAGCTGAAGGCCTCCATTGCTCATGTGTAATTTTTTTTAATCATGGTTAATTTTAATTCTATTCATCATCTCTTTAAACACATGATATATACAGTGTTCTAGGAAGATCAGGTGTGAAAAATTAATATGATCTATTTGTGTTCTCTAGGAATCCAAGGCATCGTTGATGCGTATCGGGCTTGTCTTCCTCAAGTAAAGTTATATGGGCCAACAAATTTTTCTCCGATTATAAATCATGTGGCAAGATTTGCTGCTGCAGCTACACAACAGCAAACAGCATCTGTAAGTTCTTTATGGTAGTGTGTGTATTTTTCTTACTTTTTTTTCCCCTTCTAGTTTATAAATATTATTTTTCTCTTTTAAGCCTATAAGTATAGTTGTTTAAACAGTTAGCCATGTACCTTGTGGATTGGTGTTTGGTACCCGCAAAACGAGATAAAAGCTAACTGATTTTTGCAGATTGTACATAACAATTTTCTCCCAAACTAACTAAATAAACTCTTTGGATTTGAAGTATCAACTTAAAAATACATGGCACCTTTATAGTATCTTCTGTTCAAAGTTATTACAGTGCTATAAAGGTATTAGCATCTAATTTTATCCTTTGCATGTAGGAGAGTGATTTTATCTCACCTGGGAAAAATACTAGAACTTGTTTCATGTCAGATAGTTGAGAGAGCGAATTAAGTAAGGCAACAAAGAAATGGAGGATATAGCTCCGTGACTCCTCAGTACTAACATAGACAACTGTCTGTACTATAAAGCTTCAAGTGCTGTATGTGCTGTGCCCTCCTCCCTGTTAAAATTGTATGTGTGAGTTGTTGAGCTTATTAAGAAATAGGAAGTCTGAAGAGCAAGTCTTGAGTATCAAATCATTTAGATAATAATCCATGTGAGATCAGCAGATCCGAAGCCATAAATACCCTAAATCATTGATGACAGCAGATACTGGTATCTCAGAGGTCGTGTAAAATCAGAAAATAAAATCAGTTATTTTTGCATACAAATGTACCTGTGCAAACCAATTTGGAAAAGAGTTATGGATTTTCATATGCCAAGAGGTTTGTAAGGTTTTGCCTTGGTAGTCTTTCAGTAGCAACTGTCATCAATATGTATTATGAAAGCAGCAAAACTTTTGTACTTTTTTTTTTTTTTTTCTGAGAGTGCAATATCCCTAGCAAGAGATTGATTTTTATTGCCTGAAAGAATATATTGGAGAAAGTTCACTGGCTTGGCATTTAAGGCATATTGTAGATACTTTAGGTTGGCTTTCAGTTTTGGAGTTGTTTTTTTTCCGGTATGGGGGAAGTATAAGAAGAGAGAAATAAATCCAGTGTGATGTGCTGTCGTCCTGCCGTTCGTAGCCTTCTCTGATCACAGTTGCTGTGTAGACATTTTTGTTGAAGTGGGGAAATGGAGTGGTGGGAAGCAATGAGAAAAGGAGATAAGGGAAAACCAATTATTTTGGAGGCAGATAAGGGAAGATGGGAAGCAAAGTACTGAAGAGGAAGACTTCTAAGAATACTGGTAGTACCTTTGGAACTTCAATTTGTGCTTGCCAGTAATCATCTGAAATGAACAAACTGAGAGAAGACCTGAAGTCTGAAAAGTGTTTGATAGTTTCTGAACTTTGTATTTCTACCTTGTTCTTGATACTTCAATCCAGAACAGAGGCTAAGATGCCAGCTTTTAGAAGCCCTAGCATTATAGTGGAAGTAACTCAAGTGGTACTTGAATAAATTACCAAAATACTGCAAAATGGTCTCGGATGCCTTGGTAATTAACCTCATAAAGCAGCTAGAAAACATGCTTAAAGGAATTTGAAAATGGTCATGATGTTTTTTTGGCAAAAAATGTGGTTTTGTCTATATTTAGGATCTTAGGAAGACACTGAAAAAATGAAAGCCGGTTTCATTACCCTTGGTAGCACACTCTTTGTTGATCTGCTCTTAACTGAATGAAGCGAAGGGCAGCATTTCATAAAGGTATTGGTAGACTAGAAAGGAAACACGAGTTTCACAGGTAGCAGAGAGAGAGAATTAAGGTAACAAAGAAATGGAGGATATAGCTCCCGTCACCTTGGTACCAGCCTCTGTCCAGATCCTCAATAAATCTTTCCTTGTCCAAAACCTCAATAAACTGCCTTCTATCCTAGGATAAATACTCAGAAGATAGGTTAACTGTTGGTTTGTCTGGGGCTTTTGGAGAGAGGGAGGGTGATGCCATCGAGTTTTTGGGAGGTGGCTGTTTAAAGGTGACTTCTTTTAAAAGATTGATGATGTCTGCCTTATAAATTTATTTGGACTGTACAGATGAAGCCTGGCCACAACTTAAATGTTTGATTGTAAAATTCAGTGAGTGCATTGAACGTGCTCAAAGTGACAACAGTGTGTAGTCTGTATGTTCATTTTTTTACATGTACGTACCTACATGTTTTCTATTTCTTTGTCATAGCACAGTGTTTATTGTCTTGACAGCAATACTTTATACTTCTGATCATAACGGATGGTGTGATAACAGACCTTGATCAAACTCGAACTGCTATAGTTAATGCTTCAAAATTGCCCATGTCCATTATAATTGTTGGTGTTGGAGGAGCAGACTTTGATGCTATGGAGTTTCTTGATGGTGACAATGGAGTCCTTAGGTCCTCATCGGGAGAACCAGCTGTCAGAGACATTGTCCAGTTTGTGCCATTCAGAAAGTTTCAAAATGTAAGTAATCTTAATGGTGTGATTAATAAATATTGTAGAGGCATGCTGGGTTTGCTAGGATATCCTACTTACAGTCCTAAGCTTTGCAGTGTCTCCAAAATGAATTCTGAGAATTTTTTTGTCAAATGATAAAAAAAATACTTCACATTAGGTGAGCCGACTCATGTTTAAAAAGAGTCTGTTTTTGGTTTGAGTGCTGCATTTCTGACATGTTGCTGCAGGGGAATGATGTTTGTAAATTTCCCTCAGACTTGATTACACGAATGTGGTTTTCATTTGGGAAGAAGAACTTACTGTGCTTTTGTTCTTATGGAAAAGTGCTTTTTATTGTGGATGCCCATTTGTACGTGTGGTTTAGTCTCACATTTTAGAGCAGGGGTAAAATTCAAGACTAAATCACAGAGGTCGTAATCAGTAGAAGCCGTGTGTGAGCACAGTAGTGGTGATAGTTTTCATTTTCATTAAAGCAAATAGACCAAAAAAACCCCAGGCAGTGAAAGAATGGAGTCCTGATTTTTTTGCTGCAGAACCTAATAAAATATGCACAGGCTAATATAGTCTGACCTTTAAATATTGTATCACTGGAAAAAGTTGATTCAGAAAAATGCTCAGGATGGGGAATGTAAGATCAATATTTTTATTTCCATCTGTCAAAGTTGTATTGCAAGGTGACAAACAACTGTGGCAGATGCTCACTGTTACCCCTTCACTCACCCGCCCCTTAGATAGGAAAAAGTGATAAGGAGGAAGGAAGAGAGACTTCAAGTTGGAAAGGTTTTAAAGGCTTTACTAATGTTACTAATAAATAGAGAAAATGATACAAAATATACAAACCCAGTCCTGAATGTCTGGGGTGAAGTAGCGTTTAACCCCTCTGGCACAGAGCTGGTGTCGCTCCAGCAGCTGCAGCGTCTCAGGCCTTGGATCACAGGCGTGACTGGCAGGATCCTCTTAAGATGCGGGCCATGGTCAAAGAGAGCAAGACCCTCGTGATCTCTCTCTTTTGTAGGCTGTATGATGCATATGGGATGGAATAGTCAGTTGGTCAGTTTTAGTCACCTGTTCTGTCCACCCGGCCTTGCAAATATGTCCAGTTATCAGTTAACTTTGGTTATCATAGTAATAAATCTAAACATGAGCTTCTTCTGCATTCCTTTGGTCATCTGACCAGCTCTGGAGCACAGTGTCTGAAAAACATGCATTTACTTAGAAGAAAAGTGCAGTTACTTAGGAGGTACTTAGAAGAACTTAGCTGAAAGGAAAATTCACTTAAAAGAGAACTGGTCTTGTTTTTAACAAAACCAGGACACCATTGCAATATATTCTAATTTCGTTTTGTTTCTTAGTATTAACCCTGTTACTAATACTCCTATACCTTCTTATTTTGCTCTGTATTTTTATGTTTACTTTTGATACAAGTTCTTTGTCTAATCTCAGAGCAACTCAGGCAAACTGAAAGGAGGAAGGAGAGCAAAATCAGTACAGAATATGCTTACTGAATAATGTGCTTGGATGTGGATTAACTAAGGTCAATATTCAGTATAAAATTATATATTCAAATGCTTTCAGTTTCTGGAAGAAGAGGTGCTTTTTTTCTTCATTGATACTTAGACTTTCAGTAAAAACAGTATCTCTGGGAGAGCTGCTCTGTAGCAGGGCAGATATTGTGGATGAGAATTGGTTTGCAGATGCTGAGACAAGCCCCTGAAGGGTCACCTTAGGCAGATAGTGGAAGTGTGTTTACCTGGCTGAACTGCAACATCTGCCCTCTGTGTGTATTTCATATGACAAAAGGTATCTTCAGACATGGCAAACCCTTTGCACACCCAGATCCTGTTCCTGCAGCGGAACACGGCAGACAGCTGGTGCCTGGGAATGGGAATGAGATGGTGAAGATGTCAGGGAAGGATCCGTCTGCACCACAAGGGCACTGAGTAAATTCCTCTGTAAAATGTCAGACTTTAAATTGGCCTAGTAGAGGATGTGCTTGTTACCCATCTTAGGATCTCTGTTAACAGTTGGTGGAAACTGAAACTCGATGTTCTTTTTTTATAAGTCTCCCAAAGAAGCTCTGGCGCAGTGTGTCCTGGCAGAAGTCCCTCAGCAAGTGGTGAACTACTTCAGCACCTACAAACTGCAGCCTCCCAGGAATCCTGCTGCAAAGTGAATGGGCTGAGCAGGGCAGCCAAGACTTCGTGCTTGCTTTCCTTGCTTATCTACTGACTTTGGTTCTTGAGATGCTTCTGTCTACATGTATGCACACACCACTGTATGGTCATGTCTGTTAGCTTTTTGCCTGCAAAACACTTTGCCAAGTGTGCCTTTCAAGGGCCATAATTGTTATTGTGTTGATATTTGATGTCCATTTGAGAGACGGTGCTTACATGGATGCATTTTATTTTGAAGAGGGGGAAAAAAAAGAGGTTGAATATGCAGAGAGAAGAGGGGAAACAGCTGGAAGGGGAGCAGCTGCCTGTTTGATGAATATGGCCAGTGGGAGTGTTCAGTTACTTTTGTGGGGATCAACACCAGGGACTGTGGTTTCTCAGTGATCATAAAATGAGCCAGAAATGAAAAAGAGGGTGTGTCCCCACCAAGCAGATAAAAGTTTATATGTACTTCAATGAATCTGCAATACTTGAGACATCCGTGTCTATTAAGCCACCATAGGACAATTTTGTCACAGGAGTTTCAGAATGAGCCGAGGGCCAGAACAGAATGCAGGGCCCCTCCTTGCGTGCCTGTGTCACGTTTGCCACCTCAGTGCCTTTAGCCAGTGCCTGGGATTGAGGCTGTGTGAACACGAGCCAACAAGTCGTTAAAGTATATACTCTTTTATAGAGAGCAGTCCCTTAAGGTAGTAGAGGAATAACTAGTGTGAATCAAGATAAACCTCTAACATCTCAGAAAAATACTCTTAGCCTTTGAGGACTGTAAAGGCTGTAAGGTGTGCTTTGGTGTGTACTGTGCTGGAAAGCAGAATGTCCACATTTTATTGTGGTTTAGTTGTTTTTTTTTTCCATAAACCAGCCATGACTATTGATCTTTAAAGGGCATTTTGTGAAGTGGGAATGTACTTTCCAGGTAAAAAGGTTTTGTCTGAAGATTTTCAAGCAAAGACAGATCTTGAAAGTGCTACCCAATTTATATTGGTTTTGTCATATTTTGAATCATGCTTCTTTTTCATGAGCTCACTAATGAAAAGTGCCTGCAAAAATGCAATCTTGCTTTTTCCCTCCCGGTAGGGAGACATAAGAAAGTCTATAAGCTCTAATCCTGTAATCAGGTTTCATTTCCCTGGGGCAAATAATTTCTGTTCTGTTTTCTTGGCTCAAGCTTTTTATTCACCGTTTACAGGAAGTGTAAATCATGTTGTGTTGCTTAGTGGAAAGATGAAGCGTTCTTGTCTCCCAGCTGCATGCGGCTTTGAGGATCAATTCTGATCCTGTTAGTTCATGTAACATAGGTGGATGTAAAGGTCTCATTTATCACTTCCAAAATGCCCATCCTGAACGTTAATTTTGCAGTTTCACGTTTGAATTGGTTTAGTGTTAGACATCCGACTGATCTGATTTTGGATGGTCTAGTTGTAACATGTCAGAACAGAATGGACTAACACTAAATTTATCATCCTTGAGTGCTCCAGATGGCACCAGCTCATAGTATATATGACCTCTTTAGTTGCTGGAGCTGCTCTTTCTTTTTTTTTTCCATACAGATACAACCCTGTCAAAAATCTGAATTCACATAAACATTGGTGGATGAGAGATATATGTATTGAGATTGTCTTATACATCCTGTAAAAAAAGATATGTTGTAGACAGCTGACTAGTTGTCAGTCATGCCTGTATGTGTTATTCTCCACTCCATTTTCCTTGGTGGAAGGGCTTCCTAAATAGTTTCAGTAGTGGAATACTAAGGAAGAGATTTTTGTTTCATATTAAGCCAAGTTCTTTCTTTTTTGAAATCTAATTGATTTGCTTCATTATATAAAAATATACAGTCATCTTTTTATCAGTGTAGTACAAGTGTGTAACTATATATAAAATTATGATGAAGTGTCATGCCAAATATGCAACACAAAATATAAAGATCAAGGAAGTAGTTATAATGAACCTAAATCACACTGCTGCACATTGATATTGTATGATTTTTGGAACAGTAAACTGTTTCACAGCTACTTGCTCCATGTACAGAGATAACTGGATGCGGTATTAGTGCTTGTCAAGGTTCACTGATGTGGATGAGTACTACTGATAGGAGTACAGGATACTACTGAAGTTCCTCTGAGCTGTCTGCCTCAAGTATAGCGCTGCATTGGAGTTCATTTACCAATTCTGTTTTAAGTTGCCATGGAAGTGCATTTAAATGCATTTAAGTATGTTAATAGGTATCATTTTAAATATCTGCAGCATATAAAATACATAAACCCTTTTGTTCGTGTTCTGTGTGTTGACAGTAGAGAATTCATGATCATTTGTTGTAAAAGTGCCACTATGTTACTCAAGCTTAGGGAATTAAGCAGCATAACGACACCTTCTTCTCCATGTGCCCTGTTCTGTGTAAAATAAAAGCGTTTCAGACCTGACAGCAGCAAGAATAATTTTCCCAGTATAAGTTCTCTTAGAGGTGCACAGCAAACAGCTTGTGGGGAAATTTGGAACCTTCCAGGTTAGGCTGGAGCAACATTCTGAGGAATGCAGCAGATTGTGAGTCGAGAGGGAGGGGAGTTATTTTGTTGCTTTGCCATTTTTTGTTTGTTTATTTTTACATGTTAAAAATGCCTTATTAGTTTGAGGGTGACAAAGCAAAATACTGTCAATTCGTTGGAAAGTGAATGTGCTTGTAGGTCACTGGCACCACCTTGTGATAAAAATGATGTACAGCAGTTTTTATAATCAGATGCTTTTTGCCATTTAATAGTTGTAATATATACGTATGTACAGCAGAGAAATAACCTGTAATAAGAATTTTTTTTACTTTCCTATGTATTTCAGTTCTGATGGAGCTAACTGATTTACTACGCCTATGCATTAAAAATATAATTTCAGTATACTATTTTTGCATTGTTCTTTTGTATTAAGCGTTCTCTGTATCATGCCAAGTGCTGCTTTTGCAGTTCCACTGATGAGTATTCCACAAGCTGAACAGCTCAGATTTGCAAGTGTTATCAGATGAGAGGAAAAATACTTATTCGCTCCGTGGTTTTGAATGTGGAGGGTATATTTCATTAAACATCTCAAAATGGCTTTTAGCAAGAAGATAACGCTGAAGTTGGACAGTTTCAGCAGTGAGTGTTTCATGTTCTTTGGCATTTTAGAGCTCTCCTGTGCATGCTATTCATACAATTATTATCAGGTTTTCCCAAACTTTTCTTTCGAACAGCATTTTAAATAGAGAGCCATGGAGATTTGTTTATTTTTAGTTTTCAAGTACTTTGTCTTACTCCACCCTTCAATTTCTTTACATTCAAGTGTAGTCAAGTCTGAGATGCTTTACTTGGAAAAGGAGATGCTAGAGACAAGCATTGCAGCAGAGTGTGATGCTGTACAGAACCTGAGGGAGCTTTGCTACTGGAAGTTGTGTCTTCTAAGTGCTCCAGAGTAATTCAGTCGACATCTCCACTGGTCAGGAATCATCAGGGTAAAATTAGTTCCTGAAAGGATTTACTACATCTTACATCTTGACCTTTCTTGTGTCATTCTTTCTGGTGAAAACCTTATAAATACTTGCAATGTGGATTCCTGGACCCTTCCCGCCCCTGCCTACCCCTAAAAATGGAGGAATTCTGGGAAGGGAAAAATCCTCCAACAACAGAAAACCAGGATATCAGAGAAAACCAGATGGATGTTACCTCTGTGTGGCCATGATCTTCTGGAAACACTGACATTTCTGCTCTTTCGTTTTGGGTCTAAGAACTCGAGAGCTGTGCATAATTTGGTAATTTAGCAGACAGAACTGACAGGCTGATCCTGAGCTGTTAATTGCTGTAGCAAAGCAGCAACTCGTGGGATGCTCTGTCGCTGCAGTGTGATGCTGCTGCGGTCTCAGCCCTTACTTTGTAATTTACGTCAGTGAGTGACGGATGAACTTAAATATGCCAACAGTGAAAACATTTGAAGTTATGTTGGTAGCATTTGTGTAGGCCGAAGGGGACTGGATGTGTTGCAGTGGGAGTGTGCTTTACTCATTCATACAAAAATCTTAAAATAGGGGGGTTTATGGGTTTTTCTTCCCTCCTCTGTAATGTTTTAACAACTCTCTCTCTCTCAAAAAGAGGTTAGAACAATATATATTGTAATAAATACATAGATCATTATTATTTGCAGAAGGCCTCATTTGTGAAGCATTTCTATAATATTTCTAATATTGAGATTTTTGGATGTGCAGTAGATACATAATTTTTTATAACGCTTCTTACTTTCTCCCTCTGTTGTGACATGCTTTTTTCTTACAAATCAATTAACAAGTAACAAAAAAATAAAGACGGTTCTTCCTACATAGCAATTGAATCTTGACCTCACTGCTAATGTGACAAAACTTTCTTTTTGAAAGAGATTTGGGGATTTGTCATGTCAGAGGATGTGTGGAATATGCAGCATCTAGAATTCAATAA
Source organism: Columba livia (assembly GCF_036013475.1). Taxonomy (NCBI): domain Eukaryota; kingdom Metazoa; phylum Chordata; class Aves; order Columbiformes; family Columbidae; genus Columba; species Columba livia. The sequence continues at coordinate 134,520,596 of NC_088603.1, forward strand.
CCTCGCTTTTACTCAGGCAAAGCTCCCACTGATTCAGGTTGGGCTGCCACTTTGGCCTGTGATGAGAGAAGTTCAAAGGCTTGAAGAGCAGGCCTGCAGAATGCGTAGCCTGCGGGACCAAATACAGCCCGCAAAGTGAATTGTTTAATTTTGGCACGGTGCCTGCCTTGGTTGGCTGGTCAGCTGAGCAGCTGTGAAGCCTGCCCTTAGCATTTCTTGGCTTGGCCTCTGCATAATGGTTTTAGTTCCCAGAACTGTACATCCTGTGAGGAGTGAAAGTGAATAGGGAGAGAGAGGAGGCGCAAACCCGTGGAAGTGAAAAAATTGATAATTAAGCTTAAAACACAGCTTCAGTCTTTTGTTTAGTATTGCATCCCTTTCTGTGCTGAGTCAACACGCAAGGCTGACGGTGTGGGAGCTCCTTGTCAGGGAGCTGTGGCACTGGGAAAGGCTTTACTTCAGTTCACAGGTGGGATGTGGCTCAGCCCCGGTGATGAACGGGGCTCACCTTGCACCATCAATCGAGGTCTATGATGAAGGTGAAGAACTGGAGCATTGGTTGAAGGTATCCACCACAGAGACAGAAAGCGTGAGTCTTGCTTTTTGTACAACAGCCTTTAGTTTTGAAGTGGCTAGTGTCAACTGCTTGCTCTTCCGAGAGCATTATTAATGCCCAACCCCTTGAGAAGATCAAATGTGTAAGTCAGCAGCCCAAAGTTAAAGGTCACCCCTGGGGCTGGGGGCGGTGAACATCCAAGTCTTTGCCATGGTTATTCACCAGGGTCGAAGACACTGGAGTAGATTCTCGTGCTTTCAAAAGGCTGGCAATAATGCTCCAATCCTCTTCCCCCTTTTGTATTTTGTGGTTTTGATCTTTTGACAATGGTTTCGTTTTGTAACCCTCTGTCCAAGCTAAAACTGAGCCACCCTGATCACAAAGGCAGGTCGTTTATTAGAAGTATAACGGGAGGAGAGAGAAGCATCGAGAGAAAGTTGAGTAACTTCAGCAATAGTAGGGCAGTAACAAGAAAAAGGATAATGATGGGAAACCAGAAAAGAAAATAGAAAAGAATGCATACAAAAGTTAGAAGTAAATTGAGCAACAGGAACAGCAATAAGAAAGTGAGGATAAACAGGAGAGGCAGGAACAAGACAGAGTAAAAGAAAAAGGAGAGCATGGGTTAAACAAGAAACAAGTGGTCCTAAAATATTGTCTGAGCTCTAATTCCTATTACAGCAGAAGCTCCGTTAAGGGGTAGTTATATAAATAATTTGTCCGGTTGTCTCAGGAGAGGAGGAAGTGGGGGTTGAAGGTAGATTTTTCTCTTGAGTAGTCTCTACTTTTAATCTTTTGTACCCAAAAGCAAAGCCACACTAGATCTCTGAATTCAGCAAGACAATAGATGGGGCCACAGCCCAAAGCACCATCTATGTATTTTTTTTCTCTTTAACTTCCACTTTAAGGATCTCTCCTTCTCCTGCTCTGGGGGATGGAGACATACTAATGATCAGAGACTCTTTACTGGTTCCTCTTTGCATAACTGCAGGTGGTTTAGGTTTAGCATCTGCATTTGGCTCTTCCTTTTGTGCAGGTGGGGGTGCAGATGTGGCCGCTGGCTCCACGGATTTCTTCTCTTCTTTAGGCTTTTTCTCTGCTTCAGCTTGAGTTTCCTAGAAACAAGAAGTTACGTGTTTTCCAATGCTGCAGAAGAAATTCAGGAAGTATTTCTATTCCGTAACATGCAGTGGAAAGGCACAGCATGGACACTGTGATGAATGGTAGGCAACCTAGGTAAATTTGCGTTTAGGTGCTGAAAATCAGTTTCTAAATGAAAAATGCCATTTCAGAATCAGAATGTCAACATAAGACCTGGTAAAAGCTTGTGGATAGTAATAGTATCTGCTTATAAATACAGCAGGATGAAACAAGCGCATTTTGGGGCACACAACCCTTCCTTAGGTCTTGCCTTGATTCATATACTTAGACTAGTATAGAAAGGAAAAGTGTTCTGTAAATCTTGACGTATTGCCCAGTGCCCCGGTTCTTTGGCCAAGCCTATTTGCTATGAAGTTCACAAATACACATTAAGTTGAGCAATGTTTCTGGTCCAATCATAAAGTTATATCATTTGTGTAAGCAAAGTTCCTTGTTTAACTTAAAAAAATAAATGAAAACAGTGCCAGTTCAGTTATAGAGACAGAATTCTGCTGCTTTTGGGTAAATATGTAGAAGTGAGCAGATTCTTCTTAGCATTTCTCAGAATGCAGTATACTGTGGGAATTATTTTTCATCAACTAAAATAATAATTTTCTCATAAATGCAGTATATTAGAGATTTAATCAGTTTTAGCTGTGTGGGCTAAACTTTAAATTTTGTCTTCAGGATTTGTGACACCCAAAGATATGACTTTGAATTGGAAAGTTCATTGTGTGCTTGAGTCAGCTGGATCAGATTATTTTGTTAGGATATTTCTGTATTTACTGTTGCTTACATGAAATTAAAAGGTCAGATGCCATTAGGGTCTTTGTAAAGTCTATTTTATCCTTACTCACTTTGAGGATTTTTGCTTGCTTGCTTTTTTCATTACTTTTTCTTTGCTTTTGTTTTCTCTGCTCAGCATAGAGTCCAGATCCAGGGAGATTTGAGCCAAATTTTAAAATTAGTATTTACAGAGATTCCGTACAGTGATTATATCTCAGCTGCTGGGAGTGGGAGTTTTGGCTGTTGATTGCAGTAAGGCTATATTTTCATCTACTCTATTTCCCCAGCCCCTCCCTGTATCTTTCCTGTTTCACTCTTCAGCACCTGGAATTATCTGCTCTCTTTGCTGTGGCATTACCTGGGTGTCTTGCTCTCTCTTCAGCTGCAGCAGCCTAGTAAGGCCGTCTCTTCCTTTACCTCCAAGCATCGCTTTAAACAACTTTGGAGTTTCCTGTTTCTGCGTAAATAGACCAGCCAAACCCCGAGGTTGTTGCACTGGTGGTCCTGGAGCAGGTTTCCCCTTCTCCTTCAGCAGCACCCTGGAGACAGGAAGGAATGAGAACATGTGGCAGGGCCGTGTAAGTGAGCAAAGTTCCTGCAAAGCTAAAATGTCGCATTCATGGATGAAAATCTGGCAAAATTTCCAGGGAATTTTTTTATTCCAGGTCCAGTGACAAGAGCAAAGCTGGAAAGGGTAAAGGGTAAGGGTTTTACCCTGGGCTCTGGTAGAGCTGGGGTCTACTGTTGTAATTTGGTGTTAGAATCATAGAATCTTTTAGGTTGGAAAAGACCTGAAGATAATAGAGTCCAACCATTACCTAGCACTGCCAAGTCCACCACTAAACTATGTCCCTAAGCACCACATCTACATGTACCTCCAGGGATGGTGACTCAACCCCTTCCCTGTTCCAATGCCTGACAACCCTTTCCATGAAGAATTTTTTCCTAATATCAAATCTAAACTTCCCCTGGCACAACTTGAGGCCATATCCTCTTGTCCTACAGCTTGTTACTTGGGAGAAGAGACCAACATTCTCCACGCTACAACCTCTTTTCAGGTAGTTGCAGACAGCAATAAGGTCTCCCCTCAGCCTCCTTTTCCTCAGGCTAAACAGCCCCAGCTCCCTCAGTCGCTCCTCATAAGACTTGTGCTGCAGACCCCTCACTAGCTTTGTTGCCCTTCTCTGAACTCTCTCCAGCACCTCAATGTCTTTCTTGTACTGTGGGGCCCAAAACTGAACACAGGATTTGAGGTTTGGCCTCACCAGTGCAGAGTACAGGGCAATGATCCCTCCCCTTGTCCCGCTGGCCACACTATTCCTGATACAAGCCAGGATGCTGTTGGCCTTTTTTGACACCTGAGCATGCTGCTGTCTCGTAATCAGCCAGCTGTTGACCAACACACTCAGGTCCTTTTCCACTGGGCAGCTTTTCAGCCACTCTTCCCTGAGCATATAGTGCTGCCTAGGGTTGTTGTGACCCAGGTGCAGGACCGAGCACTTGTCCTTGTTCAACCTCATACAACAGGAGTTGTCCATTGGTCCAGCCAGTCCAGATTCCTCTGTAAAGTGTTCCTATCCTCCAGCAGATCAACACTCCCACCCAATTTGGTGTCATCTGCAAAGTTACTGAGGGTGCACTCAATCCCCGTATCCAGATCCCTGATAAAGAGATTAAACAGAACTGGCCCCAATACTGAGCCCTGGGGAGCAACACTTGTGACTGGCTGCCAAGTGGATTTGAGTCTTTGGGCCCAGCCATCCAGCCAGTTTTTTACCCAGCAGAGAGCATTCCCATCCAAGGCATGAGCAGCCAGTCACCCGTATCCTTCAGAATAAACAAGTGCAGGCTGAAATTAAGGTATTGCAAAGCAGATGAGGGTTTTATAAGGGGAGAAGCAGTGAGAAGGAGGATGGCTGCCTTATACCTGAGGTGGAAGCGTCTTACCTGGCCTTCAGGATGCAAATTCAGCATTAGTTGTCAATTTGGAGTCTAGCTGATGGCTTGTGAAATAAACAGTTTACCAAACTAAGTCATTATGTCCTTATCTGACATCTGTCCTGTGGATTCTTTCTTGACTATGTAAAGAGTTCTGATACACATCTCCATCTCCTGTCTTGTTACCTTAAATACAATGGAGAAGGCAACTACATTCAGGACTTCATTCTTCTTACCACATTTCCACAAGCCTTGGAATCCCTGCCAAGATTATGGCTTCCACTAACTACTACCAGGCAAATCTGTCCTCTAAATAAAAATGTGTTTACATTAGTTACTCTTCCAAGAAAGGAACACTAATCTGTCCAGAAGCCACAACTCTCCATTCTGCACATAAATAATGTGATTTAAAAACTGTTATTAGGGACATACTTTGCTTTCTTCATGAGAAGTTTTTCTGAGTCAGGATAGTGCACCAAGATTTCATTGAGTGTTTTCTTGTCCAGAATGAAAAGGTTGGCAAAACCATGAGCCACCACATTGGCAGTCCTTCGATTTCCTCCACCTGCAGCTAATAAGCTGGAATGAAAATAAACATGATAAGTCACACTGTTACTTGCCCTAGTGAGGAATCTCTTTGCTGATGGTTCTCCATTTAAATAATCGTAAAGTTCGCTTATGTACTCAACTTTCTATCTGATGTTCTGTGAAGGCTCTTTGCAGCTGGAATTAGAAATATCTTCTTGCCTCAGGAAGGCAGATTGTCACTGCTGGTCAGGAGGATGGAGAGGCAAAGGACTGTGAAAGGTCTTGCTAGACAGAGACTTTTCTCCCAAGAGGCGCCCACTGCAAGGACTGCATTTGTTTTAGTCCTCATGTGAACTTGGCATTTCCTCAGTTTTATTGTTGAAAATGATTTACATCAGAAGCAGAGTAGCACAAGAGCATTATTATTGAAAGAGTTATTTACAATGAATGAATGATTCCCCAAGAATTTTAATTTTCTCAAGCGAGTAAATTCTGTGGGGCTCTGTTTTTCATTTTTCTCACATAGCACATCTCATGTTTGAATGTTGGCAAGTTGAAAGATAGGGATTAGGAAGGTCTTTCAAGCTGACAGTTACAAATGTGTCCGCCAGAGAAAGAAGGCTATTTTGTTTCGAAAGTAAGGCATTAGGCCAGTTTAGCAAGCAGAAGTTGGCCATAGGAAGGATATCCACTTGAAAATTAGATGTTGTACAAGTAAAAATTAAATTGTTCCTCTCACATTAAGAAGAGATCACTTCTCAGCTGTAGTTTTAAGCAAGAGAAGTTGCATTTTGCTCTTAGTTGTAAAATTGCTTTATTACTGTACTCAAGGAGATTCACCCTAAAAATCTGTCCCTTAAATGTTTCCCAGTAAGTTAATAGTTATAGAGAATATTAGTAACCTCTAAATTTAATAGTGATTAAGAAAGGATACTATGGACCCTATAAAACATGAATTAATACTTATCCTAAATATTAATCAAGGATATATAAATATTGGTTTTCATACTAAATATATTTATATAACATACTATAAATATTAGACAATACAAATAATATATTTGACTTACAAAGGATAGTATGAGACCTCTGCAACGGTGTGTAGAAGGCTATTTTTACACATGCACACACACACAGTTTTTCTGCAACCCAAGATATCAATCAATATATGAACTCAAGCTGAAAATGCAGTGTATAGTCTTCTTTTAAACAATTCTGCACAATTCCTCAGATAGAAGAAAACTATTTGCACAATAAGAAAAGCAGATAACAAAAGCTGCAAACAGCTTTGAGTTGTGATGAATCACTTCTCAACAAGTCATTGAACAATCATTTTCAGGCTTTCCTAAGAGAAAGCTCATTTTATCAAGGCAGACTAGGACTAAAGAGATCAACTTTTTCATTATGGTGATGATGTGAGCTGAATTTTACAAGGCAGTCCTTCCTCAAACAGAATGACTATGGACAGCTTTATGAACTTCATGATTGAATCTGCTTTGGCTGGTGTGCTAGTTACACGATAGACGAATTTTTAAAAAATAATTACATTTGTCTTGCAATGGTTCTTGATAATGTAATATCTATATTAATAGAGAAAATTGCTTTTTTTGCCTTTCAGTTTTTACTCCAATTGTTAGACTGAAATGTGGTGATGTTAATATGATAACTTTGAGTTCTTAACGCTAGAAAATTTAATTTAGAGGTATAAAGTTTTGAAAGCGATGACTCAGCTTATCAATTATTTTTTTTAGCTGACATTCATTGAAATTAGCAGATTGATCCAGGGAATGGCGTGTGCATCAGCTGAACGTGCAGGGTTGTGGTGGCTCAGCTGGGCTCCTGTGTACATATGGAGAGAACTGGTAAGTCAGGAAAGGGAAACAGCACCTTGCTTTTGAGCAGGATGTCAAAGACCAAAGAGCAGAGTTCACTGAACAGCAGCTGCTGTGGCAAATCCTGGGACAAAGTGGAAAATGAAGTCTTTCACAAAGCTAAATACTCCCTTTAGTGTTGATTTTTTTAAATAAAAGTTCAAGTTACAAAATCACTGAGTGGCTAAAGCTAATACCAAACGTTTAGAGATCTTCCTGTCAAAAATTTACATATAATTGAGAAGTGGTTTAATTCTTCCAGAATTACCATTTTCTGATAGGAAGTTTTTCTAGTGAAATATCAGTAAATGGATTAAGGAGGACATCTGGCTTAAAGTGTAAATTTCTCTGGGCTAATGAAGTGATGTGTTATAGATGAATTTCTCTCTCAATTGTCTGTGCAGACAGGTTCTCATTAAGACAGCAATCTGTTTGCCGCTGGTTCTGAGATTATTTTGCTTCCCCAAACTGATATTATCTACACAGGAAAGTAGTAATGAGGGTAAGATGTTAATTGGAAGGCAACTGCTATTACTTCATCTGTTTCTGTAATAATTTTCAAGGATGAAATTGGCAAAGGATTTGTCTTGCGTTCTAGTATAATTCAGGCACATTTTTTGAAATAAACATCTTTTGTTTTCTTCAGCTCCTTTGTCCTCAGAGACTCTTTAAACATCATTTACATGCATTTTGAACAGAGTGAGATTAAATAGCAAGTGTCTTATAAATCACGTAGTTTTACCACTTGGAATGAAGCTGGCATATTTCTCTAAATACATTTTGAATCAGAAATTAGGAGGAAGTCAGTCTAATATAAGGTGATAACCATGCTATGAATAGTGAGGGGAAAACTTGGATGTGCTAAATGAAGCAATATTTCATCCATTGAAGAATATATTTTTTCATTTTCTTCTGCTATACAGTGTTCAGAAGACCTTGACAAAGCGTACATAAAGAGGTGCTGTACAAGCTCATTATTTTCTAACACTTCTCTACAAGGAAGAGGGTGAATCTCTACTGATACACTTAGTGCTTAATTTCTTTGCTTTTCTTCAATTTTGGAGATGTCTGCCAGTTGCTGTGTATTTTCTCCTTGAGTTTATCCGCTGCCTGTCATTTATATGCGAATTACATGTGTCTGAACTGTTACGCTGCTGCAGTAGGTCAATGATGAACAAAATGGGACTGGAAGTGAAGGATTATAGCATTGCTGAGAGTTTTACTGGCTATACTGGCAATTATGTGAAGAGCAACACATATTGGGAAATGCATCTTTAATGGTTGTGTAGTTCTCATGTGGAAACAAGTGCTCATCTGTATTAGATCAGTAGTTTGAAAATACCCATCCTTGTTTTAAAACCAATCCTTATAATTTCTCAGTTTAAAAAACAAAGTCCTAGCTCCAAATACAAGACTAATAAATAATTGAAAACTGTGTGTCTGTTGCATACCTGGGCTGCTGTAGCTTTTTCTTTTATCTTTTCATTATTCAGCCTGTACTGAAAAGCAGTGCATTCTTAGCTTTTCCACATAACTTGCAATACAGTATTTTGGTTTGAGGCTTTGCTCAGGTATTATATTGTTACACAGAGAAATACCTTTCAAATAACCTGCTCTCAGAGAGCTAATATAATTTCACTTTCCCACTCCATGAAAAGTCTCTATCTATGGGATGTATCAGGTGTTTCCCACTGGAGGTCTAAGCAAGTTCTGTATGCACATCGCTGGACAAATGGGAATGTGTTCACTACCACAAAGGGAGACACAAGTAGAAGATGAATGTAACCCTGGCACAGAGCTGATTACTGCTTTTCAAAAGGCAGATTAAAGCTACCAGCAAGAGGATTAACAATAACAGGGAGACAGCTGGAAGAAGTCAAGAATCTGGTTTGTCACCTGCAGCAGCGCATGTATTTTATTACTTTTGCTCAGTCCAACCTCTGCAGGAGATGTAGTACCTAAAATCTAGCACTTGGTTGGCTAATTGGGGAAAATGGCACGTAAGAGTTAATGGATTTTGCATAGCAACCACATGGAGAATATGAAAAATGTTTGTAGTCATCAGAGAAAAATACTGTCCAGATGAACTTACACCCAAAAAACTGATCTGTCCATTTTGAATGCTCTTAAACAAATACATTTTCAAATGTGAATGACTGATTTTTGTCAACTTAGTCCCTACTTCAGCTCCTGGACCAGTCTTATTTGCTATTCTAGATTTTTTGATGAATATTAATTATAATTTTTACCATCTGCTCTGTAAGGACACGTAGTCTAACTGTACAGGCAATAAAATGCATTTGCTCTTGCTGTATTGCAGACGTCAGAACATGAAGATGTGTTAGATTTTTTAAAATCTGTCTGTTTATCCCTGTGTACATTGCCCAAAACTCTGGTCTTGGATCTTGCTGGATTAGTCTCTGATGCTTCACTTGGATTTTCCTTCACTGACCTGTATCTCCTTGCTCAGTGTCCTCTAACGTGATCCTACCAGCTTTCTAGGCTTCCATAGTAGCTGTTGTGCGTACCACAGAGAAGTTGAACAATGATTCTTTATTTGATCAGTTCTAAAGAATGTGTTAGAAATAGCGATGGACCTACCTGATCTCCCCAAATACAGCTCCTGCTCTGAGTGTGACCAGAACTTTTGTACCATCAGGGCCTCCAAGGACTTGAACTTCACCCTGTTTGATGATGTACATCTCTCTGCCAATCTCTCCCTGGGAACACAAACACATAAAGATCTAATGTTTTAGCCTGGCAGTGATTTTTTTGTTAGAATAATCTGACAAACTCTTCGTTTATGTTTCCTCTTTCCTATACGTAGGTTTACTTATACTATGGAGAAACGAATGTTTGCAGTACTTTTCCTAGCACTGAGCACAAGTGCAAGGACTGACTCTGGCAGACATAATTGTGATGTGGGACAATATTTGAACAGGAGTAAGACTGTCCAGGACAGCCTGGAAAAAGAAGACTAAATAATAGTCAGGGTCATAGTAGTCAATTCCATCAGCTGTTCTGGGGGAAACTGAAGTACTTCAGCAGCATATTTTATAACAAGTGCAAAAAGGCCCATGCTTCATGGTCTAAAAAGCTTCAGTTTTTACACTGTTTTTACTGTTTCTAATAATCAGTTACATAATTTAAAAGGAAAATAAGAATAAAAAGTCATTCAAAACTTTGTCTAGTTTTCTGTAAATCACTAGATGGTTTAAGAGAATATTAGTTGATTTATTATCCTCCACATGATCTACTAGGATTCAAAGCATGACATTGGTATATTCAATAAAAGGCAGTCAAACTGGAGTGATATAATGCACTTCACAAACGTGGCCATAACAGTCTTTGCATCATCTCAGTAGACAAGCGAATAGATATTTTTCTACTCATGCAGCTGGAGTGACTGAGGCAAAGAAGAAATTTCATTTTAAGAGTGAAAAGGCAACAGGAACAAAGCCAGAACTGAAAATGTATGGCTTGTATTTCCTGTCCCTTCGCTTGTGCCTACAAGCCTGGATGTTGGATCTCCTCGATAAAGTACGGTGAGGCCAACATACATCCAAGGAGGAGGTGGTTCCAACAGGGTTTTATTCCCGACTACACGTTACAGCATTGATGGGACTGCTACGATTGTTGGCCACATAGTAGATCCATACAAGTGAAAGGCCTTTTAGCTCTGAATCCAGCCAGAACAAATTGATATTTCAGTTTCTCACAATCCATTCTTGTTGAGATCTGCTTGTGTCTGACTGCAGTATCAAGACCTTGAATCTGTAATTGTCATTTTTTATCTCTGTTGTGGCAGAGTCCCGGCCGTAGTCTAAGATCCCTTCACACTGTGCATCGTACAAGCAAACACACCAAACTATTCTTCCACCCTTCCCAACCAAAAGTAATTCTGGGACTGATCTTTGAAGGGACACACCTGATCCTTCAGTGCCTTCACAAATGTTTAAACCTCCTACACTGTGGGCTCAATGGGACTAACTCAGCATTTGGGAAGAGAAGCATACGCTTAACACTTGGAGGAACTAGGACCTTAGTGAACGTGCTGGACCAGAACTGCTGAAGACATGTTAAGAGGTTCTGATGGTCACTTCTGGATGTGGTATGAACTGTGGGTCAATTGCCAGAATGGTAACAGTACTGATACTTCAGCCTCCCCTATGCTGTAATTACATCCAACACTGCCTGTAAATATTTTACATGTCTTCTGAAAAGACTTGGGCTCACCTGGTCAGCAGCTGAGCTGTCTACTTGTGTTACTCTAAGGCCATGTTTGATCAAACACTACGAGAAGACAGGCTTCTCTGCTGAGGGACAGTGTGACAGCATTCAGCTCCAAGTCTGGAGATGGCTCAAAGCTGTGCCTGAAGGTCAAACAAGATCAAATCCTGCTGGGAGGAGCAGTATGGGGTGCAGTGTGTTTTCTACATTCTTTGGTAATTCCACTTAAGAGTTTCTGAATACATGAATGAGGCACATACAAAGTATTGTAGAATGAGATCTGCACACTAGGTTTCTATGTATATATGTATAAAAATTAAGCTTGCTCCATTTTAAATGTTAAAACTTCATGTTGTATCATCAGATAAGCCATATTTACATGAAGTACTTTCCCATATTAATGTAATTTTATGTTTGATAGTATAAGTAATGAAATCCATATTGTCTTGTTCTAGGTTGAATCTTGAGAGCACATTTGTTATTATTACACAGAATACCTTAATAACTTTTATGCTATCTAATTCACTCGGGATTAATTTTATTTAAAAGACACTGTTGACCCACATCTGAACTCTTTTTATAAACTACATGCTATAATTATTATTTGAAAGAGACAACAATTCTCACCTTTTTGCAGACAAAATCACCAGGTAAATACACAATGGATTTCAACCTTAGCAGCATGTCATATATCATCTGGGTATCGCACCCCTGTTAAAATAATTAGAAATGTTGGCTCTATTAATTCAGTAACACGAGTGATTATTGGTGCTTACACTGGGCCAACACATGAATGATCCAGGGATCCTTAAGTAGAATGCAAACACAAAACATCATCAAGATCAGCTTTTACAGCAGAGAAAAGGCTGAAAGAATTGTTATTTCAGATACTTATAAAGTTTCCTTCGGGTTAAACACCTCTTTGTGGTTTGTTTTGTTTTGTTTTTTTAAAAGTAAGCTTCTGTACATCTAATTTTGCAGTGGAAGCTCAGTTAGTGCTACATTCATAGTCTCGTGTTTGCTCTTTACTGATCAGGGGAAAAAATAGCAGATCATGTTAAATGTTGGTATGAATCGATGAATTTCATGCCTTCAGCAAATGTGTCAGAACGCATTCAGAATGTAATGTTTACGCAGAGATATCACGATTTTTTATTTTGCAATTATCCAAAAAAACAAATTAGCTTTGAGGTTACAGTATATCAACACTACTTCTAAAAATGCTTTGTTTCCTTGGTTTTGTTGCCAAAAATCTAACCTTAACCACCACATTCAAATTGTACCTCTGGAAAATTATCATGATAACAAATAGAAGGTTTCTTTGCACAAAAAGTCACTAAAATGTAGCATTCGCTACCTCAGAGTTATGTTGCCAGAACACACAGCATTAGTGATCTCTCAGGCAGCGCTGGGTGGGCTACAGTAAGGCAAGGTGAACCATATTAAAAATTGCATTCTTCTATGTCGGACTCTTGAAGTTAGTTATACTCTGAAATCACTTACAGCCTGACCATAACATCAGCTTTAATATATAGATATAACAGGACTGTGTTTAATCTAATTTACTCCTTTTCTTTTTTTTAGTCTCTGCTTTGACAAAAAAAACTCCAAGGGCAGGCACTTTGCTTTGTCCTGAAATGTCTTCACTGACTAAAACATTTCTTAGACTTATTTTGCCTTGCATATTAACACATTTGTTCTTAAGTGTTGCAAAATGCACAATACAAGGTTTCTGTCTAAGGAATACCACTCATTTCTGCATTCTCCTGTGAAACTACTTGCTTTGAATAAGTCAACTTTATTGACAATGGCAAAGTTCACGTCAATTGCAATGGCTAATTGCATTTTGGTTGGCATCTGCTCCAGTAATTCTGATTCATCTGTAAAAGAAAAAAAAAAAGCAAACTGTTAGTTAGAAAATGTAAAGGTAGAATGAAAGAATATCCATAAAAAATGAGCATTGTGCAGAAAAATAACTTAATGGAGCTATTCTAGCATTTATTATTTCAAATGAAGAAGCTACTAATATGGTTTTACTAAGATATTATCTTCTAAGTTACACATCCTGTCTAAAGTTATAACTAGAACATTATATAAATCAATAGAATTTGTGAAGTAGTAAGCATGGTACTGCTTTGCAGTTCTTCTGTTTTCTGAAGTAAATTGAATACCCTGCTCTCCTCATATGCAATTCAGAAAAGCAGAAATGTGAATTACACCCTACATCTGTATCTGTACGACCCCTCGCACTTGGAGTTGCTGTGTAACTAGAATTGGAAAGCCTTACCCAGCATTCCCTGGGAGTCCCATGTGTACTCATACCAGGTTCGAACACGATTTTGGACAACTTTTGGAATAGAGTAAGTGTTCATATAGGAGACAGTGTTATCCATACAGGAACGGTAGTAGTTCTGTCCTGCTGTAGCTGCTCCAATGACATCCCTCATCTGCAAACATCAGTTGTTGTTACTACACATTTCAGCAAAAATAGTCCTGATTTTAATATCTTGTCAACAGTGTATAAAAAGAATAAACCACTTGTTTGCAAAATCACTGATCAATTATACATTCAGCTGCATGTTTTCAATAGGTACTTCATTCACTTTTTAAGAAGCAGTACAGATTTAATCTAATTGTGTTGGAAAAATCTCTATGATTTTAAAGAAATCATTTGTGGATTTTAGCTTATTTTTCTGTCTCATATTTCTGGACGTGGATGAAAAATATAGGTAATGCTTTTCTTAAAAATCCGTAATAAAGCTACTCTGCATTTGGTGTGCAATGCAAGTCAGAAGTGATGCAAATTGGGCTAAATTTGTGTGATAACATCAGGCGGCACATCTAGAATTGAAATCCCACCATTGTTTAAATATTTAAGAGAATCTAGATCAGTCCTAAAAATACATTTTGAGCTGAAATGGGACCTTGGAGATTTTAATGCAGGAACATCGTTTAACATTCCAACACAAGTAAAATTTAGTTTTTAGAAAGTGAATGAGTTAATGTTCATATATATTCATTCTTCAAAAGCATAACTATACACACAGATTTTGTATAATGGCTTCATATTGCAGTGGCCAAGTGTGCTGATGGGATGAATTCTGCTTTTTATTACAGAGGTGCAATTGATTGCAGTAGGAATAACAATTTTTAGGTAAGTGGGCTAAACCAGGAATAGTGCAGTAGCCTTAAGAGCTCTTTGTAAACAGGAATGATGACAAATTGCAATGAAACTGTGTGTTAAAATTTAAGGTTTGAGTCTGCAAATGACAACAAATGGCTACAAAAACTAAGCTGCAAAATGTTCTTCAGCAATGATGCTTTCATTGACAGTTATAACAATTTAGGAAAAAAATACAAATATACAAACTCTGAATATAGTTGAATTCAATAGTTTTCCAGAAGAAATATTTTATATGAACTACTTTCTCTTAATTTGTGTAATTCTTGTTTATGGATGAGTTTTAAATCCTATAGGCAAGAGTCTGTTTCATGATGGTTATTTCTTGTGCTGCTAAACAAAACCAGACATATAGAATTTTTCAGTATTTGATTGAACTTTTCCAATCTTGTATTCAAAATAAAAATTACATTTTAGTTTTCTTTTTTTTTTTTTTTTTTTCTTCTTCATATTTCTTCCAGTATCAAGCATGTAGCAATCAAAAGGTCTGGGATGATTTCTACAGGAGTCTGATAAGACAGAGTCTCACATAGAAACAATGACATTGGTTTTTCTGTAGGCAAGGTATTTTAAAAACCTATGGATCTAAAGCCCAAGTTTAATGGTTACAAGCCTGAAATATTTCAGTTATACTGATCTTTAAATATATCTGATTTGCTGTGTGAAGGGCTTTTTTTTCCCTTTTTTTAGTCTCCTGCCAAATGAGAACCAAGAGAAATAGAAAACAGTCGATTTTCAGGTTAACGAATATATTGTAATTTATGGAAGAGAGCAGAATCCTACTTTGACAGGATAATGGGATTTCCATTAACAGTATTCTATTGACAGTAATATCGAGTGTGACTTATTCAATAATTTGTACATATTAATATCATACCTACAATTATAATGTTACATCAGATTTAACAGTATAATGTGAATGCTAAGGAACTGTCTCCTTGGCTATGGGGAAGAAGGAATTATATGCAGTTTCAAGAATCATCCATGTCCTGCAGAGTGCTGAGTTTAAATCGGCTTGTGTGAAAAAGGACTACGAAACTGGGAAGTAATTAAACATGTGTTTGTCAGTAGAGTAAGTACAAGTAACAGTTAAATAGAGGGACGTTCAGATGGAAGCTCAACTTTTTCCCAGAATTAAACTCCATTAAACTGTATATATTATTGCTACATTACAAGGAACTGAACGTATCTAGTTAATGATTTTTTGAGTTACCTGACCAATTAAGCTGGAGAAGACAAAGACACCCAAGAAAAAATTCAGCAGTTGAAAAACTATCTCAAACAGAGTTTGTGGTTCTGGAAGGCCACCGATAGTGATTAAAGTACGAACTGCCCAGTAGTAACATCTTAGGTACCTGTGGATACAGACAGCATTTTTGTTACAGACTGTAGGTACTTATGCGGTTGAAGTTAAGCATATGCCTACCTGCGTTGGGCCTTTCAATGATGCTTTTCAATCCAGAAGACCTTCAGCAATTTCTGTGAAGGGTTATGATTTTACAAATGATACAGTTACGTGAATTGGATTGAGCTGAATATTCTCACTGACAGCAAACTAAGAATATCTGGGAAATGCAGCAGTTGCTGTTCTTCAGTAACTCTTTGCAGCGTTAGAGAAGACTTCTGTGACAAATTGCCAAGGTGGACACTACAGCATTAGAAAACTACCAGTGAAGACGCCATGATGTTAAAAGCAGTGTAAGTGTTAGAGACTTCCCAGAGTTTACCTAGAATCACAGAAGCACAGAATGTCCTGAGTTGGAAGGGACCCACAAGGATCACCAAGTTCAACTCCTGTCCCTGCATCTGACAACCCCACAGTTCACACTATGTGTCTGAGGGCGTTGTCCAGTCTCTTCTTGAATAGTGAATATTGACTATACCTGTAGCATACTAGGAGCACACACATCTGAAGGTCTCTTCCATGGCTTCACTTGATGACACCAGTGTGAGGCCTTATGATGGGCATGACAAATGCAGTGTTGTTCTTCTTATGTCCATTAATTTTCCTACCCCTTTAACACACTGGTCTTCTTCCCACTCTGCTTCTGAGCATCTTTCATTGGCTCTGCCTCCTGGGTTATGTCAAAAAGAAGTTACATGTTTCCACAAGCTGTGTGTTCATCCATCTTGTCCAAGCCACTTCACTTACTCAGCACTGAAAGGCTGACTTGACTTGTCCTAGTGGGTAGCCTCCACTACCCCTTCTGTCACCTTAACAAACACTTTCTTGCCTTCTTCAGTACTTTCCCTCATGCCTGGGAAGAACTATCCATCAATGGCTAGTGCCCTTCAAGACTTTTCTCAGAGCTCTCTTGATCTAGAAACCAAATATAGCAGTGAGCAATGGTCAGTCACTGACTCTGCTTCAATATACAGATTATATTGACTCCTTCACAGTATCTCTCTGCTGTCTGTCGTTCCTCACACCTGAAGTGTGAGCTCTTTGAACAAATACTTTTTGTTCTGTTCGTACTGCCCTTTTTGTACAGCCTTATGCATGACAAAGCCTGTTGCATTGAATCTGTATATTTCTATTATTATGATAACAAAAGTCTGTGAAAACAACAAAGGACCAAGACAGAATTATTATTTTTTTTTAATTTTGTGAGGATACTCATACTATTTCTCTTAAAAAATACATATTTATATAAAATGTCTTGGCATCTCTAAGATTCTGTTTTAAATTTCATTCTAGAACATGGTACCATTAGTAATGCAGCAGCCCCCACACTGTGCAGTGGAGATTAATTAGTTCAAATCAGTGTCATGAATGTGCTGTCATTTCCTTATTTTCTGATCTACCAAGTAATTGGTTTAGGAAAATTTTTAAAAACCTTCTATTAATTAGAATTTGACTTCCTATGTTTCTGTACGATCAGACTTCAGCTTCACTCCTGATTAGGAGTTGAAGTTTGTTTTCCTTAATTGGACAATAAAATTTTCTGTTCTTTCATCTGTGGCTATTGCTTTTAAAGCAATGAACATTCCTTCTATTTGTTGAATTATATTGAGTTTGAAATAAACAAAAAAAAATAACAAGCACTGAATAAATATTTTTGGAGTTGTTTGTTTTGAAATAGACAGTATTGCATGCATCTTCTCATGCCTACCCTGAATCTGAGGCCACGTCATCTGCTTGCAGACTTCAGGTATACATTTTAATTTGGTGGCCTCCACTTTTAAACTCTGATGTTATTAAGATATGACCTGCACTCCTATTAATTAATGGTCCATGTAACAATACAATTGAAGGGTCAGTTTTGTGCGAATATGAGAAAATAAGCTAAAAATAACAACCAATTCCAATGAGAGTTTTTATTTGAATCACTTAAAGGTGTTTCCAAATCTATGACCTAAAATTTCAGGCTTTACCAAGCCATCAGTTTTTGCTTTTCATTACAAAGTCATCTTTTTCTTGGTTGCAGATTAATGATATGCAGCAACAATGATCACTTTTGCCATAGTTTTCTACTTTCAGGTTTTAACAGCCAGAACTGTCTGTTTTCATTCAGAGTCCTTAAGTGAAAAAATTCATTTAATGGCTGCCATCATATCATTTTTCCTTGTTAGGGCTGCAAAATGAACAGCTGGATTACATCATTATAATATTTTCACTTGAGCTCAAAAAAAATCATCACCTATGCATGCTTCTAATACAGTATGCGTAAGTAGCAGCTTTCTCTTAGACTTCTGTAGCATAAATAAATAGTAAAAAAGGCCTCACATCTGTTTTGAAATAATTGAAGATTTAAGCATAAAATGATGTCTCTAGCTCGTCTGAGAGGAATTATCATATAAAGCATATTAATATCATATTCCTTTGCCATAACTGAGAATGTTGTAGTGCTTGAAATATGCATAATTTATTAATGTAAAAATAAAGACATTAACATTACTTCTGTGCTAGTTACTATAGGAAACAAAAGTAATTATCCAGCTCCCTCACCCCCAATGGTCTTGGATGCCAAGCTTGCTAAGACTACCATGATAGACAAGATAATGTCCATTCTGGGCATGTCTACAAATAATGAAAGCAGATCCTCAAAGCAGTTTAGGGGGTCACATTCTTTGCAGTGTTGTATATTCGAAATGTGAGAGATTTTTTTCAGATCTGCCCATCCCTTTCTGAAGATGTAGTTAATACAGTACATCCTTCGGTAATTTTACTTCAAAAGAAACTTTCTGCTGGCAAAGTCATATAATATTCATTATCTCTTAGGCACAGGTTTTATATTTTCTCCATTGACACATTTTATTGTTTTTATTTTAATCTGAAATGAAAGTTAGACAGTTGAAACATAAAGCAGCTTTTTTTTCTTTTTTTTTCCCCTAAGAAAGGGAGAAATGAGATTGTAAATTTTGTTTAAGGAAAGCCAGAAAAAAACAGACTCCCATTTCAACAGTATTAGCAGCTGTGCTTCCTACGAGCTAGTGCCTGGAAACCATCATTGCTCACTATACAGCTTGCTAGCCTGCTATAAAATGACTGCTGAAGCAAACAACATGAGACAAGAAAGGGATTTTCCCTCTGCACAACACAGATTATGTTTATCCTTCAGGCAAACTACTAGATTTTTAAAGTAAATCCTAGGTATAAAAACATTCAGAAACACTGCAAATAAGATACCTTATAATATTATGCCTTTTTTTTTTTCATAGAAATCTATTTCAGAATACACTAAACTTCTTACATGATTTTGATTAATAAGGATAAAACAAATCTTTGTGCATGTGGCTATCAGATTTTAAGGTAGTACGCACACATTCATTTCTGCCCAGGGAAGCATTATTTTCGGGCTGTCACATTTGACTCCTCTCAGATTATAACCAGGATGGGTTTCAGAAAAGAAGTGACCTTTATAAACTGGTATTCTAATGACCTCATTCTTGCTACCTCTTTTTTTTGAGTGACTTTTTTATCAGATGGCTGTGGGTATGATGATCTGAGACAGAATGGTGTAAACCAGGAAGCTTTTGTCTAAAAAGTGTGGCTGCAAGTAGCAGGTCTGAAAGCACGAGGTCTGCCATGAGTTGGGTTGTGCACTCACAGATTGAAGGTGCAGAACTGGCACTGCATAGCAAGCACTGTGAGAAGCAGAGTTGTTCTAGGCATGTACAGTGACCATTTCCTGGGACTTTCAGATATCTGCTAAGTTTTTGCCCGGAACAGGAAGGCAGCAAGCCATACAGAAACATCAGTGGGATGAAAATAGATGTCTTGATTAATAAATATGCTGGAGGTTTTTGCAGACTACTTGCAAACAGCAGAATATACTATGAGCAAAGTGGAAAGATTTGTTTTGCCTAAATTTAATGCTGACCTGGGGAGTTTGCATGGGAATTTCAGCTCCCTAGTTTTAGTTTCCTTGATGGGCGGTGGTGAGAGAGACAGATACTTCCATGGGACAATTCAGAACAATGACATTACATACCTGCCTTGAATCCCTTTCTAGAGAATTTTTCCATTTTCTTGAGGAATTAGGGGCATCGATCTCTAACTTAGGTAATTACATTAGATTGTAAATAACACATAGTTCAAATTGTTCACTTAGCTGTAATTAAGAGACCTTTTTGACATTCTGCTTCCATGGTTACCATGGCTCTACACTATGGTGTTCTATCAGGGATGCTATCCTGCTGTGTTAGGAGAGACTGAGGTCTGTCTGCCTAATTATACCAAGCTCATGAGTGCAGATTTAATCCTGGGAACATCTTGTGTGGCTAATTTGGGTGCACTGAAGGGGGGTAAAGTTGACTGCCTTTGACTGCACCTCAGGTCAAAGGCTTTGGTTGAAGGCTGCCATGCAAAAGACCTCAGATCTTGAATTGGCACTACCACTTTAGAGTCTGGACATGATCTGGAAAACAAAACAGCTAGCAGAAATTTGCAAAAACAGCTACTTTGATGTTTGAGCGCTATGTACAGCTGTTATAAACTGAAGTCCAACAGTTAGTGTGCCTGCTGAGGAACGTATAAATAATCAAATTGATAAGAGAATCTGTTGTCTGTGTATTCTTTTTAGCCTGGAATGGAAAAAAGAAAATGATCCTAGAAATGTTGACATTTTTAAGAACTGGTATGGCCATAACTAGCAACACTTTACAGACACAGCAGGAATTCTACATAAAATATTCATGCCACTAAATCAGAGCCAGATCATTTGCTTTGGGTCAGTGTAATCTGAGACTACTGGAATTTGGATTAATTTGTCAAAATTCTTATTGTTGCCTTTTTTTTTAATTAGCTAAGAAGCTATATTTGTCCTACCTTCTTTCTGAATGTGGTCCCATTGTATATGAGAGCAATGGTGTATTTTTCTTCTAATATTGGCAACTCTGACCGCTATGTGAAAGGAAATTACATCTACACTGCTGTGCCATAATATATACTGCAGTTCTGGTTACTTTTTCTGACAGATTTTTCCAGGACTTTTCTTAATTCCTGCTTTCCGAAGAAATTAATATACTTAGAAGTATCTTGTCTGGTATGTTTAAATTCACATTGCATCTCCAATAATAACTAATGTTCACGCAATGCCTCTTTGTCAAAAATCCCCAAACATTCAACAATCAGATAATATGTCATGCTTGATTCTCTAAGGTGATGACTATCCCATACAGAAGGCATTTGCTGTGAAGTGGGATACCAAGCTGTACTTTACGAAATGCCGCCCAACATGGGATACTCTTTGGGGTTCTGTGTACATGGGACCATATAATCCAGTACAAGTTAGACACAGGCAAAAGAATAAAGTCATACGTTCACAACCGATATCAGCATCAGGTAGATTAATGGCTTAATGAGGTATGGATATATTCTAGTCGGCATTTTATTTCAGAATCTCAGTATAATTCAGACCTTGAATTATCAGTTTATTGCTATAGTTTACAAAAAATTCTGCCCTAAATCCCATGTGATTTCAGTGTGATGTCACTTGAGAAGTGTTTTTGTCTCCTCATGAAAAGGACATCACAAAATATTAAAAAAACTGAGTGTTGCCTCTGGGCACAACTGCATTGTCTGTGATCAAGCTAGAAAATAATTTCCACCAATTGTTTCCCTGAGTGAAACGTAAAATATTCTTGCTCATGAAAAAAAGAAAGACTTTCTTGCCTGTTCTCTAGGCTGTTCTGAAGAAGCATTAAAATCTTGAAGACTGAGTAAGCGCTCTACTTTTGGAGTTTTCATATTGCTTAGTCTCAGTACCTTATTTTAAATCATGAGTCAAGTATTCCCAAGATTGACTTCAATAAAAATATCTATAATGGAAATTCTTTCTACATTTTTTGTCAGATTTCTGGAAGCCTTGATCCTGCAAATAAATACCTCTGTATAACTTCACTTACATAAGTGGTCCCACTGAGCTCTGTGAGCCTGCTCGCACGTGTCTGACTCCAGTATTGAGCTGTGTATTTTACTGGTGTGTGGAAACTTCAGCCATGTCATATTTTTTTTTGAGTGAGAGAACCCTAATTATAAAAAAAATCAATGCTGCTTTACAGCAAGTGTGTTTTACTCTCAAAGGCTAGAAAAGACCTTACCCTTCAAGACAGTGAATTCACACCAAACTCGTGAAGTCTAACAAAATTACAAGCAAGAGAAGCAAGTCTACAAGAGAAATGTGAAAAGTTGCTTACAGGGTGATTTATGACAGCAGTAGTGCACTATATGTGGTTTTGCAAAGAATGTAATTAATGAACAAATTTAGCTTCTGCAGCTTTAGCTATATTATGTATCTGAATCTACTGGATACATTTTAAGTAACTACACACAAAATATATTATGACTTTGCTGTTTTCTCTTGCTGCCTCTCCATCATTTTAATGAACGTCCATTTCATGACACTCAGCCTGTCGCTGTCACAAGGAGTTTGTGGAAAACTCTGCCAATATCCAGTCCGTCCCACTGAAGACACTGCCACATGTTTAAACATGACCTTCTCAAAACATCAGAGAAAGCGGGTGGAATTTTTTCAGACTAATGACCATGGTGTTTAGAGGGATTAAAATGTTGGATTTTAATGACACAGTGCTATGTGGCAGAAAAGAAATCTGTGCCTCTGATTCCTTTGAGGAATTGTTCTGCAATGCTTCAAACGGTTCCCATGTGCGTATGCAATCAGTAAGTTTAATTTATGACCCTCGTTGCTTTCTTAATGTTTAATTAAGTTACTGCTTAGCACTGACTCATAAACCTATAAAAGCTGAAAGTGGTAAACTGAATATTCACTGCACCTGCCTTCCAAATATGTGTTGGTAATGAAAACTGCTAATCAGAAGTCATGCTGCTAAAAGTTTGCTATCCAAGCTCTTGTAAAGTAAGGGCACACGCAGCATGCAAAGGCATGGGGGCCGGGGGGGATGCAGGAAGGAGCAAAATCAACAAAAATCTCTTGCAAGAGAAAAGGACTTACATGTTTCCTTTGCCATCGTACACCCATCTAGTGCTGCCAAGTCCTTCATAGTCTGAAGCCCAATAATACACACAGGCATTAATGTGCAAGATAAACAGCAGGTATCCAGTTGTTCGAATGACCCTATAAAAGTCAACAGATTCCTGTAAAACAACTTACTTTTTTCCTTCCTTTTAATATGGAACCCATAGCTTTTTTTCATTAAAAAATATTTATATTAGGTGTCCACTAAGCAGTTCCTCACCTGTATTGACTCTGTTAAAAAAAATAGCTGGCAGTTACCCATCTCTCACGTTTGTCCAAGGTCAAATAAATATCTTTCCCAGAATCTTTGACACAGGGTAATTCCTAAATTATGGTTCCCTGAGGACTTTATAATCAGTTTCTTTAATTGGCTATGAATATTTACAGAAATTTGAAGTTATAATAATGAGGCTAGGGGTTAATGTGTTTGCCAAACTGTTCAAGATAGGCTCTAAACTTGTTAATCAAAGCCAAGAACTGTCTGAGGTCAGAAATGAACTGCTTTACCACAGCTGTGCAAGGAAGTTTGCAGCAGGTCCACTACTTAATATGATTTAGTGGCTACAGCAGGAGTTACATCATTCCTAATCCCCATTCTTATGATTATGACCAGTTCTTTGAAGAACACCAATGAATTACTTCATCACCAAGCAGCTTTCTGTTTAATACGATAATGCCCTCATTTGCCTTTCCGTGCCATTAAGCAATCTACCTATATGTACTCTTCTTCTTGAGGATGTTGACAAATGAATGCCACTTGTCCACTTAAATGTTGGTGTGCTTCCAGGACAGCTCTGTTTAGGGTTGCAATCTGTTGAGAGCAGCAGATAAGTTCATTTGATCTACTCAAATTGCAATATTTACCATACTGGTCTTGTGCACAAGTTTGAATCCACACAAGTGGGCTCCTGAGGTCTGAGTAAAGGTTCTGGAAGCTTTTGCTGCAATATATATTATATTTTTCTAGGCATGTATTGAATCTGCCACAATAAGATGTAGTAACTTTTGCTAGCTCTGTTCCTACAAACTCAAACTAATGAGTTTGAGAAGAGAATCCACCCAGGCACGTACACTTGCTGTGTAGAATTTTCTTTGACATTATGCAGTTAATTCGTGCCTTATTGCTCAAACGGTGACCGTACCAGGATCTCAGATGAAATAACATTACTATATTCAAATAAAATACTGTAGTTTGCACAAACAGCCTGTCTTTTTTAGATTTTAGCTCCCATTTGTACTCTTTTTCTGTATAATTAACTCTCTTCTCCATTTGTAATTTTCTTTCCTCTACTGCCTTTGGCCAGCCAATTAAAAGATCTCTGCCATATAAATGTTTTTTACCAATTAACACCTCAAAAATTGAGAATCAGTGTTTTCTGAAGTATGTTTTAAAGCATTGTATTAGGGCATGGCATGACACATTTAGTAAGTGTTCTTGCTAATGCAAAATATGACATTTTGGTAACACAGTATGCAAGGCATTTTTTTTTATACCACAAACTTTAGCAATGCACTGATGGGAAAGCTTATCAATAATAAAGCATCAATACTGCTAACCTTATATATGCTGAGCAATATTGAAGTCCATGTGCTTTACCTCTGTTTTTCTGTGTATGAGGTAGGTAACGAATTCAATTTGTAATATTTACATTCTGCAGTTTACATTCTGCAAGTGATTTAATATTGGAAAATGTGAGTGAGCCTGTGACCAGGAGCATTTCTAAATGAGCACCTTAGCTGTTTTTTTGACAAACAAATCAACATCACATCCTTCAAAGCTGGGGTAGTTTGAAGATATACACATTCTCAAATTTCCCTTGAAACAACTATTTCCCATTCCATACTTTCATACAGTGTGAAACTCTTCCCCTTGCAAAACTGCCTATTTGAGTGAAAAAGGGTTTGCTAATTTGTTCCCATTTCCTTGAAGTCCGTATACACACAACATTTTTGTTACATACAAACTAATTACTTGATTCAAATGCATCTATATTAAAAATCTGTATCTCCCAGTACTCACTGCAATAGGAGATACAGAAAAGTCATTGAATCATGACTCCAAAGCAAATGACATAACGGATGTAATATGGAAAATAATTAATTTTAAAAGTTCTCAACATTAAAAAAGTTAAAAAATACAAAAAAAGCAGAAGAAAATAATTCTTTTTAGTGAGATTAGAAATTAGAGATGGTAGGGAGGAAGTGATTCAGAAAGTGAAAAGCAATTTCTTCATCGTGTGGGAATTCAGAGAAACCTTCTCTTTTACCAAAAAGATTTTTTTTTTTTCAAAAAAAGAAAAATAAAACAAACCCACAAAAGACTCTTCAGTAGGTGAAAGGAGAGGGTCATATAAGAATGAGCTTTGTGGAGGTCAACATCTCAAAAATAACAGAACTTTCAAACTTGTAAATTTTATTTCACAGTCATGTGAAAATATGACAGAGATGATTTTTCAACCTCCTTTTCAAATTTAACTGGTTTCTAAATCTCATAAAATATGGTATTTGCAATGTATAAGTACCAAGTATACCATTTAAGTCCAATAATCTCTGAAACAGAATAAGATGGTAAACAACAGATTCTCATTCGTGCTCAGCAGCACACAGGAACAATACATGGCCCAAACTGGAACAGGGCAACAAAAACTGTTGGCTTAGCAATTGCACAGGATAAACTAAGTCTGATGACACTGACAGTAGGTGACAATAATGGTGAAACAGTAGATGGGTTCATTGGGTCTTAGCAGCATCACTGACTGGCTGATGGGCCTATGAAACTTGCCATACACATGTCCATGGAATGACTGAGTTGAATCCAACATTCTTCTAATCAGTGCAGAAGGTGAGAACATAGTGCAGTGGACAACAGTTATAATCACAATTTGAGATCTGTGCTGAATTGATTTCCATTCCAAGTTTAGTCAATGCAGTGGAGGATCAAGTTTCTGTATATGCCAGGTTCATGGTGAGAGCATGTTTGAAGAAAAATGTTGACACAGGCTCAAGTTCATGGCTCTTATTAAGTAAAAATAAACAGCTGCTGAGGATTTGGCACTGCTATTAGCAGCCTAAAGAAACCCTTCTTTAGTTCTTCCACTAAAGAAGCTTCTGATCTGATCTGCTAAATCTTAACAGGAGCCTCAGTTTTGCCTGAACCAGGGCAGCTGAACTGAGCTAGATTCCATATGTGAGTGAAGCTTTACATTTATTATTCTAATGATTACAATAAAAACAAATATTTTAAAAAGTCTTAAATTGAACAGTTAAAGATGTATCATATTCTATCCAGTACTTCATTGACAACCCATGAAATCAAATGAAATGCTTTCTGTGCCAAGCTTTGCATGCTACCAGAGTTTAATAAGCACATACCTGTAGATGTATGCTTTGTCCAGGATAGCTTCCAAACGATCATTAAACTCAAAGAATGTGTTGTGCTGAATGTAAAACAAATGAAAGGAATCTAATCACTATTCTTCACCACACGTCTTTTTCTAATAGTACTGACATTAGTCCACATACGCATTTTGAAAATAATGGCTTTTTCAGTAGACTTTATTTAAACATTTAACTGTAAGTTGAACTGCAAAGCAAAGATGAAAATTGAGTTAAACAGTGTTTCTGGTGTTGAGTATCCCATTAATCTGATTACAGAAATAGCCTTGCTGTTTAGGTCAGACTACTGCAGATGAACAACTTCTGATTCCTCAGACATATGTAATTGCTTGGGCATCTTTATCAGACAGAATAACACACATAAAAATCCATTTTTACTATTTCTGAAATTCCAGTAATTCTCAGTAAGTGATGATGTATGTCAACCACCACATACTAGATGATACCGTGTGATAATAATTGATGCTGTCTTGAATTCCTCCCGTTAATTATTTGTAATTTGCCTTTAGTGATAGCCCTTAATATTTTAGTGTAACTTTTTTCTTTGTTTTTGTCTAATACATGTCTGTTTGCCTAGTATAAGGTGCTGTTTAACTTTTCATTATGTCATATTGTTTTGGTTCTGATTTATGGAATTTTTAAGTTTTGTTGAAAACTGAAGGGAAGAGCACCCTCATTCTATTATCAGAGTTCTTGTTTCCCCTCCAACTTTAAAATGAAAGCCAATTTCTCATCAACATATTGCTTGTGTGAAGGGGAAAGTATTTAGCCAGAGCGGCCTGCTGGGTACCATGAAGTATAGGGAGAGGGCTGTTGTCTAATCTCTTCTCAGCCCCTTAATTGCACAACTCCAGATGTCTTTGGAATGAGTAACGGAAGTGGGTGTATGCTTGTTAAATATGCTGTGTATAGGTTATGTTGTCCTTAAAATTGCCTCCCTTGCTTTTAAGCACCTGACATTAACAACAGAAGGGGAAAATACATTGGCATTAATTAGGGATCTTAAATTATTTTTTTAATGTTTGAAAACTAAACAGGTAATTAAAGGTTAATCTAATTTAAATAATGGAAACAAACCAGCCTTAATCACAACACACCTTTTAAAAGTAGGAAATGATAAAGTCAGAAGAAAAATAAGAGAGTAAGGGCTTAATTTGGCTAGATTATATCTTGTACTTTTATTTTTTTTTTGTTTTGTTTACTGATGTTGTAGTTTACCTGAAGATATTGTCTGCTTTTTATATTTCATATTCCTAAATGTTATAAACAACTTTCCATTGGGTTGTAAAAACATTTATGTGTGGTAACTAACACACATACACTAACACAGATCTTACCTTTAGCATCCTATTTGCTCTAAATGCTGGGTTAAATCCAAAGAAGAAGTATAAAACTTCAAACGGCAACACTGATATCACATCGAGCTGTTGAAGAGCAAAGAGGTCAATGTAAACTTCACAATAATCGTAACACATTTACTTGCTGTCAAAAACCTACTTAGATGGAATCATGCTGGAGTATACTATTATATTTGAACTGTCAGCATGGTAGGTCTGTAACTTCCAAGTACTGGGAGGCAAGATTATCTCTTTGAAAACAACAACAGCTTTGCTCTGCGCTGCTTTTAAATCCCACATGCAAGAGATTTTCATCTGTTTCATGGGGATTATTAACAGCACCTCAGCTATTTGATTACCGATACATTCTGTTATTTCAGTTATAGTCCTGACAATACTAAAATGGTAGGCACGTGGCTGGTGAGTGGAGGTGAGGACTTCACAAGCACTTTGTAGCAGTCTTATGGCTTTTAAAACCAGGCTGCCTAAAGCAATCTGGGGAAACATGATGAATTAGACTCCTTGCTTGCAACCTGCAGGAGCCATGTGTTCCAAACAACAGATTCATCATAGGATAGGTTTGGATTTTTTTTTTTTTCCAGTAGATGTTGTCCCTTTTTTTTTTAATATTTAGATGCTTCTGCTTCCCATATCACTAAGATTTTCAACATCTCCCTGCAGTACATCAGCTCTGTGATTATTATTCTTATCTGCCTACTTTATTATTTCCAAGAATTCTTTGGAAAGAAGGAAAGATATGGCAAACTAGGCTTTGCCTTTTAAAAAACCTTGTGATGCCTTGCTTTGTTGCTGATATCGGGGATAAAAGAGGGATGTGGAACTGTAGGCTTCGTCTCACTGTGTTCAGAAATGCCTTTTGCCTGAGACACATAACTTGTGTTGGCAGCAACTAACCTGCAGCACTGACCTTTTATTCCATGTCAGTAAGATGCAGTTAATACCTGAACTCTGAAAAAAACAAAGCTAACCAAAAAATTGACTGAAGAGAATCAGCCTTTAAGGGCTTCTCTCCCTCTCTCAGAGACATCTAAGAGGAGGCAAAATTTAATCAGAAGTGCTTTAATATCAGAATCTGTTAATTAGTACTTAATCATATGCCAAATTCCCAGATTATATCTATATCTTTCATGTGGTGAGAACACTCAACTCTCATTAGTTCCTGCAGAAGCCAAAAGCACTAAACATGCTGCAGGTGTGAACTTAAAATAAAACCATACATATCCACTTAGTTCTCCTGCTGTAAGTTTGACTCTGTCCTACTCACTTGCCTGTACAGTGAATATCCTGCGATTTTGGATAGCTTAACCTCAAGTATGTAAGCAGTGATATCACAGTTACTGAGACAAATTTAACTCTGAAACAAAGCAGGTGCAAAAGTATTTACAGAAAAGGAGGGAGCAATAACTGAGCTTTCAGAGGTGTGGGCCCAGTGTCACAGAACTGCATGTGTATCAGCAATACAACAGACTATATATAATCTGTTGGCAAAAACAGTATTTAGAAACAAAATGAATGTTTTTTTCTAAATCAAATGCATCTTTGTTTTTACAAAGTGTAATGAGCATCAAAATCTTATTTTGAATTTTTACTTACTTGTGTGAGTGGTGACCTATTCAGTACCATGCATAAGAGTTTTCTGCATAGAGTCATCTTCTAACTTCAAGGCTTTTCATTTTGTTTAAGGAATCTCTGGCAAGCTGTGCTATTGTCTTTCAGCGTCAAATGTGTCAAACCAGAGAATTTTATGAATTCTATTTCATTAAGCTATTACTATTCAGAATTAATATTTGTAATTACATTCAGAATTCTTCTGTTTTACAGCTAAACATTGTTTATGCAGATGGCAATCTTCAGCTGATGAGCTGAAAGCCAATGCTTTCTGGCAATGTTCTTAAACTAACACTGTTTTAAAGTGAATAAAAAAAATCCTGTGCAATCCTACAACCAGAACTTGCATATTGACGTCAGTAACACAGGATCTGCTTACCCGAAATTTCATAGAGCTGTGGTAGAATTTCTTCATTTCTACTCTGTCTGACTACAGTGATAATGAAAGGAGAAAAAGGCATAGTCAAGAACAGAATATCAAGAATGATCCTCTGCTACTTGACAATAATAAAAATAATATTCTGATTGTAAGTATGATGTCAGTTATATTACTGGTGCTCTAAAAGTGTGAGTGGGGAAATATATCTGTAGGAAGAAGTATTACTTTTATTAGATCGTTTTACATTAGACCAGGTTTTATTAGACATACTTGAAAAAATAAGGTCTGGCTGTTGGTCTAGCAAAACCTGTTACTTTTTTCCCACAAGTCTTCCCTCTCAAGACATCTGTACCTGTTGGTGCTTCATCCAAACCCCTTCAGTTTCAGGACCAAAGTCTCCATTTGACTTTAGTAGTTCCAAGAAAAATGCAAAGAATGTTTCTTATGATGCTGAACAAAATTAGCTCTTTGACAGCTAGCATTAAAATGCTAGTGTTATTAGCATTATAATAATCAACATTGCATTCATTAGTAATTATTAGCTATTTATTTTTATGTTTCTCTCCATGGGGACTGATGCTAATACCTTAATAAGAAAGAGTAATCACAACTTTCTAAAGAATGTATCTATTATTATACTTTCTCTATTTATACCAGGGACACTTTAAAAATAGCTTTAAAATCTTAAGGATATTTCCATGCCTACTTTTCACTATTACCAGTTTAAGCATTAAACCAGATGCAGGAGATCAGGCAGTAGATGATCTCTCCATGCACTAAAATCTCTGAATTTTACCAACAACGTCAACAGAAATACAAAGTAAGCTTCCTACATTAGACTTTTAACCTTATTCATAAAACTTGAGTTTTGTAGGATTTAGGCAAGATTGCCAGTTACTTAGTGTCTTGGCATGGAAAAATACATTACACTGCACTGCATTTAATATCTATCCAAAATATATTTGCACAGTTTTATCTGAGATTCTTCTGTAAAGGAATCGGTAATGTCTTGTGTGCACAATGTGTAAAATTTTATGTAAAATCACAGAACTTAAGCTAGTTCCAAATTACATTTGTGGATATATAATTTTTAATTTTCTGTCTGTTGAGTACAGTAGTGTCACACTGAAGTTATCTAAACTCATTTTTTCCCACATTAGGTTTTCTTCTATAAGAAGTTAAAGAATAAAAAGTGGGGAAGTTTTGAAAGAAAAGTTAATGTTCTAGATGTCCTTTTGATATGATAAGGTCAAGCTTTTACCTTTTTTCAGATACTTGCTTAGAGTCTTATTTTGCATTTTTCTATAAAAAGATAACACAAAAATAGTAGGAAGAAGCAAAATTGAATATACATATTTTCCCAAAACAAAATATCTCAAATAAATTATTTTCCTGAAATTACATGGATTTGCTCTGATTTTGGCAAAAAACCCACAATCTCACAATCTGTAAAAAACCATCCTTTCCAGCTGTAGCAGAAGATGCATGGTTTTCAGCTGTGATTCTTGCACAAGATGAATAGAAAGCTGAAAGTTTCACACAAACACACAAACTCATGCGTGTATGAGTACATAGTCATATAATCACTGATTTCAGTGAAGCTGCACTAGTTTTCTTCTGGTGAGAAAGAGCTTTATGCCTTTTCTGACTGCTTTTACTTTCAAATCTGTTTTTTTGAGGTTGTAGACAATGGATACATTTTCTTCTTCCAGTATAGGATAAAGGAAGGTCAGTGAAGAAGAACATAGGTATCCTTTGGTAAATAAGAAAATGTTACATAGATTTGACACAGCAGGAAAAAAATGTGTCAGTTTAGAGGGAATTTCTATAGTGTACTTTAACTCACAACTACTTACCCATGGAAATCCTACTTCCAATACTTACTATTATATCTCCACCTTTTAAAAATTGCACTCGAGGCTGGAAAACCAGTAAGTCACACAGATAGCAGATATCACAAATGATGTCGATGGTAACCCAATATACTGTATTACTTGGGGTTTGGTATGGAAACACAAAGCGAAGGGGAATAAACCAGCAATTCCAATTATAGGCGATTGTCACAAGCATGAGCCATGCTACGTAACGGCGATCTGAAAGAAAAAACATTGAAGGTACAGGCATGAACTTAGGATCTTTTCTCATTCTTTTAGACATATTTATTCTACTGCAATTTCTGGGACTGTTTCTGCCCAGAGCAATCTACCATTCTCCCTTTTTCAACGGCACAGGTTACTAAAGTTATATAGATTGGAACTAGGAGTCACACAAAGAGTTTGCAAAATAGAGATCATATAGAACTTAATAATGCATGTGAATAAACTTGATATATTTTGCATGCTGCTGGTGTATGTTATTACTGAGTAAAGAATTATTTGGCCCTAAAATGGGACAAATTTGACATCAAGAGTTAGAAGACCAGGGCTTTAATTGTGGTTGGTTTGCCTACCAGCTTTGTGCATACCGTCTTTACAGCTGTTGTCACTTTTCATGTCTTTTACCTGTTTGGAATACATTTTCTTTAGGGCAGGATCTCTGAGTTGCAAACTGGAATGTGGATCTTATAGTTGCTCACAGGTATTAGGTAACACGAGGTGACTTCAGTACTCCTTTACCCCATTCAATTGCGTAGTTTTTAATTTACCTGTGTATGAGTCTATGCTGTCTGGTAGTTTCAGGTACTGCATGTATTTTTTCAGTGGAGGTTTTTTGAATTTACAGCACAGCATATCACAGTAATGATCCTCCTCTGGCTTTGCTTCTGCATCTTCTTTCTTTTCTTCTTTCTTTTCTTCTTTTGGTGGGGGTGGAGGCTTCTTCTTTGATGGTGCTAGCCACATTGAATACCACGTAGAATGCCAAAGGATGACATTTTAATAAAGGCTCAATTAGTACACTCTGTTTGAACATGTACAAAAGCCTTATCATGTTAAAAACTCTTCTAAAAACACCTGTCAGTGACTAAAGCTGCAGTTCATTATAATACTGAATGCATTAGAAAACAGATTGGCGAATAAAATCTCCACCGTTATAATCAGGTACATCTTCCATCAAGAACAGGGCACTTCATGTTACAGAGTGCAACATATATATTGCTGTTTTCCTTGGACAGTGCCCACAAGTAATGACATAAAAGACTGACAAGAAATAGATAATTCATAATTCAGCATTCATTAATGCAACTGGGCATTTGTCTTTACATGACTGTTGCATGCCGTTAGGATGGAGATAAGAAAAGTTGTCTGTGCCGTGGGCTGATCTCTCGCCTCTCTTGAGAACTAATGCGCAAGATGCAGCAGGTGAAACTGATGTGAAGGCTGTGGGTTTGCATGTTTCTGGCCTTACAGAAGGCTTGTGGCACTCGTTTGAGCCCAGTTCTTCCATATTTGGGCCTGATAATTTTAACCACACATTTGTCCCATTAATTCTGGTGGCTTTACCTCCGAGTAGCATACACAGTCGCAGCCATAAACTGGCAAACGGGATCTATAATGATTTAGGATATAAGTGTTTGTAAGTTCTACAAAGAGAACAAAAGAGGTAAATGAGCAAAGAAACCTTTTTGTAAAGTAATTCCTTTATCAGCTGGTGTAGTTTATAATACTTCAGGCACTATTTTTTCCAGCTTATTAAAAAACAGTTAAGCAATAAACAGTGTATAAAAAAGTAAAAATATAACATCACCACACTCAATTCTTTGTGAAAAGGAAAAAAAAAAGCCAAACCTTGCTCTTAAGGGGAATATCATATTGGGTTTATGTTTCATATTTTGTCAAAAATAAATGTTTAATTTCAGATGATTTTGCTCTATTTGAAGCATGTACTTAGAGTCCTCAGTGTATCTGGAAGATTGCTGCCATGGCAAAAATTTTATTTACTTTTACCTAGCATTTCTAATCTCAGAATGACTAATATCTACCCATAAGAAATGTATGTTTCTTCATATGTTTCAGATTTCTCCCCATATCTGAGAACTACTTTCAGATACATAAAACTGCTAGACATTGTCCAAGACTTTTTCCCCAAATCCATTAGTGATGCAGTTCGAAGGCAGCTCATACCTAAGGATCTGGTTTATTGTAGACTAATGAGGATAAATTGACTACAATGGCACAAACTTATTGATTTCAGTGGGTAAATGCATACACTTACCTGAAAATTTTATCACAGTACTTTTCTGTTTCCACAAAATAATTTTCTTCTTTTAACTCAACAAATGCACAGCTATTTTTGGAGTTACTTACAAGCCGTGGGACTTCCTTCAGGGGAGGACAGCACTGGGTCTTTCAACTTTTCCTTATAGACTGTTGCCCTTTCCCGCAGTTTTTTGACGATCTCTTGAAGCTGGGCATCAGCATACTCATTTCTTTGTAAACCTGAAGGTGCTGGCTTCTCCCTGCTAATTAAAACAAAAAGAAATAAGCTTCATGTACTGGAAAGCACTGGAAGGAAATGGTGCTAATTCTACTTCTGAGCACAAGTCAGACCTAAAGACTTGATCTTTATTGGCCGCAGTGCTTATTCATATCACTTAATTCATGGTAAGTGGGCACCTAAGTTAACACTCCTGCTTATGTCAACTGATGTTGCTGGCTACATATGCAGCAGTGCACGTATTTCAGGCAGAGGAGGTCCTGTACCCTGTGCTTTGTGTAGCCCACTACACAAATGGCTTCCCACTGCTGCTTTTCACCAAGTTCTACTGTGGCCATGGAAGGTCTAGAGCTTATCTTGTGGGTTACCTAATATATAAGGCATGCTCTTACCATCTGTGCATAAAAATGTGCTCATAGTTATAGTGGTGGTATCTTAACAATGACAAGACATCATTACTAAATGAAAGACTGAGATGTGCAGGTAGGGGAGGAGAGACTATGTTTATTTTCTGCTTCCTAATCTTGGGAGAATTGATTTAATCTCATTTTTGCAACAGATATCAGCTAATATGATGTTAAAATAAATGCATATTTTACCAAGTAGAAGCAAGGCAATTGTGTTCCTGCTGCAGCTGCTTTCTTCCCATTAAGAAGTTCCCACTGCTTGTTTATTTGTAGTCACAGTAACACCAAGCTGATATTCCAGTACTCACAGCATTTCTTCAAACCTGAGGACCATTTGTTTTCAAATACCTGTACTCTCACCTTCTGCACCAAAACTAATGCTTTTAATAGGATCTATGCATACTCTGCAGTCAGTTAGAAGCTCTGCCTGAAGGTATTTCTTGATCAGATCTTTTGAAATTTCATCCTCGATTACTGTGGGTGTTTTGGAGCACCATCCAGCTGGCAGCTGGACCATGCATTTGGACTTCCTCTATGTACAGACCAAGATATGAGATTTATGCTGCATCCTAGACTCAGTACTTCTCAGCTGGTGTCACACATTGGTGTCACAGCTGGCTGGAAATGGCTGTGACTGGCACAGGGCAGCTTGATGCCCCCTCCCACACAGGTCACAGCTAGCACCCCTGTATCAAAAGCCTGACAGATGTGCTTAATACAGGGAGCACAGCAGAGAATTGTTCTTTCTTGTCAGCTTTTCAGCTCTGTCCCAAATACCATGGAGATGTGGATGTTACAGGAAGAAACAGGACAAGAATGAGGCGCATCTGAAATTTCCAAATTCTTGAGAAGACCTTCGCAAAGATGAATAGAGGGAAAGTGATGTGACAGCATCTTGAGTAGGGAAGAAATTAAAAGCACTCCGAAGTGATCATTGAATAAAGACCATGTCTCTTCAAGACCTAAGCCTACTTTGAATTTTCTAACAGAAGGAGCTGTGACTAAAAAGGAGAGTGGGATGCGTGTAGCTTTTTGAGAAACACCCTTTTCTGGAGACACAACATATATCACGGTGCCCAACGAAGTACAATTAAAGGATGTGAAAATTATTCAACAATAAAATCATTTGATAAAATGGAGATAGGCTGTTAAAAGCAGAAGAAGCAGAAGTCTGGAAGTATGTGGTTATCACTTCTCTAATTTAAGTCTTCTGTAGTGTCTATTTCTTAAAACTCCCTGGACAGGAGATTAATCAAACAGTTCTGATATACCTTGTAATCTCATCACAGTTCCTTTTGTGTCACATATTCCCTTTGCTCAGGCCATCTGCAGTGTAATTAATTCCTTTCTTGTTTTGAGCTAGCATGTCACAATTAGTTTTTCAGTTTCTGTGCAAAGAATTTCAAATTATTCTTACCCTTTGCTGTTGCTGTGTTTGCCCAGGGCATTAGCTATCTTACAGTAAAATACACTTATCACTAGTGTCATGCCAAAGGCCCCTTCTATCTGCTTTTGAGGGATAAGTTATAAAATGCACAGGATTTTCTTATTATTTCACAACCTTTCCAATAAAAGTTTAAGTCTTCTCTATAATAAAATTGGTGCTCTATCATTGCAGTTTAGCCCAAAGGAACCACATTGTTTTTTTGGTACTGATTAGAAACTATGTGAATTTGTTTTAAAGTTCTTTGCCCCACAGTTGATGAGAAATTGATTTTCTTTGCCCTACTTCTCATTTGGTTTGCATTATGTCCTCTATTATTTTCTAGTAATGAAATGCTTACTTTAAATTTTCTCTGGTTAATACAGATGGAGGAGGCTGCATGTTGAATACTGCTGATTTGAAAATGTGTACTGTACCTTTGTGTGGAGGTGCACTCTAAATTGCCTTAGCTCATGAATTCTGCTCAAACTTCACTCCATCTCTTGCGTTAGGTGGTGCTTTGCCATGAGTGAGTGCCACCAGTGTCCTGCAGCTGCCCCTCACTGCATGCAGCATTCTTGGTGGAGATTATGGTCTGGCTCAGCAACTCCTGACTGGCCTGAGATAATTTCCCCAGCAGAGCTGAGGTGTTTTGCTCTTTTTCTCCTCTCTTTTTTGTTTGGTGATGCTTCTTTCACTAGATATGTGCTATTTCATGTAGTAAACCTTTTATTAACTCTATTCATATATGTTTTATAAATTCATATACATAAACACGTAGCTGTCAGCAGAACATGACAGCTGGCAGGGACAAGATAATAGGCCAGAAACCCTGCTAAGATAATTCTCCTTAAAGAGACCACATTTAATAATCTTAATTTATCCATCATACAATATTGCCATATATTCTGGTTCTGGTTTACTACCCCTCAGACTTTCAGACCTTGTGCCTGTGAGAAAGGTTAGTTTGACTTATGTTTTTAAAATGCTCTGTTAAGGAGATAATGCCTCATTTTGAATCCATAATTATACTTATTCTCACCTCGCAGTTACATTTACAGACTGTTTTGATTTTATACCAGGCTCTTTTCAGTTTTATTCTCTCTATGAAAGCTCTCAGAGGGTGACTGAACGTGTTGATATCAATCAGTTCCTGCTTTGTCTCTTCCTGTGCCATACAGCTGAATAGTTTGTGCCACACAGGGACAGATCAGCACAGTTGGAGATAGATCCGCTGTGTTACTAACACACGGCTTAGCTGGGCAGAAAGATGCTTTGCCTTTGGATTCCCATGCTGAGCTGTGCTGAGTGCTAGGATTTGTCTCTAAGCTGATATGTTATTCTTTAAGAAAATTTATCTCTGACCTTA
Organism: Columba livia; assembly: GCF_036013475.1. Classification (NCBI taxonomy): domain Eukaryota; kingdom Metazoa; phylum Chordata; class Aves; order Columbiformes; family Columbidae; genus Columba; species Columba livia. The sequence goes on from NC_088603.1 coordinate 134,557,581, forward strand.
TAGAATCATGAAATAGTTTGGATTGGAAGGGACCTTTAAAGTTCATCTAGTCCAACTTTTGTGCAATATATTACAATAGGCCTAGATCTATATTAGTTACTACACGATGTAGTCCTTTGCAGAGTGGAAATGTTTATTTCCTGCAGAAGTAGCATTTTCACATGGCCTAGGAAATGAAAACGTCAGGACCACAACTCATGTACTGTGCACAGAGTTTTGTTATTACCTCAAATATATTTTGTTTGACATTAACAACATATATAAAAACAGAAGTATAACAATAGTGTAGTTTTCTTACATTTTCAATTTGTAGATTTTGTCTTCTGAACTTGCAGGTTTTAACTTGTTTGTTGAGTCAATCAAATTACTGTGCCTTAATTCTCCCCATGCCAGGAGAAAAGATTTAGACACCTATAGCATAGTGGAAGAAAATGGCCCTGAAAGACCAAGCTATGCAAATACTATGTTGAGTGTGCTAACGTATGTAGCATCTGTTAAGTACTGTGACTTTGAAGTTTTCTGTGTTAAGAGTTCAAACAAAACAGAGATCAAAAAATGCAATAGCTTATTTCAGAACAAATAAAGTTTACCCTTTTCTAAGTTACAATCTAGAGTTTAATTCTTTCTTGCTTTTTGGCCATGAATACCAAATACCTGAGTTCAGTTTCATCTTCTCTCTACCAGGTGACCTCTGAGAAAATGCATTTCATAAATGCATGCCGCTGCCTGAAAAAAATCCATACCACTTCTTGCTGATTTCGGTTATAACCCTTCTTCTTGCAGTACTTAAGAAACTTTCTCCTGTCTACCAGGAAATAAAATTCTTGATCTTGCAATAGAACTTTTAATGCATTTATTGAGCACTGACATTATGATTTATGATCATATTTGCAATCTCTGCCTTGAAAAAATAATTTATTGTCTTGAATAAATTGTGGAGAATCTCTATATTCAAATGAACAATTTTCAGAAGGATATGACAAGGCATAGCTATACAAATGTCCACAAAACATAGCTGAGAAAGATTTCAGTGAGATAGAAAGATTTAGTTTTAGGTATCATGAAAGATATTGATTTAAAAACACATTCTCAATTTCTGCTGATAGTCCCAGTGTGGGCAAATGTTACAGAAAACAGAAACTTCTATCTGCCCTCAGTCTAAGCTCACACATCGTGAATGACTAGGAAACCTAAAGTTTCTCTGTAACAGAAAAAAAATGTTAGTCATCTGCTTGGTACAGGAACAGGGGTATTCCAAAAAGCTAACTTTAGCTATTCTGATTATGTTTTCTTTATAGTCATTAGGAGGCTTCTCTGAGGAGAGTTTCTAAGATAGGTTTCCTCTCTGAATTGCCCATGAAAGGAGGCCATCCTTCTCCTTTACCTGCACAGGAAGCTGATGGAGTTTTAGGAGTGAGATTTGATATTTTCTTTAATGATGTTGGTACAAAATGCAGTAGTTTGCTAATGATAGGACATTGGATTTGGAAGATCAAAAAGTAAGATTGATTCCTATATAGGAAAAATTGAATTATTTAGACTGAATAGTAGAAATAAGAACAAATCTAATGCTACATAATGAAGACATGCATTTAGAAACAAATAATAAGAATTTATTTTGTAAATGGTGGGATCATCACTTGCAGATGACAAAAGGATAAATATCCAAGTGTTTTAGTTGACAACAGGGTGTCTATGAGCCATACTGTAATCTGGCTGTGAAAAACGCTGGTGCAAATGTAACCCTAGAATGCATTTGACATAGTGCCAGTGAACAAAATGTTAATATTGGTATATAAGCCAGTGATGAGAGTTATTCTGACCAGCTATACTAAAAAGGTGAGTTCATATAAGAAACTGTGTGAAGTTTCTAAGAATGATCAATGCTACTGTGAACCTGGCATTAAAAAGGAGAGCAAAACAGTTAGAGAGAGAATAGGATCGTTGCCCATAAATTCAAATTTTGGTGGAGAACCATGTAGAAAAAAGCAGTATTTGAGCTGAGGAACAGTATTTTAATAAGAAGAAATGTGAATAGAAACACCACAAATTAGTATGAGTTAAAGGTCTAAAGAAAGTTTGTTAATTTTTAAAAACTGATACTAGACAACCTTCTAATATGAGTGAATAGCAGTTGAAGTATGACAGACTTCAAGAATATATAAGCTGAGATCATGAAGACTATAGTAGGCAGTGATTCCCAAGAATGTAAGAGAATGGATGCAGCAGAACAGGAAATCCTTTTCAGCAAAGAAAGTAGTAACATATAAAGATCTGGAAAGTGAATAATAGACTCAACTTGTATAGACAGCACTGGGTCCACTGCAATAAAATCTCAACAGCTCAAGTGCTAAGAAAGTGAGTTTCTAAGGTAAATATCTTATCTTGAAGTCCTGAAACAAACTGTTGACATGTTAGATCCCATGGAATTTCAAAAAGCTCTTAATTACATTTTTATTTTAGTTAGCAGTCTTGAAACAAGTATCTTCCTCTGCCCCAAAATCTCTTCTGTTAAGAGGGAATGTGTCTGAGGGAGATCCATCTTTAATGAGCCAGATGATGATGTCTTTCTCTATTTGCTGCATGTTTTGAAATGCTGGCAGTATGTTAACTTCAATAAAAAAAGAATAAAGTCTATTTTTATTTTCATTCTATTTTAGGATTGGGTTCTTCTTCACAATACAATTTGAATTTGCACTGATGTTACTTTTGTCCTACTATCTATTTTATTGCATATTTCATTAGTTTAAACATAGTGATATAATAATATTCGGGTTGCTTTTAGTTATATATAGAAGCAAGAACAGGCCATAAGCATTAATAAGCTTTATGTCGATACCATGTAAATAAAATTTTCCATTGGAATTCATTACTTTTCCTCAGTTCAGAGTCTTTGTATAGAAATTATGCTCAATTTGGCCCCAAGAAAATGTTCTGGAAATGAAATGCATAGATCATCCATTTCCCAGATCTCTAGTTGTATTCATACAGCGAACTGGATATAGAAACATCAATGTTCAAGGTAGCCACAGTCTTTCAGAGTTACATACAGACAGTGGACTCAGAACAAACTTCTTGATGCAGTGTAGACTGAAATCTAGTCATTTAGGTTGCATGTCATTCCTCCTGTTTAGTACAAAGCCTTGTCACAGCAGCTTCTTTGACAATCCGCCCAGTTATTCAATCACAACTGACTGTGAATCCTCTAATCTTCTTTATAATACTCTCTAAGGAGAAGTCTGTCTCAGTGCTGAACACATGCAACTCTCACTGAGGTACCAGATTAAAATGTGAATAAGATTTTATTTTAATTAGTGATTTTGCTGTATTAACTATGCAAAAGTAATCAGGATGAATATTGAAATCATCAATTAAATTTGAAAATTCACCTTTCTTTAATGTCACTGGTGATATAAAATTCTTTAGTGGCACTATGCTATAAAAAATAAGGGCAGCATAATTTCTGACACTAATTGCTTTAGAATGAAGTATAATACTCTAAGAAAGTACCATATGATAATAAGTGAGGCAGTCCAGCTTCACTTATTTCCTTATCTGCTGCTGTTGTGTCATTGGGGATTTCTTATCTGTAAGTGATTAAATCTGTCTGGGGCATCTGTCGCTAATCAGGAACTTTTAAAGATATTTCTTATCCTATACACATAACATCTGTTACATTCGAACACATTTAAATGCAGACTCATAACTTATTTATGTAACCATATAATAATTTATGCCTAAGGAAAACCAAGTCTTAATCAGAATAGGATCCAGTGCTGTACATCCCTTTTCAAACTCTTTATTCTTCAGTTTTTATTAATATGCAGGGAATAAAAAAACAAAATGAAAGCACTACATTTCCCATAGTGAATTTTTTAAAAATTTGCAATAAAATGTCTCAAATTTGAAAAAAGTAATTTTCAATACATGCATTTCTTATCTGTTTTGTACAGATCCTAAAAAATTCACACAAGCATAGGACTGCAGAGAACTTCGAGGCATCAGGTAATCCCATTCAAAGCAAAATGAAGTATACCTGTGCCATTCCATACAGATTCTTGTCTAACCTGTTCTTAAATATGCCTAGTGATAACTGTTGCAGAATCTTCCCAGAAGAATTTATTCTAGTACTTCACTAGCCTCATTGTAGGAATTTTTCTCAACATAAATCTCTTTCAACACACTTTGTCCTATCCACTGTGAACATGGGATAAAATGAATAGTCCCTTTTATCTTACTTTTTGGCTGTTTGAACATTTTCTATTTAATTTTAATTTCATTTTCTATTACAGTTTTTGCGGTTGCTTTGTTTTGTTTTTGTTTTTGTTTTTGTTTTCCCAAAGGAAAAATATTTGGGAGAAGGGTAAAATTGTATGATGACTAAGAATATGAGTTAATTTTATAATTTTCAGTGCACAGAGGCGTGAATAGCTGAATTAGAATCTTTTAGCTGAAACATGCTTCAAGAAGCTTTAGTTCAACTAGAAAGGGTAAAAATATAAGAGAAGGGAATGGTGGTGTAGATTCAGCTTGTGCAGCAACTGAAGTTGCTCTGCTGTTGGGAACCCTCGGCAGACTTTCACAATGTACTGAAATTCATGCCACATACTATTGTTGCCTATGCCAATTATATAAAATTAGTTTGGTGCAACCAACTGTGATGCAATTCTGCCTTCGTTTGGTAAACTGCTATACAGCCACTTATTCAGGAATTCAGTTCGTGTAGCTTTCTTAGTATCACAAAGAAACTTGGTGAGAGAGAGAAGGAACCTGTTCCTCTGAGGTGACTTTCAATTCCTTCCCCCTCTGCAGGCTCCTGCCACATTCTTTTTCAAATTCAGAAACAAAGGAGGGAAGTTCCCTGTAGACACATTATCACCACGCATCTCCTCTTGAGCGACACTTATCCAGGGAACTGAATAAGACTGGGCTGCCACCCAGACCCTTTTTACTTCTCATTTGATCCTCATATTAATATCTCCGCCCAGAACTGTTTCCTCTGTTCTTCTCTTATGCTGCACAAAATGTGACGTTTTAATTGTAAATAACTAATTTTTGGAACATGAGTAAATAACTGGAGACAGGGTATTTTAATGATAAATATTGGACATGATTAATTATAGACATGGATACTTACACTAGTCATGAAATAATAATCAATTTTTCTTTACTAAATGATAAGAAGCATTATGTCTTAGATTTATTTGTCTCTTAGATTTATGAAGAAAGCCACTGATATATTTGCAATTGTTTGGTGCAATTATATTATACACACTGGTGTACCTGTCACAACGCTTTGCTTTTTTACCCACAGTTGACCCAATAGATAATAGCAGAGAGAATATTTTTAATCAATAATTGTTTCTTCTTTCACTAAAAAAGGTATCATCTTCTTACTTTGAAAAATACTAGGTCAATGGAGGATTTACAGAAAATTATTTTAATTAACAAAATAAATCAGTGGCAAAGTATGACAAACTTTACCCTATTCTAAACAAAGAATTTCTCCCATTTACACAGTCAGAAATAAATATATATGAATAGTGTGAATATATAATTTAAGATATTGCCAGGAATGAAAAAAACACAAGAAAACAAGGAACATTTCAGTCTGTATGATGACATTGCTCTCCCTTTACTTTTTCATTTAGTCTTCAGGGAAAAACTTCCCAATTTGCTACTTTTTAACTTCAGGCTACCTACTTGATTGTTGTGCAGAGTGAATGGCATTAAATAGCATGGGTAACTGCATCCTGCAGAATGGATAGATTTTAAAGGCTGTAGGAAAGTACATCTTAACAATGATTACAGCAAGTTTAATCCATTTTGGTACAGGCAACACACCTTCACCTTTTTATTTAATTTGCAGGTTCTCAATTTAGCCCTTGCAGAAATTCAAATCCAAGCACTAAAAGTGACAAGCTCTGAAAGAAAGATCTAGGCAGGAGGAATATAAGTGCTAAGAAAAGTATTTTGATTTTTTTTTTAATGTGTTAATATCCTTTCAGTCAGGCTTACAAAATAGATGCATTCCATCTGTTTACAGTTTCAAGTAATGCAGTGGTTAGCTGAAAACAATTAAGGAAAGCTTTAGTCTCTTTATAAAATGCACTTGTAACTGTTTAAACTGGGATTTGTCAGGAGTGCCCAGCATTGGCCTAGTTTTACTTTATCTCAAGTAGGCTGCAGCTTAGATGCAGAAGTGTCATCTTTTTTGGTCCCTGGTGTTCCTACAGCAATCAAGGATTACTTGAGACTCTGCAGAGGGTTGATACTGGGTCTGTTTCACCAGTGTGCTGAGATTTAGTACTTGTGATAGGACATAGTTTCTCTAAGATGCATCTGCTTGGTGAATTGATGTGTTACAAGTACTGGATAGCAAGCACTAATAAGTACGGTAATTTTCTTGGTCGAGGTAATTGAGCTAAATGAGGTGCATTACTCACTAAGAACATGCTACCAGCAGGAGTTCTCTTTATTAACCTGGCTATGCACCACATAGCAAATTACTTCTTAATCTTTGGTTGTTTTGTTATCTTTCGTTATTTTTTTTTTTTGCTGTTGGCCAAAATAGAGAGGAAAAAAATCTCCTCTATGGGCCTAACGAGGACTGGTATAGCCTACTAGGTAATAGGATGTGGCTATGAAAAAAAGGCAAACTACGAGCCCAAAACTCAATCTTCCTGAACCACCTGCACTCGTATGGTGGTTTGCAACACTGGACCTCCTTTTTTTGAAAATGTTGAAAGCTGGTTTTGAAAAGCAGAATGAGAAGAGTGTGTTTACTGGGTTGGAATGTTAAACATATTTTGTATAATTTTAAAATTTCTTTAAAATTTCTTTAGTGCATTTTATATGAACATGTTTCGTTTATGACACCTAGATTCTGAAGGTGGCATATAAGATGTAATTTTTTGTTCCTCTCTAAACATAACTCAAAATATGTAAGATCTTGAGGTGAAATCTAAAAGCACCTGAAGTCCCAGTAACCAACTGCATTTTTTTTTCTTTGCGTACTCTTGGGTATGCAGCCTGTGAATACATACTGTCATTTTACACAGCATTTTGCAGAGTAGGGTTCATGATCTTGACTTGGGTTTCACAGTACTGTCTTAGTATAAATAGTACATTGTAATCACCTTGGTAATCTGGGAAGATGAAACACTCTTACAATTTTAGCCAGGCTTAAAGGCTTTCAAAAGACACAGAGGAGAGAAGAGGTCATTGAAGCTCTTTGTATCCCTTCATTTTCTCTGATCTATGCTCTCAGATGCTTTGTTTACCATTCTTTCATACTTTTTCTAGGACTTGCTTCTTTGTCTCGTCCCCTGATGCCAGGCATCCATTAACTACTTGCTCGCTAGGCATCTGTCTCCTCTCTTCTCTTACATGCCAAATACAGTCCTCTTCACCAGCTACCACACACCACAGGCTCTGTGCTGTTTCCCAGCCTTCAGTGTAGGATCATACAAAGGTCTCACATTTGCCTCTCCTGCGTCTCCTTTGTGATCATCTAAATTGTGGTTTTTTGTTTGTTTGTTTGTTTGTTTTTCTACATGTCGAGTTCAAAACAGTATCCTCACAAAGGATGTTTTCAATTTATCTGGTGTATAAATGGCTACATTCCTCTGCAGAGCAAGGTGGTCAGTAGACCTTTGGTTTCAGTGGTGGCTGTAGAGCTTGGCCCACAGCTACAACTCCTCTGCGTGGCAGGTGTGGCTCTGCCTGGGCCTGACCACGGGCCCCACAGATCCTGACCCACACCCACAGCCTGACATCCCACCTGGCCCCAGCCCACCCCTGTGCAGCTGCCCTGGGTCATGTCTGACCCCAGATCCCCTCACCAGGCACTGGCTGCCTTCCCCTCTCTGCCCCGGACCTGCCTTGTCACCACAGACTTGCCTGGGCATGAAATGCTTGTGTTGTGTTTCAAAAAAGCGCAGGATTGTGCATGTACATATGTGTTTTTATGAACCCTCCCCATCAGAATCCAATCTCAACATATTATAAAGACTGCAATGATGTTTGGTGCTCATTCCTTTTTAATAAGGTTCCACTGTCTTCTATTAGAGTGCAAATTAGGTTCTGAGTGTTTTTCTGTTTCCTCATTTCTTGCTGTGAAGAGGCAGCACAGTCTTCACCCTCCCTCCTAGAGATTATTATTATTCAGCAAATAGCTATTCATGGAAATTACCTATTGTTCTGTTACATTAACATTAAAGATGGAGGGAAGAAACAATATATTGGCAGATAGGGCTGACTTGTGTGCAATCCTATCAAAGCCATTAGGAAACAGACATTAAAAGTTTCAGTCAGCCATCATTCAGCACCTTGGCACATCAGCCATTCTTGTGTGTCTCTTTTTCAGACATAGTGTTCCAGTGGCTGAGACCAGTGCTGTGTGTCTCTGCTGTTTATTAATGTCCATCACCGTGTACTGCTGTATTTTACAAATGAGAAAATGCTTAGAAGGAAAGCCAAAAATATACCTTTTTTTTTTTTTTTTGTGGATAAACTTTTCCTATGGGAATTTTCAGGAGTAAATGCAGTATTTATCAAAGCTGTCATTCACTCAGTAAGAGAAAAAAATTATTTTTTCTTTCAGAGAAAGTTCAAAAAATTATTTTCCTATTAATAGATAATACAGGCTGTGCCGCACCATGAGTAAAAAGGTACTCTAATCAGCTGAACTGGAAGAAGGACACAGCTGGTGCACAGTCTTGCAAACTGTCATACATATAAGTAGTCTTACTGATTTCAGATAAGTTAATTACACCAGTGTAATGTTCACAAAGCAATATTATCTAATATTTTAAAATTTAAAGTCCTTCCTTGGAAGCTCATTACCTTCCCCTGAATTTACTATGTGGAGAGACAGAGGTCTGACATAAATGAAAAGTGTGCTGTTTCAAACAGAATAACTGCCTCCTTCCCTCTTGCTTACTATATGTATCTGAGCCTGCACAGATGCATTTTAAAAAATTAAAAGTCACAGTAACATGAAAGTTGTGGTGCTCTGGATATATATGGGTTGTGAACAGATATATATCCACAAACCTTAATTTATTATATATCTTACAGTCTATGGGCATACTGATGATTTCTTACTGTGCAGATCAAGTGACTTTTTATTAAACTTTGACTCCTGGAGGATGAGTAGTATAAGAAGATAGTCTAAGTCAAAACATAGTACCAGGACCCTGAGTACACCAACAGGCCTTACTGGCCCTTAGCAGCCTCCAGTGAGACTTCCACCCACACCCTCTGCCCACAGACCTGGGTTGTGTCCATTTAAGCTCAGGCCTTAGTCACTGCCTGAGCCATGTCTAGGTGTGTTTAGATTCAGTTCTGTCTCTGGTCTTGTCTCCTGCATGAACTTTCGAGTCTTGCCTTCAGTCCTGACTCCGACCTGTCTTTTTGATCCTGACTGGACTTCCTGGATGGACTCTAAAGCTGGTTCATCACTTTTCCTTGTTGATGGACCCTGTTACTAGGATCCTACTCTGCTTGCTGTGTTTAGACCCTGTGGGACTGCATCTTGTTGGTAAGGACATTACTTATGCTGGTGTTACTCTTGGCTCCCATCTCCCCTTCCCTCAGGAAGCAGCTGGCCCTTGCTTCTACCTGAATACAGCTGGAAAAATCTGAAATTCCAGTTAAGAAAATTCTACCAACCATTTCACCAACCTTGATTTCATTCAACCCACTAACTTATGTTCCTTTCCATAACATTACTATAGGATCATAGAATAGTTTGGTTTGGAAGAGACTAGTCGAATTCCTCTGCCATGCACAGGGACATCTTCCACTAGATCAGGTTGCCCCATCCAACCTGATCTGCACACTTCCAAGGATGGGGCATCCATACTTCTCTTGGAAAATAGTGTCTCACCACCCTCGTAAAAAAAAAGAAAAAACCTGTTCCTTAGATCTAATCTAAATCTAGCCCCTATTAGTTTAAAACCATTATCGCTTGTCGTGTCACTTCAGACCCTGGAAAAAAGTCTCTCTGTCTTTCAAATAAGCCCATCTTAGATATTGAAAAGCTGCAGTAAGGTTTCCCTGGAGCCTTCTCTTCTCTGGGCTGAACAATCCCAACTCTCTTAGCCTTTCTTCATAGGAGACATGTTCCAGCCCTCTGACCATTTTTTTGGTTCTCCTCTGGACCTGCTGTAACAGGTCCATGCCTTTATTTTACAGGGAACCCCAGCGCTGGAGTTAGTATGCCAGATGGGGTTGCACCAGAGCAGAGCAGAGGGGTAGAATCACCTCCTCTGACCTGCTGGCCACACTTCTCTTGGTGCAGCTCATAATATGGTTGGCTTTCTGGGCTGCAAGTTCACATTGCCAGCTCATAGCTAATTTTTCATCCACCAGTATCTCCAAGTCCTTCTCAGCAGGGCTGCTCTCAATTCATTCGTCACATAGCCTGTACTGATATTGGTGATTGCCCTGACCCATGTGCAGGACCTCTCCCTTGGCCTTCTTGAACTTGATCAGATTCATATGGACCTACTACTCAAGCCTGTCAAGAGCCCTCTTGATGACATCCCTTCACTCCAGTGAATCAACTGCACCACTCATCTTGGTGTCATCTGCAAACTTGCACCGTCTATGTCATTAATAAAGATATTGAATAGTGTTTATCCCAATACAGACCCTCAATGGATACTACTTTTTAATAATCTCCATTTGGACATTATCCAAATGTAGAGCAAATAGTGACAGGGAAAACTCCTGGAAAAGGGACTCTCAGTTGACTATTCTGTCAAATTGTATGAACAGTCCTTGGTATGGTTTTGACTAGTCAAACTAGCACAAACTAGCAAATAATTCCCAGATATGGGAATACACAGAAATTAGCATTAAGCCAAGATAATTCACAACTGACACTTCTTCAGGAGGCCTTTTGTATTGTTCTAGCTGGCCTCAGTGGTAGAGAGTGATTTGAGTATGTTTCATTTACTGCTATTTTTCTAGACTACGTATATCTATGTGACTCAAATTTTCAATATGCATACATATTTATGTAGCTTTTATCATGTGACAAAGGCAGTTGATTCCCTAAAAATATTCTAGTGAGTAAACCTGAACACATAGACTCAGTAAGGTAGTGACCTTGATCAAGGATGGTATCTGAACAAATTCCCATGAGTCTTCAGAGGCAATGGATTATATTCTCTCAAAGGCAGATTTTCAAAATGGTTGTCCCTCCAGCTCTTTAAGTCATATGATAGATTTGTTTAGTTTAGTTTCATACCGATGCAATGACACCAGCACCATGCCTTCCAAGCTCTACTGCAGAATTTAGTGGGTAACTTGTTTTGCCAGTAGAATTTACCAGTGTCTTACTGTATTTTAAGAAGCTGTTGCTCAAATTAGACTGACTAGATATATCTGGGTGCACACATGACAGTGAGTCAGAACAACTCTGAGAAGAGAATGTTTAACATAAACATTTTGAATTTCCTTTTAACAGACAGAGTTTGTCTTCTACTAATAAGTAACGTACCCCTTTGTTTCATAAACATATTGTAATTAAGTTAACCATGGTTATGGGATTTACCAGTGGAACTGTAAGCGTCTAATAACATATCTTACAATGACATAAAAGGAGATGCTTTATCTAACTTTTCATTGTTGACCTACTGATTCACATTCAAATTACCAAGTTATAAATAACATTTCTAGTCAGTCTCATCAGAGTTGTTTTTAAGTGCACATATTATTTTATAGAGGCATATGCATTAGTATTTTGCTTGATTATTCCTTGTCACTGCGGTACAAAGTCTGTCTTGGTGAAGGAGAGGAAATAGATATCTTCTCTATAAATTAAATAACTCCATGTCAGGGAAGACTTTTGCTTTATGTCATCAGGATAATGGAAATAATAGAAGGCAAAAGCAAGCAGGAGGAGCTTTTATACTGTTCTGGACTGAGTGTATCCATTATTTTCCACTCAAAGGGTTCTCAGCAGGCTGGGGGAACACGAAGCTTAGCAAAGGTAAGTGCAAGTTTCCACACCTGGAATGGAAAAACCCCATGCAAGAGCAAAGTCTTGGAGATGACTAGGAAACAGCTTTGCACAAAGGGATCTGGGCGTTCTGATGGACAACAAATTGAATATGAATCCACAGTGTGTTCTTGAAGCAATGACAGCTAACTACATCCTATGCTTTAAATAATCATAGCCATCTGATTGAGAGGGAGAGGTTATTTCCTTCTGTGTGACGTTAATAAGGTTGGATCTGTATCCAGCTGCAGTCTCCCCTGTACATGAAAGGCACTGACCACATGGTGCAACACTACCAGAGAGCTATTAAGATGACTGGAGAATTGAGCACAGGGTATATGAGGAAATGCTGAGAAAGCTGTGTTTGTGTAGACTGGATATGGAAAGCTGAGAAGATGGAGGTAATCACAGTGTTCCACTGCCCAATGAGTGGTTGTAGAGAACATGGATCCAGACTGTACTTGGAGGTACACAGCAAAAAGATGAGAGGCAACAGAAGCAAATCAGAGACAAGGAAAATTAATTATATGTAGGGTATTAATTTTCATAATAAGGGTGGTCAAACAGTGGACCAGATTGCCCAGAAAATCTGTGGAAATTTCATTCTTGGAGACATAAATCTGCAATTATACTGAACAAAGTTCTGGGCAACCTGATCTAACTTGGAAGCTGGGTCTAGCCTCTAAATTTGTCCTTCTCTTACCAGGAGTTTTGACCTCATTGTGTCTGAAGCAGCCTTACAACTGGAGCTGTTATATGAAACTGTTTAATGTCTTCTTCAGTGACACAGACAGTGGCACTGCATGTACCATCAGCAAGCTTGTGGATCACACCAAGGCCATCCAGAGGGACCTGGACAAGCTCAAGAAGTGGGCCTATGCAAAACTCATGAGGTTCAGCAAGGCCAAGTGCAAGGTCCTGCACCTGGGTTGAACCAGCCACTGGTATCAATGTAGGCTGGGGGATGAAGGGATTGAGAGCAGCCCTGCCAAGAAGGACTTGAGGGTACTGGTGAATGAAAGACTGGACATGAGCTCACAACATGCGCTTGCAGCCCAGAAGGCAAATTTTACCCTGGGCTGCATCAAAAGGAGTGTGACCAGCGGGTTGAGGGAGATGATTTTGCCTCTCTGCTCTGGTGAGATACTGGCGGATGAAAAATTAGCTATGAGCTGGCAATGTGAACTTGTGGCTCAGAAAGCCAACCATATTACAAGTTGCATAAGGAGAAGTGTGGCCAGCAGGTCAGAGGAGGCGATTCTGTCCCTCTACTCTACCACCTGGAGTCCTGCATCTAGCTCTGGGTCCTTCAACATAAGAAGGACATGGACCTGTTGGAGGAGGTCCAGAGGAGGCCATAAAAATCATCAGAGGGCTGGAACACCTCTGCTGTGAGAACAGGCTGAGAGAGTTGGGGTTGGTCAGCCTGGACAAGAGAAGGCTCTGAGAGCTTATTGTGGCCTTCCAATATTTAAAGGGAATTTATAAGAAAGATGGGAACAGACTTTTTAGCAGGGCCTGTTGTGATAGGACAAGGCATAATGGTTTTTAACTGAAAGAGGGGAGATTTAGACTGGACATGAGGATGAAACTTTTTACACTGAGGGTGGTGAAACACAGGCACAGGTTGCCCATAGAGGTGGTAGATGCTCCATCCCTGGAGATGTTCAAGGCCAGGCTGGATGGGGCTCTGAGCAACCTCATCTAGGTGATGTCTCTGCTTATGGCAGAGGGTTTAGACTAGATGACCTTTAAAGAATTCTATGCTTCTATGGATCTATGCCTCTGTAATTAATGTATACTCTTCCAAGATTATTGTTTGCTAGACTTCATATTTATTTATATTACACAGTCAAAACAAACAGCTACCTAAGCTTTTTCCAAAGGTTCAATGACCATAGATTTTCCCCTGAAGCACCATTACCATTCAATTTATTTCTCACTTCTCAGGAAGAGACAGTCCTAATCCTCTGTTTGTGGAGACCAGTGCTTATTTAATGACATAACTCAGCAAAAAAACGTGTAGGGAAAAAAGCTTTTAAGCCAGAATGATGTGAAAAACATTCCAGTAATTCAGGGCAACATCATGGAACTCACTCCTTTGCCGAGGTAGAGTAATAGTAGCTGAGCAGCAGCATTGTTAGAATTGGTATATAAGTGTAGTTGAGCAAATCCTTCTCCTCATTCCTGCAATTTAGGATGACATACACAACAAACTATCAAAAGCACATACAAAATGAATGCCTCACAGATATGGTTGCCTTAGAATTGAAATACAGCTCTTTAGATCCTTAAAGGACAAGGAGGACTTTTAAAGAACTGAAATATGGCACACAGAGATGTTAAGTCAGGATGTCAGGAAAAAAGCCTCACATTTTAAAATTGAATTTACTCACTTAGCATCTTCTTTTCCATCATTGAGTTGATGCTGTTCCTGCTGAGTTGTGTTAGCTGGTTCAGTTGACTTTTCAGTTTTTGAAGGCTCAGGTGCTTTCGCTGGTACTGTATCTAGAAAAAAGTTTTTAATTTTTTAATACTAATTTTTAAAGAATTATGATAATACTTTTGGAGGAATTATGACTTGGCTGCCATTATTTCTTCAGTGAACAAGCACTACACGACACTGATTCTGGCACCTGACTTTCAAGAATTTCCTGCATAAATCTACTTCAACGCCGGCTGTATAGAACATGTTTATAATTAGCATACCTTGTAGAATATAAAACCAATTTGTAGTTTTTAAACTACATGCATCTGTAACCAGCTCAAGAATGGTCAATACAGAGTTCTTCCCTATGTATAAGCAACAAGAACTCATGCAGTATGATAAAATTTTAGTGTGTGCTTATTTTAAAAAAATACGTAGAGGACAGAAAGATCTGTCCAGAAATGCCTTGCGCAATACAGGAAGAAAAATGAAGAGTTACTTATTTGCTTGAGCATAGCAAATTCTAATGGCATCATTCATACTCCAGGGTTTGAATTGCTTTAAATCTTGTTGCTTCAGCTGCCATGACAGTCCTGTTTGTTGCTGAGTAAATTATGATTGCAATATATCAATAAGTATATGAGTATGTAGAATTTGTCTTATCCATTTTTTTTTTTTTCAGTTTTTTAAAACAAGTTTAAGTGGGAAGCTTGTAGAGTTTGGAAAAAAATATATGCAAATTGTATACTCTCTTGCCATTTAAGTGGCCTCATGTGTTTAGTTTTTACAATTAGTCCTATATCTTTATTTTAAATTTTCATGCTGAAAAATAACTTGAAAGCTCTCACATCAGTCTGACACTTTGCATAAAGAAAGAACAAACTCATCCTTCATAAATACTTTAAGTAATATGATTATAGAGGAAGAGCTTGGCAGCAAAACATCATAGCAAATAAATCAGGACCCTGTTATATATGCTGTATTTTAATTTCGAGACAACTCAAAGAAAATCAAACCTGGAGTATTTTGGATAGATAATGTAAGAAAAGTTTTCTGATAGTTGATCTCCATATTTAGAGAGTTGTTATTCATTTCAAGGAGATAAAGGCAGTTACAACAGTAAACTCTTAAGCTGTTCAGCTGGAAGGTGTTTGCTTGAAATGACATTTAAACAAAACCTAGTGAGGGACAGTGGCTAGGTTTGTTTACAGCACTTGATAAACCAGACTATCTTCCTGTCACCACTTATTCTGCTTTGGGATCACATTTTCTCCCAGGTGTCTATTAAGAACATATACAATGTTTCTTGAGCTGTCAGAATTTTACTGGATGGACAATTGATTACAGGACCAGTGGACCATTTCTAGTGTTTTTTCTTAGCATTTAGTTTAAGAAGCAAGAATGCCCTGTGTGATCCCTGCTATTCTTGCAGGAATTATTTTCTTAAAGAGAATCAAATACAAGACTTCAACAGTGGTATCTGTGGATGCCAAAAATACTCAAGCCAGAGTCAGAGAAGGAACTGAAGAGAAGTCAAAGAAATCCGTGTTCCCCAATGGGCTGGTCAACTGGGTTTTGCCTTAGCAAGCTTAGGGGTTAATTTTCAAACGGTCACTTGGAATAATGTAGCACTACTGAGTACGAAGAAAGAGTCTGCAGGATTTGTGTTACTTATCACCTGTAAGCTGGGAAGATTTTTGTGAGGAATTCCATTTAAAACTGTCATTTGATTGGATTTATGGCTTACATTGATAACAGTATCTTTCTCACTTAGTGGAAATGCACATTATAATTTCCTTTCTGCAGCAGTTAGTATTGCAGTACTATCTTGAGGAAAAGTCTGTTGAAAATATAACACTAGGGAATTTTTAATCTTACCTGAAGGATCTGCCAGGGAATTTTCAAGTTACAGAATAGCACACATTCTCCAAAGAAGACTGTTGCTGTCCCTGTCTCCAGGAAGATTAAAGGAAGGATGAAAAGGTTTCTTACCATTTGATTACAGTGGTTCAAAATGCTTTTCTGGGAGTTTCGGTCATATTTTTTTTTTTTTTTTTAAGAAGGAGGAATTTTAAAATGGTTCAGACTTCTAGCACAGTATATACATTCTCAGAGTGAAAGAAGATTTATTTCTCCTATGTATTCCATGGACATCCTTTGCAAGAAAATCACAGAGGAACTACAGTTACAGAAAATAAAAGGGTTTTGGACCTATTTATAATTGACTAATTTTTTGTTCTTGCTACTGAACCTTAATATGTCAAAATTCTCTTTAACCCTTTCCCCGGGGGATCTCTACAAATGGTGCTATTGACTCTGTGCTTTACTTGGCACACAGTCATCCTCCTGTGGTTTTGTGGTCAACATGACGTGATGTAGAAAAGAAGATACAAGAGCCAAAAATTTCAGCACTTGCTGTGGTTTCTGTTTCCTTCTGAATTCATGGTTTGTAGTTTCCCAGTTCTCCCTGCCCTGACCCCTCCAACCAAAAAGTCATGTACCTAAGACTGAAAGCAAGGCTAATCTCAACATTTCTGTAATGATCTCACTTCGGGAATTTTCTTTGTTGTAGTAATTATGCCACGTTATATCTGTAGTAGCAGAGGATAGAAACTGATAGGAACAATTAGAAGAATGAAATGGCGCTGTAGGCCTGGCACCCAGGCTATAGCTGTTTGGGGCAGCTGTATTTCAAACCAGGTCTAGTGGGATCCTCTGAAATGAATGACTGTCACCAGCTTGAGTAAAATAGGTTTACTTAGAGAGTGCTTCTTTTGGTTTAGTTTTATTCTAAAGGAATT
This sequence comes from Columba livia, assembly GCF_036013475.1. NCBI lineage: Eukaryota > Metazoa > Chordata > Aves > Columbiformes > Columbidae > Columba > Columba livia. The sequence goes on from NC_088603.1 coordinate 134,574,823, forward strand.
CAGTCATGCATTCCTAGAGTTTTTTTGGTGAAAAAACAGAACACAGTGGGGCAAAATCAGGAGATCAGTTTCAGAAGAGCATTCTTAATTTGAAATAAAATGCCCATGGAGACACACTATTTAGAGTAACACACTCATGAATAAAACAATCAATCTCTGGAGTGACAACATGTGTATGGGAAGGGAAGACCAAAAAGTAAAAAACATACAGTGCTTACACATAAGCATCCCATTGCAGAAGGATAATGGTTTCTCAGTCTGCTAGATACTCTCAAGGTACTCAGTCTGAAGTCTGAACCCACACCAAATGTTAAATGCTGACTGGACTCAGACTGGTGGAAAATACTGTAATCCCACAAATATTCCAAACTTCACAGGGTTTTAGAGTTCATAAATCTCCAGAAGCAGCACCGGGATTATTTTCATTTTGATTAGGATATCACAGCCTAGCACTACTGCCAGATGTGTGTCAAGCTTTAGTTGTTTCTGTCTGTGTGAAATTGTGAGGGCTGTGTGTGTAGTCATGTTTTAAAAAAAAAACTAGTCACTTTTTACTCCTTAAATCTCACTCATACCCCTCTGACTTACGAGACCAGCTCCAAAGAAAAGCTTGTAAGAACAAGGTGGTAGTTGTTTGAGGGAGCATTTAGGATGCAACAATTAGTTTCAAGAATAAATAATGACTCATCAGGTAGGTGGCAAGGCTTACAGGACAATAAATAAATCTTCTGTTGTTTTGACATTATTTTGGTCATGGTAAAGAAAATATGAATGAGAAAAAGGAGGCAAAATTATGCTAAGGCACCAACATCTAAAGTAAATTTCGAAACAGACATCCACTCTTACTAAACAAAATAAGGGATCTGAGTTTTCCTAAATGATTTTCATCCACATTATCTTGGAATGTAACTAGGTAAAGCCACCAACATATTAGTAGTGGGAGTTGTGGAATGCATCCCACTGGTGTCTAAGTATTTTAGATCTGAGCAAGTAGGCTCTTTTCTCCCCTCTGACCTCTGCTTCTATCCATGCAAATGGCAGTGGAAGGCTTAGGCACAGAAAATAAAGCATTTTGTGCTGTGGAGACCATCGACCTTTCTGGTTATTCAGTATCAGAAGGTGTGCCTCAGGAGCAGCTAGCCAATCTGAAGAGAGCTTCTTCCAGAAAGTAATAAAACTTAAATCTCTCAGTTACTAGGCTGGCTTTAAAATTTCTGTTTCTTGGATCATTCCATAGCTGTAATACTGGCCTTTAGCTTCACAAATGTATTATCCCTATTGCAACAAGTGAAGAGAACAAAAATGTCAAATAAAAGATTAGTTTTTAGTGATAAAGATATGAATAAATGTCAGCAGCTACATAGTAGCAGTTAAATGTATTTCTGAGAACAGAACAGAAAAAGTACTTCTGCTTTGCCATACTTCAGAAAGGGGAAGGCTTTCTGCCCCAAAATTCCCAGCCAGCTCCATTGCCCTGCACTGACAAGTCTGACCATTCTCTTATCTATGTTTCCCCTCCCATTTCTGGACTAGTTGGGTGAATGTGAAGTTAGAAATTTTAATACCTAGCAGTTACTTGTGGTCCTCATATAAAAAGCAAAGGTTTCCCTGGGCTTATTATTTTGGTTGTACAAAAGCACATCTTAGCACAACTTGGTCTCGTCTGATATAGTCTCGGTTCATACTGAATCCACAATATATTGTTTTACAGGACCATTTACAAAACCTTGACTCACTTGTATATTTTTATTTGGTGGAAGCACTAATTCCATCACAACAACAACCTAGTACAGTGTGTATTTTATATTAATTAAATATATTGTCGAATACTTAATTCTACTGCTAACTTCTTAGTGACTTTTACAAAAAAATATAGGCATGTTAAAATAAACTGATGCTTAAAAATACTATATTATCTCAATAGTGTCATACCAAATATAGAGTTGTGAAGATGTCAAGAAAAATAAACACACAGGAATCCCATGGACATAGAAGAGCTCTGACATTATAGAATACATACCTTTGTGACTTCACATGCGTTATTTTTTTTTTCTTTACAAATGCTTCATGCAGGGAAAAACAGTTCAGGAAGTAAGTTAAATTGAAAAGTAAGTTGCATTTGAAGTAAGTTAACTCTCAACTTCAGTGGCTAACAAAAGTATTATAAAAAGTTTGTTTTCCATGTAAAGAAATAAAGACTGTATGAAGAAGCTGGGTTTATTTTCCTGGTATTTAGCCCTGTCAATCATGTGAAAAATGAAGATCTGAAATGAATTAAAAGTCTTCACCTCAGCAGTAGTGTTAGCAAGCTGATTAAACATATTCAAGTTCTTGGTAATCTTTAAAAAATACATTTTATGGGAATAATAGCTGCCTGTTGACTGAGTTCCAGTGAAGAATGTAAAGGATAAGAAGACAAGGAATAAGATTATTATTTTAAAATCTCTTTGCATTGACAGGTGTGGTTCATTGAGCTGCAGTATATTATATCAAAATGCTGTACTTGATTTGTACTTTTTGAAATACAAACCAGTTATTTAACCCTGGATTTTGAGGTGCAAGGGGATAGGTTTTGTAAAGCAGCTTAAAAATCAGATTCATAACAGGCCAAAAGCAGGTTTTAGCTGTGAAATTTCACATTTAATTCAAATCTCCCTTCTCAGGGGCTTAAAACTCGATTGTAGTCCATCTACAGTAAGTTGATGCTTAATTAGCAGAAATTAGCTGCAGTTTCATGGCAACAGGATTTTGGTGCCCTCAATAAATACATCTGCTTTATTTCTGTCTACAGGAAGAGGGAGTGACCATCTTTTGTATAGCAGCTATTGATCAAAGCTTTCCTCTCAGAAGATGAAATCTTGGCTCTAGGCCTTTTTATTTGTGATAAGGTTAACTATCTGTTATGAGAATTATATTTTCCTTTTTTAGAAGATTAAACAAAGTTGTAACATAAATACATACTGAAATCAAAGTTCTTCATTCCTCCTAAAAGACTAGTGTTTCAATTAACTTCTAGGTTAGTTCCAGGCTCCATGTTGTACTCTCTGCTTTCAGAATTCACAGTTTTTTTCTATTCTGCATGATCACCCAGCAATTAGGAAGGCCACAGAATTTTCTCTCACATCTCTCTAGTCCAGACTTTATTTGATTAATTAGGGAACTCTACTGCAGTGTGAGAGTTATGGATTTGAGCTCTCTTATTACGAAAGTGTGGAGGTAAACCAGTTACACTATCTTGTGAAAGGTGGCAGCCTTCACCAGCTTCTTTTCCACATTTAGTGGAAAAGTGAATGTTCCTTGAGTACCTAAATACCAGAGTACTCACTAGGAGAGAGGCTGGAGTGGACTGAAATGACTTTTGAGCACCCTGCACCCCTTCTGTTGAGGTGCTGTGTGTTCAGGGATGCTGATTTTTATTTTATTTTATTTTATTTTATTTTATTTTATTTTATTTTATTTTATATTATTATTATTATTATTATTATTATTATTATTATTATTATTATTATTATTATTATTATTATTATTATTATTATTATTATTATTATTATTATTATTATTATTATTATTTTAATACTGACTGCTCCAGTGGGGAGGTTGGACTAGATGATCTTTCGAAGTCCCTTCCAATCCCTAACATTCTGTGATTCTGTGATTCTATGACTGTCTGGGCTTCTCACTTACAATATAGATTTCCTGACTCTGTCAAAAGCACCAAAATATCATGCGCTATAGAATTGCACTTGCATTTAATAATGGCCAGGTATATAATCTTTTATATATCCTCTGGGTACTTTCCAAAGCATCTAGACTCTGAAGATACTAAATAGCACTGAAAATTAATATGGTAATCTGCCAGATGGGAGGTTCCATCTACTTTATGATCCAGAGGGGCAAATGTAGCATGTGCAGAAGTACCTATGATAGTTTCAGTCTAGCTTTCTCACTCAGGTACTACCAGGAACAAAACTATATCAATATGGACTTTAGTAAAAGATATATAAACATGTCTGTGAATCTGGAAAATATCATTGAGGCACTTGTTGATTTAGTAGAAATAGGAAAACAAAAAAACAGAATATTGGAAACAGGCCAGTTTTTAGTGAGGGAAAAGTGAGAAGGAGTTGAGGACAGACTTCAGAAGAACAGTACTTCAGTGTGGTGCTGAGAGTGTTTAGAGAAAGGGATGAGTCAAAGAGAATCATACTGGAAGGATCTGCTAGGAGCGTGAAAAGTATTGTGATACAGAGAACAATAATGCAGACACTAGCTAGTAGGTAGAGGCTGGATGTTGCCTTCTAAATAGCAGAACCACCAACAGAGCCATTGAACAATAGTTGTAAAACAAGTGAAGCATTTATATAGCCAGCCAGTTACAGGAGATGATAAATGAGGTGAATCTGAACTGAAGAAGTAACTCCATGGTCTCTGGGTGGAAAAGTGAGGCTGGCCTCAAGCTGTTCACAAGAAGGTCTAGAGGAAGACTCCTGCAAAACTTGATGAACTGTAATGAGGTGAATCACACTTGATTAAGTATATAAAGAAATGCAGGGAAAAATAACTTAAAAAATGAATCCATTATGGAACAAACTGACCAAACACAGAGAACTAATTAGAAAGTGAACTAATTATGCAGAGAATTAATCACAAAGCAAGCTAGTGAGAGAGAGGGCAACTGAGGAGGTGGAAATGAAGCAATGAGTAGCCTACAAAGAAGCCAAAAGTTCCAGGTGTTGCTGAGGAATGTACATAACAAAGTTTTAACAAAACAAGCTCCAATTTTGCCTCCTGTTGAGTTCTCATCTGTGCTGGGACTGTCGTGCTGCCTTGTGAAGTGCTAAGAGAAAGGGAGAAGGTGATGGCTGGATTTGGCCATGTGAGAAGAAAGGTGTGAAGACAAGATCAACTCAGTCTATTGTTTCATGTTTCAAGACTATGGAGCTGCAAAATGGGACTGTGATTAGAGGCTTTACTGGTCTATTTTATTCTGGTTATACCAGAGAAACTAATAAGAGATCTTGGAAAGGATTTTCTCTAAGTAGTTTTAACTTCTCCATTTAACTGATCTCCCTTAACTAGCATTGGTTGAGCCCTGGCCATGCTTTTAATAATTCTCTCTGAATTTGTACACACACTGCAAAACACTTTCTCTTGTCTCTTGTTCTTTGCTTACCGCAGACATTCTTATTTTCTTCTTCTAGCAGCTGTCTACATGGTTTTAGGTCTGATATACAGTTCATCAAGTTTTGCAGGAGTCTTCCTCTAGACCTTCTTGTGAACAGCTTGAGGCCAGCCTCACTTTTCCACCCAGAGACCATGGAGTTACTTCTTCAGTTCAGATGGTGAGGGCTTTAGGTACAGGGTGCTGGAATTCATAAGCTTCTCCTGAGGTGTCATATCTGTGTGAGTTCTCTGGCTTGTATAGCTGTTGTCTATCTAAATCCTTAATACCCACATGCAAAAGGAGGAACTGTCTTGTGACTGTTTGAAAATGAGACTTGAAGCACCTTCCAGAAAACTACAGATTTAAAAAAAACCCAAACAAAAATGGAGACTAACTATCTTATTATATTTTCCTAAAGTCATTGATGAGGTAGTTCCTTCTATAACACCATTTTAAAATATATTTTAGAAAGGATAAAAAAGAGTAGTTTAGTATTCCAAAATACAGATTCATGAATTACATTAATTTGTAAAATTAGATCAGATTTTGGATGGAAACAAACAAATTTTCTATAATGATACTTCATTCTGTTGAGCGATAGTATCTGTGATTTAATATTGCTAAAAAGCCATGAAACATCAGATTTTTTCCCCATTGTTGGCTTATTGCTTAATTCATGTCAGATTTAGTTTTCCCTTATTTAGTGCTACATCCATTATATAGAAAGATAGTTACATTAAATGCTCTTTGTTTAAAGTTTCATTATATGAGGAAAAGAATTGTGATACTTGCTAGAGTACACAAAGCACAAGGATTATGCAAGTTTCCTTGTAGTCTTTTTTATTCCAGTTGCTCCTCTCTACCTAAATCATCTTTATCACAGGAAACTGAAGATTTCTCAGTCTTTGCTTTGTTGTTCAAGTGGAATGAACCTGAATTGTTCTCTTGAAGAAAAAGCATGAGATGACAGGAAAGCTGAGCCTGATGTTTTTGTCTGGTGCTGGAGGATGGAAGAAAGCTGCACTACTGATGCTGTGAGAGAGGGAAAAGGGGATATGGGCAACAATAGTTACTACTTCACCCATCCTGAGCCTCTATTTTGGTAATTCCTGCAGCCATCATTCTGGCTATGGTATAAGCAAAACATGTTGGCTACTGGAAGGTGGACAGAATAGCCATAACCAGCTGCCACTGTATTCAGCAACCAGCTGCTTAGGCAAATATTTGCCTTGTAGTACTGCCCTGAGCTCTATGCTCTGATGTTCTAGTCCTGGATGTCTTCTGAATTCTTCTGAATGGTGGTGGCAAATCACTTTTAATGGCATTGCTTGTTTCTTTTTTTTTTTTTTTTTAAATATTATTTGTTTGTTTACTTTTTTTGAAAAAGTTTTGAATGGCTGTTAAACAAAAGATTCGAATGTCAGATAGTTTACTCTGTCTCATCTTTGTAGTTTTTTAATACATATGAGAAGTATACACAAAAGATCCATTATGCATATGCAGTTTTCTTTCTTGAGCTACTAAATACCCTTATTTTAAAGTAAGGTTTCTAAGAAGTCAGTGTATGCTAAGAGGAAATAAAGAGGAAATAGACAAGTGGACAAGTTCATGAAGGGGCTGTGTGCTTGAAAGCCTGTAACCTTTTATTATTGTTGGATAGTGCTCGTATTTCTGTAGCAAATCATTGGTTTGAGGTCAATGGGAATTCAGAGTTCTTAACTTCTCTATAAATAAAAAATAAGATCAGCACCTGGCAGAGCATTTGGAAGAACGATATTATTTACAACCCTATATAGTGTATATATATTTTGTCCAGATAATCTTTGAATACTCATAAATAGCTTATTACTGACCTTGCTGCTTTGCTATAGGTTCTTCTTTCTTATTGGCCTCTGCTTTCTGTGGTTCATCTGTTTTCTTATTTTCACCCTTAAAAAAATCAAACAGGATTAGAAACTGTAGATGTTTGTTGTTGAGAATGATAAGGATGGTTTGATGGCTGCAGCTTTCTCCTAGGAATTTAGTTAAGTCGAGACACACTAAGCCTTTTTCCTGGGTGTTCTCTGTGTGTTCTTGGACAAGGTTCACAAAAGGACTTGGATGCTGAAATAAAAAACTGTTGTCTTCACATCTGCTGTGAAAACCCAGTTACTTGGCCTGGGATTCTGCTGCTGCCTGTTCCCAAAGCCTCCTTCTCATTGTCAAGGCTGACTTGTTCAGTGCTGCCACTTACAAGGCAGTCTGAATCTCTGAATTAGTCTTCTTCCTCAGCCTTCTGCTGGGCTAATAGACCTGGTATGTTTTGAGCTACCTTACCACAGTGACATATCTCAGTCTTTACAAAATACAGAGACAGTATCAATTTTCACTGCAAAAAATTAACTTTGTCCCACACTTACTGGACTGGATCCGTGAACCAAGTTCTCATGTATGTATACCTGGGTTCATCTTGGCTTTGACAGGGTGGCCCTTGGAGGAAGGAGGGAGAAATACACGTGGAGTCTTAGGTGTTCACAATACTTTGTAACAGTGTAGTGCTAATCAAACCCATGAGCATTTTTATCCCAGATAGATTAATTTGCCTGGTGTTTCTCATGCTCACTAACAGAGAAAGATATAAGTATAAGCATTTGGAAAGTTATTTGACTGTAGGAGATTTCAGGTCTTCATGTACTTTTCTTCCCCTCTCCAAACTCAGTGATCTTCTCTTTGAGTTTCTGAGATTAATTTGAGAGTTGTCTTTTCCTATGAAAGTATTTGTTTTTTCCCCATCTGCTTTTATAAAGAGAATCTGACACTTAAGTTCTAATGTACATATATATAAAAATGGAATTAGATATTTTGTATATATATAAATGAAAATTGAAAGCCAAATCAACCTCTCTGCATACTGGAGATACTTGTGTGATGTTTTGTTGTAAAGGTTGTTTTCTTTATTTCAGGCTTTCTCCTAATAGCATAGCAAAAGAACATTAGTGTGAGAATAGTGCTCTACAGTTACCAGATTCTATGTTAATTTCTTCATTTCTCTCAAGATGGTATCTTCTTGCAGACAGAAAATGTCTTGATCCTTGACCCCTTCATCTGCCTCCATCTTAACAGTATCCATAATAGTGGAGGCTGATAGTGATATGATCTGAGTGCTGAGCTGATGTACGGAATTATTCTGGTGAAAAGAATAATCCACATCTCTAGGGAAATCTAAATATATATTTTTTCCCTAGAGCAGTTTGCCAAGTGAGGTATCAGGCTGCACAGAAATAAGCTGCTGAGATTCGAGATTTTTCTTCTTTTAAGACAATGTTTTATTGACCCAAGAAAACAGATGTGCAGAACTTTAAAAGAAGCATGAATGATACTTCGCCTGTAGATCTGCAGCATATTAAATTTATTGAACATAGACACTTTTGCTGTTTTGTGTGGATGGCAGTATGGATATGCCTGTACATCAAACAATTGTTTTTTGCACATTTATAATGACAAGTGAAATTTGAGTTGTAGTTGGGCTGGATTATGCTTTACCTCTTCTTGAAGTTGTTCGAACCTACGATCTTCAAGAAAAGCATCAGTTATAGGAAATTATTTGATTTTATGAACATTTATGTTTTTATCACTATTATGTGCAACCGTAAAATTTATGGAACCTTGTATGTGAAAATCAAGGCTCCCAGAAGTTAAGTCAGAGTCCGTGTATATGCTTGACTGTTGTAAATAAGTTAAAAGACTCCGCTTAGTTAAAATTAACTTTATAATGGTGGAGTTTCAATTGTTTCATTAAGCATGAATTCAGATTAATAGCTCAGGCTAATACTAAAGAACTTATTTCACTTTCCTAATTATTTGATGAAACTCTAAATTGTTGTCATTTTGCATTGTAAAGTTTTGATTAGGTGAGGCTGGAAAAAACAAAATACTTTAGGACATTATCATGAAAAGATAAAAATTCAAATGTAACAAGTGAAAGAGTATCTAACCTCTGTCTCATTTTAAAACTATTCCATTAATTAAAATAAAAAGTATGAATTAACTTCTACAGTAAAGAACTACTAACTAAAAAACATAAACTGTATACTAATATGACTTACAGAAGTTATATTAGTAAAATTAAGCCAAATAAAATACTTCTTAAAAAAGCTACTAAATTACTTTGCCTTTCCAACAGTTATCAGGAAGCAGGCTAATATATACCTGTATGCCATTCCAATATTCAGAAAGGATATACTGACATTTTCTGCCAGCAGGGAACAAGATGAAGAGGGAAACATCAACACATCAAAAGCAGCCATACCAGTATTTCTAATTCTCCATTTGCAATGCTGATCAAGACCTCTCATAAGCTTACACTATTTCAGGTTAGCCCTATCTGGAAAGCAATGTGCAAAAGGAGGAAATCTGTTTTTTTCATAAAGAAAACGTGGGAAAGATAAGGGGAATAAAGGCATTTGCTTGATTTTATTAAATAAAGATTGATACCATGAGCAATAAGTATATTTGAAAATCTAACCTTTGGCATTTATTTACATGAATACTTTCTAAACAAAGGTAATATTATTGAGTCTATACCAAATGATAAATCTATACCTGGCCTGTAGATGCTTTGGGTGGAGGAGGGACATCTTCATTCTTGCAGTCTGCTTCCGCGGGTGATAATTTTGGTCTAGAAAATACTGCTCTTAGTTTTTTAAACATCTTGTCCACCCAGCTCTCCTGAAGCCTCTCTAACTCTTTTACCATGAACAGGTATATAGCACATGTTTTCTTGCCATCAGTAATCAGGCCAATTAGACACTTAATCAGGTTTAGGTCTGATTAATGCCTTAAAGAAATTCCTTGCACAGTCTGTTTCAGTGACAGCTTTTTCTCACTGTTCGTGCTTTTGTTTTATGCTGTAGACTAAGCTATTTCTAGTCTTGACAGATACGCTACATATAGACTCAACTGTGAACACATTCTGATTACAATAAATCAGTGTCTAATCTTTTATCTGTTGGATATTAAGCATTCAGCTTATATATAGAAACAAAATTTTAAGTCCTAAAGACACCTGTGGCTTAACCAGGAAATGAAAAACATTAATTGTCCAATAATCACCAGCTACCTAGTAGATTACATTAGAGCTGAAGAGGTTTAAATTCTTTGCAGTCCTGAACCTTTAAAAGTGTGGTTTTTTTTTTTTTGTTTTTTTTTTTGAGTGAATGACACTAAAAGGTCTGTTGAGGTTTGGTTTAGCAAGTTTATACCTGGTTTTATTCCCCCCCCCTTCTTGGTTTAATTATGGAAATAATTTCATCCTTGTTTCTCCAATGTATTTACAGACAATACTATTTTATGCAGAGTCTTAGCTACAATTTTGGAAAGGTTATATTTTAGTTGAATGTCCTACAAATTAGTAAAATATGGATGTTGATACAGTTTATAGTTAGGACATAATGTTAAGATTCTATAGGCTATGGATCATCCTATATAAAATCAAGCATAGATTAGTTTGAAGGTGAAACTCAATTTCAGATAACTGTAGTGCCATGTTAATTCAGCCTCTCTTAACAAGGATCTTCACAACTTACTTGTCTCTCCTTGTCCTTAATTTCACTTTAGTTATTACAAGTCTATGCCTTTACTTTAAGCTCTAAATTTGAGCTAACAGCTTATAATTGATTTGTGCTGGTCATCAGGTTATCAAGAAATGCAGAATCATACTCCTTTGAGTTATTTCCATAATTATGTATGTAGTGATTATATTGAAGTATTGAAAATCTCCCAGTGGCTGCCTCCTTGGGGCTTCTGTTGTCTGGCAAGAACAGTTTCTAATCCTTTTCTACAACAGTAGTAACTGTAAGAATGAACCAACAGTTTTTATAGTTTGCAAGCCTTTATCCTACATTGACACTCATGAGGCAGACCTAGGGATAGTTGGCCAGACTTCAGTCTTGTAACCGGGAACCCCCCCGCATACATGACTTCATAGTTGTCAGATGCAGCAAGAGCTTGGAACCTCCTTTTTTATTAAAGTCTATGTTCTGGTTTACTTTAAAAGCAACACTATTCTTGCTAATGCTTCAGACCGTGTTTAAGTTTAGTGTTCGAATGATTAAATTATAAATTAATATCTAAAGTATTTTCACTTATTTACGCAGGCCTGGACAAAAGGTAGCTTCTTTTGGATGTGAAATTCTGCCTTCATGCTGTTTTTACATCAGCTAATAACAGCAAAGAAACAAGTTAGTTCTTCCTCTACTATGTAAAATCTTAGCAGATTAAATTGGCTGATGCAGAAAAATTTAATCAATTGCCATATACAAACTCTACCTGCAGACTGAGCCTTTTTGGAGCAATTGTTTTTTCATTATAAAAAATAAATTCTTCATTACTGAATTTTTTTAAAAAAGGTACTTTCATTCTTTGTTTATTAGAAACGGTAAAGTTTTACATAGAGCATAATACAATGAAAATATACAGCATATATTAAAGGAAAATATGTATCTCTCTTAAGAATTTCTGCAAGATTATGCACATTTGTCTTTCAAAAAATTCCAAGCAACAACATGTCTTAATTATTTTTTTTTTTAATCATTATAGTGTTTATGCTTGCTTTAATGTATAATTAAAAGGCATGAAAATGAATGTTACAGAGCTTAAAAGGAAAGTGCCTTTGGGAACCTGTTAATAACTATTGACATCAGCAGTTAATGAATGTTATATTGGTTTAGACTGTGACTAATTCAATAAATGCTTGAAACCCCTTCATCTGATGTAATTTTGTAACTAACAAGCAGACCACAATAAATGTAATATTTTGATACCAATAGAGGTACAAGTTTGCCTCCTAACCCTGGTAAGATGATTAATCTGCTTCAATATTTCATTTATCTATGTACTATGTCTATTTATTTTTATCAGGTCCTGAACATGCTAAAAGCACTTCAGCTAATTGAATATTGTGATGCACTGTTAAGTAAGAAGATTAAGAGTACAGCAGCAAAGCAGATAGCCTGTATCCAGTTAGCTTCTTAGCTACATTGGCTTTGACCAGTGCTTACTATATTTTGGATTTATGGTAAACCCTACAGTGTACAAGGATTTCAAGCCTGTCTCGTACATTCTCTTGATACAGGTGGAATACTTCCTATATTTATTAATAAGGTACCCCCTTTCCCACTTTTTTCATTCAAGAAAATGTTGCTCCTCCATTTAAAAATTTGTCATATTCATCAGTTTTCCAAACTTCTGATAACGTTTTTCTTTGAGGTTTTTTCTTTTAACCCAAAGTATATTTGAAACAAGGCACTCACAGTCTTGATATTATTTTCTAAAATTGTGCAAGAGATTTTTCATCATGAAATATAACAGATGTCTTAGAAACAGAGGTAATTTAAATTCTGCATGTTTTATTATTTATAGTATCTGCTAAAACAATTGGTAGGACTCTTTTCCACCACCCCATTTGAACCTGTATTAAAGAGTGCGTTATTTCTTTTTCTAAATAATTAGAATAGTTGCTAATGAGATTCCTTTTTCCAGAACCATTCTTGGAGGTGTTTGTTTGGCTGTGTACATTTTTTTTTTTTGACCTGGTACTTGTTATAAAATGCTTTAAAGTCCTATGAGCTCATATTTAACTACCAGTGTATTTAATAAGCATAAAGTGAATTCTAAGGACTGCTTTGCATTCCTCAACAGGCAAGTGTCTTTGCTCCAGTTGTTTGAATGTACAGATCAATACATGTCCTCTAAAGTGTTTATTTTTGTATTATATCAGCTGTAGTGTGTTAAAAAGATCAAAGCCTGAGTTTCACTTGTACTCAGATCTTTCCACAGTGCAAAATGTAATGTGCAGAGGATTTTCATAGGTATCTTTCTTCAGTTTCTCTCTGTGATTCAGGGATCTTGACAGATGCGAGTAGTACATCTTTCTTTAGAGCTCTCTAATAGTAGGCACACAGAAGACTAATCTAGCATTTACCATAATTTTTCCTCTGCACAGTGTAAGATTTTACAATTTTGTCCATTTTTGTGGATTAACAAAAGTCATAGTACTAAGTTATCTGTCATCCTTAATTCTGAGGACTTTTTTTTCCCCTCAGAAATAAAGGTGGTTCTGGAGCTCAGATTTTTCATATCTACTCATTGTCTCTTTTTTAAACTCAGGTGATACTATCATTTAACTAATTATACCATAATAAAGAAAATTAATCCATGCTTTTAATAGAAATCTGTCTCCTTAATCATATTGTCAAAGTCATGGCCAGCTGTATGCATTATAACTGTAGCATTCAGTGAGGTATCTTTAGAAATAACAAAGGTTACTTAAAAGATCACTCTTTACTGTTTCAATTATAGCTAATTTTGCACTGATTCATAAGTATTTTCTTCTGTTGCATTTTGTACACTGGCACAAACACACCAAAGTCAGCTTCTGCATCCTAAATTTGAGGCAGTAGTGGGTCTTACGGTCTGGAGGAATCTGGAAATACAAAATAATCTTGGTTGTTTTGGCCTTCAAGGAATGAAGACTGATTTTTACTTTCAAATTCAGTTTGATATGTCAAATCCAATTAACAGGATTTGTTCAGTTTGCAAGAAAAAACAGATGGGAACTTCTGTGGGAATAGGCTGGAAAAGACAGGGTGCTGATATTTCCTATTCCTTTTTACATTTTTCTATATAAAATTACTTGGTTAAGGTAGGAGTTGTATCCTAAAGACTCATTTTCTGGAGCCTTCACCAGATCCTGGCTAGCTCTGAGTGTGATACTATCATCATGCCATAATGTGATGGGCGGGTTGGAGGAGGTGACAAAACTGACTGTCAGCCTGCCAAGATGATGGTGGTTGATACCGCCTCGAGCTAGTGACCTTTTTTGATGAAAGTAACATGTGACTCAAAGGAATGGGGCATAAGACAGAAGAAAAATGTAATTCCACTTATGTTCAGTTATGCCATTGTTTTGCAGCCATAATAAAAGGTGAGGAGAGGTTCTTGTCTACTAGCAGAAAGTACTTCTCTCACTTCCCTTACCATGTCTGGCTTTTTATTTTTTTCCCCCTCTCTGTCTTTTTGCTTCTTGTTTTTGCTTGTATTTCTTATGTGCCCTTATGAGCAGAATTTCTTCAGCAACAGTGTGTTACTGCCTAAAATGTGACTCATCACATGAGAAAGCTTTATCAACCAGGGTAGTGCTCAAAATTCTCTCTCACTTAAGTGAATATCCAAAATAAATCTCTGGACCTCAGGGTAAAAAGGAACAGCCCCTCCAGAAAGGTGGTTGTGAGACCTACCTGGAGGAGTCTCAGCCATGGGCTAGGTCACTGGAAGAATTAGGCTTCCAGCAGCCCCTCCTGGAAGACTACATAATCTCGAACTGGCAGTGTAGGCTCTCCTCACTACCCTGGTTGGTAAGCAGTGCTGATTTGAAATGTGTAAGAAGTCATCTTTGTGCTAGAAGCAAACCACCCCAAAAGAAGTGCTCTCATGCCACATGTAGTAATTTAGTAATTATACTTTATACTACTAAGGCCATAGTCCCCTTTCCCTTCCCATTTTTCATACGTCTCCATGGAGAAGTCCAGATTGCTACAGAAAGGAAGAGATTCTCTGCTATGTCCTTTAGATGGGAAACTGCCTGGAAGTGATCTGCGGATAGTTCCCAGGAGAAGGCCTCTGTGTGTGAGCCACTTCTAAGGAGACAGGAGTTGTTAAAAATGTGAAGTTCAAGTGCTAGAGTTTCTTAAAATACATGAGATGAACTCCAACATCATCATGTATTGCTACTATTTTTATGAATAAGTACTGCAGCTGTTTACAGTAGGGAAGTTGACACGGGGTGCTCTGCTGAATGTCTTCAGTAGGAAACCCCAGCAAGAAGATAGGGAGGGCAGACAACCTTTCCTTTTGAAAGGGCTCACTCCTGGACTGGAACCTGTATTCCAGCATGGAGCTGCATGAGCTGGCTGTGCCACATTTAAAAAAAAAAATTTACTGAAAACCACTGGACAAGTTATCTGTTTGTTTGTTTGTTTGCTTGTTTTGGTTTGTTTTGTTTTCCCTGCCGGAAAGTTATTTTCATCAAGAGTTTGAAAATAAGTCACTTAGGTAAAATTCCCTCAAATGTTAGTAAGATCAGCAAGATAATCTCTGAACCATGCAAGCACACACTGAAATAGTAGGTTGCTGAAAATCTCAATAAAATGCCAAGATTCCAAAAAAAGATGTGGTTCTGCTGCTTTGTTTTCTAACCTTGTAAAATAGCAGTGACCTAGAATGCATCTTGCTGTTAAAAAATTTTAATATTTTTTTTAATAAAAAGATACTGTGATATTGGTTTCAGAACCACTACTTTACATATAGCTTTATACTCAAAGCTAGAATGTAGGTCCCTGCATTCATGTAAGTCTCTAGTCACTGCATTAATGTGATTTCACATGACTGGCTGGTTCTGCTTACTTTCTAACTGCTAGTCATTGTTTCTTTTATGTAGAATAGCCATGGAGAACAAGGATGGTAGTACTTATAGTTATGGAGTGGTAGAAAGGAACTGCATTCACTTAAATAAAATTGTAAGAAAACATCAGGTGAGTCTAGCATTCATATGTGTGAGAACATCAGGAAAAGGAAACTTTGATCTACCTGAAAAGCAGAGAAATTCTTGAACCATGACTGAATCTCAAATTTTGTAAGGTTTAGGCCTAGAGCCTGTTTGGTTTTGGAGCTCTAAACCATTAAATGTGAGGTGAAAGGCAGACTCTATTTAAAAAAAAATAAAATACGTTTTTCCTGTCTAAAAAATACTAGAATAAGTATCTATTGTTAAGAATGTTTTCAATATATAATCACATTCTTGGTACTTGGTGTCTGACCAACGTCCTCTCAACATTCCAGTTATGTTCTCTTATGGGAGCAAGAGGGGGAAAGACTTAGAGAAGGAAATATTTTTATTTTGTTTACACTGAAAAACAACTGAAGGTGATCAGAATAGAGCTGGACTTTCATGTTTAAAATCTGTGGGCTTTTGAAGCTTCCCTTTTTAATAAAATTGAGACATTTAAGAAACAGAAGTAAATGTGATTACTTAAGTGATGCAGACTACTTTACTTCTCACTTATTTTAGTTACAGAAGCTTGACATACTTTCTGTAAAAGAGACTGGGGAGATGAACACATGGCTTAGTTTGGATGAAAAAGGACCAAGAGGTGCAAGAAAGGCACCCGTGGGGAAGAGCAAAAATAAGTGTGGAGGAAAAACATCTGTGGCCACTGCTTTCCTATACACTTTTGTAAGTGAATGATTATTGTGGGGAGGGGAAGAAGAAAGGGTGATGCATTTAGGGTGTTTCATGCCAATGATATTAACATTTGTGTAATGTTAACACTTCTATCTGAGGGAAATGGAAATAGGAATTTGGTTATAAATTGTGTCTCTTCTGGAAAGCTGAAATTCACTGTGTAATCAAAAGAAAGAAAGCTCTCAGAAGTGTTTAATGTATTCCGCTAAACCAATCATATTTTCTACGTACCCTCAGAGCATCCTCTTCCCACTGCAAAGATACTGAGCCTCATATTTTTTGCTAATGTAAATATTTAAAGCATGCCACCAACACAAGCTATCTAATCTAATTAACAACATAGCAACAAACTGAGAACTGAGCACTGCACAGACAGTGGCTTAGTGGAGAAAAAACGTCTTTAAAAAAAAACCTCTTTGAATATGGAGTTAATTTGATATGGTTGATAAAACACTGCATTGGGACTTGCCCCAGTTTCAACCAGTCCATCCAACTTTTACAATTTTCCTTTGTGTATTTTCCTCTACTAAAAAGTAGAGTTGTAGTTACTGTCTGATGAGGGTTTCACTGCCATGCATGGATTGAGACCAATATAGTTGCTTTTGATTCTAATACATCTTTGTGCTTTTGCAGTTATGATGAATGCCAAATTTGTTGTTTGAATGGGGAAACCTCTGGTGGAAGGGACAGTAATTCTTATTTTTTAATCCAGCACCAAAGGTACTTCTAATGCAAATTAACAGCCCTGTTCACTCTGATGAGGTAGTGTGTTACAAAAAACAGATGTTGGGAAAACATTCACTTTTTGTGTAAATAGCTTGGTTAAAAAAAGTAGTGCCTAGCATCATTAACTTCTTCAGCACACTCTGTTGGCTTCTGTTTCTTTTCTCACGTTCTTTCAAAAGAGAGAAGTGAGAATATTTTAATGCAGCTCTCTAGTGTGTTGTG
The DNA here is from genome assembly GCF_036013475.1 of Columba livia. NCBI lineage: Eukaryota > Metazoa > Chordata > Aves > Columbiformes > Columbidae > Columba > Columba livia. The sequence goes on from NC_088603.1 coordinate 134,592,213, forward strand.
TCCTAAGCTTAAATACAGGACCTGGCTTTGGTGCTGACAAAAAGGGATTAATATTCACAGTTCCCACTCTTCTGGAATACTAGGTTGACCTTTTGTAGAGATGAAAAAAAACTATTCTCAACATGTCCTGTTGGATCAGTGTAGCTGTATAGATTATAACTCAAAGATTAACTGAAACACAAAAAAAAAGGAGAACAAGAGCAAGGGTTAGCCCCGCACTTCCATTCTTTGGAAAGAGCAGAGCAGGATGGTAGCTTCTGCCGTAAAGACAGGAAATTTTCAGCAAATAATTTAATTTTGACTTACAACATAAAGTAGGTGAAACCTGTAGGAGTGAAAATCAAAAGGAAAATGCTTCGAATAAGCCTGGCCTGTATAGTACTCATGACTTTTTTGGTCTGCACTTCATGGGAGTCTGGTGTCAATGATCTGATTTGATTTAGCAACTAATTTGATTCAGTAACAAAAAGTACAAGAGTAGTAACTCTATGAGCAAGTCATGCTCCACTTCTTGCTTCTTCTGGACCTCTCACTTGCAAATAAAACATTGACTATACTTCTGGTAGCACGTGATCAGCCCTAAGAGGAGCTGTAGAGGCTAGTATTTCACCATTAAGAGGCACTCCCACTAAGCAGTGAGATAAGTTTAAAAAGAAGAGCACCTCATGGCAAAAAATAAGTCCTTTGTTGATTTGGCTGACCTACTATATTCACTTGATATTTGCAGGTAGGAGTTTACTTATGTCCAGGTAATGCTGCAAAGAATTCATGTTCCCTTTTTACTTCGATTTTTCAGGGAAACGTGAATGAAAATTTGTTCTTCCATTTGCAAATTTTAAATTTATATATTGTTATTAGCACATGCTCTCCTAATTAAAAATAATAATTCTAATTCTGACTCTTCTACCCTGTGGATGGGAAAATACTACATCATTCATTTGAGCCCTGCTAACCCCGATGATATTTTTAAACTTAACTGATTTATTTTCATTTTAGTTGACTGTCTCTTTAACCTCAGTATTCCAACCCCTCCATAAAAGCATCTTTCTTTACTTTTAAGGTTACCTCTATTCAGCTGTCACATAATTTAAGGAGAAGAGTAATTTAACCTTCTCTGACTCAAGGTACTGAAATTAGCCTGTGCCCATTTGAAATACCAGTCTGTCTCCTGTATCCCCACATAACAGTGGTGTGATTCTTCTATACATACAACAGCTGTGAGACAGTTATTTACATTACTGATTCTTCTACTTGCCATCAGCTACTGTGCTTTGATTCTGGGTTGCTTAAATATGTGTATATGGCTAGCTTCTAAAAAAGGTAAATTCCTTCACTGAATTTGTGAGGGAAAAGAAATTAATTTGATGGAATTATTTCATCAATTTGATGGAATTATGGCCATAAGTCTTTGGAAGATATGTCTTAAGTGTTAGGAGTTATACTTGCATGTTCTCACACTCTGAAGTATTGTGTGCTGGAGATAAACCTAGATAAAAAGAGATTCTAAAGGTGATATAAAACACTTGGTGGTAAGATGCAATAAAATATTTGCTTTTTATGCTCACTAGTGCTGGAAGTCTACTTCTGTTTAATGAGGAAAAAAGCCTCACAGAGCACCTGAAGAGTTTAAAGGAGTGGTTAAAATAGGGCTTTCCTCCTCCCATCCTGCAGTAGACTTTGCTAATGTATTTGATATCATCTCAGGTTTAAGTTTGTTCTTTGAACAATGAAAGTTTTAGCAGTGTAGGAAAAGAGATTTATTTAGTATTTAAAATCTCAATCAGTGCTGTAAAAGCTGGAAAGAAGACATTTCCTTTCTGTTATGGAGCTAGCTTGGTTATGGTTCTCACTGCTCCCAAACTACCATTTCTTATTCAGATAAAATATGACTTTTTTCTCTCCCCAGTCATTAATCAAAAGCACTGGTAAGTTTGTGATTAAGCAGTTTATGAAGAGCAGTAAATTTTATCAGGGGAAGCAGAAGATTTATGTCTGGATTTAAAATTATGTTTTTTTCCAGAGTCATAAAATGGCAGACCAATAGTCCGGTTTCCTTCAGAGGAAATAGCAGAAAAGTTCTTAGTTACAGTTTTCCAGTTTATTATTACATGGATGTTCGGTCTTTAGCAAAGACCCCCTATTTTTAAGGGAATCTAACCAATGTAGATGGCAAAGCACTATGAGCTCCTGGATAACCCTGTTATTCTACATCCTTCTATGTGCATGTGTATAAGCATGGAGGATGTCATCTGCTCACACCTCCAGCTACCTTGGTCTTCTGCATCCTCAACCCCTGTGTATCTTGAGAAACATGTTTCTTTGGTAGTTTAGCAAAACTTCCTCCATTTTCACACTCAACATAATGTCAACCAAAAAAGCCCATGAATCTCGTTATCAGCCATATAGTTATTAATTTTTACTTGTATAATCATGCAAAGTTCATTTCTTCCTCATTTACATTCTGCAAAATGTCTCTTAAAGCTTCTGATTTCCCTCTTCAGCTTTTCCAAAACCACTGAAAATTATATTTTTCCTTAGGCGTTTTATGTTGAATCCTACTATGCCAACACCAGAGAATGCTGAGATCCGTTATCAATTTTTTGTGAGACCACTAGACTTCTCTTGCTTCTTTATTCAGTGATTCAGTGCTGTGTCCTGCTTAAAATCAAGCTAGATGTTACAACAGGTCTCCTTCATCTGCTTCCTGACTCTAATTTATTTTCTCTTAAGCTTCTATAATCTCTTCTCTGTTGCTCTGCCAAGTCTGTCATAGAGAAAGGAGCCCATACAAGCTGATGGTGATGCTTTTTGGGATCCTTGGTGTTCTATTAGCAAAAGCAGTGGCAACTTCTAATGGTCAGTGGAGATTCTTGCACCACTAATGTACAAAGGTGTTGGAGAAGAACTTTGTTTAGGCCAAACAAGGGATGACAGTGGTTCATCAGATATGTTTTTTCTGCTTGTTGACCAAAAGTAGATATTAAGGTAATGAGTTAAAGAGTCCTGCTGTTTACCAGTACACACATTTAGCAGTTTTGAATATAACATTAAATCCCCTATAAAAGATTGGGTTTTGTAGCTTCATGCATCCTTTTCATACCATTAAATTAGAAAGGTTCTGCTCTTTGGCAAGAGCTAAGTTCTAGATCTACAAAGGACTTTCATTGCTTACTTCCCTTTAAAGTCAATAAATACTAAACTACCATTACAATATAAGGCACGCGTAAATACCTTTTGTGAATGTAATGCTGAATGCTCATGGTAATTTACAACCAAACAGTATAGATTGTGACTCTCCTGCTGCAGTCTCTACCCTCCTGATGGAGAGTACTTAAAACTGTTCATGTATTAATTTATTTTAGTAGATAAACGTACAAGAAGAGGCCTATTGTGTCATCAGGTCTTACTTCCCTATTACAGTTGGTACATATGTTTTGCAGTCTTATGGAAATTAATCAAACTTCATCTTAGGCATTAATCAAACTTTCATTAACACTCTCATCCTAAGGTTGTTGTTAGAATGTGTGTAGCCTGCAGTTAAATTACTGATTTGTCCTGCCATTTCTCACAAATAACCAAACTCTGCTTTCAGCACTGCTTCTGCTTTAATGGTGTCCTAAGGCACAGATGATGGAGAAATTGTCAGATAATTGCACCACTATCAACGGGACAAAAATATAATCTTTTTCATACACTCAGTTGTATTGGTTTTGAAGGACAAAAAGTGGTAAAAACAGTAACAAATATTTTCCAAGTGTGAAGGTATGATCCTGGCGGAGTGGCTGACACGCCAGAAGGCTGTGCTGCCATCCAGTGAGACCTGGACAGGCTGGAGAGTTGGGCAGGGAAAAATTTAATGAAATATAACAAGGGCAAGTGTAGAGTCTTGCATCTGGGTAGAAACAACCCCAGATTCCAGTATAAGTTGGGGAATGACCTATTAGAGAGCAGTGTAGGGGAAAGGGACCTGGGGGTCCTGGTGGATGGCAGGAGGACCATGAGCCAGCACTGTACCCTTGTGGCCAGGAAGGCCAATGGCATCCTAGGTGTATTAGAAAGGGGGTGGTTAGTAGATCGAGAGAGGTTCTCCTTCCCCTCTACTCTGCCCTGGTGAGACCACATCTGGAATATTGTGTCCAGTTCTGGACCCCTCAGTTCCAGAAGGACAGGGAACTGCTGGAGAGAGTCCAGCACAGGGCAACAAAGATGATTAAGGAAGAGGAGTGTCTCCCTTATGAGGAAAGGCTGAGGGAGCTGGGTCTCTTTAGTTTGGAGGAGACTGAGGGGTGACCTTATTAAAGTTTACAAATATATAAAGAGTGAGTGTCACGAGGATGGAGCCAGGCTCTTCTCGGTGACAACCAACCATAGGACAAGGGGTAGTGGGTTCAAACTGGAACACAAGAGGTTCCACTTAAATTTGAGAAGAAACTTCTTCACAGTAAGGGTAACAGAACACTGGAACATGCTGCCCAGGGGGTTGTGGAGTCTCTTACACTGGAGACATTCAAAACCCACCTGGACACATTCCTGTGTAATCTCATCCAGGTGTTCCTGCTCTGGTGGGGGGATTGGACTAGATGATCTTTCGAGGTCCCTTCCAATCCCAAACATTCTGTGATTCTGTGGTCTCACAGGAGGAACAGCCTGTTTGGTAAGATAATGTCATGTCTTCGCACTTTCTCTTAACATAGACTGAAAATTGTATTTCACTATTTCTGAATGAAATAAGTAGTCCATACTGAACCCATGAAGATTTTAACACAGATGTTTCTTTAAGTATTTATTTTTTTGGGTAAGAGCAAGTAGATTTTTCTGTATTGCTCTGTAGCACAATAATGTGAGATAAATATATCGTGTAGGATGAGCTACACAAAAGAGTTAATGCTTTCTCATTAGATACAGTAACCTAACCATATGCAAAGCTAAAAATGGCTTTGAGGTGATTACTGCCTCCAGAATCTGCCAAGGAACCAGATGTCATTGGTGGAAAAATACAACAACCTCAGCCACCTACTATGCTTTAGCCTTTGACAAATAGCAGGCACCAATTCATCAGTCACTTTCTAGCTAACTCTTTGTGTTGTATTAATTGTTTCTTAATCCTGCTGTGTATTTTATTTAATCTCCTTCTTATACTGATTTACTCTGTCACACACCTGTCCAATGATTTTAAAAATGATAATTTGCAAAAGGATTCCTTTGACAATAACTACTGTGTTTAAAAACTGTGACTTGGTGGGGTTTATTTTATGCCTGGAACCCAACAAAGTTTCTTCCAACTTGATTTGGCAGTCCAAAAAAAATATCTTAAAATAAGGAGATTGTCTTGCAAGTATACAGTGACAGAAATAGCCTAGGGAGATGTTTTTGCCTTGAGATATTTGTTTTTGAAATGCAGGTTTCAGGAATGCAAACCATATTTTCTTGACTGCTACATTTTCTTTAAGAGATATCCTTCAGGTTTCCGTGTTAATAGAGTTTCAAGAAACTTATAGATTTTTTTTCTCTCTCTTCATAGAATCATAGAATTATTTAGGTTGGAAAATACCTTTGAGATCATCAAGTCCAACCGTTAACCTGGCACTACCAAATCCACCACTAAACCATGTCCCTAAGCAACACATCTACACATCTTTTAAATACTTTCAGGGATGCCAACTCAATCTCTTCTCTGGGCAGCCTGTCCCAATGCTTGACAACCCCTTCTGTGAAGATACTTTTCCTAATATCCAACCTAAACCTCCCCTGGTGCAACTTGAGGCTGTTTCCTCTTGTCCTATTGCTTGTTACTTGGGAGAAGAGACCAACACCCTCCATGCTACAACCTCCTTTCAGGTAGCTGTAGGGAGCAATAAAGACTCCCCTGAGCCTCCTTTTCTCCAGGTTAAACAGCCCCAGATCCCTCAACTGCTACTCACAGTGCTTGTGCTCCAGACCCTTCACCAGCTTCGTGTACCTTCTCTGAACTCTCTCTGGCACCTCAATGTCTTTCTTGTAGTGAGGGGCCTAAAACTGAACACATTATTCAAGGTGTGGCCTCACCAGTGCTGGGTACAGGGGGCTATCACTTCCCTCGTCCTGCTTGCCACACTGTTCCTGATATAAGCCAGGATGCTGTTAGCCTTTTGGCCACCTGGGCACGCTTCTGGCTCATATTCAGCTGACTGTTGACCAACACCCTGAGGTCCTTTTCTGTCAGGCAGCTTTCCAGCCACTTTTCCCCAAGCCTGTATTGCTGCCTGGGGTTGTTGTGACCCAAGTGTAGGATCAGGCACTTGGCTTTGTTGAACTTCATACAACTGGCCTTGGCCCATCTATCCAGCTAGTCCAGATCCCTCTGTATGGCCTTCCTACCCTTCAGCGGATCAACACTCCTACCCAACTTGGTGTTGTCTGCAAACTTACTGAGGGTGCACTCAGTCTCCTGGTCCAGATCATAGATCTGTTGTGCCACAAATGTTGTTGGTCTGTGGACAGTGTGTGAAGAAAAGTATGTTTTGAATGGTAATGGTTACAGCCTGCTGCCATAGCTTTGAAATAGCCTAGGAACAAGAATTCTCAGGTCTTATGGAAGTCTATATGTATGTATTTGTTTTCTTCGTAAATCACTCTATTCCCTTTTTTAGCCACATGTTTGTTTTCTCAGTGAAAAATCACAATACCTTTAACTACTGATCCCTTAAAAAGAAAGGACCACTGATACACAGATTGCATTTTTTTTTTTTCCCTTTCAGTTATGAAGCAAAGGAAGAGAAGGAAAAAAATTGTATTTTGTATAAACAAAATGTATTCTGAGGGAAAGGTTTTTGCAACATTGCCCATAAACTTGTGCTTGGTTTTGTCACTTGGTGTTTGTTTCTCCTCAGAATTTCTGAGACCCTGTTATCACAATATCTGAATACATGTCCATCTTGTAACACATTTATTCTCATTTCTTTGCCATGTCTTAAAGCAGTACCACTGGAGAGCTGAGTGAAGAGGCTGAAATTCATGCCAACTATCTGGAGGGGGAGCAACAGACCTTCTGAGGGAGATGGGGCTCATGTATGTATGCTTTTTTTTCTCACATTATGTAAGGAATCAGGACAACTGAATTCTTGAGTTGGGCAATTCAGATGAGTGCCTGTAGATGGAGTTACTTGATGTGGTTTCTAAGAGGTCTTGTAGCAAAGCCACAAGAATGTAAATTTCAAGATTTCTTCTCTAATGTACAAACCTTGTTCAGTGGTGCACGTTAACTCCATAAAAAGTCATAGCACAGAAGGCATTATACTGCAGTAGTACTCAGGGATAAGAATGTCCTTTTATATTTCCTTCCCACTTCAGAAGATGTGCAGCTTTTCTGTGCTCTGGACTGAGTCACCAAGTCTTACTCTTACCATTATTTATAGTTTAGAGTTCTCTTGGACCATCTTTATATGCCTTTTCCGTTTTGTACAGTGGAAGACCGTGGCTGCTGTTCAATATTTTGTTTGTTTACTTCTTCAAAGGTAATGAAAAAATAATATGGAGGGATGGTGAGGTAGAGGATTTTGTTGTTTTTCCTCTACTCTCATTTGAGAAGAGATGGACTATCAGTGTAGACAGGAAAACTCCTGTAACTGTTCTTGACTTTGGATGCTAGATTAATCTAATGAATTGATATGATCAATGTAATAGACACAGTTACTGGATACATGTAATACGAATGGGTGACAAATATTGGCTCATGGTCTATCAGAAATGTTGTCAAAATTGAATTTTCCTTCTTCAAGGAAGAGGATCTACTCTATGTTGTCATGGCAAGGCTGTGAGCTAGGATAAGAGTACACTAGATGCTTGAGTTTGCTGCTTCTGCATTGTGGACAGATGAGAGGGCTGAGGTTACCACTGGGAGAAGATCTCTTCTCACTCGTATTAGTAGATGGCGGACATCCTGATTAGTTCCCCAGATACTGAAGTGAGAACAGGTTAGTGTAGGAAGGGTAGCTGGCGGTGCCATGCCATCTTAGATGACTACCTATTTTGCTTATACAGCTCTCAATTAGCTGTATATCTTAGACTTCCAAAATGTAGTTGTCTGTAATGTGAACTGAAAAAAAAAATCCCCAGAGTATCCATGCATGTTATGTCACTTCTTATTTGACCAGCTATTCGTAAGGCACCGTGTCTGTTAACAGACCCATACTTCCTAATGTCAATGTGCTAAATACATACATGAAAGTCAAAAATAGTCAAAATCCATGAGATACTAAAATACAGAATTCAGTTTGTGATCCAATGTATCTAAAGTATGTTATGATTTTACAGGAGGTATGAATATTTATTCAACTTCAGAAATGCCCTCCACAGCTCTGAGCAGACAAATTAAATGTGGTCTCTGCTAAGAAAAGTTAATGGTATGAAAGATAAGCACAAGGAAGGCAGGATATTTTCATAAAATCAAGAAATACGTGCATATGTGGAAAAATTAATGAAGTGTTCTCACTTGAAACAGGATTTTAACAGAGACTTAGTTGAAGAGAATGAGTTACGTTCCATGCATGGGTTGAACATGGCATGAATGATTAAAAGGGGAATAGAAGTAGCAATTAAGTAAGCTATTGAAAATGAGACTGCTAAGACTGGAAGATCCAAGATGCTATTTGGATGTTTAGCATAAAAAATCCAAGATGAGAGACGAATTTCCATGGAATATTGAGATATGTGTATATTGTGAAGGGAGAATTTTCTATAGAGCACATGATGGTTATATTTGGCTGCATATTATGACAAACAGGTAAATGTGACTTGAGGTCACAGTCATGATAAATTTGGATGCCCCAAGCTCAACTGGCAAGAAGAAGGGGTGAAATCTTCTCCACCTTCTCACCTGCTCACAGTGGCATCTTAATCCTGGAGTATTTCTTCAGTTTAAAGACTGTCCCTCCTTTATTGATGTATATTAGAGACAAAGTGAGTGGGTTCTCCCATTGTTTTGAGGTTTGTTTAATTGTTTAGTAAGCATCTTCCTGGGAATAAAACAAATTAAGTAAAGAAAACTCTTCTTTATTTCTCTGTGGATTCTGCTTCATTATATGAAGCCATAAACTTCGGAGCTGTGTCCTTGTATAGAGTGATCTCTCTTTGTAGTTTCCTCTCACACTGTTTTTTTCTGATGAAAAGTATGCCTATGTGTATATGTTTTTAATGCTTTGAAATAATCCCATAGAATTTGTGAATCACGGACTGTACTGTCTGTGTTGAGAGTTTGTATTCGGATAAGAATATAATTCTTGCAATCCCTCGGGATAAGAATTTTTATAGGATTTCTTCATGTAGGTTTGCTTATTCAAAAGAAAAAGTTTTACAGTACTTGAAAGAGATTTTGAGAAGAAAATAATTAAACAAGATACATAGTTTTCTAGAGAAACTGACAATAAGCAGAGGGAAAAAAATGCTGCATCTTTGAGAGCAAGCTAGTGGAGCAGTTACTGAGCCATAAACAAAAGGAAGCTCAAATACATTGGGTTCTTAAACAAAGCATATTTCAGAAACACTAAATTCAATTTTCAACCATGCAATCAATCACTGAAATTGTACCTATTATGAAGGAAAGAAAGTCCTTGTCTTCAAATCTGTGCAAGGTGAAAGATTTCAAAGAATACATCCCAGCGGATTTGTGTTTCTGCAACATTTATTTCATATTTTCATCATTTATGGGTTTAGAATATTCTCAATGCTCCTCAGTTTATAAAAGGTTCACAAGAGGTTAATGGGAGTTCTTACTAGAAGAACCCATTTAAGAATGGATTAATTCCTTATCCACTGTCCTGAGACGGAATGGGAGTTCAGATGCGAGCGCCACATCATTAAGTCTGTCCTTGTCAAGCCCATTTTATTTATCACTAAGGCCACTGTCACATAAATAAGCTTTTACATGGCATTGTATTACATATACTGTATATATTGAGGACTATATTTGCAATGACTTGACATCTCCCAGCTACGTCAAGTGATAAAACGCTGCTGATTTTATGATTAATTTCTTGTCTTTTTGATTGAACTTGGATGGTAATATATTTCTTTTCAGTTGCACACCTTTTTTTTTTTTTTTTTTTTTTTTTAATGAGAAGCAATGAAAAAATACAAATTTGGAACAAATATCTTGTAAAATTCTTCCTTATAACGATGCCACAATTTTGGAGAGACAAAGCCTAGTGGTCTTAAGTCTGCAGCTTACCTCTGGGGACATGTAGACTTCCTAGTGTATTTGGGCAGCACAAACCTGTAAGTTCTTGTAGTAGCACAAAGTCAGAATTAAGCTGCAATGAAGCAGTGTATGAGGGAAAGCTGGCTCTAAAAAAATTGGACTTTTCAATATCTTGCCTTGCAAGAGCTTCTGCCCTGAGAAAAACTGTGTTGCAAGCAGGGATGAGTGGGAATCCTTCACTGTTGTGACTTCTCTGAATCCATGGGATGGTTGTGTTAGACTGGAAGATGCAACACAGCTGGGGACAGATGGCAAAAAACTGTACCTTGTCTCATCAGCTCCATAGCTGCTCTTTTGTGCTCTCAGTGCTGGGGAGAGTGCAGGGTGGCTGCTCTGAGCCCCTGTGCAGTTCCGCACAATTATAAACCTGTTGCTTGGCAGGAGGTGACCCTGAAGGACATGCAGCACATCTGAGGTTTGTCATTGCTTGAAATCTTTTGCCATGTCAATTGGTTTCTGTGGCTGCTGCTCACATCAGCTTCAAGAGCAGGTATTTTAATACAGGGAGAGTGAAAGCTTCAGCTTTAACTGAGTTTTAGATGGACAAAATACCCCTGGGTCAGCAATTTAAGGGTTGCTGCATAATATTTCTAGAATGGCAGCGTGTCCAGTTTGAAGTAATGGTAAAAGCATAGCAGGAATGAATATTATAACTCTTGTTATGATCTCAAGGAAGGGTATTGAATTAGAGCTAGTGGGGAATTTTCCAGTGGAAAGGCTTTTTTTCCGTCAGAACATGTTGCTTCAACAAAACTGAACATTTCCTGGAAAAGCACATGCAGAATCTGACTCGAAACACTCTTTAAGTCAAGGAAGAATTTTTTCATTGAGAAAAGAGCAGGAGAGGGACTGATTTTTTCATTTTTATTTTTATAAAAGTTGCTCGTGGTTATGTGGGTTAGAAATTGTATCTTGATTTATAACCTGTATAAATTGCAAGGAAGATAAACAGTTGAAAGTAGAATCTATGGAGAATCGCTCATCTCATTTTTCTGTCAGTGAGATTTGGGGGCAACTCCAAAATACGTTATATAGAAACTCGAATCTTTACACCCCCACACACCTCTTGTATATTAACCACTCAGCTACTGGTTATTGTAAGGTAGCTGAAGATTTTTCAAGTCGGAGTTCCTGCTACAATAAAAGAAATATCTAAAACTTCCACAGTACAGATAAGCCATTTAGTATATATATCTGAACTGAATGACAAAAAGTCTATGTCAGGAATGATTATGTATTTTTTCAAATGGGTTAATCTCCTTGAGTTATGATATAAAATTTTAAGAAAAGTACCCTCAACCATAGAACTGAATTGAGTAAGAGAGTGATGATAGTGGTTCCCATGGGAAATGTGTGCCAGTTGACCGTCAGACATGTCCATGTACAAGGTGGATAGTATTTTATATAAGGATAGCTGTTTTTCAGTACTCCTTTCTCCACAGGTTTAAATTTTCTTCATGTGTACTATTCTATTTTCTAATGCTGAACATATATATATATATATATATACATTTTTTTTTTCTGAAGGCATCACTCACTGTGAAATTAAGTAATATTCATCCTACATGCAATCATTTAAAGGTAACTGCTCTAGTGCTTTCATCTGTGAGGCTCACTAATTTCTTGGAAAGTTGTTCTTTATTCTGCTTATAGCTGGTTTTCTGTTTGCCAGTGTAAGCAGAAAAAAGTCCAAGTCTGAGGAGGAAAAAAGAAAAAAAGGATATCTCTACCTTTCAGGATATGTCCAAAGACAGTAAATTAATGAATTGCTAAAAGCTTCTTCCAGAGCTCTGTGTCGTCCAAATTTACAATAAATCCCAAGGTACTCTCAGGTCAAATGAATAATAGTGCAAACATAGCATTTCCATTGTTCTGCTTTAATTTAAGAGCAAAGTTCCATGGAGCATTGCATTAAGCTTTTAGAACATCACACAAATTTTTCACAGAACCAGAAGATAAAAGTACTTCCAGGCAACAATAAACAATCTTTTATTGGGATTTACAGGATATACCTGTTCAGGTTTTCTGTGATTTTGCAGTTCTTTAAACTACCAATACAAATGTGTAACAGAACAGCATTGCTTGCGGTTTTAACCTGACTCTTTAATAAAATCAGGCTTGTACAGTCGTGTTACCTGTCTTTAGTTCACTCCAATTATTTTTTTTTATGTTGTCCAGTTTTGCCAAATCTGACAAAAGCTTAAAAAGTATAAAACTCTCACAAAATTAGACAGAGCTGAATTTGTGTTCCTGCTGACGCTACAGGTAAACGTTAGCCTTGAGCTAATAAAAGAGAAACCAAACAGCCAAGAAGTCTATGAATACTTAGCAGTTTGTCCATAGCTCTGAATCAATCAACTGCATAGTGGCTTGTGCTTGGTCAAAGTAGTGGGGCAGGATGAAGGACAAGTCTGGCATCCGGAGTAGGAAAGGGAAATATAATATACTGTCCTTGGGAAAGGTGCTGTGGGACACACACTCAGTGAGCACCGAGTTTTTCTATTTCTGCTTAGGAAATAAGAAGTGATAGCCACTCTTTTTTTTTTTTTTTTTTTTTTTTTTTTTTTTTTTTTTCTTTTTTAATAAAACAAATATAGAAATATATCTATTTATGAATTTTTTTTTTTAGGACTCTCATCCTGTTTAATTTTTGTAATAATGTGGGCTTTGGAGCAAATGCTTTGCTTCAAAGCTCAAAATCTTACTGTTCCCACTTACAAAATCACATCTACGTTTTGGAAAGAGAAAAGAAAGCCCTGGAAGTTTCATAAGTGCGTCTAATATGAAGTATATCCCAGTACAACTGTTCATGTCTCACTTTAATTTATTTTGAGTAATCCTCCCTAGTTGCTTTGCAGTTCTCTCTTGATAAACTACGGTAATACCTATTATAACCCTGGAGAATTTCTGGTGAGTGTTCAAAAATGTTATACGTCTGAGACATCAAACCTGCAAAATACAGATTTTATTCAGTGCTAATTTCATTTCCCTTGAAGTAGAGTAAGAAGCAGGAAACAGGAAGAAATTAATAATACTGGGGTAAAGGGTGCACAAAACAGTCTTTGTAAGTCAGTGATTATGATGGGCGAATCTCTTGACTGCTTCTTCAGTGATTTTTTTTTTTTCTTTTAAAAGAGATGAAATCAAATAGCTTAAGATTCAAACTGACCTACTTTAAGTTTTTAATGATTTTATGTGGATTAAAAGAAAATCATCCTATATAGGTTTGGAGCCTGATACTCTTCCTCATATTAAATTTGAATGAAGACAACCTTCTTTGAAAATGGTGGTGTAAAATTTGCTCCGTTGTGAGGGTAATCAGGCCAGTTAATGGCAATACAGAAAAGGTGACAGCAGTTTTACCCACGGAAAGTAGACATATTTACTTTAGTTTCTGCACAATACCTCTCTCAGCACACTTTGCTTCAGAGAGTACCATCAATAGAGTAAATACATTGGTCACATTCCGAAAATTGTACTTACCTAAGTCACTTATTAGTAGTTTGAGTTTCTAATGCTGAAAACATTTAAAGGTGAGATTTGCAGCTCTGCATACTGAAACCCAAAGGATGGCAGATAGGCATATGAAGTTCCTCACTCACCTTAGTGAAAAAAGAGAATGTAAGACCAGGGAAACTCTAGCCCTGCTCAGATTGGAGATGGCTTTCCCTTGATCTCTCTAGTAACTCTGTATTTGAAAGGTGGCCATTACCATTTTTTAATGTGGGAAGAGAAGCAGTCTTTCAGCATCAAGGATTTCAGATGTATTTCTTGAATTTGCTTGCATTGTATGAGTAGTGCAATTGCTCTGCTTCCTCATCTGAAAAAACCTGTGCATTTCTAATTTGTCACCATTAAAAAATCAGTTGTCACTAGAGTAGTATTTGATATCACTACAGTTTGGCCCAGATTCTTTTTTCTACCTAAGCTCTACTCAGTGCAGGAGTAGGCTGGGATAAGTAGAAACAGTAGTAATACTTTCATCCTTAAAACTGAATGATGCTGGGTCCTTCCTCAGTAGCACGTGGTCCAGTTACAGACACACTAATAAGTCAGAGTCCAGTGCAATGTAGAAATACTCAAAGTATGTGGGTAATATCCTGAAAGCAGTAAAAACAGCAGGTTTTGAATTTTCAGCTAGGAAAACTGGTATGCAGGGAACAGACACACAGCTAGAAACTTCTACCCTGGGTGTTTGTCTGGATGTGCATCCATAGGGCACACTGGTCCACCTGGTGTTGCAAAGCTCCGTCTTATCTGGCCTCCACTACATCCTCGTCCATGGCAGCAGTATGTTAGTTGCCCAGTCGGAACCATACTCATAGTTACCTCTGTGATGTTTACATGTGATTTCTCAGAAATTATGATGTTTAGCTGTAGTGAGAAAACATTTACATAGATTTTATTTATTTATAACATCTTGTTATTAAATAACAAGTTATTAATATTAACATGTTACTAATAACATGTTATTAAAATGTTATTTTTAGGGAAGTAAGATGAAATTTTGAACTGAAAAATTTCAACAAAAAGATATGTAACAAACCAGAAACAAATTAGCTGCCAATTCAAAATGTCATTTACTGATGTAAATAACACATTATATACGCAGAAACACCTTATTTACTAACATTTTCAGTCAGAAAATAATAATGGGCTTAAATAAAAGCCAACTTTGAATTGCACTGTCCAAATGCATGCAGGAAATGCTGCCTAATCTGATTGTATAAATTTTAACAGTCTTAATATGTTCATCCTTTACACTGAAAAACAGGGAGAAAGCAGATTTTCTTCAGTGTTTCAGAGTGGCAGTGTGCCCTGGAGAGGCATGAATATGTAGCTTGCGTACCACTGCGTACACACAACTTTGGAAATCTTTTGAAACCCAGTGATCTGCAATCAGTGAAATGCTGTTTACTAGGGAGTGCAATATCATCAGTGTAGCTATGCTACTTTTTCCTCTGCCTAAAATAATTGGTGGTATTCCCATTGACTTGCAGGTGCTGTAACAGCAACTTACTTCCTCTAAAGTGACACCATTTCTGAACACCAGGCACCATACTTGAGGAATGCTTCCATGATGGTCATACACACGCTTTTGTTTTTCTCGTTCTCTGCCTTGTGTGTGTTTGTAGGGAAAAGTTCAGATCTTTTAATGTCAGTACAGTCTAGATTATCATCTGTTCTTTTGTATAGCTTAGTGAAGTGAAGGCCTTCAGAAAGATGCAAAAGACATTGCATAAAAAAATTGAGATCCTGAAGTTGGTGTGACTTGCATAAGTACATTCCAGGTCTGATTAGACATAACTGTGTAAAACTATGGCAATAAATAATCCAAGAATTGCAACACTGAATGTAAGAAACCCAAACATAGAAGTACACAGACCCCTGTGTTTGCCTATTTCTTGGATCTTCTGTAAGAGATCATTTGAAGTGTAGAAGTCAACAGGATATTAACAGTCATGGAAACTGTAAAATTCTGTACTGTTTTTTTTCTTGTTTGTTTGTTTGTTTGTTTCATTTGTTTGTTTGGTTTTTTTTTTTTTGTTTGTTTTTAATATAGAGTAGGTACCCAAGAAAACTTAGCTTTATTTTCCTTCTTCAAAGTGTCAGAGAAAAACCATGGAAAAACAAATGAAGTATAGAGATGGATGCAAATGCAGGATGGAAAAGCAAAGCTATTAAATTAGCTTTTGAGATGAACCAAAATATTAAATATTTGGAAAAGATTAACTGTAGTTTCAAGTCACTTGAATTTGGATTACTTTACTCTTGCATATACTTTAAATGAAGCAGAACTGTTAGAAAGCAACATCAAGCATTTCTTTATGAGCATCAGAACTTGTAAACTTTCACCTATGAATAAATGCAACAAGTTGGAACAGAAGCCCAGGTCCTGCTTCTGTTGAAGTCACTTGCCCAGTCCCAAACTAACTTTCTGATGTGAGTCTGGGACTTGCTCTGCAGAGTAGGCATCCCCTAGCACATCTATGTACTTGAAACACAGCTGCTTCAGCAACAGTAGCATGTACATAAGCTGGAACTGTAGAATAAAGTAAGGGATTTCTTGAAGTCACCTCATCCAACCCCTACTCAAATCAGGGATCGCCTAGGGCATTTGCTCAGTACCTTATCCAGTCCAGTTTTGAATACATTCGAGGATGAAGATTACTCAGATGGTTAAGTTGTTCCTGTGGCTGATTGCCTTAATTGTGAAGTTCTTTCCTAATATGCATGTCTGTTACGCATCATCATATTGCTGTACGAGAACAGTCTGACTTCATAATTTTGCTGCCCCATTAGGCAGCATCTCCAGCTAGATCACCATTAACCTTCTTCTGAAAACCAAGCAAATCCGTTTCTCAGCTTCACTCTGAATGCCATGAGCTTCTGCCCACTGTTCATCTGGGTAACCTCCACTGGGCTGACTTCACTGTGACATCTCTGTGTCCCTCCTTAAGTTTCTGTTAAACACATAGGGCAAGGGATAGTTTTGGTTTCTCTGGTTTATACCTGCAACATCCTTTCACTGAGCATAAGGACCTGGAGAGAAATTAAGAGAGTATGACACTTGTAGCATCTCTTCCAGCTTGTTTCTGCTGCTTAGTGCAGGAGTTTCACAATAAAAGAAACCGTATATCTGCAACACAGATTTTTTTTTTTTTTTTTTTTAATAATTTCAAACCAAACTCTTTTTGAACTGAGTTGTAATAATGTGTCTGAATGACCTAGGACAAATGAGGTTGCTAGGAAGCCAGCTGTTGTTTAGCCAGGGAGTTCAGAGAGACGAATGAATTTAGAAACAGCTTTGTAATAGCATGGAAATATTTATCCAAGATACACAGTCATAATTCTGTCCTACTCATTCATTTGCAAAAGATGATCACATGTAGTCATTAAACCACTTAATTTAACCTGAGTTCACAAATACTAAAATGCTATAATCAGAAGTGTAGGTTTTTTATGTGGTGTCAGAATACAAAAACTTAACGTTCTAATCTAAATGAAACTTCCTTGTAATAGAAAAAAATTACTTTAAATCTCCACATACAGATTCTGTACAATATTTCAGTGGCTTATAGCTAGAGGTAAATGCAGCCCTGTTGTGAATACTGAACTTTGCCTCCAATGACACTCCCAAAGTCAAGAACCACACAGCACAGTCCATCAGGAATCTCTTCATACACTTTTGGCAAAGACAGCCTAGTTGTCTCAACCTCCTGTAACCTCAGGGATAAAATTCAACTTCCTTTGTCTTAGTTTCCCTCTTCTCTCCCTTACCACACGCAAAGTGCTTCAGACAGCAAGAACTCCAGTTTAATTTGTAAAGTTCCTGTTTCATTAGACTGATGCTCTTTATCAGAGAAAAGAGAAATAGTGTTATAGGGCCACATTTTATAAATCAGGCTTACAGATGGCTCTTGTATTATACCTCACATCACCAACATAAACTAATGACCTTTATTTTACTATATATTTTGTGGGCTGCATGAAAACTTTGCAGTGATTGAAATTAATATTAAACTGATTAAACATTTTCTCCTTTCTCCCTATATTTTTTTGCAAAAGTTCAATGTACATATTAACAAAATTCTCCTGGAAATCCAGAAAGATAAAAAGCAGAGCCTGCATAAAGAGAGATATGCAATCAAATGCAGAATACTAATTAAACAAAAGATCCTACTGTTTCATAAATTGCCCTATTAATGCATTTGAAAATCCATTCTTTTCTTCTCTCCTCTCTGGCAGTCTCACGTCTCTTCAAATTGTTAATGTTAGAGGAGATATGAAAGTTATAATCTAAGGGTAATTAAAGTCAAGTTTTGAAGTTCTGAACCACTGAAACTGAAGGATAATTCAGAGTCTATTGTGAGACTGAGCAGTTAAAAATAATATCTCTGATTTTTAAATCAGCTTGATACAGCTAAGTAGATATTGGTAAATGTTTCAGAAGTTCTGGATGCAAAAAAACACTTAAGTACTGTGATGTACATGTCATCAAAATCTCAGCCTGGAGGCTGGATCCAACAATGAAAATCTCAACCCTGAGTTAAGTCAGGACCTGACCTGAGATTCACAAACACATGCCAAGTGCCAGGTGCCTAAATAGGCCAACAGACTGTGCTACGTCTTAAGAGCTTGCTGAAATTCTGCCTTACCTGAGTTTAGGTACTGAGGATATGCATTTGTGTGGGACTGGCTGGATCATCCCTGTCTCCCTTACATGCAAATCAAAGTGTTGTTATTCAGGGCATGCAACGGATTTGTGGTCATCAAACAAAGTAGTCAGTTTAAGGTCTACGGACTCCTTGGTACTGTGTGTTTAGACACACTTACTGTGTTACAGGAGAGCACTGGTTCAGACAGTGTGGAGGGCAGTGATGGTGTTTTTCCTCCTTTTTGCTAAGTCTGAATCGTTATGCAGTTGGGAACACAAGATTCAAGGGACAGTAAAAGATGAACATGAGAGAGCATGCCTCTGCATTAATGTTAGGGCACATAGTAGGGAAAGGGCTGGTGCTGGTCCTTGGTCCTTGCTCCTAGGGGTATTTTAGGCATTTTAAATCAAGCAGTTACTGAACAAAGCCCCAGATACTCATAAGTACAGAGTTTGGTACCCGTATCATTCTGTTTTTGGGGGAGCGCCCTAGCCTTACTTGTCTGGTGATTAGGATACTCTTATGGAGTATCCTTATATGAACTTAGTTTCTTTTTGATATCTCAGAAGCCCAGGTCCCTAGAGGAAAGTTCTGGGCTGGAGTAAAAGGCTGGCAGGACTCCTTTCTCTTCAGATCATGTATTTAATGGGAGCAACTGAAACTGCTTTGTATGAACTTCTGCACTGGTGGTGCGTTCTTAACATTTCTATGGGGTTGGGATGCTGAGCTTGTGGATCCCCAACAGGCCCACCTGTGAAACAGGGAGCACAATTGTCAGCAGAGATGGGAAACCAAGAGTTCTGACCATATGCAACAGCAAAACTTTAGGTATGCAGATGCTTCTCAAGGTCTGATGTTAGTAGTATGCATTTTTGGCATAGATGCTTTTGTACAAGGTAATTTTCACCCACTGCCTTATTTTGTTTTGTTTTGTTTTGTTTTAAATTTAAATTACAAACAATGCAGGTGCTTGTTTTCACCTGGAAGAATGTGAAAAATAATGTGAGGAATATTATTTTCCAATTATAAAAGACTATTATGGAACTAAATGATGCAGACTGAGGTGGAATGCTATGAGGTTTAAGGTGGTATGTTAGCATTGGATTAGATAAGTGCATTAAACTCGTGTCTGCTCATGCCTTGTTCCTTTGTCTCAGTAGGGGTAACAGCGAAAACAGAAACATTAGCAAATCAACAATGCTCCCAGAACTCTTTTATTTTGAAGAAAGAATATTTAAGTGTCGTCTTGGCCCATTCTAGCTATGACAGACAACCAATGCCATTCCTCTCCTCTTAATGCAAGAACAGGAGAGCTAAGAAGCAGGGAATGATAACCAACAGCATTTGGTTGTTCAGAGAGTTTCTAAAACCAGACTGAAAATTGAGATAGCTTCCCAGATGTCATGGTGTTGCATTCACTCTCTCTTCCATTCTAACAATTTTGGTTGGTTTCAGCAAGACCTGGAAACTGGCACCAACTATGTGGGCGAAACAGTGTTATACTCTGACCATGTAAATAAAATAATCACAAATTAAAGGCAAATGAGAAGAACATAGTGAACAACAGAGTGATTCATGTAAATTATAACCTTCCATCTACAAAAAGTAATCTACAGAAACATAGTGTTTTCAGTTGTTCAGGTTATTGACTGTCATCTCATCTACTCCTGACCACTATTGCTTCTTCACATTCTTCTTTCTTTCACCTCATTAATATCCCATGCATATTATTGGTTTTTATTTGTCCTGCCCTGTCTTAGACTATGAGCCTTTCACAATGAGAAACATTACATTTCTATCTGTTCACAGTTCATATTTATATTGTTTGCTTGTTTAAATATTTTACTGTCACTTAGGAAGATCACAAAGAGATTTTATTTCTCTTCTCTCCCCTCTTTTATCTCATTCTGGTTAATGTTTCAATACCTGCCTCTCATTGTCCACCAATAACTATAATTCCTTCTCTTCTCATGAAACAGAGTAGGAAACTGGTCTACTAATGCTGGAGAAGGTGGAGAAGGTTTGTAGAAATCAAAATGTAAAATAGTCATCATTAAAATGTACTGCATTGCATCATGTCATTTCAGTTTACAGTAGCCTGGACTGTTTGAATAAGACAAAGGGAGCTGAAATGGTGAAAATGAATGGTTCCATCTTGCCTGCAGTGAAAATATGGTGTCAGTCAGATTACTGTCTTCCTCATCAGCATGATTAATTAACTTTTATACTCTCAGAATACAATATTTTATTCAAAATAAAGATTGAGAGAAACGAAGTTAACCCTTCTTGGGGTTTGTTTACACAGGAATATTCAGAAATATTAAAGAAAGCTGATGGAGACCGTGAAGTCAATGTCAGTGTTCTAAGAATTATTCTGTAGTTAATTAAAACCATTTTAGTTTTCAGTGTCTTCAAAGAAGGAGTTTGCACAGGGATTTAATGTACATTGAAGATGAGCACCAAATTTACCCCCTTAATGTGTTTGCCATGCTCTTTAAAATATTGAAATTATGGTCTGAAAAATATAAGTGAGTGAGTATTAATAGCGGAATATCTAATGAAAAGCTTTGTGTTGTGTAATTAGGATATTTTTGATGTAGAGAGATATTTTTTGATGTAGAATTAAGCATAAAATTCTTGTGAGGCTCAGACTTCAGTGGTGTCGTAAAGGAATACAAATGAATCTGTCCCTAAGCCTCAACTTGCAAGGAGTAGCATGATGGTCATAGCATTTATCTATGGCAGCGTGTATTCATTAATAGAGTATTTAAGAAGGTTAATATGAGACTGTACCAAAAGGCAGTTTAATCCAATATCCTGCAATTGAGAATAATCAAAAGGAAATGTCTAGGGAAAGTTGCATGAAGAGTAGAACCAGAAACAAGAAGTATCTTGCCTTTCCCTTGATGTTCTCTCAGACTCCAAACTTTTTTAGATCAAGCCAATCATTCCTGTGTGATTATGGACCATCAGTGGTTTTTCTTGCATTAATCTCTCTGGTCTTTCACTGAAAATATTTAACTTGTGTAAATGTTTAAAAGGATGCTGTCCTTCATTTAGATTCTATAGTTAAACACACAACAAACAGTGGAAGATATGGAGGTAGAGATTTCCATATACATAGGAAAAGCAGAAATATATAGTTTCAATATAGAATCATAGAATCATTCCAGTTGGAATAGACACTCAAGATCAGCAAGTCCAACCATAACCTATCTCTATCACTAAACATGTCTCTAAGAACCTTGTCTATGCTAATTTTGAACATCTCCAGGGATGGTGACTCCACCACTCCCCTGGGCAGCCTATTCCAATGCCTGACAACTCTTCTTATGAAGAAATTTTTCCTAATACTCAATCTGAACCTTCCCTGGTGCAACTTGAGGCCATTTCCTCTTGTCCTATCACTTGCTACTTGGGAGAAGAGAGCAACACCCTCCATGTTACAACAGATCTCTCTCTCTCTTTTATTTTTTCCTTTGATTTTCAATTATTTTCCTGCAAAATCTGGAGTACACAGTTCTTTGGATGTATTGAAATCTGTGGAAATCATATACCAAGGAACACTTTTGGTTTTTATAGCATATTGGAGAATTTGGAAAGACTTGGTAATGGTTCCATTGTTCAGGGTGCCTTGACACTAGTAGTACAAAAAATTCCAAATCAGATATTATTTAAAGATGTAATAGCTTTATATTTACGATTTTTACTTTCAACCAGTTTGAATCAGAAAATGTCTACCATATGGCAGAGAAGGAATGTGAAACCGTATGCCTCTAGCACTGGGACTGTGTTCCTGAGAAAAAAAGAGTTTGCTATTTTTATAGTGGCCAGCAGGTGTCAATACCTCAAAGTGAAGAAGCTACCCAGCAGCCACAGAAAAAGTGAGGCTGGTAGAGGAAGTGTATGTATTTTAGATGTCTCACTTTGAAAGCTGACTTTGTGAAGTTCTTCTGTGCTTCATTGCCCTCAGGAAGGAAGCCATCTTCTCAAGGGAAAGGGGAAAGGAAAATTAAGCAACTCTTCCATCCAGAAAGGGGGTATCCTAGCAATAGTATTTTAATTCCCTGTCCCCACAACCCCAAAGCTGTGGTCTCAGGCTTCATCCTTCAGGCCTCTGTGCTCCCCAACCAGTCTGGCCGAATCCACCCAAACACTGCAAAAGTGACTAAGAGTCGGATACATGGCTGTTTTCATCAGTGAGGGGACCCTACTGTTGAAGAGCTGTTGCACCCTACCTATTATTCTTCCAAAGGTCTCCCAAATGTGTATTGTAATACACATTAAAGGATATTTTTCTATTTAAGATCATAATATCTGTCAGCTTTTAAAGTGAAAAACAGTAAGTGAAATCTGTTTTCGACACATATTTCAGCATTTATATGATCGTAAGTAATGTCTTTTTGGACCCATTTTAGACTTTCATGACATACAATCTTGTAATGTTTAGTGCACTTACATGACACATCCTCCATAGATTAGGCTTTGGAACTTTTTCAGTTAATAATAGAAATATCCATATTTCCATATAATAATAGATTAAGCACTATGGGTACAGACTAGATATGTCTTAGGAAAGATCTCTGATTCCTTGAGATATTTCAGACTTTTTTCCTGATTTTCACAGAGACAGTGCCTACAGGTTGTATCCCACTGTTTTAAACACTGCTTAATGATAATAATGAAATATTCGTAACCTTGTCAAGCTTTCACTGTTTCAATTTGATTTTGTTTGTTTGTTTATTTTTTGACTTTTACATAGCTTCTCAAGGTAGGATATTTTACTTTGGAGCAGTTTTTTTTTAATGTCTGATAACAAGCAGAGACTTCTTAAAAGCTGACATAATTCAGGCAAATCAGTTTATCATATTACTCTCACAGTCGTCATCACTGTCTACCACTCATGATGAAATCCTGGCTGAAAATAGATGTTTTAAGCAATTGAAATTCTGACCTTAACGTCCTACTAGCTGCTATTTTACAGTGAGCTGATAAGAGCTAGGAATTTGCATACTTCATTTTTAATTTATTCAAATGTTGCCAGTCAGCATCACTTTAGATACTATTTCTATCAGAAGGAACTTAAAAAACAACAACCTGAAAGATTAAAAACCTCTGCCTCTTGAAGATAATAATCTTAGTGAATTTTAACAGATTGCTTTAGCAGATGGAGATGTGATATTCACTACAGTAAATTACATTAACATGCTCTCAGACAGAGATGTCACAGTTGCCACAGTAATTTACATTAACATGATTTGAGACAGATTTGATTCCCCAAAAAGAATTAGAAATAACATTTTAGCAATTCACTTTGCCTTGTTGCTTCTTCAGATAATTGTCAGTCTGGAGTGGGACCTGCTTTTTACCAGTGGATGCGATGGTGAACAGGAAATAAATACTGTTTTGCTGGAGCTTTCTATAAAGAATTTGATATACAGGATCCTATATGGTACCACACCAACACCATGTACCAAGACATAAAGAAGATAAAGCCTGATTATTGGTACAAAGTGGTGGAAAATAAGTTTCTTTTAATTCAGTGCAACAGATAAATTTGACTCCTGAATCTGAACCTTTGCATGTCTACATAGCCTTCTAGCTCTGCCTCTAGGAGATTTTGTCACTCACTTTAGTAGGTTGATGGAAAGCACTCTGAAAATAAATTTAACCATCTCTACTGTGTGTTAGCGTCTTTAGCCAGAGGACTGTGTGGGTGCAACTTAGCTGTTGCTCAGTATTGTGCAGGAGATCTGGGCAACACATTTCTGATGGTATCTGCTATACTCTTTGAAAGTATGCATGCATCTCTGTGGACTATTTGAAATGACTAATGGTCCAAGAAGTCCTTAATCTGGTCCTAAAATCAGAACAGAACATACAGAATTGATAAGCAACGAACACATCTAATAAAGATGCATTGGGAGAAAATGAAGCAGCTGTCTGATGTTTTAAAGATGTGCTTTCAAGTTCTGCTTCTCTAATTACTGGATTTTTGAGTAGCACAAGCAAGAGACTCCAAAGTTATTGCTCTGGAGCTTCAAAGAAGTTATGTTCACAGGGTTAGAGGCCAGCCCTGAGAAAATGTCTCAGGGATATTTCAGGAGAGTAGCTTGAGGCTGCGGAGACACCATTTCAAGTGATTGTCACTGTGATTTGACTCAAAATAGATCTAATCAATGACCAGGAAAGTTTGGGAGACATGTTTCTTCGCATTATGAAACCTTAAAGTCTTGAATCCAGACCTGCTTGGAGCAAATAAAGATACTCACATTTCATCAACTAGGCAATCTCGTATCAAATAAAAACTTTTATCATAGAACAGTTTGGGTTGGAGGGGACATTTAAACGTCATCTAGTCCAACACCCCTGCAATAAGCAGTGACATCTTCAGCTAGATCAGGTTGCTCAGAGCCCCGTCCAGCCTGGTCTTGAATGTTTCCTGGGATGGGGCATCTAACATCTCTCTGGGCAACCTGTTCCAGTGAGTCACCTTCCTTATCATAAAAAAATTTCTTCTTCATGTCTAGCCTGAATCTCCCCTCCTTTAGTTTAAAACCATTAATCCTTGTCCTATTGCAGCAGGCCCTGCTAGAAGTCTGTCCCTGTCTTTCTTATATGCCCCTTTTAAGCACTGAAAGGCCACAGTAAGGTCTCCCTGCAGCCTTCTGTTCTCCAGGGCTAAACAACTCCAATCTGTAAAGCACTTTGACAACTTTTACAGAAAAGCTATTGCTGTACAATGAGGGGTACTGAATGATATAGAAGACTGGCTGGAAAGAGATAGTGTTTTAATGCAGGATTACATGAAAGTCATAATGTCTCTCCAAAATACTGCCTAAAGGCTGTGTGTGGTGGCACACGGTGAGATTTGTCTAGGTATTTATTTCTTTTTCTGTCTTTAACCTGGGAATTCATGCTTGAACTCTTAAATTTACAGATTATAATGCTACACAGTTTTCAATCAAAATATGGCAGAATTAAGATTGCTTTTTAATTATTCAGTGTGTGGTAGAGAATTGTGGCTAATTTTGTCATGATTCAGGTTTGTAACATCTGCAAAGGAGATCACAGTCTGTGGCTTCCGTACCTCAACTGTAAGGAAAGTTTTTAATCAGGTGACATTGCAAGGGAATCCTCCTTCAAGGTGATACGAATTCCACCTTGTAAAAGCGACTGCTGATTCTACCTAGTCCACAGAGCTCCTTTTGATACTAGGCAAGACTTTTGATCCCCAGATGCCTCACGTGTTGTCTCTTGGGGGCTTGACGGAAGACTTTGGGTTCCAGCTTGCAGAAGTTTGTGACCCTCTGATAGCTGCAGGCTGAGCAGGCAAGTGCTCTGTGAGGCTACTAAGAGATGAGTCACACATTTAGTACCTCCAACTAGGCATGCAGATTTGAGGAAATTTGGCTGGGATATCTCATTGCCTTCTCTATTTGTAAAATAGGGGTTATCCTCTTTCGTCATAAGTCAGGGACAGTTTAAATGTTGCTTGTAAAACACCTGTTAGAAGGGAGAGCATCATGGGACAGCTAGAAGAATTTAATCATCCCCTTCAGAGCAGGATCTAAGGTTAGTGAATTGAAAATTGATAGAAAATAATTCAGTTATGGCAAAAAAGACATGGCATATATGCTCATTCTATTAATACCTTCCTTTTTGTAATGTATGAAATGGCTGTCCTGAGGACCAAGAGGTCTTATCACCACACACAGTGAAGCCTATCAAGATTTTATGGATAATCTAAATTGTGTAATTTCCTTATTTTTGTGTATTTCAATGAGCTTTTCTGTTCTTGATTTTTCTTCTGTAAGGAGGTGGAGTGCTCTTTACAAGGAGATTAAGGGACTATTTGCAAGAAATAGAATAGCAGCAGCTGTTTGCCTGCCTAATTTCACATGAATATAGCATGATCATGATATGTTCCCTGTTCAGTACTGTAATTCTGGCTTTCTGCATCATACACAGAGATTTAGTTCAGTTGATCCTGGCATTTGGTCTAGTCATACTTTAGGAATACAGCTGAGTTGCAGTATCAATCTCATGTTGTAAATGAAAGACAGTTACTTATTTTTGGATACAAGGCCCTCTAATGCCAAAGTCATTCTAGGCTTTTTAGCTGTGTAGTCTACTTTCATTGACTGTTTTTTTTTTCTATAGGGTTTTGCTGTTTGCTCATGAAGTTCAGGTATTGTTCCTTGCTGTGCTTTCTCAGTTTCAGTCCCAGTTTTCCAAAGGTCTTCTCAGAGCTTGCAAGAGTTTAGAGCAGTCTGGCTCCTGTGGCAGTGTGAAAAGCTCCTACACACTATAGTGTGATTGCTGAAGCCAGGCAACCTGTTGCCTGCACTGGAAATTTATACTAATTTAAGACTGGTGCCATAGTAAATGATTCCACTCCCTCATCTCAAGTCCTCTTCCCATATTATAAGTGTATAATTTATGGAAGATACATACGATGACATGTGCCCATAATCTGTTCACTTGAAAGATTGTACCAGTAAAATCTTAAGTAGAGAGGTGGTATCAAAGCTTGTCTGAGAAGAATTGATTGGTGTGCTCACATCTCACCAGAAATGGCTGCAAAACACATACCATCAGAGAGAAACTTCTAAAACATGCCTTCTGTCTGCTCCCTTCTCCCCCAGTCTGAGTGGGAAACAAAGTGCAATAATTTTCTCCTCAAAAAATATGTTCTGCTTTTAAACAAACAAGAGATCTTCACTCCTCTAGGTCACAAAAAATCCTGTTTTCCAAACCAATAATACTTTCCAAAGATCTTGCACAGCTTGTAGAAGTCACTACAATTGTATTCTGCCAAATAATTATTAAAAAAAAAAAAAGTGTTATTGCAAAACTTTAAAGAAAAAAGCACAAAGGAGGATAGAGATTGAGTTAAAGAAGTATTATATGAAGAGAAACATGTTGGCAATTATCTTAAAGAATTCCATTATAGTACATATATTTTTTGCATGTAAACAAAAATAAGGTAATACAATAAATCTGGACAGTAATGTTGCTGTATTAGAGTCAATAAAAGAGAAATACAGAGACAAATGATACTTGTCTATTGAAACCAAGAGTGGATTTTGAACAATTACTATAAATAGTAAAAAGTACTGTTTTAGTAGTCTAAGATGTCTTTATTAAACTATCATATCTAACACTTATTCCTCTTGAAGCTATCTCAAAGCAAGTGTTCCTAATCCATACCTGAGGGAATGTTGTCTACAGTCCTGTAATGTTGATCCCAGTCAGAGGGAACTAAGGGTTAAAACTGAACACGGTGGGACGGACACAATACAGGGCTGCTTTCAAAATGCTGCTTTCATAGAATTATTACTCCAGGACCAGTGACATCTGGGAAATGCTATTCTGCACATCTCAGTTACCCAAAAAAACCCCAAACTTTTCAACAGAACTCAAACTGTAGCCAGTGAAAGGTCTTGGACACTTTTGAAAATGTTACTCCACATTCCTGAATATAGTGTGATAAATACACTACTTAAAATTGCAAAACATGCTTTTCAGTTTGAATATATTAAACAGATTCATTTTTATTACACTGAGAAAATAACCTCAATCTTCTTATTTTCATGCTTTGTGGAAGCAGAAGTGTTGAGCTGAGTTTATTTTTATAAATGTTCTGCACTTGCAGGTGAAGTCTGACAGAATGTCACAACTTACTTTCCATCTAATTTCTAGTAATTGCCAGTCTACACCCTCTCCTGAATTAACAGCCTGGAGACATTCAGATTTCACATTCTGACTCTGTTGCACTCAGATTTCAGTCTCTTTTTTTCTTTTTTTTTTTTTCCCCCTTGAAAACTTTACTGTTGTGATGGGCAAACTGTATTTTTAAATTACTTTTTCAAAAATTAAACTCTAGATACCTGCTCTGAAATCTTCTTTCCTGACACAAATAACAGCCCCCAATGCTGTCATTGCTGATGATTTTCCTTACCTTGATACACAAGTTTATATTCAGTCTATGGGGTAAACCAATTAAACAACAGAGACCTGTACAGATTTTCATGAGTCTCTTTTTAATTCAGTTCTTTCAGCTCCACTCTGCAAATCTTCTGCAGTGTGGCAGCACTGCAGTTACTCAAAATATCCCTTAGTGTCGTATGTCCTGGATACTCTGGTTAGGAGACATGAGGAGAGCAGATAGAGTAAGGAGTTCAAGTTAGATTACATCAGCACAGTGGACACAAGTAAATAATGATTGTGTTAAGCAAAGGTATTTATATTTCTGCTATTGCTACAGTTATTAGCAAAATTCTTGCTGGTTTAAGATTGGGAACCAGCTAGGCCTACAGTTAGGAATAATTGTTGTTGAGCTTTTGTGCAATGCCTTATGAATTCTTGCTGGGTTTATTGAAAGTGCACTGGGAATAGTACATGGCCATGCAATTTGCTTGATCCTTCTCAACATCTATGTATTTTTTTGAACTGGAATGCTGGGATCTGGATTGAACTAGAAGTCTGGCAAAAATAAGGTAAAAAGATGTTGTCCGAGTACAGTGAAATTAGATTTGTTCTCCTCAGTTCTCCTTGTTTTCCTTTGTTCCACTGGAAAACTCAGTGATTGCTGTGGGGAAACTACAGGGACATACCACAATCTTATCCAGCACATGAAAGACGGAGATCTTAGTTCAGATCTTTTTACTCCTCTTTTACTCCTCTTGTCATTGCCAGGATCCTGTTTTACGTTTTATACTGTGTATTAAAATTAGTGAGTGACAGTACCTATGCTATTAAGTTTGAGGACAGATTCATGATACCGAAGACTTTAAGGTCTTGTTTTCTCCCACTCTCCGCTTTTGACAGTGATGACAGTGGGGGATTGCTCTGTGGTGATGTAAAACTTAGCACAGAAGCCTGTGGTCTCCAGAGACTTGACTTTCAGCCCAAGGCTTTACATAGCTTTTTTCACCTGGAGATGTTATGCTGGTGAAACTGGTTGGTTGGAAGAAACATCGAAACTAAAAACTTCAGACCTGTAAAAAGTGTTAGAGACTGTAGAGTTGAGAAGCCTGTAGACCAAAAATAGTATGAGCAGAAACAGCTGAAGAAAGGAAGAAATCTGGTTTGTTACTAGGTTTAGTGTTTCTTTTCACAAGCCCTTAATCCACGGATGTGCCTTTTGATAGTCCGGCTTCAAATATGCAGAATTTGAGGCAAAGTTACTGGGAGCCTGAGGTGGTACTGGGGATAAGGCAAATGAATAGATATGATAAATTCTACCGTTGGAGGCACTTCTGAGTGACAGTACTTTGTGCATAAGAATCACCTCTTACAGCTTTGGCAATTAAAGCCTAGACTTCTAAATCTCAGATTACTATATTAGCCTCCTTCTGTTGGAAAAAGAAATAAACAAGGGTCTTTACAGATCAGTTTAACTAAAACAGGTCAGATGACTTACTTTCAATGTGTGCCAGCCTAAACGTATGAAGTTAGCTGATATGAATGTCATGCTCAATTTCTTTTAATATATGAACCTTTATCTCCCTCAAAAGTAAATTAACATATGAAGTCATTAAGCCTTCTCTTTTAACCCTTGATATCTTCAAAAGTTCAGAAATGTTGGTTGTCCTCTACTTTGAAACCTTGTTCTGTTTTAGAGGACACAATATCCTTTAAAAAGGAAAATATAGTTATACTTTGAAGGATTGTTCTTTGTCTAAGGACAGTTCTGAGGTCTCAGGCAACCATTTAAACTGGCCACCTATATGAATGCTTTGCATACCATCTCCAATTTCAGAGGGAAATGAGATGAGAAATCTGAGAGTGGATGAGAAATCTGAGGAAGAACAGTTCTTATGGTTGAAGACACCCTTCCACTTTGCAAGATACTTCTGAAGATCTTAGAAAAAGAAGATGCCATTCTCCAGCACCCTAGTAATCCTCATGGGATGAGCTTAGTGTTTCCGAGATACTTCCGAGATACACTGCGGTGGGACGCTCCAGAGCTTTTGGTCAAACAGGAGTGGCTGTGAATGCTGGAAAGCTCATCTTCTCTCTGCTGCTGATTCAACATGTGGTCTCTAATGCACCATTGAAATTATTGCCTTTCTGCATTATATATATAAAAAAAATGCTTGTGCTCTACAACATATTAGAAGAGGAAGCTTCTGGGCTCTGGTATGCATGTGATAAGGTACCAACAGCATAGAGTCCAAAACTCAAAATAGCAATTAATGAACCAGAAACACTTTGGAGGTTATGTAATAACCTGGATGTCTGCGTATTCATTTTAAAAAAGCATTTTGTGTATAATAGATATTTGTTAAATGTTAGACAGATCATTTAGGTATTTGTGCATTTGTGTTATCTTACCTGATGTTAGATATAGAATGGACATGAACAAACTTGGGTTTGCAGTGGTGGGGAGGTTCTGAAATTGCCTCTTAGGACACCATTGGGACAAAGAGCCCAACTGCTTTGCAGATGATGTTAAATATGCTAATGAAAGAGTAATAGGTGGCTGTGTTGATAGGGGACTGGACTCCGTTATGAAGGATTTTCAACCAGGAGGCCTAGATTTGTGATCCAGAAAGACTATACAAAAGGGAATACAGTCTCTACAGTAATGTGGTTTTTATGCCATTATACCATGATTTAAAATGTTACCATGTTGATCTTGTTTAAAATCTCACATGCAGGTATTTTATAGATGTATAAATCTTCAGGGTATAGCATAGTAGAGAATGTAAACCTCCGATCCCAATTACTGGTGTAATCCTATTGAATTTATTACAGTGTTCTACTGTCTTTGCCAGGTGAACACTTTATAAGTGAATTGTCCTGGTTACTGTCTTGGTTAAATCTCTGTACGACTCAGCAGCACTTCCTTCTTCAGCCACAGACAGAGATACAGTTCGCTCTTCAGTAGATATAATTCAATTCTGGTATAAGTGAGGGGCTGTAAAAGCAATTGAGTTCAAGCTGTAACTTCTATTACAGAACCCAGGCTTTGGATATGATCTCATATCCAAGACCTTGTCATAGAGAATCTCACCAGGAGGGCTCTGTGTTTCTGACAGATTTTAAATTAGACTGCTTTTTGCCTTGCTATCTTGACTGGCTCCTGATATTTTTCTTAGAGCAAGGGCAGTTCTTGCAGAGTACATAATTTATATAAAACTTGTTCTAGTGTGAAAAGCTTGTAACAACATATGGAATAACAAAAAAAGGCAGATCCTGCCTTAGTCAATACACTTCCATCATTCAATCTTCTATTTTGAAAAAACCTCTTATCACAGCATTTGAAAAGCACTGTATGAAACCAGACTGATGTTCCAAAATGTGTTGTGTGTTCTGCTATTTCATGTCGAAAACCAATTGTGAATGGTGCTTTTGAACTATTTGTTTGTGGAAATGTTTTTGTTGCGTTTCTACATAAAATAACCTAACACCCTCATTGTTATTTCATTCTTCCTGATGGAAACTAATAGGTGAACAGAAAATGTTTGATGACATAAAAACATCCAAGTGCACAAACCCACTGAATCAAGATAATTGTAGAAGACCCCCTTTATATTTCTTTTTTAGCTGATGACAACACAGGCTGAATTTTACATGGGACCTTATGTAAGGCAGGGGAGTGCATTAGCCCATAACAGTAGACGATGTATCCCACATGCTCTTTGTTGGGAATTTGAATTCTCTTTGTGCCCAGATTTTCAAGGAAATTTGCCTCTATACAAGGGGTAGCCAAAGCTAGTGATCTTTGGTACCCAGGCATCTCCTTTTTTAATTTTGTTGTGTTGGAGGAAAATACATTTGCTTCAGAACTAGCTTTCAAATTCCATCTTGGAAATATGGGAATGAACTGCCCATTGGATATATGACCTGAATGTGGAAAATCTATCAAAGGCTTGCTTCCTTGCATTTCAAAACTAATTCTTCCCTGCTAAGTGTCAGCCTCTTAGAGATATTTTTATCTTCAAGACTCTCTGCAGGTCATAAAGGAGATATTATAAAGCTGAAAAGAGCAAGGAGGGTTCCTGCTATGAAAGTGCCACCACCAGAGTTCTTCACCAGCTGACTAGTATGGAATAACATCACCCTGTAACTGCAGTCTGACCCTGATTTATATGAGTATAACTTGCATAAGCCCAGCTCTAGTGTGAATTTCCAAGACTGTAAGAGTGCCATGGTTGGTTAATAACATTTCATAGACATGCTGTGCAATCAATGATATGTAGTTTCTTATGGTGATTCACTGCTAGAGAACTTAATTTCTCTACCTTTTTTTCCCCTCGTGTTTCTATTATTTTTTTCCATGTTATTACTCTATACTCTGAATTAAAAAACACAATAGTGTAATAGCAAGGAAGAGTAGTTTCATTATCAGTTTGAACACACTTAGGCAAGGTCTGGCCATGCCATAAAAAATAATAGATTACAACATATATTTATTTAAGGTAATGTGTGCTGTGTGCTTGTCATGAGAAGTTTCCCAAAGAAAAAAAATCCGGTTCTTGAATTCGAACAGCATAACAAAGATGTAAAGTATTCAAAATGAATAATTTATAAGTTGAAATAACTACAATTTTAAGATTTGAAATGAGAATTCATTGGTTTCATAAAATGTTGTGTCCCAAGGGTTTTTCACTATGCTTAAACTGCACGATTACCGTATGCATAGAACTCTGATATTCATTAGATTAAAGAACTTTTTCAAGACGGAATTTATCTTCCAACATATCTTTCATCTGTGTGAGGGCATTTGACAGTTCATTCTATTACAATGTAGTAAGATTGGAATGTACCTCTTAATCTTTTTTTTTTTTTTTTTTTTTTAACCTCTCTATTACTTATGCTAAACTATTTGACTTTCACTTTCACAGAATCACAGAATCACAGAATGATTAAGGTTGGAAGGGGCCTCTGGAGACCATCTATCCAACCCACCTGCTAAAGCAGGTTCACCTAGAGTAGATTGCACAGGAAAGTGTCCAGGTGGGTTTGAATGTCTCCAGAAAAGGAGACTCCACAACCTCTCAGGGCAGCCTGTTCCAGGGCTCTGGCACCCTCAAAGTAAAGAAGTTTTTCCTCATATTCATATGGAACCTCCTGTGCTTCAGTCTGTGCCCGTTGCCCCTCATCCTATTGTTGGGCACCACTGAAAGGAGTCTGGTCACATCCTCTTGACATCCACCCTTGAGATATTTATAAACATTGGAGATCCCCTCTCAGCCTTATCTTCTGCAGGCTGAACAAACCCAGTGTTCTCAGTCTTTCCTCAAAAGAAATATGCTTCAGACCCTAACTCCAGACTTTATATGAAATATCTTCAGAAATCTCATGGATGAAACTTTATGCCTTAATACTTTTTGACAGAAAATTCTGTGCATTGTTTTTATAATGTTGGAAAGACTTCTAAGTGAGCACAATACATTTTAAGTCTTTTATCATGAAACACTTCTGTTTTGTTCTTAAAGTAACACTTAGGCAGCTTCACCCCTCTACTTGCAACTATTCCTGTGTATTATACCTTGCAGCTACCTTTGATGAACAAACCCAGGAAAAAGATCCTTAGTTATAAATTCGTCTTTCTTTCTAGTCAAGTGTATCTATTTGTAAAAATTTGCTGCTTCCTGGCATTCTGTTTTCCATTGTTTTTAAGAGCCTTCTTGATGTCTACTGCCATGCACAGCAGAGGGGCAAAAAATTTGAAAAGATATTGCTTCTAGTTTTGTAGCAAAAAGTGTTTGTTGAGTTCTCTGTCTTGTCATGAACAAATTCTGCTGCTTTCTTCAGTTGCTGGCTCCAAGTATCATGGCAAGAGAGGAACTTCCACAAATTGGATCTAATTAGCCCAATAAAAACCTGGAGCTGAAATATCAAAACATTTCTTTAAAAAAAATTTCTTTAAAAATTCTGTACAAGCAAAATTGTGATGTATTTTCCCAGTAATTATTTCATATCCATAGTCAATTGAAGTAAAGGTTGGTATAGATTAAATATGTTTGTTTTTAATTAAGAAATTTCAGTGTGTATAGCTAGGAGAGGGAATAAATAATTGATGTGTTTCTCATAACTGCATAGGCTTTGAGAATTTTATATGATCAGGATGTCCAAAATGTGTATATTTATGCCTTGTAGTGAACTTCCTCTGTCAATTCCTGCAATTACTCTAAAACACTTATAAAAAAAAAATGTAGCTTCACAATATTTATCCTTTTCATGAAGAGACAAGGTTATACTTTGAAGTATGTGATTGAAATAAATGGATTACAAGAAAAAAAATGTGAATATGAATGGGAGTCTAGGATAGATTTGTATAGCTGTAGAGTCTAGCAACCTCTTATTAGTTGGGCCTGACCATGTAAATCTCTTCTGGGAGAGCATCTGTCTTCAAGAAGGACGTATAAAATGGCTTATATCCCAATATTACATCTAAGGTATTTTTTTGTGTCATGGAAGACAAAGGTGAAAAGTAGCTTTAAAATTTAAGGTGCTGAGAGAGCACACCAACAAGAAGCCAATATGTAAATGGCTGACCTTAGGGATCACTGCCTTGCTAGTGTCACTCTCTAATTCTAGAAAGGAGTTGTTAGGTGAGAAGCTTTTGCTCACAGACCAGATGGTGGTTATGTTGTCCATCATGACCAGATCAGAATCTAGGACTTCAGTTGTGCTACTTGGAGTTTCAGATGCTTCTAAGCAATTGCCAGGTTGTTTTGAATTTGGTGGGGCATGTGTCAACAGGTCGGTGGGGAGAAAAAAATGTTTCTGAGCTTGCCACTTGCTGAAGATATAGAAAATTACTTGTAAGTATCTATTTCTCTCTACTGCTTTTATTGGAAGAATCCAATTAGAATCATAGAATCATTTAGGTTGAAAAAGACCTTCAAGATCATTGAGTCCAACTGTTAACCTAACACTGCCAAATCCACCACTAAACAATATCCCTAAGTGTCATGTTTACACGTCTCCACCACTTCCCTGGGCAGCCTGTTCCAATGCTTGACAACCCCTTCTGTGAAGACACTTTTCCTAATATCCCATCTAAATGTCCCCTTGAACAATTTGAGACCATTTCTTCCTGTCTTATTGCTTGTTGCTTGGAATAAGAGACCAACACCCTCCATGCTGCAACCTCCTTTCAGGTAGTTGTAGACAGCAATAAGGTTTCACCTCAGCTTCGTTTTCTGCAGGACAAACAATCCCAGTGGCCTCAGCTGCTCCTCATAAGACTTATGCTCCAGATCCTTCACCAGCTTTGTTGCTCTTCTTTGGACACACTCCAGCACCTAAATGTGTTTCTTGTAGGGAGGGACCCAAAACTGAACACAATATTCAAGGTGCGACCTCACCAGCACCAAGTACAGGTGAGGATCACTTACCTTGTCCTGCTGCCACACTATTTCTGATACAAGCCAGAATGCTATTGGCTTTCTTGGCCACCTGGGCACAATGCTGGCTCACATTCAGTTTCCTGTTGACCCACACACCCAGATCCTTTTCCTTCAGGCAGCTTTCCAGCCAGTCTTCCCTGAGCCTGTAGTGTTGCATTGGGACGTTGTGACCCAAGTGCAGGACCTGACACTTGGCCTTGTTGAACCTCATACAATTGTCCTTGGCCCATTGATCCAGCCTGTCCAGATCCCTTTGTAGAACCTTCCTACCACTGAGCAGATCAACATTCCCACCCAACTTGGTGTCACCTACAGGCTTATTAAGGGCGCCTTGATCCCCTCATCCAGATCATTGATAAAGATATTGAACAGAACTGGCCCCAGTACTGAGCCCTGGGGAACACCACTTGTGACCGGCTGCAGCTGGCTTTAAGTCCATTCACCTTAACTCTTCGGGCCTGGCCTTTCAGCTGTTTTTTTACTCAGCAAAGATTATGCCTGTCCAACTCATGAGCAGACAGTTTCTCCAGAAGAACACTGTTGGAAACAGTGTCAAAGACTTTACTAATGTCTTGGTAGACAACATCCACAGCGTTTCCCCCATCCACTAAGTGGGTCCCCTCATCATAGAAAGAT
Source organism: Columba livia (assembly GCF_036013475.1). Taxonomy (NCBI): domain Eukaryota; kingdom Metazoa; phylum Chordata; class Aves; order Columbiformes; family Columbidae; genus Columba; species Columba livia. The sequence goes on from NC_088603.1 coordinate 134,628,614, forward strand.
ATCAGGTTGGTCAAGAAGGACCTGCTTTTCCTAAACCCATACTGACTGGGCCTGATCTCCTGGTTGTCCTGTATGTGCTATGTTATGGGACTCAGGATCATCTCCTCCATAACCTTTCTCTGCACCAAGGATAGACTGACAGGCCTGTAGTTCCCAAGATTCTCCTTCTGTTCCATCTTGTAGATGGACATCACATTTGCTAAGCTCCAGTCAGCAGGGACCCTTGTCTGGATCCCACCCAGCTCAACAGAATTGTGTATGTCTAAGTGGTGTGGCAGGTCCCCAGTCTTCTCCCCTTGGATTACGGGGGGCTTCATTCTGCTCTCTATCCCAGTCCTCCAGCTCAAGGGACTGTGTACCTGGAGCACAACTGGTCTTACTCTTAAAGACCGAGGCAAAGAAGACATTAAGTACCTCAGACTTTTCCTCATATTTTGTCACTCTGTTTCTCTTTGAATCCAATAAAAGATGGAGGTCCTCCTTAGGCATCCTTTTCTTGCTAATGTATTTATAGAAAAAAAAAGTAATTATCTTTTGTGGAAGTAGTCAAATTATGTCCTAGTTGGGCTTAGGCCCTTTTGTTTTTCTTCCTGCATGACCCCACGACATCCTTGTAGTCATCCTGAGTGGCCTGGCCCTTCTTCCAAAGCTCATAATTTCTCCTTTTTTTTACGTCCAGCTGAAGCTCTCTGTTCAGCCAGACCGATCTTCTTCCCCATCGGCTCATCTTTGGGCACATGGGGACAGCCTTCTCCTGCACGGTTAACATTTCTTTCTTGCAGAATGTCCAGCCTTCCTGAACTCCTTTGCCCTTCAGGATTGTCTCCCAAGTGAGGGAAACCTGGTGTCTAAATAGGCCTGTATAAAAATGCTGTGCATTCTAAAGTTAGTGAATATGAATGTCACTTCAATTTTTTCTGCCACCTCTTGGTTAGTTCCTGCTCTGTGCTCTGACAGGTGAAAGAGGAAAAGAGAATGTGTTATTAATGCAGGAAGAGGTTAGATGGCTTTCCAGAATTTCCAGTTGTCTCAGGATATGTCATCTTGTTTAGCACAATGTGTTTCGAAAACCATATTTAAAAGAATCTTAGTCTTCTTATTCAACAAAAACAGTCCTAGGTTTCTCTCTGCCAGCTTATTTGAAGTTAAATTTGTGGAGAACTCTGAATTTGCTTACACTCTTTCTTTCTCAGAAAGTCTTTTAACTCCACATTTGTAAAATATACTCTGACATTTGTGACAAGTGTTGTAAAGTGTTGCAAATTTTTGTGAGCATTTCACAAGTGCCCACAAAGCTGTCTGAGGTCATTGTATGCACTTACTATTACTTGGCAGGAACATTACAATGGGTGAAACTTTTTTCCACTGTATGGGATTGCAAGTTCATAAGGTTTGTATGGTTAATCATCTGTGGCTTTGTGGAGAACTCTGAAGCAGAGACACCTTTGCAACCCTACAGATGAGGAGTGTCCAAATACAAGATGTTTGTATATTTCCCCTATGCCACAATTAGGTACGTCTGATGTGTTGCCATTCCTGCTATTCTTGATTGGGTTTTGCTCAGTGCACACCAAGATTGCAAGAGCTTGGATGGCTGGAACCATGGGTGCTCCGTCAGTAATGACTGCTCTGCTCTGAACCATGGGCTCCAAATTGGTAGGATTGTCTTCTATTACAATGCTTTAACTAGTCCTGTAGGATATACAGGGACAAGATCACAGCTTCCTTAACCCAATTTCTTGCTTGTGAAATTTCACTGTTGCTCATTGTTGTAAATGTAGCAGTTTCTCTTGGAAGCTCCTTAAAAACAGATTGTTCTGGTACCTGTTTGTCAAGAAAAGTCTGTCCAGTACAAAGGGGATAACTTCATGCTACTTATACTGTTTACATGCTGATCACATGAAAGCCCAGTTTACAGCTGGACAGCTGCTTTTGGCTGCTAGTCTTCTTATGGAAGAATAAAACCAAAAGCATGTAATCTGTCCAAAGCATCACATAAAAACCTCATTTTGCATATATATCTATTTTGTATATGTATTTACATATTTGTAATTCTTACAAAACTTCTGTTTCTCAAAGCAGGAGTAATTTTGTTCATTCTTACTCTCTGAATTTGAAACATAGTAAGCTGGCAAAACTTTAATATTTTTTGTATTATGAGACAGGTCTATGTCTGATATAAGAAGATTCAATTTTTTTCTTGCAAAATGAACAAGTAGGTCCAAGTAGCTTTTTAAGCTCCTCAAATTTTATAAAAATAACCTTCCCAATGAGATAATTAAAGTCTTGGAAATATCCTGAAACACTTGAGAGAAATTTAATAATTACTGATAAATATATATAGTCAGAAATTGTGTGGTTTTATTACTATTGAGATTTTTTCTTTGTCTGTGATTTTGCCTCTGCATCGCTTTCCTATCTCTAGCTGCTGTACATTGTTTTTTGGACTAATGGAATGCACTTTTTTAAAAAAACATGTCCTGATGTCTCTATCTGTTGTAGTTAGTTCTCTGGGGAAGAGAGCTGTTCAACCAGTTTCTCCTTATGATGAGAATGTCATCCATCTTTCATATTATGCAAGGGATACTTTTCAACACTTTTTCTCTCTCACAAAATTTCCAGGTGCTGATAGTATTGCATATGCCACTTGCATAGTGATATATGCCCTTGTGAGATTTGAGGCCAACATGATTTAAACCTGGGAAAAGTTTAATTGTTTATGGATAGACTTGACTTTGATAAAATATGAAAGACAGCCTGTATTTTCAGGACAGATACCATCTTGAAAATACAGGAGTTTTATCACTGTTATTTCACTTAATTTTTCATCAGAGAGAAATCCAGATCATGTTAGGAAATGCTGAAAACAGTAATATTAATTTATCCTAGCTGTGTTTCAGATTTTGCATTCTCAAAAGATTCCTTAATCTATAGTTGCTTAATTGACTTTTCAGACGATGACACTTCTCAGTTTGACTCGGTGGAACAATCCTTAAGCATAAGAGGATTTGGATTTGTGGGTTGTTTGTTTTCCTTCAAGAAAAACACTTGCATTTACTTGATTAATCCAAAGCTACAAAGGTGGCCCCTGAGGCAGAATAGATAGAAAACTGTACACTGCAAAAGTAAAGGAGCATGCAGGATCCCTTGCACTGTAACATCAAACTCAAAATTTAATTTGATTATCTGATTAATTTATTTATGAACTTATGAATATAGTCTTCCTGTGACCCTCCCTTGGAACTTCAGTCTATCTTTGACTAAGATAATTATTTTACTAAGATAATTAACATAGTAACATGCTTGCTTAAGTGCACTTGCTTGCTTAATTTTAATAATAGTTATTAAAAGTGGCTAGAACAGGCTTATTCTGACAAATTGCAACATGAGTTAAAGGCACAAGGATATTGGTAAATTTATTAAATAAATGAAATTAATGAAATAAACCTTCTTTCAGATTATAATTTAGCGTTTTGGGATTCATAGTGATGAAGTATTTGTGATCTTTCTACAGCCTAATCTCCTGAAATCTTAGAAAAACCTCCAGGATAATATTTGCCTCTTGCTGACACAGTGAAAAATGTCCTTGAAGCCTGAAACTGGATGAGCTGAAAACCCAGTACCTAATTCTATTTCCTCTAGGTTTCCTCTCTACTCCTCTTGCACTAATTTATGAGATTTATACCTTCTTTTTAATGCAGTGTATACCTCCTATGTCTTCCTATTTCACAAAGTAAAATGTGCTGTATTATCACCTTTACCTAAGCAAGAGCTCTGTCTTCCTGGCCATGAGATACTGCAGAGGATATAAAAGTCAACATTTCTCATTTCAAGTTGTTACGATGCCTGTGCATGTCAGACTTACAAATAAATGCAGAATGAAAACCTCTAGAGGAAGCACTCCTAATGAGCCATAGTCTGTCCAGCAAACTTCACCTTTTGTTGCATCAGTTTAATTATCCTGACTTTCATAAGCATCCCCCTCCAAATCCTGAAAAGAACCACCCCAAAAGAAAACCTATCCGATTTCTTCCTCTCTTGTACTTATTTCACTTATAATAAGCTGCTTTTGAAAAGAATAAGTTCCCCTCTGACAGCAATAGCTTTGGACTTCTATTAAATGTAATTTGTACAATTCTACAATGTATTAACTTCTAGAGCAACAGACAAAAAGAAATTAGATCTCTTCAGCTCTACAATTGCACTGTGCTTCTTCATCCTCTGCTGGAATTTTTTCTACAAACTAATGTTTATATTTGGTATATAGGATATTTTATAATTCAAAATAGCAAAAGAAAATCCTTAAACTTTCTATAATAAAATAACCTATATTTTATCGTTTCTGACTTCAAGGATTCTTTATTTTTCATTCATAGCAGACTCCTTTGTGAAATAATATACTAGATTTTATTCATGTCATTCCTTAACCAACATCCCAACCTCCCCATAAATTTGGATTCCTATGAATTGAATCTCAATTCAAAATGTTGAGACTGAAAAATCCTTGCTGATTTTTACTTGGATTGTGATACTTAAGCTTCCTAGATGCACCATTTTTTAAGAAAGTCTTGTCTGGAAACACACAGAAATACTTTAGTTTTAATAAGACCAAACCCTTCAGTTTAGTTTCATGTCTGGTTAAGGTCCAGAGCTAAGGTTTGTCTCCATCTGTCTCTCCTGGCACAGATCTGGTAGGCATTAGCAGTGAGTGCCACATGCATCAATTCATTCAAGGTTTAAATATGGAAGCTCCTTTGCCACTAGGGATATCATTCCTTGTATACAGCAGATCAGAGTATAAAGTGTGCACTGAAGACAAAGACAACTTCAGTTCCTCTTGGTCACGAGATACAAACTAAAATCTCCAGTGAGTTTACTTTATCCTTTAGGTTATGGGACGGGGAATATGTGTTTTTTAATTCCATAGAACAAATAAAGGATCATTAAGATCAAATGAAAGTCTCATCCTCCTGCTAAAGAAAATGATTTTTTTTTTTTTGGTGTAAACACAAACTCAAGTCCATTCTTCAAAATTTGTTTCGTTATTTACATCAGTTATCTGCTTAACACTATGAAAAGATTTATCCAGCTCTAAGGGTAAGTAGATTATCATTAAGTCTGTATCCAAAAAGGAGAACCATTTTTTTAGGTTTTAAAATAAAAGAATTTTCTACTTCTGACATCCTAGAAGTTGTCCATTGAAGGATCCTGGGCTGCGGATTGGGAGGAACTGCTTTGTGATAATACTGAGTATCTCTAAGTCCTTTGAAATGAAATGTAACAGAAGACAGATCCTGGACCTACCCTCTAATGATGTGAGCAAAGTATTTGACTTCATTACAAACACTTTAGTGGTTATACAGGAGTATCAGATAATATGATTTTTAGGATTAAGTCTAATTAAGAGATGTGTTATCACTGAGAATTCTGGGTGATGGTTAGTGGATTACACATAATAAAGACTAAGGGGGAGAAAAAGATATAAATAAGAAAAAGAAACTCCAGTCATTAGCAATGCATGATTGACACTTTGATGGGAGTTATGGGAACCTCACATTAATTGGCCTGATTATGTTCTCAGCTCCTCTGCTATAGTTGTTTACTTTGAAAAAACTACTCTTTGTTCAGAGACAAGAGACATCAGAGCTAGGAGTCATGTGCGAGTAGGGATTAGTAAAGTGTAAACATTGTAAGAACAGACAAACAGTTTATTAGCTGAGTAGTACCTGAGAGTTTAGGAAGTTTTACTGGCTAAACTGGAGAAGGTCAGTGCTGCTCCATGTCAGGTGCAGTGTGGTTTCTGACCTGCTCCCACATCTGTCTGTAGCTGGAGTGTCTAAAGTATTGTATTTATCAATCTCTGTCTTATTCTTTGAGTATTTATGTGTTAGGTGCTTTTATGGGGTAGTGAGGAGCCACTTTTTCCTTCAGTTTTTCCTTGAGATATCACTTTTAATATTGATCTGTTGTAGACTGAAATTTAGGGAATCCACATCTCCCCTGCCATGCCTTGCTACAAGCAGCAGCTTTCCACGCTAGTCCTTTGCAACTGAGGATGGCTGCATCTGTGTATAGCCTGGCTGTGCAGGGCAGAGATGGGGAAACCTGTTAGACTTGGTACTCAGGGAAAGCAGGAGATGATGCAGGATGGTTCTAAAAAATTGCCAACTCTTTATGTAGGAATATTTTCTTATTCAGTCACATTACATGTAGCAGGATTTAGAGTATAATAGATTTTAGGACCATAGATTTAGAAAATCAAACCTATTAAGAAATTAATAAAATAATTTATTAAAATGTATTTTAAAATAAAGATACGCCCTTGCAGTTTCAGCATCTAAGCTGGTCTTCAAAGCTGGCTAACTGGCCAAATAAGCCATTTAGGGATTGGAGCATCTTTGGGAGCTCTTGGAGTTGCAGTTTTCCTGTTTGTGTTTTGGAAGGTGTTTGCTGAAGTCGTTTGGCTTAGGGATTGGGGCGAGACTTCTCTTCTTCTGTCCCAGATGAAATTACCTGCATTTCTGTTTCCTATTTATTGCCTGATTGGCATGGCCTGTGAATTAGCACCAGGATATCATCTTCCAACACAGGGAACAAAGTCCTTTCCTTCCTCTCTTCTTCTGAAGTCTCTTGATTAATATCTGTGCACCTTCATTAGCACATTCCTGGCTTCAGGCTTCTTTCTTCTGTTACTGACTTCTGAAGAGAAATCGGTAAAATAGTGCTCTGAGAAATATTTACGCATAGATTTTTACTGGTTGCATAATTACTGTTTTTTTTCTGTGAGCTTTATGTAAATATTAAACATGAGACAGCAGATGGTGAAACTGGGAATAGGTTGCTCTGAATAACAAAGCCCCACCCTCCAATCCTGTAGTCTTAGGGGGAATCTCAGGGGATCCTGCCTATCATAGCACCAAAGCAGAAACTACATGTCAAGACAGTGATTCTCATTAGTTACAATTTTGTAACTGAGATGTTCAATATGTCAAAATGAAATGCTTTAGAATAACACCATTTATTGAAACCTCTGGTATTTCATTTACTTGTTTATGCATTTGTAATTGGAAGCCTGTGCTCTCCTTCATCTCTTTCCTCAGAATAATCTACTGGGTGCTTGGCCTTCTCTTTGGTTATCTTCCTCTGCTGGAGCTGGAATGTATAAGTGCTTCAGTCTTGTTTCTTGAGAAATCTCTGTTAAGGCTAGATGTTTTTTGATCAGTAGTATGGCATTGAAATAGTATATTCAGTGACTTACCTTATGTTGACAATCCTTTTTCAGAATGAGATAGTACTAAAATCTGAAGTTAATTCTAGGATCATGAAGCAGAAGCCAAAGAGGTCTTTGATCCTTTTGAAGACCTAAGCAGAGAACAGATATCACAACTTGTGTGGGGTTTTTTTGTTGTTTGTTTGTTTGTTTGTTGTTTTTGTGTTTTTGTTGTTGTTGTTGTTGTTGCTTTGTTTTGTTTTGTTTTGTTTTGTTTTTTACTCATAAACTATCATGTGGAGATTAAAAATCTAATCTAGAGGGTGTCAGTTTTTTTTTTTTTTTCAACAGCTTAATAGTGCATTATTTTAAAATTGATTTGACTTACTACTGCTGTTCCTCTTTGTCTCCCATATATTTTTCTCAGTCTTTTGACTTTCTTTGGAGGCAGTGTTCTAGCCTATCTTGGACACTTCTGATAACACTATCTATGATTCAATTCTAGTGATTTAGCAGAGTGCCATCAGGAAACACCAGGGTGCTAAAATTTGATTTGTATGTGGCAGACCATGTTTGAAGGCCTGCTTGTGCTTCTGATGTTTCCACACATACTTGCCGTTACTTGAAGAATACCCAGAGCACAGGTTATTCCTTGGAAGTGTGCCACTATGCAACAAAACAGTTTCCTTCCACATCCCCCAGACTTGAATCCTGCTTCCTGCTATACACTTTCTTCAGTGCTGCACGTTCTGACATCCCAGGCTGTGGTCAGAGCCTGGATCTTCTCACTGCCCAAAGTCCTCCCTGCATGTCCACAGCTGTCCTGTCAGGAAACATGCATGAGACAAAGGGCTCTGGCCCCAGCACTGGTACTGTGGCTTCTTACACCCCTGGTCAGCATTGAGGACTGTGGCACAAACCACCAGATTGATGACATTCTAACACAAGCTAAAATTGAAATTCTAAAATTGAGAACTTAGTATCCTAGCCAAACTCAGGTCTAGATGTTATAAAGGATTAAGGATATTGTCTTGCACCAAAATAAAAATGCTTCTAGGAATCTGAGTCAGCAGTTGCTTTTGAGAAAATAGTTTCTGTCTTATCAAATCATTTAGAATGCTTGAAAAGTAACTTGGATGCTTTTAAATGATTTAGGTGATTCGTCGACTTCAAAATCACATCCCTACTTATGTCATTCTTTGTTTTTTACAAGTAACAACATGTTATTTATAATCAAAGGAGCAAGAAACAATTATCGTTTACCTCTTCTGAATTCATTATGTGTTTGTGGCACATTGACAGGTTCTCCATGATCAGTTTTCCTTAATGTCTGTTTAGATCAATGAAAGTGGTAAAGAGAGAGAAACTTCTATATTAGGAACCAAAATAAACCACCTTAAACCTGTCTTGATTTGAGACTCAAACTATTTATAGTAGTTAAAATTACTTTTGTCTCTTATTTTTTTGTTTCATTTGAAACCAAGGATATGCCAAGGTCAGGTTCCTCTGATGTCTTATTTCTCCTAATAGTATGAAAATCTTTTGTGACCATTGAATAAGTACTAAATGAATGTGCAGTCCAAGTTTTGTACAAGGGGTGCATATGTTTTACTCTGTATGATGAATGTTTATTTTCATAAAGATTAACATTTTAAATTAAGCCTAAAAAAATCCATGTGTGCTACAAAGTCATATTTTTATCAGAAACTTTAGAAAAAAAGGATGTAGTCACTTCGATTTCAGATGGAGTAGCAGCAGCTATTGCTGTATTGATTCATTAAAACGCACAATGCCAGTACTACTAATAATGATATTCCTATTCCTTTGTGCTTATGCAGGACCCTCATTCAGGTTGGAAGGGACCTCCAGAGGTCTCTAGTCCATCCAACTTCCTACTCAAGGCAATGTCATGGGTTAAAAGATCCTCCTCACCTCCAGTCTGAACATCCTTGTTTCAGTTTATGCCCATTGTGTCTCATCCTCCTATGGTGAAGCATGATGCTTGCACAGGGATTTCACTGACTGGGAGGATCATATATGAAACCTCTTCTTATAAAATAATCAACCACTATTGCTTCAGCTACGCTGTTGCATCTTCTTGTTTCAAGGCCATAGTGGGCTCATTGCTGTCCTTAAAATGGAACAGCGGGTGAGGTTGCCATAGCTGCAGAGAATGTTGAGGAAGCAGAGTTTTTTCGTATGAGCTGAAGCACCATTGAAATTTGAACCAATCAAGTTCTGTCTGTCTTTGAACTAATCAAGTCCTGTCTGTCCAACCTGATCTCCTTTTATGATCAGGTGACCCAGCTGGTGGATGAGGGGAAAGCCGTAGATGTGGTCTATCTGGACTTCAGCAAGGCCTTTGACACTGTCTCCCATAATATACTCTTGCAAAAGCTGGTAGCCCATGGCTTGGACAAGTGTACTCTATGCTGGGTTAAGAACTGGCTGGAGGGCCGGGCCCAGAGAGTGCTGGTGAATGGGGCTGCATCCAGCTGGCGGACAGTCACTAATAGTGTTCCCCAGGGGTCAATGTTGGGTCCAGTCCTGTTTAACATCTTTATTGACGATTTAGATGAGGGGATTGAGACCATCATCAGCAAATTTGCTGATGACACCAAGTTGGGAGGGAGTGTCGACCTGCTGGAAGGCAGGAGGGCTCTGCAGAGGGATCTGGATAGACTGGAAAAATGGGCTGATTCCAATGGGATGAAGTTCAATAAGGCCAAATGCCAGGTGCTGCACTTTGATCACAACAACCCCCTGCAGTGCGACAGGCTGGGCGCAGAGTGGCTGGAGAGCAGTCAGACAGAAAGGGACCTGGGGGTACTAATTGACAGGAAGCTCAACATGAGCCAGCAGTGTGCCCAGGTGGCCAAGAAGAACAACGGTATCCTGTCCTGTATCAAAAACAGCGTGGTCAGCAGGACAAGGGAAGTGATCCTTCCCCTGTACTCTGCATTGGTGAGGCCACACCTGGAGTATTGTGTTCAGTTCTGGGCCCCTCAGTTCAGGAAAGACATTGAAGTGCTGGAGCGGGTCCAGGGAAGAGCAACACGACTGGTGAAGGGACTTGAACATAAGACCTATGGGGAGAGGCTGAGGGAGCTGGGGCTGTTTAGTCTAGAGAAGAGGAGGCTTAGAGGTGACCTCATCACTCTCTATAACTACCTGAAGGGAAGTTATAGCCAGGTGGGGATTGGTCTCTTCTCCCAGGCAGTTAGCAATAGGACAAGGGGGCATGGGCTTAAACTCTACCAGGGGAAATTTAGGCTGGATATTAGAAAGAAATTCTTCACAGAGAGAGTGGTCAGGCATTGGAATGGCCTGCCCAGGGAGGTAGTGGACTCGCCGTCCCTAGAGGTTTTTAAACTGAGATTGGACATGGCACTTAGTGCCATGATCTAGTAAATGGACTAGAGTTGGACCAAGGGTTGGACTCGATGATCTCTGAGGTCTTTTCCAACCCAATCGATTCTGTGATTCTGTGAAGTTAAGACTGTGTCTGTTGACAAAACTTGCTTCTAGTTCAACAGCAATAGAAAAGATGAGGTTTGTACCTTACAACATTTTTTTTTTTTAATGTCAAATGGCTGCTGCTCCTTTTTGGGTCAAATATCATCTTGTACAAGCAGGACAATTAGTTCATGCATTCTTGTCTGGAGACCCTATGAAAATCCCTGAACAGTTACCAATATGAGTTCTAATGTTGATATTTTTCCATCTGTTACATTAGCTTGCTAAGAAGGATGAGAAAATAAAACTAATTTACCAGAATTAAAACTAATGAAGTGCTGAATAGCAGTAAATTATGGATAAAACAGGGAACGCTGCAACTCTGAGAAGCAAATAAACAGTTTTATTTTTAAATACGCTTGTCTTCAAAACGACAACGTACTTTGTGTTGCCAGCCTTTACAATGGTTTTGTTTTGGACACTTGTTCTCCTATTTGAAATAATTATGACCTTTACACCTTGAATGACACATATCTCTGACACTTACCCTTTATTGTGGCCCAGTAATTTTCAGTGAGGAGTCAGGGACAACTGAATGTATTACTTACATCCAAAGTCTGTAGTAATACTGCTTCATTAGACACAATCTGTAAGCCCAGGGACACTCAAAGCAATTAAGCATCTGGGCCAATTTAGACTTCTATGTTTTCAAAACATTTTCTTTAAATATTTCGTATTTTCCCCCACTCTTTTCTCAGTCTCATCAGAACACACTCTTCTGTCTTTCAGTCCCATAGTGCAGAATAGGTGTTAGCATGTTCAGAATATAGGTTATTTTGAATGAGTCTGTATGAAGTGACTTGAACACCGAAGGGTATGCAACATTGTTTTAAAAAAAGACACATATTCACTCATATGAAAAGCCTGTTTTGGTAAAGTGAATGTTTTATCAAGCAATAAGCCTTTATGGGCCAGCCTCTGGAAGCTACAGGCAACACCACCATCCTGCTACTTTTGTATAGACTTGAATTAAGCACGTGCACACAAATTCCTTGCACGTCAGGGCGAGTGTATGCAGACTCAGGCTGCAGCAGCAGTGCAGGAGAGAATTGTCGTTCCCACACTACCTGCCCAAGAGCATTCAGGGATGTTCACATTTGATGAAAATGAGCTTTGTGTTTATATGTGTGTATGTGATCACCCAAGCAATGCTTGCATGCACTGTACATGAACTTTATGTATTAGGTGTACACCTTATATTTGAATTTGGTATTGTTGAAACTGATTTGTACCAAACGAAAGACTCAGTGCCTTTTTGAGATTTTATCTAGCCATTTTCTCCATGAATACCATAACAACCTGACTCTTGAAATTTAGTATACTAAGTCCATAAAATGCACAAGAGAGTGTTTGTTTGCTTGAGTGCCCTACTATAGGGTGGTAATGTGAGCTTTGAACTCAAAATGGAACCTCTATAGCCCCACTTCATTCAGCTATGATCATCCATGAATGTTTCAGCTGAAGATAGCATGGGAGATGTTGCTTACTCAGATGACATATCACTTTCTTTGAAGAGTTCCTGAGTTTTGAGATTCCCTCCATGTTCTGTCACACAGCCTGAAATCAGCCCTTCATGGTGACTTTCTAGACTGTCAAGTTTTCTTAGGCTATTGAAAAGAGATAAATTTGTGCAGGAAGTTTGTCTTTGGTTGTTTGTTCATTGTTTTCATCTTTAAAAGGGTAAGACTGAAATGTTTCTTTTTCTGAATTATTTGTGGCTTAAATACTGATAGATACACTTAGTTACTTCTTTAAACATCTTCATACAGAAGTAACATGTAAATTAAATTTTATGAATCAGAAAAAGTAATTTGAAATAGGTTGTATGGAATAAGTGAACTAATGAAACAAAAATATAGAGAATAGCAACTGTATTGCTGTAGGATTGTCGTAATGAGGAATGGAGAAGGCAGATGTGACATACTTGTATAATCAGTCATTTAAAGTATTTATTCTAATTAAAATTGTAGAAATTATGTGGATAGTAATCAGTTTTCATTATAATTCTTTGCACATTTCAGTGCTATAATTAGATTGCAGCATCTGTCATTGCTGATTAGTTTGTAGACAGCTCTGTCTTCCCATTAAGATTTACTGTGTACCAAGGCAAAATTTTCATTATCTAAATATATGAAATAAAATGTAGTAGTAGGTTGGGGGTATTAGGTTTTCCACTTTGTAATTTTGGAATTGAGAATATCCCAGCAGGATCTGTACCTTCCTCTGTGAGCAGCACTGGGTGGAAGGAGCCTGAACAGTTCTTTTTGGGCTTAGAAAATAACAGCCATTTCTTTCTTAAAGCCCTCTCCTGTAAGCTTACACACTTTGGGCTCAGCAGTCCATGAAAATCTGTTCTAACAGTAGGGAGATAAGAGCTTTATGAAATCAGGCTGTGAAGAATAACATTCTCATCTAAATTGCAAAAGATTTAAACACTTCTAGTGCTACTGCTGTGGTCTGTAGAAGCTTGATTTTGGCCTCAGTTGTACTAGGATTTCTATTTATTTATTTATTCAATTAATTATTTTTTTTTTTTTTCTTTACCTGTATTTGCTATTTTGGCTGTTGTCTTGAAAAGCTTTCTGCTATGAGTAAATTAAAGCTATAATGTCCCTGATCTGTTCACTCAGCTACTGGGATGGCAGAATGTTGTGTTTGCTTAATTTTTGCAATGCCATGTAATATATCTTACCTACAGAAAGACAAATACAGCTGATTGATGACCTGGGCTAGGTCTGCTTAGCTACTACATTGCTGCTCTTGTTGGCTCTACTTGGGCTGTACTTCAGGATTTGCTGGATTTAGCAGCAAAGATAATTTATGAAGTAATTTATGATGTGGTTTCTCCTACTGCTTCTCACCTCTCTGCCAGATTTCACCATCTCTTTGACTCTGCTGGTAGGTTTTTTTTCTGTCTTCAGTAAAAACTGAATCATTGGGCTGATCTGAACTAAAAGATAACCTTTTGAAAAGAAGGCACGGACAGCAACATATGGGCAGAAATGGGGATGAGATCAAGAAAGATGGGAACTTTTTGATCTGCTTCTTTGCCAAGATTAACATCTTGGAACTGTACAGCCCCAGTCAAGTCTGCTGCATACTGAATCACAGGGAAATCAGATAGGTAAAAACATCAAACCTAGACATGCCTTCCATTTGTCATTTCAGCACTGGGCATCAATCCTCAATCACAGCTTCTCAGATATGAGCTTAATGGTGGAGGATCTATTTGGTCTGATTTTGCAAGCATTTTCTTAATCCACCTATGTTATTGTGGCAAAATTTTTACTTCCTGTCAATCCTCTCCCTCTACTTTTCTAAAAATTGGGATCTTCACACCAGGAACTCCAAATACCAAATATTCCTGGTTATATGATAAAGAATGATAGTAACTTTCAGTGCTTTCAGCTCAAAGGACTACCAGAGATGTAGCTGATTATAACATGCAGCTAGGAAAACGTTTCACAGGGACTGAGAACAGCCTTTTCCCTCACCAGTTAAGGCAGTGGATTATGTTTGTACAGTTATTTTAAGGTAGGAATTGTATGAGATATTCTTCAAATTTGTATATGGCCTGTCCAAATTCCATAGATAATTTTTTTTCTCCTTGTAAGCTTTAGGGCTTGAAATAATGCAAATTTACAGGCAGCTCTGGAGATGTTTAAAGTTAATGAACAATTAAGTGGTACCTAACAAGCTGATGGAAATGTATTTGTTAGAGTAACACCAAAGGAAGAAGAAGGTAGTTATGATGACTCTTGAAGCATGGTTACTGCCTGAAAGGTCTGTGGGGAAAAGGTATTTGCTATAATTTTCTCCCTGCTCATGTTCAGCATTGTCTTCTTTCTTTGGGACTATGAATGTCACAATTTATACTGAGAAACAGTACAGAATTAGGACAGCTTTGCAAAACTGAAGCATACTATAGCATGGAAAAATGCTTATTTACTTTTCCAATACTAATAAAAGTCTTCAGTGGTATTTAGGAGAATATAATCTCTCCTGACACACATTGCAAGTAGGCTTAACACTGATGAGAAATGCAACCATATTAAAACTAGAATACGCAAGGCAATGTAGGTCACTCCAATAGATAGTTTTACAAATTCAATTATTTGACAATATCATATGGAAAAATAATAATTAAAAGAGCCCCTCTCATGATGATCAAATCTATGCTACTAATATTAGTAGCGTTAGACAAAAATATATATTAATAGATGGCTGTATTATTAATGTTAAGACATAACGTATGTTAAGTCCTGCATTGGTACAGATGCATTTTGTATGAGATACTTTAATATGATATGGTCCTCTAAATAACACAAGTACACAGAAGTCTGTCCTTGAAAGAAAACAGAAGTCTTAGGCTGTCAAGATTTCTAAGTATGGAGAATCTCAGCCACAGCACTTCATTAATGCAGTGATTTCATTTATTATACTAAAACTTACTTTGCATGTGCAATGAGTTTCTTCTCTTATCTTTGCATGAGATAAATCTCATAATCTCATGCAAATCACTTTTTGTCTGTAGATGTGCACCCATCCCAAATTTTTTAATAAAATATTTTTATTTTCTAATTAAAAAAAGAGGCATATTAAGCAGAGAGATTGCACTATGAAAAAAAGCTGAAATGAAATGCATATTGTGATTGACTAATATGTTGCAGCTATCACTACCAGATTATTTAATGATAAACAGCTCTTTAACAGCAGCAAGATAAGAACAAGAAGGAAGACAGAATGAATAGACAAAGGGCGATTGAAACATTTGTACCTAAGCCCAGCAATAAGACTAGGAAGAAGTCCAAGATAGAAACATAAGCAAGTGAGATGGAGAGAAGGTTGTAGCAATTACTTTTAGGCATATGTTCTGTCACTTTACAGCAATTTCCAGTCATATTCAGGGTTATCCTAAATCTGGTGTTAGCATTCTTCGAAGATAATTCTAAAAGTGTGATATGTAGTGAAAACGATTAACGTCTTTCCCAGTCTTGTGCAGATTATCCTCTGCAAACTTCACTTTTCTCAGAAGTTCTTTCTCTTGCAACTGATCTTTCCAACCACTCATCCCTCCTCTCCACCCATCCCCCCCATCTTCAATGTTACTCTGCCTTTACTAAAACCTAAGTGATACAACTGTAGAAGGAACTGGGATATCTTCCAAATCTCTGTTTTACTGCTAATAAGTAGCAGCCTTCAACTATGCAGTGACTGCACCAATAGGCAACAGAAGAACTACAATGTAATCTACCTAAACTTCTGTAAAGCCTTTGATATGGTCCTCCACAACATTCTGACCACTAAATTGGAGAGCTATGGATTTGAAAGATGGGCTGTTAGATGGATACGGAATTACATGGATGGCCATGTCCAAAGAGTTACAGTCAAAGGCTCAATGTCTAAATGGAAACGATAAATGAGTGATGTCCCTCCTGAACATGTATTAGGACCAATACTGTTTAATATCTTAATCAATGACATAGATGGTGGGATTAAGTTCATCCGCAGCAAGACTGCAGATGACATCAAGGTGAGAGGTGCAGTTGATTTGCTAAAGGCAAGGGAACAAGAAAGTAAGATTGCAGGCATAGATGATGATGATGATGAAGATTATTATTATTATTATTATTATTATTATTATTATTATTACTATTATTTTAAAATATTATTTAAAAGGGACAGTATTCAATAGGAATGATATATTGTATGTCTTCAAAGAGGAAAGCTTACTGCTTTGTGTTCTGACAGTATTTCTTCCTTCAGGAAGTCAAATAGGGATTGTCAGTTTCTGAGTCTCAGGAATTAAATACTGTTCTTCTTGGACTCCTATAAATAACAAAATGCAGATTAAAACAGCAGCAGCAAGGAAATTGGCTAAATATGTGCATTCATCCTGTTCATGCTCTGTAACTTCTTTGTAAATTAGACATTCTGATTACCATAGCTTAGAGAATTTTCCTATGTATAAATAGATTAAAATCATGTTAGAACAGCTGTTAATGCCCAGGCACATGGAGGCTAAGATGATTGCTAGTATCAATCCTATAGCTGGCCATTTGTTAGGACCCTTAAGGAGAAAGTTCGAGTAGTTTGCTTGGAAAAATGGCTTATACAACGCACTGCATTTCTTCAAGGATTCATGTAAAAAGGTTTTCACTTTCTGAGCACTGAAACAAGCAAAACGAAGCCTCATGCCTGTTTCTGTTCTTCCAGAGTATTAGGACCTCTTAGTTCTCATATTTAGAAAACTTAAAGGAAGAGTATGGTGTTAAGAAGCATATACACCAGAAGTTTCAAGGCCAGGTTGAATGGGGCTTTGAGCAATGTGGTCTTGTGGAAGGTGTCCCGGCCCATGACAGAGTGGTTGGAACTAAACTATCTTTAAGGTCCCTTCCAACCCAAACCATTCTATGATTCTATGAAGTTTGTACTCATTTGTTTTTGTTGCTATTAATTTTTTTGTAAGTTTTAAAGCTTCTAGGTCATTTGCGCTAGTGAGAGAAAGAGGTGCCAGAACGTAGTGAGGATGAAGATATTTAACAAGATAGATTTTAGCCTAGGGAAGCATGTCCCTTGGCTACTTCTGCAGTCAAATGTACTTTCATGTTTGAATTGCTCAGTGGAAGTCATTGTCTTCTCTTTGATTTCCTTTCTGTCCCTGAGGATGAAATGGTTGAAGAGGTGATCCCAACTTCCCCCGCCACTGCATAACCCTAAAGCATTCACACAGCTGCTTTTTAGGGGTATACTGCTGTTGGTTCTTTTATAAGGTTTGGTCCTGTCTTGCTCTTTTCTACCTCTGTTTCTTTGACCTTGGTGGTTTCTTTTTCAGGTATCCAGAAAAAACAGATTATTTTCATTTGTTACCAGTTATGTTAGACTCCAAGGAAACTCAACCAGCATTATGTACATACCTCTCCTATAAGCCATGCTTCAGTTATTTTTGCTACCTGCTATTGTAGAGTTTACCCTGAACTCTCATGCTGGGGATATAATATTTGGGAAAGATTAAGCTCATCATGTTTAGGAGAATAATTGCTTGGTCTTGACTACGTAGTTTTAAAATCACCTTATGAATGTGCTCCTCAGAAGAGAAAAAAAGTATAATTTGTTGTTGCATTTATGATGAAGAGTTTATTGTGGAACATGTTTTTCAACCTCAGATATTTGTAGAGCAAAGAAAACTGAAATCCACAAGGGTGCCTGAAACTTTAAGACTACCTCCTTGTACATTTCTAACAATGTAACTACATTGAAGACTAGATTGAGACTTCAAATTAAATGTGTGCAACTGCTTTAATTGAGAGTTGTCTCCTTACAAAGTGAAAAGGAAAGTGGTCACTTGGCAGTGAGGAACATGGTAACTATACACAGCTCTGCTCTTCTATGACAAACTGAGAAAATATATAGTAACACATGTATCCAGAAGTAAATACTCTGAAAACATTTTGAATTTTCAGCTGTGTCTGGAAAATTTATTGATAGCCATAACCTTTTAATTTGGGACATCTCAGGAGTGTTTTTCTGAATAATTTGAAAAAAGGTTTCTTCAAGATAGCACCCAGTTGAAATAATTCAGCTATGAGTGTACTTATATGTTCTTGAAACTGGTTAAAAGCATATCAAACTGCTTTTTTTTTTTTAATGAAGTGGAAGATATAAATTTTCATTTCCCTTGACTCTTTCAACAAAAATATCTGCTTTAGATGCCTATTTCTGTGTCTAACAAATTTGAAGGATGTTCTTCGTATGTAAAGAAAGAAGGGTGAATGTCCAGACTTTCATATATTTATAGCCATACCAGGCAGATCTTAGCTATTTTATTCTCTTAGAAGGTAATAGGCAAGTCTTCATTGGCTTTGGCAGGGCATGATACTGTGTTATGACATTCTTTGTTATGGGCATAACTTTTTTAATTTATTGTGCATAGTTGAATAAATCTACTTATTATGTTAATAATGCAAAGAGAGATTTTGCTTGTCTGTTTATTATAAAGTACTACCTCTTCTGAGAGGGAATTGTGAAGTAGGAATTATCTGTGAAACACAGCAGAGGCAATACCTAAGTATCTTTTATCAAACTGACTGGTTATGTGAGGAAAAAACAAACAAGTTTTTGAGAAACTCTAAAATTTATTTCAGAGTCAACTAACATAGCAGAATCTTCCCTCCCTTTTTGGCTTTGACTTGCCATCTGGCAATTTCTTTGTGAAGCCCATCACTGCTTTTTCTTTTTTTTTCTTCCAATAATTTCTCAAGGTTATTTCCATTGCACACAGAATCACAGAATCACAGAATCACAGAATCACAGAATTACAGAATGTTAGGGATTGGAAGGGACGTCAAAAGTCCAATCCCCCCACTGGAGCAGGAGCACCTTGATGAGGCTACACAGGAATGTGTCCAGGTGGGTTTTGAATGTCTCCAGAGAAGCAGACTCCACAACCCCCCTGGGCAGCCTGTTCCAGTGTTTTGTCACCCTCACTGAGAAGTTTCTTCTCAAATTTAAGTGGAACCTCTTGTGTTCCAGCTTGAACCCGTTACCTACCCCTTGTCTTAGCATTCATTGGTTGTCACCGAGAAAAGCCTGGCTCCATCCTCGTGACACTCACTATATATTTATAAACATTAATGAGGTCACCCCTCAGTCTCCTCCAAGCTAAAGAGACCCAGCTCCCTCAGCCTTTCCTTGTAAGGAAGGTGCTCAACTCCCTTAATAACCTTTGTTGCCATGTGCTGGACTCTCTCCAGCAGTTCCCTGTCCTTGAACTGAGGGACCCAGAACTGGAAACACCTGCCGTAACTGTCTAGCACAACTATGGAATTGCACTGCTGGCACCTGACAGTCTTCTGTATGCATGTGCTCTATCAGGAGACAAGAATTTTTGGTTTATCACTGCTTACAATCAAGAGCAATATGTTTATGTAACTGCTGAGAGATGAATACAGCTAATCTTGAATTCCTTGGTGCCCTGTTAAGGCTGTTTTGAAAGACTTCAGTCAACTGTTTAAAATCATTATGAGAACTCTACTCTCTAGATAGTGGTTCTATTTCCTCTGGAGAAACCAAATTTGATCATTTTAGTTACATTGTATTTGCGTCTTTTTTCTATGATATAATTTTATGTTTTCATTGTGGTGTCCTTTTCAAAAACAGTTCATGCAAGAAGCTCATCAAAAGTTTATTGTACTTTATCCTTAAGTGTTCTACCAGGAAAAAAAAAATGTATTGCCAAGAATTCCTGAAGCATATCTCAAAAGGCAAAAATATATATCTATTTTTTAACTTAATTTTTTTCTTTAGAGTAGAATGAAGTTCCTTTTCTTGCTTTTCTTGAGAGAGATTAAGAAAGATGAGCATAAGATATTATCAGGTCATGCTTTACTCCTGCATACAATGGAGCAGCTGGAGGAGACAAAGATTAGTATCTAGTGGTAAATTCGTTTTCTGCATGAACAGAAACATCTGTTCATTGCTGAGAAGTTCATTTGTCCAACCTTTCAAAAAATTTTATTTATACATACTCACTTCTCAGCATGAAGCTGAGTTTGTGTGTTGGAAGGAGATTGAAAGTGCGGCTACTTTTATTTCTTGCATTTTGTTTGCAAAAATGTAAGCTGTATAGAAAGCACATTGTTGATAAGAAAGTACATAGATGTGCATATGCTATAGATGTGTGTATGCCAGTCTAGTTACATGATACTTTGCACCTACATTGTAAGCTCCTGCTTGATTATGAGGTCACAGTTATATCCTGTGGTAGGTTAACCTTGTCTGGCTGTCAGGTGCTCACCCAGCTGCTCTGTCACTCATCCTCAGTGGAACAGCGAGAGAAAATTAGATGAAAAAGAATTTGTGGGTTGAGAAATAGACAGTTTAATAATGAAAAGCAAAGACCACATGCAGAACTGAGGAAAAACAACAACAACAAGCGATTCATTTTCTACTTCAGCGGGTGATGTCCAGACACTTTCTGGGAAGTAGGCTGTCAGTGCATGTAGCAGTTGACTTGGAAGAAAAATGCCTTAATAATGAACGACCCCTCTGACCAGCCTCTTTTCTGTTAGATTTTATTGCTGAGCATGACATCGTATGGTAAGGAATACCCATTTGGGTCAGCTGTCTTGGCTATGTCCTCTCTCAGCCTCTTGCCCAACTCCAGCCTACTGGCCTCTGGGTGTGAGGGGGGTGTTAGAGAGACATCCTTGATGCTGTGGGAGCACTGCTCAACAGGAGCCAAAACTCTGGTGTGTCATCAGCACCTTTCTAGCTGCCCATACAAAACACAGCACTATGAGGGCTCCTGTTGGGGAAGTTAACTCCCTCCCAGCCAGACCCAATACTCTCCCCAGCAGTTGTTGTTCCATGGCCTGTAATTAGTCTTGACAGCGGCAGTGGCTGCTTGAAGCACAGCTTTGTCTTGTTTTGGCCACTGTAGTGGTATACAGACTGAACACTTTTTACCTCTGAAGTCTGTGGCTCATTGAATTAATTGGATGCCCTTGATGAGCATTAATTTGTGATAATAACTTATAGATTTGGTTCGAACTTGTTTTTTGTACTTCTCTCCTACATGGTACACTTGTATACAAGAATGATTATCTTTATCCTTTACATTTCAGTCAGATTTTTCAAAGAAAAACGTTTTGGTTATTTATTTATTTTTTTAACCAAGCCATAAAAAATGAATCTGCTTGTATTATTCACATGCAGTAACAAAGAATATGGATTATTGGGAGTGAGCTTTCTCTCTAAAGTTCAGTAGTGAGTCTAGTACTGTTTATTTGGTAATTATAATATTGATTATAATCAAGTTTTGAACATGATACTTCTAAGGTTAATGCTATCCCAGTAGCAAGAAATCATCAATGATACTGGAAAAGAACAGAATTCCTATGCTTTACAATATACAGTATTCCAGGGATGACTTGCAGTCCAAGTTCTTGCACTTGAGGACTAGGAGGGACTTTTAATTGGTATTAAAATACCAATGAAGTCAAAATGTCTCAGGAATGCATTATGCTTAGCACTTAGTATGCAAGTTTAACTGTTGTAAAGGTATGTTGAAGATGACTTCCGAAACTTTTCTGTAGTAATTTAAAATTACTATTTATTTTTTAACAAATATTTGCTAATAGGGCAGTATGCTTTTGTGTAACAAAAATACAGACAAATATCTAATTACCTTCAGTAAGATATCTCTAGAAATGGCAAATTTTGTCAAAATTTTCACTTTTGCTCAGGAAATAAGGGTTATAACATCATGTGAACTCCTTTTAATTTTATATTTGAATTAGTTTTAAGACTGCTGTATAAAAAGTTGCTTTAGTGAACCACTGTCTGCAGATTCTGATTATTCTGTCTTAAAAATCTAACCCTGAATTAATAAAAACAAAAAAAGTACATTTCATAGAAGTAGTTGCCCTTGGTAGCTTGAAATATTATTGAAGTACTTCTACCTCGGCTCACATTTTTTTGTAATTTTGTCTTCTCATGTTCTCTCACATAAGCAGCACTATAAAACTGAAGTGCAAAGATTGTTATCAGTATTATATAGCTACAGTTTGAGTGGGAAAAAAATAAAACCCCTATTTTTTTAGGCCACTGATCAAATTATTCCTTGATCTACAGATCTATGGACTTTCAAGGAGAGTTACAAATCTTGCTTTTACACATTATTATCTTACAGAACTTTGGTATGTATAAAAGCTGTGCTGACACATTCGAACTAAGTACTCCAATTTTCCCTCTCACCATATTAGTTTCTTTGGGTTTATTTGTTTATTTATCATTGAGGTTGTAGTATGATCTCTTTGTTTCTTTCTCTACCTTACCCTTATAAATGCTGACAGGGACTGGGATCCAGACTTGTGGAAAAGCTATTATTATTTTTTTTTCCTTTGGAAAGAATTTGTCTTACAGGTATTAGTGGGATTGCTGTGTGTGTATCTGAAGACAAAATTTGGCCTAGATGACTTGAGCTTGTTTGTATGAGGCTTAGAAGCAGAGTGCTGTATAGGGAATTGTTCATAGTACTAAGTAAATATTGTAATTGCTAGATTACAGGCAAGAACCCTGCAGCAACATCATAGAACAAAAAGCAGTCTTGTGCTTTGCATATTTCAATTTTCAGACTTTGAAGTGATCTATAATTGTTTTCTTTTGGGGCTGCTAAACTTAGAATGCAAGATCTTAATCATGTGCAAGTCCCACCCATTTTAGGATAGTTTTCTGCTGCTTGTTTTGGGCAGTTCTCTGTTTTGTGGAAGCATGTCTTCCAGTAGTTTTCTGACTTTGATTCCAAAAATGTGTATATGTGCAACACACAGAATCACTGCAATGAAGGTGTGACAAGTGCAGCATCTCACTTAATAAATCATTGGATGATACATGAGAAAGCTTTTGGCTTCCACAGATGCAGGTCAAGTCTGGAATCCTAAGAGGAGCATTCTCTGAAGCATGCACTCTAAATATACAAAAAAAATCTCAAAAGCTTGGAGAGATGAAAAGCAACATTAGTCTGTGGCTAATATGACAAGGGCATTTTTTCATACATAATGCACTTTGTTCACTACAGCAACCTTGCTAAATTTCTGTTTTGGATATCATATTCAGGAAAATTCTGTTACAGATCAGGAGAAGGCTAATGAAAAAAACAGTCAAGTAGATCACCCAGTTAACCTGGTAGGGGATGTTGTAACAGGCTACTGCAGCCTGAGGAAAGGGAACAAAAAAGCACCAGGGTGCTTAGACGAAGCCAAGAAATGCTGCCAGCAGAAATTTAGAAATCCAAATTAAATGTTAGAATGAAAAGCCACTCTTAATATGCCAAGAAAATAGCTCACCAGAAGTCCTGTAAAGATGCAAGTGCCATCATTTTACACCTTCTAAAAGCTAGGAGGCTTTTATTGTAAAGGGTCTTTAAGTATTTAATTCCATGAAAGCGTTCAGGGCTGTGAGTCTCAATTGTCTTAAATAAACATACATTCCACCATCCTTTCTTTCAAGAGACCATGAGAGATGAAGAAAGAGGATGCAATCTCTTTTTATGCAGCATTCTTGTGGTTAGGGCATCCATCTGGATAATTTTTCTATCTGTCTCCATTCTTGTAGTTTACATGAGATTTTGGGATGAAGTACTCTTTATCTTGTCTCATTTGAGCTGTTATTTTACAGCATTTAAATATTTTGCCCAGAGAAAACGAGGTTCTTTAGCCTACTTCTGTTCAGTTGTCCTTGGGCCAGCAACGGCAACTCAGCATCTTGAGAGCTGTTCTCATGTTTGTGATTTTTTTTCTCTTCTCCAATTCCTCCTTTCATGTGGCCTTTCTAGCTAATCCTAGATTAATGTCTTGGGTGTCTCACTGGTGATGCAGGATCAACATAGTTGATAAGTGTGTTTCAAGTCTATTAAATGAATACTTGGAAGGTAGACTCCAGCCATTTTCATGTAGGATAGGGAATGACCTGGCAGTCTGTGCCATTCAGCATGGAGCTGTGGCAGAGTGGTCACTGCTAACATCTAATGACTCTCCATGCATGCAGTGTGGAGTGCATGCTGGACTGTACAGTCCTCTTCCTGACCTTTTAATGTTTTCTCTGCTAGCAATAATCAGCCTTGTTCCTTTGGATTGAGTCATACAGGTTCTCAGGCAAATGTGCTGTCTTTGGTTGTACAAAAGATTTATTATCCTGGGGCTTCCTAAATAGCACTGAAGCATGCAACGAAGACAGAGGTGGACATTTCTGTCATTCCTCTAAGTCTGAGCCACAACCAACAATGCACTTTGGGG
This sequence comes from Columba livia, assembly GCF_036013475.1. NCBI lineage: Eukaryota > Metazoa > Chordata > Aves > Columbiformes > Columbidae > Columba > Columba livia. Next base: position 134,653,136 of record NC_088603.1, read on the forward strand.
AGATTACTCAATCGCTTGTTCTCCTGCCTGCAATAAGTAATAAACTTTGAAGGATGAGTAGTGGGCATTTGGTCTGTGGTAGTTTTGTTTGACTCTAAGGTGGTGTTTGTTTGTGTGTTTGTGGTTTTGTTTTTGTTTGGTTTGTTTGTTTGTTTGTCTGTTTGTTTTTTAAGTGGGACGATTCTTCATCTCCCAGGTCTTCTCCCAGTTCTGACAGCTTCAATAATGTCACCCGTTACATCAGTGTATCTTTAAGTCCTTTCACAGAAGTGTGCACCTGAGGTTGCTTTTAAAGAAAACAGAAGAACATCTTCCTTTATACACTGTATCTAAGGTTCTAGTCAGGCTTACGTCTTGGAGCCTGATCAAGTAAAACTCAGGTTTACCACTATGATTTTTGCAGTTTTTCACAATTGTGTGCAGCTGACCATTGCAACATGAAAACTCCAAGGTAGGAGTGAAAGGGTAGAGAATTTTTTTTTTCAAACTTGCATTTCTGCCTCCAGCAAGCAAAGTTTTAAAATCTGGTTTTACTTTGGCACTTTTAATGTGCTAAAATATATTAGCAGGTACAGAGAACACAACGTCATAACTGTTTTCAATTTTTAATCCTGAAGAGCAATCAGGATTTGTTATATGTTTAGCAGTAATCAGCTCACTCAATATCCTTGAACTAACAGATATATCTTGGAGGGAGATGGCTATAGGACAGAATGAATTCTTTTATGGAAATTTATTATTTAAAATATAATGTAGTCTAGTATTTACAGTGAAAAGTCTTTGTAGCAGTCATAGACAGTCAATCTCTTTCCTTTCAGGAAGCCATTCATTAAATTACAGCACTCAGGGAGCTGTTACTTATTTTCTTACAAGAGAAAATTCAGATCAACAGGGATGATTTTGTGCAAGATTCAGACAGAATAAATACATATATATATACGTATATTTTGCAGCAGAAGATTTAATTCTTGCTGATGTACTGAAAACTCTTTCTGAAATATATTCTGAATGACCCACTAAATCATTGTTGTATATCCTGTGTAGTTTAGCTTACAAGTGAACTAAAGATGAATAAGCTAATAAGTTCATAAACATATATTAAATAGAAGGTATAAGGAATAAAGAAAGTTATACATGCTAATGACTTGTTTATTGCTTGATAGACTGTTCTGTTAGATGAGTGGGGAAGGGGAGTAGTCAATTGTTCCCTTTTCTTCTGGTTTTCTTGGAAGAATATAAAGGATCCTAAGGAAAACGCTCAAACACTGCAAAAAACAACAGTCTACTTTAAATTTGGTTTGATTAAGTTTTATACTGCAGAGAACAAAGATAGTATAAAGACTATGCTTCAATAAAGTTTCTCAGGCTGGGGAAGGGAGAGTAGCTTATTGGACGTGGAAGTAAGAATGAAGACAACTGGTCATGTACTTTGCAAGAGCTGAAGTGGGTCTTACACACTGCATGGAAAAGGTGTGAACAATCTTTCATTGTAAAAAACTGGGTTTGATTGTTTTCTCCATTCCCTGCATTTAGAAAAAAAAAAATCCTCTAAAGGAACCACAATTCAGATAAAACTACTGGAATTTGCTAAAAATTAAATATATAGCAACTTGAATGCACCTGAAAGACCAGATTTTGGAAACCAGCTTTGTGACTTTTTCTGAAGATACTTCTTGCATTTTGTCAGTTTTTGAAACTTTTGACACATTTTCTCATAAAGCAGTATCAAATGTACCAATAAAACAATCTAATGAGCCAGATATCTTTAAAAAGCAGCTTTCCCCAGACTAGGATGTTAACAGCTGGTTAGTATACATCATTGTAACTTATGGGCACTAGTTGAAAAGTATATTAACAGAATCAAGTTTTATTCAGCTGAAAGTTTTTGAACTGGTTTAAAAACTTTATTTAGGTTTTCTTTGTTAGCTGGAATATCATGTTTGACAGTGTGTGTCCATGCAGAGTTGTAGAAATCTCTTCCTTTAAATGAGAATGAATTTTGCCAGCTGTTTTATCAAAATGAAATAGATGTGGTCAAAAGATCCTTGTCTATAATGGTGCTCCCCAAGTGTTGGAAAGTTAACTTCAACTTTTAGAGAAGTGTATACTCTTTATAATATGAAGCCTGTGATGTTAGAAGTTTTGTCTTGAGACTTGTTTAAAAGTGATGGTTACTACAGAATGGAAGTCTCTTTGGTTATCTCTGGTTGTTTTAAGTGGAATTGGGCATAAATGCAAGCTGAATGGATATAAATATAAAAGTGAATCTGTATTAAGTTAAACAACTGCCAGTTATGTAAGTAGTACTTAGAAAATTTTACGTCTTCTCCTTTTTGGTTCCCATTTTCACTGCATATACAACCGTTTGAACCATTTTCCCACTGTCATCCTTGTCATTACTTTTTTTTTTTTGAAGTGCAGCTGACACTTGTGCTTGTGAGTGAGCTGTGATGACATCACAGGGTAGGCAGGAAAATCTTCAGAACTATAAAAGGAATTGCAGATCTCTACTCATATCGTTACTGCTACATTCCTCATGTACACAGTGTCACACTTGCTGCAGTCATATGGGCAAACTCCTGGTACTGGAAGGACATATAGTTAAATAAATGCCCATGCTTATTCTTTCTGACAGCATTTGGAGAATTTTCCTCATCTTGTACAAAAGTGCCATAGCCTGCTGTTCCCCCAAGTGAATCTTGTCTTAGCAGAGGTGTTAATGTGATGCTGGTTTGCAAACCTAATACACTGGCTGCTCATTTCCACAACCATATGTGGATGCTTCAGGGAGTACATATATTTCCCAGTACACATCGTTTATGCTGTGGTATATGTAAAAGGAATCTCTTTATCCACTGCCCATTATCAGCACCAGTCAGATGTCAGCTTGAAACAATTCCTACCCCAGAGTGTGTAGAGTACAAAGCCATGAAGCAGAGCTGCTTTACTCATCAGATTGTGGATCTTACATGTGCAGAAAACACTCATGACTTAAATTGTGTAATTACATTTCACAGAAAGAGTCCTCCACAAGTGAGAAACAAACATTTCTGACACCCATACTCTCATTGTTGCTAGCAACATTTTTTTTCCTGTTAGTGCCAGCTTCCAAATGTTGATGATTGTATTCACTGACATCCCTGTTTACCCACTCTCCCACCTTTCTCATCTTCCACCTTTCACTTTCTAGAGAAAATGATGTGAAGTAATTGCAATACAGAAGTAAAATCACTCTCAGGCAGTTTGTTTTATGTGTTTATTTTGCAAACGGCATGTGTGGTTACTGTTGATTCTCTGGCTCCCTCATTATTCTTTATGCTTGTATTTTTTTCCTGCTACTAGCAGCTATAGGTCTTCCAGTTTTCTCAAGTGTATAGTTTTCTGTCCATGACACTTGGAGCAGACTGCTGTGAGGAGAAAAGAGCCACCACATGCTTTTGTAGGCTCATGAGTTGCCAGTGCACTATTTGGACAGACCCTGAGAAACTATCTGTGTGACCCTGGTTTGACCATTTGCAGTTGATGCTGGCCTCACAACTTCCAAGGCACACTGTGACTGAGTGTCATGTTTAACCTGAGGTGTTTTGGAAGGGGCATTGCAAATCATGCTCCACAAACCTGATTGCATTCAGGCAGAGGAACAAATGCAGGCCATTTTTGAAATTTGGGATCGAACTGTATCCTGGGCTACATAAAAAAAGAGTGAGCAGCAGGCTGAGGGAGGAGATTCTGCCCTTATACTCCATTCTGGTGAGATCCCACCTGGACTACTGCCTCCATCTCTGGGGTCCTCATCAGAGGAAAGACATGGACCTGTTGAAGAGGGTCCAGAGGAAGGTCACCAAGATGATCAGAGGGCTGGAACACCTCTCCTGTGAGGACAGTTTAACAGTTGAGGTTGTTGAGCCTGGAGAAGAAAAGACTCTGGAGAAACCTTATAGTGGCTTTTCAGTATTTAAAGAGGGTTTATAAGAACAGTGAAGACTGACCTTTTAAAAGGCCTGCAGTAATAAGATAAGGGTTAATAGTTTTAAACTAAAAGAGGGTAGGATCCGAGTAGAGATGAGGGAGAAAGTTTTTATGATAAGGGTGATGAAGCACTGGCACAGGTTGCCCAGAGAGGTGGTAGATGCTCCATCCCAGGAAACATTCAAGACCAGGCTGGACAGGGCTCTGAGCAACCTTATCTAGTTGAAGATGTTCCTGCTTATTACAGAGGTTTTGGACTAGATGACCTCTGAAGGTCTCTTCCAACCCAAACTATTCTATGATTCTGTTACTCTGATTGAATTAGCAAGGTTTGCTATTTGTCCATCTGAATTATATCCATCGACTCTCTCAGAATCAAAATGCTGTTTTTCATCTAAACATCCTCTTTAAAAAGTTTGTGTTGATCAGTTGTGAAATAGTAGCACTACCATATGATATAGACCAAACCATTCTTCTAAGAATTAATTGCAGTTCTGTATTACTCGAAGTTTTGCCTGATGTGAAAAAATTACATGTATTCTATCAGTTTTGTATGTGTTCACACAAGCTACCTTTTTCTGAACAATGTGCCAGTTTTTAAAAATAGTCTGTCCATGGACAACTCACAAACAGAAGGTTGATCTGAATTTAATGAATGTGTTATTTACTAGAAATACTCAGGGCAATTGTCTCACTTCTTTGCATGTTATTATTTATTATTATTTTACTCAACTGCTGTCATCCTCAAAGTCTTTGATTGTAGTGATGAATAAAGATTTTCAAAGCTGGTGAGTTAGTCACACAGATTACATTAACTTTTATCCTTCAAATATACAAACACTTCCTGATGTTACAGGTGGAAGCAAAGCTGGCAATCTGTATTCAGGGAGTATCATTTGAATGCAATTGCACTGGATTAGTATATGGTGTCAGAACTCTTTTGTATGAAGAAAGTGCATTGCAAAGCAATTATAGCTCTATACTAACACTAATAGAACTATTTTCTTTTGAATAAGAACACTGTTTTCTGCTATACTTTAAATGGTATATTTGGATACTTTTTTGTAATTTTACAGCAATTTGAAAATTGAGGGCTAAGAAAGAATATGGTACTGTAAACCCAAAGTTATATAAAGCTATACAATTCTACTTTTATTAGTACTATTTGCAGATTATTTCTATTAGGAATTACAAGAATCGGATAAGGAGACTATACTGAGGGCTGAATTAAATCCTGACATGAGCATGGCATCAATAGATTATAATTTCCCTATCATCTTTGATTTTGTGTCAAAATCTAATTTAACTGGTATCTTAAAAATAGAGATGCCTCTTCTTGGTGCTTCTATAAATTCTATTCAGCTTGCTGCAATCTTTTTTTTTCCCTTGTGTAGTTATTTCATTTTTCATGCATGTGGAAACAGCTTTCTCTGGTGTATCTATATCAAGTGAAACACAAATTGTATTGGCACCACTGGGCTTAACTAATCTTCCTTTTTCTCTTTTAACGAAGATGAAAAGCAGTAATATAGGAAATAAATATTGTGGGAGCAGATTTATTTCCCAAGTGAGAGAAAATAGACTAGCTGTCTCTAAGGGAGAAGTGAGTTTGGTCTGTAGTCTGCAAAACCTGCAAGCACAGTAACAGTCATGGCCAAAATAAAAACAAGGGAAAGGAAGAATAATAGAAAGGCCAGGCTGAGAATGTAAATACCTGATTATACTTCTTTACTTCTGGCTAGTCAGTGCCACTTTTTATAATCAATCTTCAGGTTAACACAGGATGCAGAAGTTGCAGTTATGCTATACCAGTAGAAAAAAGGGAAACAAAGGTGAAATCTCAGTAAAATTCATGAAGGATGGATTGACCAAAGAGGAAACTTAAATCTGCTTTAGAATGGCATACTGTCTTAGGCAGCCTGTAGCAAATAATAAGAGGAAAAACAATAGATAAACTTGCAGTGTATTCACTTCAGGGCATGAATGAGAATCCGGCACTGTGGGGTCATTGTCTCTGCATGTTTGGCATTCTGCTAGCCAGAACTTTATCACTTTAATCTATTCTAAACTATTACAGAAAGGAGATTCTCTGTAGATTTTTATTTGATAATTTTAGATTTCCTTAATTTTTAAAATTTAATCAGGAGTCTACATTTTTTAATAACTTCCTTCTGTCTGGTGCTCTAATTTGCTGTTTCCTATGAGAAAGTGAAAAAAATGTGGTTCTAATTTCCTCTTTTTTAAATTAAGATATAACGAAGCACATATTGGTAATACTGTAAAACTATAAATGATGGTGTTTTATTAGCTCATAAGGTAATGCTTACTTTTTTTACCTTTTTTATAGTGAAGTATATATTTTTATATATTTTTAAGGTTATACAGTGGTCTAAAAGAGGAAGTGAAAGGTTGTTTTAAATAAAAATAAAACATTTAGGAGTTACATATTTTATATGTAGGAAAATGGTAAGATGCGCTGGCGATACTTGAAAAGAATCAAATTCACACGTCATTATAGGATCTAATAGATTGTAATGACAGCAGAAAACACACTTTTTGTGGGTTAACACTAGCAGGGAGTCAACCTTCGCCCAGCTGCTTGCCCCCAAGCAGCATGGGGCTGTGAATTGAAAGGGTGGAAGTGTGAAAACTCATAGGTTGAGAAAAAGACAGTTTCATAGGGAAAGAAAAAGCTGCACACACAGGAAAAGAAAAACATTAAATTCATTCACTACTTCCCATCAGCAGGCAGGTGTTCAGCCTTCTCCAGGAAAAACAGGCTGCATCATGTGTAACAGTCACTTAGGAAGACAAAAGTCGTAACTCTGAACATCCCCCCTTCCTTCTTTTCCCTATAGATTTATGGCTGAGCATGGTGTCATATGGTGTAGGATGTCCCTTGGTGAGCTGGGGTCAGCTGACCCAGCTGTGTGTCCTCCCACCTTCTTGCCCACTCCCAGCCCACTTGCTGGTGGGGTGGTGTGAGGAGCAGAAAAGTCCTTGGCTCAGTGTAAGCTCTGGTCATCAGTAACTAAAGCATCAGTGTGTGAACAATACTGTTGTGGTTGCAAATCCAAAACAAAGCATTACACCAGCTACTATGAAGAAAACTAACCTGATTCCAGCAAAAACCAGTACAACAACAACTCACAGTCTTGGCAAATGTTGTGCAATCAGCATGTTAAGTGACAGACCATGTGCTGCCAATGGATCCCAAATGAGACATTTAGGCCTCACCTAAATATAGGAATTAAATAGCAGTGATAAATTATAAAATTGAGGGAGCCCACTTTGCCTTTCAGGGAGTTGTTATCCTCATTTGTATGCTAATGGAAAAGAAAAAAGTCTCAGCAATAACACTTTTGTTGTCTGGAGGATCCAATATGCCAGAGAACTTCCCATGGATGTAGTTTATTGAGTAGACACTAACATTTAACAAAACCCATCAACAATTACAACAGTGAAGAAAGAGCTTAGTTCAAAGTCAGTTTATGTAAATAAGTGTGGGTGGGTGCTGAAGTGGGCTCTTTTTTCGCCAGAGGCTTCTGTCATCAGTTACACAGTGCACACTGCCTGCAATATGCTGCCCTGGGGACACGTTGCACAAGGTTTGTTCAGCACAGTACCCAGGCTGATGTAGAATCTGCTCAATGAGCAGAGTCTAAATCTGAAGATTAATGAACTTTGGCATTTACCATGAAAACTTACAACTTATCTCTGCTTCCTGTAATAGGCGGAATAAGAAGCGTGTAGTCACATGGCTGGAAGTGTTAGGGAAACTTAGATTCAGACCTGGATTTTACAGTTAACGTTATCTGTAGTGCATGTGTCGTGAGGTTCTCTGATAAGCTTGTGCCATCATGACTCTAAAGAACAATTTGGAGCTGGTCACTTTTACTAGCTGATTTTGCTTTAATGAATACTTAGGCTGTGAAATTCCCCTAAATTGTGAGAACTAAATTTATTTAAGAAGCTGTATTAGCTTCTCCCCAACACACAAAATGGGTTAAGAAGAAGAAAACAAAAATAGTTACCCAGAGTGAGCTAAGCACGCACTTCACTAAAGAGGTATTTCAGTGCCTAAAAGCATATAAAATGAACATATGAATCCTGTCCTCCACCAAGAACTGTTTTCAGGCCACCTGAGTGGTGGGCTGTTCTGGTAGTAGAAATGGTTGGTGTCTTTTATGCAGGATGCCTGAAGGGTTATCTTGAAACTATTGCTGATGGAGACCAGAATAACCAAGAATTTGGAGGTCCACTGTGAAGCAAGACATATGATCTAAATATAGCTCAAAGCCAAATCTATTCTTTTACCACACAGTGTCCATATGAAAAACCAGCCAACAAACCAACCAACCAAAAAAACTCACCACAATGAAAATAATCAAAAATTAAAACAGATGTATCATTTTGTTCCAGTGACCTGAGGAGAATACTAATGAGGCAATCTCTGAATAAGAATCAGTTATAAAAACCTTTCTATAAGGTAGTTGATTTAATTTGCCCATAGAACTTGGCTAGCAAATGCACTATTAACATTCTAAATTCAAATTGGTTAACATAATTTTTAAGCCCATATATGAGCTGCATGGCATTCTAAGGGACAAAGCTGCTTCTGGAATACAAAAAGGTGGAAGTAGCTTTGGGCAAAAGTGAGATAGATTTGTTCCACTCCTGTTCTCACTGAATAAAGAATCTTTGCTTGTATTCCAAATTTCTGATTAGTTAAAGAAATGGAATTCTTGCCAAAAATGCAGGCATCCTTTCTCATGTATATAGGTCTTTCACTAATTATGTTTTCATTTTTCATACTGTTGGAATTACTTATACACTTTAAAGAGTTAGAGGACCGTCAGCCTGAAGTGTGTACAGCTGTATTATTTTAGGAACATGAGACACATGTCTTATAAAACTGTATCTTATATTTTTAGGGCACCAAAACTGTCTGGTCAACTATTAGGCATAAATTTATGATGCACGTGCTTACCTTAAGAAGAGCAGAGATATTCAAAAGCTGAGTATGAATCTCTTTAAGAAAAGAGCTGTATGGACTTCTTAAAAAGAATACTACAGAAACTCTAAGTATTATGGTTAAAATTAGCTTTTGCCATTGATATTGAAGGGGAAAAAAAGAATTTCAAATTGATTGAAGGGGAAATTCTAAACAAAAGAAAAAATACTAGTAAAGTGTGGAATATGACCTGTAACCTTCAGTGATCAGCCACAACTCTTTTCTTTTTGCAGTCCTTTCTCTTACTCCTGTTTTTTCTTTAGGCTGCAAATCCTTTAGAAAGAGGAATCTTGGGTTCATAAATATCAGTACAGTATGTACTTTATTTCTGTCACCATATTAAAAAAATAAAAGGAAAAGCTGACAGATTGCACTACAAGTAAATATTTTATTATCCTAAGTGATTACTACCTTTAGAAAAAGCACTTATGTTAGTAGAGAAACAGAAAGTTTACTACTGATTGTTTTTGAAGACTTAACATTATTGAATTTCTCTGTGCTGAGGCACTGATCCATTAATCATTACAGTTAGTGCATCATCTATTTCTTATAATAGTAATTCTACTCACTCAAATTAAGTTAAGCATTTTGAGTAAATTGTTCTTGTACTAGAAACTTGGAGTAAGTCTGTTCTTTTATTTGGCTGTTTGCAGTTGACCCAATTTTTTCTAGTCTGTGCAGGCATAAAACATTTGCTATCATACTGTAGTATATGCAATATCAGTCACATATTTGATTTAACTGACGGTTCTATCACTTCGTTATTACTTTCAAAATATTTTTTTCTTTAAATAACCAAATTAGTCTTGTTTTCATGCTCATAGTCATATTGTACTGTTTAATCTCAAGGTGGTAATTAATCTGCCCTTGAGAAGTGTCAGACAGTGCTGTTGCCACCGCTGTTTACCAGACTGTGTCTGTGCTGAGAAGCATGTACGTGTGCTGTTGTGAGGAGCTGGGAGTCACGGGGGAAGGTATGTTAGTGAAAGACTGTGCACTGTGCATGGAACTTGTAATGTCGACTGATTTAGTATTTGTAGATTCGACTTGGCAACTGAGGAGGAGAGTGATGTACAAGACAAATAGTGGCGTTTGCTTTCTTGTAGCTTCAACACTGCTGCCACAGTCCTGTAGATTCAAGCATACAGGAATGTCTAATCTCAGAAGCTGGACATTTTCACTTTGTCACTAAAAATGAAGTGGTACAACATCTCATTTATTTCTGAAATGGTTAAAAAGGTGTTTTGTGTTTGCTCAGCTTTGGTAATACCAGTTACCTTCAGGACACATGAATGATGCTGTTGGAAATAAAAGCAAATGGGATCGTAGATGCCCTTTGCTTGCTTCCTCCTACCATTTCTGTAACTTTGCTGGAGGTTTCTATCCCCACACTTCTGCTGACATAACTACATATGGTGCTGCTTATTCAGATGAACATGTGAAATGATATGCATAGAAAGCAACAAGTGATTATTTAGCTTTTTAAAAAAAACAAAACAAAACAAAACAAAACCAAAACAGCTTTCATTTTCTGTAACCTAGATAATTTCACAGATCTGGCTTCAGGAAGGGTTAAACAGTTGTGTCAATGCAACTGGCAAGAGAGAAGTGCGGGAAAAAGCAGCTGACAGTGGGTGAGAGGTGATAATGATTTAAACCAGACCTGCTGCTGAGAAGTCTGTAATGTAAGTCCTTGATGTAACCAGACTGCTATATTCCAAAAATGGGAAAATGAACATTTTTGGAGATTTTGTCAGTGTTCAATAAGACCAGAATTTCATATTTATACAAGTTCAGTAACAAACTACCATTGAGTTCAGTTAGCCTGAAATCCACTGAAGTCAACAGCATGGAGCAGTCAGTAGATACTTTCTGCCTTTTAGTATCAGATGCTACATTATCCCTAATGTGGTGTAAATGTGAGCTGGGTTAAAAGAAACTCCCTCCCTTCTTCCACTGCTGCTTTTGACTGCTTGTGTCCAATATTTCCCTTGAGTCAGATCCAATGACAGAAATCTAGCCCACCCCTAAAAGAATAAACCCAAAACAAGCAAAAATTACTTTTCCATTAGATTGGGTTGGTCAAATGACTCATCCTGCAGCTGTGGGTTACTTACATCTGATGCAAGGGAGTGAAACAGCAGCTGAGGCTGGGGACGAGACTGCCCAGTCAGTGACAGCTCATGGTTTCTCCAAACATGCTGTCATGTTCTGGGAGAAGAAATCTCACCCTCCAGCCCACTTCTCTCCCCTCCTGTCAGCATAAACATCTGCGTGGCGATGCTGTAGAGCTGAAGAACTGCCCTGTGATATTGCTACCCAGATGAAGTTTACCAAATAGTGATGAAAACTCATATGTTGCCATAAGGAAAAGGATAGTGGAGAGCAGGTTTCAGTGGCCAGGACTAAAGTGAGATTGCTTTTTACAACAGGCTGGCTTGCTTGAAGTGCATGCAAAGCTCTGGATTTAAGATATAGCTCTAAGGCACCTTAATCTAATCTAAAGTATGCCTTCTGCACTCATCCTGCATCTTCCAGTTCTCCTCTTGACCTCTGGGCCATTATTCTTGTAATGAGCTGATGGAAACCAAATTCAGAGAAGTAATATGGTCAAAAAGTAAATCCACTTATAAAATGCCTGGTTTTTGACCACATGACTTCTCAAACCACATTATTGCTTTATCAGGTGAGTAACGACAGAATCTGCTTGTGGTAACTCTGATTTTAGATCTGTTCAGGCAGCTAGTCAGTCTTACCCTTAAATGTATCTATTGAAGGTCGATGCTAATCTGGTGCATCCCAAACATTCCAAGTGTCAACAGTGATATGATAGTATTTTCATTGTGGAGAGAATGACAGACTTGGCTAGTTCTTTCCCTTTTATTGTTTCTCTTTTTTTAGACACTTAGAATTTTACTCCTGCATTGCTAATTGGTGATCATAAAACTAGAACAATGTTAATCATTCCTCTGCTATTTCCAAGTCTAACACAGTGGAATAAATAAGTGATCAGAATCTACATCAGTAGAAAAAATAATTTTTCTTCCTGGTATGATTTCTTTATGCAGCCAAAGATAGATAGGGTATAGAAACGGCTTTCCTGATAAAGACAACAATCTAAAGAATGATTTTATAATTGCAGCTGTGGAAAGCTATTTGTCTATTACAAAAAGGAGGGTTTGTTTTTCTTAACTGTTTGAATTATTTCTGTGAAAATATGTGTTACTCATTTTGGAGGGTAGATGAACTCATAAATCGGTCGTGAAAATATTCATTTTGAGAGTTTAGCATACCATGCGGTTATAAATTCTCTTGCTTTTCCAATCTGCCAGAAAGTTTCAGACCCTCTGAGAGAAAATATGAAAAAACAAAACAAAAAGAAAAAAAAAATAAAAATCAAAACCACCAACTTTTACTCCCATCAATTAAAGACATTTTGTATGAGGGTGATGGATCTGAAGATCATTATCTTTCAGCAGCATGATGATACAAGGCTTTTTCAAGGAAAAGTGGAAAAGCCTCCAAAGAATTAGTCCCACGAGTATAATGAGTTGGGAGTTCAGACTCTTGGCCTGGTGGCCACAGCAAGGAGAGTGGGTTATACTCTGGTTCAGAAATTCTTGGTGACCAGAGAAGATGGTAACATGTTGTCTTTGGTGGCATATGTGACTGTGGCTGGTAGATGCTGCTAACAGACCCAGAGGACTGAAGAAGGCTTCCCCTTAGCCAGAAGATCATCATTTTGCTATCTGTGGGCTGATGCATTTTATTACCTTTCCTTTTCTCTCTTAATGCTTCTCTTGATTTTTCTGTCCTATTTGCACAGAAGGAAGAAATATGCAACAGAGTTTGGTGAGAATGGACAATACGCGTGTTGTAGTTTGAAGGCTGAGCCACTATTGCAGAATATATTCAGGTTAAAAGGCAAATTAGGAGTAGGAAAGAAAATTCCATTTATACCTGCAACTCCAAGGCAAGGCTGTTTTAATGATACTAGGGGAACCTGACATGGATCAGTTTTTCCTGGCACATGTACCTTGACATATCATTCACTGATCCAGCTGCACACTGACTGATAGACCTGAATAATTCTTTCAGACCTGAGCTTAGAGAGTCTGGATTTTTTAAATCCCCGCCCCAAGATTTTTTGTTTGTTTGTTTCAGAGATGTTTCAAAGATCTTTTTTCTTCTGGATGTTGCTCCTTCCCACCCCCCCGATTGTACGAAGTTATATTTTTTTTAGCAAAATTCAATATTTTCCTGAACATCCTATACTGATCTTTAGATAATTAATAAAGCACATATATGCAACTGTAAAAAAGCAGGTTGGCCTCCACCCTGTTTCATCCTTGTTTCAGGAAGAAATGTTTGTGTAGGAATTTGTGAGAATGTTTCTTTCCCAAGTGACCTTGCCACGGGCCTCTCTTTATGGAGTGGCAAAAATAGGTTTTGTATGTGCAATCTTTAAAATAACAAAAAAAAACCCCACCTTTGTTCCATGATTTGATGAATTGATTCACAATCAGTATAATTTGCAACTAAAAATGAATTATGTTGATCAATCTCATAAGTGCATACAGTTGTCTTACCGAGAGCTCTAGTCTTTGCTTTTTATTTTTTTTTCTGTTATAATCTAAAACAAATACATTCTTAAAAGATGAAAATTCTCCAGTGTCCTTTTGGTGCTGTTCTAGTTACAAAATTGAATTCCATAAAAATTTTACTCTGGGCTCTTGAACCTTTGCTCAGCTAACTTTGGTATCACATTCCCAACTCTAGCATGTGAATAGGTCTATTGATATTAATGGTAAGGAATTTTTCAGTTGTTCATTGTTGATCTGCTTCTGCTCCTTTACTAATTTCAGCTGAAGCAAAGTGAAATTATGCTAAACATTTCTGGAAATCCTTCTTCTCAGAGGAATCAAATATATAGTTTGAGACAGTAATGTTTTCATAAAATTGCACTTGTTATTTACAAAAAAAAATTTCCTCATCTGCACATTCTACTGAATATGTGGGTTTTTTTTTGACTGCCCTGAACAGAAGAATTAATAATAACTTCAGGATTTTAGCCCATGTTCTTTGATCTTACAGTATTACTTTCTGGTGATATTTATACCTTTTTCTATTGTCTTCCTTTGGTAAATGAACATATGTGGAGCTTTCAAAAATTGCTTCAGTGGAGATAGTGGACAGGGAATTACACAAAGACATTCTCTCTCCCAAACAACAATCCCTTTGAAAGAGCTAATTATTTTCATGTTTGTGGATGTCCCCTACATTAAGACTTTTCTAACTCCCACAGTTCTAGACTGCCTTGGTTTCTGACCTCCCAAGTAAAAATTCCAGTGGAAATGCAATGTCAAAATACTTCTCTTTGATCTCTCTGAAAAGGCCCTTTCTTGTCATAATTTTAAGTTTCTCAGCTGCAAATCTATTAATTACACAACACATAATTAAGTCCATATAAAAGCCACAAAAAATCCCAAACCTTGAAATCACCTCAAAAGAGCAACAGAGGCTAAATATCTTTCTAAATTAGCTAATAATAGTAAATTAATATTTAAATAGACTATCCAAGCATATTCTTCAGTTATTATCTGGAAAAAAAACCCCGACATTCTAAATATTGTCTCTTGGGCACTTCCATAGTGACAGAAAGAATTAATTTATTATAGATTTTTGTTTGTTTTTCTTCTAAAATTGTAAGGGTGGATTTAAAAAATTCCCAGAATGACTGAAAATACCACTGAAAAGTGTCTAGCTCTGTCTTGTGGACACCCTCCCTTCAAGTATTTTTTACATGCTGATGAGATCTGCCCCAAGCCTTCTCCTCTCCAGGTTAAACTGTCTCAGCTCCCTCAGCCTTTCCTCATCGGTGAGGTGCTCCAGTCCCTTAATCATCTTTGTGGCCATTTGTTGGACTCTTTCCAGTATGCTCATGTCTCTCTCTTACTGGGGAGCCCAGAACTGGACCCACCACTCAAGATGTGGCCTCACTGGTGCTGAATAGATGGGTGGGATCACCTCCCTCAACCTGCTGGAAATACTTTGTCTAGTCCAGCCCAGGACAACACTTGCCTTCTTTGTTGCAAGGGCTCATTGCTGGCTCATGTTCAGCTTGGTGTCCACCAGGACCCCCAGGTTCTTTTCTGTCAAACTGCTTTCCAGATGGGTAACCCACAGCATATACTGGTGCATGGGGTTGTTCCACACTAGGAGCAGGACTTCGTGCTTCTCAGTGTTGAACTTCATGAAGTTCCAGCCATCCCATTTCTCCAGATTCTGAGATTGGCTTGCTTTGCACGGCTAACATGACAATTTTGCTGGTTCTGTGAAAAAGTATTTAATCACTAAGTGTAATGTAAATCATGAGATTATTTTTGCTTCTCCTGAATCCTGTCTCCAAATCCAAATACACTTTCATAGTCAGGATCAGGCTCTTAGTCTGTAACCAAGTATTTATTTTTGTACGTCAGTTGCGGATATTTAAAGTAAAAAGTAAGTATTGGGTTGCTTTCCTGCTAATTCTAGTCTATTTTATGTATTTATTGAATCTATGTATATGTAACAGTTTGCTAAGTCAAACTTGCATAATGTTGTTATGTCTAATGTCTTTCCATTCTAATACATTCAATCTCATTAAATGTAAAACCCGGTAAGAACAAAAAATAATGATTTTAAAGAATCTTTTTCCAGATAAATATTGTGCTGATGTCTGAACGAATATGTTCTGGGTTGCCATAAGGTCGTGTGTGGCAGAACAAAGATAAAAATCTATTTCTGTTTTAAAATGTGATCATTTATCAGTGTTATGTGATAATTATTATAGGCCTCATTTGTTTTATTTCCATGGCTCAACTAAATTATGTTACTTTTCTTAACATCCTATTTTAACAACAATCATTTTGGAAATAGGTGCAGACATTTGGAGAAATAATAAGGGAATTAATTTTTCTGAAGGCTTTGGAAAGATTGTCTATTTCAAAATCCTTTATGGAGCTGTTTTTGAAAATGTTCTTTTAATAATTTATTCTGAAGTCCTAGTCTTCTAAATTCAGCTTTCCAATTGTGATAAAAAGGAACCAATTGGGTTTTTAAAAATTTGTTCTAAGATATATTAAATACTTGGTTGAACATAAATAATGTTATTACAAATTGATAGTAGTTACCACCATTGGTGATGGGTGATGCTGAAGTGAAAGCTGTTTTTTTCTTTTTTTAATACTGGAATCTTTAACATGGCTAGAAAAAAAAATCTATACCACCTTTAACCTTACCAGTGGACTAATAAATTCCATAGATTTCAAAGAATGTAAAGAAAAGGAAGTAAGGAAAATCTTTTCACTGGCTACCATGTCCTACATTCTTCTGCCTGATTCAGAGTTAATCTATGCTAGTTTTTCCCTGAAACCTTTTCCCAGCTACTGTCAGATGTTTCACTTTCTGTAAAAATCCTGTCTCATACATCCCAACATGGAAAATGACTCTTCAGTATATCAATACTGGTAGATAATTTTTCCTCCCATTGTTTTTTTTTTTTTTTTTCTGAAATCAATGTGATTTTCTAGAGCATTTTGATTTTTCACTAAACTTTTCTACCCATGTGATTATATTCCCAAGCTTTTACACCCATGAATCTGTGTGTATCGTTCTTGAGTCACTAACACCTATTTTTTTAACATACTGGAAAACTTTTGTATTTCTTCTTAAAAAAACACACAAAGATACCCCATAACCTGGGGGAAAATTGGGGGAGGTAGCCCAGGTTCTTTATGAAGAGAAGAAAAGGGATATTTTACATATATTTGAATTTTTAATTTGGATGAGCTTGATAGCTTAAAACACCAGAACATTCAGTACAGAGTCATTCTGAAGAGCACCATCCAAAAATCACAGTCATTCCCACAGCCCAGGCGGTAGTCAGCTGTTCCCACAGGGTGTGTTAGCAAAACTTTTCCACATCAGCAAAGTCTTTAGATCACATTTCATTTTTCCAAAAGTTATCCGACACCATCGTTGCAAAAAATCTTACATAACTGAGAGTGAATATGCACATATGGGGCTGTAATTTGTGTCTTCAGGAAAGGTACATGAAACCTCACTTCACAAAAACAAATGCACTGTGATAAAATAGAATTATTTGAAAGGGGAACATCTTCCTGTAGCTTTCCTCTATCAATATATATCTGAATCTAAACTGACCATGCAAAAGTTTGTAGTATATAGGTGAAGATTCAGAACACCACTTGGTGCAGTTCTCATTAACATGTGCTGGCATGGAAAGAACTGGAGGTGACTAAGGGGAGGATGAAAGCATTTAGGTTATTTGAGAAAGAAGTTCTGGAAATAGTTTCTCCCCTGCCCTCATCTAGAACTTGCAGATCAGAACTTATATCCTTAGAACTTTGAAAAAGCTGTTCCTTACCCAAATTGGACTTTCTAGCAAATGCATGACATGTGACTCGAGTGACTATGACATACTAATTTCTGAAAGGAGATGAAAGCCAGTCACTTGTCTACTTGTGTAATCTACTTGGGCTGCTTAGATCTCTTTCATGCAAAATCTGTTTCTGGCCCCTACTTATTGAATGTTCTTTAATCAAAGTTATTTTCCTATAACAAAAGTTCAGTTTGCTATGGTCCTTTAGGCTTTAAAACAGTTTTCTATTTGCTGAAAGAAAAGCTTATATTTTACATTCATAAGAATAATAAATGTTAACACCATGAATCATACAAATATAGTTTATCCCACTGTTTGAAATTGTATTAGAGGCTTGATACTGTCATTATGAGTAATGTTGCTGAAACTGTGGCTTCAAGATCATGGATGACCTTGCCAGTTTCATTGTCATATAGGCTAGTCCTAAAAAATGGTTTAAATAGAAAATGAAATCAAAATATTGTAGCAGTGTATTGACTTAGATATCTGTCCTTTCCATATAACTCAGGCTTTCTTTACTAGACTAATCCTGTGCAACTCAGATAGTTAAGTATGTGATGTGCAGGAAGAAACATACTTACAAAATTTAGCAATTTAAGGTATTCTTCCCCTCATAATACTAAAGTTTTGCAGTCCATTATTCCATAGTAATAACTATTCCTCCTTGGACAGTGAGATAAATGAAAGCAGCAACTCACACAATTAGCCAACCAGCTACCAGTGATTAGCACCATCAAAGTAGTTTCTCTTTTACCCTTCAAAAGTACTGTGGATCTCCTTACTGCTTTTTCTGAAAACACCTGTTGCCTAGCAAACACAAACCCAATGAACTATGTATACAATGCCATGTGTAAAAATTCTGCCCCCTTTGCATCAAGAAGCATTTGTATTTCAGAGGGAATCACTGAAAGAGCAACAGCTGACAGTGTAAGTAGCATTATTTCCTCATATCACCACTCCTTTCCAACTCATTTGGGCTACAACCAACAGACAGCATGATATTTTGCCCAAATACTAATAAAAATGCTTATTTATTTAGTTTTGTTTCTCTGATCCTGTGATAGCTCTGTTAGGCAGGATTATGACCGTGGCAAATTAGACGCTGGAGGACAGGATACCTTACCACATGAAATTACAGGGAGAGCAGTATTTTTGGATGATATTTTCAATTTACAAAACTTACACTGACCTATGGTTTATTTTGCTTTCTTTTGAAGGTTAATGGTGGTCTTTCAATTTTCAGGTTACTTCATTACTGGACTGCTTACAAGTTTTCATTAGTGGTGCTGCTCTATAAATTATGTCATGTTAGCGAAGTATGTACCAAACCTGTTGTTGGACTTTCTCATAATTTATCCTCAGCTGAGCAAATTGCATGGAGTAGTTGTTAAATTTATTATCTTATCAGAATTGATACACAAATGAGGTATGCTGTTTGTTACCTTTTTATCTAATGCAAGCAAAAGTAAGTCCACCAAATTAAATGGAACTAAAGTCAAGCTGAAGACTTACTCATCTATCTTCACAGTCCTGTACAAAATAGATATTGCCTCCTGGATGTTTAGTTGGTAAGAAAAAAAATGTTCTAAGCATTAAGTAAATGTTGTTCTACATTAACAGACAAATTCTAGATCATGTCTATATATTTTGCAGAATGCAACATGATTTTTTCTTTCTTTGTAAATGAGTTTCTATTCTGATATCACCTGAGTTCTGAGAAAATTTGTGTCACTTCATAACTTGTCATTCCTTACATTGCACTGTATTTTTTTACAGCTGCTTGTTTTTCATCTTTATTTTAAGTATCACTTGGTGTAGGAACTGAAATGAAACATTCAGATCTGAGTATTCTGTAGATGTTGGGTCTGGATACATTAGGCTTGAAACAAACACAAAGCTTTATATATTCCATAGTATGTGCAATGGAATGTCTTTGTTTTAAATACCTCTGTTTGAGACCGACTGCTCAAGAATAAACTTTTTGGACTATAAGTTTTCCTTCAAAAATACAAAGCAGTGAACACGAAAATACGAACCACCATTACTAGAGCAGTAGTGACTTCTTGAATTTGCAAAAAAACCCTGAAACAGTAAGTGCGTGAGTGGTGTCTATTTCTGTGTTGTGCTGTTGTTCTGAAACTTCAGAGAAAAATGCCAGTTTTGCTTACAGTTTGTATTCCACATGTTTGAGCAGAAGAATCCAACAAGTATGCTTATCTCTCAATTGCAAGCTGCTTTCCTTGCTTTTTCAGGTGCCAATAATTCCAGCTGCCCAATGACCTACTGTGAAAATCTTCAGTTTCCCCTGGTAGCTTCTATGAAACAGCAAACATTATCACTATAAAAACCTTATTGCAGATCTTAAGTTGAAAATGCCAGAGACAATCTCAAACCAACTGAATAAAAGCTGAGGGGCTGGCTGCTAATTTGATTATTCATGCTCAAACTCATATAAGGAGAATCTTATTTTCCTTAAAAGATCTGAGCTTGCTGTGAAGTTTTTCCGGAGCTGGTAGAATAGAGGCCTCAGTGGCATTGAAGATGCTTCACTTCAGTGGCCACAGGCTTGGCTGTCAGTGATTCTCTTTAGGAAAAACAAGACCCAACATGGGATTGTTGCCTTCAGGAATCAGAGAATTTACCAAATTTCTCTGCTCTAATAATAACTTAGAGAACACTTGCAAAGGGAAGGATACAAAATATTTGTGGAGGGGTTTTTCTTTCTTGTTTGGTTGTTTTCTGTTATTTCTAGGTGGCTTGCATAGAAGATTTCGCTTCAGTGACTGTGCTCATCAGGTTTTATGCACACAGAACTCCAATTCTGAGTCTCTTATGAGCTATTTGAGCTGAATATAAATTGTTTTTTATTACTGACCCAGCAGAACTATTTTCACCATCAAACTTGCAACATTTAATTGCACAAAAGCTCTTTATGCTACACTGTTCCTGTGCTTAAAAACCAGCATTTTATTTTTTTTTCTCCGTTACCCTCTGTGTCACTTTGATTCTCAAAGAACATTTTGAAATGCATGAACTTTGAACATATGATGGCACTGTTGTGCCTAAACTAACTCTGCTTAGTGATTACATGCCCCTTGCCACATGTAGTTTTGTAGTTCAGAAAAAAACAAAACAAAACAAAAACAAACAAACAAACAAAACCAACAACAAAACGAAAACAAACCAAAACCAAACAAACTAGGAAGACCCCAGAAACAGCCTTTATTGTTTTTTAAAGAAAACTTTTCTCAATATTTAATAGGTTTTCATGCCATCAATGACTTCAAACTTCATTGACTGACTTCTTGATCTCTTTCAATTTTTTTATATTGTCAGTCATTTTAGGCACTGTTTTTTCCTTTCTATATATTCAAAAGTGTAGGATGAACTATTTGATATATTTTGTTCTTGTTTTGTTTGTTTACTATCAGCATAACTTATTTCTGGCAACTCATGGAGGCTGATTGCAAAGCCAGTACTCCTAAGTGGGTTTTTAGCAAGCATGTGTGCACAACCCAGTGAGTCTTTTGTAGACCTTGGGGCTCCGTAAAACTTTCAGTCCAGTCACTCAAGAATGATAATAGAGTTATATCCTGCAGGAAGCCAGATAGAAGGCTTCCTGCTTCGTATGCAGGAGAAATAAATGGGACGCTAAAGGTCAGGGGATCTGGGCAGGTCAAGTGAAGGGAAGCTGTATACTTTCATTTTCTAGCTAGCTGAAGGTGGCAAACATTGGGTGGATTGTTTTTGCTTCAGCGTTCTTATTTGAAAAGGAAAGCTAGCTTAAAAAAAAAGTCTGGGGATTCATGGTTCTCAGAAACTTTTGCTGTGTCCTTTAAGTCACTTCATATGACTTTTAGTTTACAGTGTCAACAGCAGCAACACAGCTGACTCAGTTTGCAGCACTTTGCTGTTTGGTTCCCTCCAGGGAAACAAGAGGAAAATATAAATAGTGCTCCTTTCCCCTTCAGTTGGCTCATTAATTGCAGGCACAGATCCAGTTTTTAATTTTTTTATCTGTAACCCTCTGGAGCAGGGGTGTCAAACTCATTCTCACGGAGGGCTACATTGGCTTCACGGTTGACTTCAAAGGGCCGAATGTAATTTTAGGACTGTATAAATGTAGGAGTACCTTATTGTAGTGTTTTAGACATCCGTATTTTCTCCATGTTCTTTCTGTCCCTCCCCTATCATGTGTAAAACTGTGGTATATGTCTGCCTGATAGTTTGTTACTGGAATGTCCAGATTGCTAGAGTTAAATTTATATCTGTAACCACTGGAGTGTCATTTTCTGACCAATAGGTGTTTTATGTGGTATCTAATTGCTCATCTGGAAGATGACACAAAGTGTTACTCTTATAAAACTATTATGGAATTACAGAGTGAGATGGGAATGAGTAACAGCTTTTCAGGAAGCAGTTAAAGTTAGGGCTACAAAGTGAACAAGAGTCAGCAATCTCACGTGATCTTGAAAGCTGTCAGAGAACAGGGGGTGTGAGTAGAAAAATCACTTACAAGTGAAAAGATCCTTACACCTTTCTGAGCTGAGATACTGTGCCTGGTTTTGAGTGCTGTGGCTGAAGGAAAGGAGACTGGCTGCAGAGTGTCTGAACAGAAGTCACAAAAATGACCACAGAGGTAGGAAACTTGTCTTACGAGTACAATATAAACACTTTGTGATTGTTTAGAGAAGACTTATGTAAAAGTATAAATAAAGGGATCCTGCAAAAAGGAAAATCTCCATGTTTAAGTTTCTGTTTCTTTGGTGGATAATAAAACAGTTGGATGTAGGGCAGGCACTCCCCTCTCCTCTCTTGAATTTTTTGATTGTGTGTATATTCAGCCAGTGACATCTGCTTGGCTCTCCAGTTCTGATCACAACCAGGAGTGACAGAAGTAGCTGTAGGTGTGTGATCCTCTGAGAAAAAGACCTGAAATGAAGGAAAAATTGCATAACATCATCTTAATAACTGTGTTAAAATGAAGAACAAGGACTGATACTTTTCAGGAACTGTTGTGCACAGTCCCCAGTGCACAGTCTATTCAAGTGAAAGCTCCTGCTGATCACTTTTATCGTGCAGCTGAGTGGCAAGATCCAAAGGCAACACACCTCTCATTCACATCCACTAGGCACAGTAATTCGTCCTGTCTGTGAATCCATTTTCCAGTTTCTGTCATTTTCAGTTTTTGCTTTTTTTTCATCTGATACAGTACAGCATCTTAGGTCATTATGATATTTATTAAAGGAGTAGTGTGGCCTCTCCATGACAGAGATTTACTTACACCTTTACTCCCTGAAATATTTTATTACAACAATTAATTGTATGTTGGATAGGAAATTCCCAGCCTACAAAAAAACCACCAACCAACCAACCAACCAAACGCAAAACACCTGTTGATGAATTACAACACTTCTTTTCTTGAGGATTTTTTTAGTTATCTGTGTGTCCACTGTTTTTTTCCCTGTTTCAGTGTGTTGTTAGATTTACCTACATGGATTGTGAACACTTTGTGGCCTTTATTTTAAGATCAAGTCTAAACAGGGTGCACTAGATTTGTCTCTCAGAAATGTGCTGGCTACATTCATGAATGCATTGCATTTGACATTTAATCTCCCGAAACTCCTGTGAAGTTGAAAGATTTTTGCTGTCTTCATTCTTCATGTGTGGATTTTTTGTGGGTGCATTTGTTTGTTTGTTTGTTTGTTTTTCTTTTTTGTTGTCGTCGTTTTTGTTTGTTTATTTGTTTTTTAATGGATATAAGTATCTTTTTTCAATGTGCTTCAAACTTTAATATTTGATTACATGTAAAGAAACTATTTGTCTTCTATTTAATCTCTTCTGTGGAGGATATATTCTTAATACTCAGATGATGTAGTTAGCCCATGCTTTTTAACAACACAGTCATCTAGGTTTCAAGGGTTGCTTTCCTCACTTCTCTGATTCTGCTTCAATTATAAAGCAATTTAATGTTGCAGAAATGGAAGAATTTACTCTTGGTTAGGAGTTAGCACTCAGCAAGTGAACTTCTTTCCCTAGACTTCCCAGCCATGTCAAGTCAAAAGATCCACTGCAGTATATGTAGTACTTATTTTGATTTCAGTTCTTTCCTTCTATTGTGTTTGAGCTCTGAGTAAGTCTTTAAAGTCACGTTTGCAGTATTTCTTTCCATTCAGGTTGTGGTGTTCAATAATCATTCTTGAATGTGTGGAAATGTATCTTCACCTCTCCATGATGTTTTTCTACTTTCATGATGAAAAAGAACACTAATGAGTTTCTTGTAGCTTTCAGAGATTAGTTAGTATCACAAAGTTTATCACTGGGCACAGATTGCCCAAATAATCTTGATGTAGTAACCTCTATCTCTTTTTCCTCACTAGCCTTATGTTTCACATAAATGTACTGAAGTGAAAATTATGATGCTTTATCCAGACAATTTGAACAAAAGGCCTTTTCTAATTCTTTCTAAACATGCTAGGCTACTGTGCCAGTATGAAACAACTCAGTTCATTAAAACATCTGAAGAAAAATAGACCTATAAGATTCAACTTATAAAATCTCCTGCTAGCTGAATGTTATTTTTTTCCATTTGAATACATCACGTTGTGCTGTAAGTAACTGAAATGTGTGATTTTATTTTCAGCCAGGTTTCCCAAAGAAGCAATGCCTACAGGAATGGTCTCTGTGCCTTTTGGTTCCTCCTGAAAACTTTGAAATCTGCCGGCCAATCTCAGTTTAATTTATTGCATGTCAGAAAGACATGACATTTCTACGAGGGGCGACCTCATTAATGTTTATAAATATATAAAGGGTGAATGTCACAAGGATGGAGGCAGGCTCTTCTCGGTGACAACCAATGATAAGACAAGGGGCAATGGGTATCAACTGGAACACAGGAGGTTCCATTTAAACTTGAGAAGAAACTTCTTCACAGTGAGAGTAACAGAACACTGTAACAGGCTGCCCAGGGCAGTTGTGGAGTCTCCTACTCTGGAGACATTCAAAACCTCCCTGGACACATCCCTGTGTAGCCTCATCTAGGTGTTCCTGCTCCTGCACGGGCCTTGGACTAGATGATCTTTTGAGGTCCCTTCCAATCCCTAACATTCTGTGATTGTGATTCTGTGATTCTGTGTATTCCCTTTGATTGTCATACAATGTCAGAAAATGCAAGGCTTTTTGGAAAACCAAACCAAACCAAACCAAACAAAAAAAACCCCTGTCCATTTATATGTTATTCAATCTGATGTTTTGCTTGCTTGACAGAGAAATAATGACCATAACATTCCAAGGCTGAGATTTTAAACAAATAACTAGTAAATTTAGGGTGTCTGCATTAAAACAGACTTTTGAAAATAACCATGTTCAGAGATCACTTAATGTCAGTCTTCTGGTAGAAAGTACTGTAACACAGAATGTGCTGTAACTTTTAGAATCAGTAGAAACAATCCAAAAATCTTAGCCAACATTTGTAGGAATATGTTTCTATAGAAATGTATAGAATTGAAGCTTGTAACATTTTCTAAACCTTTTTTATAAGGCAAGTCTTCAATTCTTCCAGCATTAGAGCTTTTACCAGGTTCTCTCAGGCTTATTTTTTACCTTTCCTATTTGCACTGTTAAATTCCTCATCCCATGAGATACAAATGATTGCAAAAGTATAGGATGGGTTTCAATTTTTACTTTTAGGGACCTTCTCTGTTATGAGTATCTTTCATGAATATTTTAGAAAATGCAAATAAGAGCGATAGGATTTAGCTTCTATTTGGCTCTGACTGCTTGATGATAGGGGATTCTGGGGAATTACTAGCAGCAGGATTAGGTCTTTAATATTCCTTATTAGAATCTTCCAAGCAGATTTTATAATCTTTTTATATCTCATCAGTATCCATAATTTTACTCTGTATTTGTGAAGATAGTTTTAGGACATACATTTTTAATTCAACTACTCCCCTTGTGCTAGATAGTTTTTGTTAGATGTTCTAAAAAGACTCAGAAAAGTCTCTGCTTCTTCATTCTGCTTCTTCAGAATTTTTTTAAAATTATTTTTTATACCTATTGTATTTACATGTTTTTCCTGAATGCTATTTTTCTAGTTTTGTATTGTGTAAAGAATTGAGTAGAAATCTCATGCATGTTGTAAATTTCAATTTCAAAGGTGCCTTTGAATAAGTTTCGTAATCAGAAAGATAAAAAATAAAATCCACAACATTCCATGCTAATGTACTGCTTAGTAGTAGTCTTGCCTGTTCCAATAAAAGAATTAACCTACTGCCTATTTTTCAGTTAAGGATGATTAGCTACATAATATTAGAAGAATAGGTTGGATAATGGACAAAATGTATAATTTGCAATGGAGTAGCTGAAGCTTGAATAAGAATTAGGGCTACTTGCAGCAGAGGACTGCTGACTAACATCTTAGTATTGTATCTGATGTTTGCACACAACCATATTGGAAATTCAATAATGTCACTACTGTAAATGAAATTAAAAAACTGCAGAGCAGATCTAGGTCTATGATTTGACAGGTTCATGGTGGTTTGGAGATTTAGTCTTTAAAGGACACAAACCAAAGTATTGTGAAAACTGTGATGAAACCAATTGAAAGAAACTCCTAATGTTTAGTTAGAGATGCAGTCTGATAATAAATCTTACATCTACAAAAAACTATGTAAATATAGCTGTTTAATTTTGAGAGATAAAGACTGGAATATGCCGATTACAAATACATATTTCCTTAAAATGTAGTTCAACCAATAAAAAACTTTCTTTCCTATGTAAAGATTTGTCATTTTCCTAAATTTGTGCTAATGTCATGGTCCAGAGCTTTGAGAGCTTTGATCCACAGCACTACATTGGTTAACTCCACATTACCTAGTAAGTCTTCCTTTTTGGGCATATCCAAGTCTGCACTTTGAAGGTTGGTTGGTTTTGTCTCTGTTTTGTTTCAGTCGTGTTCCCCAACACTGTACTTCTTCCATGGCTTGGCAACTGAATTTGTTGACAATGTAAATTTAGGGTTTTTATTTTTTGGTGTTGTTCATGTACTATTTTTCACATAGTTCTCTATGCTTTACATTTTTGTATTTTCATTATAAACTCAAGCGTTGAATAATTTTTGTTTGGCTTATATTTTCAAATATTCTGCTAAAATAGCACAGAACACATTTTTTTAAAAACAAACAAAATCCTAAACTATCTTTTATTTTTCCTTTCTAAGTAAAATATGCCACTACATTGCATACTATATCACATTTAAAACTAATTTTCAGCTTAGTTCTTTCCTAATAAGCAAAAGTAACAGGTATCTCCCAGAAAATTAATCCAGCATCCCTGAACCAGAGTCCCTAGTTCAGCAGAATTCTCAAGTGTCTGCTTACTTTTAAGGGTGTTGACAATTTATGTCCTCTCAGTTTTACATTTTGTTATGCACCTAATTAGATTAGGGGCCAACCGAGGCTGGAGAGTTTTCTGTAGGTTGTTAAAGGCAGCTGAAGGAAAGTGCAGTGTAGTCTCAATTCAATGGTTTCTTGAGAAGCAAAAATACAAGTACCTGCTGTCTTCTGGCTTGGATGATTTGATAAATATGCATTTTTAAATAGGCTGATAATAGTGATTTTGTGACTAAAACAAACCAAACATTTTTATATTAATTCACTTTGTTTAAGGCAATTTTGTAATTGATCGTCATATGTCAAAATATTATATTTCACTTTGATGCATTCACAAATACTGTCATTAAAAACTCTTCTAGCTATTTATGCAAATATCTTAATCAAAAAATACATTTTGTAAGTCAAATTTTAGTTCAAGAATCACATTAACATTTTAACCACCATTTGTTACAGTCATGAATTACAAGCAGTGTTAATCACACAGAGAGTTGGAATATTTAACTACTGTCTTAATTAGTGAACATGCTCTGTTAGTGTTACTTGTTGTCTGATACTCCTCAAAAAGCACCCCCAAAAGCAAACAAAAAAAAACAACAAAAAAAGCAAATCTGTTTGATTTTATTTTTTTTTAGACTTTCTTTTGACTTTCTGCTCCAAGCTAGCTAGCTCTATTCTTAACTCAATTAAAGTAATGATTGCATAAAAATTTAAACCACAAGGAGTCAATACACTTTGTTACATATTTATGGTCACTCTCAAAATAATTTCTTGCAAAAGCATAACCATAATGAAAACCTAGGCAATTGTGTACTAATGACTTCCCAGTAAAAACTTCTGGGAAGATCGTAAGCATGAAGGTTACTTACAGCAAATATTTATTTGTGGTTAAGAGATAATTTTTCTAGCTTTCATCTTTCTTTTTTTTTGGTGAGTTTTGTTTGTTTTTAGTATGTTCTTTGGCTAAGAAAGAATGCTATAACTTTACAGACTGGAAGAAACTAATTTTAGTGTAGTAAAGAACAATAAGGTCTATTGTGACCTGTCTGAAGTCCCACTTATATCTTCCTGTGAGTGATTAATGAGACAGTGATATGCATACTTTCTGCTGGTAGTTCCTACAGACAATGCATTCACCATGAGCAGGTGTTTTTTTATGTTGTTATTCATAAGCAAAATAAATGTTTTTGTTGTGGTACTTACCTAGTCTTGTACATAAGCACTTGAAAAGGGAGATAAGCACATGGTTTCTGTTTGTGTTGTGTGTTAGCCTGTTACAGAATGATAGAAAAGCCAGGGAAAGACCTTAAAAGTCTGTGTAGTTCTTTGCAGATAGCAGGATTAAGTATACTTAGATCATACCACAATTTGTATAACACTTTCCTAAAAACCACAAAGAAGGATTTCACAGTGCCTCTAGACTACCTATTGGCATGTTTAATGGAGAGAAAAATACCCATACTATTCAAGAAATCGTTTTTACTACAAATTATGCTGATTCTTTCTCATTCTGCTTCCAAACACTTGGAAAACTATTGATTGTTCTTCTCTTAATAATGGCCATTTAGTTATCAGAAGATCCTTATCAATGTCCTTCCTTCCTTGTTCTTCTCTTTTCTAGACTAAACAAAGTCTTTCAAATTCCTTAGAGGTTGTTTTTCTATAACACTAGTTATTCTTGTTACCTTCACCATGGAATCTTTCCAATTTTCTTTTTTTCTTTTTTAAAATCCAAAAGCTGGATTATAAATGTAAGTTATTCTCTACAGCCATATTAAATTACGAACAATTCTCCATTTTATTTTTTCTTCAGTTTTGACTGAACAAAATTACTTAATTTCAAATTGTAATTTTCATATTCTAAAAGATTAACATTAATTTATCAGCATCTTTCCAGACTCTAAACTTGCTCTTCAGAATGTTTTGTTTCTTATTCTCTTGACTTTGCTAGAACTGCATTTATAATTGAGTCACTAACAGTTTGAGACAAAATGTCCACTATGTCTGTGTATTTTTTAGTGAAGGAAGAAAAGGGAGGTAGTCACAGTCCTTATCTGCATGAAGTTGAGGCTGGTGGAAGTCAAAACAGCTGATGAGCTTTATACGGCCTCTTTGGAGGGTAAAGAAGGTAAAGATGTATTTTATAATATTATTTCTGTGCTTCCAGTGTGTTAATAGTATTTAACTCATCTCATTTTCAGTACTAAGAAGTTTATTGAGAAATGAAAAATGTAGTCCACACGATTCAGATCTCACTTGCCTAATTTTACGATGCATTTATTTTTATTTGGTTCTCAAATATTTGAAAGCCTAATTTTCAATATGGGTCACATCCAAATGGAAAATTTTGCCTTGAAAGATGTATTTTCAGCTTTGTTCCATTTTTAAATGAATGTATAAGGCTCTATTATGATTTTGGGGTTTTGTTGCTTCATATATACTTTTTCCTGCTTTAAAACAAAAATTTAATAATTGTACACTTCTCTTTCAGAGCATTGCTTTTTTCATTTCTTTTTTTACTGTCGTGAATTTTCTGCTCTTAATAGTCATGATACAAAAAGTTAGACGATTAGAGTACCCATTATACAAACTCTGATGTTTCATTATAAAGTTTAATCTTATTTCATTAACCTAAAATCAAAATACTGAAATAATTTTCTCATAATCAGATGTTTAAGACTGATGAAATAACATCATAATTCCATGAGCCATGGCACAGGGTTGTCTTATCCAGTACAGCTTTGTAGTATTTTCTTTTCCTAACACAGACTTTTCTGTGTCCTTCTCTGCCATATTAACATATAGTAAACATAAGTCAACATCTGCTGAATGTATGTCCTCTTTGTTATTGGTAGGTTTTCCATTATATTAATATTTCATATTTGGATTAATTTATTGTACTGAAAGTTAGACGTTTAGATGTGAGCTAGTCTCTCCAGGCTACATTTATAGTCAGCGTAAAGATTGGAGTTGAAGTAATTCATTTAATACTAAAATAAATGACCAAAATGGGTTAGATAACCAAACCTTAAAACTACCTTTCTTTCAAAATTAAGTGAGGTGAACTCTAGCCTTTTCCTTTTTCTTTTTCTTTTTTTTTTTTTTTTTAATATGTATCTGAGTTTCACATTACATCATCTATTAGCTTACCTGTTGCACAATCAGTGGATATATATTCAGATTTCTCATTATATGAGAAAAAATAACATGAGTCATATTCTGAAAGTTAGCCCAAGGAAGGATTGTCACTGTAGCTGTCAAAGAGAAAGAACTCTCCTTTATCCCATTGCTTTAAGGAGAAGAGGAGAAAAAGGGAAAGTGTGAGAAGGAGATAAACCTAAATGAAAATCCCTTTACATTTTGACCCTGTCTTCCTCTGGCAAGGAAATATTCAAATTTACATTTGTACTGATTAATAAAGTTATTCCATGCAAATCCATGTTTAACCTCAAAGAATGCTTTTAAAGTGCTTTTAAAGAATGCTGACACAAACTGATGATAAATAGTTTCTGAATATGTTATGCAAGCAATTTTGTATAGTCATATCATCATGACAATTTTTCCCAGTTTGCTTGCAATATCAAACAAATGCTTTCTTAAGGCAAGATAAGTGATAGCAACTTTCCCATCCATAAGGAAATTAGGTTTATTCAATGTAAGTATTCTTGGCAATACTGTGTTTGTTATAATTGGTGTCTTTTCAAAAATTAATTTGTTAGGGGAAATATGAGGCATACATTAAATAACTTGTTTTTATGAAATTATTGTCAAGATTTGCATTGTCATTCATTAGTCAGGCACTTGTTTACAGAGAGTTATAGAAAGCTGAACGTTTTACTGGAACTCTACTCAACAATCAAATTTTGGACTGAAGGTTCAGGTGTCCAGACTGATTTCTTGCGCAATCTTCCATTCTGACCCAATTGCTTCTTTTTATAGAGTAGTCAGTCGTGCTCTTTCATACTGTTCAAAGAACAGGAGATGGCTGAGCCTCTTTTTTCTCTTCTTATTTGAGTTATTCACAGTCAAAATATTTGGAATGTTAAAAGCAGAGTGAAGCCTGGAGGGAACCTGTTGATTATCCTGTGTTATATGTAGATGTTGTACAAAATCATGGTGTTAGCTTAAGTTTGACAAAGATAGCTTTTTGCACACTGTGTGCACTCTGCAGAGTTCTCCAGGAGGGAAAAGCCCTCTTGGATTTCCCAGATGTTGGGAAAGCCCTGTCAACTTCAGGGTTATATTTTGAAATATATGATATCAGAAGAAATTTTGAGCATGAAATACATAGCAATTCTTCCATAGATAATATTATAAAAAAAAGAGAAAGATATTTCAAATATAAGAGACCTATTGCAATCTCTTCATATCTCTTCAGGGGGGGAAAAAATAGCGTATGCACATTGTGGAAAAAATGTATTTGCAGATGTGCCTTCTGTTTTACCAATAAAATAAATATCAGAAAAACTGAGATCCCAGAACTGATAAATTAATTACACATAAAAACATTATGAGGAGGTGAGTGTTTCAGCCAGATATTGGAAAATCCACTAGAATTCCTGTTGAAAGATTTTTTTCTCAAATTTGTGCAATATAAATGTAAAACCTTTGTAATGATATTTTACCCTCTTGGAAAAATTACTAGGAGAAGGGATGCAAATCATTTTAACTTGCAAACAATAGAGCATGTAACCATTCATAGTAATTTGTAAAACCAATAGGATTCCAAGAAGTGTACATTAACATATGCTAAATCATTCTTATTGGCACGTTAAACAAGTGCTGTTTTGCTTTTGGCTATTTAAAGCAAAAATATCCAGTGTTGTCAACTGCAAAATGAAATTGTCTCTTTTTTTTTTTTCTTTTTCCTGCTTCAGAAATTTAACAAAACATGTATCTTTCTTTAAAAAAAAACAACCTATAACAGACAGCACAACTATGTATTACCTTTCACACATAATGTTACTTTTACATGTAGAGCTTCAGAGTTATGACTTATGATGTTGAACAAAGGTGAAGTTTGCCTTGAGTACTTCAGCAATCCCACCTTGTAATCCTGCAAACTTGCTACTCAAGCTGTACCTAAGAGAAAAATTCCCAAGTATATGCATTAAATACTTGGAGAATTAGCTTGCGGTTCCCTCTATATGACCACATAGTGCTTCCCTGTGAAGGGGACACAAATACACTATATGGAAGATGTTATTCAATTCTGATTTGTTTCTGAGGAGATCTGAATGATCCTTTTGCTCAGAAGAATGCCCAAACCATCAGTCTAAAGGCTTTTTGGGGGCTGTGAGGAAAGAAGGGGTATGGAAGTGGTATGAAAAAAACTCCTGATTTCTACAGCTCCTACTGCTCTATTTTTATGTGTAAAATGAAACTCTCATGACCAGAAAATGAGATTCAACTTGCCTAGAAACATTTTAACCATAAAACTTAAGTGATATACTTTGTCTTAGGTTCACAATGTTTAGGGAATCTTCCTTGCAAAATAGGGCTCAATGGAAGGGAAAAAAAGGAGATTTGCTTTCAGTCTAATGACATACACTTGGTAAATGAAAGAAAATCCAAATGTTAGGTCTGAGTCAGCAGAGGATGATTTTGAAACAGCATCTGATACTATTATCCTAATTTCCCTGGCAGTAGAGTATGTTTTATTCATTTCAACCTTTTCACTTTCTGTGATTTTTTTGCATTTCGCTGAACTAGACATCAAACAAATGAATGTGACTCTCTGCTTGGTATGGGGAGCCCTGGAGTCTAGTCCTGCTGTACTGATGGTGGTTTACTCAGGGCAAAATAGAATTGTGCAGGGAAACTTGTCTCCTAACAAAGACTGAATGCCTCATAACAGGATGGTTAGGGAGCTTTCATAGCATGTTGAAAATGTAGGTTCAAATGGTTCAATAGACAACTGTCATGAACACAGATAACCAAACCTGCTCTTTGGTAAACATCTTTCTTTTTAGGACTGCAGATGATCAAAATCCTCTGTCTCAAATTAGATAAAACAATTCAGTAGAGAGAGTTCAAAATATAAAATCCATAGAATCATAGAATCACAGAATCATAGAATCTTTTTGGTTGGAAGACACTCTCAGGATCATTGAGTCCAATCATAGCCTAACTCGAGCACTAAACCATGTCCCTAAGAACCTCGTCTAAATGCCTTTTAAATGCCTCCAGGGATGGTGACTCCATCACTTCCCTGGGCAGCATGTTCCAATGCCCAACAACCCTTTCTGTGAATAATTTTTTCCTAATATCCAATCTAAACCTTTCCTGGTTCAACTTGAGGCCATTTCCTCTTGTCCTATCACTTGCTACTTGGGAGAAGAGGCCAACAACCTCCATGCTACAACCTCCTTTCAGGTAGTTGTAGACAGCAATAAAGTCTCCTCTCAGCCTCTTTTTCTACAGGCTAAACAGTTCCAGCTCCCTCAACCACTCCTCATAACACTTGTACTCAACACCAGCTTCATCACCCTCCTCTGCACTCTCTCCAGCACCTTAATGTCCTTCTTATGATGAAGGGCCCAAAACACAAACACACTCATTACCTCTGCTACAAGCCAGCACAGATTGACCCAAAGTGCATCTTGCTTTTTTTTCATAAGACTCCCAGAACAGTCAGTTAGTCAATTTGAGTCAATCAGCTCTATTTTATATCTTTTTCAAGCATAAGGACTGGTCATTAATGAAAGAAACAAATATTACAGACAGATTTGGTCTTCATTTTTTTAATGCTAAATGTTTTGCTAGCATTTTTAATGTTTTACTTCTCTGATTATGGAACTTCATTTTGTCATGCCCACTGACACAACTCTCCACCCAGAGAAAAAGCTGTCAGTGTTTTAACACTAAATATTACATCCAGATGCCTTCAACTGTACAAGAACATAGGCCAGAAGCCAGAAGCAATGTATTGTTGCTATAATACACATGAATGTTATTTCTGTCTCAAGAAGAAAAACTAAGAGAGGATTATTGCATTCTTACATTCTAATAAAAGCAGTCTCGTATGAGTTTACAAAATAATGAAAGGGAAATGTCTCGTTCTATGTTATTTGAAATATTTGTTCCTCTTTGTTTGCTATTTAAATCCTTCCACCATTTCATTGAAACTTGTCCTCCTTTTCAGCAGTTGTTTGTAACCAGCACTCAGTCATGCAATTTCTATTAATTTTGTCTCAAATATAAAATGGAAATATTCTCAGTGTAGTTTCTAATTCTGAATTAAAAGAATTAATATACAAAAAAAATCAGAGAACTGTTTGGTTTGGAGGGACCTTTGAAGATACCTAGTCCAAGCTTCCTGCTATGAGCAGGGATATCTTTCACTAGGCCAGGTTGCTCAAAGATCTAGCCAACCTGACCTTGAACACTTCCAATGGAAATCTGGAAGTACTGTTTATTAGTGCATCCTAAGCCTGGGGGCATGAACTGTTGACCTTGTCTACTTATCAGTCCTTCTGCCTTTTTTCTACCTGCTTGGGTTTGCTGTATGACATGATCAACTATTGATAAGCAGGATTCAATCCATTTCACTCTATTGATGTCCATACCCTAAGTGTCCTCTTTACTTTTGCTAATGGAAGCCTTGATTTGTTGAAAGTCACACATCTTTGGTGCCAATATGTCTTGTTTGGGTGTTCAGAGATATTGATCCAGTAGTTTGAATGCTGCAGAATGGGGAACGAGCCCACAGCTGCTGGCTGCTCCTTCCTACCCTGAAGATGAGATATGTCATATGAATTCTTTACAAATGCATGTTACATGATTTCCTTTCCAGATGGAAGACAGTTTAGAAAGGATAGATATTCAATTACAACTAAAAAGGGTGTAACTGAACAAAAATTCTAATGTATATGGAAAAAAATCCTCACTTTTCTCTCCAAACTAAACTGTGCATCTCACCCTCTACTGTGGGACACCAGAGAGAGAAAAGGGACATGCATTTTCCCCTCAGTCTTACTTTCCTGAAAGTTTTATTTTCCCACCCACTCCTCCATTCCTCTTTCAATTACCATTCCTGGCCATAGAAGGGACAGAAGGAGAAAAGACTTTTCATAGGGAAGAGAACAAGAAATAAGCAGGAGGAATATGAGTTATGGGTGTAACGTTTCTGGGGCTGGTGTTGAACTGTAGTGTATGCACATTTTTTAATCTTCCATGTCTGACCTACAACATTTTTCTTTACTGTCATACATAAACACAAGACAGATGTTTGAGTATATATACTCTAACAAGAAAACATTGTTACTTAATTCATTTATATGACCTACCCATGGACACTGGTTAATTTGAAATATTTTATAATGAAATACAGCTGCAAAAGAAGTGAAAATAAGTAATGATAAGTTAATATTTTCAATGTATTTTACTGCCTACCCTCTAAAAGACTGTTCAATATGAACTCAAGACTGTAGAATATGAAATGGTGAGTGATGAAACAGAATGAAGAACTGCTGGGAACTAATGAAGGCCACGTCATCAAAAGTTTCAGCCAAACAGCTTCAGAAACAAATCTGTGGCAGCAGGTTTCTGAAGAAGATTAGATTTAATATTGTGAAGCATATATATAATACAAATATTATAGTGATCCTTTAAAAAAATTAGTAATTCCATACTCATTGCAGAGTGTGGACCATCACTGAATGATGCTAAAACAAAGAATTTTGAGCAGCATGCCTACTATGTACTGAATGAAACAAAAGGCCCTGTGAAATGTAATGTACCACAATTAAAAGTCTTCAGTTGCATGACACTACCTACCTTTAACTTAAGTTTTCAATAAAAGGTCTTGAATTAAGGCTGCTTGGGCTGCCTGAATTTTTGTATTCTACTATTTAGATGCTTGAATTGCCTTGAACATGTTGCAAGAACATGAGTATGTTTCATTACGCTTACTGGAAAATTTAATCTGTGTCTATGTTAACACCAGAGTTAAGACTGTCATATGGAAATTAATAGCTCAAATTTATAAATGAGTTATCCACTGAAGACTGTATAAAAATAAAAGTAATTTCCAAATTAATATTAAGTCAGTGTTCTTGTTTAAGAATGGCTGTAACAGCTACATAACTGTCTGTCTGTGTAAGTATTCTGATGACATAGTAATTTTAAATTATGTTTTGGGCTATAACTTTATATTAAAACTAGGAGCTTGAGTATTTACTGCTTATATATGAAAAGACACAGCAACAGAAGCAAAGCAGCTAAAATCGGTAGTCATTGTAGTCTGTAGTCATTGTCTCCTGGAGTGCGAGTTGCCAGTATGGCTGAGTTCACAACAGAAGAAATGGGTTAAGCAATGGTGTTCAGTGTTATTTTTTCAGTCTGTGGTAGTCCTGCTAAGGTAGTGATTTTTTAACTAGAAAGAGATAAAAAGATTACAGCCGCAAGTGGCGTTGTACCTTATATTAATGCAGATTCAATACTGAGCTATAAAATCATAATTCTTCGGACTGAAAATTGAGCAGTTTCTCAAATTTTAGAAATTCCCTCTTGTAAACAGTTTACCTATGAAGCACTTTGATTATATATAATGCTGTTGGTCTACTGACCTGTGCCACCACGTAAAACTAGTTTGACATACTGTGTAGCACCACTGTCATATTGTGTAATAGATGTCAGATACACCTTTGGTAAAAAGCTACATTTATCCTCCTGCTCAGCAACAGAAATGGTTGTCATGGATAATGTGAGACCAAGAATAACACCTTGTACTATAACTGGATTCACAAGGGTAAACCCTTGAGGAAATTGCTCACTCTGGTTTTAAAGCTTCACCAGAACAGATCTTATTGCACATTTGAGGCAACAGCATACAATGGTCTTGTATAGAGGCAGTACTGCAGCAAACAGCACAAATTTGTTTACTGATATTTATTCTTAAGATTTTTATAGCTCTGCTTCATTGTAAAGTACCAGTTTGTCTGAATCAATACCCAAACTCATAACCTAAGCAGAATATTTTATTTCAAGAGATTTAACATCTCTTCTAATCTAGCACAGTAGGTTTTGGCACAGCCAGAATCTTGCATTGTTTAGGACCGAGTTGCTTGCAGATAAAGAATTTTCACAGCTTAATTTTCTTCTATAATGAGGCTGTTAGATGAACTCATTCACTTAGTGTTGGAATATTAAATATCTCTACATCTGTTGTTCATATATGCACAAACAAACCTTTTTTCTGTTATGGAAAGCAGCCATGAGCTCTCCCTTTCTCTTATCCTCTTTGTCTTCCCTCAATTTATATATGTGAATATTTGTCAGAATGAATCTACAAAACATGTCAATGGAAAAAAGTAGTAGTGTTCTGCTCCAAAGATATACAAAATAGGTCTATTATGTTTCAGAGAAGAAAACCTGGGGCTTCCTTCAAGAAAGGACTTTGAGTGCCTTATAAAGCAGGAAAACTTACCTTTCCACTTTGCTCTGCATTTAGAGGCAGGTAAAATAGGGCTTCAGGTAAAACCTGAGGGCCATCATTATTATATCCTTCTGGTTCTACAGTCATTGCAAGGAGTTTTTTAAATTTATATTATATATAAAGCCCTGCCTTTATCCATGTTCCTTTATCCTTATATTGGGTATTTTGCTGGATTCTGGACATTTATTCTGCAGAAGGCCCTTGTTGTTGTCAGTGCTCCTTCAGGATGGAGGGGTAATTTGATGATAGAAATACTTTAAAGAAAGAAACAAACAAAAAACAACAAAAACCAACCAACCAAACCAAAACAAAAACCAGACTAGTTTTAGAAATAGAGATGGAAAGAATCTCTTGTAAGGATCTCTTGGGTGATTTGTACTACATAATCTGTTTATGAAACTGGGGATTTAAATGTGAATGTGGTCTAGATCTTAATTATTCTGTTCCTCCTGTACTTACTGTATAGAGACTGAGCAATAGAACCAGTACAGTAGTTTGTGCACTGTTTGTTTTATATGATATTGGTTTTACAAAAATAAATATCTATCTTTCCAGCTTTTAACATGCCACAAAGTTTTGACACAACTGATTTGCATTGACTGGAAAGTGAACATTTTAATATATGGAAGTGGGGCTTACATCAGACTAAGATATTCGACTGCTATGCATGTATTACTTGTTTGATGCCAGTGACTGACAACAGAGTCTCATTAAATGACAAGAGTAAAAGGCTTTAAATTTTACAGTTAACAGTCCAGTCAGATGAGAGGGATGCTTTTCGTCTGACAGGTCTCTAGATACAAATGTTCTGTCACCAAAGTTGTGAGTAGGTGAGTGCTGGAGGATATAGATTATCTGCGATCATTGATAGTTAGAAGTCTTAAAAAATTAACAGCGGAATACTTTATACAAAACCATAGTTGAGTTTTCTGTTTCATCTGTGGCCCAGGCTCTGGTCCTAAAAGTGCACTTCTGAATATGGGACCAAGGTACCCTCTTAGTTTTTTTGCACGTTTAAGGTCATGGACTGATACAAAATAAAAGTGAGCTGTAGCTGGTGATAATGGACAATATACAGGGTAAAGCAGTGAAAGAGAAGAGAGCTCAGCTGTCAATGGCCTATTTGGTGCACGGAAATGGGCTCTCCAGTAGCAGAGGAACCTGGGCTTATTCCGCTCTGCTCATATCCATTTTTCATTCTGTACACATATCAAATAACAAAATATTCTCCCTCGTGTCAAAATATTCTCCCTTGTATGGTAATTTATAATGCACAGAGAACACATTTTTGTCTCAGTGTTTGACTGAGACTCTTCAAAATGTTGGCTTTGGTGTACTGTCTTTCACAAATGAATGTTCTGAGGTGGTGTGCCTGGCAGAGACTGTTTAATAGGGAATAGATTTTAGTGCTTCTGTGTGTCTTCCTGTGCTTATTACTGTAGTACTCAAATACTTTATGATCAGCAAAATGGCCTAAAATCAGTGGCCCTTCAGCCTGACAAGGATGTGCACTCAGAGTATGCATCCCTGCTCAGACCCATAACTGGCCTGCTGTGGAAGACCCCGGCTGCACCCTTACTGTTAAACAAAAAAGAGGACCATTAGCTAATCGCTGCACCTGCAGTAGTGCAGAGCAGGATTGGGGTGGACTAAATGCCGAGCCATGTGGCTGTTAAGAGTGTCAGTGTCTGAGCTTGCTCTTGATCTTTTATCTATAAGTATAGGTATGACCCTGGATCCTGTCAAGGGACATTGACCAGGATACCTGATCCTGACCTGATCTGACTTGTGCATGCATATGCATGCTTTTTTGTTGATTTTGTTCATTTTCTTCTGTTTTACTATATTCAAGTTTTTCAGTTTTAATAACTAAAACCAAATTTATGTAGCAAGCAAGATATTGTGTATTCTTCCCATGCTTTTGCTCTTAGACACAAACGTGCTTCCAGCATAACCTAATAAATTTAAAGTTTATATACTTTTAAAACTAATATTTTTTCAATTGTAAATTTGGCAAATATTGTCTAAAAAGTACAGATTTTAAAAAAGGTGTGTACTGCTATGTTATGAATTCAAAAAGATGAGTAATTTTTATGTCATGAACTGCTCACTTTGTAGCAGGAACAGCCTTATTTTTGTTTGATATACACTTGGCAAATATTTGGCAAGAAAGATGCACTGGGATACAAAGTCAGTTTGAAATTAACCCTTTGTAGCTCTATGCACTAAATATATAACTATGAAACTTCCTATGATATTTTTATAGATGTTGACAAAAGGTAAGCAACAGTTCCTTTACTATCTGTTCATCCTGAATCTTTGATGCTAAAATTTCCATGGGAATACATGACACTACAAGAAACTTAATGATGTAATTAGAATATGAAATTAGATGATAAGCTTGAGTATTAAAAGATCAAAATTTAATACAACAAAAAGCAGAAAGGCAAAGTATTAAGAAGTCTTTTCACAAATGACTTAATGTTTTTCCTCTCCATGAACATATGGAAAAGATAAAGCTTAGAAAATGTGATTACTCAGATAAGAGAACTCTCAGCCCTAAAAGTGGGATTACTGCTCAAAGTCTAGATATAAACCATACTCATAATAATGTAACGATGATCAGTTTATAAGACAGCTTTCCACTGGAGCTGTAAAAACAAGAAAACAATAGCACTACAAACTTTGGAGTGGTCTGCTTTGTAATTCCCAAATTTTTAAAACTCTCAGGGGTAGCTTTAAATTAACAAGATAAGATAATTTTGGCTTGTCATTTTATAAATTTTTATTTTATTTCAGCAGATTTTGTCATTTATGTTGCATTTGCAAGTTTTTCTCAGTGAAAAACTGTGATCTTATTTCCTAACTGAAAGCTGAAACTCCTGTGTATCACTTGCCTTCCAGCAGCTGAGCTTTTACCTATTTATGGCAAATAGCATTAGACTATCAGTGAAAGAATAAGAGTTAATAACATTTGGAAATAGGAATTTGAGTAATATTAATGCTGTTTCTGAAAGTACAAAGTGGACCAAACTGGAAATTTAGAAGTCTACTTGTAAAATTATAGGATTCCTAGTACAAAACCTAATTAATTGACTTGCAGTTTCCTTCAGAAAAAAAGTCTGTATGCATGTTTGATGTTCTGGCAAGTGCTATAGTATTAGATTGTTTTGACCGGTGTGTGTAACAGGGGTATGTGCGTATAGCTGTGTGCAAGTACAGACAAACACACCTACGTAGAAAGCTAAATAGAAAGTGATATCACCTCCTTTAAAATGAACAATATTAGTGTTAAGTTACTTTTCATATAGATGAAGTTGTGTTCCTGACATGACATTGAGATGTTAGAAGTAAAGTCCTGGTCAGCTTGATAAATGTTGGAGTGTATGTCTTTTGTTGTTAAATATTTGACTAAAATGGCTGATCTATTTTGAATTCTGAAACAGAAGAACAGATTTGATTCAAAGCTGTCTGTTGTCAATGGCAGTTTGTCCAGTGAGATTTATGACTTGAGACAGGTTTTGATATAAAAGTATAGCTGAAGGAATTTCTACCAATATAAAGGTAACACAATGACGATATTTACAATTTCTTTCCAAAGCATTTTTATGTTTAAGACTTGAAGGTATTCTTTAGGCAAGGTTTTTTTAAAACTAAAGAAATAGTCCAGACTTATTGCCTTTGCTGTTCTTGAAGGGTATGTTGCCTTCTGTGCAGTTAACTCGGGGAATGCTAGAGGTATTTCACAAGGAAAAATACTAGAAATACTAAAGTACTAGAAACCAGGCTAGCAGGAATGTTGTCTCTCATGAGATTTGCCTGTAGAAGTTGTGTTCCATACCTAGTATAATAAAAAGTTAATTTGAGACTCAGTGTTTTTAAATAAACATACCTAGTTCAACTTAGACAGAAAAGACAAGACTTTCCACAGCTTCTAGGGTACCCCCAAGCTTTCTATTCCAGGGGTGCCAAACATAAACCCTGATTACTTGGTCTGATGGTCACAGTTTACAACTAACAGTTCAAATTCAGTGTGACTTTATGGGTGCAGCAGTTGACCATTCATGCTCAGGGGAAAAAATTTGTCACCAGCTCTGATGATGGCCTACTTGGTGACTATGGCCAACTGTGCTGTACTGTTCCTATCTGTAAAAGAGGAACAAGAATACTTCCTCCCAAACTGAAATATTTTCCTGCTGCTATGTTTTTAACTAAAAAGGAAGAGAATATTCTTTATTTTGGAAGCTTTCTTGCATAATTGCAAGTGATAATTTTCAGTGGCAGATGTAGATGTAGCACTTCAGTTACTGAACATCTGGTCAAAACCTACAGGATATAAGTGGTTACTGAAAGAAACGGCAAATAATTGTAGATGCTTGTGTATTAATCATACTTAGGTCGGTGGATAAAGTAGATATGAACGTATTTCAGTCAAGTTTTCAATGACTCTGAACTGTTCTTCATACGCATTTGGAAATGCAGTGTGATGCTTTTGGAAATACAGAATACTCCAAAAAAATAGATAATTCGCAGGAAAGTAATCTGTCAAATTCGTAAGTCCTTTTCATTTCAAGAAGAAAGCAGAAACTATTTCAGAATTCCTTTAATAAAATCAAATATGCCCTTTGAAACAGGTTTTGCATAGATGGCTTTATGAGTAATACAGGTCAGCCATTACAAAAGCATGAAAACTTCCTCTCCCTCTCTCTCTTCCTCACCTTCCCTTCTCTCCCCTCTGCTTCCAAGAAGATCCAATTGCTATGTTAGACTACAGTACAAATTGTAGAATATACAGGCAAAATATATATTTGTTTAACTGTCTTAGGAAAAATAAGATTAAGGTTTCATCTACTGTTGAATGTGTGACGTATGGCTTAAAAATACAAGAATATCACTTGTTAATATTTACGGTTTTCCTCTAGATGGAAAATATAAGGCGACTTTAGGGACAGCAAGAACAGATGCGACAGCAAAGAAAGCCTTTATTTGCTTAATGAAAAATTTGAAGACGATTTTAACTAAGATTTTACATGAAGCTCTGAACATACAGGAAGGTAATTTCTTATAACAGAGAGTAAACTGATATGCCCATATCTATGCTTATGAATGGTTAGCCAGTTCTTTTATTCATTAGATAGTAAAGGATCTTGTACGTATGTAAAAGTTTTCCTTAGTGTGCCATTAGATATTTCATTAAGACAAATATTTCAACTAAGTTTATTTTTCTTAAAAACAAAAGAGACTGTAGCCATGTGTCAGGTCTAGTGGATATAGTTGAATCAGCTCTATTTTTCTTCAAGCTTGAACAAGAGCTGCCATTATACCAAATACTTAACTGACAACATAGGCACATCCAGAAATGCTGTTTTCCCCTGCTGTGTTCCAGATCTAAGTGCAGTCTTTGGGTTGAGGCTATAAGCAAACCTGTACTAGTATGATTCAAGATCAAGATTTTCTGTCGAAAATCTGAGAAAACATGCGTTCAAGTTGAAAATTTTGAAAAAAACCCTGCAAAATGGAAAAGATGACTTTGAACAGAACAGTCTGTTTCGAGACTGTAAGAGCTAGGAGAATAAAAGGCACTAGGACTTAGAAAACTGG
Organism: Columba livia; assembly: GCF_036013475.1. NCBI lineage: Eukaryota > Metazoa > Chordata > Aves > Columbiformes > Columbidae > Columba > Columba livia. Next base: position 134,695,993 of record NC_088603.1, read on the forward strand.
ATGACACAATGACAACAGGACAACAACCTTATCTTCTTGCTCTTTTGCCATCTGCCATTATCAGCTTCCATTATCAGCCTTAAGGTAACAATATTTTATTATTCTAGGCAAATTTCCTATCTGGATGCATTCAGGTACAGCAATACTTGGCTCATGTTTATTTAGTATGCTAATGATCTAATTAGTGAACAAAATTCTTTAAATCCCTGTTGTCACTGTAGTTCCTAGAGAAAGACCAACCAGAACTAGTATACCAGCTCAGTAGAATGCAAAGTACATTTTAACAAGCTCGCAAAGGTATCAAAGCAGACCAATTGTTATAGCACAGAGCTCACTACAAGGTAGTATCTACAGCTTTTTTGTATAAACTGTCCTAAGTACCCAAACTAAAGCTATCTTGGGCATCCACACACCATAGTGTAGATATACCCTTAAGTAATGGTTTTATGTATTTTTTCTTTGTATATAAATAGAGTTGCTAGAGCAACTCTATTTCAATATAGTGTTAATGTTTGTTTTCATTGCACCTTGGAACATAGCCAAAACCTTTTGGAACACTGCAGCAGAAATGGAATTATCAAACTCAATGTTTATGTATCAAAACATGTGGATATAGTTAAGGAACTGTCCTAGCATGGGAGAAACCCAGGTTCAATTTACATTATTCTATATTAACAGTGACAGACTGTTTTCTTACTAGAACATGCTGGATCAGGCAGGCTAAGAATTTGAACTTCTACTTCCTTTATTAATTATTCTATTATTCTCTTTACTTTCCTTTATCAAACTTGCTATTTCTTTGCAAAGCATCCTTATTTGACTGAAAAGCTCATTTCATACAGTGAAAATGTGTTCCAGCCAAAAATACTCACACATTGATAGCATTCAAACGTAGAAACTTTCAGTTTGTAAGTAGAGAAATTGTCTCAGGTGTCAAGTAGTATATGCACAGGATCATGATACAACTCCATAAAAAGGTGGTTTAGGACTCAGATTTATTTGTGCCCAATATAATAGATCACAGTGTTATACGGATGAGCCATATACTTATTCAGATCTTCTTTTTCTATTTTTTAAAATATATAAGCAATGGAATACATGAAATATGAAAACAATCAACTTAGAATAATAGAAATTTTTACTTTAACTTCCAGAATCAGACGTAAGTCCATGAACACACTGGGTGGGGTTGCTCACATCAGCCAATAATGAACACAACTGGACGAGTGTATGCCTCTCTCTTACAGTAAGCCCTGACCTACATTTGGCAATAAAGGTCTTTCTCAAAGGTTGGATTCTTGGCTCAAACACCACTCTTAGATTCAAACGCCCAAGCTGTCACTCTTGGATATGGATGATGATCACTCTGCAGTTGGAAAGGGAGAAGAGACAAAGCAGGGATTAGAGGTCTAGCAACCTTGTGATTTGAACACACTGAGGAAATGAGAAGCACACATATATTGCATTCAGACTGAGGAAGTCTGAATCACAGTTTCCAAATCCCAGAAAACTTGGAAGCCAAGCACCTGAAAGAAACGCTAGGGGAAAGCCATCTCCATTTCCTCTGTTGATAGATACCGGGCCACTACAAAAAGAAAGGAAGGATTACACAAAGAATGAACAAGGGAAACAGAGAAGCTGAGTTGTTTAAGGAAGAGAATGCAGGGGTAGGCGATATGAAAAATCCTGAGTTCCATCCAGTTCTAATTGTGTTTATGTAGTTATTTTTTTGTAGTGCCTTGTTGCTGCAACAAGCTGTTAACCAATGCAATTAACTTTTCTTCAGGAAACAGCAGTAAATAAAAGTTTAGTGAATTAAATATGCTTTCTCAATTATTCTGAAGAATAGATTTTTTTTTTTTTCCAACATACTTTCTAGGAAAGATTTCATTTTGCAGTGAAATACACCAGGGAGATGACCAGTTTGTTGTGCTTAGTTGGCTTGTGGGAGTCCCTGAGCCCTTTCAGCTGCTGTGAAAGTGAACAGCAACTGCTGGTCTCCCCTTGTTGGTATCTTCAGGCACACATGGGACATAGAGTGGAGGAATTCTGGAACAGTAGGCTGACTGATTTGCAAACAAGAAAATTGACTTGCTGACTGGGAAAAATAGGAGTTTAATGAGTATTAAAAAACAGCTATATGTTGCAGGGGTAAAATTTACTTAACTACACCAGGTCAGCTAGGGTCAGATGTGTTATGAAGTTGGTTGCTTTGGTGAGGACCAGCAGATCTCATTTGATTTTTAGGAATAAATTTAATTATCCAAAAGCTAATGTCTCTGATCTTTCCTAAACTGATCAATGGGGCTTTCATGTATAGGCACAAGTTTGGAAATGTATTTATTATTGCTGATGCTTGCTTTCACCACTTCAAAAGCAGGAAGAAATTTCTTCTGAATGCCATTCTACCTGCTGGTAAATAACTTACAGCTTCAAAGAGAGCTCATTAGAGGTAATTATACCCTAATCTAAATGATCATGGCTTTAATGATGTGGCTAATTTTGCTGCACTCACCTCTGCAAATATAAAAAGATCAGGTCTGTTCTTGGCTTTGTCTGGGATCTTTTTCTAGGCCTGTGTCAGACCATTTACAAAATTACATGAAAACTTTCAGGTAAGCTATCATCTTCTGGAGGGCTACTACTGTGCTGGGTAATGCTGGATAACACTGGTGGTGCAGATGCAGAGGTGATAACAAAACTAAGGGGCCACTCATACAACTTGCCCAACATGTTCTTGTACAGAATATGTATCATATAATACATAGCTAAAAAGTACATGCCAGTGTTGTTGCAGATATACGGTAAGGAGATAGGTACCAAATGACCAGAATACTGATGCTGGGGTAAAGAAGCTACATGCAAGACAAAATAGGGACATAAAAGTCTGGAGCCAAAGTATTAAGAAGGCCTATAAATTCAGTGATTATTATTACAGGGTTCTCCATGTTACTCACCAAAGTCACCTGCAATTTCATAATAAATTAATCTAATTGTAAGAAAATTGACAATCTACAAGTGAAGTGGACATAAACTTGGAAAACAGTGCTATCTCCCTTGGTATGAGTGAATGTAAATGCTTAATGGGAGTTTTCCTTATTTACCTGCACTGGTTTAAAGTTTAATGGTGATTCTGCCCCTCTGCTCTGGTGAAACCCTACCTGGAGTACTGTGTCCTTGATTGCCTTGAATGTGAATCTCTTTTCGTGGCATTTGTCCTTATTCCTCTATATGAATTACTGGAGTAGTTTAATCTGGAATCAACACAGATATCTCACTAATTTACCTGTTTCTTTTTTTTTTTTTTTTTTGAGGAGAGATGGCACAATCTGTATTGACCTGTGCAATGGTTTCTTTTTTTCTATGACCAATGCACAAACTGTTAAGCTAGGTGTAGCATTCTCTCCTGCAGTTTTCAGTGAGCCAGTCTCACTGTTAGTTTTAACAGACTTATTTATTTTTTGACTTATAAGCATGCCTCATACTTGTTCTCTTTTTTTCATTTATTCTCTGAGATTTTAAAATGCAGATGACCCATTAAACTGGGACAGACTATCTGTATTAAACTTTGACAAATCAGGATGTGACCTTGTTGAATATTAAAAATTCAGATGACTATCCAATTTCTGTTCATTTTCATGGTTGGTTACCGAGTGAATCTGTGTATCCTTATGGACTCTGAATTCATGTTCAGATTGAGTCTGGTTTTGAAATACTTATCTTGGAGATGAACCTGACATTTACTACTAGGGAAATGCAGTCTGGTAACTGCTGGTTCTCTTTAGCTTGGAGGAGACTGAGGGGTGACCTTGTTAATGTTTATAAATATGTAAAGGATGAGTGTCACGAGGATGGAGCCAGGCTCTTCTCGGTGACAATCAATGATAAGACAAGGGGCAGTTGCTACAAACTGGAACACAGGAGGTTCCACTTAGATATGTGAGGAACCTTCTTCATGGTGAGGGTGACAGAATACTGGAACAGGCTGCCCAGGGGCTTGTGGAGTCTTCTTTGGATACATTCAAAATCTGCCTGGATGCCTTCCTGTGTAACCTGATCTAGGTGTTCCTGCTCTGGCAGGGGGATTGGACTAGATGATCTTTTGAGGTCCCTTCCAATCCCTAACATTCTGTAATTCTGTGAAAATCTTCTGTATGTTGTTCTGGATTTAATGCCCTTTCTACACAGAATACAGGTTTCTCTTAAAGGCAACAACCAAGAAATTGGGGATTTCAAGATGCTGAAGTGAATCAGAAATTCAATTAGCAGAGCACGGATTCTGGACTTCCGGAAAACAGATTTTGGCTTATTAAGGGAACTGTCAGACATGCTGTAGAAGGCCCTTCTAAAGGAAAAACTACCTAGGAGATTTGACAAATCTTTTAAGGGCAACTTCCTCCAAGCACAAAATTGGTCTATCCTAAACTAAGGAAAAGAATATGACATATCAGGAAACAAGCTTGCCTAAGCAGGCAACCCTTGAATGCGATCTGGTTCAGAAAGGTTTTATATGTGCAGAAGAGGATGTGCTACAAAGGAGGAATATAGAAACATTGCCATATAGGGGTAGTGCTGGAAAATCAAAGATAACTAGAGGTGAAACTAGCGAAGGAGAGCAAGGGCAAAAAGTAAAGCTTCTAAAGTTACATTACCAGTAAAAGGATGAACAGGGAAAATGGACCTCTATTACTGGATGAGGCAGGTGCATTAGTGATAGCAATAACATTTGAGGCTTAAGTAGTGGATGTCCTTTAGCCTTGGTCTTCATTAGCAAGGTTCCTTATACTTTTCTGCCTAGACATAGGGTTCAAGAAGGAGTGGAGCTACTGGTAGTGGAAGGGGAATAAGTAAAAAATTTGTTGAGGGAAATTGGTTCATGCAAGTCCGTGGGACCTGATGGTTTACTCAATGTCTTTATCACTGTCCTTCTAGAGAAGGAGAGAGAATACACATCTATCAAAATGCTGATGAGGTCACACTGGGGAGATGCAGCCGATACACTTGAGGACAGGGCCACAACTCAGAGGACCTTGGGAAGCTAGAAGAATGGGACAATAGTAACCTGTTTGAATTCTCCAGGGACACATGTAGCCCTATATCCAAGACAGATAAATTCAGCCCCTGTCAAGTTTGGAATCCAGTTTTGGCCTCTGAAATATACAAAAAGAATGTTGATCAACTGAATTTATAATTCATGGAAGCATTATTTGATAGCACTTACATGGGTGGATAGAGTTGGGGGCAAACCTCCAAAAAACCCCATATAGTTATCATTAACACACATTTTAACAGAGAACAAAGGAGTAAAACAGAGGCTTCTTAATTTACCTTAGTAGAATCTGCAGGGAATAATATTAGTTAATAAGTTGATTAGATTCTTATTTATTTTATAAATATGGCAATTTCCTTCATCCAGAAGCTTTGAAGGCTTAGACAAAGGCATTATACCCTATATCAGGACAATGGGAATGTATATCTAGTGAATTCCTAAAAATGTTTTAAAGAATCTTTAAATAAAAAAAATCTTATCAAATGGGAAATGTTGAATTGTTCTTTATAATCAAAAAACTTTTCCTAGACGATAATTCCCAGGAGTCAGTTCAGTTTACAATGTAACTTTCCAAATGGTTATATTGGCAAAATGAGGCAGTGAATTCTGTGACAGGTGAAGGAGCAAGTGGCTTGGGAGAAGGAACTTCTCAAGATCCATCTGAGCCAAGACTGAAGCCAGTTGTATTGAATTGCCTTGGCTCAGATGAAGTACCCTTTTATGTCAACCTGTCTCAGTGCAGTTTCTGTTGAGCCTGTATTTGGTTTTTAGGGTTTCCTTTGGATGAATGCCCTTGGAACAAAATTCTCTCCCTGGCAGACTCAGCAAGCCTTCTCATTTAGATGACTGTGGGTGAACATATGCATACAATGGAAATGTGCCTCATCCTGGCACATCTAATAGGAAAGAAACAGTTATTTCTTTCTATAAATAAGAACTGAATTGCATTAGTGCTTTATAATATAAAATTTCAGCACTGTTTTATAACCCCACACAGCAGAACAATAGATGTGGCTCTTTACTAATTTCAGATAAAGACCAGATATGAAAGTAAATAGAACAGCCTTCAGACTGTAGTGTTTTACTCAGTGACTCCTAGTCATGAACTATGATTTAGCTGTGACTCCAGCTTAGCCTACAATATTAAAGGAGAGAAACACTGGTTTCTTGTGAAACGCAAGTGAAGTTTAATTTAAGGGCAGTACATTCAAATTAATATTTATCATTTAAGTGTCCAACTCCATTGTAAGGATTAATTTTCTGGTGCTAGACAATAGCAGCCCTTTTATCTACAGTACATGATATTCACTGACGCAAGATATTTGGTATGATGGTTTTATTTTGTCATAATCTGCCTCACTGACTTTCCAATAAATAGGAAATATCACTATTATGCAGCAGCCTCAGAAACAGACTCACTCTAGAACTGATTTTCTGGGGACTCTACCTGCTGCTTAGTAGCAAACACTTTCAATTTTATAACTGTATTTCACTATAGCATTAGTAGTTCATGGTAATGATAGGTATTATCTGGTTTGGTTCTTTGGCTCAACTTTGAAATGTAAATTCAACATTTTTTCCTGTCCTTTTAATTTTGTTTTTCTCAATAGACTTCATTTTCCATTTTCTTGAAATGCATTTTATTACAGAATGTTTTAAACATTATCTCATTGTAAAGATATTTGCTTTTTCCTACTGGAACTAGTATCCTGATCGTCTTTGTGGCCCTTCTCTGGACTCAATCCAACAGGTCCATGTCCTTCTTATGTTGGGGCCCTGAATGCTGAACACAGTGCTCCAGGTGGGGTCTCACGAGAGCAGAGCAGAAGGAGAAAATCTTGTATGCTTGTGATGAAGATTGACCCTCTCCTTCGATAGGTCTGACATGGTTTGGATGACATATAAACTAGATTCAGAAATGATCCAGAGGAATAGAATTTAAAAACCAAACCAAAACAATAACAAACAACAACAAAACAAACCAACCAACCAACCAAAAAAAAAAAAAACGCAACACCAACCAACCAACCAAAAAATTATAAAAAGAACATGATTCATTTACCCTTTGGAAAAGAAGGCTGAAAGGATACGTGGTGCATCTTAAAATATGCAAAACAGATCTTAATAGATGAAGGAAACAATCAAGTCTCCATTACTATAGTTCTCAGAATAAGATATAGTGAGCTTTAATTAGAGCAAGAGTGACTTAGTTTGCACATCATGGATAAATTTTAAACTAGACAGAAGAGGAAGCACACATTGTTCTGTGCAGATTGCAGAAATTCCAACTCTGAATTTTTCAAGCAACCAGTTCAAACAATCATCTAACAGAGGAAGTTTAGATTTTGGAAAAACATGACTTTGGCAGAGATTTGAATTAAATGACCTCTCCAAGGTCTTCTTTAGCTGTCTATTTTTTTTCCCCTCCTCCTGTATGATTCTGTGAGGCTTCTGACACCATGGTGGGGATTATTCTCACACACAGAATTTATCTTTGTTTCCTACCATTTAACAGCTTTGTATCTTCCTCAATCAAAAATAAAAAGCCCTGTCTTTCTTAACATATTATCACGAGAAATAATGATGTACCAGTTATTTCAAATAAATTGAATTTATTTGTTTACCAACTCTATTGGTATAGAGTTATATCAATACAAAACATTGATATACAGTTATAAAAAATTAGATGACAGTATATAAAAACTTGGCACTTAAAGAGCTCATACTCAGAATCTCTCCTTTGTTTTCCATGTGTTTCTTGTCCTCTGTAGCTATTATGTTGTATTTAAGATCCTTACTGAAAGCTCAGAATGAAAATTTCTTTGCTTATATCGTTGGTGAGAGCGGAAAATGATTTTGTGCTGTTTTTTTGCTTTCTGAGCAGGGTGAAATATCGTGAAGTATTATGTGATATATATGAAAAAAACCCACACATATGAAGTATTTTGGTAATGCTTAATAATAATAATGCCAAAAGGTAAAATTTGCAAATGGAAGCAAAATTATCTGTAAGAGTTGTAAGACCCTAAATAAACTAACATTGTTTTAATTAATATCATCCTGTTATTCCAAAACTAGTAATTTCCTGTATTTTGCACATCTACTCCTTCAGGAAAAATAAATAAATTGGCACACAGACAAAGATAAGCAGAGATTTGTCAACTTTCTCACAATGCTGTTGTGGTTTGTTAATATCAGAAATACTTCCATTGTGTCTTGGAGACCTCAAAACACTTTGTCAAGGATGATGGTTAAACTCGGGATTATTTTTTGTCAGGATGATAAATTTCCTCTCTATCTTTCAGAAATTATGCTTTATCTACTACAGCTCCTACATAAAATATTCAAACATGTTGTTTGCTTGCTCTAGTTTGATAATAGCTTTATTCAATAACAGTTCTTGTCAAATGTTGGGAGAATAGTGTTCTTCTTTCCTAAATACTTTTCTGCACTGAGCCACATAAAAAAATCCTGAAGCAACTTTGTTTTTCAAGATTTCACATTATGTGTAACCACTGCTCATTTGCTAGGGTACTACAGGAACAAATTCAGTTTAGAACAAAATAGACTATTTTCTCACTCTGCTGGTTATAGACCACTCTAAGACTTAAGGTGGCTTTATATGTCTCCCTATCTACTAGAAGATGGAGTGTGATTTAGAGGAACATTGTTCTAAGTATTACTAAAACTGTTCATACAGATTTTTCAAAATATGAATGATTTTTCAATACAATTCACTTTTTTTTTTTTTGAGAGCTGGTCAACTACTCAGTATGAATGCTGTGGATATTGTCCTCTTGATATGCTTTAAGCAGTTGCTTCATCTTCCTTTTTTGTCTTTTGTACTCCTCAGTTTCAGCCTGCACTTCTTCAACATAATCTACCTGAATATGGAGGTAATAGCTACAAAAAAAAAAAAAAAAAAGCTCCAGCTGTTGTTGTAGCATACAGAACACATTTCATAAGATTGATGTCAACACTTACTTGGTGGCTGTGTTGGCTTCCTGATCACATCAAAGCAGAATTCAAAGTCCAGATCCTAATAAAGGTACTAATGACAAGATTGCAGAAGTGTTCAATGCACTCAGCAAAGGCCAGTTTTTCTAATATGCTGTATTACCATTTGTGTGACAGATAAGTGGTCAAATTCTCAGAAAAACTCTCTGTGTTGACTAGTGAGTTGTTGAAAATCTGAAGGTTAATGCTACTGAATGTTAAGCAATTCTGAGTATCTGCTATTTGATCAGCAGTCTCTATGGGAGCTAAAGCCTTGTGAAAAGTGAGTCCATTCTTATAATTTTACCAAGTTATCTCTCACATCCCTTCCAGATCCACTTTCTATTATTTCTATGTTCTATGGAAATCTAGTCTTGAAATGAAAATTTGCATCTACTCATATTGTCATCTGCTTGGCTTTATGATATTTTAGTATAATTTGTGTAATGAGAAAAATTCTTGAATCTTACAAAACCAGTACTCTGTTTTGCAGATGTAAATCCTTGAAAGTATAATCCTTTTTTTTTTGCAATTTATTGTGTATAACTGTTTTATCCTGAAGATTTTTTTCCTCCTAAATATAATATTGGCACATTGGTGATTATTCAGGTGAGGCCTGGCTTTATTCAGCACTGTACACACACAATGTAATCTACCTCCACTATTTTCTATTAGAATTGTCAAATTAAATTCCCAGTGGAGATTAACCAGTGCCCCGCTCTTCAATTCTGCTCCAGTTCACTTGTGCTCTAGGTGGAAATGGGCTTTAATTTTGCACTTTTCATGTAAGAAACAGCTAAAACCAGACTGTCAGCCGTTGTTCCAGTTCTTAGATGGGTGAGGAATCACCAGTGAACTGATCTCTTTTTGTAAATGAGATGAGAGTTAAAACAGTTTTAAAATGAAAGGACAGGGAAGGAGGGCAACGCTCCAGTAGGTATTGTGTGGGCAACAGAGATGCACAGATGATCCAGGTCACTTCCCTTTAGCAGGGCTCATTAGTTTAGTCACTGTGCTATTGACTGTGCATGAGTTGCTTTTTGAGCAAGCAGAGCTCTGGCAGGGGTCTATCAGGGCTTTTGGCAGACCTGGACTGGCTCCATATGCATCCTGGATATTTCTATAGCAATGAGCACAAGGTCCTGACAGAAAGAAGCTGTGGAATGGTTAGGGACTAGGACCAGGCAAAAAAAAAATTACCTGTACTCCAGTTGTAACGTATATTTATAAAGTCCCTTTCCTTGGACTTGTTATGTTGCCTAATGGAAAGCTGACTTCATGTGACATATGTACATAAAAACATAGACATGCTCGTGTATGTCCCTGGAGGCTACACATCTATGTATATGTATATGGGCTAATAAGAGCCACAAAGCTCCAGGCTCAGGTCCCCATGTACATGGGTGGCCCAAATGAGCAATGCCGGTGCAGTACTGTGCTATCATTGACATGACTTTTGCAGTCCTATTGTCCCTGGAGCTGTAGGCTTAGTGGCTCTCCGAAACCTAACCCTGCCGTAATTGCACCCAGTGACTTGAACTCAGTTCCCCACATGCATGGTGGCCCAGATGAGAAAGGTGAGTAGGAAGAAATGTGGGTGCAGTGCTGTGCTCCCCTTGGAACGCAATTTTCATCCCCAGTGTCCCTGGAGCTGTAGGCTTTGTGCCTCTCAGAACCATAAACCTAACCATAGCCATAACCGTAACCCTAATGGCAGCCAGGTCCTTAGACTTGGATGTGAGGTCCTGGGACACAGTTTGTCTTTGTGGCACATAAGAACTCCATTATATGGCACCTTCAGCATGGGCTGTGTATTAACTACGTTATAGCATAATCGCAAAGTGTTAAGTTCTGCTCTGATCTAAATTATAAGTTGTCTTCATTTTATTTTTGATTTAGTTGACTCACTTGTCACAGCAGGAGCTCAGAAATTAATGTAAAATTCCAAGTGTGATTGCACTATAATTCATAACTCAGGCCTTTTCATGCCACTCTATTATAATATGTGGCTTTTGAAATCTCAAAAATGGATTGACCTATTTTTATGTTCATTTCACATTGTAAAACTATTTTTCAAACAAGCCATTAGGCTTTTAGAGTTCTTGGATGTGGTCAGACTCTGTATAAATGTCATACTCTTTAGCCACACTCTATATATTTTTTCTCAGTGTAGAAATTGTGGCATTTAAAGTTATGGTTCTTTCCTCTTCCCTGGATTTGTTTAACATTTTGGAGTAAGAAGCTAGCTCCTGTAGTGCACATGGAGACTGGCATCTAATTCATTAGTTTGTGAAAAATGTGTTGTAACTCTAGAGTAGTTCTATGCACTATGTAAGTGTTGTCATTATTATTTTTTCCTTATAGTAGTCAGATCTCAAAGGCATGCTCAAATTACTATTTAACATTTTCCCTTTCTTGAGTGAAGCCATGGCATCTGTATGCAGTGTTAGCTAAGTATTGCATTCATTTCAGACTTAGTCTGCAAAAAGAGGTTTCAATAAATTTTGATTTAATTTGTTGCTTGTGATTTTTACATTTTCCTTAGCTTGTGTAGACATTGTCTGATGAACCATGATTGCAAGTGTTACTGCATTATGGTCTCTGATGGTACTGTGGATCACAGGAACTGAAGTGTCTGTCCTAGGAGGAAAGGCTGAGAGAGGTGGGACTGTCTAACCTGGAGTAGTGGAGGCTTGGTGGGTACCTCAATACCTAAACGGGGATGCAGAGAGGATGGAGCCAGGCTTTTTTCAGTGGTGTCCAGTGACAAGGCCAGAGGCAACAGGCATAACTGAAACTGGCAACATTCCATTCAAACACGAGGAGACACTTTTTCACTGTAAGCGTAGATCATGTACTGGAACAAGTTGCCCAGAGAGGCGGTGGAGTCTCCATCCTTGGAGATATTCAAAAGCCATCTGGACATGATTGTGAGCAACTGGCTGTAGGTGATTCTGATCTAACTTCAGAGTTAGTTCTTTGAGAACAGGTTTGACCATGTGACTTGTAAAGGTTTATTCCAACCTAAACAGCAATTCTGTTTTATGAATGCCTCAATTATTCTTTAAAATCTCAAATACCGGAGGAAGGTTTACAAAATTCCATGTAGTACTTTTTTGACTTACTAGACAAGGAAAAGAACAATTTGTACATGGCTAAAATTATTTCAGAGGCCTCCAACATGCTCAGGATTCCAGCAGTACAACTGAGACTCCACAGCACAGTTGCTTTTTCAGAGACCCAGTTACACTTTGAACTATGTTACCAACACGCTAAAGTAAATTCCTCAGATCCCTGATTAGTTCCAGCAGCCTTGAAGCACTGTTCTGAAGAGGCATGTGATTCCTCTAGCAATTTTCCTGAGTGAAGCCTAAAGAAAGAGAAGAATCACAACTCCACATCCTATGAGCAGTGGAGTTAGAGAAAAAAGAATATTTCAGAGATGTTATTAAGTTCTTTCTTAGTTGCTACTAATTAAAATTCTTCTCCAGGATCCGAAAAGGTGCCACTACAGTGGCCCAGAGTGTTAAAGAGAACCTCTGAATATAAGCAGAAGTTAATAAGTAAGTTTGGGAAGTTTCATGCAAACAATTAGAGCACTGTGCTCTGCTGTACATAGTTACACTAAACAATGTTCTTTTAACCACTGCAAAAATTGAGATTATGACAATCTTACTTCCCTTATCCACAAGGATGCTGTGTGGATACCTTTATTAATCTAGTTCTTGGGTACAATGGCAGAAAAGGGAAACATAACTTGGGAAGGTAAGGAAAGATCTGTATTGGGTTTGCATGGCAAGATTTTGGTAGCAGGGACGCTACAGGTGAAGAAATTCTAGGGTAATTCTGCGAGAAAATTCTAGGGTAAAAAAAATGGCTGAATTGTTGGGCCCTAGGAGTTACATCAAATGGAGTAAAATCCAGTTGGCAGCCTGTCACAAGTGGTGTTTCACAGGGGTCAGTATTGGGGCCAGTTCTGTTTAATATCTTTATCAGTGATAATATGATGAGGGGGTCAAGGATACCCTCAGTGAGTTTGCAGGCAACACCAAGTTGGATGGGAGTGCTTATCTGCTTGAGGGTACGAAGGCTCTACAGAGGGATCTGGACTGGCTGAATCGATGGGCTGAGGCTGCAGCCCAGGATCCAATTTGCCTTTGTTGCAAAGTGGTGCACTGCTAATTCATATTCAGCTTGCTGTCCACCAGGACCCCCAGGTCCATTTCATCAAAGGTCCTCCCCAGCCACACAGATCATAACCTGTACTGGGTTCTTTGGTTATGTCATTTCAGGTGCAGGACTTTGCACTTGTCTTTGTTAAACTTCAGTTGTTCTTCCAGCCTGTCCAGGTCAATGAAGACATTGAATATTGTAGGACCTAGTATTTATACTCGGGGAATCCAAGTTGTGACAGGCTTCCAGCCTGAGTAAAAAACATCAATCATCGCTCTCTGAGTGTGTCCTGTTAGCCCATTTCCTATCCATCTTGCAGTCCACCTGTGCAATCTTTGATTCTTTACTAGTGCCTCTAAGTCTCTAGCCAGTTTCATGCCTCTGTTTTTTAAAAAGGTTTTATCATCAGCAGTTATGCTTCTAATAAGCAGTTCTCAGTATATTTCTAGCCATGAGGCTTCTAAAATGTCTTTACTTAGAATCAGTGGTTAATTTAGACAGTGATATTGTGATTGAATAGTCAGGTTTGGTGGGTTTTTTTTTGCATGCATTATTTTCTATTTAGTGACATAGAGTATACCCTTAACACTTTTATATCATCAGCAAATTTTTTCTTCACTTTCAACCTCTTCTTCAAGGTCGTTCATACATATGCTGAGCATCACAGACCCTGTACATTCCCTTAGGCAGCCCTTTCTCTGGTCTGAACTTTGTTTCCTCATAACTGTGAATTTAATCTTACCTCATGATGGTTTAATTTCCTTAAGAGTTTTTAATGAAGCAACTTCTTTAAAGCTTTTTGAAAATCTAAGTATACTTCTTTAATCAAAATACCTTTGTACACCTGCTCTTGGAGTTAAAAACCATGAGTCAAGACTTTCCTTTTCTTAGGGAAACAGCCCTCAGTATACTTTGATCTGTCTGGTATGAAGGTCAGACTTCCTGGGCTATCATTTCTTGATCTCTCCTAAGAGATTTTTATTGGATTGTGTCACATTTGCTGCCTCTTGGTATGGAGGCTGACTTAAATGATAAGCTGTACACTGCAGCAATTTCACGTCTGAGTTCTTTTAGAGGTCTTGAGTGAATACCATCTGCTCCTGGCAATTTGTCACTCTTCAGCTTGTTCTAAATCCTCTTCTATTGACAAACCACTTGGAGACGATTCCTTAGTCTCCCCTTCTGTAGAGAATGACTCTATTATGGAAACCTCAGCTCCAGGTCTCATGAGGCCTTTCCTTCCTTGAATCCTTCTTTTATATCCTGTTAAGGTGATCCTTTTACATTATGATTGACAACTAGCTTCACTAGGTGTGTCTACACTGGCAAGGAGTTCTGACCAATCCGTAGAGTGATACAGCTGTTGCTGAGGACCTCGTACTCCAGTATCCATATTTCGCAGTACTTCTTTTTTTTTTTTTTTTTAAGTATAATCTAGTCCAATGGACTGACCACCCACCTGGCATGTATTTGATGTGCTTCCTTCCAGGTGAGTTTCATTTGCAAGTAATCTGGTTAATGCACTCCAAGTTTGCTACTCAACTTGGAACAAAGGATAGTGAAACAAGTATATGTTCACAAAGATTTCTCTGTGGTGTATATAGCTGAGGTCATACTTCGACACAATCAGTGAAAGTTACTTCTGGGTATAAATTAAATGAAAGAGGAGAGAGTGGGAAAAGAGAAAGAGAGAACTCTGCTAAGTGGGTGTCTGGGGAAGGAAGTAGTGGAGGAGTCCCAGGCAAACATATTCCCTGGGCATCCTCTCCAGTGCAGTAGGGTCCCCCAGTAATATTTTGGCTATGGTAACTATACAGTTATTTTCAGGACTCACTCAAGCTCCCTTTTATTTGTTTGTTTGTTTTTCTTCTTATAATGGTATTGGCACTGATGGGAGCACAGTTTTACCAGGGACAGTTGCATGTTGACTGGGTGTCAAACTTTGTGTGTGCATTTTATTGGGTAACATAAATTAGTTGTAAACCCTAATGCAAAAGCTGCAAGCCAAAGGTAGAAAAAAGGAGAAAGAAGGGGTGATTCTCATGTGAGTGCCAGTTGCTTCCCCTGAAAACTAAATGTAGGAGTAATATGGGGATTTATGAACTGAAGGCCAAAACAACAACAGCATGAGAGCCATGGGGGAAAAATACTGCCCAGAAGCATTGGCAACTAGTGTCACAGCAGCTTGGCTGAAGAGTAGAGCAACACAGGGGAAAGTCAAGCTATCGAGCTGCAAGCAGAAGACCCTGAGCAGCACAAATGCACCAAAGGCTCCGTGCCCACCGGGGAGGGAACAGTGCAGAGACACTGCACTCTTGATCCAAACTGCAACCTACCACTGCGTGTCCAGCATTTCTGCCTCTAGGCAACATCCTGACTCCATTGTTTCCAAAAAAAGCATTGCAAGAAAAATAAAACAAGCACATTTGACACAAGATATGGTCATTTTTTATTTAATTTGATATAATTAACAGTACTTTTATTTTTTTTTCCATTTAGAAATGTCTTGGTTTTTAAGGATGCCTTTCTACTCCTCTTAGCTTTTTCCTTTTCCAATTTTTTTTATGTTTAAACCTTTTTATGATTTATGATACATATTTACTCATATTTTTAGTAGTCATCATGATGTGTGGTTGTTTTTTTTTTTCACTAATCACTTCTAATTCCCTTTATCTCACCTTCTGTTTGTTCTCATTTTCCCTTTTTAGAAGTTAAAGATGAATTGCTGTCCCAGCTTTCTCTCCATTATAAGAAAGTTGAATTGCCATGCATATAGCATGAGGCAGCATATGGTATAGTAATGAATTGTATTCAGAAAGAGATACACAGAGGCACAATTAGTTTCCAGCTCCCATTTGAAAGTCAGTGATAGTTGGCTGCTTCTAACTCTCCCCTTTTCCACCCCCCCCACCAGCTTTGGGGATCACCTACCTTGTGTTTAAGCAGCATGACACACAAGCTGTGAAACACATTATAGTCCTTCCTACCTAGACATAAGGCTAAATTAGATCACTCAGTTTCTGCTGACTCTTTTGTAATTTAGTTTACCATAAATCACATAAAGTATTTTCAGATCTGTGACATATTGTTTCCAAACAGAAAATTACTTTATTTGTAATCACTGGGAATGACACACTGTGCACTCAGAAAAGCTGTTCACAGGGAATAATTCTTTTAAATTTTAATTATTTTTCCTATAATTTTTGAAAAAGAAACTAACTCATGAGGACTGAAATAAAAAAGGCCATTTCACACTTGAAAAGCTCCAAAATGGGGTACTGTCTGTTTCTGTGCCCATAAAACAGTTTAGTATGGTGCATGTCTGACAAATGCATCCTTCTTGGTGTCTCCCTTGGGCTTTCTGACATTAGAGGACACAGTGCTTGGTACAATGCTCACCAGTTAGAATTTCTTGCTGCTAAAAAAGAGACATCAAGGAGGTATAGTGGTGTTCTTTAAATAAAATTGGTGAAAAGATAATAACTCAGTATGATTTTTTTATTATTATAAAGTATGATAGGAAAGAAAAGTAATGGATTATTCTCCATTTGATGCATTCACAGCATCACGAATTAATTTCTACTTGACTTGTAGTTCATTTCTATCAGACTGGTAAGTAAGTAAGAAAGCGAGTAAACCCCTTAATTTCCATTAAATAGTCTACAGACTTACTAACAAAGCAGAAGAAACGTAATAAACCTCCTTTTTTCTTTCTTTTCTTCTTCAGTTAGACAAACCTGGTCTTCAGGCTTGTCAATTTCTGGCATTTATAGAGTAACTTTCTCCCACTTCACCTACTGACCCTGCCCAGAGTTGTTACATTTGGCTTGGAGAACTGTGTATCATATTTTAAACATATGTTGCTCAGTGGTTGCTTAGTGGTGGTTCTAATTTTGCCAGGCAAGACAATAAATAAGAAGGACTCCAGAACTAAACCAGGCAAGTTAAATTCTTTCTTTTAAAAAAAACACCTAAAGAATTCCAATGTCAAAATCTAATATAAATAATGACTAGTCACAATTGTTTTTTTATTATTTTGCTTACTGGATAATGCAGTATGTGCCATATCTCAATACTGTTTTGCATTATATAGTCCTGCGTGTTGTCAACTGCTCCCAGTAACAACTGAACAAACACCAAATCAATTAAAACTGATGGAAACTGAGAATACTATATTAATTGAAATAGAGGCGTGTCTCTTAACATTAAGGACGGTTTGCAAATCTCTTTGCAAATGCAGTAACCCTCATCTAGCATGGTATCATCTGCAAGAGAAATGTAACATTAATACAATAAATTAATATTCTACATTTCCTAAGAGTGCACTCCAGAGAGTAATGGAGCCTGTATTACCCTGTTCACAGTCTTTATAGTCTGTGACTCTGGTGGGAAATCTCACAAGAGTAAGCAGTGTGGATTTTCAGCATTTCTAGCATTAGGCTGAAATTCTGTGATAATAGGTTTCCTTTCCTTTTAAATGTCATTAAAAAAGAAAAAAGCCTTTTGATCAAAGCTGAGGAGGGCAGGGAAGTATTGTGTGTGTGTTGGGGGGAGAATTTGAGTCTGAGCTACTTTATTTTTTAGGATCAAATTGCCTCTTTATGAAATTACTTTTACAAAATAAAGCAACATAACATATATTAAAAATATACTTGAAATAATGTCTACAAACTCAAGAGAAGTGAGCTGCAAAAACTTCAGACCACATGGCTGGCTTTTCAGCCTTTGAGAGGAGCTGCAAAGGTAGTCAAGAGAAACAACAAGACAGGCCATGAAATATGAGAGATATCATGGGCCCAGAAAAGAAATGGTCCACTGCCATTTGATTTCTTCTAAGCTTTCTTATCCATGCCTTTTGAAAAACTAATGGCATCTGAAAGTGAACAAGTAAAACTTGTATGTATTTATGTTATCAAGTGTGATTTCCAAGCAACAGGGGATAATGCTGTATCTAAATGAAAGGTAGATCATTTTCATCTGTAACCTGCAGACTGTGAGATATTTCCAGCTTCGGCAAGTATCTAGGGAATTTCTAATCTCATAAACGTTTCCTGTGCATCAGCTGTATACCTCTTCAGTCATTATAAAAGTCTCTAATTGGGTACATGGGTACCTTAATATGTCACTACAATTGAGCCTCGTCCCCAAAGGATGAACTTGAGACACATCCAGGATGAAGAACTGTGGTACTCAAGATGTTAGTGAGGTTTGCACCTCATCTGTTCTCTAAGATTCCTGAAAGTAAATCTTTCATTACAGTTTCTCACTAGATATCTTTTCAGGTTAAGTTTGCTTCGTAGGACATAGGATGTTTTACTTTTGCTCCTTCAGGCTCGGTAGTTCATTCTTACTTAAAAAAAAAAGTGTCTGTCTTCTAGTTATTAGGACATAATAAGGTTGCTAGACATTCAGTATCAAAAAGTTGATTGTGAATTGTCCATCTCAGAACCTAGGGCATTTGAACATACATGCTCACTGCTACAACTCAAATAATTTTTGCCATTTTTACCTTCCCACTCAGAGAATTTGGTCATAACTAAGCTGCCATAACTCTTAAGATGACAGGCATTTTTATTCTTTTTTAAATGTCAATGAAAAAGATTCCATCTTTGAAGAGTGCTTTGAAAAGGGAAAAAGCACATTCTTAGAAGTATGCCAACACTCTTGCACTAAAATCTATTAAGACTCAGACACTCAATTTTCAGTTGAGCTCATGCATGAGTCATAGAAGAGTCCAAATCATTTGCCTTTGTAACATTTAGAGAGTATACAAATTCTCTGAAAAGCAGAATACTCAGTGCTCTTGCTCTTATTTACTAAGAAAGCTCTGCTTTGGATTTTTCTCATCTAATGACTGC
Organism: Columba livia; assembly: GCF_036013475.1. Classification (NCBI taxonomy): domain Eukaryota; kingdom Metazoa; phylum Chordata; class Aves; order Columbiformes; family Columbidae; genus Columba; species Columba livia. The sequence goes on from NC_088603.1 coordinate 134,715,070, forward strand.
TTACGTTATTTGAAACTGTTTTTTACTACCTGAATTTTAGGAAGATGCTTCTGTTTTCTTCCTGTAAACACATAGATTCTGGTATTATTATTATTTTTAAAAATGATTATATAAAAATATGGCATTAGAATAATGTTTAGCAGTAAAAGGATCTACAAAGATCAGGTTTCTCCCTTGCATTTACCATTAAAATTTACCAATTCTATATTTCATCCCACCTCTTCCTCCTCAGTTTGTCATGCATAAAGTTTGACATTATTGTACAGTTTTATTTTCACTAGGGGGAAATGACAATACCAGAAGACTGCATTTCCAAAATACACTCCTACAAAAAAAAAAAAAAAAAAAAAAGGTGCTTTCTACATACAGTAAACTGAGTAGACAAAGCTTTCTCTTTTGGGGCACATCTGGGATAAGTTCTCCCTGCATTATACAGCTTTAGTATCAGACACATGTATCTTGATGTATATAATTCTCCTATAGCAAGAAATCCTGATTTTTAACGAGCTGAGACTTTGAATGTTTGTATTAGAAAATGGACTTTCTTCCCATATGAGCACACTATTTCAGAGCTTTGTACTGAGCTAGTATCTATGTAATCGCTTCCAAAAAAAGGGTCCTGTATCATAACAGCCCCACAAAAAGCAGTTTTGCAATTAAAAGAGAATTACATGAACTTGCTGTCCACAAAATTTACCACAAACAAACTACGTTTCACAATATTAATGTCTGATCTATTCTCAAAAATTTAGTAGTGTGGCCTTCTGCTTTCACCTTTCTGCATTTTATATGTGACTGGTTAGCTGTTTCCTTCTTTTTATTGTTGATGGCCTTGTTAATTTGAGGGAGAAGCTGTAGTTGCTAGCCAAAAAAAGATGAAGTGCTGAAAGGTTAAGGCAAGAAAGCACAGCACTATATTTCATGGTAGAGAAAATTACTTACCTGTAATTGTTGTTCAGTGAAGAAGTGAAACATTCGAGCATTTGTTTCTTAATGGTTTTCCTTGACAGTGACCTGGTGTCCCAGTGCCAGATAAACCAAAATGCAGAGCTGACTTTCGAATAGCCTTTGTCTCTCTGCTTAACCCAAGTGGCCTTTTAAAGTCCAGCCTGTGAAAGGAGTCTTGAGGGTTTGAGGGAATGGTTAGGAATAATACCTTGATTAAAGAGAGAGGAATGTATGATTAGTGTGCAGCTTTGTCATTTACTCATTAATCTTTATAACTTTTAGGATGTAATTTTGCCTGGCAGTATGGTGATAAAACACCTGGTCCTGAGAGCCCAGCAACATTTTAATTTTATTTTATTTTGTTTTATTTTATTTTATTTTATTTTATTTTATTTTATTTTATTTTATTTTTTTCCCTTCATATGCAATTCCTTCTCTGGCCATCTCATTGTCTGAAGTATGGGGAGCAAAAGGGTTATCTCTAGGTGGTCCTGAAGTGAGATTTCTGTGTTTAATGTCTCCTCACAGTCCTCTGGGTTATTCTTGAATGCCATCTGTCATCCAAGAATGGGCAACTTAGAAATCAGGTGAGGTATGCAGCCCTGAGAACCTGTAAGTCTTATGACTTCTAAATTTTGCAACTGAAAGAAAGGCAGATTTGCATGGGGTGTACAAAATACTGAATAATCTAAGAGGTGGATTTCATTCTTTGATGCACAGTTGGCATCACATTTAACGCAAAACCATCTGTGTAGTCTGAGCATTGAGAAATAAATGAAAGTTCTGAGTAGTTTGTGTCTTCAAGTAAATTACACAGCCTGACACATCTGCTGGCAGGACCCAGGTACTAATGGGATTTTCACCACAGTCTAGAAAAGGATTCACAGCATTTATTTTATCCCGTGGTTTGTTATGACCCCTTTTCCTTTTAACAATATGAGTAAATTATTACATATCTTCTTTGCTGACTCTTTGGACTTGTTTATTGGAATTGGATTGGGAACAGCTAGTGTTTGCTTTCAGAGCAGGTTATACTGAAATGCTCCCAGTGCTGGCTGTAAACCTTGCCTGTGGGATATGCTTTGATCTCTACCCTGTATAAATCAATTTGGCCTGTGGTCTGTAGTGTCTTGCTATGGATACAGATAAAGCAAGATTTGGGTGCATATTCTATAGCTGCACAAATCTCTGGTGCTGCTAGAATTTATCATTTGACATGACGAAACAGTAACCTGTAAGATTGGTTAAATTTTCAGCCTCATGCAATAAACACTGTAAGATGTTATATTCTGTTTAATTTAGTCAAGAATTCTTCAGAATATGAATGTGAACATATTGTGCTGCCATCTGCATTCTCTTTCAGGGTGGTGAGCACTGGCTCTTAAAGGTAGGCAGGTAGTTGACCTATGCAAGATGGACAGCTGCTGTGAGGACCAGATTTGTCAGCAACACAGATCAGTCATTATTTGGAATCATATTTGAAAAATCTAAAATTATAGATGGTCTACAGATTTAGAAATATGTTTTGTAGGTTAATTCCATGACAGACACATAGAATAAGTAGAAAGGCACAGGTCATCCTTCTTTGTGGTCAAATTCAAAACAGTTTTTTATATTATTTATATTGTTTATCTTAAAATTGTCTAGCAGAAGCAGACAGGAGCAGAAGCTCCCTGGCATGATGTCCAATACCAATATGGGAAGTTCCAAGCAAATACACTGCGTACATGATTTCTACACTCTGCTATAGATATTAATTTTCTAATCTTTTCTTAATCACAGTGGTTAATGCAGGTGAGTGTAATTATTGTTGGCGGCACAGATTGCTTTTAACAAAATTACATCCCTACTTATTATCATATTACCATAGTTACATTATTATTACAGAATAACCTTTACTTAATTACTAACCAAAAGCAATTATGACAAATGATTTGAACATTCTAATTTAGTGAAAATATCTTACTTCCCTATATGAACAACAAAATGCCATCACAGCCAGGTAATAGGATAACTCTCATATATCAATGTACACTTAATGTAATTAATACAAATTCCTTAGACCAGAATGTTCCTTCCCATGTTCTTACAAAGCTACATGACCAAAGTAAGGTTAACACAAAGGGAAAAATCTGATTCTCTTGACTGACTGCTAAATGTGCGCTTTATGTCATGCTGTAATGATGGTTACAGCAATGCACAATACTTAGTATGTGCTTAGTATGAGCTTGATATGAAACTTTGGCTGAGTTTTTCTCAAAGACGGGTTGCAGAATGAAAAAATTCTCTGTAATTCTGGAGATGCACAAAGTTTGGAGCTGATTAACATCTGGACTTTGTATATAGGATTTATCTCTAATTGTTGCATACCACTATTTAACGTGTAAAATAAATTCTAATTTCAGCTCTGTTTTGGTAAGAATCATTTGAACAGTACCTATACATTTTGCTGATACATCATACTATTTCAGTTTATCCAATTGCTGAGATATCTTTTAAGAATAGAACAGGATATGGTCAGGCAGCTGTACTACTGGGATTAGATCAATAAACAATAGCTACCAATATACCAAAAGAAGTTGTTCCAAAAGTTCTAAATGCTGAACAGGAAGTAGATAAGGAATGTCTGTCTCGATTGTGGAATTAAGAGAAAAGTTTAGAGAAAGCTGGGAAACCAGTATACAAAATAATTATGTATTAAGAAAAGCTGAAAAAGCAATGATGAGTTCCATACACAGGTTCACAAAATGTACAAATGCAGGTGTTCATGCTTGCCACATTGCACAGCTTTACAATACTCAGTCCCAGGGAGCAAGATGGAATGAATTCAGGAGAACACTAGTAACCAACCCAGTAAAACCAAAGAGGTTTAGGAGAGAAAATGTCTTCTATTGTGCAATGGAAATTAAAAACAAAAACAAAAACAAACCAACAACATTTAAGCAGAGCCTAGGTCAGAAGTTGGGAACTTCCTTAAGTATAGATACAACTATTTTGTAGTTTGTGATAGAAGTAAAGAAATGTTTTGGGTTAACTGATGTGAGCTACAAGCTCTAAGTCAGTGGTAGATAGAATAAAGATTGCGGTCAAGCATATTTTGAGGCTGCAGCCCTATGGTTCTGCATTTCTTCTGAGTACTTTGCAGGTCAGGGAAACAAAATCTAACTGAATTGTGCATACATAGCTTGGCAAATAGGTCCCCAGAATAACAATTCTACTGCATGTTTACAAATTGTCTGCATCACTTGCATGGTTTTTCTTGATATAGTCAGGATATATGAGATGTTTGGAACTGACTTCAAGTCTGCAATTCAGTTATTTAAACTTTTGCTGCTAGCAGTTTGTATATCCAAAGCAGGTAGTGCTTTCCTACCCAAGTCAGTGAGACTGGCAGTTCTTCATGAAGAAGGGAGGGAGAATCATTTACCTTTTTAGTTTTCATGAAGGAGGGGGTATATAAAAAAAAGTATCATTTCTAATCTGCAATAATGCTGTGAAGTATTTAAACAATCTTTCATTGCAGCTGTCTAATTGACAGGCAGTTTGAATACAGAATGATCGACATTCTTTAAGGTAAACATGCAGACTTATTATGCAAAAGGAAGCACTGCCTTGAGTTAATAACATCCATCACTGATGCTGTGTTGCATGTTATCATCTACAGCCTTACAAGTAATTTGACTGAAAATAAAGGCTTCTCTAAATAAGAACATGTAAAACATCCTTGTAGGCAGTGATGACTTTCATGTCTGACTTTTGGTTTTTTTTTCTTCCTAGACTTTTATTTTATTGCCAAAATTCATATGATCAAATATATTGAATGAATGAAGGAAGTGCGTGGGACAATCTAGTCAGAGAGAAACAGAGAAAGAGCGCACCACTTTCAAAAGATATTTCATCCATCTTTCAGTCGTGGAAAATAATTCTTAAAATATTTACATGGTTTGCCACAGAGAAACTAAGCTTCTACTGCTGTATATTTGTGTTTAGCTTCATTACATTGTTAGTTACCTTTTTCAATATGAGACATCTTCCCCTCTTCCTTAATTCAACATACTGTAGGTCTATGTCTATATGTCTACAATTTGATTTATTGTTACTATCTTGTGAATATTTATGTTGAAAAGAATGCTTCAGGAAAATATGGCTGGAAATCTCCTTGTTCTGTGCCTAGTTTCCTTTTGAAGGAGAGCATCATTGAGAAACAGACTGCAAAGTCCATTTTGATGCTTAAGCATCTTTTGGTTTATTGCAGTTCAAGCAGGCTCCTCCAATGGTGTGTAAGGGCCATGATGCTTTTTCCAGGAGCACCAGAAACACCTTTGAAATCGTCAGCTCTAGTAATCACAGTACTAAGGGCCCTTCAGAAAAAATGGGTCATTAGATTTCATACTAAGCTGCAGATCTGTTCTTGAAGGTAGAGACCTAGTATCTCTTCAGTGCCTCTGTGTGTTTTTCCAGTATACTTCACTTGAACATCACACAAACAAGGAAGGTCCTGAGATTAAATTAGCTCTGTGAACACTATAGGAAAGGAAAATATTTGATTATTAAGTGTGAAGGCTTTTAGTCTTAATATGGTCACCTCACAGCTATATTTAAGGTGCTTATATATAATGTCTATTAGTCCATTTCTAATTATATCTATCATAGCAAGCTTATTTATGCTTATGACTGCTGTGTGCTTCATCAGATTATTCAATTGTTTCTCCTAAAGTTGCTTAGTTTTCGTTCTACAGTGTACTAAGAAGCTATCAGTGTATATAGCAGACAAAATTAATCATTTCCATGTAATTTTCCTTGCCATTGTTGGTACATAATTTTAGCATTGTACTGCCCACTTCATTCATTCTTTGCAATCTTAAAGTCTGCAGCATTCAACACCAAAAATAACTCCTCATAAAAAGCCTTTTTTCCAACTTTCTTTATTCGCTTCTTCTTTCAATCTACTGTTTAAATATGTTTAATAATCCTGATTCCCTAAATCACTTCACTGTTAAATTATTTTCATTCTGAGTGTTACTCATTAGAAACCTTGAGAAACTGTTCCTGAAGCAGGACACTTCTCACTCTGAGAAAAAGCAGCATATTTTATTCTTATTTATTCCCATTTCTTAAATTCCTAGACTTTAATTTTATGCATTAGAACAGTTTGCTCTATAAATCAGCCAGTGATTTTTCAGACTCTCGTGGTTTGGTAAGGAACACTAATGCCAGAACTAAGATAAGTAATTTGTTTCATGGAGGCTAGACATCCACACAATAGTCTTATCTTACCTCGTGGCAATAAAACTATGTTTTTTTAGCATGAATAATTGCCTGGTTACTAGCCAAGAAAGTCCTTTTTATATCTAAACAAACATTGCACAGATGGGAATTAGAACAATAGCTGAATACTGATTATGGCTATTCCTGAATTTTCCCACAATTTTGATACCTGGAAATAAAAGCACTGTTCTTCTAGGCTCAATAAAGCTATAATAACAGTGTAACCTTTAAAACACTCAGTTTCCTCAATTCACATCATATAGACATTGTTCTAGGTGAGCAAATTTCACCTAATTGAAACAATGTTTCTACCTTAAAATGTATGCATTTTACATTTCCTTTATATTTCAAATGATATTGCTTTAAGCGATTTTGCATAGGTATTGCCTTAAAGCATATGAGAGTTTAAGGAAACACATCATTTGTAGTTTATATGTTACACAGAGTTACTTCTGGTGCCTAATTAAAAGTCAGTGGAAATTTATTTAAATTCTTATCCTGGCATTTCAAGCTACATATGTCAAAACCAAGCTGTAGTAATGGATCTTCCTGTATTTTTTTTTTTTTTTTCACAAGTAATGAACAGGCAATATGCTTCAAATTAGTGATAAACATCCTTTTCGTGATGCATAGTTAATTCTTACATAGTAATATTTCATGCAAATTACAAACACACATGCTAATGACAGCCAAGGCCTAAACATGCAAAGTTTAATTGTATCTGACTGAGAGCAAAGGTAAATAGAAAATTTTTGGCACTACTATTTACTTATTTCATTGAACTTTTAGCCCTAAATAAGGGGTTTACAATTGGAAGGGAAATCTGTTGGATGAGGTAGGTGCTAGATACAAGAAAGCTATTTTGTTAGGTACTTGCATTAGTGTACGTTAATTCTTTAGGAACACTCAAAAACTTTTCCATAGGTCTTAATTTCTTTAGTGACAGAAAGTTTTGGTGTCTGTAATGTGTTTCATCCTGGTGCCTTCCTATTTTGCTGTGTATCAATTTGGTTCAAGAACTGACACCATCAGACAGACCTTTTTTTTTTTCTTTTTTTTTTTTTTTTTAAATACTGCTCAAGTTCCTCAAAAGACACACAGAACTCACTCCTTCTCTTTTTCAAACTCTTTAAACTGCCTTTTTTGTGCAGAGAATAAGTATTTGACTAACACCAGCCTTATTTGCTGATGTCCTTACTGTTTCCTGGAACTAAAAAGCCCATATAAGGGAACTGAGGATTAATTCAAAGCCTCATAAGTGCTACAGGAGATCCACTGTGGTTTTATAGGCATTGAGCTGCTCACTCACTCCCATGCCCAATTGAACAGCGAAGAGAATCAGAAGGCTAATAGTGAGAAAACTCATGGATTGGGATAAAGGCAGTTTAATAATTAAAAAATTAAATAAATATGAAACCCTCCCTCCCCCCCAAAAAACAAACGTCAAACAACCAAAACAAACCAAACAACCCTAAAAAAACAATAAAGAAAGAAAAAAGAGAAAATGAAGTCATGCCAAAAAATCCCAATTGCCTACCTCCAACTGACCGATGCCCAGCCAGATCCCAAGCAATGGTAGCCCCTGCCAGCCTCCCTTCTCCCCACAGTCTTATTGCTGAGCATGGTGTCACGTGGCATGGTATATCTTTTTGGTTAGTTGGGGTCAGTTGTCCCAGCTGTGTTCCCTCCCAACTTCTTGTGCACCCACCAGCGTGTTTGCTTGCTGGTTGGGTGGTGTGAGGAGCAGAAAAGTCCCTTGAATTTTTTTTTAATGCTTCTTTGATTATATCAGAAATTGAGACAGAAATTCAATATCTATGCCACAGACCAAGACCAAGGAAGTAAGAGGTTTTCAAATTTCAGCTTTACAGCACAGCTAATAGATTCAGAGAGAAATAGAGAGACACTTTAACTTTCAAAGAGCTGATACAATGCAAGTTTAATTTCACAATAACTTTTTAATGGGAAAATTGTGATTAATAAAAATCACTATTATATTCTCAGTTTACAAGCACTTTAAGATCAATGTTATTAAACATGCTTTTCAGCTAAAATTTCCCTTTAGGTTACCAGATAACGATTTTTTTTTTGTTGTTGTTAAAAAAAAAAAAAGGGAGATAAAAGAGCAAAGAGCCATTAGAAAGTAAAAGAAGCAGAGACAGGAGGAAAATTTCTATTTAATGGGCAGAGGAGACGTTGATCAATAAGTACAAGCACATACAAACCCATATACTTTCTATTTGAATTCCCTAACAAAGGTGTAGTAACTAAATGGTATTACAATAGACCACTGCTTTGTTGCTGCTGCTGGGAGTTAAATAATAATTAAAACAAATGGGTTCCTTTTTCTACAAAGAGCCCTGATAATCTGTCTCATGGTAGTCACGTAAATGTTCACATTGAATTCTATGACCTGTGTTACACAATCTTCTCTCAAGAAAATGGCTGAGTTCCTGCTCAATAGCATTAAAAACACCTGAGCTTTTCAGTTTAAATATCTAAAATTATTTTACTTCCTGGGGCATTAAATATTTGTGGCTTAAAAGCACTAAAATTTATTTGGATCATTTGTTAAAGATGAGCACTGTTCTTTGGAGAATCTAGAAACTGCTGAAGGGAAGACTACATGATCCATTGTGCAGTGCTTGCTATCACTGTGGAGTTGGTTTAGCTGAGTGTTTCACAAAGACTGAAGCTAGCAAAGCTGCAAAGTTGCTGCAAGAATGACTTGTGATTTAAACATTAGATTTGACTGAACAACTTTGAGATACTTTAAAAACTACGCTAAATAAGTAAGCTATGTGTCTTGTGCAACATAAAGGGGTTTAAAAGGTTTTCAAAGGCCATAAACACTTATATTTGTGACAAGATATTACGAGATTGTATGATGGCATAGAATCGTAGAATGTCCTGACAATGTCCTTTTGGCTGCCAAGGCACACTGTTGGCTCTTGTTCAACTTGCCGTCAACCAGAACCCCAGATCTCTTTTTGCAGAGCTGCTTTCCAGCATCTCATCCCCCGGTCTGTAGATACAGCCAGGGTTGCCATGTCACAGGTGCAAAATCCGGCACTTGCCCTTGCTGAGCTTCATGCAGTTGGTGGTTGCTCAGTTCTCCAATTTGTCCATTATGAAATGTTATGTTGATTTTGCAAGTGCTGAAACCGTTATGTTCTGTATTCTCTTTTAGGTATTCTGTCATGTTTTACACTTCTGAAAAAAAAAAAAACCAAAACATTGTTTTTCCAAAACCAGAACTCAAGATACTGTCAAAGGTAGATTTCCTATTCTGTAAGAGGAAAAATTGGATCATCATAGATAAACATTCTATAAATGAATGTCATTGCAGTGTAGTTTAGACATAAAATTTAAGTTCTAAGTCTGTTAGGCTGAATAAAATAAATTTGCAAGAGTCCTTATTGTCCTTGTTCAAGAAATGTCCTCTCAGAGAACTTGCTAATTCAGAAGGCTGAATACTAACTATAGGAAATACTGCTCAATTTTCTGAATTCTGACAAGTTGGGTGAGTCACTGTTGGAACCTCACCTTGATAGTTTTCTATTCCTGTTCTATTTTGTTTCCACTCATGATCATCCTATAAAAGTATTTTTTATTTCCCCTGCCCCACCCCGTAGAAAATTCCTGCTAGTTTCAATGAGATTTGGAAGAGCTATCTTACGTAATTTCATGAGACAATGATGTACTGCTAATAATTTAAATCCCTGTAGATTAGATACTGCTAGATGGTGTGGTTGCTTTTTACAAATATATATATATATATATATATATATATATATATATATATATATATATATATATATATATGTGTGTGTGTTTATAATTAAGAGATTTTCTGTGATTTCTTCATCATACCTACAATATCAAGAAAGGCTTTTTTTGCATTGTACATGGAGGACCATCATTTTGATGATGTATGACTTCAACTGTCGCTGCCTTTATGATGAATAACACTAGGCAACATTGTTCTAGTGATGGATAACACGAAGACCCATTGCACTGATGATGTATTTTAGCAAGGGGACAATCTTGATGTAAAATACATGAAATAGCAATTTGCTTGGAGTTGTCTATCATTACAGCAATAATCATCAAAGCTATACCCTATTGCTAGCACTGATCTGGCAGTACATAATACAAACTGGAATTTCTTTACAGATGTGGCATGGATCAAATTTATTGTATAAAATAAGGATGAAATGAAAAAAGCTAATCCTTGTTTCCTATTTTTGTTCTGGTTTTGAAAGCAAATCTCTCTTGAGACAATAGAGCAGTAAAAATCAGATACCATTGGTTAATAACACTGATCCTGTGTCTCCACAACTAAACACTGTCTGCTATATGCAATCATGCTTTCTGTAAAAAAATGATGTTTCTAATGCTGCTTGTCCAGTTAGAGAATATATTTCACCGTGATAATATGTAGAATATGGTAAGTCTTCTGTTGTCATCCATGGCTGCACTAGCCAGTGAACTGAATTGTGAACTGGGGGACTATGGCCGTAGAGCTAGTGATGGCACAATGGACTTAAAGCTTCAGCCGTGGAGTCTTGTTGGATTATGAAGATGTATTTAGTCTTTAAATTGAATATTTCAATTAATGTTTGCAATAATGTGTTTAAAATTATTATACCTATCAAAATGTGAAACTGTAATTAACAGGTAGACTGCACTAAGATGTGAGCAGGCAGGAACTACATTTGCATAATGATAAGGTGGTAATGAAAAGGACATATGTAAAGTTGTAGCTCCTGACTCAAGTGATAGTCATGAAAATCAGCTTCTTGATGATTTAAGAAAGAATTAGGAACTTAGTTGAGAATTACCCTATAAATCTTGGTCTCTGGGACATCCATGTTATGTTAGATGAGGCGCTTTATTGATTTTTTGTAATAGCTAATTCAGAACTATTAGATGGTGTAACATGCTGCTGATCATGAAAAAGGATGACAGAAAAAAGCTGTTTTTAATGACTTGATGTCATATTATGCCTTGTAGATTAAGTTTTTACACCCAAATGCAATCATTTCCAGTTCTTAAGTGAGACAGAACTTTTTCAGTCTAATCTGATGCTATGTTCTCAAAATAAGCAGTAAATTGATTTTATACTAATTAAAATTGGCTTATTCAAATAATACAAGCCAAGCGTGTTTTTTAATCTCTAAAGATTATCTTTCAGAGACTAAGAAACCAACACGTTTTTTCTTTATACACCACAATATATTCTGTAGCAAGGTTTTCCACAATCGTTTTCTTCCAATGATCTTTGAGATCAATACATCTGATATTTCTAATTCAGACAATTATTTTTGTGAGCATTAAATCAGAGATATCTTTCATTGACTTCACTACATGAGGTGATGAGGTCCCAAAAGACGTATGCAAATACAGTGCTGTAAAAATAGCAAGAAAACTCTATGATAAAGGAGTCAATAATTTATAGTTGATGGGACTCACTGTGTACTGTAGTTTTGGACTATAGATTAAGAGTTTCATAAGTCTTATTGTGTAATTCTTGATATAAAATCTAGAAACCACAGAAATCCTCAGGTAATTTCAGTTGATGATTTCAAGGTCAGAAATTCTGAGAAAATAATGAAAATTTTGCATGAAAAATGAATGAGTCCGGAGGCTGATGTGGTTGGCTTGTGTAGGAAAGTGAGGTTTTTGCCTTTCTGAGAAAAAAAATTATGAATGAGAAGAGCTTCAAACTTTTTGAAGAACTATAGTTATAAAGAGGACAAAGAAGCATGACACATGAGATATAAACTACAGCAGTGAATGGAATTGATGTTAAACTTCTTAAGACTGACAGCCAGATACTAAAATGCTACTGGCAATATCCCATGCCATAGTTATACCTATGATTTATACAGCCTGAGCAGCACAGTTAATTTACGAAAAAAACAAACAATGCAGGTTGTTTTGTGTTCACAAATCATCTTTTCTATTATCACAGGCACTGATCAATGCTGCTGAGTTAGCCTGGTTGTTTAAAAAAATGAAGTGTATGGCATAAGGTATCACTTTCTTTCGCAAGAGCTTTTTTCATCTCTTTTATTCTAGGACTCGTTGTAGTGAAACAGCAGAAAATTTCTGAGGCAGAAATAGCTTCTAGAGCACATGAATGCAATAAAGAAGGCATAGATGGGGATGTATACTTTATATATATTGCCAGATGTAATGTCTGACATATCGGGCCATGAGATTGCAAAGTTGTAGCTCTTGAGACTGCCAATGGACAGCATGGTTGATCTAAGGGATCCTTTAAAGATTATCTAACAGATGATCTAAAATATTTCTTTTCATGTCATCTTGTAATGATGCAGGTTCCAAAGATTTGGAAAGTCATTCTTCTGCCTTGAGTAATTTGAAATTAATTCAAGAAGAGTTTCAGATCTCTCTGATATGAAATGATGTCGCCAAAAAAGTTCCGACATCCTGGAATACTTACTACTTGGTCTGAGCTTCATAACATCAGAAACATTTGCAATTACTTCTGCTCAGTGTATATATGCCCGGGTAACCCAAGACTGTGACATGATCCAGAATAAAATCTTGATAGAAACTTTCAAATTGGTTAAAAGTATTTTTTAAAGCGTTCTTAAATTTTTACTACATCAAAATTATTTATAGGTGCATCTCATACAGTTTACAAGGTAAAATAAATTACTTCAAAGAAGTTTTTATTTTTTTTAAAGAAAACAAATGCATTTATGTTGTTGTGTTTAGTTTGTAATGTCAGCTTTTAGCTTGCAGTTTTGCCTATAATAGGCATTTGAATGTTAAAAAAATCATATTCATCTGTGTATAAAATATACTAGTGATTACATTGCAGCATGGTTAATTTATGTTAAATGATTTAAGAATGTAATTTCCTTAACTGAAATAAAACAAACAAACAAACAAACAAACAAAAAAAGGCATTCTTACTTAACAACAACAACAAGAAGACATATCTCCAAAAAGAGGGGCACAGTTCTGTAGCTGGGCACAGCAGCATGGAGGTGGGAGGGAGAGGCGGGCAGTGAAGCTCAATGTTGTTTAATTCACAGTGTCTGGGCAGCTTAGAGGATCACCCCATGGATATCAGAAATGTCACACAAACGCAGCAAGTAATTTAAGGGCTCAGCTGAGCTAGATGTAGCCTCTGGCTGCTGAATTCCTTCAGTGTGTCAGCTTACCTGGAAACACCCAAGGTGAGTGATACAGGTAGGAGGAACAGGTTGCTTCTGAAGAGTGATGGTATGCTCTTAGGGGCCATTATTGCAGCTAATACCAGAAAACATACTATGACCCACCTTATATGGCTTATCAGGAAAAGATAGACTACCTGATTTAAAGCAATCATAGGATTTGGGTTGCTTTAGCTAGGGTCCCATTTATGGAAATAAATTAAAAATAAGAAAATAAAAAATTATTAGCTCTTCTGCAAAGGATATTTATGCTGTAGGTAAGTTTTATAAGTTTATTTTATTCTTTGTACAGCTTTTGTTACAAGCTTCTTAACATTTGCACTGTTACACTTGCTATTACAAATAGTTAAAAAAAAATATTTAAAAAACCTAGTGAGTTTGTCCAGAACAGCTTGAGAAACTAAACTTTTTTATTCCAGTGATAGGAAACCAAGATTTTTTAAAGTGATATTTGACATTTCTGATAGATGTTAAAGAAGACTTCATGAAACAATATTGAGAGCAAACTTTGATTCAGGTGGAGACATCTCAGTATTCTCAGGGCTCAGTAAATGATTTATCCAGTCAAGTGTGATTTATAGCAAAAACTAATACACTGAAGTTCGTTTACTGTTCCTGTTAATATCTTGTGTTCAATGCAAGAGTATGAAGAGGTGTGAGGCTCAAACGTTCTTTAAAAAGTGACTGCACTACATCAGGTTGATACTGATTTGTATGACCTCAAGTGATCCAGTTAGATATTGAAGATCTTTCTTTGATCTAAGGTATATGATGACATGCAGTTACATAAACACAAATACATAATATTATGTAATGATGTCATGCTATATACACTTGCTCTAATTGTCTGCAACATCAGAATCTTCTTTTCTACCAGCCTCATACAGGCTGCTTTATAAAAGTAAAGTGAACATCTGAGAACACTTCTTATCAGCCCTGCTAAATCAGAGAAATTCAGCAAAGCTTTATACAACAAAGGTAATTTATACTTGTATTTTGTTCAATTATATTTAAAGAATTTTTCCATCTGTAAAATTGGACACAATACTCCTGACTTTGAAATCTCTAGGTACAGAATTTCAATATAAAAGCTTTTCATTACCCTTGAAAATTAGTCCTCAAATATCTGGCTGCTGTATCTAGGCAATGGGTCCTTAAGAAGTCTTTGTGTTAACCTGTTTTAGATGAAAATATCAGAAAGCTTATTTTAAGTTACATTTATTTTGTTAATTATTCATAGATTTTATTGTTGCTAGTTTAATTAAAACTTCTGGTGTCTTACAAGACACCTAAACTAATAATTTCAAGATTTCTGAGTTTGCATTTTTTACTTAGTTCTCAATAGAAAGAAAAATAAATAAATTAATAAAAAGGGATAATGTGTGGTTACTTAGTATAATGGGCTACAAAAGCATGTGTCTACATGTTTAAGCTTAACCTCTGTTTCTCAGTTAAGGAAGACTACAGTTATATTGTAGCCCATTCTTTTTGAGAAATAATATACTTCCTACTTAACTAATAGTTAAAGGCTTGTATGCACAAACATGGATGATTAACTGAGCACTCAGTGCTTGGGTAATACAAAGATGATTTGTGAAAACTGAAATTGTTTGTCCTTGTATGTAGTCTGAATAGTTCTTACTGACATTTGGAGGTTGTTTGATTTTGTGTAGATGGCCTTGTCACTTTGAGTGAACTTACATCAACCTCTTGGCATTGACTCTGTGAAGCTTTTCTTCAAATGCGTTAAGCATTATTGTCACTGGCATATCTTGTCTCATCAAAACAAACAATAAATGAATTCTAAATGCCTTCAGGACTGAGACTTATTGTCTCACAAAAGGAGACATTGATGCCCTCTCACTAAATAAAATAGCTGACCTTGAGGGGAACGGCAAGGAGACAAGACTAATTCTCTTTTACTTTTTACCCAGTCCATTCAAAATTAGATCCTCTTTTAAGATTTCAGGCACTATTCCAATTATCTGTTGAGGTTTGTTTGTAAAGTTTTTCTTTGTGGGTTTGATGATAGAGCTGATCTGATATTTATTTTTTTTTTAATTTTATTTTTTATTTTGGTCACACAGAGTGAAATGTTGCGTCATTCACCCAATCCATAATTTTGCACAAAATTTGTACAAAAGTTGTACATTACTTATGCAGATTATCGTGACTGCTGATTTTCTGAGCCTATTCATGTTAGAACTGAACCTTAGGTTTGCTACCTGTCACTCACAGGAACACTATTTGACCACTGTAAAGTAAAATCAAAATCTCCTCAATTCAAAACCTAAAAAAAAGTAAAAATGAGATGATAGATGATGGATTGTATTTATATCCTTCTGACAGTATTGGACAGTGGGTTACAGAACAGAAAAGGAACTTTTGGTTTATCTATTTCTATTTGGTTGGCTGAGACACTGGTACAGTCTGTTCTTGAAGGACTGCACTCCGTGGAAAGGGCCCATGCTGGAGCAGTTATTGAAGAACTGCAGCCCCTGGGAAGGACCCACGTTGGAGAAGGTCACGAAGGGCTTTGTTCTTGGGAGGAACCCCATGCTGGAGCAAGGGAAGAGCATGAGGAAGAAGATGCAGCAGAAACTAAGGGTTATGGACTGACCATAGCTCACATTCCCCATCCTCCTGCTTCAGTCACAGGGTAGAGGTAGAAGACTTAGGAGTGAAGATGTGTCTGAGTAGCAGCAGGTAGGGCCGGAGAAAGGTAGTTTTAATTTTGTTCGTATTTCATGTTTGGGATCAAATTAATTACCACAGGTCAAGTCTGTTTTGTCTGTGACAGTAACTGGTGAAAGATCATGCTGTCCATATCTTGACCCATGAGCTTTTTCATCATTACTTCTTCCCTTGTCCTGTTGAGTAAGGGGAGACCTGGTGGACACTACATTGAGATAGTGCTTGTTTGTGTGTGATTTTTACCACAATGTATCTATAAATAGCAAACATGACCCTCTAAGCATTTTTGCCTCCAAATTAGACAAAAAAAAAAGTATTTTCTAGCATTCTCTCTTAAAATAGACTTTCATATACTTCCCTTCCCCTTCAGTTTTTCTTCAACTAAAATTTTGAGGTGACTATAGCCATGCCATGCAGTTATATTCTGTTTGCGTTAGTATTTCCATGTCCCCACCAGAAACCTCTCTCTTGATGCTGTCCTAAGTTTGATATCATCTTGTCTACTGTGTTTTGGCCTCAAGCAAATAACTTTATCCATGTTACGACCTCCTGAAAATGTATGTTTGTAGCAGTAATGCTTATAAATGCTTAAAGGACAACATTCTACAGAAATTCACTTGAAAATAGAGAACATTGATACACAAAACAATTTCTTTGCCTTGTCATTGTCTGTATTCCCTGTGCTATTATTTAAGATACTTTGTCTTTGAAGGGACCTCTCTCTTTCCCATTCTTCACATTTTGCTGAGAAAGAGAAAAAGAAAAAATATGTGTATATTCATTATTACTTTTTGTAGGTTTAGGAGCTGATCTGATCAAGCCCTGCATGCCTTAGCTCCACCTGACTTCAGGAATTCAGTGGGGGCTGTATTTCTACTTTTCTGTGGCTTATGGCTCTCAGTTCTGTTTTGTACTTGGCTCTTTGATCAAGAGTTAGAGAAGGACAATTTCTGTTTAAACAAAAACTTTGTTGATAGTAAGCATGTGACCAAGAAGGAAAAAAAAAAAGAAAAAAAATAAAGGAAATAAAAGAAAATGCAACATAAATAGATGAACTACAATAGAAATCAGTATGGAAGACACTCTAATTAGGTAAAAGTTGATGAGCTGTGAAAACAAATAATTTAATTTGCTTTTATTTGTAAGAATACATTCCAAACAAATGGAGTGATTAGACAAAAGATCCTTGATACAGAGAAATGACAGATAAACAAGAGATCCACATCTTACTCTTGAAACTACAGAAAATTTCCTGCTACAGAAATACTAATTGTTCTAAGGATTATTTAAATTTATATGCCAATACTTTGACATTATTTATATGGGAAATATATTAAAAAATATAAATCCCCTAGTGCTCATATGCATCACACATCTAACAATCAGGAAGACTAATTCCCCTGATATTTAAATTTATTCATTCTTTCAGGGTTTTTGCATCTTATTCGGGAATTAAAAGATTTAACTTCATACAACTAATATTTGGATTTTCTTGCTGGAAACGGATGTTGCTATTTAAGATATTTCCAGTTGTGTGTATTTTAAAAACAGGAAAAGCAACGAAGTAAATTTCATAATTGTGAAATCACAGGGATGAAGTTTAAGCTATTTAACTGCTAATAATTTATTTTTCTGTTTCTCATTGTATGAAGTGCGGATAGATACTTGGCCTGTTCTGTTTCATAAATTTAAGCCATGATTCAATACAGATTAAACAGTATGTGCGTTTATTAAGCTTTGTATCTCTTTGGAGCTCTCCAGTTTGAGCAGGTTGCAAGCTTCAAGCAAAATTACTGAGAAATTCAACCACAAATTTCGTCTTTCTGATGTGTGCGTACTCAGCACTGGCAACACACATGTACATCATGGATAGATTCGTAATTTCACCACCACATTATCAGCTTATCTACTTGAATGAAACTGAAGTGAATGAAGGGTGATTGAGGACATAATTTTAATGCATCAGCCAAGATAAACAGTAAACTGAAACTGCATCTGTGTTATGGCACTGGGCTGAATGCCATAATACGATTTATTCACCTGCTGAGCAGTTGGAAAACTATTTCCATATTAGAGAGAGAAATTCATTTTAGCTTCAAGGCTTCAGAGAAGTCTGGACCATTAAAACCTTAGTGGTTCACCCACCTTGTGCTACACAGTCTGCAGGTGTGGCACCGTGGACCTTCCCTGAGGTGATGGGTCTGGACAGGGTGAGCCTCAGAAGCTCAGAGGACTTGGACAGCCGTGAAGTTAGATGGAGGAGCTTTGACATCTGCTCTAGCCTGAAGGAAGGAAAGTCTCTGTGGAGAAACAAAATTAGCTTTACACCTATGGTTTAGAGGAGGTAGCTGAGTTCTGTCCCCCTGGGACTGTAATAATTCCTCTCCATAAAGCCCAATATATTTCAGGTTTGAAAATGGGAGGCACATTTCTCTCTGGATAACTTTAATGGGATGTGTGTGTAAGCGGGGTTTACATATAGAAATGAAGGCAGCAGTATAGAGCAAAATCAGTTTTAGTTTACAGCATTGGAGGATATAAGATACAAAATAATTATTACATTATTATAAACTGCAGTTTTCCACTTGTGGCATTTTGTCATTTATTATGCATATTAATTAATCAGTGGGACAAGCTCACCAACTATGTGGTGCCTAAATGTGTGTCCTATAATTTCCACAGTTGTACAATAAAACTTACTCATTAATTAATACACACTCCTAGTTTCTCAGATGGAGGAAAAAAAACAGGAAAATCTTGCTGATAAGACAGATAAAAGCAATTTTTTGTGAAATACTCCTGAGTATATGCTCTTCATAGCTTTTCTTGCCAGTAGGTTCAAATAGATGCTGTAGTGGCAGGATAGTATTGCAAGTTCTATGTCTGCGTGTGTCTCTAGCTTTCATCTCATTAGGTTAAATACTAGCAACAAAGAACCATCACTGGCATAAGGCTAACAGTGTAAGCAAAAACTTACAAGCTGAAGCAAGCTTGCAAGGTCTGGACTTCCTGGGTAATAATAGGCTAAGGAGTTCACACAATGTGGTAACTCAACTTCTGTGCATTGGAATTACAATATTTCTGTTTTCAACTGCTTCTTTCTACAGGTACAGAACATATTTTTGAAGGAAAAAGAATTCCATTTCAGATTTAGTAAGTTCAGCGATATAGTGATAGATAAAAATATTTTAAAAGCTGTTGTAACATATGAAATTTTGAACCATTCAGATCTGATCTGAACAGCAGTGTAGATTATAATGGCATTTTCTTGCCATTTATTCTTATGGTCTCTAAGTCATTAATTAGAGTTAATATTGCCCAGTGACTTCAGCAGCCTCAGTGAAATTAACAGCACTGCTTCCAGAGTAAGGTATCATAAATATGACTGAGAACAGTCATTGTTGCGGGTTAACCTTGGCTGGCAGCTGAGAGTCACACAGCCGGTCTATGCAGATTAAGCAAGCAGTTGTGGTGCTCAGCTGCCAACCCAGATTAATCCATAACAGTCAGATTTCAAATCGTCTCTGTCAAGTCACCTGAAAAAAGAATTTTTCACCTCCAGTAATGACAAACCTTTGGGTAGATCAAACAGCAGATAGTTCAAGCAGTAGCCCTTGGGCCAGTCTGGACAGGATCAGAAGTGTGCTCTGCACTGCAGTCAGGGAGCATGAGTCTACCTGGAGCCTCTGGTGGAAAGAACACAGAGAGACCTGAGATTGACATCTATGGTTTTGAAGATGGGGATATAGAGGATCTAAAGTCTTCTACACCACAGCTGAAAAAGAGATATTAGTAACATATGAGAGACGCTGAGCCACTTCAGAAGTAATTGATATCAAAGTGCAGTTCCTCTTGGCAACTCAGTTACCTATGCTGTGATGAGTAGCCAAAGCAAGGGTCTTCATTGTACAACATGTAACCAACACGATGAAGAGTGAGTAGCACTGATCACGCAATGGGTCCAAATGAGGAACTCCAGCTGCCCTGGGGAAGATCATGGACTGGCCAGAAGACAGACATTACAAAGCATCATCTGGGAAGGTTACCTGTGCTGAGGAAACCTCACTGTATAATACATTTCCAGGTCAAAAACCAATATGCCCTGTTTACTGATGGGTCCATTGGAGGTGGAAAGATGCTTCAAGGCCAGGTTGGACTGGGCTCTGATTAACCTGATCTAGTTGAGGATACCCCTGTTCACTGCAAGGTGGTTGGACTAAGTGACCTTTAAAGGTCCCTTCCAACCCACACTATTCTATGATTCTATACTTTGTGAAGTCCTACATGACAAGTTGCTGAAAATGTCAAAGGAAAAGGTGAATTGAACTGGTTTGCAGAAGTGAAAGCCAAGCAACTGGCCCTAGAGATTACCAGACAAAAGTGACCAGTAGTCTCTCTCTATGCTGACTCATAGATGGTGGAAAATGCCCAGTAAGAGTGGCTACATCAATGGGAATGGATCAACTGCAAGTGCAGAGATATACTGATCTGGTCTGCCACATTATGCAGGACATTGCTGCCAGGTAGAGAGCCCTGTTGTAAAGGTACGACATGTAGATGCTTGTGTGCCTAAGAGCTGTGTCACTGAAGAACACTGAAAAAATAAGCAGAGTGACACACCAGGAAGTGGCTCATGAACACCAGGATTTGGAACATAAGGGTGCACTATTCATATCTCAGTGAGCCCATATAAAACTGGGACAGCTAGAGGGTGATGCAATGTGCATATAGGCTCATGATTGAGGAATGGACCTTACCACCAAAGCCATTGCGCAAGTTATTAATGAATGCAAACCCATAATCAAGCAAGCCAAGTGACTAAATGTTATTTTTTAGAGGATAGTGGCTGCACATCATTATGGGGAGGCCTGGCAGATTGATTATATCACACTGGCACAAACCCACCAAGACAAGCATCACATGCATATCACAGCGTGGGTGACCATCAATCTCTGGAAACATCCTGTAGCCCATGACACCATCCAAACAGCATCCTGAGTCTTTAAAAGCAAGTTCTGTGATGGTCTGGTACCCAGAAAGGGTCAAATCAACCAATAAAACTTATTTCTGAAACAACCTCAGAAGCACCTGGCCCAAGAAACATGGCATTGATTAGATGCATCACACTTTGTTACTTCACACCAGCCTTCAGAGAGTGAACAAACATGGAATTAAACACAGGGATTTCTTCAAGGGACTACTGGGTTGTTTGTTGTGATGTCAGTTCTTGATGTCTGCTTTATTAAAAAGAGTATTTTCAGGAAAAAAAAAATCAGAATAATATAAACGTTTTTTACCTTATGGCTTCTGGTTCTTCCCTTTCTGAACCCTCCTTCAGGAGGTCTAGAGGCCTTTTCTCATACCTCTTTCTAACCGGGTATAATTGTTCCTCAGCTGGTGTGCTGGGTTAATGGAGCAATTACCCTTTGCCTTGCTCAAGTTGACTCCTTCAAAGAACTGTCCAGTAGACTCTGGATAAAATAAAGGAGAGTTAGGGAAGGGGAGAGAGAGGAAACAAAAACAAAAATAAAATGAGAAAGGTAATACTTTACTGCTTGATGAGGTTACTGTAGAAAAGCCAGGGTATGAACTTGCATGAATTTGGAAAGCAGTTGATTTGTCTGAGTTTATCACAGGTTGCTGGTGGCAGGGGAGAGGTGACATGAGAAGGAGGACTCTCTAGAAGGTTCGATCCTTGCCAGTTCAAAGTCTTGAGCAATTCACACAAGGCCCACTCAGATTCATTTAGCAAAGCGGACAGCTGCGACTGAGGGAGAGCTGTGGGGAGCGTACTCACTTGTTTGCTGTAGTGGTTGGGTTATTAGGGTTATCCAGCTCATCTGAAATGGGGGAGGCTGGTTTCAATCCCTCTTTGGCCACTCTTGAAGCAGAGACTTTGGTCAGGTGTTTTTGCAGTCCAACTGAAGGCAGCAGACACTAGGATATTGCAAATTTTAAGATGCATATATAATTTTTCTGTTTATGTCAGTGTAAAAGTTAACTGTAAGAAGGAATGTGGGATCTTGAATGGAGGAAGATACTCCTTGGACCAGATGTGGGTTTCATGTGTTCCAATATAAGTGCCCTATATCCAGGTCAACAAAACAAATGTTTTTACCCCTTGATTTTGCATTTACCTTCTAAATAGGTATTCACCTGATTTTTGCTAATACTGTCATTAGTCATAGAAATTATAAGACAAGGTAAAAATAGTTTAGCTCCTCTATCATGAAAAAAGAAAAAGGCTGTAAGATATATAACTGCTTTTTAGAAATACATTTGGAAAAGCACTGTAAACAGGGTAGTTATATGAGCCAAAAGACAATAACGTTATAATAATGTAAAATAAATACTGGCCTATGTAAATTCAGACTGAATTAGAAGAAGGTTCCTAATCATAGAAATTTGTATAACTACTTTTCAACCATACTTACTCCATTTACAGAATGGATAACAGCATCCTGTTTCCTGTGCTTGTAGGAGTTAAATTGTATGCACAAAGTGGCCTTTCCATTTGCTGTACATTCCAGTGTAATTAGCACGATTGTCTTCTCCTTCAGGATGGACTTTGGTGTTAGGAGGCAGATGTTTCATCTAAATATCTCTGAGACAAACAGAACATTGCAAATATCTACTGGATGGTTCAGGCAAGAGTTAAAATCCATAGAGTGCGTTAACTATCAAGAAAATATAAGACAAAATAAAATAAATTCTAGCATATTAAAAAGTGAAACTGAAGCCATAAAGTTTAGCAATATCTTTGAATTAGCTATTTAGCCTAGGATATGGGTCAGTAACAAAATGTTTACAATCGTTACAGAGGTCAGTTGAGCTATGATTACAAGAGTAACAGTATACTTTTGCTTACCATTTAATTTGGTGGAATTAACCTTTAATTAACCTCTCAGCTGATGCTGTCAAATTTTTGTACTAAAAGATAAGTTTTACTTATCCCAGCTGTTTCTTCTAATTCCTTTGAAAACCCATATGTATATACATATATATGTTTTTGTTTCAGAGAATAATAGATAATTTTAAGAGATCCTTCTGGAACTGATGCCACTTCCCATGTTAGAGGGCCTCTCAGGGATTTTTGGTATTTAGAAAAGCCTTTGAATCCTTGGAAGCTCTAAAGTGAAACAACAACCTGAGTAATTAAAGGGTCACTTTACAGAAAAAAACCCCAGCAGACTAAATAATAAACAACTTTGCTGGGAGATTCCAAAACCGGTTTGTTTAATTCACTTTAGTAAAACTCTAAACATGTATCTCTGCACAATAAATTATGCTCTCCGAGAATTAAGTCAAAGTTCTAAAACAAAGCCCTATGAAGAAAACAGTATAGTGTAGCTACAGAAGTGAGTTATACCTATTTCTATAACAATGTGGTATCTACTCCAACATTTCTGGCCAATTTGGCCACATTTTTTACAATCCATCTGTAAAGACACAGTGGGACTGGTGCTTCAGGGAAGTGACAGACTTGCTGCACATCCCCGAATTGATGCCACAGCATATGGGATAAGTGTGTGTGACACAAGGACTTCCCTGAGTTGCTACAGAAACTAGAGCACATTCCCACAGCATGAAAAATTCATGCAGCCTATTCCCAGCTGCCTTCCTTCCAAGGATAAATCAGAGAACATGGTGAAAGAATTGTAAGCTGTAATAATGATCCTGGCAGTGTGAGTGGGAAGGAAGCTTTTTTCTTTTTCTTGTGGGCATGATTTTTCATTATTTTTTTAAAATGTTTCAGATTTTGGCTTTGTTGCATGCTGTTTACTGTAAATACTTGACACCTGGCATTATACACAAAAGTTGTCATGATCCGATCATGTTATTATATACATAATCAGTATTATTTTTCTCATTCTGATTCAATAAGCATAACCCTTCTAGTCAGAAAGAACTGAAGGAAACACTGAAAGTTTCAATTTTTGAGGAAAAGACTCTTTGGTAATAAAGGAGCAAGGGAAGTGAAGAGAAACTTGATTTTCTGGATAATGTTTATATTTATCCAAAGTAGTAATCATAGGAAAATTAGTTTTGTAACAAGATCATAGGCCAAATACATAATTTTCCTCTGACACTCACATATAGTTAACACATGTTCGTTTACATTCTTGCTGCAGGGTGTGGGTCGGATTTTTTCCCAGGCATTCTCAGCCGGAGTCGCAACATGGTGGTCAATAGGAGGTTTGCTACTGGCACTGACAAGGGAAACATTTCAGCCTTTATTGCTTTTATATGAGGGATCTGAAGAAGAACTTGTGAACTGTGGCCATCTGCTAAGTGTCTAAGCAGTGTTCTGTAATACCTGAAATTTATCTGTTCTTAGACAAATGTCAAAATAGATGAGTTTGAACTTTGCTTCCTTCACATTTCAGGGCACTATTATTTGGGCAATTTATGTGAAATAGGAAGCAAAACAAAACCAGCTACCTTGTGTTTATAACTGGAAATTAATAATCTTGACATTTAATAGTAAATTCATAGGATGAAAAAGTTACTTGTGTCTTCATCAGCTGCTTCTTCAGAAGCCTTATCCACTTCTGAAAATGATTTTTTAAAATCCTGAGGAAAAAAAATGTAGGTTAGCTTGTTTTAGATATGTTAAAAATGTAACTAAAATTTAGGATGATTTTCAGCCATGTTATTTTGAAACTATTTTAAAAGTTGTTATCTAATTAAAGTCAATATATTTTTTCTTATATTTTCAAACTAAAATAAAATTAGAATTGGGAAATTAAAAAATAGACATTTTAAGAACAAAATCTTTCAAATAAAAAATGAGGGGTTTGTTTTAAATCTTTCCTGCATTTTACAAACAAAAGGAGAGAAAGAAGAAAGTAGAAAAAGTCATTTATCCTGTTCTGGTTTTAAATGTTCTCAGTTCTCAATTGATTACAATATCTTCTTACTTAGAGGAATATGCAATTGTTGCAGTTCATTGTGAAAGCAACATTAAAAACAGAACCTTCAATTTCAGAGAAAATATTGAATATTGCTTGCTGAAATTATTTGTTACTTGAAGATGAAAGTTGATAATAGAGCAAATGGAATGAGGGAATAATGAGATCAGTAATTCAAAACCAACACATTCTACTTCTGTCACGGAAGTGTAAGAACATTAGACAGTACTGACATTTTCAGCTTCTGGAATCATAAATATATGATGAGCTGCTGTCTCATTTAATTAACACTACAAATAATGCTACTTAGAAAAATTGTACAAACATTTTAAGAAAAATTGTCTATGTTACACTGCATTGTAACAACTGCTTGTAAAGGTTAAGCTTATGTACAACAGCATCTCCTTGGCATCAAAAGAATCTGATATGTTTAACAAAGACAGACAGAGATTCCTATCCTTGCCAGTGCTGAGCTTTTCTAAAAGAGTTTTGATATTGTCCTGAAAATTACCAAAATGGTAGCTACAGAACTAGATAAGATTTGCAGAGTGTAATTAATTAGTACATTTGCCTTGAAATTTCAAGGCACAGGCTACTGTACCTTATTATGTCCAACTATGTAAGTGCACATAGTGCAACCCAATCAGTACAGTGAAAGAAATGAAAACCCAACACCTACACTACATGGATTTTATGGCATTATTTTCCTACTAGATCTGACGAGCAGATGCCCATTAGCAGTTTAATTTCATCTAAAAAGATGAAAGCTTACTCCCCCAGGACTGCTCTACAGTATGAACTGAAGTGTGGTAGATGAGGAAGGTCAGGAGAATATCTTCAACCACATGTTTCTTAGCTAAGTGAAAACTAAACGGTAGACATAACTTTGAGTATCATTCAAGGAAGAAGCAGAAGAGCTCAACAGAGAGAAATTAGAATATTTTGGAGCAGTATTTTTGAACATTTTAAGACTGATTCTCAGTCTGTGGTTGTGCTTGTAGTTGTTTTGCCATTTAAACAGAAACTGCAATTACTTATCTTTGGCTACTTCAGTACAGATACATTCAAACAATAGTTCTGACAAAGCCACTTTCATGCATTTATCATCAGTTGCAGATAAACAGGGAGGTCTCAGTTGACTGCAGGTTAGCAAATGTGGCACCCATTTACAAGAAGGGCTGGAAGGAAGATCCGGGGAAGTACAGGCCTGTCAGTCTGACCTCGGTGCCGAGAAAGGTTTTGGAGCACATCACCTTGAATACCATCATGTGGCACATACAGGACAACGAGGTGATCAGGCCCAGTTAACATGAGTTTATGAAAGGCAGGTCCTGCTTGACTAACCTGACTTCCTTCTGTAACAAGTTGAGCTGCCGAGTGGATACCGGAAAGGCTGTGGAGGTTGTCTACTAGACTTTGGTAAAGACTTTGATACTATTTACCACAACACTTTCCTGGAGAAATCGGCTGCTTGTGGCTTGGATGGGTATACTGTTTGCTGGGTGAAGAAGTGGCTGCATGGCCAGATCCAAATAGTTGTGGTGAATGGAGTTAAATCCAGTTGGCATCTGGTCATAGGTGGTGTTCCCCAGGGCTTAATATCAGGGCACCTTCTGTTTAATACCTTTATCCATTACCTGGATGAAGGAAGTCAGTGCACCCTCAGTAACTTTGCAGATGACACCAAGTTGGGTGGGGGTGTTGATCTGCTGGAGGGTAGGAAGGCTCTACAGAGGGATCTGGACAGGCTGTATTGATGGGCTGAGGCCAGTTGCATGAAGTTCAACAAGGCCAAGTGCAGGGTCCTGCACTTGGGTCACAACAACTCCATGAAACAATACAGGTTCAAGTCATTGCTGGACCACTTTCCAACATCTTTGCCAAGTCTTGGGAAACGGGAGAGGTGTCCAAGGATTGGAGGAAAGCAAATGTCACTCCAGTCTTCAAAAAGGGCAAGAAGGAGGACCCGGGTAATTATAGACCGGTCAGCCTCACCTCTGTCCCTGGGAAAGTAATGGAACAGCTAATCCTTGGTGCCATCTCAAGGCATATCAAGGATAAGAGGGTTATTAGGGGCAGTCAGCATGGCTTTACCAAGGGTAAGTCGTGCTTGACCAACCTCATAGCCTTTTATGAGAATGTAACAAGGTGGATGGATGATGGCAGAGCAGTGGATGTGGTCTACCTTGACTTCAGTAAAGTCTTTGACACAGTCTCCCACAGCATCCTCACAGCTAAGTTGACGAGGTGTGGTCTAGGCAATAGAGTAGTGAGGTGGGTTGCAAACTGGCCTAAGGAGAGAAGCCATAGAGTGGTAGTCAATGGTGCAGAGTCTAGTTGGAGGCCAGTATCTAGTGGAGTGCCTCAGGGGTCAGTACTGGGGCCAATATTATTCAGTATATTCATTAACGATTTGGACGAGGGAATCGAGTCTACTATCAGCAAGTTTGCTGATGACACTAAGCTGGGAGGAGTGGCTGACACACCCGAAGGCTGTGCTGCCATCCAGCGGGACCTGGACAGGCTGGAGAGTTGGGCGGGGAATAACCTAATGAAACTTAACAAGGGAAAGTGTAGAGTCCTGCATCTGGGCAGGAACAACCCCAGGTTCCAGTATAGGTTGGGAAATTACATATTAGAGAGCTGTGTAGGGGAAAGGGACCTGGGTGTCCTGGTGGACAACAGGATGACCATGAGCCAGCACTGTGCCCTTGCGGCCAGGAAGGCCAATGGCATCCTGGGGTGTACTAGAAGGGGGGTGGTTAGTAGATCAAGAGAGGTCCTCCTTCCCCTCTACTCTGCCCTGATGAGACCACATCTGGAATATTGTGTCCAGTTCTGGGCCCCTCAGTTCAAGAAGGACAGGGAACTGCTGGAGAGGCTCCAGCGTAGGGCAACCAAGATGATTAAGGGAGTGGAGCACCTCCCTTATGAAGAAAGGCTGAGGGAGCTGGGTCTCTTTAGTTTGGAGAAGAAGAGACTAAGGGGGGACCTCATTAATGTTTATGAATATATAAAGGGTGAGTGCCATGAGGATGGAGCCAGGCTCTTCTCGGTGGCAAACAATGATAGGACAAGGGGTAATGGGATCAAGCTGGAACACAAGAGGTTCCACTTAAATTTGAGAAAAAACTTCTTCTCAGTAAGGGTGACAGACCACTGGAACAGGCTGCCCAGGGAGGTTGTGGAGTCTCCTTCTCTGGAGACATTCAAAACCCGCCTGGACATGTTCCTGTGCGACCTCACTTAGGCGTTCCTTCTCCAGCAGGGGGATTGGACTAGATGATCTTTTGTGGTCCCTTCCAATCCCAAACATACTGTGATACTGTGATACTGTGAAGAGTGGCTGGAAAGCTGCTTGGCGGAAAATGACCTGCGAGTGTTGGTCAACAGGCGTCTAGATATGAGCCAGCAGTATGGCCAGGTGGCCAGGAATGCCAACATCATCCTGGGTTGTATGAGTAATAGTGTGGCAAGCAGGAATAGCGAAGTTCCACTGTAGTCCGCACTGCTGAGGTTGCACCTTGAATACTATGTTCGCTTTTGGGCCCCTCACTACAAGAGAGATATTGAGGTGCTGTAGAGTTCACAAAAGGGCAACAAAGGTACTGAAGGGTCTGGAGCACAAGTCTTATGAGAAGTGGCTGAGGGAACTGCAGCTGTTTAGCCTGAAGAAAAGAAGGCTGGTGGGAGACCTTGTTGCTGTCTACAATTACCTGAAAGGAGTTTGTACCATGGAGGGTGCCCATCTTTTCTCCCAAGTAACAAGCAATAGGACAATTCAAATTGGCTGCAGGTTGTGGCAGGGGAGGTTTAGATTGGATATTAGAAAAAATTTTCTTCATGGAAAGGGTTTTCAAGAACTGGAAGAGGCTGCCCAGGGAAGTGGATGAGTCACCATCCCTGGAGGTATTTAAAAGACAGATGTGGTGCTTAGGGAAATAGTTCGATAGTGGACTTGGTAATGTTAGGTTAATGGCTGGGCTTGATGATCTTAAAGGTCCTTTCCAACCTAAATTATTCTAGGATTCTATATAAACTGACAAAATTTTCTGTTTTACATCAACTTTGGTTTTGACACACAATCTCTGGTGTATTTGATAAAGTCTGTCTTTCATGAACACTTTATGATCTTCCAGCAATGAACTTATATTAAACAAAAGAGACAATCAAAATGTTTGCTAGGAGATACTGCACGGAAGTTGTTTACCAAACACCGTTTCAAAGTGAACTCATTATCATACTGTTCTGATATACTTTCACCATCTTTAATTGACACATGATTACATGTTTAATGCATTAAATATCAGTCCTTGCCACAGAGCACAACTTGGCTATGCTTTGCAAAAGTAATACATTTCAAGACTTAGTACAGACAACTGTATCAAAATATTTGGCTGCATGCAAAATTCTCAATGGCAGTGGTTGCACAAAGAATAATCTCTTAGCTTATTTTACAGAGAATTTACCTGTGTCATTTGTAGTTTTATTTGTTTATTTCTGATGGCTTGAAAAAGGAGGTTTTTTTGGAACTCTGTGAATGCTCCCATCAAGAATGCAGACTATTGAGTTATCTATCATGAGAGAAGAAAACTGTAAAATTCTTAAAATTTCTTGCTCAGATTATCTGAGAGTGAAAGAGGCAAACTGAAATAATACTATGGGTTTAGGGCCTTTTAGTAATTATTTTTCTTTCCCGTAGTTTATTTGTAAGCTCAAATATCTCTGTCATGATTTTTTTTTTTTCCATTTTTTGTTATTTCCACTCATAGATTAAGATTTAACCCACCTACCTTAATAATGTAAATAGAATTGCTTTTAGTTACATTTAGACTATTATACCCAGTTCAAAATCTGAAGTGGCACCCACAACCTTCCTTCTTCATAATGTTAAAAGCCCAAACCCAGTTTTAAAATGCTGCATCCAGACCTCTAAACCCCATCATCCACTCTGAGATGTATCTTCATCCACGAGTTATTACAGGCTCTTTCTTCTGTGAATTTGTTCTGTTTTCCTGCCAAGCACATTAATGAGACAACACCTAGTTCTCGAACTCATCAGTACTCACCTGACACCTCACAAATTGTCAAGTGCTAGCTCAGGCACTGAAGACCAGAGGTCTCTGTGGAGTTTTAACCTAAACTGAAAATTAGCAGTAATGTGCCTACCTGTGGCTAATCAAAAGACATGAAAAATTAATGTTTTATTGAGTGCTAAGAAAGGTTGGCTGAAAGGTTTGCTAGTTCTTCTTTCTCCAGCTGAGCTTGAACTTGTGAACTTTCTGATTTAGGGTATAGTTCCATGCACATTTTCACTAGCAGTAAAGTTAGACAGAGACCACCCTTGCCCTTCTTTCTTCTCATGACTACCTCTTCTCCCTTTACGTCTTTCTTTAAGTCTTTCTTCTTTTTTTTTTTTTTTTTTTTTTTTTCATGTAATTAAGCTGGGTATCTGCATGATCCCATAAGTATTCTTGCAGGCACGCATTTAAGGCAAAGGTGAACATCGTAAAAAATTATAGTCAAGCAGGAAGGTCTAGGAGAAAGCAGGAATTTCTAAAATAGGGTGCCAGAGAAAAAGCATCCAGGACAACTTTTGTTCAGTAATTTTAGATATGTCTACACTGGCAGTTTATTTGAGATTTAACCTGGTACACTCCAATACAGAACTAAATTTCCAGGCCTTCAGATCACAGAATCAGACTCCTCACAGTGGAGGACCTTTGGGGAATAAAATTTTAAAACCACTAAAATGACGAGAAAAACCCCACCTATGTATAAGAGCAGCCCTTTAAATTATTCATGTTGAACACGAAAATATACATATGAGTGGTAAGTAAGTAAGATATTTTTTTCAAGCTGAATTATTGCACAGTCCAAATTTTCACCATGTTCAAACCAGAAAATAGCAATGGCTCACTTGGGAAATTGTGTTCAACTACACATTATATACCTTGGTTTTGTGTGCACAAATATGTGCACACATTCTCCACTAGGCTGTGTAAGTAGGATACCTGAAAACGTGGCAGCTCAGAAAAAGAAATACATCTTTGGTCAGCCTCTCAGTCTCTGATTACTGATATCCCATGAGAGATATGTCTAAGATAAAATGATTATGCAAGTTGGATATCTAAAATCTCCCTACTAGTATGAAACACAACTACTGAAAGTCTAGTAACTGCACTTGCTGCTGAGTTGAGGTGTTCTATGTTCTGACCAGGTTCCTGAGGGAGTTTCTCTGGTGAGTCCTGGGGAAGCATGCAGACTGACTTCTCAAGATCACACCAAGGTGATCTTCCAGGATTTGACTTTACCTTATTATTTTAGTTATTCTGCATATATGGAGCCTGACTGTGATCTTCTAAAAGTGCTTGGAAACCTAAGAAAAGTTACCATAAGTTTCCGAATGATGCCTGTTATTCAGTGAAGCGCACAGTGCGGTATTCCAACTTTGGCAGTGATTGGATAAAAATCCAGTCAGTAGACTTTGAACAAGCAGTCATATACTCTTGTAAAAGAAAGTCTGGAATTTGTAATACGCTGATTTCTAAAGAAGGAAAGTTTAAAACCAGAAGCTGCTGGATTTCCAAATTACATGGAAATTAATTTTGTATTGATGATTAGAACTGATGGGCTGAAGAAAAACTTTCAGATTAACCTCAAGCCTTTTAAAACACTGCGTTTTTCCCATTCTTTCTCCTTATATGTTCTTCTAAACATTTTTGGACAGACTTTATTTTTCTATTTTGACTAAGGAAAGTTATGTGCTAAAAGATAAGATAATGTTGGATATCCTGAAAGGGATACCCCAGGGTTGTCAAACTCATTTTCACCAGGGCCCACGTCAGCCTCGTGGTTGCCTTCAAGGGACGAATGTAATGGGTACCCCTTTAAAGTATCATTTTGTTGCTTTTCAGGTCAGCTGTTTTTGATTTGTTAAACGGAACCTTAATACTTCAAAAGATCAGCACCTCTGTGCCGAGAATGACAAAATTGACTCTTGTATTTAATTTCTGTGCAGAATCAGGATTTTAGATTATGCTCTTGTTCATTAAGAAAAAATCCCAAAGCATTTTGAAATTAGGAAAATTTATTTCAAAACGGTATTTATCAGGTTATAATCAGTAACACTTAGTAGATTTGTCTATGCTCTCATGAAACCTTTTTATAATAATCTTTATGTTTCTGAAAACTTCTGAAAACTTTTAATAATTAATTGTTGTTTTTTTCTTTTTTTTTTTTTTTCTTTTGCTAGCTCTCTTCTGCTTCTTTTACATATTGTCTAATGTTACTGTTTGAACATTTTTCAGGAAGTTGGTAAGCGTGAAGGAGTTGCCAAGGAAGAATTAATTCAGAACTGCTCATGTTATCAGGGACGACCACAGCTGTATATACTCCAGTTAGCACCTCATTTGCTATGGAGACAGTTTCCTGCAAGCCATGGTTAGTTAGTCTCATTCTATCTTTTGGCTAAGCTGTAAATTCACAAAACAAAGTCAGTTTTGTGCTCACCTAGAGTAAAATAATAGATTATGTGTAATTAAAGAAGGATTTGTGTTTGTTCTCTTACACCGTTTTTCAATTATTTCTCATTCGAACTCCATTTAAGAGTGCCATATAGATGTAATTAAGTAAGATTGCCATTTATTCAGTTCGTATGAAAACTGAAGGAGAGAAGCTTTTAATCAACTAGCTAATGCTGGAATGAATTATACCTATAATCTGCACTGAAATGAAAAAGCAGCCGTTTTATCAGAAGATTTTGATTAACTGGCTGCTAAAAATGCCTATTATCCTATGCATAGCATTAAATGCTGCCCATTATGATTTCATAAATTCTCTGTCTGTGTGTACAGTCAGACTCTAAATAGGTGAGAATAGATGTTTTTAATAAATGTCTTATAAATTCTATATAGGATATGCAATATAGCCTTGTTAGTAATCTTCATCTTTTTTTCCCCTAATTTGATCTGTATAATTACTTTATTGGTTGAACTCACTGTGGTCATGCTTTAGAAAGGCTTCCATTACTTTTAGGACATCCAATTGCCTAAATAAGTCAGTAAAGATGAGATAGATGTAGATATCACTGATCAGTATAATTGATGAAAGAGAACTTGTTTTTAATTACAAACACAGGATTTCTCTCTCACACACACAGCCTATTTGTATCACAGCAAAGGAAGTTCTGCAAAGGATGTCTTTGGTTATTTACCTGACTCTGGGCTGCACACAGCTTTTAGGAATGAAAAGAATTCATAATAGCATTTGTGTATTAGTCTTATCCATCAGGTACTCTTTTTATAGTGAGAAGTAAAGTAATTACTTTTGTCTTGTGATTACAATAAATTATAAATTATCAATAATCATGGTTGCAAATAAGAATAAAATTGGAATTTTCAAGCAAGCTAGAGCAAACCACGTTACTCTAACACTCCTTGCTTTTTCTGCTGGCTCTCCAGAAATCAAGGCATTTTCCATTTTCATTTAAGGTCATGACCTCTTCTCTACCCAAGGAGGATGCGTGATGCTTGATGATTCCATGATGGATCCCACATCAGTCACAGACACAGATGTACGGCCACTTCCGTACCTGGCTCCTAGGCCACTTGTTCTACTTAGTGTCTAGCCTGGATGACTATTTACTAGCTATCACACCCTGACATAGATGTTGCCACATGCTGCAGTTGCTGGCACCACAGGCATGCAGATACTTATGGCCCATGATTGCAGCGCTCAGACACCCATACACATGCACAAATGCTCACAAAATAGAGATCCTCTCAGCCAGGAAGATGGTTAGAAATGAAATTTCCTGTAATAACTCTTCTGTAATCCCAAAACACTCTTCCTGCTACCACATAACACATCCTATATACCCTAGGCAATAACCCTCCTGCAGTCTGTAAGATGCTCCAGCTTTCTGTTCCTGCCTTTTTAAGGTGCTGTGTAAGGCTTTCAGCCCATGGGGCTGATGACCCAGGATGAGCTGAGGAAGTTTCATTGCGCTGCTGTTTTGCCTCCACTGGGATCCTTACTGTAAGTGGAACAAGACTTCATCACACAGTCTAACAATATGTGCAGGGTGAAGCAAAACTGTAATGTCATGTTACAGTGAGCAGCTTTGCAAGAACATTTTTTTTAATGTCTGTGCCTTTTAAACTATGAAATTATAAGAAAAGATTGTCTAGACATGTCTACCCTAAATTGCAGGTGGTCTGAAACAGGGATTCAAAGAACTAAGACATATTTGAGCAGATAAAACAGCTCCTTTGAATGCATATATTTTTAATATTTTTTTTTTCAGTTTTTAAGTATGCTTTTAGTGGTCCACATGGCCATTCTCAAGGGCCTTCCAGCTAAGCAGGGTGGGCACTGATTTCAGCCATACCCTTCTGCTGGTACAGAATCTTGGCCAAAGGTTGTCTTTTGGCTTCCAGTACAAGATGCTTCCTGCCACTAGGGCTCAGCAGTGCTGCAACAATAGTCTTAACCCCAGGCATCCCATCTTGTTATGACTGCAGATCATCCTATTGACATCATAATATTTTTTTCCCTCTAAAAACATACACCGTAAAATTATATTGAAAAGGAGTTGTGATTGAAGCACTTGGCCTTTCCTATTAGATGATTAATTTTAACAGTATGTGAGCAATAGGATATATTTCCTGCTAGAAGCTCAGCAAGCAGCATATAAAATCATTAGTTCATCTAGGGTACAAGTAAAAATACCCCCTTATGCATGTCAAACAGCAGCTTGAAAATGAGAACATACTCCCTATTCTCATAAGAAAAGGTAATTTTTTCTGCAAGAAAGTGAATAACTGATGAGGAATGCTTGCACATTTAGAGAACATATACTGCAAAATCATGAGCTTCTCATAAAATACAAAACACTTGACATCATTTAAAAGAATGGAGCAGAGGCAAGCACAGCTGAAATGTGTGTGATTTTATATAAGTTACAGAATTTTGCATTCACCTTACCCTGTTCCTTTACTAATGTGATTTCCATCTCTACTGGTTGTATTTGTGCCTCTGCCTCTCAATTAAACTTTGTACCTGCAGTGGCTTCAGTGAACTGACCACAGTCATTAACCCTTTCCAATATACCTGAGTTCAGCAAGTTCTATGTAACTTAGAAATTAGCAAAAAAAGAAAAAAGAAAAAAAGAAAATGGGTGAGTCTTTTGTTATGTATATTCCTGGTAGACAACATGCTTTGTTGACAAAACAATTTCCCAATTACCTTTATTGTTTAACAATTCCATAACATATAAAGCATAATTTTGTGTGATGACACATCCTTAAAATTACAACTGTCATTGTTATCTCACTTTATAGAGACACAGAGAGGCAAGGTGAGCAGACATATCTACAAACTGAAATTGAGGGGTTACTTTTCTTGAGAACTAGGTCCTAAAGTTTACTACTTTTGATTGAATAAATAGGAAAAGCCCCAAAGTTTAAATACAGAAAAGGTGGGGGGGATATGTTTTTTGCAAAGACACACTCTTTTTGAGAGATTTTATAAAACTGTACACAGAGTACAGCTGGAATATCTTTGGAGTCTGTTGGAGGAGATACGTAACTAGTTTAAACAACAAGTTTAAAATATTTAGTGTCCCTTCAAATTTGAGTCAGAGTCTGGCTTTCATTCTCACTGTGAGCACTCTAGACTGTACTGAGACGAAAGAAACATCATTATGGACAAAGTACTGAGGCCTTTGAAAAGAACTGATGCCACAGTAATTCTGGAGTTGTGTTGTTTTTCTCCAAAATTTGAAAAAATTCTGGCACATGTTGTGAGATTAGGACTTTGCCTGGTGTTATTGTGAAAAGTTTCCCACTGTAAAGTAGAACAACTTGATAGTTAGTTGATGCCCTTTTTCAAAGGGGCCTGCTGTGATTTAGCATTGCTCTCTCAGTCTAATTGGTCAAATGCCAAATGTAAGGTGCAATATAAATATAAAATATTATTACAGTGTACTCTACTTAATTGGGACAGATTTTTTATTGAATACCTCCCTTGTAACTAATTTAATCTAGTGATAGTAGATTGTAATGACTTCTTTTTAATTGGTCGATATTAGCATATATTCTGCAGAAAAGCTATCTCTATGTATGTAGTTCATGTCAAGTAGTTAAATAGTACTTTGACAAAAACAAACTTTAAAGAAAAAGGGTGGAATCCTGTACCCTTTAAAGAAATGATGAATCATGCTGTGTGGACCAAGATTGTACCCATAATTTCTGAGCACCTCGATTTACTCGAATTAAAACTGAAAGATCTTCTACAGGGCACATGGGAGGCTGTTTCCTAGAGAAGTCCAACTAAAGATCATGGAATTTACATACTTGCAATTTCAGGCCTACTCATCAGTAGCAGACAAAAAAGTTAAGTGTTCTTTTCTTTTTGAAATTCTGCAGACACCCCAGGTTCATTCATTACAATAACACTTCCACCCTTACCATGCCTGTTACAATGCCTCCTCAGGTAGGTCTTCAGATCTGCAGAGGGGGGCTACAGCCAGAAGTGCTGAGCATTAATACACTGTTCAAAAGAAGGTGAGTCACAGTTGAGTCACAGTGTGCTAGTTGGATGACAAAGCTGATTTAAAAAGCTCTTGCCACACGCCACATTGCATTGTTCACTCAGTTGTGCTAGTATTTTTGTGTATGGATCCCGCTGTAAGCAAGGTTACTGAAATGATTGAAGTTAAAATAAATGTGCAAAAGGAAAAGGTTGGTTTTTAATAGAGATGAAGTCAATCATAATCCCTGGAGTCCCATAAGTAGTTGTATTGACACAGCTGGTCCGATAATGAATGAGCAGTTTTGGACAGCCTTGTTGTAAAAACCACCCTGTTGTGAATCAGTAGCCTGAAGGACAACATTGCAAACTGCTTCTGAGTGCTCCTAGGTGCTGGTTATCAGTTTATGGATGACATGAGAACAAATTACTTAATGGAAGATGACAGATACCTATGATGATTGCTGACTGGTACTGCCTTTTAGCAGAGAACAAAGCACGTTGCTGTAATTTCAACTTTGGATTCAGCTCAGAGGCAGGAGCTACTGACGTTTGCTCTTAGCTCAGAGCAAGACTAGCTGAAGCTTTCCTCCCCAGATTCATGTAAGGAAGAATGAAAAGCAAATACTTTCAATGAAGAACAGAATCTGCCTGGCTCCCAGAAATGTTTGGGACACCAAAGGTGGAGTAAGTGTTAGTTTTGGGGTGTTAACTGTCATGTTCTATGTGAGACCTGCCTCTCTGCTTGCATGACTGGCAAATCAGCAGTCTCAGTGAGTCAAATTTTAGGCTTAAACCCAGTCTGAGTAAAGCATGAACTTAATACTAGATTGTCAGTTGAAGTGTCAAAAATGATTGTGATTAGCTGGTATAAACACTCTCCACAGTCTGTCCTTTCTCCACTTTTTCTCTGTTCTTGACATGTGAACTCTTCAAGGCAAGAAGAACCATCCCTTTGTGTGGAAAAATTAGCATTGTGACTATTGCAATGAGCAAATGAGGGTGGGTTTTTTTAAAAGTCATGGCTTTTTAACAGCTCCCACAGGGAACTTCTAGTTGGGAGAGAGCAGAAGGAAGTATTGGAAATAGGCTTGTCTGAAAAGACAGTTGCATATTTGCAGCTAAATGACAGTTATTAGACTTAAAAAAAGTTTCCTTAAAAAAACCCAATCTGATGCATAAACAGACAATATATATTTGGTCCTCTTCCTGTTATGTTAGCTGGAATGGGAATGTATAATGGCATAAGGTTTCCTGTAACTGACACAGTAAATCACATATTGCAAACAATAATTTATTCTCAATTTCTGTTTACAAATACATGTACATCTTCATGCATGTTCTGGTTTCCTTTTTTAAAATGCAGACTGAGATTCATAATACAGGTAAAGATAACTAAGAAAAATCCTCAAGTCAACAGCTTTGAAGTATTGAGCACTTTTGGTTTGAGATAATCTCCACCGTGAAATGATTCTGCTGCTAAGATGAAATTTAAATACTGAAAGGTCTGATAATAATAGGATTCTAAATGAAAATGGTCTTATAAGAATTTTAAAATAGAATTGCATTCATTGCTCAGGGGACAGCTTTACCACCTCCTGAATTGTTTTTACTGTATACATATTTCTGTTGCTTATTGAGCCAGCTCAGCACAGATAGCATACAAAATGCTTGTGTTATTTAAAAGACATATATAGCCACAGCATACTCTTGTTATTGATTAAATCCCTACTTTTCTGGTCAGGAAATGATCGTTTCAAGAAATTATTTGATTCCCAATTCTATACAGAAATCATAACCCCACATTTTAATGTGCAGTATAGTCAAATTTGAATCTTATCTGCCAGGTACTTCTCCTTACCTTCTCTTTTAAGTAACTGTTAATGGGTCTCAGGTTCTTAAGGGGGACTAGGTATTTGTACATAAGAATTTAGAAGACAGATATTTTGTGAAATATCTCTTACAAGCATTGCCGAATTTGTAGAATTTTTGTGGGACCTTCATCAATGACAAATCTGTAGATTTCATCTGAATATAATCTCTATTCTACATAGTTTGAGACTTTACTTCAGTTGTCTGTTTTACTGGCAATAAATTTTTGATGCCAGCAATAATTTTGCTCAGTATAACGGATGTGATTTGCCTTCTTGTCATTGAGTATTCTATCTGTAAAAAGAATATATTTATTCGTGTTTGTCTCCTTGCATTTTTTAGTTTTTTTGAATTCCATTCTTTGTTGCTTTTTGTACTTTTTCTCTATGGGCAATTTTAGCATTGTTTCTGTGTGAGTGGAGGTGATCCCTGGGGAGTCATCAATAATGTGATTCTTTGTGTCTTCTTTCATGCTTTTGTGCCAACATTTGGGAAATGAAACAAAACAGAGTTTCTAAACATTTCAAACTGAGAGCTAGCAGCTGAGGAAATAATTGTTGCCACTCTGCCTATTGACAGAATCATTTCTCCTGTATCTTTCTTTGTCCTTGATTTTAGAAAGGATTAGAAGTAGTATGAACTTCACTGCTTCCATGTCCCTGTACCAGGACTGAATAAAAAAAAATGCATTAATCAAGAGAAGAAAGCAAAAGAGCTGGAAGCCGAAGCCAGATGAATTGTAACGATGAATAAAATATCTTTTTTTCTTTTTAAACACTTAGCATGATTGACAAAACACCTTCTCAAGGGAAAAACATACTACTCCTCATGGCTTATTCTTCCTGTCCAAGTCTGGAGATTTTTTATTTGGAGCTATATTGTAATTCAATGTACTTTATTTTAGCTCAGGAGTAACTGCAAGGCCTTGTTTACGTAGTCAATCCGCTGGGCAATGACAGTGTTGAATGGTGAAAAAAGCAACTGTATTGGTATTTTGCGTGGAATGGGGTCGAGTCTCTGTGCTTTGAGGTTGCCTACTGGATTTAAGATTCTCAAGGTAGATGAAAGGGAATGATACTTTTGTAGATATAGACGGGGTTTAGGGTTGAAACTTCAATTTCTTTTCACTCTGAAAAAACAACACAGATGTCTGTGTACATGAATTTAAAAACCAAAGTCTTAACGGATTGATGCTAGCCTCAGTCTTGAGTATGTTAGGGTTTTTGAATCTCTGTGATTTGAACTGAGGCTCTTTCATTTGCCTTGAATTCTCAGGAAATGTGTCTCTTTTTTGCTCAGCTTATAGCTTCACAGGAAAAACAGAGTGTATTCTCTTTCCCTACATTTTTTATTATCTAGATCATTATGCATGTGACTTGGTATCCCTAACTTCTCTGTAAGGGTGCAGGTGGCCAGGGCACTACAAATGCCATTCTAATTCAGTTTAGCTTTCTTGAGTTTTTCCTATGGGCAATCATTTAAAATGTCAAGTGTGCTTTTTTTTCTTTTTTTTTTTTTTTTTTTTTCCCCTGTTTTATCTAAATACTAGTTGGAAATTAGAATGTAATGTACTTCTCTTGCTTTGAGAAAAAAAAAGAACAAACAACCTTTAAAGAACATTTTAGTAGTTCCAATACTTCCCTTTTTTTCCTGTTCTTTTCTGAACTGATTTTTTCTTTCAACAGCTTTTCTATCTTTGATACTCTGTTCAGTGACCTTGTCATATTAATGATTGTGGAAGAGGTCCTCACTCCTGCTTTTTAAAGAAGGAACCACTGGAAATATGTAGCAGCAGATGTGGAATCCTTACCACCTAAATATCTAAAAAAAATATAATAAATTTCCCTTGCAATATTTTTATCATATAAATGTTCTCATTACAATAACAACCTATTTTTAGTTGGTTTTATTTGACTGTTAAGATACTAGGTAGGAAGTATATGTAGAAATCATTGGAACATACTGGAATTAGTATAAAATTTGCATCATCTTGATGCATCAGACAACTGCACAAATACGACTATTCTGCTGAATTTGGTCTTTAGTTACAAAAGGTTATGAATTTTTATTGTGCCTTTTGGATAGTTGGTCTTCCTTAAAACACTTCTGTAACCTTGTCACAGGTTATATATGTGAAACCTGGTGTTTCTTTAGTCCGTATTCTAAAAGGAATGGGCACACTGGGCCATAGAAGATAGTTTAGAGTATTT
Organism: Columba livia; assembly: GCF_036013475.1. NCBI lineage: Eukaryota > Metazoa > Chordata > Aves > Columbiformes > Columbidae > Columba > Columba livia. The sequence goes on from NC_088603.1 coordinate 134,755,720, forward strand.
TAAATATCTTGGTCAGTTTAATGCCTCTATAGGTCTATTGATTTCAGTTAGGATGAATCTCACCTGCTCAATCCACACCACTGTGATTAATAGGTAAAGAAAGACAGCAGAAAACTCATCAGAAACCTGATCCTGCATATTCACTAGGCGAATTGTAGGTTATAAGTCTACCTGGAGCACCACTGGTTTCCATGAGACCTTGTAGCACAATTGTTTGCATATGTGGACCTATTTATGGGAGCAAAAACCAAAGTGATTTGTTCTGCGAATAATGACAGAAATCCTAAGGTAAATGCTATGATATACATTTCTGACAGAATATTTATGGGAAATTGTTAACCATGGAAACTGCAACTATGAGTAATTTTTGAGAGCTACTTAAGGCTTTTGAGTGTGTCTGACTTGACTTCTTGTGTATAATGGTATTTTCTTCTAGTATTCTAGCATCGAGGCCAAGAACAAGTAGCTGCACTAAACATATCTTTCTAGTACAAAGATTTCACTCATCCTCTAAAGTGATAAGTCACTTACCTTACCCTATGACAAGTTTGTTTCAGTGGTGGATTGGTGTCCCTATTTTAATTACATTTAAGAAGTCTCATATCTAATTTAATTTAATCTTGCTGTAGTTTCAGCTAAACTGTTGCCTGGTAGATCAATATTCAAATAATTTATTTTCATTTGAAACAGAATGTTAGTGTAATGCTAATGTAATGTAGGCAGAGAGTACAAATATACTTGTAATACTATATCAAGCTGTGATTGCCAGAGAAATTGAACAAATGGCAACATGGATTTCATTTGGTTGTCACAAAACTGAAAAATGACCAATATTAGAATTTTGTATTTTCACTGTCCTAAGATTTAAAAAAATTCTGTCAGTAATGATGTAGTGCATTTCTACTTTTTGTTAAGGGCCTTACAAATCTGATTAATGGTGTTGCCATGAAATAACAAGCAAGCGTTAAAAACTCATTCTTCCCTTTTTATTTTTTTTATACCGATATTTGGTGTTGATTCAAGCAAAAAGTATCTTTCGTCTTCTTAAGTCATGTAATGCAGTGAATTTTAGAAAACAACAGCTATAAACATCCACTGATTATTTCTTTATTTATACATAATATGTGTACTGTGTGTGCAGAATATCTCATCTATCTGCTTTTGGAAGGATTAATTCAATGTTTATAGAAAATTAAATATTTTTCAAATAAAAGCGCTTTTTTTTCTTCTCTGTAAAAAGGCTGACGGTCATACTATTATTTTGTTGTTGTTGTTGTTTTGTTATTATTTCTACTTGCAAGACTGCTGTAAATTACCTGGAAACATGAGAGCTTTTGTCCTGCTCTCTTTAGAAACGAGTTAATTTGTATGGCAAACTATCACAGCTTTCAAATGGCACAGGTAAGAGAAGTAAAAGCTTCCTCCTTACATCAACATGATGTATTAGAGCCTTAAAACTTTTATTTTCTAAGCCTCAATTCAATGGCTAAACAATTTTTTGGTTTAATTTTTTTTTTTAAATGAACACTTGAGAATTGAAGTACCTAATGGAATGAAACTATAAAGATTCAGAAATGTGCATGAACTAAACACATACATGTGTAATATAATCTTAGGCAGTAATATGATTTGTTTACTTACCATTATTAGGGTCATAGTAATCTTTCACAGGCACTTCCAATTATGTTTGTGCACTTCACTACTGTCTCAAAGCAAATATTTATTTATTTATAAAATAGTCAACTGTATGCATTGGTTAATTAAGTCAAGAATGACTGAAAACTTCGTCGTCTTCTGACATTCATTTGGACCCCATTTTGGTCATTGACTAAGAAATGGATGTCTGATTTCTGCCTTAGAAAAAATATTTAAGCCTTAGAGCAACTTAATTTTCAGCAAAATTACAAATATTACACTATAAAGACTTAAAAAGAAGACCCTTTATAAAGACACAAGCACTGGAGAAGGTGGCCCTTCTGTATATTTTCTTAATATGTTCATTGGCAGAACACATCAAACATAAGACAGTCCCATATTCAAACCCTTTTTCTGCCTCAGAACTGAAAATTAACTCCACGAGGCCTTGAAAGTAGCTTTATTAACCAATCTCTCGGGTATTTTGTGGGGTAGAGTTACCTAGTCCTTCCCTTTATCCACTTTGGATGACGTTTTTGAATGCTCATTATAATTTAGTAAGGTGTGAAGAGCAGGAGTAAAACCATAAATATATGGTGATGATGTACTGAGTGCTGGTGCCGAGACATTGGCAGTGGAGGCAGCAGGGTGGACTCTGGGGAGAGGCCGGGGCTGTCCTGTGCCAGACACAGCTGGTTCCAGCTGGGACCCATCACAGGGCACAGCTGAGCCCCTCAGCCAGGCAGGTGGTACCTACAGGCAAATGTATTTAAGAAAGGGCAAAATCCTGCACAAGCAATGAGGAGTAAGGAAAAAAGTGAGAAACTGCCCTGTGAGTGCCAAGGTCAGAGAATATGCAGGGGGAAAAGGTTCTGCATGCATCAGAGCAAAGATTTGTCTGCAGCCCATGGAAACATCATGGTGGAGAAGATATGTACACTTCAGCCTGTGGTGGACCCTGTGCTGGAGTAGGTGAATATTTCTTGCAGGGACTAAAGCCCATGGAGCACTCACACTAGAACAGGTTTATCCTGAGGGGCTGCAGCCCATGCTAGAGAGGGAGAAAAGTGTGAAGAAGGAACAGCAGAGAACTGTTATGGACTAACCCCATTCCCCCTCCAGGTACACTCAGAAGAGTTAGAAATGAAGCTGAGCCTGGAAAGGAGCGAGACAGGAATTGGAGGAAAGAGGTTTTAGTTTTCAGTTTTCACCATCCAACTCTATTTTTAACCCGGAATAAATTAAATTATTTTTTCCCCAAGTCAAGTCTGTTTTGCCCATGACTGCAGTTAGTGGTAAATGATTTCTTTGTCTTTATGTCAGCCCATGAGCTTTTCCGTCTTAATTTCTCACTCTGCCCTGTTGAGAAGGTGGAGAGAGAGAGAACAGGTTAGTGAGCATCTGGCAGCCAGCCAAGGTCAACCCCTCACAAACGGTTATGTCATTTCTATCAAATGGTTTCATTTACTGCTCTACAGAGAACTTAAACAAAGTTCTTGTTTGATTCTCGGAAACTTTGGTGGCAATACGTTTTGGTTTTCCTTTTGGAATTTATTTATTTGCTTTGAGGAATTTGTATTGGTCTGAATGGACAGACATAACTGTTTAAAAAAAATCTGGAGAACTAGATATACTGACTTTTTCTATGCTGTTAAAAACTTTTGTGAAATACAAAGTTCTCTAGACCCTGCCAGGCTGTACTCTGCAGCAGATCTCATTCACCTGGATTTTTGCAAAGTTTCCTTGTATGTAGATTATTTCAGACAGAATGTTACGGGTTGAGTGAACTGGACTTTTCCAGTGAAACTTTGGCTTGATCTTCAGTGCTTATGTAATTAGCTTGATCTCAAACTTGTCATAGATTTGACATGTTTACTCATAATAAGTTCACTTACATGAGTAACGCTTGCACGCCACCTCTGAAACACAGACAGTAACTGGCTACTGAGAGACACAGAGGATGAATGGCTTGAACAGCTTTTTGAACTGTTTCTCAGCTGTTCTCTGGCTCTGTGAGCACTAGAGTCCATTTCATGTTACAATTAAACGTTAGTTCAAACCATCACTGGAAGTGCATGCTTGACTCTGCTTTGGACCAGTCACAGCTAAGAGTGATCTTGCTGCCACTCAGCTGCTAACTGGCACTGGGTGATTGAGATAGCTTCTAATTGTGTGAGTACCTTTTCTCTAATTTGCACCAGTACAAATCACCACTTTCTTGTTCCAGCCCATGCTGCTTCAGAGGAGGAGCACCCCAGTGACCAGGTACCTATCCCCACTGGGATTCAGCAGGCTCCACCAGCTGCTGCTCCTCAGAGGTGTCCAGTACATGTCGTAGGGTTTGGTTGGTGCTGTGCATTCCCTCCTCAGCTTTGTGGCACAAACCGGAGGTGGAGAAAATGAGAGGAGGGTCACATAGACACTGATCTTCACAGAGGGATCACAGACTAACAGTGGTGGTTTCCTTTGGACTGAAGCTGATAGCAGATGGTGCAAACATTAATCACAGAGGCTCTGCAGTTGTTTTTAGCTGGAGCTGCTCAGAATGAATAAAAGAATGAATCCTGTCTGCAACTGCTAACCTAAAGATATGTAAATCCTTTCTGGCAAAGGTAAGAGTGACCTTAAAACACCTAACTATGAACTACAGACACTACTGTCCTTGCAGCTTTAGACATTTTGAAGCCTGCACATTTACTTGAGTCTTGCTTTAACACATACCTCAAGACTGTTAGACAGAGTGTTCTTTAGCTGAAAATCACTCATTATATGCTAAAAGGATTATGTAAGGCAATGTGCAAATGTGTAACCAATTGGTTCTTTAGGACTACCCTGAGTAGTGATAAGATTTTGTATGTAGTGCCTGCTACTTTTCTTTCTTGTATGTTGGCTCTATTCCAGAATCCGGACTTGTACAATTCTGTAATAATATAACATGTCTCTGTGCTAAATTTGGCTCATTTGTATGCACATTGGGTAAAGACCCCTATGTATGGGACAACACCATTAATATAGCCTGTTACTGACTGATTCACACTTAAGAGGTAGTTACTAACAACTGAGAAATGAACAGCTTCCTAAGATGCTTCTCAACTGAAGTGCCTTATTCCACTTCTTTTTCATTTGTAGGTACCCACAAAAAATAAGGATGGCAAGCTCTGTCATGAGGTCTGAGTATGGTTGTGATTTTCCTTGCTGTCTACTTAACTCAGTTGACTGAGCTAGTGCATTTGCTGCTTTGATATTTGGGACCTTGAGTCTCAATTGTGAGTAGTTGTGCAGGTCTTATTCCAGATAATATTCCCAGTGAGGTCTAGAATTGTATGTTTAACTGGTGAATACACACTGGACAAAGGCTGGAGATATGTGATTTGTACCTTAGGAAAAAAATACTTTATCAAGGATAGTTATCAGAAGTCCATGTCTTTCTATTTTTCAGTAACATTGTCTTCAATTTTGAGGTGCCCTATGCGTTATGAAAGCGGCCTACAGACTCCTGAATGGGAGATATCCCTTCTTGAGACACATGTATTTTCCATTCCGTTGTTCCATAAGAGTGTTCTTCCATGTTCATACTACCAGTGGGGGACCCAGTCAAACCATGGAATCTAACAGATATTGGAAGATAAATCAGTATGTTTCCATGAGAGTCTGAACTGTGTGAGTATGGTCCTTGCAGAGTATGGTCCTCCCTAGCAGAAAAGTTTGAAGTTAAACTCATAGAAGTTGGCCACAGACATACTGACCCCAGACTGATCCCAGAGCCAAATTATTTAGAGATGGTGGATATGCAAGAGTAGACCACAAATCTTATTTATATTTACCTGCTTCCTCAGGGTTAGATTCAGCTGATTTTCTCTGGAAAGAAGACGTAGATGAAAATAACTGTTACGTAATAAACCCCTTTTAAGCATTGACAGATGTGTGCCATGTGTGTTAAAATATCACAGAAAAAACTGTTCGTAGTCCAGGAGTTTCAAAATAGAACGTTCTTTCTAGAAAATAATTATATCTATGAGTACAGACATATATGTGAAATTCTAGTTCTGAGTGTTTGGTTAGTGGATGATAGGAACATTGTCTAAATCTTTTTGTGTGAATCTGTGCATCTTGCAACATATTCCATTACTGCTGCTGCCTTATTTGACAAGTTACTGCTGATGATCTTCCCCTGATAGCAGACCACAGGAACATTACCTACATATTTTAGGGAGGATTTTGTGACACATCCCCTAACTATCACTTATATTGGCTTCCTTAGAGCTCAGAATGTGTGCCCTTCCTCAGTTAGAAAGTTAATTCTCTGCTATCCCTTGGAGAGAAGTTTGATTGTCAGACTAGATGAAGTGTGCATTACACAGAATGGGGCTGCAGTAGAAATAAGACCAATGAGTACTGGACTGATGACAATATTTCAGAAGCAAAAATTGATTGGTAGAAAGTAGGGTTTATCCTTCTATTCTTATAACAAGAAAAATTTGATGTCACATTTCTCACTTTAAACCGTGAAAAAAGTTTAGTTTTAGTTGTGCTTGTCATATTCATCTTGGGTCTGTATCATTGGGAACTCTGATACTTATCACCAGAGCTGTAATTTTTGATAAATTTAGTTATAAAGTTTTGGTAACATATTAGCCAAAAGGAAATAAGGTTGGTTTTGACAAATTGATCTAGAAATCTAAAAGAAATAAATAGTTTTAATTTTCAAAATGGTCCAGCTAAGTTACATTTTTCAGATGTCTTATTTAAATGAAAATTCCAAGATTCTCACGTCAAAATGAAACTTTTACATTCTAAAATAAACTTATGTAACATTCATGGCTAGAGAAATTAAATATCTTCAATTAATTCACCTGTTTTTCTTGTTTGCTATTCTTTTTCTCTTCATTTTGACCTATAACATAAAAGCTTTTCTGAAACCACAGAATTTCTCGTGGTGGAGACTTAGTGCTCTTCTCAGAATTTCTTAAATTGAGTTTTTTCAATTTTCATATATTCAAATTCAAATATTAATTTCAATTTTGCTCATAACTTTTTGGAAATGTCATTTCAAGTATCTTTTCCACCTCCCATTTAAGACCTAAAGGAACACTAATGAGAACAGAGGTTGGATATGTTGAAAATAGGACACCATTTGGGGAAATATTAAAAAATACAGGACTCAAAATCGCTAGAAAACCTAAACTTATCCTTATATTGTGTACTGAAATAGGCTCAGTTAAGTCACTAAATGATACACATAGGTCTGGAATACATTTTTGGGAAATGAACCTAGTAATGTATTTTTTGGTATACAAAAAGACAAAATGCAGTAGAAACACAGCCTGTTGTAACAAAATAAACCCATTGCCTGCTTTAGTTTCTTGTGAATGAAAGCTAAATACGTTCCACAAGGCTGCAGTGCCCTCCTAAGAAAACAACAGCCAAATGAAGTCACATTAAATATATACATATATATATATTCTTCAATGTACTTACCTGTTTTGTGGCTGTTCACTGTTCATATTTATTAGTGTTTCAATTTATTTCAATAGCCTATACAAAGAAATAACATACAAGTACCATTTTTCCCTGCCAGACTCCCTCTCGTGTCCCCAGCGGCACCAGGGAGCCTCCTGCTGCAAAGCTCCATTCACACTGTTCTCTGCCACCAGCGTCCTTGGGAACACAGAGTCACAGAGCCCTCAGTGTTTTTCTGGCAGCGGCACAGAAGGTGCTGCTGAAACGGTATTTTAGAAACTCACTACCCTAATGTATATAGCAATTTACAGGAATTTGAAAGAATTCCCAGCATAACACAGCTTGTATAAATACTTTGATTGAAAACTTTCAGAACCTATGTCATTCTGAGGAAATGACTGTTCTCTCTTGCCTCTGTATATATTCTTTAATAGTCTGCTTCTATAACTTCTGACAGACCATAAGGTTATCTTCTGAAGAAACTGGAAAACATTTACAGACTATTTGAAACCACTGATTGAATCTGAAAGGCTTCAGGAAGCTTGAAACAATTACGCAGTGTGATAAGAAAGGGATAAATTTTTAGTATTACCAGTGAATGTGTAAATAAATAGTGAAGCAATTTAAAGAAAATACTCTTTTAAAACATCCCACAAGAGCAACAAAACATATTTTGGTGGAGAGGGAGTGTGCTTTTGATCTTTCTCAGCCAAGAGGCTGATTTTAAAGGAAGGGTTGTTTGTCCTGCAATGAATACAGAGCAATCTTTCAAAATGCTAGTACCAGAATCCAGGACCTTCTGCACTTCACTGTCAATCTCTACCATGAGACCTAAAAGATCTTGGTTGTGTAAGTGTGAACTGAATCACATCCTGAGGCTGCTGCCCAGGGAAAACAGCCGGTAGTTGTCTTCTTTTGACCAGCTATTCTCAGAAGTTGCATGTATTCCATGCAATATATACATATATATATTATTTTTTTTTCTTCTGGTAAATATATATTTGTGTTTCAGCTAGCAATATTTCAAATATTTCTGTTTGTCCAGATGATATTTAGTTTCTTGTATTTTAAGAACAAAATGTAACAATAATAATATCAATAAAAATTCATTAGTTAATTAATTTAATAAACATTCAACTTATTCAAGTGAATGCTTGTTCCCAAGACAATAGACAGAAATCAAAGATATGACAAACAAGGCTGTGATAACTTTTTCACAACTGAAAAAAATCACATATTTGATTACCCAAAAGAACAAAAAGATTCTGTCATGTATTTCGGGGGGGCAAGGGTTGGAAGGTAATTAATACAACATCTCGTGTAATGCTTACCTGGTAAATTTCTGATTATTCATCTGTGAAAGGCCATTACTGGTAAGGAAAGTGTACCATGTAGTACAATGTAGCTATTGGCATCTTTATTTAATTTTTCAATACTCTACTCTATTGGAACTCATCACACCTTTAAACTAAATGAAAGCACAGACATCTGATCATTGTTTGGAGGAAAACTGATAAATAAGGATGAGGCTTGAAAATTATCCAGACCTTAAGATAGCAAAATACTGTATTATCACTGGTCTTGATGGGCAGCTGGGATCAGCAAGAAAAATCATTCATATCAACTGTAGAAGCAAATGAAGCTTGGACTTTTATTCATTCAAAGCCCTGCATAGTTTTGACTAGACTTTTATCTGCTCTGATTTGACTGTTTGCTCTAATCTTCCATGTAATTTAGAATGGCTTTTCCACACTTGCCCTTCTACCCTTTTTCATTGCTCTAATGTCCCCTCATTTCCTTTTTCCTCATCTTTCAGTCTAGCTTCAACTAGCTCTAAGTATCCTTCACCCTATTAAAAATGTGAATTAAAGCATTGTTGCCAGCTATCAGATAATTTATTCTGTCTGCCTTTTTCTTCTGCCTTCCTGTGTTTGAATTGTTTTAGCTCACAGCCCTTTCAGATAAAAACGTGTATTTCTCCAAGTAAAGGACATAACAAGTTTGGGCTCCATGCTATGTTGATCCTTAGTTACAGTCCTAAGAAGCGTGATTCGTATCCATAATAATACTCGATGTCAGCTTGAATTAAATACACTGCAGTCTGTGTCTGACATATGCGCATTTTATAAGTCCTTAGAAATGAAATTGACCTTAAAGAGAAGACTATCACATGGGCACTACAAAGCTGCTATGTTAATATTGAAAATTGCTTATCTCAAAACTAACATTTATGGGTTTTTTTATTCCATGCTGAGAGCATCTGCATACATAAATGACCTCTACATTTGGAAGTATAATTTCAGTACCAACTAGATCACAAATTACATTCTCAAGACCTTTCAGTAGTACAATTTGACTTAATGTCTGTCAGGTATTATTCTGAACATGTATTTTGAACACACGCATGTAGCTTACTAGGTTACATGCAAACTAAATCTGTTAGAGTTCACCATCCAGTAATTCACAAAGGATGTAGATCCAGTCCCGCTGAAATGCATAGGAATTTCATCATGGGCTTTCAGTTATGTGATGCTGTGAATAATGTGATGTTTCTGGGTTGTACACATTTCATTAGAAAATTTATACTGTGCTGTCCTTTTATAAAGACCACATTGTCACATTATAATGTAGACTGAAAAATCATGCCATTGTTTAAGACATAATGAAAACAGCCTGTAGGGTATGTCTGTTTTGCATTTCTTCAACATGAAGCGTGGGAGATAAAAGAACTTCCCATCCAATATAGGTACTTCAATGGTTGCCATCCCTGAAATGGCTGAATACAGCATTCCTTTACAGCTTTAGGCTGTGTATTACTATATGGCATAACAAGAACTGTGTTTGAGCAAATACGAACCATTTTGCGAGAATGCCTGTAAGAAGAGCAGAATATAGACAGAACAAGGCAGAAGGCAGGAAATTTGAGTTACTTTATAGCTTCCTCAGAGAGGTTTCTTCTGGTTTCTAATACCGATGATATGCTGAATATGTTAATTCAATTTACTTTTATATCATTATTGGTGGAGGTAAAATAATGATGCATTAAACTCAAGCTGAACTATAATAGAAATCTCATATTCATTATACATCTATTAAAACCAAGTGAGTTCATTTTACCACTAAAATAAAACCCAAAGAAATTCAGGAAACAATTGCTGAACTGCTATTTTAAAGTGTCATCCATTGAGTCAGTCTCTGTAAGTAGAGATTGTCTTTGATCTCTTTCCAAAAGCAACCAATCCTTTAACCGTCCCAGAGGAAAAACATTTCAACATAAAGAAGTAAGCCTCCTCCTCTTTCAAAATAAAAATGTGTTTAATACATTAAACGTTTTATTTATGTGAGGATGACTGGGCACTAGTACATGTTACCTAGAGGGGTTGTTGAGCCTTCATCCTTGGAGATATTCAAGAGGTGTCTGGACAAGGTCCTGGGCACTCTGCTCTAGCAGATCCTGTTTCAGCAGGTGGGGTGGACAAGGTGACATCCAGAGGCCCCTTCCAATCTCAACCATTCTGTGATTAAATTGTAAATTATATTTTGTTGTTGGAATCACCTTCCCACTTCCTCTCCAAATTCTCATGCAATACATATATTGCTCATTGTGCAATGGCAAGAAATCCATAGCTGTAGATGGTGAGAAGAAAGGATTTGGGGATATAGCAGCTGCTGATAACATACAAACTGGAGTCAGTCCTAGAAACCTATTATGCTTCAGAAAATGCTTTCTGCTAATAGAGACTGGGAAAATTTCTCTACTATTTGAAAGATTTGCTTTAGGTATTTTAGGAAAACATTGATAACTGTAAATGAGGATGTTTTACCATGGCTGCATTCATGTAAACATCCTTAGCATGAGAAAATTTAGTTTTAATTATAGCTTATTCTAATATGTTAATATCTTAAAATATTATATAATGTTATTTTTTGCTATTTACGTAGGAGGATACTGTAAAAAATACGAAATAGAGTGTGGGAGATTTAAGAAAGACATTTTCTTCATATGGTTTTGTACAATTGTCAGTCTGACACTTCTTACATATAGGCTTCTGCTGTATGTGACATTTCTTGGGCCATATCTTTACTTTGAAACCCAAGAGAAATAGTTATTGTAAAAAATTCTGGTTTAAAATCAATTTTGTGTATGCCAGTTTTTATTTAAAATGTTCTTTTTGTCTAAATCAAACCTTCCTCATTGGCATGCTGGAAAGCACCCCTCTAAGCAGCATGTCTCTGCCAAATTTCAGCTTCCTGGACCCAGCTATTTCTGCACTAGATCTGTTTGCAAAAAGTGGCAGTGAAATATAGGATGATAAAAGTGTTTTGTTCAATAGTTGTAATTTCATTCAGTCTGAACTGTTTCAACTCCGCCTTCTCATGTCCACAAAATTTTCCTTGAACAGATACTAGCTCTTGATAGTGGGATAGGAGACAGAGAAAGGCTAAGAAAGAATTAGTGGAGGAAATGTCAGGCAGCCTTTACTTCTCCAGAAATATTTTCACTGAAAATATCTGAGTATAAAATTTATATAATGTCCATGGTGTCTTGGAGGACTTGGTACTATAGCTACATTTTCCTCCATATTGAAGGACAACACAGACGTCTCATTTCATTCACAAACATACATAAAAAGTTCTTAGTGGCCCACCAGTGATCTACCTTTTTCCCCAGTGCACACAACTTCTCAGAGGTCTCTGCATTCCCAAGTGAGTGAGATCTTTCTCTGCTTGGAAAAACGACAGGAGATACCAGGGTTCTTATGGCTATACCTAAACTAGCGGAGTAGGCTACATTTCTGCATCTAGGTGAGTGCTGTGGTCTGTACTGGAGCTGATTTGACCTTCGTATACACCAGCTTCTTCCTGCTGCTTGAGAAAGAAGGAAGGCAGTGGTGTGAGAAGACAATGCACTTGGGGCATGAGTCTCATCTAGAGAATCGAGGCACTGGAATCCTGGAGGGTTGCACCAGGATCAAGCTCTGGTATAGTATCTGTTTGACTTGGACTGGCAGCTTGAGAACTCTGCTGCTGTAAGCATAGGAAACAACTTTTTGTGTGCAGAGTTGTCATCATGACTCACTTCATTCTTGAAACCACATCCTAATTCAGGTTAGAGTTATTGTTTATGTTTTGTTTCCTTCTGTTTTAAGAACTGTCTAGTAGGTCTAAAAGACTTGAAAAGGCTAGTCAGTCTGCTCCATTATTTGAAGTTCAACTTGTGGCCTATTTTAGCCCAGAGTATGCTGTAACATGAGAAAAACTGACCAATGTCTAGACAATAGTGAAAAAAAACCACTCTGACTACTTAAATATCACTGATAATGAAGCTTGGGGACTGTCATACGCTGTTTCTGTTAGGTAGACAACAGCTGCCAAGTCAAGATTCAATGAATTATATAAAGTAAATGAACATTTCATGTGGTCAGATTGTTGTTTATTTTGTCAAGTTGCTGGACTGGGTAAACTTTTGTCTTTTTTTAAATAGGTCCTCTATCATTTTCCCATTTCAGACTGTGTTAGTTGTTATGGAAACATATGTCATTGGCATGAGTCAAGCTTAGTCATAGCCACATGAGCAAAATAAAGCTGGTTTATATATTAGTTGAATATTTATATAAAAGTTTGGGAACTAATAACAATTTTTACAATGTTTGTGGATGTGCATATGTGTGTATATACATAAATGCATATACACAACTCATGAAGCTGTGATATCTAGTTTTTTATCTTCATAGGCTTGAAAGGAAGTTACACGAGGTGTTCTAAGAAAGACTCCAGTAAAAAACATTTGTCCTATTACCATATTTTATATTCTGTATGTCATATATTCTGAAGTGAGGTCTTCTTGGAAGTGTGCTAGGGTTGTGCTAAAATGTATAGGATATGTAAGAAATACATTGTAGTAATTATTTTTACTTCATTTCCCATACTGTTCTCATTGTGGTATTTGTTTAGTGCATTTCAGAGTAGTGGTCATATTTTTCCTTGCTGCTCATTCTTTCCACAACTGTAGAGCTACATGCTAGCCTGAATGAAAATGAAATCAGTTCTAAGGGAAGATCTATGGTACAGGAAGGTAGAAGATGTTTTGCACCTTTTTCACACTATATAAAATTATTTTGTATGAGCTGAGGACAGCTACACAAGAGATAAAGTAAAAATAGCTAGAGATTACACATATTTAATATTAAATTTAATGTTAAATGTGTGTAGTCTTTGATTTTTCAAAAATATCCTTCAAACGTCAATGAAAACTCCTTGATTATAGCTGAATAAACACCCAGGAAAATAGTGGCATGTATAACTAACCATAAATAACTATAAATTATAATATTTTTATCACCTAGGAGGTAGAACACACATATAAATTCAAAAAAAGAAATGCTTATCTATAGATGAAATGCATTTGCATGAAGATATTGGCACAATCCTTGCAAGCATGTAATTATTTTTTTAAGACTTTACATTTACAATAACTAGTTACTTTTTGTTTTAGAAATCTTCACCTGAGATTCAACTTTGTTTCATTATGAATTAGACAAAATCTAAGGCAGGTAAAAGTGGGAATTCTTATATAAAACGTCTTTGTAAATTAAAATTAATAGAGCTAAGGGTATGATGACTTACCAATGGCAGTGCACGCTTAGCAGCCAGATTAATTTAAAATGTGGTTTTGAGTTGTAGCTCTGGCCATTAAGTTCCATTCCCTCTTTCTGACTGCCTAATCATTTGATTTTTAAAATGTCATACCTGGGAGAGCTGATCTGAATTTCTTGAAAGTAACAGATTTTGAAAGGATTCAGATTCATCTCACCTGCCCTTAGACAAATTAAACTACATTTTCAATACCAGCACAGTTGGCGAGGCTGGGCTGGGCTGGGCTGGCAATTAAACAGATGACAGATTTTCCTTTGCCTCTCCAAAAGGAAAGGAGAAAAGGGAGAAAGACTTATGGGTTGGAAAATTAAAACAGCTTCAATAAAACAATAGCAATGAAAAAGAGTATAACAATAATAATACTATTACTAATAATACTAGTAATAATGATAATAGAAATAATGAAATATACAAAACCAATACTGAGCTTCACCAACGATGATTGTGGAATTGCCTGCCATAGTGGTAAGCACCACTGATGCTGCAGGGTAGGTGCTGGGAAGTCCTGGACAGGACTCAGCAGCAGATGGAAACAGGATTCAGGAATGCATGGATTGAAATTGGAGGCAGATGAACTGGCAGAGTCCCTCACAGATGCCAGCCATAAAAGAAGACAGTGCAACTCCTGTAATCCCTCAGCTTTAAACTGAGTATGACATGTATAGGATGGGATATTTCGCTGGTCAATTTTTGACCACCTGTTCTGTCTGGTCCCCCCTGAAGATGCCACCCTTTCACTTGTGGAACATAAGAGATTTAGCAGTAACCTTGGTTTCTATAGGGATAAATATAAGCACGGGCCTTTCCACACACCATACCTATCATTACCTTGGTAACAACAGTAAACATCAAGTGTTATCAATTCCAGGAGCCAAAACCAGAACAGTTGTCAAGACCAACTTTATCACTATGAGGGAGCAGAGTAGAGGGCTTCTTCCAAGAATACGTAATGAAAACTGTGTTAGTTACCTAGTTATTGATGGGATCGATTAATCACTTCCTTGCAGTGCTCATCTCTGTGCGCTGACTCTAAGTGAGACTTCAATAACAAAAGTAAACTAGCTACAATAACTAGTAGAATCTTACATTAGATGAAATCAATCTTACTTATTTCGAAAGGTCTATTTTTTTTTTGAGACATTTCCTCAATATGAGATCATAACTTAATCACTGTCCTCCTTGGAACTAATGAATTCTATGACTGCTGTATCAAAAATGGTTTTCTGCCTTACTTCAGTGTGTTAGTTAGCTTTGTCATTCAAGGATTGTGAAATTTAAGCTTAATGTACTTTCTTTAGGTCTCCATTGTATCAAACTTTTGCTTTTATTTGTGCATTGCATCATTTCACAAAGATGTCACCCTTCATTCTTTACAAGGTAGGTTTATTTATTTATCTATTTATTTATTTTCTCTGACAGTTTGTATTATCTTGGCTGTCTCTTCATAAGTTTTGTATCTTTCCCAACAGCTTATAGTTTCTTGATGGTTCCCCTGATACTTAGGAGGGTTTTCTCTACTAATTACATGATTCTCAAAATAATTCCTCTTTATTGGTATCTTCACTTTAAGTTCAGGATGAGTCGTTTCTTTGTTTCTCCCTGTACCAGTTGCAATAATGTAATTTAGATCCTCAAGAAAGATTACGGGTAGGTTTTTCAAATGTGTTAAGCCTTGTCTTGTCTCTTCTCCCATTATCTCTCCCTAACTTCAGAGGAACAGAATTAGGGAGAAACTATCAACTTTCATTTAGTGAAAAGCAATTTTTTTTTTTTTTTTAACTCTTCCAAGATGTCTTAGAAAAGGTGCCACCCAAAGATCCTCTGAAACTTGTAGACTTAGGTAATAGTTTATTTTTTATTTTTATTTTTATTTTTATTTTTATTTTTATTTTTATTTTTATTTTTATTTTTATTTTTATTTTTATTTTTATTTTTATTTTTTAAATTTTTATTTTGTGAAGGGCAAACAGTCAAAGCCATTTTGGCTATAGGAAAATGCACACTAAACCTGGCTTAGCTGGCTACTTGAACTGGATTAACAGCTGCTTTACCTCACTGAATAGAAAAACTATACCAGTAATTCATTTTGATCTGTGTCTAATTTTATTAGTTTTATTCCTTCCATCTATGGGGAAATATTCATCTATGGGAAAAATTTCATGATTACTTTATGAAATTTAGGATATATTTAATGTAGATTAGCACAACTTCACTGGAGCATTGCCTAGTTTCATGACTTCAGTGAGGGTGGGATGTCATAATCTTTCCCAGCTATTTATGTGGCTCTTCAACCAGTTTTATTAGTACTAGCTTAATAAACATTGTAGTGGTTGTAGCTTTGTTTGAACAGTAGAATAAGAAAGTAAACAAATAAAGAGTTGCAAGGATTTCCAGCAGAATTATGAAATAATTCTTTTCCCATGACATAAAGATTGGGTGGGATAAAAAGGAATATCAGTAAGCAAATATTTATAAACAATGTTTATAAAAAGGGAATTTTACATGACTTATAAGTACTGGACTAGAGGTTTTTCTGTCACAGGTTTGAATTACCTTCAAATGAATTGAGCCAATTTACACCAATTTAAAGATTTGACTTGTCCTTGAGATTAGAATAGCTTTAGTACATTTCTTTGTCATCGTGTACAGTAACAGTTGTGGCAGAAGAAAAGAAAGAATTAGGAAAACTTTAAAATTCAAGATTTGTATATTCTTAATAAAATGGTCTTGCATTCAAGAATAAAATACTTAGTACTGTTGGAAGACATTACTAGTTCTTCAGGAACATCGGTTTACTTTGCTTAGGAGCAGCTTATGCATAAATAGATTATAATTTCACAGAAGTTGATTGATATTAATATGTATCACTGTTATAGCTTTATCACAGCAACAACCCTAAATATAATTATGGTTACGTTATGATCCCAATCCAAAATCAACAAAATCTGAATGGATCTCCATAGATATCATAGAGCTTCCCAGCAGCTGACAGCATAACTGAACAGGGCTTAATAGTGAATTAATGGTTTAACTTAAGTGTATATATGAAGTGTATTTTTACAATGTATTATAAGCCTCCATCTATAATATTTATTTCAGATAACTTCTTACAATACACTTTTGTGTGTGTGTGGCATTTTTCTTGTTGCAGAGAAAGTAAAACTAAGTGAAAGAAGTACATTTGCAGGATATATTAGTGGTGGATTCTATAATACTTACAGAAAAGTCAAAGTATTTGTGGAGCTATCATTGGGCAAATGTTCAATAACATTTTGAAAAATCAACATTTTACCATTTTACCTTTCTGTTTGTTTGTTTGTGTTTTTATTTTGTTTTGTGTTGTTTGTTATTTATTATTTATATTTTGTTTGGTTGGTGTTTTTTTTTTGTTGGTTTGGTTGTTTTTGTTTGTTTGTTTGTTTATTACTGCTCTTGTCAGAAGTTACCTGGTGATTTTACCCAGGGATTTATTTTCTAACTAAAAGAAAAAAAATATTCTTGCTAAAATTTTCTGATCACAAATATTGAAGGAATAACTAACAATGCAGAGGACAAATCAGTGGTATAAACCAGTCTGGATTATGCACTGAGGTAAGTTTATGTAAGTCCCAAATGGAAGACAGTGTGTCTGCTGTGAAGAGCGTAGCTTTGTGGAAGTGAAATAGAAGAATATGTTCTGGTAGGCAGCAACTGTGGAAAAGATATGAGAACCACAATCACGTTGAATATTGGGTTCCAGCATGATTACCAGGTGTCCTAATCTGGATTTTGAATGTGTGAACAAAATAATTGCCATAGAAACAACTAAAACATATTCCAATTATAGAAATTATTAATGAATCCCATTGTGTTCATGTGGAGAATCAGTAGTTTCAAAAGTTTGTCAATAGATTATAAGGATACTTCCCACTCCCCAACCCCTCCAAAAACAACCAAACAACAAACATTGTAATCTGAAAAGGACCTGTTTGCATAGCCAGTGTGTGCACTGGGAATAAGGAGGTTTGAGCTATTGATTTTATCCGAATATCTGAATTTCAGGCTACCTGACCAGTTAAGTACCTGCATGGGGAACAGACTTCTGACTGAAGAGAATTCTCTATCTTGCCAGCAAAGGTAATTCAGAGAAGACTAGATTCAAGGACTGAAAGACAATAATAAAAAAAATGGGGAAAAAAACAAAACGTTTTTTAAACCAAATAGCAATTAAATTGGAACAACTTGTTCAGAGATCTGGTGAATTTCATGCTACGTAGAAACTTCAGATTAGGACTGTATAGTTTTATTGAAGATATAATGTAGAGCAAGCAGAAGTTGAGGGCTGATATAGTAAGGTTCATTGCCCTTTTGCATGCAGGATTTGCTGATTTCTATTTCCAGTATTTGAAATTCTAAGTCTGGTATTTATTAGGAGTGTGCTATTTGCAAAAGATATATGGGCCATACAAATAGCCAGAATGCTGTTTTGGCACCCACAGCACTTCTCATTAAAAAAATAAAGCCTGAAAAGACATCAGTGACAATGGCAAGAGAAGGAATTCCACCTACATAACAACAAGAACAACAAGACATATCTCCAAAAATAGGGGCACAGTTCTGTAGCTGGGCACAGCAGCATGGAGGTGGGAGGGAGAGGCAGGAAGCAAAGCTCAATGTTGTTTACTTCACAGTGTCTGGGCAGCTTAGAGGATCACCCCATGGATATCAGAAATGTCACACAAACGCAGCAAGTAATTTAAGGGCTCAGCTGAGCTAGATGTAGCCTGTGGCTGCTGAATTCCTCCAGTGTGTCAGCTCACCTGGAAACACCCAAGGTGAGTGATACAGGTAGGAGAAACAGGTTGCTTCTGAAGAGTGATGGTATGCTCTTAGGGGCCATTATTGCAGCTAATCAAATCATAGAATCATAGAATGTTCTGAGTTGGAAGGGACCCATAGGGTAATTGAGTCCAGGTCCTGTTCCTGCATGTGACAACCCCACAGTTCACATAATGTGTCTGAGGGCATTGTCCAGTCTTGGTTCTGTTTTGGAATTAAATATTTGAGGGGGGTGGTGGTGGTGGTGGTGGTGCGGGGAGACTATTGTAGGGAAATAAACACATTTTAAAATATTTTGAAAAAAGTGAAAAGAGTTAATTTTGGAATAGGAATACCTAAATGTCTTAGTGTCTTTACTGTCTTTCACTTTCTAAGAAGTAACCCAGGGTTTCTTCCCTCTTACTGTTAGTCATTGACCTTGTTACAAACAAATGGTACAAGGTATATGACCCTTGAGGCAATACAGTCAGAGGGAATTCTGAGGTTCCTAAGTATTCTGGGTATGTATATATAACTGAGGGAATTCTGAAGTATAGGCCATACAGTCTCCCTTTCCCTTCTTCTCACTGAGTCAATCAGTATAGATTACCCAGAGCCAGCTTTTAGGATGTTCTACTTGCTAAGCCACGTTGACAGCTGGCAAATTCAAGTTAAGCCTATAGGCTACTTCTGCTCTACAATTTAGTTGTGGAATTTAAGTTGTATGGTGTTCTATGCAGTGCCCAGGTCAGGTTTGATAACACTAATTGCATAATAGGAATGATACTCTCTTTGCTTGGAGGTAATACCACAGAATCTGTCTCAACTGCCACATTGCCTTCTATGCAGTTGCAGGTACCCTTTATCTTTTAAACTTTTCTAGCTTTTCCATTCCTACAAATAAAGTGTTGATCAGCACATGGAGGAAATTGTCAATGAATGGTGATGGGAACACAGGACTCCAACGTGTCTCTTTGTTTTTTAAAAAAGTAACATTTCTAAAATTTACACTACATTATACCTGTGTGAACTGAAGGAGTATATATGTTTTTAATAAGTTGATTTCTGTTCTATGAGACCAGTGCATCAGAAGTGCATCCAAATATTATTAGCCACCGTAAATGAAGTTAGATTGGTTTCTCCACCCAAAAAAGCATTGTAGCAATGTCCTGCAGTTTTCAGAAGGTCAAACTACATAATTTTTTCTCAAAGTCACTAGTTCTGTTACTTTAACAATGTCCATAGGACTTATCAGTAAGAAAAGAATGCTTAAAGTCAAATGGGAAAATACATAAATATCTCAATTAAAAACAAAACTATTGAAATTTAATGCATGGCTGGTGCCCTTTTTTGAACACGTCAATTTAAATTTCCAAGAAAAATAATAAGAAAATGGATTACTTGTAATTATACTTACTGTTTGGAAGTAAATTAACGTTTGATTTTTCTCAGGCAGTAGAACTCATGACCCATTTTCTCATAGAAAAGCAGCATTTGGACAAGTGTAATGTTCTCAGATAAAACGTCTTAAGTCTCCAGAATATACATTTTGTGTATATGTGTGTGTGTGTGTGTGTGTGTGCTTGCAGGGGTACATATATTAACCTTTTATTTTAGAGTGGGTTAATTTTGCATAGCTATAGAGTTATGCTAAGCATAGAAACCTTTGTTTTTCAGCCAGGTTTGAAGAATGAGGAAGGTTGCTGTAGGCCAGCTTCAAGATCATATGCTTTGGTGATCCTGATGTTCATCAGATTCTTTCCACCCGCACAATTGTCACTGCAACAGCTGTCAAAATGAGGACTATCTGTGCTGATGACATGCTGAATATGCAGTAAGTTCTTGGCATGCCCATTCATTCACACAGATGGGAGAAGCTTAAAAAAGGTGAATTTTTTACAGTCCACATAGTTGAGTTCAATCAAGTAGTTTAATCAAGTTCTATCCCTTCACAAGGTTGTGGGATGAGGAATTAAAATAAAAGACAAGTCTTTGCATGCTTCCGGTGTTCAATATACGCAGTTCTGGTTTTGCATTTTTATGAGCTCTGGATTGAAATGGTGTTTTCTCTGCAATGTAGGAAATTTCAGATTTCTTTGGAGTTCCCAGAACGATCTTGCAGCAACCATGGATGAGAAATAGGCCAGCAATTCCAAACATGGTTAGGACTTCACCTTGCAAGTTTCTCCTATGTCAAATAGTTTTATGTGGACTTTTCCACGATACATGTCATTCACCCATCACTGTGCTGCAGGTTAGCTCAAAGCCTGTGTGACACTGAAGCTTTACTTTGAACATTTTCAGATGAAGATTTACTGGAGAATAAGCTCATGGTGGAAAGAAAACTTTCAATCCTGTCCCTCTCATTACTGATTGACATCATACGTGCACCATCTCATGAGTCTCCTGATATTCCCCCTCCGTTGAAGCTTTCATCTACCTCTGAATATAAAAGAATATAAATAGTGTGTCCCAGCCCTTGGCACTTGGTTAATGGCAGTCACAGAAAATATCTAAGATTAGGCTTTTTTTTAATCCTGTGTTTCAGCTCACTGTAAATAACAACTTTAATATATTTTATGACTCATGACATTATTCATAACCATGACATCGTATTCTCATAATCAGACAATAATCATGATGCTTTGTTATGAAAAGACAAGAAGTCATCTAATAAAATTTTTGTTGCTGTTGATTCACGGAAATAGAATAATATTTGAATGGCACCACAATTTTTAGACTATTGCATTATATTTACCACTGTATTGATAACTCTGTCATACAGTTGTTTCACCATGCTAATGGGGCTAACTGAAGCAAGACAAATACACATTGGGCTGTTTCATATAAAATTGACATTTCACACATGAAGGTGCTTTCTCTAAATCTATGTTAATATCTTCTTCACCATCTGGTAGATCCATCCACCTTATTGGCTTGATAAGGATTTTAGACCTGTTTAGATTTCAAATTTCAAGTTCTATTAGGCTCACTCTATCATAGGTTTAAAATAGATCCTGAAAAGCAAATAATTCTTGGATTTGATTTTGTGTTTTATCACAACATGATATAGTTTCCTCCAACCTAATAATGTCCTGCAAGCACCAGGGTCAGACCAGGGGGAGGAAGAGGTGCTCCAAGTGCTGGAGCAGAGATTCCTTTGCAGCCTCTCGAAGAGTCCTTGAAGGAACAATAATTCCCTCGCACACTGTGGAGGTGACTGTGACTGAGCAGGTGGGTATTACTTAAAGGAACTACAGTCCCTGGAGAAGGCAGACTGGAGCTGGTATATCCTCAAGGACTGAAGCCTTCGAAAGGACTCATACTGGAGCAAGGGAAATGTGAGAAGGCGGAGAGAACCTGTTATGGACTGACTGCAAACCACATTTCCCACCCTCTTGTGCTGCTTGGTATAAAGGGTGGTGGGTAGAGGAGCTGGGAATGAAGGAATGATATTGAGTCTGTTTTGCCCATGATGGTAACTGGTTAGTGACGTCCCTGTCTTTATCTCTGTCCACAAGCTTTTCCATCTTATTTTCTCCTGAGTCCTGTTCAGGAGGAAATGAGAGAGTGGCTGGGTGGACATCTGGCTGCTGGACAGAGTTAACTGACCGTGCTCTAAAATGCTGATCAGACTCTCTTGTATAAGGGCATTTTTTTCCCCTGAAATGTGTTGAGGTTTTGACAGTTGTGTCGATAGTATATTACAGCTGTTGATCTTACATTTTCTTATCATCTCACTTCCATATTGTGTTTCCTATTTGCTACATATATCTTTCTGTTTAAGTCTAATACTTTAGATGCTCTCTGAAGTTGGGTCTTTATATACTCCTTAATTTAGAATTTAGGTTTTAGGATCAAATCTTACCTTTGAACACACCTTAGACTTCACAGCTCACATTTTATGAGAAATTCTGTAAATAGCATAGTCATAAAATTTTACTATAAGAAATCTTATTTTTGCCCTGACATTTATCATTCTGTTCCTTTGTCTGGTTTGAATTAAAAATCAGAATTCATAGAAAAGTACACTGGCAATCTTCTTTTCTGACATTGGCAATGCATTGTTGATTATTATTATCAATTTTTTTCTTAGCAGGTCAGTCGGGGTTGTGATTTTTCAGATACAATATAAACAATACCCAATACTCTTATGTATGCTTTTTTTTTTTTAAATTATTTTATTTTTTTTCCCCCTTGTTAGCTGCAGCTTGAGAGAGGTAGAAACAGTATGACAGAAGAAAGAAATATGGTCAATTTTTGTCATCTACAGTTTTTCTCTGAAAATGTATGTTTTTACTATAAGCAGAGCACAAAAATTGCCTATGGTTTTTTTTTGAAACAGCTTAATAAAAAGCTACTACACAGCTGAAATGTGGCAGCTGACTACATGAGAACTCCTACTTCTATAAAATGAGAGGTAAATCACATTTACTTAAGGTAGTGAAATTCACTAATCACAAAAAATCATCAGACCATACCTTTGTAGTTCACCTTTAGTTTTAAGGGACGAAATGTTCAGCATTAAATTATTATTACTATGATCCCCTTGCTTTCAACCTGGTTATGTATATTCACTTTCATATTTAATATGTCTTATTATAAGCATAATTTAGAAACCACCCTTTAATGAAATACAATATTGTTGATTTGCATATGAGCTGTGTTCTTTGCCTTTATTGAGTTTGTCATATAAAATTGGTTATAATTTGGTCATAACTTTTTGTTAATTCAGTGAAAGTAAATGAGTAAATACCTGTTACTGGAAAGTCATAAATTCTCTCAGTATGAACAAGCATAACAATGCCTTGCTATGGAATAAAAATAAAGAGTATAGCAAGCTATGGTTTAGAGACTACGTTTGAATATTTAATTAGCTTTTAATTTCATACAGCATACTTTGATGCCATGGTCTTTAACACTATTAGAACATAGTGCTGCACCTATATATAGCCAAATTAAAATTGTAAGAAAGCTATCATCTAAAATAACAACAGGAGCCAAAGATATATCTAGAAAAGACAGCGCCACTTACAGTCAAAAGAAGGAAACTTTCCTCATGATTGGTGCAGAAAAAACTAATCTGGACAGTCTTTATGATGATGTGCATATCCCATAGGTTTGGGAAACATGCTAGAAACTTGGTCCAGTTCCTGCCTCTGCACCTAACATTTACAGCACGGAAGAGGGCAAGGTGCACTATTCTGAGTGGAAATTTTTAAGCTGGATGTGCTTCGTGGCAATCCCTCCTCTCTCTAAAAGACATTCCTGAGGCAACTCTGTGTTAACACGTCCTAGGACCATGCCTAAATAGTACAGTATCGATTGCAGATTTATGTTGGTATGGATGCTGTCTTTATGATTGGCAAAGCTGCCTGGTGCAGTTCTCTGGAAAAATAGGTTTTTCAGATAACAACAAGTCTAAATCTGGACAGTGTCTTATGTCAATGAAGACCTAATTCTAGTATAACTAAATTCTGCTGCTTTTCTTTGAGAGAAGCTGTTGACTGTAAAAGCAATCAGGACCTGATTCTCTGAAAAGAGTATAAACCTTTGCTCAGTCTCAGTATTTTTTACTACCCACAAGTTCTTGTAGGCTTATCAACTGATGTAATTGTCATCTTACACAGAAAATTTGGCTAAATGATCTGCTTGCTTCATGTTAGGATTATCCTTAGTTGCCAAATGTAAAGTGCTGCTGCCCCTCCTATTACATTTTGGGTGGTACTTAGGTAGAGGAATCTTATCTCCCCTGAAATCAGTATCTGTTTAGTGAGCTAGGACAGTAAAACTTCCAGGGTCACCCCGTGGAGTGATAGTGCTTACAAGAAATCTTCATCCTCTTCATTCTCATGACTGAATCATAGTTAGAATTTTTTTTTTTTTTTTTTCCTGTGACCCAGAAAATGTCTGGACCTCAGCATGAATGTCACCACAAAGGAGAATCTGAAAATGCAACATTGACCCTCTTAAACCACCAGGTTGCTTTTGAATTTTGAAAAGCAGATAAACCTCTCCAGCTGAGGCTCTCAATAATTTTTGAAGTCCCCAGTCCAAAGCAGTTGTCATGGAGGAGTCATCTCAGAGTCATAGATCTTAAAAATCTCTGCTGTCCTGCAGTTCACTGGGGAATTTGGCGAGAATGCTGGGCAAGGTTTTATTGGATGTGTGGCTGCATTTTGGCAAGCATTAGTTGAAACAGAGGTTTATATACAACATTTTTTATTTCTGAAACATGCTTCATCTTAAAACTAGTTTGGTTTATTGCCCTTACTACTCCTGTTGGAAAGATGCTACAGGATATTCTGTTCTGGTGATTACAACTTATAATTTCCAACCCAAAAGTATTTATGGTCCACCTAGAAATATTTTTTATTAGGTTAAAATTGTTCATTTTAAATAGCTTTTCTTCTCTTGTGTTTACCCCTAACTACTCCATCTATTTATGTACAGCAATCTTGTCACGTCTCAGTTCATTTTTCTAAATTAAACAAGACAAGACCTTTTGGTCTTATTTCAAATAGCTTGTGTTTCTCTGGGGACCTCATTGAATGCATCTTGGAATTGCATTTGCTGTTTGATGGACATATCACATTATTGTCAACAATAACCCAGCTATATCACACTTTGTTTAATCTCTTCCAACTGTTTAGAGCAGAACTTACTTTTGTTCCTCCTTAAGGGGTGATGCCCATTTTAGTGTTTTCCACCGCCATATTCCTCCAGTTACTTCTGTATTGTGCTGTGGTCTGCTTCATGTTGTACTCCTAAAAAAAAATTATTAGCTAGCTTTTACCTTTTGTGGCTACATTAAATGCAATATAATGTAAATATTAAACAAGATCTGTACCACTACTAATCCTTGACTAACTCTTTTCATAACTGATCCTGACTTAATTATTCCCTTCTCAGATCTGCCAGTTGCCAGCTGTTTTTCAGTCAGTTCTCTATCCACCACACAATTCTTGCACCAGCTCTGGTATTCCCCCCACTTGTTAATTCCCATAGGTAATCTACCAGACCTTTTACCATGTGTCTGGTAGTTTAACTATATTGTTATTTCCCTACTTATGTTTTAAGAAATAGGTATGAGGATAATCTGATTCAATGATTCTTAGATAAATTACTCTGGATTTTATCCCATTTCCACTTACCATAGGTCCTGTAGTGCTCCCCTAAAAAATTAATCCTTTATTTTAAAATACCTTGTTTTCAACATGTAATTTGTGAAATCATTACCTTTGGATAAAGAATGAATGTAGTGTAGGGATTCTATGGTGCCTGTGGGAGACATGCTGGAGTACTTTTTCTGTCAGGATAAAGACTTGAACTGTGTTTTCTTAACTCTTAAAGGTGTCAGTTTCTTATACAGGGTATGCTAAACAAAGAATCTCCCATTTCCCTCCTTCTGAATGCTCTACCTTTCAGATAAAGTACTTAGATAGTCACTGGAATACAAAATGAGAAAACAAGAATTAATCCATTCTGATGCTCTTTGGAAAGAGGAGGCACCTATCCTCCATTCCTAACCATAACGAATATTGAATTATTTATACAAGATAGAACAGACTAGACAGGAGTGATTAAGGAG
This sequence comes from Columba livia, assembly GCF_036013475.1. NCBI lineage: Eukaryota > Metazoa > Chordata > Aves > Columbiformes > Columbidae > Columba > Columba livia. The sequence continues at coordinate 134,781,860 of NC_088603.1, forward strand.
ACTTCCTCTTCTGTTTTCCCAATCTAATCTATTTTTAACCTGTTGGGCCTCTTGGAAAGTGAGAGCTGGAGTTCCAGCACTCAGAGGAAAAGAAGAAAAGCAAATCTGAATGCTCTTACTAATAAGGAAACTATTTTTTAAAAAGTGTAAAATAACTTTTCATCCTCTTCTGGCAGTTTTGTGAATATGGTCTTATATTTTTGTCTAAATTTCTCAGAAAACCCGAAAAGAAACATACTTTTGTAGACCTAAAAGAGTTCACTGTTTCACTTCATTTATATTTGTTTAATACTGAGGGGAACTGACAGTGAAATGAAGGTTTGTTTTTTTTGGCAAAAGATTTACAAACAAAAGTGGTTCATTTTCCACAAATGAGAGAAAAGGGGGATGTTTTTATTTTGGCTTGTTCACCTGCCAAAATGAAAAATCAGTTCATACATGACTACAAACAACTATTTTCTGTTTCTTTGTCCAGATTCTTGGTTTTCACAGAAATACCTAACACGTTGAATTGGGTTAAAGATGTCTGAAACTAAATTTCTAGGAAAATGCAGAAAGAGTGATTCAGGATTCTCACTGATGCAGTCACATCTGTCAGGAGCTGTATGCACCTATGGACTTATATAAATTACTTACACCACTTGCATTTGCAAGTGTTATATTTTAGTCATCATTATGTTCTTTTTAAAGTCTAAGATTACTAACAACCTTTTAAGGACAAAATCTAATTTTATCCATGAACATAATTTAATGGACTAAGCTTATGTCTTTATATTCTTGAAATAAAAAGAAAGAAGTGTTTTCAAAAACAGCTAGGGAATAGTCTGCTTTTATATGTATATTACAGGTATATTACAATCTGTCTATTTATTAACAGTAATACTTGTAATGTAAAAAAATCCTTACCTCATGTTAATTTACACATTGATAATACTCCCAAACTGTACAGTTTTATTTCAATATTTAGTTACTATTACTTGGGGAAAAGATTTGATATAAAAAAATAAGATAATAATCATTACAAATACAGATAAAAATCATTACATTGTAATAGTGATAGATTCTTTTAAAATATGTCTCACCTTTTCCCTATCGTGGAAAATTAAATTAACAACTTGATGTTGCCTTATAACGAACACAATTACCAACCTGTCAAAAAGTGTCTGTATTTTCTCTTCACACATATTTACCCTTGCATATGTTATCACACGATATTGATCTTTAGGTACCAGCCACTAAGCCTGAGCACTAGCAGATCACCAAAATGTTGCTTATAGCCTTGGACCCCTGACTAATAACCAATGTTATTTTTATTATTTAATTGAAAGCCTTGAATTAACATTGTCTTTTCTGTTTCCTTGCATAACCTTGTAAGAGACAAATTAGACTTTCACAAAACCTTTAATTACTGTGTTGCATCTTAAGATGGCAGTTTAATTGTTTGAAAAGTTATGCAGCATAATTTCAGATTTTTTTTATTCCACTACTTTCCTGTTCATTTATTTCATAGGTTATACTGTAGAGTTAATAGCATTTGGTGTATATATTTATGCAACATTTAAAATCTCACAAGAGAAACAGTGTACCACAAGCAAAGTTTTATGATATTTCTGCACCTGTAAAAAGGTTGATGAGTTAGATTCTCTTCTGCCGGAGAATTTGCTGAGGGAAATGTAGTAGTTTGGTCAATTAGGAGAGACTCACTGTAACTTCTTATAGAAACAGATCCTATATAGGAGCTGCAACAGTTGGAACCCCACATCAGAGATGAGTGTGAAATGTTGCCATTAAGTAAACCTACATAAAATCCAATGTGAGGTTTAGACTTTGCAGCCAAAGTGATCTGTTTTATAAGGAAAACAAAGCAACGTTCCCTGACAATGTAAGTCCCAAATATTAATAGTTATCCACTGAAACCAGTGGGTGCCATAATGGTTCTGTTGCACAGAGATACAGAGCTTTCTATTTTTCTCTTGCCATCGCAGGTGCTAGCATTATTAAGCTGGATAATGACATTGACTGCATAATGCTGTTATAACATTATGTGGTTGTATTGTTCCCTGGCTGTGGAAGTACTCTATGCGTAACTATATGAAATACCAAGATGGGGGAAAAAACCTTTTCTTTTTTTTCTTTTTTTTTTTTTTTTTTGGTAATTTCAGTCCATTTGAATGCCATTTTCAAAGGAGATACTTAAAAGAAGAGATTATTGTGTACGTTTCCACAAAGAAGAGTCTTTCCTTTCTCAGATTCTCAAGAGCTCTTTGAGAAAACATATTCTGATTCAATATATCTGCCTTATCCAATGACAAATAGAGGAGCTTTATTTGTTGTGACAGAAAATTATGTGCCTGTAGGCAGTGTCTGGAAAATGAAGAAGCATTTACATCTTTCTTAAGGTTCCTGGATAACCTTTTGCCATAGGAAATCCCACAGGTCCCTCAGAATTTTGAGGAGTGGACAGGCACAAGACAATGTGTTTTTGAAGAAAGTATTTTGCCATTGCCTTCAGTAGATTTTCTTAACTTTCTGTGCAGCAAAAAGTGTGAATTTGTCCCACACTTGTACATGGAATTGCACACGCAAATAATGCCTGAAATGTATTCTAAAATTTTATTCAGTATAAAAGTGACAATTGTACAAATTATCTTTATTTTGTGTAAGAAAAAGGAAATCAGTGTTGTGCTTTTTAAGTTGGATTTCAGCTTCTAAGCATTTGCAGATGCCTAGCATTTTTACTCATAACATCAGGAGAGATTAAGTTACATTTACTATATAGTTAGTAGAAATTTCTATTTTCAGCACAACACTTGTTACACCTTTTCAGGTCCCTTCCTGAAGCTGTTCAATCTCTTTTACTGATGTTTTCCTGTAATTCCCCTATTTTATCAATATCAGAGATTTGAGTTCTAATCCTCTAGTAATTGTACCTAGCAGATATATATATTTCTAATTCAGTAAAACCATTAAGAATACTATGATAGTACTCTAAGTTGGCAGGTTTTTGTCGTTACAGTTTGAACCAAGTACATTATCAGCCAGAAAAGAAACAAATGACTTTTCACTTGCATCCTTCTAGCTACCTATGTCAAAGATGGAGTCAAAAATGGGGAGTGAATTAATGGTAGTTTCACCATTCCTTTTTCTTTAGTGTAAAGATACCTTTCTTTTAAATAAGTCTTCTGCTTTACTGCTTATTGTTTAGACTTCAAAGCTTCATTAGATTCAGCCTTTCTCCAAAATTCCTTTGAAGACTTCCTATGATAGTTGAGCTCCTCTAAAAATTTGCTGTTAAATATCAGGCAAGATTTATATGCACACTTAAAATGGCACTATTTCAGCAAACAGACCTAGCAAATCGCTGGTCTGGAATTAACCCCAGACAAATAAATGCCTGATGACTTTGGTTTGTTATTACAGTTCTTCCAGTTAAACCTTGGTCAGCACTAGCTCAGCTAAATGGACTGTAAAAATAGATCAAGGATAGACAAGACTATCAACATTACATTCCTTTTCTCATTCAAACTCAGCTTTTCCATAATTTGTCAAAACTACTGTATGTTTTTGCGGCTACTTCTCTTAAGATACTCATTGTCTTTTCTTGCTTCCCCTCTCCCTCACTTTTCCACTTCACCTGCCCCATTCCCTCTGCTTTCCCCCTCCCCTTCCCTTTCCTATTCTTCCTTTCTTTCCTTCTGACTCTGTCTGTCCTTCTGTGATTCTTTCTTTCTTTTGCTCTCTCTCCTTTGCTTTCATCCCAAATAACTCTGCCTTCATCTATGAATTGCTAGCTGCCTCAGCTATTACTTGGCTTGATGTGAACTGTTCCATTCTACATGAAGCTTGAAACGAGAGAAAAAAAGTCTGCATAGAAGATTTTGCTTTGTGAATGACTGTGGTACATATTCATGGTGAGAAATGTCACTTAGAATCCCAGCTCCTGCTCCCTCACAAAAGATAACTGGATCACCACAAACTATTGACCAGATATGTCATATTTCTACCAAAGGTATCAGGCTGTTAAGAGAGCAATTCCTTCCGTCCTCCTCAAACAGCAATATACACTAGTTCCTGAAAATATATAAGGTGAATAAGTTTTGGAATAGCAGAGATCCACATTTTGACCGCTATTTTCACATATAGGACAAAATTAGAAACATCCTGAGTTTCAACTTCCCTGTTTTTCAATAATTAGGGATGGGAGTGAGGGAACTATGGCTTTGCAAATCTGCAAAGATGACGCCACAAGAATTCTGCCTTATACACAAAGTCATCTATAAAGGGAGCTTGACTCAAAAGCCATGGACATCAACAGAAAACACTGAGAAATACCCTGAATTCCCATTTCATAATCTGCCCAGTTTAGTGAAGTTGCATTTCTCTCAGTCAACATTGCCCATACATTTTTCAAAGCCAAATTTTAATATCTTTGGCTTATTTTCAAGCCTCTTTTTTAATACAGGCAGTTTTCTGTAACTTCAAAGAGTGGTTTGTTTTTTGTTTTTGTTTTTGTTTTTGATTTTTTTCCACAGGAAAGTAATAATCTAAACAAGTCTCTTTGGTGAACAATACCAAGAGGTAAGAACAGCTCTACTTGAGGAGACTGTACAGGGATGTGAATTAACTAATGAGGGAAAACTTACCCAGTGTTTTGAGAAAACATGTTTTATTTCTTAGCATTGTGTTCAGTACTTGATAAGTTTGATACCTACAAAAGTATCATCCAGGCAGGTGAAACTTGAATAAGTGGTCTAATACAGAATAAAGCATTCTATAGATGTATCAGGTGAAGCTGGAATAAGTAGTCTGTTCTGGAATAAAGGTTTTGTAACTAATTTAAAATATGTAATTTGGCTATGTATGTAAAAAACCCAAATAATCTCTTCCAGTCAGTAGCTCTGAGTACTGAGTGTAGGAGATAAGTATGATAACAAGCTTCTTTTTTCTTAGAAGATTAATTTCTACTATATTACAATTAAACTTTGGCACAGATGGGATTTTTTTGTAGAAACAATTAACTGAAAAGTAATTTTGTTTCCAGGCCATGGCCATTTAGCATGAATTTCTTTTGTCAGCATTTTTGTTGTTGTTGTGTTTTGGGGTTTTTTTTGGTCATTGTTTTTGTTTTATTTTGTTTTTTATGAGAAAAGCGGATAATTACAATGGAGAAAAGTATTAACAAACATAATCAAAACATTATTGAGAATTTTTATGAGAGAGGAAACTTGTTTTTTCATCCAAGTTCACTATAACACCATTGCCTTCAAACTATGACTTAAGGTTCATCATTCCTATGCATGAAAACTTATTTAGATAAGGTAAGGTGCCAATATCAACTGGCTTAACTAATCTTGATTAAGTCTGTCTGCAATTTCTCTGATTCCAGAAGTTTTCTTACTCCAATTATTTCTTATTCCAGAAACTGAAGACTTCACACAGGGAATTAATCATGAAAAACAACTGAAGAGTGGCTATTCCAGAGTAACCTCTCACGTAGAGAACCATTAACACAACATTTGAGGGTAATGGGATTGAACTGGTGATAATGGATTCAAATTTATCAAACACTGAAATCCAGCTCATTCATACCAAGATATATGGCTTGATAGGCCTAGCTAGGGATCAAAGTGCTAACACCTATTTTTATGACATAAATTGGAAGATTTCACCCTGTGTATGCAATATGAACAGATCTACTCTTTTTATGGAAACACTTTTTAGGGCTCCAGTGAATGAACCTGTTGCCCCAGGGCAACTTGTTCCGTATGCCTCCTGTTCTGTGGTGTCTATGTTTGTACATGCTCTGGACAGGAAAAACAAAAAATAACACAAACTAGACCATTTCCCCATGATAGCTGACATTATAACTTAAGTTAGCATGTCTGATCTTTTTAGAGTCCTGACCAGCAAGTGTGCTGCAGATCAGATGGTATTTCGTAACTTATCCATATGTCTAAGCCCCTAAAGTAGAATAAAACTATAAATGATCTGGCTTTATTTTTTTAGGTAAGGCTTTGGATTTCATTCTCATTTTCCATGCCATCCATTGTGTGCAACCACAGCACTTTAACACCATTGATCCAAGAAAAAAAGAGAGAAGCCATACTCAGCTAAAGTGTTTTCCAGATCAGTGATCCAAATCTCCACTTTCTCTCTCAATTTCACTTGAGATAATTTGTAATGATTCCTGAAATGGGCAGAGTGATTTATGAAACAAGCCTACATTTTTAGCTACCACAACTCTCCAAAACCTGAAATACTTAAGTTTGAACAGAAGTGAAAACTGCAGATCAAGTAGACTGGTATCACATTTACTGTTGTGGCGAAAATGTTTGTTAAACTCAGTCTATATGCTAGCATTGTAGGCAATTCTTATGTTAAACAAACAAACAACCAAACAAAAATAACCAAATAAATAAACCAACCTGCAAAAAGCTCATCGTGAATAAAAGCTAGAAACTTTCCCCCTGAACTGCCTACAGTTGTAGGGGAAACGGTAAAAATTCATACATAATCTATAGCTTGTTCATGTTCATGTCTACTTCCCATTAATTTACATACAGAAAGTTATCATGGCTGAAGAGTTTTTTTGATACTGTTCTTGCTTGAGATCTTCTTGGCAGTTGGCTAATGATAGTCCAATATATGCTGTCAACATCACAAAGTCAAAAGTCTTACTAGTGGTGCCTGAAAAAACTGAGTTTTTCCTTTAATGTGACTTTTTAAAATTCAGTATTACTTAGTAATGCTCATTTGTGCTGTATAGCAAACTCACAGAATTAATATATGACAGTTTGTCTACATAGAAAAGAATAATTAGCATCAGATCTAAAGGGGAGAAAATTTTCATTTAACTCAGGGAAAATGGGTGATTTAATACTGACCTTTTGGACAGGGAGGTCCTACTGATGTTGTGGTTCATTTTAATGGTCTGTTTACAGGCCTTCTTGTTCTGCACTGAGGAGGTACTATTTCTTTTTGGATAGGAAGAAGAAAGGCATGGACACCCAAGGCTAATTAACTTGTTTATTGACCAAAGCATAGAAATAGTAGAAAAGGTAATAACAATAAAATGGTAGAAATGGTGATAACAATCTTATGTCCCTTCTGATATTAATAGAAGCAATACAAAAAGGTAATTGCAATCTGACATCACTACTGGTGCTGCAACATCAGACAAGCCCCTCCATGTTGATCACCGTCCACTGCACAGATCCTCTCCATGGTGAGGTGCATCAACATTGTGGTCTTTACAGATTTACAGGATTATCTTAGAGGTAAACAAATCTATCATTTCTGCTGTCAGGCAGGGAACTGGTACGTGTAGGTATGCTACTTGATCATAAGATAACACAAGGTTTGTAGCTGGTGTCATCAATGTACTGTCTGGGAATCATGTACAGGCTTCTCCGTTACAGTTAATTGGTCAAGTTCATCCAGTGGTCACCAAGGTTTGCTGAGAGTGGTGTGCTCCTATGCATTGCCATAAGAATGAGTCAAAGACAGTTACAATACAGATTATCCAGTGATTCTTCATATAGGTCTCTACAAACAAAGTCTATCATTGTACTAAGCCCAGATTCTGCCTGAAATCACTGTCTCCTCCTTACATCTTCCGCAGTGACCCACTACACGCACCAGTAGAGGAAGGCACATTCTTCCAAGACATGATCTGATTTTTAGATTATCTTTTCTCTTGCAGGCACACCCATCATATACTAAAAGGGTGGCACATTCCTTAGCTAATAGTCTTCAGGAAGATGCAGTTGAGAGTGCTTGTGTGAGCAAACTGAAAATGCAGCCAGACCTTCCTGATGACTGAGCAAGTAATTTTCTTTGCTCTCTTCTTAGGCACTAGAGATGACCAGAATAATAGATCATTTGAGGGGGTGTTGGAGTACATGGAATAACACTGGGGAAAAACAAGAAGATCATGAACAGTCTTATAGTGTAAAGAAAACAGCCATGTATTTCAGGAGTTACTAGGCTCTGGTAAATTAATTTTATGAAGAAGAAAGAAAAGAAAAAAAGGAAATTCAAGATAAGTACTACATGCAGTGTAAATTTTCCGTTTCCATAGAATATTCTCGAAAATATCTAACAGATTGAAATTCAATCTTTAGGCTACTCTAGGTAGGAAATAGATATAAGCTTTCTTGATAAAAATGGAAGAAAATTAAAGCTTGATAAACCCATGTTTGAACAGGGGTTTCTGAATGTTGGAGATATCTTTAAAAATAAACATAGCTAGGAAAGGTAAATTTTGAATGGACACATATAATTTAAAATAAATTATTAGGCCATTATAATGTTTTATTTTATTAACAAACCATTGAAAAACTGAAATATTTGTTTTAATTACCTTCTTACCAAAACTAAATTTCATTATATTCAGTAAGAATGGAAAAAGCACTCTATATGAAAATATAGCACATAGAAATCACTCCTACGTGTATTTTCTCCTATAAATATAGACATTCCTTTTCTTTGAATGATGATATGCTTCTATAAAGTTGTGCTACATTTCATACCAAAGTGCACTGGTGCTGTATTAGGATACTTAAAATACTGGGCTAGATTCAGAAAACTTATTTTGCAAGATTCTGATGAAGATGTGTGATGTTATTTACCACTGTTTACACGCCTGGCTATTCAGGATCCTTCATGAATTGAAGAGACTTTTTTCATCTTGCTAAGACAAAAGGCCTTGTTTCGTTGAGGTTTGTTAGAAACTAAGACAGGAAAAGCAAAGAGAGGGTATTTGTTCCCAGTCTGATTTTAAATAGTATCGTTTTGATCTTGTGCTAATAAGTGAATACAAAGAGTCCAGTTGATTTTGCAACTATTACCTATGTCAACTTTAAAGCTGAAAAGTATTAAATGGGGTGCTTCGCTTGAAAACTGTATCTTTTCTTCTGTTGAGCCTTTTGCATATCTAAGTTGGTATTGTAAAACACATTTTCTTCAAGAAAACAGAAAAAAATAAAGGAGGAAAAGTACCAACTGTAGACAGCAGATAACAGAGTATACGTTTTTATAATTCATTTTAATTTCAAACATCACAATGTTATATAGACAACAGTGAGAAATAAAACAGTAAGTGTTGTCTTACTGAAATCACTGGAAATGGGAGTAGGCTCCGTCATATGAAAGTATCCTGTATATCGACAGTGCTTTCTTTGACTACTGCACATTTTACACCAAATATCAGATACGATATTGCAATGATAGCAACTAAACTAATTGAAAAGGGTCTCGTATATGTACGGAAAAAAGGAATTTAATGCATTGCAAAAGATTGAAAACTCAGCTGGGGAGATCAATAACAGGAATTAGCTACAATGGACTGTGTCTGATAAATGTTTACCCAGAGTCAATAGGAAGTGGCCTAAAAGCATTTTGAGACAAGGTTATCATAATGTCAGCTAAAGATATTTGATAATGTGTAACTTTATATGAACATGCTATAATTTTTCTCATTTTATTGCATAATGTTACTCAATGTATTCAGTGTATTCGCATATTGTATAATTACTTGTCGTGCAGTGTAAAAAGCACTGCAAAGATGCATGTTGGGTTAGAAATCAAGAAATCTTGCTGGTTTGTAATTTCTATGCATTTCATGCTTTTTTTTTTTTTTTTAGCTTTGTGCAGTGTACTGTAATACATTACATTTATTAATTAAAAATTCAATAAAAAGGCATTAGGAATACTTATATTCAATCAATCTTTTTCAAAGTTTCAAGCTATGACAACAGAATTTCAAGAGACCACGGATAACAAGTTGCAATATCTGCTACAAAGGATAAAAAATAAAAAGCTTTCTTCTTCTGTTCTTCATGTTGCTAGAAGAACTGGAATTATAAATAGACTATTAAAAACAAAAACAAAACCAAAACAAAACCAAAACCAGTAATCAATCCCAAAAATGAATTCTAGTCTCCAAAAGAGACAGGAATTTTTTATGTGTATAACAGTGATATGTTTATCAGGCAAAGATTAGTATACAATAGATGCAGTTTCCAAAAGCGAGGAAATTCAGAAGCAAAAGCCCCCCTTGACCCCCTGTACTTACACATGCCTATGAGGCTGATGAAGTCTTAGGCCTTCTGAACTCACTGAGAGTACTGTCATTGCTTTAGGAAGACAGTACTTCACCTTGTGGCTTTTTATATGAAGGCAACTGATTTCTCAGTGAACATAATATAGATCAGGTCACTGTCTCTCTGACACTGATATTAGCACTGAATATATATTTATATATTCTTCTTTTGCGCATGATTTCTACTGAAAATATCTACAGAGCAAGGGTCAGACCCTAATCTTATGAAGTGTTTTGTAAGTAATCCTTCTTTGGAGACTCTTTTATTTTGCTTTAATGGCTTGTAACAGCTTTCATTTGCTAGGCCTCTGGACTTCGAGGTGTAACACTGTTGAAAAATGCAAACAAGTATCTTCTAATAATATGGTGCTCCCTCCATGGCTCTTCAGGGCTGCAATGCAACTGGTTTCAAAATGGGTAGAGTGACTCTTCATTACTCAGGATGATGTCCTTCCTTCCACAGACATTAGTAGATGCTTCATGAAGAAGAAGAAATTACACATAAAAAGTAAAAGGAAATTCCTTGTTGCCAGTTGAGGTTTTTTTAAAGGTGATCAGAAGTAATCTAAGTATGGATTATTTTAATAAATCCTTTATGACACATTACTGGGCATGAGGTGTCTAAGAGTGCAGAATGAAATCAATTTGCTCATAGTATTTTGTTACCATATGTCTATCTTGCACATGCAGTGGTGATATACAGGCAGAAGGTACCAATGAATAACATTTTGAAAGGCAATATTAAAGGCAGTGAGTACAGCTGTAGGGTAAGAACAACAAGCAACTTGCAGATGTCATAAAAAAAAGCATGTAAGGGCATACTTTCAAAACCTCACTGTAGCAGCACTTGTATCAATGAAACCAGACAATGTATTTATATGCAAAGTATGTTTAATTTAAGCACTATTGAAAACAATATGGGAGATTATAAAATTGTGGAGGACTTTTACTTTTTTTTCCCTTTCCTTTGCTATACAAAATCACTCTATTAATGCTACTACTTTTTATTTTCTCCCGTATAAGATGCTGAAATATAAGTGATATTTATTTTGCAAATATTTTTTAGTGGACAGGATTATTATCTATTTGCTTTGTAACAAAGTTGATTACACCCTGAGTCCTGTAAGTTACTGATGCTGTATTTTTTGTACTGAAATTATTTCTACTGTAATTTCAGGTTAAAGAAAAGCAGCTGGCATCATTTTCATAGAATAATCTTTATTTCTCAAGATCTATTCTTCCCTTCCCATGGTTATGATGTTTTTGTAGTTCACTCTACTTGATTATCTAAATCTCTTGGTCTTGTACAACTTAAACAGTTGGAGTTTGCTGACTTTTAAAGACTAGCAGCAGATTCTTTCATCTTTCTGTAGTTTTATTAAAATTAACATTGATGAGTAGGATCTGGTAGAGCATTTTTCTCTTTTGACAGCTAAATATTTACTCAATGAAAAATGTATTTCAATGACATCAGGATTTGTTTTGGTTTTGAAATGCTCATACAAATCACAGCTAGTAAATATTTTGCCATTTGAAAAACAGCTATTTCTTTTTTAAGGATTTTTTTTTTTTTGCTATACTTATATTTTCTGAAGTAAGTTTTCTTCTTTGTGTTGTGCTATTTAATTCCTGAGAGCTAGTTAAATGGAGTTTATTCTGCTGATTGAAGAAAAGTTGTTGAAGTCTGAAGCAGTTCTAGATTTTGTTGGGAGTTGTTCTACATGCTCATAGATATTTGGCATTTGTACAAGATAACGTTATTTCTGAAATCATTAAAGGTTACTGTGGCTGTTATTGTTACTCAAAATAACCTTTGCCACAGCTTAGTAAAGTTTTAAATTTTTTTTTAATGACATGTTATTTTAGCCAGTAACTTTTGATTCATTAAATGCTGTTCACTGTAAAAAGATGGGAAATTGAAAGTGGAGTTCTTACTTGTCAGTCACCATTTATTGAGAAAAACAAACCATCTTGTCAAAAATTATAGTTTAAGAAAAGACTCAGGCATCATTACAAATAGGTAAGAAAATAATACGGCAGGTGCCATAAAGGGACTGTGAGGTTAATCAGAGCTCAGCATTTGGTCTGCTTCTTCAGGTACAGAATTTGTCATAAAATTGTCAGTTCTGTGCACTCTCAAGTGTTTCTTAATGATGGGGTTAGAGCAGCATTACAGCTTCAGAAGAGGCAGTGAGCCCTTTTGATCTTAGGCTGGCACACACACGATGAGGCAGCAAGTTACAGAGAAAAGAAGGTACTTGCAAAATAAAGGGTGAAAGCCCTTTGGCCTGATCTGCCTTGAGATAAACATGTTCTTGAAGTCTTTTCCTCTGAAAAATGAAGTGTCCTGGATGACAGTCCAGCCACACTGCGGTCTCTGGGTCAACAACAAAGAAAGAGATTGAGAAGATGCTGGCTTTACCTCACCATTCATATTGCAGAGCCTGCTCAACCTCTGCTCTGTCCATCACATACCTATCTGTCAGCAGTTCAAACTGGACAGTACATTCCTCTCACTAGAGGAAAGTAATCATTATCCCATAACCCACATAGTTCTGCTGAAGAGCATGACTGCTGGTAACCTACAGTTATGCAATAGAATCATAGAACATCCTGTACGTAAACATTTGTAAATCTCCTTGCCAGGAGCAACTAATCTTTCTGTCACCAGGGAGATGACCTCTGCCAGTATGACTGAAAGCCAGAAACCGATTGCTCTGCTCCACAGACCTATATCTTATATTTCACTTCCTCTGTGGCAATCTCTATTCTTAGCTATTCTTTCCTGCAATATAGGGCAAATAAGCATATTTCATTGTTTTTGGTTTTATTGCTTCATGACTTTAGAAGTTATAAAACTAAAGATCCAGTCTTGCTAACATGCATAGGAGTAAATTAATTTTCTGCATATCATTTCATTTACCTCCTTGGGGAAACTAGCTCTCACAAAGCTCAGCGTGCCTGTAACATTTGCAGGAACAGGCCCTGAACAACCTGATGGTTTTCTACAGTTGCTTTTTTTGTTAGCTGTTTACTTAATGCACCTAGAGTTTTAAATTTGATTTAGTGTGAAGTGTTGTGAGGAACAGATCTTGGGTAAGATTCCATTTTCAGTCACACTCCTTTAAAATGGTAGAAACTCAATGGTAACAGAGGCTTTTTCTCAGCTTTTCACTTTATCTAGCTTTTACCCTATAGTCGTCTGCCCTTGTGCATATGTCAGAAGTTAAATTAAGAATGTTATGAGAAGTATTTCAAAGAGTTGAAAAATAAGTGATGTTAATGCAATTTCCAAAGACATTTAAGGGCAGATATAGCTATTGTGAAAGGGAGAACCAAACCCCCTTTCAGCTTTGTAGCAGCAGATGATGTCGGCTCTGGGCACATTCCAGTATGGCTTTTCCCTGGCCCCTGAGGGGAATAGGGAGTGTGTGTCAAAGAATTAGTGTCACCAAGCTAACGCTATAATAATTTGTGGCTGTAACAGGCTATTGGCAAACAACTGCTATTTCCCAAACTAAGCAAGAGTCATTTAGGCTACAACTTACGACATAACCTTATTATGTCATCAATACAATAAACTGTTTCTTGTGGAACGGTTTAGCTTTTATTATGCTTAAAACTATTTTAAAAGTAAATGTGTAAATATTAAAAAAAATGTTGTTTACAGGAAAACATTTCAATGAGACACAGTAAATTTCAGCATTTGGACTTCAGAATTGTTAAATTAGGCATTAAGAAACACCAGTCTTGGAAAATGTTAGACTGGTTTTAATTTCAGTCTTTTGTTATGTTCTTCTTAGGTCTGAATCAGGTGATTCAAATGCTTCTTCTTCAAACAGCTCAAACAACACTCAGTATATCACACAGGTAAGTGATTCCGGATATTCAATATATTTATAAATGAAAGGACATACGCTGAGTTCAGTGCAATTACAACAGTTACACTAGTTAAGGATTTTTCTCAAGCTGTTTAAGAGGATATTAGACTTGAACAAGGTTATGATGAGAGTATTCATTTTCCTGCATGGCTCATTGCATACTAACACATTAACTAACAATACAAAATAGTATAGTACTCTAAAATGACTGTAGCAATCAATATTTTTACATTTGTCTGAAAAAAGTAATGCAAATTGAAGCAGAAAGTGAATGAGAGCTATTGTGTCAATTCATCCCCCTACTAATGTATGTATGTGGGGATTGCTTTCAGCTATGCTTTGTGACAGCACAAGAATTCACAATAGATTCTCAGAGCTGTCACAAAGCAGTCACAACAAAAATCCTCAGTTTCCTTTTTTATAATATGTAAACATTATAAGAAGAGGCTTGTGTAAAAAGCCACACTAAATTAAAAAAAAAAAATATATATTCCTTTGAATCACTGCATGTGAGTATATGCTATTTCCCTAATACTCTCTAAGTTAAACTGTAAATTGAACCTCATGGACCCAATTCTAGCTTATGGCTTTCAGAAATCACTGTATCAAAGGTACTGACCAGGGAGATCAAGACAAAATTTTTCTTTATATTTTCTTTGAACTTTCCAGGGCTCTGTTAGACTAGGTATTTTGAAAGATAGTGCTAAAATATCATCACTGACCCAAGAGATCTATGAAATAAATACAGAACAAAGATCAGAGAAACTTATATGGGAGACAAGATGGAAAACATATGATAATGTTGGTCAGTGGGGTTGGTAGTGACTTCTGTGAGATTTTTCTAGCTGAAGTATCTTGTAGGCATCACAGAAATGAAAAAAATTGAGGTAGCTTTAAAGAAAGAGTGTACACTATCTTCCCCAGTATTTCTGAGGATCCCTTTCCACTTGTGACAGGTACACTTGACTCCCCCCAGCCAAACTAACAGTAGTTTGGTAAAAGCTCTAAAGGAGGTAAAGGCCAAAAACTCCTACTAAGAAACCCACAAGGAAGCATTTTTACTAAAAGCAGCTAGAGACTAGAATGAACATCTCAGAGATAAGGTCTAGTCTGCGCTTTGCTGGGAAGAGTAGAATTGACTGAGGAAAAAAATAATTTCAAGGCTAATGCAAAGACATTACAGACATCTGCAAAATAGGACCTGTTTTGCACTTGCTGAGAAGAAAAGGATTAGTTAAGACAAAACAGCACCTTCAGGGTTATGCACTACAAACAATTTCTACAGTTAAATAAAACAAAGGCACATCTTAGGTCAGTGAAAAAGATCCAATGAGATGCAAGGAGACCTGAGACTCAAATATTGCTATTGGACTGAATGATGGTATGAATGGTCTTTAAAGATATAAAAATCTATGATTTTCTATGCTTGGCTGGGGACTCCTGCACAGGCACCTAGCTCAAGCCAGCCCTTCTGCTATACTACTCCACTAAATTATTTCTTTCTACAAACTCTGATGCCTGAGAGTTTGTATCATGAAACCTAAGATCTAGACTTCAGAGTGACTGAACACCAGGCCCCTGGAGGGAAGGTAAACAGTATCCAATTTGGCATATTTTCTCCATGCAGTAGATAATGGAATGAAGCTGCCACTAAATTCTCTTAAGTCATACTTTCCTTTAAGTGATCTAAACATCATTCTGCAGCAAGCAGAAGCCTAAATCACTCCCTTATGACAACATTGTATGGATGGCTGTGGATATTGTTTATTTGGACTTAAGTAAAGTCTCTGACATCATTTCTGATAGCATTCTCCTTGAGAAGCTGACTGCTCATGGCTTGGATGGGCATATGCTTAAGTGGGTTAAAAACTAGGTGGATGACCAGGCCCAAAGAACTGTGGTGAATGGAGTCAAATACAGTTGGTGGCTGGTCACAAGTGGTGTTTCTCAGGGCTCAGTTTTGGGGCCAGTTCTGTTTAATATCTTCATCAATGATCTGGATGAGGGGATCCAGTGCACCCTCAGTAAGTTTGCAGATGACCCCAAGCTGGGTGAGAGTGTTGATATGCTTGAGGGTAGGAAGGCTCTACAGTGGAATCTGGACAGGCTGGAGCAATGGTCTGAGGCCAATTGCATGAGATTTAACAAGGCCAAGTGCTGGGTCCTGCATCTGAGTCACAACAACTGCATGCAACACTACAGACTTGGGGAAGACTAACTGGAAAGCTGCCCAGTGGGAAAGGATCTGGGGATGTTGGCTAATGTGTGGCTGAATATGAAACAGTAGTGTGCCCAGGTGGCCAGGATGGCCAACAGTATCCTGGCTTGTATCCGAAATAGTGTGGTCAGCGCTAGTCAAAAGAATGCGTAAGAAATTAAAATCTTAGGGTTATTACAGAGAGGGGAAACAGTCTACACTATTTAGTAGTAACCTGAGTTTGAGCATAGAGAGACAACTCCAGAAGACAAACCCTAAATGAGAAGAAAGCTGGAGAGAGGTGAGGTGGGAGAGGTCATGCTTGCAGAGAGCAAATGAGGCAGTACAAATGGTTTAGAGAAAACCATTGAGCTAGTTTTCTTCATGTTAGACCTGTATGATGGCCAAAAAGAAATGAAAAGTTAAAAATGCAGCTTAAGATTTATTAGTTTGGACAGAAGAGATAGATTTGATGTAGGGAAGTAGATTTTTAGTTTTTCAGCACACCAAATGGTATCTGAATATAAATTTGCCAGTAAAGTTGGCCATGTGACAAATTTGTAGGGAGAAAAAAAAAAAAAAAAAAGAGAAGGACCAAGAGCCAAACATCCAGATGATGGTGGACAAAGAAATTGTCTGAATGAAGAGTGATTAGGGAATGAGAAGTAGAAAATGACTGAACTTCAGCTGAGGAACAAGGATTCATTTTAGGAAGAAAGGCCTAATAGGCTGTGTCAAAAACAGTGGAAAAATCAGGAAAAGTATTTCTGATTTCTATTTAGGAAGAAATCATTAGAGATGGTGGGGAGTAAAAATTTATTGAAGTCTTCTTAAAGAAAGTATAAATTAGAGATGGAGTAACTATTGTGTTGGTATCTAGAATAAACAAAGAAATGGAAAAATATAAACCATGTGTTGATTCATACTTACAAATTGGAGAAAAAATATTTTTAATTTAGAAAGTGTTAAATTATATTTACCTAAGTTCAATCTTAAAATGATATTAAAACTTGTAAAAGCAAACATTTATTCATTTACACTATACCCATTTTTTTTTTTTTTTTCCCAAGAAAAATCTGTTGAGAGATTCTGCCAATAATTCAGTTTAGTGTTTAGCTGGAGTTTGGTTGGTTGTTTGGTTTTGGTTTTGTGTGTGTTTGTGTGGTTTCTTTGTTTTCTTTTTTATTTTTTTTTTCAAATGACAAGTCATCTGTAGTTTAAAGATGTAATTCTAGCACCCTAGGCAGTGACTGAAAATGGTGCATCTAATGAAAGTGGAGATTAATACACGGACATACAGATAGAGTTAAGGCTACATTCTTTAAAATGTAGGAACATGAGATACTTATATTTTGATTGAAGTGAGACAGAAAACAAAGAAAAGATTTAGAAAGACTGACAAGGACAAGGATAAATGTGTGTGCAAGGGAAGTTTTGGGGAAAGGGCATGAATGAAACAGTTATAAGTCTAACAGAGGAGCAGAGAAGAAACTTGTGTAGCTCTGATTGATAAGGAAAAAATATACATCACAAGTGAAATTGTAAAGGAAACTCAGACAAGAAGGTAAGTCAGATTACATTTTTTAACTCTCTCTTGAAAAGAATCGGTAAGTTCTTGTACAGGGACAAAAATAGAGGCGGGAAAACAGTCCCTTGAAAGCTAGTCTGTCACATGAAAGGTGCTTAGAGTTGTGAATGTATGAAGTGCTACCTCAGACCAGGGAAGAAATGACAGAAGAAGGGAAATAATACTGTTGTAGGATGTTATCCAAAAGTAGAGGCAAAAGTAGTAGATATTCAGATATTGTCAAGGTCATGGAATAGAAGAAATATCTTCTGAGAGAGAAACTGAATGTGAAGGAGTAGGAAAAATGGATAGATTCATGAATCATACTGTGGAAAAAATAGGAGATAGGGCAAGGAGAAGAAAGCAAACCATACACAGAGAAAATCAGAAGTGATGGTTTATAAATCAGTGTAAGCATGAGTGGAAAGACATAAGTATTTTTTGGGCAATGCTGGAAGAATCTGAGTGATGGTTGGAGTGAAGAAAGTTAAAAAGAAAATCAGAGATGAACGGTTTAGGAGATATCCAGCCAGCTTTTCTTAACTAGTACTTCTCTATGGAGTTTTTATTGGAGTTCTGGAAGACACTAATGTTAACACGATAAACAGCATTAGTTAGCCCAGGTGAAGAATAAGCTGTGAATATCTCTCTGAGCAGAAATAGCTCTTTTGGGTGACCAAGAATAAACTTTGTTGTTCAAATGGACCTTTTAGTAATCAGAAGACTTGAACAAGAGCCGTAAGGCAAATAAAGCAGTGAGGGTGAGGAAACTTCAGGCTAAAACTTTGGAGGAAATACTAGCGGGGAAAAAAGGAAGTTTCAATCCTGACCAAACTTATCTAAAAGAAGAAAAGAGATTCTAACTCTCAAGTATCATTAGTTCACTACATTGTAAGACAATAAATATTCAGTAGACCTATTAACTATCTGAGTACATGGAGGTACAAGAATTTGCTCTTCAAAACTGTTGCTGCATTTGTGTTGTTACCAAATGACATGTGATGACAGTTCTGTTGTAGGGTTGAGATTCTGCAAACAATTAAAGCATGTGTTCAGTATTAAAAACTTGGGTGACTGCAGAACTATAAAAAATCTTTACCTTTCTCACTGGATCAGGAGTCATAAAAAAATAAACTTAATGCTTTGAAACATTCCCTCCCTTGCCCCCTTCCCCCTCTTTATATTCTTATTTTTTCATAAGTACAGTAAGCAGCACTTTACGGGTTGGAAGGAAGAGTATTTCAGGAAAAAAAAAGTGCCGAAGGAACAAGTAAAGTTGTTGACAATTATTTGTAGCAAGTAAAGTTGTTCACAGTTTTGTGCATGATGATTAAATAGTATGTCACCAGATATTCACTTAAACAGTGATTATATTGATTTTCAATTTAGATTAAAGTGTTAAATTTAAATCCAGCTGCTATTCAATAAATTGTTATTTGCACAACAGTTTCTTTCTCACTGATACGAACATAAACTATTTCTGCTATAACAACTTCTTCTTTCTTTAAGCTTTTTTTTTTTTTTTTCCTTAACTGGAAGAAGTAGCCATGACCTCCATGAAATCATTGTTCTCACCTCCTAACATAAGGAAGTGACTTCGCTTTTTTTTCTTCATTTATTTGCACTGGTACTTAGTGGAATCAGAGTGTCAACAGAAGACAGGATTTGTGATGTCTATTGTGGTCATAAGGCTGGTAGGACGTCTTTGACAAATCAGTTAAATCTATTTTCTTCTATCATTTACCAGAGATGACAATGGTGGTTAATTGAAGTGTCACAAACTTTACTTACTTTAAAATCATTGCCAGACTTTCACTAGTTGCAGGCAATGGCACTAAGCTCAAGAACAAAGAAGGTTTTCCACTGTTATCTTTTGCTGCTTGAAGGGTGGCTTAGGGCACTCTGTGGAATGAAGCTAAGGAAGGGTCATCAGAGTGTGAACATAGACTTGATTGCTCCTGCCCCTCTGTTTTAGTTGTTTACTGATCTACTCCATGAAACATTCCAAAAAAAAAGAAGTTACGGTGTGGAGTTAAAAAATTTTCCAGGATGAAGGGGACCCCTTGAATCAGTACTGTTGTCCCCATATTGTGAACCTACAGCCTTAGCAGAGCTCAAAGATTCTAATTCTATCAAAATATAGATGGTGCCTCATGCTGTAAACCTTGAAGAAACATCTCTGTAGAAGCTTAATTTAAGGGTTAGAAGATAACTGAAGATTAACAGGAAAATGCATACCTGTTGGTTTCTAAAATCCACAAGAGTTGGAGACCTCAGCTAACTAAAATGTTTTTGAGCAGTCTTCCAAGCCTTCACCTCTCCTCAGCTACAGCCGATCGTGCATCAAATGTGTGCAGATTTTCCCAGTTCACAGTGTCATAGCCCAGTGTGCTACCTGCAAGGCAAACGGTGGTTTTAACAGGCAGATTGCCTTGCCTTCTCTGTAGAGACAATAGAGAGGCAGCTACAATTTAGAGATCAGTTCAGCCTGTTAAGATTTGAGGAGTGATTCAGTATTTCCCCTCTCCAAATCAGTATGCATGTAGTCACTATAGAGGCAACATAGAGCAAGAAGACTTAGAAGTTAGGTATTTCAGTTAAGAACTTCAGATTAGATTAATCTGCAGGAAAAATCATTCACATGTTGTCATGTAAAAGTTGGCTATGCAAGGAAAGACCTGTCTGTCCTCTGCAGCATCAAATTTGAATAAAGTGCTAGCAATGAAAATAATTTCTACTACCTAAAACTGGATATTCAATCCTTTTCACTACATATTCAGGCTAAGACAGCTTCTGAAACCATTCTCAGAGACAGGAAGGCATTTACTGAGCTCACTGAGATGACTCATACAATATAGTACCAGTATCGTACAATGGTAAATACAAGTGGTGGACCATGGACATCTGTAAGCTGTAAGGAAGTCGGCTTTCCAAAAATGGGAGTATTTTCCATTCTTTCATACCCTAAGGCAGGGCCAAGGTACTGAGGAGGCCAATGAGGAAGAAATGTCACTCAGATGACACATGCAGCTGGACTGATGAGTGCTCAGGAGACTAATATCAATAACTTCTTGATAAAAGACAGTTACTGCAGTTCATCTGCATAATGTAGGATTTTTCCTCTGTCTCTCTGTATGACTCTTGTCTGCAACAGTTGATTATTTGTGTTGAATACAAACTATCAAAATACTGAGAATCCATACTCGGTGTGTGATTCTGCCATTCGGCTTAAATTTACTCTGATGTTTCATATCATTATGTGTGTTTCTATGATTATCAATGATGCAAAATCACTTTGAGAAAGAATAAGACATCTTTGTTTTCTTTTCAAAGACTTGGAATAATTACAGGAATATATCTGATAGTGTTTTGATGACAACACTACACTGCCGAAGCTCAACTATGTAGCTGTTCTTAAGCCATGTATTTCAGTTCTTTCCCGGTCTGAAACTTAAAGAACTAATTTTTTCAAATTACTTTATGAAATATATTGAAAGTAAAAAAGCAATAAGAGTATTCGGAAAGACAATAAACTTATTGTCTAGCAGATTCATTCATCAGAACTGGAGTGACAAGAAGTTGTAGTTTAACCCCAGTATGCAGTTATTCCCCACACAGCCACTCATTCACTCCTGCTGCGTGTACAAGCAAAGTAAAACTAGGAATTCATTCACTACTTCTCAGTGGTAGCTGGGCTACATCAAATGTAATTGTTACTCAGGAAGGCAGACACCTTAACTCCAAACTTCCTCCCCTTCCTCCTTTCCCGTGACTTTTATTGCTGAGCATGATGTCATATGGTATGGAATATACTTGTGGTCATTTGGGGTCAGCTGTCCTGGCTGTGTCCTCTACCAACTTGTTGTGCACCCTGAGCCTGCTTTTGCTTGGCAGTGTGAGAAACAGAAAAGTCCTTGATGCTGTACAAGTGCTGCTCAGCAACAGCTAAAAAATCCCCAAGTTATCAACACTGCTTTAGTCACAGATCAAAACCATAGCCACATACAAGCCACTATAAAGAAAATTAACTCTGTCTCAGCCAAAACCAGGACACAAAGTCACTGTCACTTTTTAATCAAGGACAGTGCTCTGCTGCTTCGGTATTCCTGTCTACAAAAAGAGGGAGATAATGTTTACTTCCCTTAATTGTGATGAAG
Source organism: Columba livia (assembly GCF_036013475.1). Lineage (NCBI taxonomy): Eukaryota > Metazoa > Chordata > Aves > Columbiformes > Columbidae > Columba > Columba livia. The sequence continues at coordinate 134,803,764 of NC_088603.1, forward strand.
TACTAAGTAGAGTTTAAAACCACTTAGAACAAAGAAAACTCAATAAAAGTGCAGTTTGTTTGTTTGTTTGTTTTTAAGATTAAATTTATGTGCCTGTTTATGTCTTAAATAATTTTGCAGGTGGTGAACCACCTCATGAGGTTTTATATAAGCAACTTCTTCCATTTGATATACCTGGAAGAAATAAGAGCACAATCAAAGCACTTTCTACCAAAGCACTAAATGTCACCCAAATCCCCCACATTTTCCAAGTTGCTGAAAGAGAAATGTATACCAAAGTCATTCTTAAAATCAATTACATTAGACTAAATTTATGGATAGGATATTTCCTTTTTTCTTTTTTTTTTTTTTATTTTTCTTTGCAGCTTTGTAATATTAGCTTTCATATTTAGTCCGATAATAATTAAGAGTTATGTAGTAAAAAGCAAAATTGGAAAATATACACAGCTTGAAATATATACAGCTTGAAAATACACAGCTTGAACATGGTGTGCCAAAGCAAAGGATGGTCTCAAATTTTATTTTTACCCAGCAGGAAAGGTTTCATCACTGTTTTTCAGTACTGCTCCTATGCTAGGAACTAACTAGATTCATCAGCAAAGTGAACGTTGTGTCTATCATCACCAAGACATCACCACGATGCAGTTTAAACTTCTAATCTTTTTTCAGCAGAAAGCATGTTGATGAAAAAAAAAAAAAAACAACAAGAACTAACAGTAATACAATGGATTCAAATAGAGTGAGAGAGACTTAATTTGAATATTCAGTTACTGGAACATTTTGCAGTGATGGGTGACCTTGGGCTAAGGTCATAATTCTGCATCTTGTGAATTGTTTTGGTTCAATAAATTAGTTAATTTATTATGGCTGAGATGACAAGCTACGTACATATGTTGAGTCATTACTGATATGTAAGTCCTTTAACATATTTGGGAACTCAGTGTTTTACTGAGTCTCCTGAGTGACATGATTCTAGTTAATGACACAACTTTTGGTGAGGTACCCATCAAAACAGAATCTGAAAATCTGAAAACAACTATATTTTTTCGTGTTCCATCACATTTAGATTTTAATTATTGTCTTTTATATGAATGAGTTTGCTGGTTTTTATGTCCAAAAGAATTTGTTGAATTTGTAAGTGCACGAAGTTAGTGTTAAATTAGTGTTAAGAAGTTAAGAAATAAATGTTTTCACTGGTTTGGTCACTTAATTGAGAAGGTCTAGCAGATGTGCCCCAATTAAGCAGATTCCACCCACCTGTTTGAAGATACTCCACTGTTTAAAAGGTATTTTTAAAAGTATTTGTCTCAAGTATTTGTCTCAAGAATGAGTCCCAAAACAAGATACGTTTTTGTGGAATATGCTAATGTTTATGCAGAATGTAGTACAAAATAGGTGACTATTACAACCCTTCAAATAACAGGTCTCATGATAAGAGATTTCAGAACTTAACCATTCAACTGTTGTTAATAGAAACCCACTTCTCTGAAATACCAAACAAGTGAAAGGTACTAAAGTTGAAAGGACTGGCAATCACATAAGTTTTTCAGCATTGCATATTAATACTAGCAACAGCTTTTAAGAACAATAGGATTTACTGAGAACAGATATTAACTGTGCCTGTTTGACATTAAAAAATCCTCTCTTAGAGTTAGAAAGCACCATTTGGCAACAGTATTGTTTTAAGCTATAAATAATCTATCTCAAGGGTTGTTTTTTTTTTTTTTTTGATGCACAGTGCAACTTTTAAAATACTATACTGAAACATTTAATCTGTATATTTAGGGGAAAAACAAACTTTGCTTTTCCAACACACTGCGCTGAATGCAGAAACAAGTCTTGAGGCCAGTGAAGGTCTGGATGGGAGCAAGGGCTTATCAGTGATCTAAGCACAGTGGCTCTTCACTAGTGCCAGTTTCTGCTCGCTACGATAATTATACATGGGAAAAGCAGATGGGAAAAGTGGATGGAAATGTGCTGTGTGGAAATGTCTGACAAGACTGACTGCAACCTGGTGCAACTGCAATAGCATAGGTATAATGATACAGCAGGTATAGCTAAACATTTTCAAAGCAAATTATGTTATATTTGCTAGTCTCAGACCAGTGTGGTACTTACTGATGTCACTGCTGATCTAAATATATCAATATAGAAACTGGGTAAGTCATGGCAACGCAATATCTATATTTGGATAGTCAGGAGAACAGGAAGCTATTGTAACAGAAAAATTCAGTTTTAGAGAATTCTATTTCAGTCTACCAGAGACGCAATTTTGAGAGGACTTTTCTGAGTATTTGAAAAGGAAGGACTTTGTAAGGCGTTGTTTGTTTGTTTTTAATGGGCTCTACAAGTGTCTTGCATATCTCTCATTTGAAAAACTTGATTTACAGTTTTTTTCCTCAATCTCATTAATGACTTTTCTTAAGACAGGATGCCAGGCTTTGGATGCTCTGTCTTTTTTTTTTTTTTTTTTATATTCACAGAGCTTGCATTTCCTCTATGAACTGAAAACTCAGTCAGTAGTTACATTCTATATTAAATAAATTTAAAAAGAAAGATAAGTTGCTCATAACCATTCCCCCTCCTACACATGTATTATGGATGTGATGAGTGGAAATAATTTTTGACATCTTCTATAAGTCTGAGTTAACTGAAAGCTATTGTTTTTCACAGTAAACAATTACAGCTGGAAATGACAACATATGTTGGCTCATAGGGATTTGAAAACAACTTCCATGCTCTTTATAATTCCGTTGAATGTCTTATGAAATCACAGGACTTGTATTTTTGGTTCTGCTGCTTCACTCCAAAAATTGTTATAAAGCTGGGGAGTTTTATTTTAAATAATCATTTTATAAAATCATGCTACTTTGTGTATTATGATCATTAAACATGGATAAACTAAAACATCCCAACCACGGAATTTGACTATGTTGTTCGATGTATTTGTTTCCTACTAGACATTAGCAAAATGGCATATGGAAGTGTACCATGCAGAGAACAAAACGTAAGAGTCCCATACATTGTTCTGTAATTACTTTACATAAATGCTGTTTCCTTGGGGGTTTTGTTTTGCAAATCATCCAAGAGAAGGCACATAGATCTGAACTGTTGGGAAGCTTTATTCATTTTATTTCCCAAACAGTGTCTCTTTTGAAGATATTCCTTGAGTAGTTTTTAACATGATTTTTCACACTCAAAATATAGCTGGAGTATGTTGTACGAGAATAATTATGTTTGGTCCACCTATTTTTCTTTTTATTGTTGCACACTAGTTGTTCTGGAGCATACTAAATGTTTTTCATTCATTTCCATACTGGAAAAAAGGGATAGAAAACCCTCTGTAAGTAGGAGTCATCACTGTGTCTATGTCAGTTTTGTCCATGTAAACTTGCCTGAAGGTTCAAGATGAAAATATACAGCTATTATAGTTAGATTTTAGAGATTAAAATTACTTATTTTACTTATTCAAAACTTCCTTTCTGTTGATAATCAACAAAATGCCTCCTGTTAGAATATGCTTTCATTGATTTATTGTTTGACATGGAAATGTGAACAGCCATGTGCATTTATTAAAGTAAAAATAACACTCTGTAGTGGCTAAGTATAATTTTGGTGACTTTTGCAGGTGTTGAAGCCATATTTTATATTCTTGAAATGTTAGGAAAAAAAATGTTTTTGAAAGACTAAGTGTTAGTGCTAGAGAATTCAGCATTTTGGGCAGAAAAAACTTGGAAGCAAAATGTTATACCATAGCTGGAAATCAATAAACATTTACTGTTCCCAATGGATGGTGATTCAAAAGGGATCTTTCCAGACTCTAGAGACAGCAATGAAGCCAAATGCTTTCAGTGTTTCCGGGGACTAGAGGCCTGAACTGTTTATCCTTTTTTTTTAAAGAATAATGTCAAACATTGTTCTAAGTTCAAGTTAGAAGAACTCAGTTCTTGTCTGTTTCATTATATAAATGGTTATTATTATGTTATATTGAGCCAAGTTTTTTTCCCCTCATCTGCATAGCTGTGGAAAATGGATTCATTAATGCATCTTTCTTGCAATGATTTGATTTCTTGTTTTCTTCCACATTAAGAGTAATTACTTTCATACAACCTGACCTCTTTTGATTGAGGACTACTGTTTTCCAAAAGTAAATGGTCATTGATTTGCCAAAAAGAGTCTAGTTTAGAAGTCTAAGAGGGTTGCACAGCTGGAAAGAAATTGAAAACCAGCCAAGTCATTCATACTGCATTTGGCAGTCACAAACTCGAAGCAAAGGCTGCTTTTTGAACTTGTTTTCCAGTCAGTTTTGTTTTCATGATTCTGCGTGGCTTTAATACCAGGTATTAGTTAAAAATCTATTTAAAATGTAGAATACAGATCACTGTCTAAAGTGCACTGTAACTGTCTAAAGTGCCTTTTCATCATATTCAAAATCTCACAACAGCCAGAAGGACAAAAAGCAATGACTTCTTTTTTCTTTTCTTTTTTTTTTTTTTTTTTCTGCTTGATGGACTTGCACATTGTTTTATTTTGGGAGAGGTTCCTACATTAGTAGCCCCACAGATATCATTGCAACTATTTTTGAAGTAAGATTGAAGTACTATTTTACAGGAGTAAATGAGGCATAGTTTCTTCATTTCTGTTTTGAGATTTAGAATTCTAAACATTATTACTGTTATAATGAATAGAAATGAATTCTCCCAATAGTGTAAATAGGTTAACATGGCTATTTGAAATTTAAGATATTTTCAAGTGACTGGTAGTGTCAGTATACAGTCACTATGGAATTAGAAACATCCTCATCTGTGATTCTATGAGTCTGACCTGTTCTGATATATGACTGATCTATGGAATTTTCTGATGCTAGTGTTAATAGTACCTGTACCTTTTTAAAATTGGACTATGATCAAACCATGTAACACACGGTATAGGAATGTTGTGGATAAAATGATGAAGATATCTGTATCCCATTTTCAAGAGTTATTTAGGGAAGGTAATAAATTATCTGTAGATAAATGAAGGCACCCTAATACACATCTAACAAGGTATTCAAGAGCATCTTTTTATGCCCTTTCTCTTTTAGAATTTGGGAGCTGCTTTTGAAAATAGTTGCCCAAAAATGTTTAAAGCATCTAATATGCCTGAAATGGGGTCCTTCAAAGCTTGCCTATGAAAAATCAGTGAACGTAGGGTTCAAAGGGTAGATTCATCCTCACTCTACATGAAAAATCAATAAAAATACACTTTGACACAGCATGTGGCATTTGTCTTGCTTCTTGGTCTCTTATCCTTCAGAGAGGAATCTATAAACCTTATTTTAGGCCTTGAAAGCAGGTTCAAAAAGAAATGTGATTATTGTGATGTTCAAGACTGCTATGTCCTCAAATTATACTTACTGGACTTCACTGTGGGGAGCTTTGTGGCTTAGTGTCACATGGAGGGAATTAATGATTGTTAGAATTCTGGGCACTGGGATATGTAAATCAACTGATGAAACTGGGAAATAAGAAAGTTAGATTCTAGCTTCCTTCTGGACTTGAGGAGTTATTTCTGTTAACAATGTTAAAGTGAGATTCAGAGCTTCAGAGAAACTATATTAATTTCTTTGTACAACATGACTGTAATTGTCTAGTAGCTCAGTTCCTGGACAAATGCTCTTAGTCATTGAACAAAAAAATATTATTTGTCAGAGCATTTTCTTGCTCTCATCCTGAAGACAGTGTGCATGACAGACAAGAATACAAGGTTTCATTCAGACACAAATGAGAAATCCTAAAACCGTAGCTAGAAGTTTAGGATGTTTGGCTGGCAAGGAGAAGACTCCTAGGCTACATATAATATTACTAAATTGAGCGGTGCCTGAGTGTGGTCTCAGATAGATTTAATTACTAATATAGGTGTATCTTTGAGGTCCAGATTTCCATTCCCAGAACTCCTTATAACTTTTACATTATAAAAGAACTAGATTTAAAAGAAAAAATCCAAGGGGACTGTGTCAGATATGACTAGTCCTGTAAAAGTACTGTAAATCCAGCTTTCCATGGGACTTTTATCTAATGACGTACAGTTCAGGATCTCTCTCCCTCTCTTTAGATATCTCCAGTGTAGATACCTGTATCTGTTTTGATGACTCCAGGCATATTTATTATTAGTTGTATCTTTCCCTTAATAACTACCTATTCCACTGTGATTTCAGCTATTAAAAAAAAGAAAAAAAAAAAAAAGAGCTTTGGGTCAAAGTACATATGGTATTACATTACCAGTGTGCTCAGATATCTGCTAACCAATATGTTGCTACATTATATGAGGGTAAAGTGATACATACAGTTTAATTATTCAGGCTCAGTTTGTCAAGAAAACAAGCATGTTGTGCATCCATAAATGACTGCATCCCACATCAGAAGTAAACTGACAGAAAGCTGTGCTTATTGTGTGCCGTACTAAGTCTGGGTATGTGAAAGGCTAAAATAATTGCTCTGGGGAGCACAGAACATGCTCAAATGCTTAATTCATTAGTGCTGCAATTACCAGACAAGAATGTCAGCAAAGGCAGGAATAAATGGAATTCAGTTCTTACCTCTATTGAGATCCATCTGTTTCAGATCTGGTCATATCATGGCAAGAAAGAGAGGGATGATTATGTTCCAATTTATTCTAGTTTAGGCCTGTGGCTATTTAGTAAACCCCACACTGTATGTCCAGTCCTGTTATTACTGTATTCAGTAGTGCAAGTCTCATTCAGGCAAGACTATTATTATTGAACAGACAAAACTTGAATTAATATATTCTTCAGAAATCAGAAATATTGTCTTGAATATAGGTCACTGCAGTTCACCTCGACTTGTTAATATACTCTGTTTTGCCATGTGGCTGTTTGTACTCATGGAGCAAAGCCACAATACACTACATCAAGGAAACAAATTCATTTCCCTACATCAATTTAGAACAAACATACTTCCAGGTTTCTCAGCAAACAGCTTATATATTCTACACTGAAGTTATAAAGTAGTTCTTATGCTTAACTGCTTGATTACACTGAAAACAGGAGACTTTTGGTAGTACGTTTGTAGGGATCTAAATCACAGAAGTTCTACACTAGTTTTGTTCTTTGTTCCTGTTCTTTTGTTAGACTATGTAAATAATTATATTTCTTGCACAAATTCACAGTAGGATAATAGGATGTTTTTTCCTTTGTGACTGGCTGAACTGAAATATCGAGGTTAGAGAGAATGTTTCTCCACATTGGAGATATGGGTGAGTTCCCTGTTAGACATTAATTAGATTGGTATGATGAGATCCAGCTGTTCAACCTGTGTGTACCCTTAGCTTTCTAAGCTGGAAAAGACTGGACACTGTCTCTAGCTCTGCACCTCTAGGAACACAGTAAAAGTACAATCCTTTTGTCTTATACTTCTTCTATACTTCAGAATTTGTATCTCAGTATCATATTTTATCCAGACATAATGATCTCCGTAGACTCTGTGGTAACTGCTGGTCACATTGTCGTAGCTGTCACAAGAGTCCAACAGTGCCAGGCTTGGCTTCCAGCACATACAAAAACTGGCATCTTATGGGAGGACAGCCTTGCTACGATTCTCACAAATGACACTTGCTTCTTCAAGGCTGCACTGTAGTGTGGGGGGGTCTATTTGGTCTTCAATTTCACTTTTTTAATAGAAAGGAAATCTTCTGAAATGAACAGAGTGGCACTGATGAAAGTCTGGTCTAACTGTTCTCATATATATGTTAATTTATTCATTCTTTATTTAAGCACTTCAAGATCAGATTTGTTCAGATTTTTCAGCAACCTGATCATTGATTTAGCTGGGATAGATCAAGGCTTAAGTAGCTCTGTTGAATACCAGGAGTTCACACAAAGATCAAATATTCTCTAATGCCACTTCCTTTTTACTTGAGAAAAAGACCGATGTATTCAGTACAGCTTTATCCCATACAATAAATTCTCAACAAAATAAAAAATTATATGTATCATTTAGTTTTGATTCTTAATAGCATAGAACTGTAGGGTTTTAGGAGAAAAATTTAAAACAATAGCTGGATAATCTGTTCTACTTTTGCATTTATTAAGTACCCTACGAATGCCCCAAATAACCCTAACTTCTCAGGTTATTTTCAATGCAATATTCAGATTCCTCTTCAAAATATTCAGTAGTAAGGGGCATGTGGAGTACATCATTATTAGCAGAGCATTTTTGTTTGTTTGTTTTGTTTTTTTGTTTCTTTTCACATACGCTTTGGAGGATTTTCTGAAAGGAAAAAAAAAATAAGTACAGATGTTCTTCCTTTTATTATCCACAGACCCCTGAGGAAATAAAACATTTTAATTGACTTTGAAAAACTGTTTGCAAATTGCTAACCTAGAATTAAAAACATGGAAATAATTTGTTACACACTTGCTTACTGACCCACGGAGTAAACTGTCACGTCGTTTCAGTTGCAGAAAATGTAGGAAAAGTATACAGATTTAATGTTTGTATTGTCTTGAAAAGTACAAAAGAAAACACAGGACATAGTTGAACACCAAAAGAAAAAAAAGATTAAAAGTACACTGTAATCTGACATAATGCTAAGTACCCAGTATTTCAGTCAATTCCTGCCAAAAAAAGAGAAAATTACAGCCTTTGAAGACACAGTTTAAGAACCAACAGAAAGAAAGAAGAATGTTAGTATTAGCTAAGTACAGAAAAGAAAGTTAATTTGTCTTAGTAAAGTACTGCTCAGGTAACTGTTATCTCTCAAGGTACTGTGAAAAAGGAAGACGATCTTTAAACACTGAAAGTGGATCTTTAAACACTGAAAGTGGTTTGTAATTTCTTTACTGCATTTCTCTTTCATTTACCAGGTTATCAGATGTTGTTCTATTACATGATTCATTGTTAAACTTTTTTTTTTTCTTTTCACTTGTAAACACTATAAGGGGTTAATAGAACATTATTGTCTTCTACTAAAAGTACCAAAGTGTTTCTTAAGTGTGAACTACTAGATGTAAAGAGTTTTATTCTAAGAGTTAACTAGAGAAAGCAAAATGTCAATATTACTGCTGTTATCTTCTAGTCTTATGTGTGATCAACTGGATTGGACAGATTAGGCTCTGTCTGGAAAGAGCTGCTGTTGCCCTACCCTAATGATAGTAGATAAGTCTCTGAAAATGTTCAGTATGTTCTGATAAGAGAAGAAAACAAGGATAATCTTTCACATTTGTCTCCTCTGGACTGCAATGACTATTATACTTCCACTGGAATAACAAATTCAGCTGCTAATGATACTTACCTACTCATATTTTTCTTCAGAAGAAATATTTTATCAACACTGATGAGAGCAGAGGTACCCTTTCTGTGATATCACATAAATGGTGAAGAAAAATGTCAATTATTAACATTTGTATAACTAAATTGCCCGGAGTTCAACACTGTATTTCTGAATTTCATGCAAAGAGATTAAAATGCTGGCAGCAGCCGCTCCATATTTCTCATGTTTTTTGAAATTCAGTCTCTGGACCCAAGGATTTATTGATTTGTATTCCAGTTATGACTGTGGATCTCTCTATGAGGTGAAGGGATTCACCAGAAACAGTAAATTCTTTGTATACTGTTCTCATTTAAAAAAAAAAGCCCAAAACCTGGCTTCTCTTCTGCGTACATATATTAACATTGACTTTGGAAGAAACAACATTCCTGTTTGATTTTTTTCAGATGTGGAGCCAACAGGGATCTCTCTGGCTATGGATCTGTAAAATTATTTGAAATGTTTTCTGCTTATCACTCTAGAGATTTAACAAGTTGATTATCTGGAGTGCTGTAGGAGTAGATGTCATAGGAGGGTTTATGGCTGGGTTAATGTTTATTTTGGGCTCCAAACTGACACAATTAGCCTAAGGAAAATAGAATAAGGTTTCTAACAGTTCAGATATTTCCTGGAAAGACGTGTTGAGCTGAGGAGTTTTCTAGGAAAATGTAGATCATCCCAGTTTTAAAGCCTGGATATATCTGAAAAGAACCTGCCTAATTTTGACCTCAGAAGCAAAGCTGCAGTTTTCAGTTGAAGTAACAGCGACAGAAACTGATCTTCCAAACTGAGGATTACTTATTAAACCTTCTGAATGCCCTCTGATGTTAATGTAAGTAACACCACATCAGGATTACAGCCACATTTCATTGTGTGGTGCATAAGTATGCAGAAAATAATAAATTTAATGTCTTCTATTAGCTTTTAATCTAATTTAAGAAAGGGACAATACACAGTGAATTGGAGTGCAGTGATAAGGTGTGAACTGACAAATTTCAGGTTTGTTAGTTAGCCATTAAGACATAAATAAACCAACAAATAATAAAAGTACCATTAACTGTCTATTGAAACAGTCATTTTAGTTGAAGATTATTGAACAAGTAGATAACTTTTCCTCTACAGTAAATCATTTTAGTGCCTATGAATATACATATTATAGGAATAGTTTCATATGGTGGGTTAGAATTCCATATACTACTTTGTGGTTGTTGGAATAAACTTTAAGAAGCAAGAAAATAAAGTGATTTTCTGATACAAAGCATTTAAAACCTAGAATTTTGGATCTTGTTATTTCAACCTAGTATTGAACCCTAAGCCATGGACAGACTTGAGAAATATCTTCCACAATAGTTTGATGAATAGTGTTTTATAATATTTAGGATATGGAAATCTTCACAGTATCACAGTTACAGTATCACAGTATGTTTCGGATTGGAAGGGACCTCAAAAGATCATCTAGTCCAATCCCCCTGCTGGAGCAGGAATGCCTAGGTGAGGTCGCACAGGAACATGTCCAGGCGGGTTTTGAATGTCTCCAGAGAAGGAGACTCCACAACCTCCCTGGGCAGCCTGTTCCAGTGCTCTGTTACCCTCACTGAGAAGAAGTTTTTTCTCAAATTTAAGCGGAACCTCTTGTGTTCCAGCTTGATCCCATTACCCCTTGTCCTATCATTGTTGGCCACCGAGAAGAGCCTGGCTCCATCCTCATGGCACTCACCCTTTATATATTTATAAACATTAATGAGGTCCCCCCTTAGTCTCTTCTTCTCCAAACTAAAGAGCCCCAGCTCCCTAAGCCTTTCTTCATAAGGGAGGTGCTCCACTCCCTTAATCATCTTGGTTGCCCTACGCTGGACCCTCTCCAGCAGTTCCCTGTCCTTCTTGAACTGAGGGGCCCAGAACTGGACACTATATTCCAGATGTGGTCTCACCAGGGCGGAGTAGAGGGGAAGGAGAACCTCTCTCGATCTACTAGCCACTCCCCTTCTAATACACCCCAGGATGCCATTGGCCTTCCCGGCCACAAGGGCACAGTGCTGGCTCATGGTCATCCTGTTGTCCACCAGGACCCCCAGGTCCCTTTCCCCTACACTGCTCTCTAATATGTAATTTCCCAACCTATACTGGAACCTGGGGTTGTTCCTGCCCAGATACAGGACTCTACACTTTCCCTTGTTAAATTTCATCAGGTTATTCCCCGCCCAACTCTCCAGCCTGTCCAGGTCCCGCTGAATGGCAGTACAGCCTTCTGGTGTGTCAGCCACACCTCCCAGCTTAGTGTCATCAGCAAACTTGCTGATAGTACACTCTATTCCCTCGTCTAAATCGTTAATGAATATATTGAATAATATTGGCCCCAGCACTGACCCCTGAGGCACTCCACTAAATACTGGCCTCCAACTAGACTCTGCACCATTGACTACCACTCTCTGGCTTCTCTCCTTAAGCCAGTTTGCAACCCACCTCACTAGTCTATTGTCTAGACCACACTTCCTCAACTTAGCTGTGAGGATGCTGTGGGAGACTGTGTCAAAGGCTTTACTGAAGTCAAGGTAGACCACATCCACCGCTCTGCCATCATCCATCCACCTTGTTACACTCTCATAAAAGGCTATGAGGTTGGTCAAGCATGACTTACCCTTGGTAAAGCCATGCTGACTGCCCCTAATAACCCTCTTATCCTTGATATGCCTTGAGATGGCACCAAGGATTAGCTGTTCCATTACTTTCCCAGGGACAGAGGTGAGGCTGACCGGTCTATAATTACCCGGGTCCTCCTTCTTGCCCTTTTTGAAGACTGGAGTGACATTTGCTTTCCTCCAATCCTCAGGCACCTCCCCCGTTTCCCAAGACTTGGCAAAGATGATGGAGAGCGGTCCAGCAATGACTTCAGCCAGCTCCCTCAGCACCCGCGGATGCATCCCATCTGGACCCATGGATTTATGGATGTCCAGACTATTTAATTGCTCTGCCATTTCTGTTAAGTTAATGTCATTTTGTTTTTATTTCATACATGACATTCCAACAAAACATGAATTATTTGATTCTGTTAGTCAGACATGCGAGAGGAATAAAAAAGAGGTAAAAAAATCCACAAAGAAAATGCAAGATTCGTTTCGTTTTTAAGATTTTCTGGAAAACTTGCATTATCTTCAGTGAGCTTAACTGAATCACAGCCTTCAGCTTTTGGGCTGAAAATTATCTGGACATTTCATCCAGCAAATCATTTACACAGAGTTTTGCTGTCCTCTGTTTCCACAAGCGTGCTTAGTCTCACCTGCTCAGTGAAGTCATTAGACTGCAGCACCTCTCTAGGTAATTTATTCTGTTATTCAGTGATGTTGACTGTTAAAAACCTCTTCCTGATGTCTAATCTACATTTCAAATTCCAAGCCATTTATCTTTGTATTATAGCTCTGAATCTCTACAAGTAGGTGTCTTCCTTTTATTTGGCATATTCTTTAGGAAAAATAAATAGCTTTCACTGGAGATCAGAGCTACAGGAAACCTTTCCTATTTCACGTGCGCATGTAAGAGTGAAGACAACAACCTTCTTGGAAGACCTTGACACATTATGTCTTTTAGAGGAAAAAAAAAGAGATAGCAGTGGGTTGTTTATAAGCATTATGACAGCCCAAGAGTCTTCTCTGTATAAGACACCTCAAAGAGAATGGAATTTGAATGTTGACAAGGAGGTTGTGGAGGTGCCTGGGAGTTACAATGTGATTGGAAAAGGCTGAGGAGGCAAGGAATAAAGGGGTTCAGGCAGTGAATATAGGAATGGGATGAAGCAGTTAGAAAAAGTAAAGAAACAAGCACACAGGAGATAATGTGTGAGCCGAAGCTTAAACAAAAGTCTTAATATTTTCTCACAAAAGCAAGAAAATATTAGATATTTCTGTCGTTTTCAAAACATTGTAACCTTCTCTGGAGCATTTTTGAGGGTGTTCTTAGTAGTTTTATCCATTTGCCTATGGAAATTTGTTTTGTTTTGTTTTGTTTTAACAATTATACATCTGTGCCATTATTTATTTCAGTATTCTGTCTTGGATATAATCCAACTCAATTACATTCCTCATTTTCTGACCTCTTTAATCCTTTTCAGTGATTGACACGGTAACTTCTACTCTTCCTAGCTGCTGACACTTGATTTTTTTTTTTTTTTAACTCCTTCTATAGAGATTGTGACTGCTGGTAGCACTTTAATTTTCTCTAGCAATTACCTTTAGAATTTTGGTGATTAACATGTCAGTTAGTTAATGGATCCAAGAACTGTTCCACTTTTCTCCCTAACAGCATCTCTACCTGAACTTAGTACATTTTTACTCAAAATTAATATTCCTTTCTCTGCACTTTCCTCTCATCATTTTTTTAATTAATGCCGGGAGGAAGGTAGTAGTGATTAAACATAGGCATTTTAGTTTAGGTAGCAACATGTGTGGGAAAAATGATCTTACCCACTTCTGGAGTGTATTGTTCTAATGTTTTTGAGAGGAAAGAATATGACTATTTCATCTTATGCACTTTATGACAAGGAGAAAATAATATTATAACAAGGGTTGTCCTGCTGTCCATCCTTGTAAAATTTAGTGGTGGACTCTCAATGGTTCTAAATGACTCTAAAGTGTATTTATAGTCTGACACAAAGCCACCCTGTGTGTTCAGTGCATTCTTATCAAACTTTTGGTGACTCAGACAGGACACAATTACTGATCTGTGTGCCAAGGTTCTCTTGTGTTTTCTGAACTGTTCAGGCATTCCTCTCAAGGGTAAAATATCAGCAAATTGCGCATAGAAATTACTTCCATGCATTGACATATTCTGCAAGAAGCTGACATTTAGAGCAAGAGAATGGGGACAGTAGGTTGGACCAAAGCCTGTGGCTTCTAGATTCTTGATTCTTGTCTTATTCTGACTTCCTTGTTGCCTTTGATAAGTTCACAAAACCAAATTTTCAAATATAAGCTCTAATTTTCCATGCAGTGGAGCTGAAAAGGTAATTCCTAGAACTCTTGGCAGATTTCTTCACCTGTGCTGAAACTGCTCTCCTTATTCTTCTGCTTCCTACCTATGTATTTTCTACTTTTCTCATCTCTGGCTACTGCCCACTGTGGTTATCAATATGTTAAAAAGGACAATTTTTGAGCTTCAGTGAGGTCTTGCCTCTTCCACTCCTCTCCCACCACAAGAACACCTGCAATCAGATTCAATTAAATTGCTATCAGATTATGTGATCTTTATTGGGTTCAGGTTCACCACATTACCATCCTGCTTGTCCTTGTCCTCTCCATGTAAGAAGCAAGGATTACTTGGTCTGAAGATTTAGATGCTGCAGTGGTCCAAATGGAAGCTCTTTTTATGATTATTTTACAATCATATCTCTTTGATTATTTAATTTTTTAAAGTACTTTTGGACATAGATTTCATCCTCTTTATACTGAAATTTACCCAAATTCTGAGACAATTTATCACCATGACTCCAAAATATGAGGAGAGTTAGCAAGAAGAACATTTGTGTTAATACTAAATTAATTGTCTCACTTAATATGTGTACTGGGACTTTTAAATTCTGTCTGCACTCAATTTGTTTTAGAAATACAGCTGTGGCATTTTGAAGTGATTCTTTAACATTACTAGCAGTTAAAATACACACAGAACAAATTAGAAGAATAAAGTATGTCCAGGAGAAAAATATTGCTGGTTTTTATTGTGGCCTCTCCGGGTAACCAACTGAATTATTAATAGACAATATTTATCTAACACGGTTTCAGTATTTGATAAAATTTCATTTCCCATGGTTTGTGGTGATATATTTTGAGTAGGCACATATAAATTAAATCACACAGTCTTGAAGGGTTTACAAAATAATGTAATAACTGAAATTAGATTATAAAATATGAAATAATTAAAGAAAAGATTGAGTAATCAGAAATATTTTGTGTTCATTCAGGAAGAGGTCAAGCATGAATACGTAAAAGGAGAAAGGCAGAATATCAAGGCAGAATATCAATGGCAGAATATCAAGATACTACAAAATGTTTTATTATTACAGCATTGTTTCGTAGCATCTTAACATTTTTTATGGAATATTTTAAAAAATAATGAAGTTTTGTAAATATATATATGTAAATTAATTAAATTTTGTAAATATAGGCCTCTAGTTATATCAAGGAAATTTTTATCTGAGGTTAAGTTTTATCAGTATTGCAAATATATATTTTTATTAACTCACAGAATCATGGAATGTTAAGGATTGGAAGGGACCTGGAAAAATCATCTAGTCCAATCCTCCTGCCGGAGCAGGAACACCTAGGTGAGGTTACACAGGACTGTTTCCAGGCAGGTTTTTGATGTCTACAGATTAGGAGACTCCACAACCTCCCTGGGCACCCTGTTCCAGTGTTGTTACCCTCACTGTGAAGAAGTTTCTTCTCATATTTAAGTGGAACGTCCTATTTTCCTGTTTGTACACATTGGCCCTTGTCCTATCATTGGTTGTCCCTCCTGTTTTTCCGTTTGTACACATTGCCCCGTGTCCTATCATTGGCTGTCACCAAGAAGAGCCTGGCTTCATCCTCGTGACACTCACCATTTACATATTTATAAACATGAATGAGGTCAATTCTGTGAAATTTATGAGTACTATCTAGCTTAAATAAAAACAAAAGTTACTTTATAATGATTATAATTTGGAAAGAAATACCCTCTGCTTTTCCAGAAAAAAAAAAATCCTAATAAGCTATCTGTTTGTTTACCAATGATAATGTTAATTATAGCACTGAAAAAACACAGCAATCATGACAATCCACAGTGGTCAACAGTGAGAGTATTAACATTTATGTAATTAAAAATCAACATGTGGATGTGGCTCAGGCAGTTTTGATAATAGAAGCAAAGAAAGATTCATTTTGTTTATGCTGTAATTATCTCAGTCATTGACATTTGCATAGATGCTGATATTATCCTGTACAGTGTAGCTGCCACATTACGGTCCTACAGTCAAAATGTCAGTAGCATCCTACTGTAATCTCCCTCTTGAATGTAAAACTCAAATCTCATTAGTGTTTACAACACCAGAATGCTTTTGCCTTTCCTTGGAAATATCCTCAAACTTTTGTTTTATTTATGTAGCTGTATGATATACAATGCAAAATTCTAGCGAAAACTCATCACATGTTATATTTGATCTGATGGCAAATGTTGTTGGCACTCAGTTTAAAAGTGACCATATGCCCTTCTGTGATGAAGACTGGTAGACTTTACCAAATGTTCTGCTAGTAGTGAAAGGACTATTATCAGATCTATTATTTATAAATGTTCTTAAAAAGGAGCCAAACCAATAGCAAACACAGGAGCAAGAAAAGTACTACCTCAAAACAAACCCACATTAGCTCTTACCCTCACGTTATCAATCGATCCTACAAAGCCTTCTCTGTGAAGAATGGGAGGATCAGAAGCATTGTAGAAGGAAAATTTAATTAATAATAAAAATGAACAAAGTGAGAAAGCATATCCTAGAGATGAAGATAGGTGGATAGAAAAAATAAATAGGTTAAAAAGACCCCACTTCCCCTCCAAAAACAAGTTCTCAGAACTCAGACTAGTCTTGTGCAGTATTCAAGAATAAAGGCTATAAGACCCAAACATCGAAGCTCCAGTTCTGGTAAGGATTATCTTGCAGTGGCTAACACATAACAACAACAAAACCTGGTTTGCCCATATGCAAGTAGCTATAACAGACAATTAATTTTGACTTGCTTAACTGAATTAATTATTTCTTCTGTTAAACAGCATGTGTTGTTGTGAAACAAAAACTAGCATGAATACAAAGGTGTTGCCAGTTTGCAAGGTCAGAAATCAACATAGTGGATGGTTTGCTGCACTTGTGAATCATCATCCATTTAAAAGCCCTACTGGGATATATTAAAAGCTGAGGTAGCTCCTGGTCCCTAATGGTACAGTCCATACAACATGGTGAAGTCTGATGGGTCTCTCAGCAGGACATGCTGAGATGCAGTCAGTCCTCAGTCCAAAGCAACCCTTTCTACAGCAAAACTGGTGATACTGCAAAGGACTGAGGAGAAAGTCTTTCATTTAATCTCAGTCCTAACCTAAATGGCAGCAGTTTCATCAGCCCACTTAAGTCACCAAGTCATATTATTAAGGCAGTTAAGTGGGCCAGAATATATCAGAAAAGGTGAAATGGACTTTTCAGACATTCATGGGAAAAAAGAAACCTACTAGGCCCTCTGTCACGTATTCAAGCCAATACAGTAAATAGAAACAACTTATTCTAAAGTTTCATGTGAAGCGGGATCAACCACTGTACAGGATCTGAAACATTAATGATTTCAGAATATAATTAATTTTGGTCCAAATATGTTTTGAAAAATCAGGAGCTCCTTACAGTATACATCCTTGATGAAATAATGAATTCTGAGGTCTGCTTCTTCACCCAAGTGTGCAAACCAGTGTATGATCACCCTTTGCAATCAACTTAATCTCAATATACTTAAGTGTTAGCAGTGTATGATTACCTTCTCATTTTCTTTGACACTTCTTAAAGGAAGGATAGTGCAAGAGGTATTGTTTTACAGAGAAATTACCCGTGAGTCAGTGAAATGGAGATATGAATGGAGTCAATCAGTGAGAGAAGGTAAATGTCAACAGAACAGAAATCACTCTGCTGCTATTTAAGTTAAATCATTCCATAAGAAGCTTGGGACTGCAGTGAAAGCCAGTAGGCATGTTATTATGCTGTTCTTTATTCTCTCAGCAGCCCTTCCAGACTAACCATCTCGCCCACTCTGTTTTTTCTGTAGACCAGCATGAAGCTGTTAATTATTTTTACTTGGCAATCTTTTTTTTTTTTTCCTTCCTACTCCTACTTCCTGCATTATGACCTATTTAGGTTTCTTTTTTTCCTCTTGTGGCAGAAAAAAAGGTCAATCTGTATATTTTTTTGAACATTAGCTACCCTGAGAGCAATTTTAATATATTACTAAAAGCAGCAGTGATAATAGTTTTCTGAATTTCTAACAAAGCACTTGAATTAACCCAGTCATTCTTTTATTAAATATAGTGGTAAAGAAAACAGATTTGGTATGCTTTCAGATGAAGCACAATTCTGCACACCACCGAAGACAGATTCTTTAGAACCTGCAAATCACTGCCTTGTAAGCAATTTCCTAAGAACAAAATGGTTTTTATTACTCAGTTTTACCTTTTAGTTTTTAATTGCCTTCTATTTCTGACCATTTGAGGATTTTTCCTCAGCTTATTCCCTTACACCCCACAGCCTTCCTGACCAGACCTCATCTCTTTTCAGCCATAGACTGTGACAGCCAACTCAAAAAGGGCTAA
The DNA here is from genome assembly GCF_036013475.1 of Columba livia. Taxonomy (NCBI): domain Eukaryota; kingdom Metazoa; phylum Chordata; class Aves; order Columbiformes; family Columbidae; genus Columba; species Columba livia. Next base: position 134,822,433 of record NC_088603.1, read on the forward strand.
ACAGCACCTGGTTTCACATTACGTTGTATGCAATACAGCTGTCAACTGCTAATGAAAGGGGTGATCATACTTTTTCCTGCTTCACACATGCAGGTCACCTAAACAATCTAAAGGAAAAGAACTCAAACACATGTTTACAGACACTCTCACTCAGGCACTCACACACTGATCAGTTTTATGCAGCCAGAAGACCTAACATGAAGAAGAGGTTTGGGAGTAAATGTCATTAGACCTGGGAAAGCAAAACAAGGGCTCATAAGATATGGTCTTCTTTGTAGTCAGATAGATCAGATGATGTGAAGCACAATGTGAAACTCCATTCTTGTCCTAAGTATGTCTGGGACATTGTTAACTTTTTTTCATAGCAGACCATATGGCACTGTGTTTTGCATTTGTGGCTAAAACACTGTTAATAACGCACCAGAGTTTGGGCTATTGATGAACCATGCTTCCACAGCATTGGGGCTTTCTCTTTTTCCCACTTTGTGCACCCAGTAAGTAGGCTGGGAGTGGGCAAGACACTGGGAGGGAACACAGCTGAGACAGCTGACCCAAACTGGCCAAAGAAATATTCCATGCCATATCTCATGATTAACAATAAAACAGATAGAGGAAAAGGGCAGGTGGGGTGTTGGGTTGGCTTCCAAGGTGGACACTGTTCAAAGAAAGGCTGGGCATCTGTCTGCCTGTGGGAGATGGTAAGCAATTTCCTTTGTTTCACTTCGTTTTCATCATTAATATTAAACTATTAAACTCTTTTTATCTTGACTCCTTAATTTTCTTGCTTTTTTTCTTGTTTTCTCCCCTCATTCCCTGGGAGGGGGGAGTGAGCAAGTGGCTATGTGGGTGCTGGGATGCTCCACCATCTTTAATGTACAGAATTAGTCTATGTGTCTGTCTGATGACGCAGAGGACAGATAATCTGCCTACCTCAGACTTCTCCAAAGGCAGATGATGCCTTCCTTCCAAAGTCTTCCCGAGTTGGGAAATTATAGGAAACCTCAGGGGAGAAGAAGAGAAGGAAGACACCTAATTTTGTCCTCTACAACAGTATAAGCAACCTCACAAAGAAGTTGTTTCACATTATCTTTTCATGGCTACGCAAAGAATGCAGACTTGTAATCTTATGACTCTTAAGCTAAAAAGAAATGTAGTCACTTTTCAGAGGATCAGGAGTACAATTGGTCTCACAATACGAGCAATGTTCCTGCATTATTATTGTTATCAGCAAATAGACTTGCATTTGTCTATGACCTCCTGCTATCTCTATAAGCAATTTGAAGTTGGCAACCCTGCCAAAGGAACAGACCTGTATGTTGAATCTCTTGGGTTAGTAACTAGCACAGTACCTGCTCTGCTGGCCTCTAAATTAATCAGCTTTGAAGTAAGGAGATAGATGGTAGGGTGGTGTCACATCCTCAGGAGGAGTAAAGGAGGAAAGTGTTGAGAAGGGAAGTGCATTTGGAGCAGCACCGGGATTCCTCCCAGTGTCATGAATCCAATATTTTCTGTGAGAAGGCGGTTTGAAAGGCAATATTATCACAATAGTACACCTACTTAATAAAGGAGGGTATTCTTGAGTGAGTACCACCACTGTCTTTTGCAGCTGTGCCAACAGTGTGCCTAAAAGAAACTAGGCTAACTTTTGGATGGGTTTTCCACACATTAATTGTTCAACATGAGAGTTATGACAATAAAAGGGCTTTAAAACAAGCTTTTATTGAGAAAAAAATTCCTCCTGGATATATGGCTTCTTTTTGTGTACTTTGCACAATGCTCTGTCTAATTCACATTAAATTCAGCATGATCTTCAGGTCATCACAGATTTTCATATAGTGCTAGGACAGTTTGTACTTATTGCTAGAAGATTTTACTTAATGTACTTATGAAAATCTGCTCCACCTATCTTATGATTGAAATTCCAGCCCACAAACTGCACATCCATTTTGCAACAAGCAGATGTCTATCAGGTTTCTTCTGGAAATCTGATAATTAGACTTTTGAATTCTCTAAACTGAGCTTGTAATTAAATGCAGCTACAAAGCAATAGATACAACTGGAAATAACTGCTTCAAAATCAGGCCTTACGTCCAAATCAATTGCTTTGCAGCTGATGGAACTTCTGCCTAAATAAAGACTCAGTTTAGTACAAAATTATTCCTGTTTTGACTCAGAATAGATGTTCTGTATGTGTTCAGTCTTTCTTCAGGCCTTATCATATAACGTCACCACATTTTGTGTGTTGTTGAACCTTGCTGTTTTTTAAACTACAAACACCAATTCATAACATCTTATTCACATCCTTCCCCACCTGCCCCCCCCACCCCTGGCCTGCCAAAAGGTGTGTTATAGCCAGCTGAAATTTTAACTCTCCACCTCCTGGTGTGAAAATAAAAGCACTCGTCTTTACTATGCCTTCATACAGAGAACTCATAAAAAAAGACACACTCAAAACCACAACAGAGCTATTTTATTACACCCCAAAAAGTAAAATATTCATTAAAATATTATGTAATACCTTTTAACACTGTTACTCCTTGCAAAATGTAACAGGACGTAATACCTGAACTGATGGTGTTAGACTGCCAATGCAGAGAGGAATCATTGAATCTAAGAGTAACTCTATATTAATAAACACTGATATGAACAAAAATAATTTGTCTAGAATGTATGCAGGTTGAAACTCCCTTACTTTTCTTTTCTGAAATAAAAAAGTAAGTCATTTCATAAGTATTTGACAAAGATCCTAATAATGTGTATCATCACTGATATTACATCATTTTATTTTCTAAAATATTCACACTTTTTTTTTTTCCTCTGACAGGTCTCTATTTTAACAGAAATTAGCCATTCAAAATACAGTTTTCTAAACTCATAATACTTACTGTCCCCTTATTTTTATAACTGAAACTTGTTTATACTTAAATCACAACAAAAATCCAGGAATTTATCTGATTTAAAGCAGTTTGCTCAGTCTGATGAAGTGTCTGTGCACTTCATTTTGGTGCTGTCACTTCTTTGCTCTATCTTTGGGTGTATGGATAAGGAACAGGATGTTTCTTCTTTTGTCAGATACTAAAAACAAGCACATAAAACAAGTGCAGGATCTCAATGTGATTCTTGGCTTGTACTATAGTTTTGAATAGTGTCATCCGATCAGAACAACAGACTGTAGAAAAGGCTTGTAAAACAGTTTACTCTTACCTATCAATTGTAGGTCATTCCTTTTTTTGCCAAATACACCTGCTTGTTCAATATATAGTTATGAGACACGTTGAGAATTACTAATCAAGATCACAGGAGTTTTCAGCTTTTTGTTTAGCCTCTTTGAGGATAAGATGTATTTTTTCAGGGATATGATGATCCACAGAAATGAAATACAGTCTCATTTATATTGTCAGTCGAAGTTTGTCTGACTTGATAACTCCATATAAAATACTTTAATTCCTTCCTGATAAACTACAATTATGTGGTTTAAACATAACTATAAATGACTGAAATTATATGGAATAGATTCTCTGGTAAAGATTATACTTTATATCCTTTGGATAAGCACAATATAGAATCCAAGATATGTTCACAGTAATGAGATGCAGTAGGAGTGCCATTTTAAAATGACTGTCAATACTTAGACCTAATGTCTAATTTCTGCAATGGGCTCCCAAGAGATTTCTGTAAATTACATAGGCACAGAGGTATGAATGTACAATACAACATTTCTATAAATACCATCAGATACAAGTTATCAAATTTGTTGAAACCCAGGTAGTATTCTAGAGGACCTAGAAGGAAGTTTTTCTCAAAATGAGTCCAATTAATCACACATTTATCTATATGAAATGCAAGAAAAAATAATTTGAAGAGGGAAGCAATCCTCTGATATAGGTATTATATTCATAACAATATTACATTCCCCTCCCCACACACTAAAATATGAAGGGAGATTGAATAATCTAGAGGAAGAGGGGAAAAAGAGTCCATCATTACTCAGCAAATACACATTTTAATGTTTTCTTTTCAACATATAATATACCATCAGAGGAAGAAGAGAAGTAGAATGTAGAAGTTAAGCTTGTCACTACAAACCTGCATCTGTCTGTAGGGTGTTTCTCACCCTACATCTCCTCTCTTGGAGCAGTTGGAGGTGTGAAACAAACTGCCATCTGTGACCCACTCACAGGGGAAGGGAAGAGGTAGGGAGTGGCTGGAGACCAAAACCAGTAGCTTTATATACCATTTAATGGTGGGTAACACATTCCCAGAACATAACATAAAGTTATATTCCCCAAAACTGATATTCTCTTGTTAAGAGGACTACTGTAATACATGTGTCTAACCAGACCCCTTTTTCCCTTTGTTATTCTTGCCATAGTATCTGTGTCTTGCAAGTGTCCATGTAACAGTTAAAAATAGATAACAGCAATAGTGATAAAATAAACCATTCATTCTACCTCATATCTTTAATTATGCGTGTAATATACAAACCTTTCAATAGAAAGCCAGAAGTCCAGTTCTCACCTCAAAGACTGTCGGCAGCAAAATAAATCTTATGTTGGCCCTGAAGTCCCATTCAACCTTAGTTATAATGTAAAATATCTGCTTTCTGTTCACAGTGTGTAGATGGGAAGGAACACAGTGATCTTCTTATGGAGAGAAGATAGCTGGTTGAAAGCACCCTTTCTGGCACCTGAGTCCAGTTCAGCATTTTAACAGCTTAAGAACAGTTGCTGTTTTCTGGTATTTTTCATGCCTTGAAGGTCAATTGTGTCCTAGTACATAATGCATCAACCTGAGAAAAACATTGTATCATCTAATTGCCTGTTTTAGAACCTATTGTCAAAAAACAGAGGTTAAATGTTTTGTCAGGGAGGAAGAGATTGATGAGTTACTTGGAAAACAGGAATAGCTCTAACCTGGATATGACATCCTCCACAGGTGTGGGCACAATATCTCTGATAGTTTAGGGTTTGTTTGTTGATATGTTGGGATTTTTGGCTTTTTTTTTTTTTTTAACTTGACAACAGATGCTGGGTTATGTCAGCAGGAGACATCAGTAAGCATAAGTTGTAATTTAGGGCAGTTGTCTTTTTAGGAAGAAACTCATTTCATTGAATTATTAATTGGTGTAATCAAAAAAGTAATACAGACTTTCCAGCTCACCGTAATTTAGACTATCAGGTTTTTCAACCAAGCCCAAAAATCTGTAAAACTGTGGAAGGAATACATATATCATCTATAAACACTTCTCTCCTAAGCACATGACTATTATTAATAGTACCTTTCTAAAAGAGGAGTCTGTTTCAATTTGAAGGCCTTTGCCTTTTTATTACTCCTGGTTTCTCTGTTATTTCTACCAAATAAGCTTTTAAAAGTATTTACCAAAGAATATATTTTGCCTTGTGATGCTATGCCTGCATTCAAAGACTACAAATCAAGGAAGTGTTTTAAGGTATCCTGAGTCACCTCCTGCAAGACTCCTTTCTCCCTCTCCCCTTTAATGCCCCAATAAACTAAAGTTATTCTTTCAAAACTGTCCCCACTGTCTTCCTGCTATACACAAGGGACATTTAATATAAATGTTTAATTTCCAGTTCTTGAACATAGGTTAAGCATGAACTACATATGAAATTTTGGGTTAAATTTGCTCACTATTTCTGCCAGTTTTTGGTAGATACTTTCTAAGCATACTCTGTCTCAGTTGCATGGAAATGTTTTCATCTTTATTTCCGCTTAGTTGTTGCGAAAATTGTGTAAGCATTTACAAACAGTTTTAGTTCTCCATTTGGCAATGGAAAATACACTTTCCCTGTAGCATGAAGCCAACATTTATGCTGAAATCATTACTGATACCATTTGTATTAGCACTCAGCTGGCACATTTTTCTTAAATCACATGTATGCTCAGATAGCTTCGCGGGATGCTTGCAGCCATCTAGTGACAAGCTGTACTGACAAAATGCATGCTGCAGTGTGGATTAGTAAAACTAGAACCCTTTGCACAACCATCTGGTGCAAAGCCTGTGGGGTAGAAGAATGATGCATTGTGGGTTGCCAGCACTTTCACAGAAAAACTGAGACAGCTTGAGGTCAGGTTCACACAGTTCCCTCTGTTATACGACATAAAAGCAATTCTGAAAAAATTCTCTCAGATAATTTATTGCATCCTATAATCTACTGATTTTAAAGTTTTATGTTTTTTTGTCAGGAAGAAAATTGAGTTATTGAATATGTAGAGTCACCTAGGTTTACAACAACAGACATTTTTTTCTCAGATGCTTAATTTATCAGAATAGGGTATATATTAAACTCAGCTCAAAATTTATAGAATCATAGAATGTTCTGAGTTGGAAGGGACCCACATGGATCGTCGAGTCCAACTCCCATCCCTGCATATGACAAGTCCACAGCTGACACCATGTGTCTGAGGTCATTGTCCTGTCTCTTCTTGAACACTGTTGGGCTTCACTAGTTCCATCTTAGGGCCAGCACTCTTCAATGTCTTTATAAATGACTTGGGGGATTGCTTAGTAAGTTTGCTGATTACACAAAATTGGGAGGAGCTGTTGACATTCTAGAAGGCAGAGAGGCCCTGCAGAGGGATCTGGACAAATTGGAGAACTGGGCAATCACCAACCACATGAGGTTCAACAACAGCAGGTGCTGGACTTTGTACCTGGGACATGGCAACCCTGGCTGTACAAACAGACTAGGGGATGAGATGCTGGAAAACAGCTCTGTGGAGAGGGATCTGGGGGTTCTGGTCAACAACAAGTTGAACATGAGCCCACAGTGTGCCCTGGCAGCCAAGACAGCAACTGTGTCCTGGGTGCATCCAGCACAGCATTGCCAGCCAGGCAGGGAGGTGATTGTCCTGCTCTGCTTTGCACTGATGCAGCCGCACCTGGAGCACTGTGTGCAGTTCTGGGTGCCACAGGATAAAAAGTATATAAAACTACCGGAAAGTGTCTGGAGAAGGGCCATGAAGTTGGTGAAGGGTTTGGAGAGAAAACTGTATGAGGAGCAGGTAAAGTCACTTGATTTGTTCAGCCTGGAGCAGACTAAGAGGAGACCTCATCGTGGTCTACAGCTTCCTCACAAGTGGCAGAGGAAGGGCAGGTGCCGATATCTTCTCTCTGGTGACCAATGACAGAACCCAAGGGAATGGCAGGATGATGTGCCAGAGGAGGCTTAGGTTGGACATTAGGAAAAGGTTCTTCATTCAAAGGGTGGTGGAGTGCTGGAACAGGCTCCCCAGGGAGGTAGTCACAGTTCCATGACAGTCCATGACATGTTCTGAACAAACGTATAATTAAATATTTTAGAGTATGCCAGATTAAGATTTAGTTACATATCAACTCAACAAGCATATAGCCTTTATCGAAAGAAAAGCATTTACCTTGAGAATTATTTTTCTAACAGAATCAAAATGTTTAAATATGCTTTTTAAGTCCAAGTGGTATGTCTTAATGTATAATGACAAGTAATATATTTCTTTCTTGCAGAACCATTGTTCTCTATATAACCTTTCTTAGCTAAATACTTTATTGTTAGGATAGAAGTTATAAAGTTTCTAATGGAAGGAGACACCACACACACACCCCCCACACACACCCGTTGAAGGAATCATAGATCAGTTTCAGGTACCTCTTCCTCAGTACATTAGCAATTACTCGTAATAGTTTTGGGTTTTAAAAAATATTTTTCAACAAGATTTTCTGTTGCAATGAAAATTCCTTACTGCTTCTGGTATCTCAGTTCTTAGGGGAAATTCTGACTTTCTCCTCTACAAAAGATATTTTCTCCTACCTCCGAAGTAGTCAGCCTTCCTGATACCACACACTACACATGGAAACACTTACAAAGCATCTATGAAATGGAGTTAAGAAATTGAGATCCTTAGTAATTGTTCCGTCTGCAAGTGATGACAAAAGTTTGTCAGGGGTGCTGGAATGGTGTGGGTATGCAGAGAGGTCTGTTCATTATAACCTTAGCACCTTTTGCTATCTCATTTATACCGTAGCTGAGGATTCGTATTGCCCAACGCAACAGCAGATCCCCTCTGAGTGCCACGCGGCACAGCTTGGCACTGGCATCCCAGCTGAATTGTCTGTGGCTTATTAGCTGCAAACCTGTTGCACTGGCCGTTTGTAACAGCTGAAGAAGCTTCAGTCTTTGCATTTCTCATTGCCTGTCCTCTTCAGCCTGCATTGATCTTGATATTTCACCACAGATCAATAAAAGATGCTCATGTTAGGTGAGAAATACGTTTCTAGATTTGAATATCCTTTTTCTAAAGGAGACTGCTAACTCTGTAACAACAATGGCCAGAAACTTCATTGTGGCTGTTAATTCCACTTCAGAAGAGTTCTCAGGCAATGTTAAAGGTTGGATGATGTGACATTCTGGACTGGCCAGGAAAAATAGGGCAAGCCTTTTCCCCACAAAATGTGTTGTTTAAAACTCCTTTAAGTAAATATTGTATATACCTAAAAACATTCAGCAAAACTCCTTAACAAATACATACTACACCGCAAGCATTCAGCTACGTGCCAACAAATAATTTTATTTAAAAATATGTCTTTGTTATTTACTTACCAAGGAAGGCAATAGATGTTTGATAGGCATATAGTTTTTGTAGAATCATGGTGTCTTGGTTCACTTAGATTGAAAAAAACCCTAAGTATCTAATTTGAAAAGTTACTGTAAAGAAAAGGCATCTGGTTTCATGTCTTCACCATCTGATTTTAAAAAAATAATTTTTAAAATAATACAGCATACACTGTACAACAGTTTTGCCAGGTTTTTTTCTATGTAGGCCAGGTATTAACCACAGAACTATATTTCTCTGCTTTACAGTTGTGATTTACTCCTCTAATTCTAAAAGCTGTAAGGCATGAAGCTGTGATGTTCACTATTAGGGTCCCTACGGAAAGAAAGCTACTGGTGGCCTGTCCCTCACTGACTTACCCATAGTTCAATCAAGTATATACTTGAATAATAAGTGACTAAACTGACAGCTGCTGAGCTTTTCTGTTACCATTCTCCTTGAAAGCACATGAAACTGTAATAGGTTCTTAAACTACTTTAATGAATTGCATTGCAGATTTATTTATTTATTTATTTATTTATTTATTTATTTATTTATTTATTTATTTATTTTTCAATTGAGGAGGCAGTAGCAGAAAGATGGTTCTACTGTGATGGGAAAGGCTAAACCCATTATGAGTACCAGCTTCTGATAAGATGTAGATGGTCAAGAAAAACCAAAATCAGCCTGAAGTCACACAACAAATTAACAGCAAAACTATGGACAGATATTTTCTCTGCCTTTCCATAGGTCAAGTTATAGGACATAAGGACAGTGTAACAGAGAAGAAAAAAATCCATAACGGTTGAATCATACATATGCATTCAATATCAATCCAATAATGACAGTGACCTACTATATCTCTGGTATGTTTCCTCTATTGTGTCTTTGTCCCCTCCATAAGTATAGAGAATTCAGTAAGTCTACCTTACTAGCCAGAGAGTCGGGCCTTCATATAGTGTGGTTCTGTTGGCTCCTTTCAGTGGAGCTGAAATGCCAGTAAAAGACACACTGTGGAATTGTTATGTCGGTTTCAAATCATTACCTGAAATTTCAGCTGCCTAGCTTTGAAAAAGCTATACTAAATCACTTGAAACACTTTTGTAACACACTGTTATTCATTTGTTTTGAATGGAGAAAATTTTGTAATGAGACAGGAGTCATCAGCCTAAAAAGAACTGTCACATGTATGAGATTGTGACACAAACATAAGAATTTATAAGGAGGGAGCTGCTGAATTCAGGGATGAAAATTTGAATATTGCACAATTATCTGTTAAAATGCAAGAGGCAAAAATGGACAAAATAATTGCTGACTGTACTATAAGCTGGTTTTCATAGTGTTCATTTTTCAAAATGCTCTTGATTACCTTTGGAGCCTAAATTATGTAGTGTGTAGAGAGCTCTTGTAAGCCAGGCTGGTGAAACTATGTAAGTGGATTCTATATTAAACATTTTTAGACATCAGGGACTGAAAGTCTTGTGTGAAATGAACAGGCAGTTATTCGACATAGTGCTGCTGTTTTAGAAAATGCATTCAGTAAGGACCTTGCCCTGATGTTTTGGCTATAAAGTAGAGGCACTCTGGCAAACGCTTTGAAGAACATTCTGTATTTCATTCCTTACACAGGTGGGAACTGTCTCAGGCTTCTGTTTGTTGCCTGATTTCATCTTGGGCCCAAGTATGCAAGGTACCATACACGCTATTCTACTCCGGGAAGGCAGATGAGCACATGCTTTGCTTTCAGTTCATAAATGCTTCCTTGAACTCTGTCAGAGCACTCTGTGCATGACCACAACTAACGTCTGAATTAAAATATTTGTGGTCTGTAGGCAGTGATCCCATCGCATGAGCCATTGTGTTCTTTGGATGAGCTTTTGGTAACTGTGCTAAACTGCTCTGGGCTGAAATCCACTCTGTTACTCCTATTGTTCCTCTGTGTCTGTGGCTACTGCTTACACTTTTCCAACACTGTTTTTTTCTATGTAAGTATGAGGAGTGGAAATGACAGACTTAATTTTCTGCTTCCATTAGATGTGTGTGCCTGGGTGAAGCATGTAACTACTTGGACTTGTTTGGTGCCTGTTTTCTTTTCCTGACTTTGGAAATAAACCACCACCCTTTTAAGTGCCAGGAATCTTCCTGCCTAACAGTGGGAAGCGGTCTTGCTGTGAGGTTACTGTAGACGAAGGTAATTACAGAGGAGCAGGGTTCAATGAATTACAGGTTTTCAACTTTAGTTGTTGCTGTTTTCTCCCCTTTTACTCTAAAAGAAGTCACCTATGAAACACATATTGTCTTTCTGTGTATGAAGAAATATAACCATTCATAATTTCCTGGATCAATGTGTGGCACCTCTTTAGTTAGGAGGAGCCCATCCATCTTTAGCTATTTCTCATTTGTAAAAAGGCCCTCATTTCCACTGGCAGATAGATGTATTGAAGCACTAGTAGAACAGCAAAGACTATTTTGTCTTGACAGAGTACCTAGTTTCCTAGATGAAAGGTCAAAAAAAAAAAATGGAATACCTTTATTTTATAACTGCTTGTTTGGAATGATGTGTAAATCTGTTGAAAGTCTTTTCAGGGTTGTTTTGGGTTTTTGTTTGTTTGATTGGTTTTGTGTTTGTTTGTTTTGGTGTTTTGTTTTGTTTTAACTTAGGTATGCCCACATAATTCTTTCATGACCTTTGTCTCTTTGTTTCTGTATCTCATTGCCTGCCCTTTGAATCTGTGCAATTTCCTTACTTAAAGCTATATTTCTATGGACTGAACATGACACCTTTTTGACATTTCTTTTGCAATGTTTAATAAAGGTTAGAGTAATTGTAATGCCAAAATTACTCTGTAAAAGTTCCTTGCAATGTTTCACAAAGTGCTATAATACAACAGGAAAAAAGGGGGAAGAATAACTCCCTTTATGTAAAACCATAATTCTGATTTAACTCACACATGGCTATTACATGTGGTTTTATTTTGAAAAATTTGCTACACCATTGTTTTCTATAACATCTGCCACATGCTGCCTGCTGTTTTGCATAGGGTAGTATTTTGTACTCCAGACAAAACAAAACCAAGTTATTTTCATCTTTCCTGACAAACTAGTGCTGTGATGGTTAAAACACTGGCATTACTTGTATAATTTCTGGTTGAAAGTGTCAGTGAAGAGCCAAAAATGCCTTTTCTGTGGGATTCTACGCTACCTATATGTATGTTGTTATGTACCCTGTTTTTTTTTAAGCCAGGGTTATGTATTTCACCTAAAGTACTTATATGTAACTTTGAAAAGTTATGGATATAATTATCAGTTTGGTTTAAGATCTCCAGGGCTGAAGCTAAATTTCTAATCTCTCTACTTGTTTCTGTTGCCTTGGATGACATCACCAGAGGCACGGAGTCTGGACATCTTTTACTTAGTATTTGATTTCCTGTACATCCTGATAACATCCACATTTACCATGTCTAGTTACATAAACTCTCAGCTTCTTCCAGAATCTAAGAATCGTCAGGTTCTCTCTCATTTCATACCTCATACACTGCAGCTTACTTTTTCTGCCCTTAACATCATACAGTTCCCCTTCAAAATTCCTCTCTTAGAATCATCTTGATTCTTTCTTCACCACTTCTTCTTAGCTGTTAGCTTCATTTCTTATGCTGCATTAAGTGACTCTCTCTACCAGTACATTCTCTCAAAATTTTACTAAACATTTATAATAAGTACTGGTTTTCTTTCTTCTTCCATGTCGCTCCAACCCATGCCTTTCTCTTTTTTCTTTTTTCTCTTTTCTCTTTTCTCTTTTCTCTTTTCTCTTTTCTCTTTTCTCTTTTCTCTTTTCTCTTTTCTCTTTTCTTTTCTCTCTTTTCTCTCTTTTCTCTTTTCTCTTTTCACTTTTTTTTTTTTTTTTCCCCAAGTTAGAGTTAGAAGTAAAAAATGAAAATATGAAATAAAAGGTTTTCTCTGCCTGTATAATAGCACAGCAGGATCTGGGAATTTTGACTCTAGGAACAGTAAAGCAATTAATGAAGGTAAATCAATGCAAATCCTGATACACAGAACAGAGAGGAGGGAGGACAGCCTAACTTGTACAGCAGTGGTCAGAAATGTATTTTTTCCATTATCTGCTATTAGATAGATGCTTATCCACTCATGTGTGCAACATCTGTATTTCCTAAGACTTTGCCCTGTAAGAGCTGATAACACCAGACCTGCCACCTTAGTGAGGTCTCGATGCAAAATACTGTTTGTATAAAAACAGAATTTCTTTCATAACATCATACTTGGAAAATATCAGCAAACTGTATTAAAAATGAAAAAGTACTTTCCTCAAAATCTAAGTATTTATGTATGGAGAAAGGCAGTAGATTTATTTCACTTATTTACTTTAACACTATGAGAATAAAATCATAGAATTACAGAATCTTCAAATTGTTTGGGTTGGTGAGGACATTTAAAGGTCATCTAGTTGCAATCCCCCTGCAATGAGTAAGGACACCTTTCACTGGATCAGGTTGCTCAAAGCCCCATCCAGCCTGATCTTGAAATTTTCCAAAGATGGGGCATCCAACACTTCTCTGGCATCCTGTTCCAATGTCTCACTACTCTCATAATAAAAAATGTCTTCCTTATGTCCAATCTAAATCTACCCTCTTTCAGTTTAAAACTGTTGCCTCTTGTCCTGTCACTACACATCCTCGTAAAAAGCCTCAGTCCATCTTTCTTTTAAGTCCACTTTATTTATTGAAAGGCCACAATAAGTTGTCCTCAGAGTCTTCCCTTCATCAGGCTAGAAAACCCCAACTCTCAGCCTTTCTTCATTGGAGAGGTATTCCAGCTCCCTGTTTTTGTGTCTCTCCTCTGGATTCTGACAGGTCCATGTCTCCCTTGTGCTAAGGACCCCAGTATTCCAGATGGACGAGAGGAGTAGACAGTTAGAATCACATTCCTGGACCTGCTGGCCAGACTTGGTTTTATGCAGCCTGGGTTACAATTTGCTTTCTGGGATACAAGCACCCACTGTTGGCTCATATAATATTTTTCATCCACCAGTATCCTTAAGTCCTTCACTGCATGGTTGCTTACAATCCATTCATCACCCAGAATATATTGATATTGGGGATTTCCCCAACCCCCTTCTAGACTTTGCACTTGGCCTTATTGAACTTCATGAGGTTTATATGGGCCTACCCTTCAAGCCTTTCAAGGCCCATCTGGATGGCATTCCTTGCCTCCAGCATGTCAGTAGTTTGGACCAAGGAAATGTAATAAACATGTGTAATCTGAGAAAAAAAAAAAAGCATCCACACTATGTTTTTCATGGATTGTCATTGTAATTTAGAAAATAGTCCTGAAATGTTATTCATTAAAAATTGAGCTTTCTTTTTTCCCTATAATCATGCTGTTGAAACACATGTGACGCAGATGCTGCTGCCATAGCAGTACTCTCTACATGATTATGTTGGTTTTGGCATTAAATTGTCAGAGAAAAATAATTCCATAAAAATATCCTAGTAAAGTGCCTCAAATGGTATACTTTCGTTTTATTCTCATTTCCTTTTTAATAAGCATTTTCCCACCTCAGCTTACTGAAGCCTGTGACTGTCTTCTGATTTGGAAGTTGATATTTGTTTCCTCTGGTCTTTTTGTAAAAGACCTTCAGAATTTGATTAATAGGAATGAAATGAGAAATTATTCTAAAAAGCTGTAAAATTCAGAACAGTATTTAATCCTGTGTTTTGGACTGTACTGGAGGAGAATAATTTTCTCATATTCTCACAGTTGTTAAAAATTATTTTGTAGCATCTTTTCTTAATACATGAAATCAAATAGATATATGAGACCAGAAGTCAGCTGATTTTTTAAATTAAAACTTCTTGGGGATAAGACTGCTTGTGATTTTGCATATGGTTTGTGGGAGAATAGGAAAATTATGTAAAATTTTGGCACTGCTTTTATCCTGAGACTTAGACATAAAATAGTGGTTCTCTAGTTCAGAGTGCTGAGGTCAGGATTTAAGAATTGCAAGGAAAGGCTGATATAATGATGATTCTCAGATAATGCAATCTGTGAAAAAAAAAAATGTCCTTGTGTCTCAAAATTGCTTTATATCTTTATCAAAATGCTAGTTAGAGCTATTTGATGATGTAGCAGATGACATGATACACCATACTGACTACAAATCTTTAACTGTCAAAAATCTTAACTAGTCTCTCTGGTGGACTTTACACTGAATACAGCCAAATAGCAAAAAGATAACTAAAGAGGACACTGTAAGTGGAAGGAGGAGCTTAATATTTTGGAGGAGGAGTTTTTCCTCTTGGCTTTGTATAAAAGATTTGTGCACAAATGTCTTTAAGCAGCTGGTTTCTTATCACAAAGCTGGTGTGGGGTTTTTTGTTTTTTTGTTTGTTTGGTTGATTAGTTGTTTTCTCATTGACTATATATGGAATCTTCTTCCCAGTAAAGCCTCTGAAATGTTTTATTCAAGAGGGTGGGAAACAGAAAAGATCACTGCTAAACTATAAATTCTAGCCAGTCTTCTGTCACAGTTTCATGTAGAATTTACATTCTCATAGTGTCTTGACCTCAGCTTTCTTTCTTTCTCTTTCTTTCTCTCTTTCTCTCTTTCTCTCTCTTTCTCTCTTTCTCCCTCTCTTTCTTTCTCTTTCTTTCTTTCTTCTTTCTTTCTCTCTTTCTTTCTCTCTCTCTTTCTATCTTTCTTTCTCTCTTTCTCTCTTTCTCTCTTTCTTTCTCTCTCTCTCTTTTTCTTTCTCTCTTTCTCTCTTGCTTTCTTTTTCTCTTTCTTTCTCTCTCTCTTTTTCTCCCTCTTCCTTCCTTCTTTCCTTCCTTACTTCTTTCCTTCCTTCCTTCTTTCCTTCCTTACTTCTTTCCTTCCTTCCTTCTTTCCTTCCTTCTTTCCTCCCTTCTTTCCTTTCCTTCTTTCTTTCTTTCCTTCTTCCCTCCCTTCTTCCCTTCTTTCTTCGTTTCCTTCTTTCTTTCTTTCTTTCTTTCTTTCTTTCTTTCTTTCTTTCTTTCTTTCTTTCTTTCTTTCTTTCTTTCTTTCAAACAAAATGTACAAGTTTATTATCAGCACTAGAAATTATATTTTTTATAACAGTGGAGGACCTTTATGATAATCTAGCTGGTCTTCGTAACACAAGGTATGGTACTTATTTGAAATTCTGTGCAACAAATTGGAACTTTGTGATTGAGTGAGTACATATCTCTTAAAAAAATATCTAATCTTAAAGACTTAAGGTTGTAGATTATCAACTCCCCCATTAGTGGACTATTTCAGTGGTTAGTTTCCTAACTACCTGCTACATGCTAGCCTGGTTTCTTTTTAAAATTATCATTTGCTGACTGGTTTTAATTTGCCTAGTTCTTGCTTCATTTGCTGTTGTAGTTCATTATCCCTTTGTCTTCCACATCAAAAAACGTGTCATCAGAAATCTTCTCCCCCTGTGTCTACTTACAAAATGTGATCAAGTCTACCTTGTAATTTCTCTTTGAAAAGCTAAATAAATAAATCATATTTAATTAATGTGACTCTGACTTTCAAGACTGTGAAGCACTCTGTCACTGTTTTTTTAATTATGTCCATGCTTATAATGTAAAATTAATTGGACGGTATTTTTCAAAACCAGATTCAGTGCCATATCCTGTAGAAGATATAACACCTCATTCATTAATTTGCTCCAGTGTTCTGAATGTCTAAAACACTGCTACTGTCTTTTTTGGATGTCACATTACAAAATTAACATGCTAGTATGTCATCTCCGGCCTGAGACTTTACTTTGCCCATAATGTTAGCAGTTTAAACTTGCTAAGAGAAAGGCATATGGTTTCATGAAAGTACCCCTGAGTCTAGCCAACCCTTACACAGATGTGATTGGTAAGATCTTCAGCAGTACAGTGAAGATTTTAAAAAAGGGCCAAGTTATGACCTTGTACTTATACAAGGAGTATGTGTAGGTGGCCCTTGGCCACATACGTGTGAAGTAAAAATAGATTCGTTTAAGCAAGCGCAGATTAAATTCTGGTCCTGATGCTGAGTCTGTTGACTAGATGAGTCTCATATCTTTCCTCGGACATCAGCCAAGCTTTTCAGGTAGACTGGATATAATATGCACATCTAACATTTCAAAGAAGCAAAAGCATCCATAACTCTTCTGGAGTTGCATTTTCCTGTATATTATGCATTCATGATCCAGTATGTTTCGAAAGTATCAAATTCACAATGGAATTGCCTGGGCTGTTATTGAGAGATGCCTGTAAAGGCTGACACTTTTTCCATTTTATCTGGACACAGCCACTCACAGACTCACAGTGATCTATTTTGGTCAGGAGCCCAAAAGCTGGTATCATTTTGTCAGAGCAAAAATCTTCATTATAAGCAGTATTAATGCTGAATAATTGTAAGAAATGTGCAAAGGTTGAGTAGGTAGGGCTGCATAGCTGGGCGAGGCACAGTGACCCACAGCTGAAAGAAATAAGAACATCTTTGATTTTACAAAGCTTTTAATCAGTTGTGTTTCATAGTACATTTCACATGATTCAACATAATTAGCCACATTCTGAAATGATCCTTTTAAAGATCCTGAAATTTCAGAAAGAATTTCCTATTTATGCCTATACCTACTGTGCAGTAACGTGAACAAGAAAGAAGTGACTTCGGTTTGAAAAAAAAAATGTTCATGTGCTCTGCAGTGCCCCCTATAGTATTTGGGTCAAGACCGAACCACTTAACAGGAAACAGCGCACCTTGTTCTATAAAGTAAAAGTGAAAAGTGTGAATATAACAATGTTAAACAAACATCAGAGAACTGAACTATAAATTAAGAAGAAACTTACTAGATTATCACTTTATTTCCAAAAGCTTTTCACCTATGATTTAAATATGTTATATCAGAAAGGGTTTGAATTGTTTAACAACATCTGAACATAATCAGTGAAGTTAAATTCCCATGATACTGAAAAAAGTGAAATAACACCATTTTATAGGAATATGGCATCATCATGAAAATTAGAAACATACTCGTTATCGCTTTTAAAATAAATCTATTCAGGTTGTATTTTTTGCCCCCTAACTTCAGTTCTTACCATACCTGTGTTACATTCTCACGATTTTCTCCATGTCTGTGAGAACTTGAAATATAAAATAATATATAGAAATAACTTTGGTCCCGTCTGTCCATGAGCTTCAAAAAGGACAAAGTCTCTTAAAAGACTAACATTAAATTTTTGAAAATCGACAGCACTATTCCAAATGTTGAGAAAAGATACCTGTTTAGGTGATAAACTAAGATTTAATTATACTTTGATTGAAACAGTGTGGTTCCTGACCTCATATGAACTCCATTTCTCACACAGTCTGGGGGTAATTTTTCATTTAGAAGACAGCTTATTTTTATGACTTGGTAACTACAGATGTTGTAGTCAGAACACTATTTTTTTTTCAAGTCCTGATCTTTAAATACTGTATAAACAGTGGTCCATAAAGTGCATAAACAGATTATTTTTTTAATTAATTAAAGTAGGTTTAATTAGGTCTCTAAAATGTTTTATTGAATAAAAAAAGAGTGGTGAAAATTATTATTTAGGAGTTGCTTTTTATCATTACAACTGAAGTAATGTTTTATTGACTTAGAAGTCATTTTGAAAATACTATAAATGGTAATATATAGAACAAAGCCATTATATATTCATTTTCCTGCTTGCTACTGTGGAAAAGTTTCACAGGAACATGTATGCAAGAACTTGTTTTCCAAGTAATTACTCAAAAATTAAAATAGTTGCCTGTGAAACATGAGAATGTGCTTTTCCTGGGTTGTACTGTTTACTGTCCTGTAAATGTTGTAGAACACCAAATTTTTATAAGGTTTGAGTGGGAAGAATTTTTCCTGTCTCTTGCTTAAATGCAACCAAAAATACCAAGAACACTTGGTCCCAGTGCGAGGTCAGAGTAATTATGATGTTCTTCAATGATGATAAATGAGAACTCAGAGTTGGAGCTTGTCACTCTTGTGCAACTTCAGTATAACAGATAAAAAGAAAGTTTCTTATGCTACAATAAGCAACTAATTCTAACAACTGACCTTCATCATTAAATTCCTGAAAATCTTGTTATCACAGCAATTTATCTGGACACCAAAATCAGAGCAAAAATTAATTCACCTCATAAAAGGCATGATCTACCTGTAAATCATTAAAAGGTCCTGTCAGCTTCTTGTATTGCCAGAGAGCTGATGGGATATATTGATGGCTATAAGTCCACTCTTGTGATGTGTGAGGGCCTGGATGCAGGACTGTCTGTGGGGGGACTTTGAACAGAGATTCTTTGACCACCGTTTCTAGATATCGCCCATTAGGAGAGAGACCAAGGCACAGATCTGCAAGGGACTGAGGTGAGGGGTTAACACCAGATCAACTGGGCAAGTCTTGCTGTTTTCTATGGTAAGACACAACAATAATAAATGACAATAATACATGTAATATATGTGTATATATATGAAAATAAATTTCCTGCTCAGTTGGAATAAGGTGTTCAGACACAAATATTGGTAATTATTTTAAACTATGTATTAGCAATTCCCTGTCACCTTCCTTTAATTGTATGTATTAGCAATCCCTTGTCACCTTCTTTAATTGTCCTGTCTGCAGTTTGTGATTCAGTGAATTAAAAGTGATTATTCTAATAAAGTTAAAGTTCAACCTTTTAAACTTGTATTTGAGTCTTGTAAAAAAAAAATTACACTTTTTATTTGTTTTCTTCTTGTATTTTAGCTACCTCTTGCATTGGACCTAAAATTGCGAGAGAGGCACTTCTCTTTGCATGTTCTCTATGAGCCAGCCAAAACCACATAATGACGGAAACCTCACAAGAAAAGCCTATTCTTGCAAAAAAAAAGAAAAAAAATTGCCTGGTTGTCTGCAATGTTTTTCCTTAGCCTGTTATTTCAGGGAAGGGGTGGGAACAGGGATGTTGTTCTTTGGGTAACGCGTGGGCAGTGATTAGTATTGCAAAAACTTACATCTGGACTGCTTAGCTGACAGAAACAGGGAGCAGACAACTGCAGTAGGACAAAAAGGCAGGGGACCAACCCCAAACCTCTCTTATTTTCTTTTTTAAAGAGTCAGACACAATAGCCAGTTAGCCTGTCAGCGAGTATACAGCCTGAGAAAAATGCTACATATGCACGTCTTAAATACTGGGGTGGGCACAGCCTCTGGCTAGACAGGGATGAGGAGCCGTCAGCACAGCTATAACTCTGCCACATGACACAAACAATACTCAGGAGACCTGAACTGTTCTGTTCTCAGTGTGTGAGTTACATTCAAGAGCAGAAAGACCTCTGTTTAGAAATCCAAAAATGGTCCATAAAAATTGATCAAACTGTTTTGGGGGATTTCTTTTTTAAAATTTGCCTGTGTTTGAAAGTTCCTGTACTTTTTCATAGGTCACTGCTCACCATATTCTTAGTTCCTTCATGTATCTAGCTGTCTAGTTGCAGCTGGCTCAGAAAATACCATTTCATAGAAAAATGTACTGAATATACTATTTTATACAAATGGTAGACCTGTAAAAGAAACTTCAGCCTTTATTCAGGATCACAATTTTAACAAGATGAAAGGTCTTCTAAGTATGGCTTGACTTATGTACAGTTCTGCTTTGCCTTTAGAAATGGAGACTAGATGTGCTGTTTGGACAACATTTGGAAGCTAGACCATGAGGGTAAATGTCAACAAAACTCATGAGTAAAGACTAGACAGGTCCAATGCAATTAAGTAATATTTAGGGAATTTGAGGTAACAAAACAGGACAATGTGGGTAGGAAGATCTTGCTGCTTTGGTTAGTGTTGTCTGCATTGTCTCCTGACTAGGAGGGTTGAAGGCTGCCCGCCATTGCTGTGTCAGCTAGGAAACAGTTAGGCCTTGAACCCTTCATGAGCTCCATTTTGTCAAGTGAGAAACCTATCAGATTCCCATCAAGGAGCCCTGGCTTTTGTTATATTCCAGCTCTACCTGTTGCCTCTTCAGGGGAAAAGCAATGAACCAACCAAAACACAACAATAAAAATGCCATTAAAAAATCCCAAACACCTCTTGGATTGTGATTCCTCACTGTTCAAGTCACGCTATATCCTTAAAGAACCCACTAAGTATCTAGAGCTGACAGCACTAAACACAGAAGAACCAAGAGTGTAAGCTAGTCTCAGGAGCAGTGAGATAAGGTTTACCTATGCAAAAGAAAAGTGTTATCCCTGGAGGTGGCTACTTACGTGTTTTCTAGGACTGAGAAGGGGGAAAGATCAAATAAGAGACAGGTGAAAGGACTAGAAAGAGCTGCTTTAAATAGGCATGCAAAAAATTCTTACTAAACTTGTTAATTCGTCAAGATTTGTGTGTCTCCTGTAAGAAATCTGTTTCTGCTGAGGCTGTTGGCAGGAAAATAAATAAAAATTTGAATTATTGAACCAGCCTTGAGCAAGTTGGACTGTGTGGAGGAGAAAATTTAATCCCCTTGTTTCAGATCTGAATACGTTTAAGCTGGTAAAACTGCAACAAAGAGATCTCAAACAATAAATTACCAGGCACAATCATAATAACATAGAATCATAGAAAAAATATGGGTGAAAGAGACTTCAATATATTAACTGGTTCAATCTCCCACCTTAAGGCAACGTCAAAAATACATATGTCATTCTTGACACAAGTTTGGATAACATCCTGAAAAAAGTCTCCAGTGAAGCTCGGTGCTTCTCCAGAAAATATGTCCCAAAGCCCCAAAATCCTTACTGTTACAAAGTCTTAGTCTTGCTTATAACATATTGCTTTCTTTAGCACCTTAGTTTAAGACTTTGAGTTATTTTAATAGTATGATCATACTATCGAGGCAACGTTAATACAGGTGATTTGGAAAAGAATGTGATGCTGGACCATTGAACAATGGGACAATTTTTTTGCATAAATTATATTATAATCCTTCACTAAAATGTTTTGTAATAATTCATCATTAATTGCTGTAAATTGTACATCATTACAATGGTTTGTGTTGGTTGGAAAATGTAAATACAGAGTGTGGGAGAGATTCTGCATACCATCTGTGAGGTCAACTCTGGGTTGGTGTAGGAAGTGAATCCTGACTGTAGGATCCAACAGTTTCTAACAGTAACTGAAAAACTAATGTACAAGAATCTTGCTTCAAAATATACCAAAATGGTTGTTTTCACAGACAGCGTTAATGTTGAATTAATGATTCGGGAATTTGTACAAAGTCTACCAATCTGTTTAGAAGAATAACCTTGCAGTTCACCATTAAACAGTGTCCCTTTTTTTCATTGTATTCACTATGATGTGAGATAAAAATGTAACAGTACTATTATAATAAGAAATCTGTTTTCTAGAAGTCTCAGGGATTTGCATTTTAAATCTTTAAGCATACACCTATATAATATTTCTACAGTGCTACTCGGAAACTTAAAGTCATTTTGACAGCACAGGAATTACATTTTGCACAAGTTTGCCTATAGTACACCACAGCAGGAAATGTTAGCTCACTCTCTTGCTCTGCTACACTGAAATTTTGAATAAAGAACTGATAAAGATATAATTAAAATCTGCAATTTAAGTATATCTCATGAATTATTAAAATCTCGCTCCTTCATATCTTGCTGTAATTATTCTTCTGTACTCCTCCAGCTCTTGCAATTACTCTTCACAGGGCCAGACTGACACCTAAAGGGGCCATCTGCAAACCCCAGATAAGGGCCATGGCTCACTTGAGCAGCTGTAGGGTGGGTGGGAGAGGGGAAGGCTGGAGCCTCAGGGCTCTGGGAATGTCTTGGCACTGCAGGGTGCCTCCTGGTAATGCGCGGGAGGGCAGATGGATTTCCCTATTTGGGTTTAATATATGGACCTATATCTCGATTGAAGAGAACAGAATTAAGTCTTCCAGAAAAAGAGTCAAAACCAAAGTTGAAATGTGATCTTCTGCAATAAATGCCACAGTCCTGTACTGTCTAGAAATCCTGCACTTTAACCCATTTGTGAAAGTGCCTTGTTTGCTTTTATGGATGAGTCAAAGGCTGTCTTATGTGGAAATTTTCTGATTCTAGCACCAAGACCTATGGAAACTGAAGACAGCTTCACAACCAGCAGGAAAGATATGCGGTTTTGTCTGTGCAACTGCCAGTTTAATTAGTACATGAAGTGTCTCATTTGCAAATAAAATACAGCTTGCCCCAATCTTCTGTGTGCTTGAACTATGTATTGACCGCAGCTGATCTGAGAAGGAAACAGTAGAAGATTGAAAAGACTTCTCAGAAGGTTTTTAGTTTTGATATTATTAAACTACCAACATTTTGACTAAGATTGTTGTGTCAAGGCAATATGTGGGCCTGTGACTGCTGGGGGCATCTGAGAGCACTGGGGACTCCCTGTGGGGGTGGTGGAGAAGGCCCTGGTAGCCCGTCCAGTCCCACCACCCCAGACAGGCTACCAGGCAACCGAGGGGCAGTCGGGGCAGCCCCATCTCCAGCATTTGGGCACTTTCCTGGGGATGGGGATAGGCTGAGGCTGGACAGGGCTGTGGAGAGGCGGGGCAGAGCTGTTAGGAGCTGGAGACTGGCCTTGCTGAGGTGTCACTGGGGCAGGGACTGATGGTCCCCAGGCTCTGACAGTGGGTCCTGGGCTGTGGGCAGGGTAGGGGCAGCTCCAGGGGAGCTGGGCACAGGCAGTCAGGGCTTTTGGTGCCCTCGGTGCCCTGGCAGTACATTCTAGTATTGTTATTTCAAATCTCATACTGGAAAAAAGGAAACTTGCCGTGTTGTCAGTTTTGTAAACCCTCCTTAGCTTGGTCTTATTTAAATGTAAACAAGAAAATGTTCAAAATACATTGCAATGTAAAAACAGCACATAAAGTCAAGAAATCAAGTGCTTTTTGGCTTCATGTGTCACTTGAATTTTCTCAGAACACATTTCTCTCTAGGGAAGCTCTGCCTCAAACATTGTATTAGTCAGTAATCCCAGCAACGCATGTGCAGAATTTTAGGTGTGTTAAGTAGCCTCAATGAGTTCAATAAGGCTAGTGACTTGCTCAATGTGCACTAAACATCAAAGTGCTTGTGGAGTCAAAATTTGAGGTAGAACTTCAGGAAAGCATTCACTCTGGAGGGAGAATTCCCCCCTAATGCTAAGACCTTGTCTTGTGTTAGTCATCTCCAGAAGATCATGGTAAGACTACGACTCCTTTCCTTCATAGGGGTTCAGCTTCACTTTAGTAAGAGGAACCACACCTGACAGGTGGGGGCACTTACTTCTCTTCGCCTTCCTCTATCATAAATGTAAAGATTTTTTGGGTGTATCAGTAGTAATTCAGAATTTCCTTAAAGTTTTAAATTGGTCTCTTGTAAAGCTTTTATTCCTTTCTTACTTCTTAAATTAGTACATGAAGTTAGGACCTCAACTTGTGAGAATGAGTAACTATCCCTCACCGACTCGCAGAATTCAGGTCTGACAGAAGGGAGTTTCACCAGTAGAATATTTGGAGAGATCAGAAGGGCTCTTACATTTATCCACAACAAATTGCTTTCCTGTCTTGGGAGTAAAGGAGAGCTGGGAGAAGAGCTATGATTTGAGTTGCTCCAGGTTAAATCTTGCTAGCAATGTCTTGTGTTTCCTTTGAGAAGAAGTGCTTGTGAGAGGCCATTGGTGTTTACTTCATAATTCATGAAGTTTGTGTAGTGAGAATAATGACAAGCTTTGTGCTATGTTACTTTTTTTTTTTTTTAAGAGCTTGTTTATGTAATTTCACTAACTTATTTATTTTGCCTGTGTAAACAGTATCCCTGCTAGGACATTATTATTATTGGTTTAGTTGTGCAGCCAAAACTTTTAAAAATTGCCCAATCTAAGACATGAATCTTTTGCTGTGGTATATTTTGCTAGTTATTTAAAATTCTTGCTTGTAGCTGTTCCCAAAAGTTTTGAGACAGCCCTCTAGGTTGAATATTTTCTGTGACAGAATTAGTAATGGGAGAGATACATGGAGTATATTTGAGTGTGCATGGGTGTTTCTACATGCAAACAGCTGATGAAGCAGCAATATTTAGTGGTGTGGAGTATCGTGGGGAAGAGAAGCCAGACTAAAAATTTAAGTCCCAAATGATCCACTCAATTGAGTCACGGCTCATGGCTAGAGCTCTCCCATGACTACATAAGAAAAATAATAATGCTTTTACAAAGGGAAACAAACACTGTGAAGAACAATAATCATACGTCTATGCCATGGATATTTTTAACTGTATGGAACTGACCTTTGAGTTATGTAAAACATTCCAGCAGATACATGCATTCAGTCACTTGATGTGTTCTGACATTGTACACGTAAAGTATTTGTTCAGTGTCTTATTTTACAATTTCCTGCAACTGACAATGCTACTATCTTTTTTCTTTGATGTCTCTTTAGAACAGCTTCTAGCTTATTTAAAATACCAAACATCTGGACTTTATAAACCAAAACCATCCAGCAAACCTCTATGTGTGCAGTCTTGATAACCTTGGATCAAAATCTTGTCATCTGGTGGTGTTTTTTTTTTTTTTTTTCAAGCCATAATTCAAGAAAGAAAAGGAAGCCTGTCTCTGGTTTATACTAAATACCAAGAGTTAAAACAGAAGTACTCGTCATATCAAGTCTTTCTGAAACGATGCATGAGCTGTGCTGAAACTTTCCATACTATCATGTATATACTACCACTGAAGTTTAAATTTAACTTGTTCATACAGAAGTTTAAATTTAACTTGCTCAAACTTGCACCAGTTCTGGCATCCAATTTTCTGTTCCCCCTAAAGGTACTTTTGAAATTCCACATAGCCTTTCTGGGTCTGACGCAAAGCACTGGAAGGGTAAGTAAAATGAATCACCATGTCTAAGCAGACGCTTTTCTGTTAAAGCAGTCACATTGAACACATGAGGTCCAATTTTAATTTTTCACTCTGCCTGAAAGAGCTTAAATCTTCATATACCTTCTTAGGGAGTATCCAAGTTGCAAGGAATTTTCAGGGTAGCCTTTTCCATTTCTTCTATTGAGGCTATTTCCCTTGGCATGAAATTTTTAAATACTTACTGAAGTGGGGACTACAGCATAGGCTTCACCCTCCCAGACACACATCTCTTCCTTTTTTTCACTTCTCTCTGGCTTAATGAATATTTCATATTGTCTGTGTAGTCAGATGACAGTTCCAATAACAACAAGCAAGAAAACTGTGTGAGACTATCCTATGATCAGAGCATTCACCTGGAAGTCAGAGCTGTGGTTGTAGGTCCTTTGTGTCATCCTCACTAGCAGGCCAATAGAGATGACTTGCCTGGGGAAGAAGCTATTAGCCATAATGTTACTGCAGCAGTTTATGAGGAGGGTATGAATTAAAGTTATCTTAAGTGCAGAGATTTTTTTTTGCAGACAACCACAAGCAGAGACAAATGTCCCCTTCCGGCTCATGGTAAGGTGTTTCTCTTACAGGAAGTGGGGGGATCTGTGCCTTGTCTTTTTATTTGGGATTTAACACTAACTAGTTTAAGAATCTCGCCCATTAACAATCTGGATTTTATGGATCCCTGTCAGGATTTAGCCTTGTGTATGCACAAAGAACTGTGTTCAGCTTGACTTATTGGGATGTCTCCCTTGAAACAGCAGGACATAAGAAACTGCAATGATATATCACATTATTTTAAAATCTATTGTAGCTGCAGTGCTCGTACCTTTCATTCATGTTTGCTCAGCCTGGAACAGACTTCAGCAGCTCAATACTCTGGTGTAATTTGGCTGACAAAATTAAATTGCACGAGCTGTATTCTAAGGGACATCTCCTGCCCGGAAAACCAGTGCCACAGTTACATGACAGCTGCACTGCTGTATCCTTTACAATTTCTGAGACAGCAGTCTCCAGGGAGATCTGTCTCACCATTACACACCTCAGGGGAATATCCTGTCAGTCTGCTATTCCCAGAGCAGACCCAAGTGTGCTTCTCTGTGTATACCAGCCACGTACAGCCCTGCAGCTTTCTGTGCACCTGTGCTTCACTTTCAGGGACCTGAGAGGCTGTCCATCAGTACTCTAATTTAGCAGTTCGAATGAGGCATTTCAGTTTGTGATGGGAGATGTGGAAAGGATTTTTAAAACTTCCCGTATGTGCACATTTATTCTCTCATAAACTCATATTTCACTGCAAGCAAATGTGAGACCTTTCCAAGTTGTGAATGGATGGCAAATGTTAGCTTGTTCTGCCCATGCTGATTTTTCTGGGACATGTCCATGTGGCCACGTTATCATGATACTGATCCTCAGCTAACATATTTTGCCTCTGAGAAGGGAATTTACCTTTAATCCAGCAAATATCTTGACTGCTGCTACATGGCTTTCACATGACTTAGGGAGCAGTTGGCATAGGCCCACAATATGAATTTGTACTTTTAGGTAGGTTTCCTTCTTATCCGGTATAAAACAACTTGTATTCTCCTTGTCAGCCGTGAGCCCCCTGGACTCTTCTGTCTCTTTTTAAACTATCTTTGATCCTCCCCATGGGAGCCAGTTAGAACCATTAGGGTTCCTTGCTGTAGCAAGTGTTTCTTAATGATGATAAAATGTGTAAACTGTAAGGCAGTTATTAAGGTCTCCTCTTAATTTCTCTAGCTGAATGAGAGCACTGAAACTGGCACTGTTCCTGGGTAATTTTTTTGAGCAGCAAGTGCCAAATGAGCTGAAATATGCTAAAAGATAAAAAAGCTTTCAGAGAAGCCAAATCCTAAATTCTGTGTAGTTTTCCTTTTTAAGATTATCCTTTAAGTGAAACCACTTTTTAAGAATTTTTGTCAACTTTTGTCTTAAGTTATTCGACCATTCAATTTTTTCTGTGTATTTTCAGGTTCTTTTTCTGTTGCTTTCATTAAGTGACCCATGCACTGTCTAATTGTGATCTAATCAGCATGAACGAGGAATTTATTGTTTGTACTAATTGTTCCTTATTCAAAAATGTGCTAAAATCTTAATGGGCAACCACAATTCAATCTCAACTCATTGATCAGCTTTCCTCTTCTCTTTGCCTATATAATTACATGAGAGGGGGAGGTATGCATACATTTACATATTCCACCCCCCCTGTATTCTGAACCGACTGGAAGAACCTTTTATGTTATTCCTCCCAATACAGTCCATAAGTTGTCTAAAATGTCACTGCATTGTCACAATGAGAGAGTAAAAACACGGAGTTTTAAAGGATTTCCTGTTTTCATGTTATTCCAATAATTCCTTTTTGAAAAACATTCATATGTAGCAAACTACATTCTAATATCATATATGTATATCTACCTCTTTCTAGGTATCTGGTACTTAAATTTCGTAGTTCAGTATAAGACATTACATGGTTTAACTGTTGGATCAATATGATTTCCTTGGGGAATTCTGTGCTTGGAATAGAGGGATTTTTGTATTCTTTGATAATATAATTATTATTATATTTTATTGTTTTGCGCTTGTGTGTAACTCAAAAGCTTATGGAAGAATTATAATAGCCACCATGCATACAAAAGAGCAAATAAAATGAGACAGCCAAGAGCATCCTATCTTGTATGACTGTACATTTAACAGTTCTACCAGATGTTCTGAAGCTGACCAGATGTGCTTCTGCCTAACAAATAAAATGAAGTTTAATGTATACAAACATACAGTAATACATAAATAAGTGGTGATACATTTATCTTATTATTTTAATTAGGTAAAATAAATTCAAATTAAATGCTACATGCATGACTGGAAGTACTTCAGATAGAAAAGATACATAATGTAACAAATGGAATTGCTTCAATAAAAATAACAGTCCCTTCACAAAATTGCGCTTTTAGATTATTCATAAACATACATATATATATATACACTCAAAATTTAGAGTTTGCATTTATAAAACTGTTTGGGAAATACTCATCATTGTAGCAAGCCATAGTAACAATACTATGTTGAATGTGAATGTTCTCCTTTGATACTTTACTGTAGTTTTGCATTTCCTAATTGAATGAGTCTGCTGTTCTGTGTTTTAGTGGTCAGACACTAAAACTGATTTTGACAAGGAAAAATCCAGGGCCAGTTACTTATCAGCATTTTGAAAAGTCCAGCTATCCTATGTTAACCACAACATTCTTAGTCACATACTCATTAGTTCCTGCAGATAACTCTTATAGCTGTGTAAGGATTTTTTTCCCTGCCTCCAGTATATATAGTGATAATTCCTCTCTATCAGATTTGTCCATGCTTTTACTAATATTAATGCTCTGTACTAGAGCGTGAATCAATTTGCTCAGTACTGAAGATGGATATATCGATCAACATCCTTTATCATAACCCTAGTAGAATGTCCATGTATACAGAATTATTATTCATGCTATGAGAGACTTTACGAATATAGAACAGAAATAATACTTTTGACAATTAAGATATTGATCATATGGTATTTACCCATTTTTTATTTATTAGTCTTCATTTCGTTAGCTTGATTTAAAGCTCCTTCTCTTTGAAACATACCTTCATAGTTGTCTCCTTTTTTAAAAGAAAAGAAGTTCCTGTATCATACAACTTTTTTTGACTTCTCTCATTACACATCAATCATATGCTAGGCCTTAAATTCTTTAAAGCATCTCTGGACCTGAAGGGTCCTTTTGGGTTGTTTTAAAAATAATTTTGTGATATTGAGGTATGAACATAAGTACATCAAATCTATGAGGTAAATTTCTAAAATTTTTCTTGGAAGTGAGAACATCCCAAAACATCTGAAGACTTCTAATATCTCATTCATGTTTAATATTAAAAAAAAGGCAACAATAAGGTTGTTTTTTATAGACACAATTGTTGTAACTGCACATACTGGATTCAAGAAATAACACTTTGCCATGGAACATCACAAACTACCTTCATTTTATTCTGGTCTTGGATGAACAATCATATATGTAACATCCAGTACAGACTCCTGGCCCTTATTTGGCTTCTTCTTGATTTCTGTTTTATTTGTAAGTCATATGGCTTTGTTGCCTCTCTGTTTTCCTTAGTAATACATTTAAAAATATGTTTTTCAGCAATAGAGAACTGAGAATTCCATAGATTTCCTAAGCCCAAAAGCCAAGGGGTCAAATATATCTGATTTTTTTTTTTTAACTGTTAGAAGGAGTTTGGGTCTTAAATGTTGAAATGTACAGGGGATTGGACTGAGTATTATATAAAATCCTAGTCTAAATGCAGTGTTTTCCTATACAGGCTGCATTAATTGCTGTGACAGGCTTTAATCCAACTTTATTTCCTTTTAATAACTATCAGAAAAAAGCAATTGGTTTCCCTGAAATATTTAAAAGTACTCCCCAATAACAGTTTTTAGACAGTAACCGACATTAAAAAAAAAAAAAAAAATTATAAAACCTTGATGAACTTTAACGGGTCAAAGACTGAAAATACTGCATTGGGATTTTTGACATGATACTCTATAACATAAATATATTATTGTGGAGATTCTCTGTGTGATATCTTGTAATAATCCACAAAGCCATTGCAATATATTTGGCAGTTCAGAGCATTATGAAGCTTCTGTTAAACAGCATGAGGTTGCAAGCCTGAATTTGGGTATCTTTCTTGGTACTTGTCAAACATATGTCACTTCTAATGTAGACTTCCAATGCATAATAAACATATACAGTGGCACAAGATATATATCTACTCACAGTATTTATTTCAGGCAGTCCAATCTTGGACTCAGAAACTATTAATTCTAAGGCAGGAGGAAGAGTCATGCTCTGAAATAAACCAACCTGAGAAGATATTCTGAAGATTAAACTGCCAAAAATTGCTTCTCTCAGTCCCATGAAATTGTACTCTATTTTGGATGACTCGACCACTGACTCTACCACTAGGTGAGAAAAGAAAGACAGAATGAGAATTATAACAAGTTTTTGAACTGCACCTGTTGAAAGCTTGAAAGCTATGTTGTTTTAAAGAGGTAAAAATATTTTATTGTACATTGCACAGTTAATAAGTTGGGGAGGCAACATTTATTCAATTAAGGTGGTTCGAGGAGTTGATTCAACTGAAACTAACTCTGGAAAAAAACACGTTTGTTAGTTTGGGGCCAAATCTGTTCACTGAAGTGAGTGCCATTACAGGCATGAGAGAAAGAACTGGAGTAAAGCAATCTTGACTTGGAGTGAATTAAGATCCTCTAGATCTAAATTCTAACTGTATCACTTTGCACAGTCTGAAATATTGGGACTGTTTGTATGAGATGAGGAGCCTGCAGTTACTATAATTCAGCCTTTGGATGATAACTGAGTCACACTCTTCTCTGGACACAGGCAGATGAAATGCTCTGGTTCTTGCAGTGGACTGATAAGAGCACTGGCTGCACTGTCCTCTCCTCTCCTCTCTTGTTATTTGTCTGCTCTTGCCTTCATAAATACAGGAAAACTTTCGGGAACTTTTGCCTTAATTAAGTGAAGTATACTTTCCTATAACAGAAACCGTCAATTCAGAGATTAGTTTACAAATCTGAATAATAATGAATGGTTCAGTTGATTTTACGGTCTATGGAATCTATATACTCTTTTTGTCATGAACAGATAACAAAAGTTCAATCTCGGTTAAAAAAATGTGGCTGATGTGTCATTAATTTGAAGTCTAGCCAGCTGGAAATTCATCCATTTCCAGTGTTCTCTAGAATGTGAAGGCATAAGAAGTACAATTCATACAGGTGTTCATGCAGAAGTGATGGCCACTGTAATAACTTTGCAAAGTCATAAAGTGTTTAAGGTAAATGCAAAACCTTCTTCCATTCCACTCAGGAGCTGAAGTTGAAAAATATATTCAACTCATCAGCCTCAGTTACAAAAAATTAGTTTAAAAAATCACCCTAAAATGTATAGGCAGTTTATTCAGGAAGCTGGCATCTGGGTGTGATAGATACATAAATATGCTACCTTGCAAAAGAGCAAGCTAGACATTAAGCAGATTAGTATTCAAAGTGAAATGATTTAGCTGAGCTCTTTAATATTTGTTCCAATTGTGGATTAAAGTAGTCTAGTGTCTCCCTACTAGTTCACTTTATAATATCTGAGCCCATAATTTGTGAAAAAAATCTCTCAGTACATTTAAATTTGAAATATTGATCTAAGCACTGTCTGGTTACAAACTAGATCCTAGAATTGGGTGACAATCTTCAATTATTAAAAAAAAAAAAAAGTGCTTATATTTGTTGTTAAACTAAATGCATAATCTTAAGCTAAATACAAATTAAATTCAAAACAAGGCTTTAGTTTTAGTGGGCTAGTTCTCATTACTTTGATTTACTCCAGTGTGAGATCAGTATGGGAACTGTTTTCTGCAGTGTGGTGCTGCTTTACCCTTTTAATATTCATGACAAGTAAAAGCTGGAGTGTAATTTACCTGAATGAATTATTGCTTTATACCAAACAAACATGCTGAAATTACTTAAAGAGATTTTGAACTAGCATTTCTGTGGGTAGGGGGTCCTATTAATTTTGAAAGCTGAATTCTGTGGGATCTATTAAAAATGAATTACCACTTCATTTTCACTACTAGAATATTAATATATGTGCACAAATTTTCTTTTTTGCTTTGGAAGCGTAAAGAAAAATATCACATTACAGGGAAATAATTACATTTACCATCTATGTAGTTAAGGCAAATAAGTTTAATTTGTGAAGAAAATGGATTCAGAAGCATGGGCTCTTAAAACAGTGGGAAAGGGATGAGACAAGATTAAGAACATATGAAAAAAGGACTTGAAAATAAAGACAAATGAATACATTGTATGTATATCTTGGGGAAACAGAGGCCTTAGGATGGGATGTACATTGTTCAGATCTTTTGAACATGTTTCAATACCTGTGGCACTTAAGACCTGAGGTCTTTGAGAGGATCCAGGTCAAGATAGTCAGCTAGAAGGAACTGACAGTAATCAAAAAGTTTGGAAAAAATTAAACAGATAAAAGGTCTGATGGAAGCTTAATAAAGAAAGAAACTGTTAGATTTTTATAATGTGGCATGATTTGGGTGTGTACTCCATGTAAATATCAAATATTACTTGCCACTTCATCCTTCTCTTTGAGCTTACATCACAAGAAAAGATGGGATTTTACAAAGAATGAGAAAGAAGTAAAAGTTTGGAAGTTTTAATGTGATTCCTCTTTCACCTTCAGCCTATATCTGAATAGTTATATTGAAATCAGGAGAGATATATGACTTTAACTCCAAGTAGACTTAGATATAAACAATTAAACTTTTCTTTATATGCCTGAGCCTCAAGTGAAACGTTGAGAGGACATACTATAGGCAGATTGATGTCCAAGTAGAAAAGGTAACTAAAGTTATTAGGGAAAGGTCAGGCCAGCAAGAAGGAGGATCTTAAAAAAGTGTGTCCAAAGCTAGCAAGATATTTAACTTGAAAAAGAAACTATTTCTGCCCCAGCTGGGCAGTATTGTGACAGGCAATTTTGATAGGATTTATGAAGTTCTAGAATTTCTATTCTTCCTCCCAACAGGAATAACTTAGCCATACAAACTAGACATCTGGCACAGTTCTTAACTACCAAATTACGCTAAATGGTTATGACACATGTGTCCATGTGTCTGAAATGCACAAACTACTGTCTGTCCATCTTTCTAGCTGTGACCTATAGCTGGAGTTCTTGCTATTCACTAAAAGAACAAAATAAACAAGGGTCAGCCGGGGCTTCTTCCCAGGCCCCATGGGACTCTGCAGAGTTTAGCATCTTGTCTGACACTTCAGCTTCAGGTTTCTCACTGGTGTCAAAGAAATGAAGCTTCAGCCAATTGTTTCTGCTGTGATGTATGCCTTTGACTATGCTGGAAAGCTGTGGGGGATCAGAATTATATACATCCTTTACTGATATGTTTGTCCTCTTCATTCAAAAACAGACATTGGGCACTTTGTCTTAACGTTTCTTACTACTCTATACAAACATTCAGGATATGTCATGATATACATAATTCATTCACGTGACAAGAAGTCTTGTGCCACTGATTAGTATATTCCATTTACTGGTGATCTCAGCAATATTCAGCTAACACTTTCATATTCTTTTACAACAGTTCACAGCATATAGAAGGCATTATTTTGTAGTAAATATGTATGCAGACATTGGGTGAACTTTTGGCAAAGGAAATGAACAGAGACTTTTTTTTGCCCCTCTTTAACACAGGTTCTGAAGCTAATTAGGCTGGGCTGAAGCTATGAGGAAAGAATTTGTTGAGACGAAAATTGTCAGGACAAAAGGATGATTTAAAGAGGAAGTATGCACAATAATTAGATGCACGGATGCCTGCCTACAGACTAGTTAATCACAAGATGTGTGGTTTCATGAGGAAAAAATATCTCCCCTTTATTTCTCGTACTGTCCTAACCTCCAAATGTCACCCAAAAGCCATCTGTACAGTTGTTTTATGAGTAATGTCATATGAGTGTGACAAAACCCTAATAAGCCTGTGTGGAGTCTGATGCTTCATTCTTATTAAAATATAAAATCAGCTTTTATGAGCCTTGTTTATAGACTAACAGGTAGAACTTTTTTTCTTGCAATCAGAAGGTCAACAGTATAGATTTAACAGATGTTATGTATTTTGCACTATGAGACATCAATATTTCAAAGTATGATTTGGATATAAGAAACTAAAGAGCAAACATTGATTATAGGAGTTATTTTGGGGACATAGTAGGCAGTATACTATGTTCAGTTTTGATTTTTTTTAAGCAGTTATTGGGTACAATAAGTAGTCCTAGTTGTTACTTTCAAAGAACAGTGAAAAGAGTGACATAAATGAGAAGCAAATAATGCAAGAACTTTTGCTAAAAGTTATTCAAGGCAATATGAGGAGTTCAAAACTGGCGCTCAGAATCTTTAACTAACAATGCTAACTTAATAAAAGTGTTTCCAAGCTGTGAGTGTCCTATGCTCCACTTGTCAGTTTTTGTGCTAAAGCAATAGATGTGCTGGTAGCCAATAAAGTATTGACACAGATATCTAATAACTCACCCATTTTAGCATTTTGCACTCACGGAAATTGACAAACTGATACTAAAAGTGGGAAGTTGTTAGAACATTTAAAAAAATTAAATCAAAACCACATTTAAAAAATATTAATTGCTGCCCTACAGAGGTAGCAACCAGCATTTCCTTTCTTTATACTGTCACTTCCATTATGTGGCCAAAGTTGTGAACTTTTGTAGATTGTTTTTTTTAAAGGACACAAAATGTGCCCAAGAGAACCATAAAGGATGTTGTCTACGAAAGTTTGTCTTAGTCTTCAATTCTGGGACTACACTTTGAATATGTTGCTTCCCCTCTTTGTCATTCTTTATATAAACCTTACAATACTGTGTACTGTTTGCTGGAAAGTCACTGAATTTGGCCAATCAAACTGCAAACATCTCTTGTTTGTATTGGAAATGACAAGCCTGTAGTGATTTACAACTACCAAGGTATAACTGAAAATTATTTAATCTATATGAAACTGTATTGGAATCAACTCCTAGGCAGTGGTAACACAATGAAGATGAATCAGAGCCCACAGTCATAAAGTACAGATGTACTAAGCCAGTCTGTGTTGGTTTTCATAAATCCTGCAGCAGACTTCTGGAAAAATACACTTACATCTCTGTTATTTTTATCTAAGTAAATAAAACTGATCAGCAGGTATAAGCCGGTGACATTAGTATTTATGTTGACTGCTATAGTAAAATTGGGCTGCAAGCTTTTTGGTTCATGTCTTATATAGGGGTATTCCTCAGCCTTATAATTATCTTTATGTGAAAATATGTCTGTTTTGTTCACAAAGATGTCAAAGCCAGGAAGAAGGAGATGTAAACAGAGGACACAAAGAGAAGAAATGACAGTGTATTTCACTGCACTAGCATCTGTAATTTGGAAAAACTTTGAAGCCATTATTTTTAATGAAATCCTTAGCTATAGTAATCGATTAAAGATTCAGTAAAAATGAAAAAGTTCTTCTCTTGTTCAGTCTTCTGATCTGCAAGGGTTCTGCAGTCTGCAAGTTCCCAGTCTTTACACAGTTAAGAATGTATATCTGAATGTATGTTGCATAAACAAATTTATTAATAACTAGTTTACACGTGCTATGTATCAAAAGCACAGTATATACTACTCTGCACAACTCTGAAAAGGTCGTTTTTTATTTGTCCATCTACATGTTTTTTTGCTGGGTTTTATCAAATAAAACTTCTACAACTTCACTTTTCATATTAGCAAGTTAATCCAATGTTGCATATTAGAAATCTTATTAATATTCCATTATCTTATTTTTAGCTTTTCAGCTGCCAAAACATCTCTGATGACAAAGTTGCTTTCTGGTAGCTCAAAGTATCTCAATACTCTGTTCTCTAAACCAATGAGTGAGCAGAAATGCAATGATGCTGCCAAGCCTGTCATCTCCTTGTAGCACCACGCATTCAGACTGAAAAACCCACCAATGTCAATTGCAGAGTCTAACATAAAATAACTGTTGTAATGAAGTCTTCTCACAGGATCAACAACTAGACATCACCTCAACATTAATGTTTTCTATCTTGCTCTTTATCTAGCAGCAGGATACCATATGTTGTGAAAATAGAAGTAATTTCATTGATGTCATGCCTGAAGATGCATCGTTTTCAGAGAGTTTCACACCCACATTTATTAATCTCACAGAAGGTAACATAGAAGAAGAAAATAAATTTATCAGAAGACATCAAAAGGCAAATCTAGATGGGCCACAGGAAATACTGGCTCTTATATGTTGTATAGAGTAAACATTAGTTGTAATATCCCTTCAACCAGATTCACACAAATGTTCTTGATGCTCATTTAACTCCATAACACCTTATCCAACAGTAAAAACAAAGGTGACTTAACTGGGCTGTTACACTTGTCATATAAGAGGGGGAAAGTCATTATCCATGTCAAACATATGGGTTTCAAAGTCAGAACTCTGCTGCCGTATTTAAAAATGCCCCAAAAAATTAATTTATTTGCTTTTGGAAATAGATGCTGCTAAACCATTGTCAGTGCTTTCATGCAGAACCTACCAGGTGAAACACTTCTGGCCTTCAAAATCTGTGCACCAGGGAAAGACTCTGAGGCAAAAGCATTGCAAAGCTTTTGCAACTCAAGTAGATTTTTGAAAACTAAGAAAGAATAAACTCCAAATTGCTTAGATCTGAGGGATCCAGGCATAGATATTTTAATATTTGCTTTTAGAGAAAGTATTCAGAGAAAGTATTCAGGTATACATAAGCATACTTAAATTTAAAACACATTAATTTTCAGGCACCACCGCAATGCTATTATCTAGGAACGCAAGTTAGAATCCGCAAACTAGGCCAATCAGAACTGGAATTGTATGCCTAACTCATGAAAAACCTTACTACTTTCTTCTCATCTTCCAAGAAAACCGATATTCCCCTGGAGCATGTAAGCAATTATTTCATAAGTATATATACTTTTATAGATACATATACACACATTAATATCTGTACATAGATATATATGTATGTGGAAAATATACATGTATGGTGTTATACATAGTAGTTTTATAATGTAAGTATGTATGCTTTTTGTTTTGTTGTTATCATAAAAACCTTGTCTGCCATGAATCTTCTTTGCTTGCTTTCTGTTTTCCAAGCCTTTTTGTCTCCAAGAGCAGGACTTTGCATTACTGTTGTTTTTGGAAAGAATTAGCTACTGATGTCAGAACAGGGGAGAGACAAGAGGGAAGGGTGGGCAGGAGTTTGTAATTCTTTAAATCCGAGAATCAAAATCTGGTAGTCGAGTTTCTCCTTACTGCTACCTACCCAAAGGTAATAAGAATCAGATGTAATCCTTGCTGTTTTAGACTGAATTTTGTTCCAAGAGGGCATGTGTTTCAGAACTTGTATATGGGTAAGCTCCTCCTAGCAACATTTCCCAGAGTGCCTCTGTTGATCTCAGTTGTGATATGACTGGCTTAGGAAAAGGGAAAGTCAGATGGATTACCTTAAACAATGTAGCATTTTTAAAGCAACACCAACATTTTCAGTCTCACCTAGGTGCCTATTTACTCCTTCAAATCTTGAAGCTCAGGCATGGATCCATTGCTACTTTCCAAGCAAGTCTTCTCTTACTATGTTCACATTATGAACTGTTCAAAGCTGTGGACAAAATACTCAGAAGGATAGCCTTGCACTGCAAATTCCTCTAGTTTTATCTTTTCTGGAGAAGAAAACATGTTTTGAGGGTCAGGCTGTTCAGCCCTGGAGCTTCACTTCACTGCAAGAAAATTTTCATATTTAGATAAAATAATAAAGCCTGCTTGACGATCAAAAGTATTTCAAAACTTCAGACATCGAATTTTAAATGGAACAATGATCTATTTACAAACAAGACTGTTCTATTTTTACATCTTCATGTGGAATAGGATTTCAGAAATATAATGCACATTTGAATACATGACAAAAGAAACATTCAGAGCTGGTTTAGGTTTTGCTGCATTAATATATTTTTTTTTTTTTTCAATCATATTAAAAATGTTAACATCTTCAAAACAATGCATCAGCTTTCCACCAATTTTCCATTTATATCCAATTAGCCACAAGCAGTGCTTTTTACTGTAATACTTATTTAAATGGTTCATGAAAATACCTGCATTTCATGGAATGACTTAGAGTTTCAGCATCCTGTTTTCAATGAGGCAGTCTTTATTCTAACATTTCAAACTTCTGTGACTACTCATTAAGATTTTTCATAAAAGTGTATTAAAAAAAAAAAGTTTGTATTATTTTCAGTACATTACCCTTTCAAAAACTGATTATTTTAAGATGTTTCCACTATGTTCTAGGGAAATTATCAGTTTTGAAAAGAAAGATGGAGTATATTAAACAAGGCAGTTTGTTTGGCTTTGATTTAAAAAGACTGAAGTTGTGCGTAACACATACGTCCATGTAAGAATTCTGTTGTTCACTCAGTATTTTGTTGCAAGTGTAGTGCTAGTCAGTCTTTTGTTCTCAAAGCATGACAGATTATTCCACAGGTTTATTTCCAATTACATTTCTTCAATTTAGCAATGTCCCTCTGAGAGTTTTTAGTAATAACTGAATTGATAATATTTGGACTGGATTGAAATAGGCATTTCATTCAGAGACAGTTTAATCTCTGGAGGCAAATCAGTACCTCAGCCCAAGAGACCTTTGTATAACTGAAGCATAAATATATGTTCTTTAATTCTGACGCATATCACTGTGTACACAGCCCACATTTATAGTAAATACCTTTTTAAATTTTAAATTAAAATGCTGCATATTTGTAATTCAGTCATGGTATGATGATAAGAAAGGTGGTTTTTCTGGAGAGATGTTACAGAAGTTACCATTGAAAGCACCAATTTTAAGGGAATGAAAATGGGTATTCTTAGTAGTATGTTCATTTTGATCCAGTGTTTGCACTCCAGACTCATATACTACCACACTAAAAATAATGTGTTACATTGAGAAGACTTA
This sequence comes from Columba livia, assembly GCF_036013475.1. Lineage (NCBI taxonomy): Eukaryota > Metazoa > Chordata > Aves > Columbiformes > Columbidae > Columba > Columba livia. The sequence continues at coordinate 134,861,611 of NC_088603.1, forward strand.
AAGACTTCTTGATATTTTAAAATTTGTTTTAGACAAGTGTTTTGGAGAAGATACTATTATTTGACATTTTTGCAGAATTTCAAAAGAGCATTTTATGAGAAAACCAATTTGTGCATTACTCACATAAGAATTCTTCATTAAATCTTCCTGGAAAGAGTTAACCATGGAAATCCCTGCCCAGAGGACACTGAGTTGTTGGTTACAGATGGTTTTTAACAGATGGTTATTAAAAATATTGTTTCAATTAATTACTCTGTATTTTCTGCATGGAGAATGCCAAAGATGACTACAAGGTAGTCTATGGTTATAGCAGTACCACTTTGAAGGAATTTTTTTATGTTGCAGAACAGCTGAACAAAAGCTCCATATATTTAAAGTGACTGGTAAATTCTGGGAGTTGAGATGCCTTTACAGTTCAAGGATTGTAACAAAATTTGTTGCTAGGGTTTCTCAGAAAAGATGCCAGAGGAATACATGGTTGCTGAGGGAAAGACAGAGCTCAAAGGTGACTGATAAGCTCTTCACTGCCAGTGTGCCTGGGCTCTCTGGTGAATGGTAATCTCTGTAGAACATTCGGTGACCTCTTTGGTCGGGTTTTGTTCCAGCTCTTGTCAAAATAAAAAGATAAATTAAATAAAAGCTGTTGAGAAAATTCATCAGACACCATTAATTTGTCTTTCAACACAAAACTTTCTCGTTGTCCTGTTCCAGAAAGGCACAACAATCTCACCTTGCCATATTACTAATTATTACGTCACACTGCCTTTTCACCATTTCTAATTCAATATTCACACAGAATACTGCAAAATCACAAGATTTTTTTTCCTTGAGTCTTGAGTAGAGTTTGTTACTATTTTTTTCAAAACCCACAGGCAGTCAGTCAGTCTGTCCATCCTGGCTGGCCTGCAGAAAAGCTGTGTTCTGCCCATTGTGGTTTATGGCATTCTGAAGAATTGTGTCCAATATCCTCTTTACCCCAGTTTGTGTATAATCACATAACTGGTAGTTCAAATTAAAAACCACAAGGTTTTAATATTAAAGAGCTATTTTGTTTTAAAACATTCAATAGTAATTTTTTAAATACCTGTATCTCGAAAGACAGCATGATTTCTGTTGAAAAATCCTTCCACAATAATGACCTTTAAATAATCTACCAGGCCACAGTTGATCTCCTCTGTTGACAAGGCCTCAAGGGTTTTTCTTGATAGGATTCCACTTCAAAGCAGGCAGTCTGAGTTGCACACAAAGAAAGCATACAGTCTTTTAGCTTACAGTGCAATCTGGCTTTAAATTGCCTAGTTCTGTATTGAACTTTTACTAAATTTCTGCTCTAGTTACTCCAGACAGAGCAGTAATCATATCAGAGCTCTGAAGAACACTAACCACTGTCTAAAAAAACACTATAAGCAGTTATTGCAGAACAGAGGTTAATTAGATACTACACCAATCAAACAGCTGTCAATACTGCATAGAACAGCAATATAAATTAGCTGAGACAAGCGGTCTAAAATTTTTTTTCTTCTGAAGAAATTCTCATGTCTAATAAGACATCCGTGTCTGTCAGTAAATGAGTAGATTTTTTGTTTGCAGTATCTTACCACAATGTTTTCTGTTTAGGAAAGATGTTAAAAAGGACAAAAATGATACGGTATGAATTACAAGGTATCTTAGGCAACAGAGGATAAACTCAGAGAAGCACAAGATAATCTCATGTTGGTTGACAAAGTTCATCCAAATTGCGGTGTATTTCTAGACATGTTTAAGTCAGTGAGAGATTCCAATTTGTCATACCTCAAATCAACTGAAAAATTATACATTGGGGAAACTTTTTGGGACTTTAATGTTCCTATTTATTATACTTTTACTTGCATTCACCATTCAACTGTGGTCTGAAACAACACTTTCATAACAATCAACAAATGCCTATAGCAATTGGGGAGGGGAGGGGGAAATTAAAACGAGCTCAACATGGACATCCAATGGAGAGGTGAACATATAGCTGCTATGAACATAACATTTGAAAGTTGTCATTTTGTCCTATCTCAAGCTTCTGTGAAAAAACATTGAGTCAAAATTGTATTTCCAGTGTTGAACCATTAACAAAACAACCATAAACAAAACATTTGTCATGTAAGCATTTTTTAAGATTACGTAGTAATACCTTGATAGAAGACTCAAAAATTAATTTAAATCATTTCAAAAGACAGAAAAAAAAATCACTATTTATAAAAATAGACAATCTCTAAATAACATTTGTTTCTACCCATTTTATTCCAGCTTCAGTGTACGAAACTTGTTGAGGATGTTATTGCAAATGTAACTGTTTGAACTTCTGCAAATATTTTGGAACTTACTGTATTATTCACAGAGATGAAATTATTTTATATCAGAAACTCCAGTAAAAATTATGACTCTAGTGAATGGCAGTCCTGCTTGAAAGAGCTCCATTTGCTTTCAGAAAATGTTCATTCATGTATGGCAATGTAGCGAAGGCCCAGAATTTTTCTAGGAGTTCACCTCTGGATATTTTAGATTCAGTCTTCTTGTCAATTCTTGAATGATAGAGGATATTAAAAGTGAAACATTGGTTTCCATTTAAACTCTCCAAATAGCTGAGTCTCTCTTTCTAAAAAAGTCTCACGAAATTGATTTGCTAAGTCTGGCCAGCAAACCGTCAAATGTGAAGATGAAGTCCAGTTATCAAACAATGCTGTTTTTCTGGGGCTTACAAAGCCTTAATCTGAAGCTCTTCCCATTTAAATAATTCTGTGAGTCCATTGACAAGGATTGACCTCATACATTGTTTATTTCACCATGTTTTATTCTTACACATTTGTTTGTTAGCATTGCCATTTCTTAGAAGAAAAGATTTAAAGCTGTTCTTCTTAGTCTGAGTCGCTGCTGCTGAACTCAGAACAGAATATCCTGCACAGCAACGTGTGGTTTTTTTTAAAAATTTCATTAACTTTCATTTCTCTATTTGCTTATTTTAGTATCTGGTTTAACCAGTAAAATACTACATCTGCATATCTCCACTGGGGGTTGTTTTGTCTCTCTGCTTGTTACTATGAGATTTAAGAACAGATTTTAAATGTTCATTTTGAATTAAGAAAAATTTGGAAAGCCTTTTTTCCCCAAAAAGATCATTTAGTTTGTTGTGTAAATTTAAGCAAGTTAACTCTGAATATTTGTGTAAACCTGAACTCTCTGCTCCAGTTGTTCTCAATGAAATCCACCCTCTTGGAATACACCAGCTGGAATCCACTGAATGCCCATGGGCATCAAGAACCAGCACTGCCTTCTGCTCTGCCAGTGCTCCTTTCCTCTCACTTTTCCCCATAAACCAAAAACTGTTTACAATGAAGAAGAAAGGTTAAAACATCAGAAACAAGCACTGGGTAGCACATATTTCTTTCCATGGAAGACCCAGCAACACTCAAAGTGCTTGCTGCATGCTGAGTAGTTGTCTCACACACTTCTGCGGAGACTGCAGGGCAAGCAGTATACTCTAAAATGCAAACCAAGGGTCTTCCTTCACCAGGTGAGCATCTGTGACTGTTATATTCTCTACTGTCTTTTTAAAGCCACCTCTTACACTTTTGAAGCTGAACAAGCCAATTTGAAATGGGAGTCTGCACACTATCCAGTCCAACAAGGCCTTTGGAAACAAGAGTGGTAAAGAAAGATAATTTCCATTACTAGAAAACCAAATCAAACAGTCAATTTCAGGACTAATACCAAAGGATAAAATTATGTCTATCAAAGCTTGCTAATTCAGATTTATAGCTTTGTTTAAATATGAAAAAAGAGTTAAGTAGATACTGTAGTATAGTATCACCTTAAATAACTTGTAACTACTTTGGATATTCCCTTTTTTTTTTTTTTTTATCTGACTCTCCATAGGTTTCTATTTAGTGACTTATCGACGTAATCAAAAGGCAGCAACCCTGAGCAGAATGGGTCATGATGAGAAAATCAGATATGGATATTTTAATCAGGTGACTAGCCTCGTAGCTGAGATTATTTGAAGAGACAGTCTTTTGACATTATGCAAGAAAAGAAGAGAGCACTGATGAAATAAAGATAATTTTGAATGGGGGAAAAAAAAAAAGCCTATGAATAAAAAAAAAAAGAGGGGAGGGGAAGAACAATTGCTTCATGGGACATTTTAAAGAAAATGCCTGTACTTTAATATTTTAAAAATAAAATATTTTTTCAATATGCTCAGCCATTTAGTGTTTTATTTAAATTATGTTCTTTGTTGGTTTTAATAAATTCCAATATGTCTTTGTTTTATGGAAATAAACTCACACAATCTTTTTTAAAAAACAAATTTTAATCTGAAAGTCACTTTTCACATAATCATCTTCTTTCTGAGGCTTCATAGTATATATCAGTCTGCTTATATAAGGAAATATTATCTCCACCTTTGCATTTATGGTATATATAGACATAATAAATCCATGTATTTTGTGAAAGTGAAAAAGTTCTCATTTGAAGGTAGAACATTAGACCATTTCCTAATATAAAACTTCTGGAGCATGCATACTGACTGTATTGAATCTTTCAATGTTTAATATTCTTCATAAAACAATCTCCATTCATCCTTCCATTGTATTTCAACCATTCAGTATTAAACACTTTGATAATGGTTTCCAAGTTATTTCCCCAAAACTCAACATACTTTCTCAGAGAAAATCTTATATTAAGATAACTTTATCCACTGAAATAAATATGTTCAGAAAAATTTATACAAGTCACTGTTAAACACATGTTCTAATAATAACATAAAATGCTTACTTCCTATTTTTCTATTTTTTCATGATGTGTTTTTATCTTTGGTACATTATACACACGCAGGCATTATAAACAAAAAAAGATTTAAACATTAAAAAAATGTCCAGTAGATTCCGAAAGAAGTATATATTTCTTCTTCTATATTGTCCCAAGGTGTACATCCCTCAGTCTTTCCTGCTTTTATAAACAAAGATATTTTTTTAAATGTGACTGGAGAATGATGACCTAAACTGTGAAATTAACCTGGTATTTGCAATGGAAAGGCTTGTTAAAACTTTTCCAGTGTAAACCACAGTGATCTGAGGAGATGGACCTCTACTATTACCATGAATCCAAGACTGGTAAATTAAATAGTTCCTGTAATTTTGAAAATGATTTAGGCAAATGAATCCCACTTAATAACTTCTGCTGCATAACCTTAATGAACAAATGGCAACTTGCTGCTGAGTAACCTTAATGTAATATGTGCTGCAAAAACAAGGAAATACTTATATGCATATATTCTTTCTCTGTAGAGATAGAAAAGAACAGGGAATGTTGCTTTCTGCTGTTAATATATGGATTATCTACTGTACAGAGCAATGTGAATGAAGGTGCAGTAACTGTACCCAATTGAGAGTCTGGCTTCAAAAGCTCATCTCTAAAATGCTAACGTGGAGGCATCTTGGATATAATCACAGTTCTTTGTTGGCCACATTCTTCCCTTTTTCTTTTTAATACTTTTGTTTTGGGATGTCAGAGAGCCTCCATCATAATTTTCTTTTCCACAGCATTTATTTTCTGGGAAAACAAAACAAAACAACAACAACAAAGCCCCCAACAACAAGACACAGACCACCAAACAAACAAAAAACCTCCAAGGGCTCCCATTTGTCATGCCAACATCATCATACAGCTTTGAAGCCTTTCTTCTACCATCCTCCCTGCAGTTCAGAGTTTGCCAGCAGCACTGTACCACACACCAATTCCCTTCACCATGTGAGAAATGATTGCAATAAACAAATTTCTTAAGGGATGGTCTCTGCTCCCAGGCTGAGTGTCTGCAGTAGTCTGTGTTGTGGCCATGCCAAGCTAGCTTGTTTCTGACTTGAATTTCCCCCAAATAATACAGTTCTGTTTATTTATTTATTTATTTATTTATCCTTTTTTTTCTGTGATAAAAAAGCTATGTAAATTACTGTTCAGCCAACCATAGGTAGACTGGAGAAAAAACTGCCACTTGCCTTTCTGGCAAAAATTCAATTATACTTATAAAGGTCAAATCGAATCTATTGCTCAGTCAGTTGCTACAAACTTCATTTTTAGTGAAAGCACTTGCAAACAGCACATTAAAACTGAGACTGAAGCCTAGACATGCCTACTATTGCTTCCTTTTTTCACTCAGGCGTTTCTTATGTATTTCTAACTTGGCTTAATTTCTTAAATCTGATCATTTTCTCATTTGTTTTCACTGGCACCTTACTGTTCATCTCAGTCCTTTCTTCAAGACTGGGAGCAGACCATTGTCCTAACTGTGCATCTCAAGCCATCCCAGGTCCCTAATGTTATACCTGACTGTTGGTCCAAAAACTGGAAACCTGATTGCTGAAATTGTTAAGCTTCAAACTTTTGGGTTATATGATGACATAATATGATATCTATTTGATAATAGAACATCAAAATCTGCATTAATCTTAAACTATGGACCTATTTATCTAGGTTGAATGCATTTTTTCAACTTCTGTTTGAATCAGGGATATCTGAAAACAATAATAGACTTCGCATGTTTTGGCCCTTTGTTTTATTTTCTTCTCCCCTTCTCCCCCCCATTAAACATACCAGAACTCCTTCCTATTCAGTAAGCATTCAGTTTCAAAGATTAAAAAATATACCTATGGATAATGTCTTGAACAAGCAACATTTATTGCTCAGCATGACATCATAAGCAGTGAATGGCATTTCTCCTTTCACAATATAAAGCACTATGGAAGAAAAAGAAAAAAATGAAGTTAAGGGAGTGGTTGAAAATGAGGCAAACTGTGTATGTGACTGAATGTCAATGATTTTGAAAAAATAATATTTTAAGTGGCTGGTTATTTACCTAGGTCATTTATTCATTAGCTTCTCCATTCTCTTTATTTCCTTGTTTTCTTGAGGGGAAGAAATTACAGCCCTCTTGGTTTTCTTATATTCTCTGATGCTTTGTTTCCTTGGAAACAATATCCATTAACGTTTTCCATTTCCTGGATACAGTGAGTATCCCCGACGTTTGTGCAATGGAATGTATCACAGAACTGAGAAAAGGCTACAAAATAGAAAATCAGAACCTTTGTTAATGGTATAAGACATAGTTAAAAATGAAACACAACAGAAAAACACCATGGTACTTAATGTTTTTGCATAAGCTGCCCAGTCAGGAAAGTGTTGTGGGGAGAAAAAGTATGTGTATGGGGAGGGAGGCAGACAGCCTCTGTGCAAATACCTGTATTTAATTGGTCACTAGATTTCAGATGACATTGCTGTTCCACACTGACACAGCTGAAATAGCTTTTCTGTTACTGTTGGCAGTAAAATAAAATTGCATCCCACAAAGAAAAATATGCATGTAATTGAAACTACAGATGTGTGAACTATTTCAAAGTAAGTTCTGCTGGCTAAGAATAAGTTTTTTCTGAGCTGGTTTGGGACCATATTGAAGATTTTTTTTAGCGATTAGTAAATGACTCTTTTTTTGGATTTTGCTCTTTCCCTTTCATCAGGTTGACAGACAGTCTTGGATTATTCTGCCCAAATTGAGATGTTCAACTTTGAATTGACTAAGTCTGAGCTGGTAACACGCTTAAAATCACAGGCAAGGAAAAGACATGTGCAGCGGGTGATTCATTTTATCCTAAGATACATATCTAAGATGGGTCAAGATGGACCTTCTGTATGACTGCATTGTTCTCCATTGACTACAAAGGAAACCAGGATAAATTCAAATTTAGTAATATAATTTTAGTTACATAAAAGTGAGATGGAACATTTATGTACACTCCAGAGCACACATATACCTTATTTTATCATATTTATAACTCCTACTTATATCTCATATAACCTTTTCCATGTTTTTTCAACAAATGTAACGTATTGAAAACTGTCACATGGTGTCTCATGTTGGCATGTGGCACTGCAAGATATACAATGCTGCTTTTTCCATGGTATTTTAGAAAAAGTGCCTGCTGAAAGCCTACACTTAGGGCTGGGACCAATAAAGGTTCACAGGCAGTACTAAGAGACCTAAAACAAAAAATGCATTTATGAAATTCTCTGCTCAGCTGCTGTCAGAAACAGAGGGATCATTTAGTTATCTATCTCGATTTAAGATTTTTCTGTGTTTAGATTTTTGCTTTTTGCCCATGCATACCCTCACTGCTAGTGTGCAATCAGAATCTAATTTGTATTCCATAACCAGGTAAACACTACAAGCACTCAGTGTAGTAGATACTCTCTGAACACAAACACTTAACAACTACATGTGCTATATATCTTGTACTTCCATTGATATTTTTATTCAAGATCTCAGAAGAAAGCTGTGACATCAATGATACTTTTTCTGTAAAAGCACTCACCAGGTGAGAAACCCAGATTCAATATTTTCTAAGCCTGAAAGGGTTCGAGTTCATATCTTTTCACCTCTTAGCTTATCAGTTTAGCAGAGATATTTACAATGTTTCTTCCAGCTGCAGTTATGTCACTGCACACACAATGCAAGACTCACGGATCCAGAAAAAAGTGAGAAAGATTAAAGGGCTATTTCCAAGGCATCTGTCTGTATTTTATTTACTTCTTGCTTTAGTGTGGAATAAATAAGCATTTCTTGTTTTACCTCAAGTAGGATGCTTCATGGTGAGAAATGCACTTAATCTGTACCCTTGGATTGTGAGGCTGGTCAGATGATCACCATCAATCTGTACAAAGGACATCACAGCTCATGTTTCAGTGTCATTCGGGTTCATGAGACGTCTACTCTACCTCTTCATTTCTGTGCATCACTGACTCAGATGGCAAGTTAGTCTGCTCAGATTTTTCCATTCCACACACAGCTGACACCACTTTTTTTTTTTTTCACTTTTTTTTTGTTTTCTTACTAGAAAACCTCTCCATAGGTTTTAGTCCAGTCCTTTAGGTATTTGTAGGCTCCAAAGAGATTTGATAACAGGTCCAAAGACTGCAGCAGAATTTGTGCTCCTAGTTCTTTGTGAAATAAACAGAGAAATCAAATAGAAACACTAGGTGTTTAGAGCATCCATAGCACTGCGGAACGTGTTTGAGAGGGAGGGTTTAATGTAAAAGGACTGAAACCACTTATTTGTGAGGTAAATACAAGAAGAATAATCCAGATATATTGTGAGATAAGTTAGAAAAAAATGAGAGATGCTAAGAGAAAGACATTATTAAAACACAATATTCTGTATTTAAGAGTCCAAGTTTTCATCACTAGAGTACCATATTACATTCTCTTATTTCCAGGTTCTCTTTTATACTTCACAAATAATAATACTCTGTTTTTGACAGTTTTCATTTAAATGGCTTATTTTCTTCCACATGCTGAAGTTAAGATTACTTCTTTTTTCAGATAATAAAAATTTCCTAAGTGTCTTGGCTCAAAATTTAGACACTGTTGTACTTCAAAAGAGATTTCTAAATAGTTAAATACAATCTTTGCCTGTACTATAAATATTTGAGATTAAAAAAAAAGTGGAAAAAACAGGCATGAAAATGCTATTCCTCCAAGGAATGAAAGTGAGTTTCACAGATCTGCAGAGAACATACAAGGAGTGCTGGCTAAGACGTTGGGCTTTTCCCTGCTTTTGTGCTTGACACAATTTGAGGGGGAGCTCTAATTATAGTGGCATCCATAATATGCCCTGTAGGAGGGCAGAACCTTTTAAAATGTCCACAGACATTTTAGCCTAGTCTCAAGCTGCCCCCTCTCTAACCCCCTGTTCCAGAATGACTGTTCACAGCTCCTGACTTTCATATGTTCCTCACCTGCCACAGCTGGGCTTTTGGAGTCTCCTCTGTGTCCGTCTTTCCTTTTCCCTATATGCAAAGGGAAAAGCAGAAGTCACAGTCCTACTAAAAGCTTATATAGCCAGCATAATTCCATATTGTTCCTAGGTGCCTTGGTCTTTCAGGTAGTGGTCATGTCCTGAGCCTGTAAAATAAAATCCACAATGCAGGTCCTTGCTGATAGGAAGAGGAAAAAAAAAATGAAATTATTTCTGGTTCTCTTCTAATAGAAATAACCTTTTTACAGAGTTTTCACTCCAACTACTGCACTACAAAGAAAAAAAGGTTTCCATTATCTGGGAGGCATAAAATCACAGGGGTTAGAAATGGAAAATTAAGATGGAAATATGTATTAGATCATCCATTTCTGTCTTGTGTCAGCACAATAACTTTATTCTATATTATACTGCCCAGGACTTTACCTGGTTACAAATAATTAGTTTTTTACCATATCCTTAGGCTGATTTTGAGAAAAAATTTCTTCTCCATAAGGGTGACAGTGCACTGGAACAGGCTGCCCAGGGAGGTTGTGGAGTCTCCTTCTCTGGAGACATTCAAAACCCACCTGGACATGTTCCTGTGCGACCTCAGTTAGGCGTTCCTGCTCCAGTAGGGGAATTGGACTAGATGATCTTTAGAGGTCCCTTCCAATCCCAAACATACTGTGATACTGTGATACTGTGATTATTCTGAAGATTAATGAAGCTGAATATTGGTGGTTGTATTTCTGGATTTTGTTGTTGTTCTCACTTTTCTCCCCTCCCTCTGCCCCCAAGTTTATACCTGATTGTTACAGTAGACATCTGACAGGAACATTTGCTTTATATCTGATGTTTACCTGTAAGAAAGTTTTTATTCTACCATCTTCAGTGTTGGCACTGGGCATAGCTTGCAGAGGTAACTACTCTGCCTTAACTTCAATTCAAATTCCTGTGACTGTATATACTTTATTTACTTTGCATAATTTTGCAGCATACCCATCTGTGTTGCAGATCTGCAGACTTTACCATATGTAGGAAGCTTATTTTTGAGATGCCAGGTACCATAACTCCCATAATTCTTTGCCTTATCTTACTGTTTACTGGCTCTGGTAGAATTTCTGATTTTTTGTTTTTAAATTAGACACACTTACTAGAAGTAGGATTTTTTTTTTTTTAAGTGATAACCACACCATCTGCCTTTTCTTTTCTTCCTACTTTTTATTTGTACCTTAGCAGCTTTTACAAAGCTACTGATATTTTGCTCTTTAGTTTACGTGAAAGATTATCACACTGCAATCATTACTTTATTATGTGTATGATACTAGATGTAAGAAGACTTTTATTGGTATATTCTATTCTGCTGAAATCACACACAGGTTGTGAATTAGGAAAGTGATTCTCTCTTGAATTCATGGTGATTCAGGAGATCACATATCATAGTCAGGATCGTGGGGACAGGACAGAGTGCCTTTTCCCCTTTGAATGAAATTTAAATTAATTAATAAGATAGTTCAATGAGAAAGCAAGAAAAGGAAGGTTTTATGATACATGCTTCAACAACAAGGTGTCATGAGTAAATTCATTCAGTTATAATCATCCACCATAAAAGACCGTGAGCATGTCTACACAGTGTAACTAAATATCTAGGAGAAAAATAACATAAAGATGGAATGACAACTATGCAAATAACTAGCTGAGAACCGTTCCTCCACAAGTTATCACAGAAGTTTATGCTGCCTAAGTTATAATGGAATTGCAATTGAATCATGTATTAAATGTTTAAATGACAATGGAATAACAGAAAAAAAAAAAAAAAAAAAAGTTGAAAACAACAAACAGAAAAGAAGTCAGGAATTATGAGGTAGTCAAGAAAAATGGGCTTCTTTGCTCCTGAGAAAAGGTAAGCAACATGGGAGGTGACCTGCTACGGTGACTGAGAGCAAACTGATTAAGAGAAAATTTGAGGTAAATTCTAAAATGTTGCACTGTCTTTGCACAATATCTTATGAATCTATGAAGACAAAATATTTTTAAGAAACACTGCTATGGCTGTCTCACACATTGTCCTCTTTGATAGGTTTATATTCTTGAGGGTCTGACCTTCCTTAATGGTTCCATTTCTAAAAACAGCAGGAACAAACCAAGAACAGAAACCTTCTGGTAGAAAAAGGAACAGCTGAAAACACGTGTATTCAGTTATTGTAGGAGACTGCTCATGTGCAACAAGTTTTCCATGAATGTGGATTTCCTAGATACGGTAGTGCAAATGAATTTTTGTAAAGGATTTATTCTTATTTGGAGCTTCAGTTTACATGTTTCATCCATTTTGCATGTCTCAAGGATTCTGCAAATAGAAATACTGTATAAAATGATGAAAGTCCTGATTTATGATGCATAATTTTGACCATATTGCCCTGTTCTCATGAAATATTTACAGCCTGACTTTTTTTTTTTTTTTTCATTATTACTTTCTATAATATTCTTTAAAAGATTCTTCTAGTCTTATATGACATGGTAGAACCTGCTTGCTTTGTAAATGAATGACCAACAAATGGGAGACTTCTGTTGCTCTTTTAGCATACAAAGTACTTAGAACTTAATTTTTCACATAAGTCCACACACCTCTGAAAATCTGTGTTACTGCATGCTTATATGACACTAAAAAAAATATTAGGGTACACTCTGAAAAATTCATTTGAATGGTCCTTTGTTAGTATATGAGGTAGAAAGACCAATACTGGGGATAGTCATTAGACCAAAAGCTGTTGAGCACACGGATTTTAAATTTACTGAAGTTAAACATTAATCACATTCAACACAAGTTTCAGAATACCTTTTGATCTTCTGCATGGCATAAAATGAAGCTTAGAAAATGTTCTAGATTGCCACAGTAAAATTTTCAGATCAACGTCTTCAGCCATTACACTCTGCTTTAAGACTGCCAAAGCAACTTTCAGGCTTTTGAGCAATAACTGTTCCTAGTTTAGAAGAGAAAATTACTACATTACCTTCAGTAATTGAAAAGGAAGACTACATGAGTTATAGGAAGTCTAAGAAAAATTAAAATCATATGATCATATGCAGTAAAATAAACTTACTTTATAAATACCATATGTCTGAGTTCTGGTGACCTTAACTTTGTTGAGTTAGCATGAAAGCTACAGGACCACAAATCTCTATCTATTTATAGCTAGACAGATTCACAACTTTCTACACTATCTAGGGCTGCAAAAATCTGTAGTAATGTGCTAACTTTTAGAACACAGTATATTTTGTCCTATTGTCCAATAAATATTTTTTCTGCCACTTTTTCAAATTAAATTATTGCTTGCATCCTATGATTATTAAACAAATAATTTCAGAGTTACTACATTCCAAGTAATTTCCTTGATTTATAATATGTAGCTGACAGGGTACTTCAGAACATTAGCTGTATAAAAATGATAGTGTATACATGGAAATGTCTGCTGGAAAAATAAATAAAAGTAAAATAAAATAAATTTATCCTCAAAGATGTGGTTTCTATTTTGTCATGTGCTTGGGAAATCTGATCCAATGCATAGATCTGGATACTCTGTATTTTTAAATAGCTTTATATATTAGTCCAGACACACTGAAAACAGGAACCACTCCCCAGAACTGTAGGACTGAAGGAAACCTTCTGTATCACTGATGGTGTCATCTTCTGTCATTGAGAGAAGTGTCTGTTATTACAGGGACCTACTGCATTCTACTGATATCTTAAAAATAGTTACACTTAATATTACAAAACCTCATTACTCTGACGGTTATTTATCACTTTCCAATTTCCTTCCTTACTGTATTTATTATCGGTATACACTTGTTTCTTTTTGTACCAATATTTGGCCTTGGTTTAAAGCGCTAACTACCTTTGGTTTTATGCCTCTGATGTACACAACAGACAATAATTACTTTCCTTCTCAGCTTTTGTATTACAAGACTAAGGAATCCAATTAATTTTATTTGCATAAGATGGACTATCAGCTCTTCAGACCTTCTTATACTCTAAAATCACACAGACAAAGTATGGTCATTATATGATCAGTTAGTACAGCATGGTTCATCTCCTCTTACTTGAGTCCAACTGAGAAGTTATCACCTACATCAAAATAAACTTACCTTATTCTGGTCAGTTCTTAATTTTTTTTTTATTCTTGAGAACTTATGCTCTCAACATATTTTGCTATGAGTGTACAATATTCTAT